>NC_092336.1:576933333-578223750 GCF_046630445.1 Rutidosis leptorrhynchoides | reverse complement strand
GTTGTCTGAAAATATTCGATCTCCTATCATTACACAACAAATCTGTTAGCATCATAATCAACCATTAATTTTTTTTTTTATGTATTCTATTTTGTTTCTTCCTGTGTATCGGTTGACAAGGGGGTTATAAATCAAGAGAGTGTCAATTATTAAACAAACAATCATCCAATTTCCTTCTCTACATATCACAAAATATCACATAAACCCCATCGTCAACCACCGCTAAACCGCCTCACCATCTCGACCTTGAAAGAGCATCACAAACCCATCACTACTACTGTCATTCAACTCATGTACGATTGGTTTCTATTGGTAACAACCACAATCATCACCATCGAAACCAAGACACCTTTGATCACCAAGTATAACCACCCTAACCCATCGGTCATCTCTTTCACCTTCACCGGTCACCATCAACCGCCAATTTGCACCACTATCTAGCAACCCTATTGTGCTACTATTACGGTTACTATCATTGTTACTACTCGACAAAGCTCCAAACCACCGTACCATTCTTCATCATCACCAAAATCGCTAATCACAACCTCCACTCTATCTCTCTCTATCTATTATCGTTTGAAAACCTCAATGAAACCACCTCCACTTACGTTATCTGTTTCTGCTACTCGATCCATCAATAATCACCACCACTTCTTCTCCATTTAAACACCAACATATCACTATTATCAAACCACTCTCCTCTATCTCTACTTCTCTCTGTATATCCTTCCCTCTCTTATTTGATCAACAAACGCCATCGTGAACCACCACTAATCACCACTGTTTTTAATCTCGTTTAACCTCATCTTCAAAAACACCCATTTCTGATTCGACTCCCGACCGACACCACTACTTTCCACCTAGAACTACTACACCTCCACAATCTTCACCACTTAAACCGCCATTTTAATTTTCATGTCTCTTCTTTTCGTCATTGTTAAACTACTACTGCCCTTCTTCTGTTTTAAATTAAGAACTCACCAAACCATGATCAATTATTAGATGTATACTGGTGAGAATATGGGTCCAAGGGGTTTTGTTTTCAATTATCATATTTAGACGAGTGGGAGACAGCTTTTGTGGATATAGTCACACTTTTACAATCAAATGAAAAAAAAAATAGATACTTACATACACGTTCCTCGCTGGTACTTGTTTTCCAGCCACAAATTTTACTCTCTCTTTATATACATATACTTATACATAAAACTAAAAAGATGATGTATGGAAAGACTTAGTGGCCGACAGTGGACAAGGTTAACATGAAATAATATTGTCTATATCTATATATATTTATTTTATGTATGGTATGATGAAGAAAGGAAAGAACAGACTAAAATTTGGGCTGTGGTATTTGATTGTGTTAAAATCGGGTTTATGATTGGGCCGTAGGATACAAGTGTCTATGTTGGGCCATTCATATTGAAGGGTTTCTGTTATAAAGCAAACAGTGTTGATATACCCAATAATCAAAGATGATGTGTTGATCATAATAGATGGTTATGATTATGAAGTTGATTAGATGAAAATAATGATGATGATAGTTTAAGATTGTGGTAATTGGATTATGATTATGATGAAGGTGAAGAGGTTATGATGTTATAATGATAATGATTCGGTAATATGATGATTATTATGATAATAAAGGTCATAATGATGAAGACGATCATATTTATGTATGTTGATGATGAACACGATGATGATGATACGGTGATACTATCACAGCTGCATACTGTCACCATTACAACCACCACAATCGATTACCATCATCAAACCTGAATCATTCTTTTGAAACTGTTTTCCTGTTCTAGCTGTCGAAGAAACCACCACTCGCCACTTACTGCTACTGTTTGCCTCCTTCTGCTGCAGTCGTAATTCTGTTAGAATTTAAAAACTAAGCCACCAAAACATCATTTAATTTGTTGCAACATACTTCTGCTTACATTTACTATTCGAATAACCCTAAACCAAACACCCACTTGATAGTTTTCATTGCAACTTGAATGTTCTACTTCTTATTCAGATCGAAACCCAAAACAAACCAGGAGGACGATGGTGAGTGATAATGGAGATAAAGATTTCGTGGGTTGTGATGAGGATTGTATAAACGAATTATACAGTAAATACTAGTTGGGTCACCAGGAGTTTTTCTTTATAACTGGGTCATGTAAGTGATTTCAGTATTGGGCCGAGATTCAATTGCTAAATGGACCGAGTTTTAAATTGTTATTGGGTCCTTGATTCCTTTTAGGCTTGAACAGAATAACGGTTTAAAGGAATTCGGGTATTAAATTAATTTGAAACGAAACAGTTGGAGTATTGGTTTAGGTGTGTTTGGGTGGAACCAAAGGTCGTGGGTTCGAGACTTGGCTGCAACATTTTTTTAGCTATTTCTTTAAGGTAGTATACTTATTATTATTATTATTATTATTATTATTATTATTATTATTATTATTATTATTATTATTATTATTATTATTATTATTATTATTATTATTATTATTATAGATTAGTATTACAATTATTATAATAGATAAACATTTTTACATATATTATAGATATCAATATAAATATGTATGAAAAAAAAATTTAATTTTAATACATAATAGATAAAAATAAAACATTAATAAATATATATATAACACTACTAAATCATAATAAATAATAATTAATAAGAATATATAAACTTGTTCGATTACCATTATATGTGTTAATATATATATATATATATATATATATATATATATATATATATGTAAATGATATAGGTTCGTGAATCCGAGACCAACCCTAAACTTGTTCAATGACGTCATATGTATTTTTACTACAAAATACAGTATGGTGAGTTTCATTTGCTCCCTTTTTAATTGCTTTTGCAATATATATTTTTGGGCTGAGAATACATGCGCTGCTTTTATAAATGTTTACGAAATAGACACAAGTACTTAAAAATATATTCTACGTTGAGTTGTACCACTGGCATACTTCCCTGTAGCTTGGTAACTACTATTTACATGGGTATTGTAAACGCGAATCCTGTTGATAGATCTATCGGGCCTGACAACCCCAACTGGACTGGACGACCAGTATTCAACGGTTGCACAGTACTTCGTTTCGGTGACTACACTTGGTACGGTGTAGTGAGATTTCATAATAAAGGGAATATGCGACGTGATTAAATGTTAAGTATGGTTACCAAGTGCTCAACCACTTAGAATGCTTTACATACACTTGCGAGTGTATTATGTTTATGATTATGAAATCTTGTGGTCTATTAAAATATTGAAATGATTGTTATGATAAACCTATGAACTCACCAACCTTTTGGTTGACACTTTTAAGCATGTTTATTCTCAGGTACGAATTAAGTCTTTCGCTGTGCATTAACTCATTTTAAGGACATTACTTGGAGTCGATCATCGCAATGGGACCAAATGTTGATGACTTCGTCCAGGTGGATAAGGACGGGTCGTCACAAATTGCACTTTTAATTATCGTACTTTTAAATTATCGCAAGTTTATTTTATCGCATTTTTATTAATTGCAATTTCATTATCGTTATTTACTTTACACTTTAAATTAAGTCTTGTATTTATTTATTATTTTACATTTGGTTTTAACTGCGACTAAAATTTTAAAATTGACAAACCGGTCATTAAACGGTAAAAACCCCCCTTTATAAAAATAATATTACTTATATATATATTTATATTTTTATAAAAGTAAACTAATATAGCGTTAAGCTTTGTTTAAAAAGATTCCCTGTGGAACGAACCGGACTTACTAAAAACTACACGACTGTACGATTAGGTACACTGCCTATAAGTGTTGTAGCAAGATTTAAGTATATCCATTCTCTAAATAAATAAATATCTTGTGTAAAATTGTATCGTATTTAATAGTATTTCCTGTAAAAATATAAGCTATTTCGTATACCCCGCTGCAAACATCATTAACTCTATTTATTTTATATACCTTAGATACATAATTAGTATTTATTATGAAAATATTAGTATAGATATGTTATATGTATTAATTATAATGTTGTATAGCTAAAAATCATTTGATAAAATAATATAAATAAAAAGTTGTATTATTTTATAATAATAATATTAGTAGTAATATTGATAATAAAAGTAATAATGAAAATGATAATTTTAATAAGAATACTTTTGTTAATAATAATAATCTTAAAAATGAATATTTTTATGTTAATACTAATAATGGTATTAATAATAATAATAATAATAGTAATGATAGAAAAATGATAATTTTAATAATACTTTTAATAATAATAGCAATAATAATAACTTAACTAAAAATGAAAATTTTAATATGTTTAGTAATAGAAATGATAATAATAATATTGGTAATAATAATAATAACTATAATAACTATTATAATAATAATTTTTACTAATAATGATAATATTAATATTAATGCTAATAATACTTATTTTGATAATAATAATAATAATAATAATAATAATAATAATAATAATAATAATAATAATAATAATAATAATAATAATAATAATAATAATAATAATAATAGTAGTAGTAATAATAAAATTAGAAAACTACCTCAATTAAAATGAGTTCCAAAAATATGACAGTCCCTGGGTTCGAACCCGTGACCACATGCTAACCTGAACACACACTAAACCACACCTCCATTCTAATTTTTCTGATTTAATTCATATTCAAATTTATTTAACCATCCCTCCTGTGTTCTTACTTCCTTCTTCTTCAACACCACTAATTGAGTTCTTGTATCATCATCATAATCAACCCTTCAGTGTATCATGACCATGACCCTCACGATCATCATCAACATAATAACCTCGTCGCCATCATCATATCATACTCCACATCATAATCACATAATCACCAAATCTTACGTATCATCATTATTCCTAACGTTATCATAATCTTAATCAAAATCAGAATCATTAACACTGACTTATGGTGACCTTACTGCAATATATTATCATCATCACATCATAATAACTCACGATCATTATACATCTACATCACCTTGGGTTCTTGGGGTTCCTTCGAAAAACAAAACAGAAGAAAGAATTCGTTTTTCTGTATGGTTTCCTTGAGTGGGTTCTTGGGCCACCAAAAACCAAAACGATCAAAAGGCCCAACATCATACTCGATCCAGAAGTAAAACGAAAATGGGATTTGATTTCTTTATTCTATATCCTAAAACTGTTATTTAAAAAAAAATACCAACTAATCATCCATGCTATTCTTGTCAGCCACATCAAAGATATAAAACAAGCACATTCGATTTATCAATATTTCGTTTATTAACCTATCATCACTAACCCGTAATAATAGATTTTTGATAACCGGCCCAACTACTAAAACCTAGTTCACGGCCCAACTAAGTTTTAAAAAAAAAATATACGAACTAGATATAGGATTCCCCATTTGTATTACTATCACCACCGAAATACTTTATCAAGTGGGGAACAAGAATTTGTCGGCCATCAAGTTATGCAATAGCAGCTGGCTTATTTTGATTAGAAATTAGGAATAAAGGGGGTGAGGTCTTTGGTTTACCCTTTATTCATTAAAACATCCTCTATCAATATCGTTATAATAAAAGGGTAACAGAAATCTTTACTAGTTGTGTATCATCCTTAGTTATCTCCTCATCATCTTCATCGTTTAACAAAGACAGGAAGAATCGAGTGGTTTAAATAGAAACAGAATTGAGGGTGGCGGTTGATTGAAATAGAAATATGAGCTAGGAGTGAGAGATGGAGAAGATAGGTGGTGAGTTCTTGGTTGTAGATAGAAACGTAATGGTTGATGGTGGATAGTTGTTCCCGAATGGTTTTATGGTGGTTGTCGCATGGTTCTTGGTTTGGGTTGTTGTGATCAATGTGGTCTCTGATGATGAATTTGATGAAGGTGTTGATATTATTAAGATGGGTTGTAAGTGATTTAGTGTTATGGACAATGTGTTTGTGTATAACAAGTAAAGACTTCGAACAGGTTCCTAAATCGTACATAATGAATAAAATAAGAATAGAATTAAAAGTGATAACAACTTCTAACAAATTTTGGATTATCTGATTGGAAGTCGACTGCTACACCTTTTTGTTAAACAAATTAATCAGGTAGATAGGGATGTAACAGGTTAAATTCAATCACAGGAATAAATAAAAACTAGAAAACGACCTCTAATAGATTGTGATTCCAATTTGATTAATTTGTCTGATTCAAGTCGACTAGGATTTCAATTAGGAATAAAATCTTAAAAACAGATATTTAAGTTAACTGTATTTGTATTTGTCTACTTTTATTTATAATAAATATTAAAATAAATAAATTTATATTATTTATTAATTCAATAATAATACTAGTTATTATAATATTAATATTTTTAATGATAATAATAACATTAATAATAATAACAATACAACTCAATTCTTTTATTTCTAGAACTAGTAATATTACTAGTACAAATATTGATATTAGTATTAATAATAATAATAACGATGAATTTAATGGTAATAATATTAATATATCAATTAGATTCAAACTTGTAATTTAATATATTATCATTTATGATTTAAGTATCATTATATTATGTGCTGACTTTTACTGGATAGATAATATTTATATATTTTATAACAACATATTTATTTATATATATAAACAGTAACTTAATTATACTAATTGTTATTTTTTACATATTAAGTTTCAATTGATTAAAGATTACTTTATTAATTCAAAATATTATATTTATTTTTATATCTACATGTGTATTTACACATTTATTTACAAATAGTTGTTCGTGAATCGTCGGGCATTGTCAAAGGTCAAATATAGTTATGAACACAGTTCAAAGGTTTTGAGACTTTAACATAACAAATTTTGCTTATCGTGTCGGGAACATATAAAGATTAAAGTTTAAATTTGATCAGAAATTTCTGAGTCATCACAGTACCTACCCGTTAAAGAAATTTCGTCCCCGAAATTTGATAGAGGTCGTCATGGATAACAATAAGAATGTTTTCATGACAAATATGAGTTGATAATTAGAGTTTTATCATTATTCATTAATATAGATAAAACAATTCGATCATGTAAAGCGTACGAGTGAAGTTATCACAAAAGAGTGAAATGAGAAAATAATATTTCGTCATATCCTTTGACGTAGATATGGTTGATTTCCAGAATTCAAGGAATTTAGAGAAAATCTTAGTAATAAGATTTGATTCTTCGGTAATTAAGGAAATTAGAATCCTCTTTGATTAAATGCGATGATCTGTCTTGATTGCTCTGTCGAATATTTCACTATAAATCCACCCCCGTCGTTTCTTACAACTCACACCTTCTATTCTTTCTTCCTAAACTCATATATTAAAGCATTCATCAATATGCTTCATCCGGTTCTACTTCTTGATATATTCCTCTCCTTCATATCTGTCATCCTTCTTTTTCATCTACCACCGGAGGATTTTTATTTACTTTTACTATTATCTTGGAGTTATAGGGTTTTTAATTCTCCCGTGCCTTTACATGGTAATACGTATTGATATGCATGGTTTGTAATTTATGTGTTGTTGTCGAGCTTTATATTTTCTTTTATATTCAAGAGTTCCATACTTTTGTCTCCTCTTCCCGACTTCAAGTCAAGCGAATAATGGTCCGGAATTTGTAGATATTGATTTTGAAACGAACATAGTTAATGTTCTAAGAAAGAAATCGTAATGGCACGATCTTGATTTGGTAAATTACCAGAATATCCGGAAAGATAGAACTATCAAGAAGATATGTTCTTAATATATTTGGAGATTGAGTAGAATGCAAGAGTCGTGTAAATGGCACATGATGACGGTATGTTCTGTGAATCATCACGTTCCATTAAAAACTCAGCATGACTTACTGTAATATAATCACATTTATCAAGTGTCATTATATTATACTAACTCATGCATCAGCTCCCAACACTACTTCAAAAACATTCATATTCGAATTTTTCAGAATTTAGAAACTAACACAGTTTCTTTTATGTTGCAGATATTACGGCGAGATAAATGATTTCAGATAAGAATAGCTATGAAAATATCTTCAGAAATATCGAAGATATTTATGATGATATTTTGGAATATCTAATTTCGAAGGTTGATGAAGAAAAATTTTCTGCAAGATTTTAACATGACCTCGGAGCAAGATATTCTCTAAAGATTTCATCGGATCCAGAATTACCTGGATTCTTTGAATATAGGGTTTGGTCCTTGTATTTGTCCTTGGTCTCCTTCATGTTAGCTCAATCCATTTTTCAATACCAAATTTTCTATCGAGCGTTCCCAACACTCCATCATTTATCATCAAACTCTTGTCCATCAAGGCCATCTACAATTTTACTGTTTCCTCTGCATTTAATGCAGCCATATTTGAATCGTCGGTTGCTAATCCATGGTGGTTTCAGGAGAATGGTGTTTTTAGATGATTAAACGCTGATGGTAATATGGTGAAATATAAAAGGTTCCCCGGTAAAAATAAAAGAGCATACATATATATCAAAGTTATAATAAGGCTGTTTCGAACGAAGAGTCGAAGTTGACTTGCTGGAGCTGTGACAAATTTGACTAATTTAGAAAGAGATTGAAAAGTTATTTTCGGTAATAATAATGCTAAAGGAATTAGCACAGCTACGCCTTAAAAGTTTTCTCAGTTTCCGAGAGTTTTCAGGTGCATATCTATGTGCATCAATCTTTTCTTCCGTAGATGAAGTGCGGTTGGTACATTCTCTCGATTGAGGTGTTTTCAAGAACCACGAAAGGTTTTAATGCAGATTGTAATCGTCGAGATACAGATGAGGTTTAAGAAGGAAATCAAGTGGCAAACTTGAAGAATTGTTTAGTTTCATATGTTATAATCAATATTTTAATTCATTTTAATTGTCAACTGTTGGTAGTCCTCAGTTTATTAGTCCACAGTTAGTTAGGAACAGTTAGCTAGGATTTTATTAGCGTGAACTCTTAACAAAATTTCTCATAGTTAATTTGTTTGTTTCTAACAAATTTTATTCCGTCAAATGTTTTCTTCATTATGCCACTTATTGGATTCTGATAGGTCAAAATCCAAATATGAAATTGAACTTGGATGAAAATAGTTACTCTTTGGTGAACGGATACGTATATGTGTGAATTTGAGCAGCGTTGTTAATGACTGCTGAATCTGAATTGAAGAATGTACAGTGTAACTTATTAATGTGAAATTTAAATATTCCTCGGGTATTACCTACCCGTTAAAATATTTTCATCATTACAGTTTGTACGAAAGAATTTTTAATCACAATATTTATGAAAATATATATACACATATATTTTCTTCAGATATAATTATGGATTTAACGAGTCAATATAATATTAGACTCATTTGATTTTCGGTTTGAGCTAGAATAAGTAATCTCTAAAACTATTAAGATCCACATATTCTTCGCAGAATATTAATGAAGTTATGGATCAATACTTCATCGTTAATTATTAGGATCCACATATTCTTCGCAGAATATTAATGAAGTTATGGATCAATACTTCATCGTTAATTACTGTTGGTACTCCTTGGTATCTATGGTGCGTATGATGTTGATGTTCGTGGGACAGATTGTGAAATTTAGGCTTGGGATGCGGATGTTGTTGTTGGTGGTACAGTTGATGCCGGTAATGTTGCTGAAGCTGGTACATTTTGCACCATATTTTTCAAGGCTACAACTCAAGTGCGAAGGTCGTTGACTTCTTCTATTATTCCGGGATGATTTTCGGTAGGAACGAGCGAATGAATAAGGTTTAGAACTTTAGATAGAATATAATCATGGCAAGATATTCGGGAAATGAGTATGAAAATGGTGTTTCTAATAGGTTCACCGGTAAGTGCTTCAAGTTCTTTGTTAAGAGGGAAATTTTATTGATGGAAAGTATCGCCTTCTTCTCGTCTCCATTGATTGAGTCGACTACGAAATCATCAGATGAATTGAGGATGGTTGGTTGATTGATTCATTCTGGTGACGCTGCTTTCGGAGCTGGAGTGGGACTCCATATCGGAATCCGAGGGACTTGAACTAGTGGTGAGTTCCATTGCGTACGATTGAATAAAGGAGTTTCCGATATGAAATGATTTTCGGATATCGGATGATATTCTAATTACATGGAATATCTATGTATATAGAACAAAAGATTTCATAGATTACGGAGGAGTTTACGAAAAATATCAGGCAAAGCTTATAGTAACAGATACGCTAAGATATGGATTAGCAGATACGCTAAGATGTGAATTTTGTCTACACACTATTCATGCAGTCAATGCAGTAAGGTGTGTCTAGACTAAGAATGATAAGCAGGTAATTTTCGACAAGAAATGATAAGCAAAACTTTTGACATGCAGACCAAGTTCAAGTCCAGACTCATTAATATAACCTAACAACTACTAGGTCGAAGTCCAGAATTCACTAATGCATCCTAATAACTACCTGTTAGACACACTAATGCAGACCTGGTTCGCTAAGACCACCGCTCTGATGCCAACTGAAACGCCCCGTCCTAATTTATCCGGACGAAGTCCATATTGATTATAAACGATTCATAATAGTTGATTAAATCGCGAGGTACTTGACCTCTAAATGATA
Organism: Rutidosis leptorrhynchoides; assembly: GCF_046630445.1. Taxonomy (NCBI): domain Eukaryota; kingdom Viridiplantae; phylum Streptophyta; class Magnoliopsida; order Asterales; family Asteraceae; genus Rutidosis; species Rutidosis leptorrhynchoides. The sequence continues at coordinate 578,213,094 of NC_092336.1, read as the reverse complement.
CATTTTATAAACATTGCATTCATTTTTAAAAGACAAACTTTCATTACATCGAAAGTGGACAGGTATGCATACCATTTCATAATATCCAACTATAAATGACCTAATCCGTCATTTACTTAATAATCTCTAATGAACTTCAATGACTCGAATGCAACGTCTTTTGAAATATGTCATGAATGACTCCAAGTAATATCCTTAAAATGAGCTAATGCACAGCGGAAGATTTCTTTCAAACCTGAGAATAAATATGCTTTCAAGTGTCAACCAAAAGGTTGGTGAGTTCATTAGTTTATAGTAATCATTTCATTTTCATCATTTTACTAGACCACAAGATTTTAAATATTATAAAACGTGCAGAAGTCCCATTCCAACTGCACAAAAAAAATATCTTTCATATGAAGAACATCTGGTGAGGATTTAAAATATAATAGTAACCATCTGTGCCGGTCTTTCACCCCACGGCTGAATACATGTGCCTTCAAAATATAGAACCTCTGTGCCGGTCTTTACACCCCACGGCTGAACACATGTTTATAAAATATAGGCCAACCGGTGCCAAAATGTCATAAATAATAAACCATCCACCCGGCTCTGGAGCTCATACGCTCTAACGGAAACTGGGGGCTAATGCGTGTCATAATAATCAACCCCAATCCCAGATAATTCTATCATAGAATGCAGTTAAGGTACCTGTGTCTATTGCGTAAAACATTTATAAAAGCGCATGTATTCTCAGTCCCAAAAATGTAAAGAGTAAAAGGGGAGCAAATGAAACTCACCGTATTGTATTTTGTAGTAAAAATACATATGACGACATTGAACAACTAAACAATGTAGGGTTGGCCTCGAATTCGTGAACCTATATTATTCATATATTTATTAAAGCATATACTTGTAATCGAACAAGTTTAAATATTACTATTAATTGTTATTTCAGTAACTTGTATGTTTCATTGGTAACTATATTAACTCTATTTATTTTATATACCTTAGATACATAATTAATATTTATTATGAAAATATTAGTATAGATATGTTATATGTTTTAATTATAATGTTGTATAGCTAAAAATCATTTGATAAAATAATATAAATAAAAAGTTGTATTATTTTATAATAATAATATTAGTAGTAATATTAATAATAAAAGTAATAATGAAAATGATAATTTTAATAAGAATACTTTTGTTAATAATAATAATCTTAAAAATGAATATTTTTATGTTAATACTAATAATGGTATTAATAATAATAATAATAATAGTAATGATAGAAAAATGATAATTTTTATAATACTTTTAATAATAATAGCAATAATAATAACTTAACTAAAAATGAAAATTTTAATATGTTTAGTAATAGAAATGATAATAATAATATTGGTAATAATAATAATAACTATAATAACTATTATAATAATAATTTTTACTAATAATGATAATATTAATATTAATGCTAAGAATACTTATTTTGATAATAATAATGATATTAATGATAATAATAATAATAATAATAACAATAATAATAATAATAATAATAATAATAATAATAATAATAATAATAATAATAATAATAATAATAATAATAATAATAATAATAATAATAATAATAGTAGTAGTAGTAGTAGTAGTAGTAGTAGTAGTAGTAATAAAATTAAAAAACTACCTTAATTAAAATGAGTTCCAAAAATATGACAGCCCCTGGGTTTGAACCCGTGACCACATGCTAACCTGAACACACACTAAACCACTCCTCCATTCTAATTTTTCTGATTTAATTCATATTCAAATTTATTTAACCATCCCTCCTGTGTTCTTACTTCCTTCTTCTTCAACACCACTAATCGAGTTCTTGTATCATCATCATAATCAACCCTTCATTGTATCATGACCATGACCCTCACGATCATCATCAACATAATAACCTCGTCGCTATCATCATATCATACTCCACATCATAATCACATAATCACCAAATCTTACGTATCATCATTAATCCTAACGTTATCATAATCTTAATCAAAATCAGAATCATTAACACTGACTTATGGTGACCTAACTGCAATATATTATCATCATCACATCATAATAACTCACGATCATTATACATCTACATCACCTTGGGTTCTTGAGGTTCCTTCGAAAAATAAACAGAAGCAAGAATTCATTTTTCTGTATGGTTTCCTTGAGTGGGTTCTTGGGCCACCAAAAACCAAAACGATCAAAAGGCCCAACATCATACTCGATCCAGAAGTAAAACGAAAATGGGATTTGATTTCTTTATTCTATATCCAAAAACTGTTATTTAAAAAAAATACCAACTAATCACCCATGCTATTCTTGTTGGCCACATCAAAGATATAAAACAAGCACATTCGATTTATCAATATTTTGTTTATTAACCTATCATCACTAACCCGTAATAATAGATTTGTGATAACCGGCCCAACTACTAAAACCTAGTTCTTGGCCCAGCTAAGTTTTTAAAAAAAATATACGAACTAGATATAGGATTCCCCATTTGTATTACTATCACCACCGAAATACTTTATCAAGTGGGGAACAAGAATTTGTCGGCCATCAAGTTATGCAATAGCAGCTGGCTTATTTTGATTAGAAATTAGGAATAAAGGGGGTGAGGTCTTTGGTTCACCCTTTATTCATTAAAACATCCTCTATCAATATCGTTATAATAAAAGGGTAACAGAAATCTTTACTAGCTGTGTATCATCCATAGTTATCTCCTCGTTATCTTCATCATTTAACAAAGACAGGAAGAATCGAGTGGTTTAAATAGAAACAGAATTGAGGGTGGCGGTTGATTGAAATAGAAATATGAGCTAGGAGTGAGAGATGGAGAAGATGGGTGGTGAGTTCTTGGTTGTAGACAGAAACGTAATGGTTGATGGTGGATAGTTGTTCCCGAATGGTTTTATGGTGGTTGCCGCATGGTTCTTGGTTTGGGTTGTTGTGATCAATGTGGTCTCTGATGATGAATTTGATGATGGTGTTGATATTATTAAGATGGGTTGTGAGTGATTTAGTGTTATGGACAATGTGTTTGTGTATAACAAGTAAAGACTTCGAACAGGTTCCTAAATCGTACAGAATGAATAAAATAAGAATAGAATTAAAAGTGATAACAATTTCTAACAGATTTTGGATTATCTGATTGGAAGTCGACTGCTACACCTTTTTGTTAAACAAATTAATCAGGTAGATAGGGATGTAACAGGTTAAATTCAATCACAGGAACAAATAAAAACTAGAAAATGACCTCTAACAGATTGTGATTCCAATTTGATTAATTTGTCTGATTCAAGTCGACTAGGATTTCAATTAGGAATAAAATCTTAAAAACAGATATTTAAGTTAACTGTATTTGTATTTGTCTACTTTTATTTATATTAAATATTAAAATAAATAAATATATATTACTTATTAATTCAATAATAATACTAGTTATAATAATATTAATATTTTTAATGATAATAATAACATTAATAATAATAACAATACAACTCAATTCTTTTATTTTTAGAACTAGTAATATTACTAGTACAAATATTGATATTAGTATTAATAATAATAATAACGATGAATTTAATGGTAATAATATTAATATATCAATTAGATTCAAACTTGTAATTTAATATATTATCATTTATGATTTAAGTATCATTATATTATGTGCTGACTTTTACTGGATAGATAATATTTATATATTTTATAACAACATATTTATTTATATATATAAACAGTAACTTAATTATTCTAATTGTTATTTTTTTACATATTAAGTTTCAATTGATTAAAGTTTACTTTATTAATTCAAAATATTATATTTATTTTTATATCTACATGTGTATTTACACATTTATTTACGAATAGTTGTTCGTGAATCGTCGGGCATTGTCAAAGGTCAAATATATTTATGAACACAGTTCAAAGGTTTTGAGACTTTAACATAACAAATTTTGCTTATCGTGTCGGGAACATATAAAGATTAAAGTTTAAATTTGATCGGAAATTTCTGGGTCATCACAGATATCAAGCCCTATGGATCCATATACTACTACTCGCGCCCATCAGTTCTTATAACTGGCAGTTACTAGTTACCAAAGCTAAGGGATTTTCGGTTTAAACTCAGTGTAGAATTTAGTATGTACTTGTATCCATTGCGTTTAAAATAAAGTGCATGTATTCTCAGCCCAAAAATATATATTGCAAAAGCAATTAAAAAGGGAGCAAATGAAACTCACCTTAGCAGCACATAAGGTCATTCATCAAAAAGTGACTGTAACTCGGAATGCAAGATTAACCGTAGATCTCAACCTAGAGAACATATGTTGGTCAATACATGTCTAATAAACTAGGTTTGGTTATAGTGTATCACAATCCTAATGCTCGAGATCGACATTCAAAAGTTATCAAAAGTCATTTCAAAAAGTCCATTTTGACAATTGTTCAATAAAACGAGACGCGCCTTATATAAGGATTCATTTACTTGGCTAGTAGTATTTTATCAATCTCATAAACAGGTTGTTTAAATATTAATTGCATATTCAAAAGCAATTCCAATTAACGTCAATTATAATTCAGTTGACCATATCTTTTGATTCGTTCATCGAAATTACGCGATTTCTAAATGAAAAGTTATTGATTTTTCGCCAGCTTTCCGAAAACATGTATATCATATACCTTTTACCAGTAATATATGTATTTAATTCGTGATTCATTATAAACTGTTTAACGACAAAATTTAGCATACAAGCATGTATAAATATATACTCGAGCACTAGACATGTATACACTATTAATATATAAAAGATAAGATATGAATGCTCACGTATCAATATTGAGATTCAGTATTGCAGGAAAGTACGTAGATGCAACAGAGATGATAAATACTAGGTTTGACTTGCGAACAATACCCATGAACATTACCCATAACCTCCATAGCTATAACCCATAATTTCCTTAGTTCTATCCCGTTTGAAGCTTGTTTTGAAAGTGACACGCTCATGACCTCGTCGTAATATTTTATGTATAATATTACTAAAAATATTAAGATTAATAATAATAATAATAATCTTAATAATATAATAATAATAATAATAATAATAATAATAATAATAATAATAATAATAATAATAATAATAATAATAATAATAATAATAATTATAATAAATAAATACTTAGGGAGTAATATAAGTGTAAAAAAAACTCGAGCAGAAACCTGGTATTTATAGCCATAATTCCTGATTCTGATGCCCATGCGAGTGCATGGGATTTTAGTGCAAATCTCATGCACTTGCATGATCTCATGCACTCGCATGGGTTTTATGCCTATTTCCCATGCGATCGCATGGCCGTCAGATCCAGCTCACATATTTTTTGTTTTCTTGTTTATCGACATAATTAAATATAATATATATAATATATATAATTTAAATAATTAATTATATATTATATTAAATTCATGTGCATAGTTGACTTGTAATTTTTGTTCCGATGACTCGTACGTTGTCACTCGACTTATGTCCCGGTTCTGGTTTCTCGAACGCATTTTCGTACGCTTAGAAAACTCGCAATTTACGTTTTGTGACTCGTACCTTTGTCAAAATATAGTCTTAAATTATCAATAAATTATATCATTCAAAGTGTATCTTAAACTTTCGAGTGTTTTGGTCATTTACTTCTATAAATCATTGTCTCGCTATTTGTTGATATATATATATAATAACAAATCATTTTATGACCAAGTTAATATATATTTTCAACATTCATAAACACGTTTTAAATATACGTCGCAAGTTATTCATACAATTAATATTCCAACTTATCATATATATTCAAATAAATATTTAAACCAATAAGTTTAATGTACGGTATTAAACCATTAATACATTGTTACGTTTTCAAGTTATAGTGTATATATATGTATCTATATACATATAATTGTTCGCGAATCATCTAGAACAACCGAAAGGTATTTGAATAGTTCAAAAAATTTTGAGATTCAGTTTTACAGACTTTGCTTATCGTGTCAAAAATGTTAATCATACAAAGATTAAGTTTAAATTTGGTCAGAAATGTTCGGGTCATCACAACTGTACTTTTGACCCCATATAGATAATGTCTCCAAATATTAAGCGCAAACACAACAGCTCCCAACTCTAAATCATGGGTTGTATAATTCTGTTCATGAATCTTCAACTGACGTGACGCGCAAGCAATGACTTTCTTTCACTGCATCAAAACACAACCAAAGCCCTGATGCGAAGCGTCACAATAAATAACAAAATCATCATTACCCTCGGGTAGTGATAATATCGGAGCGAAAGTTAACTTCTTCTCCAGAGTTTGAAAAACAGCCTCTTGTTCATCCTTCCACTCATATTTCTTCCCTTGTGCGTTAAAGCAGTCAGAGGTTTCGCTACTCGAGAGAAATCTTGAATGAACCTTCTATAATAGCCTGCCAAACCTAGAAATTGGCGAACCTGAGTAGGAGTCCTTGGAATTTCCCACTTCTCAATCGCCTCAATTTTAACAGGATCAACTTGAATTCCCTTTTTACTAACAACGTGTCCAAGGAATTGAAATTCTTTCAGCCAGAATGCACACTTTGAAAATTTAGCATACATCTCTTCTTTTCTCAACAAATCAAGCACCAACTTCAAATGTTCTTCGTGCTCTTCATCACTCTTAGAATAGATAAGAATATCATCGATGAAAACAATAACAAATTTGTCCAGATAGGGTCTACACACACGGTTCATGAGGTCCATGAACACAGCAGGTGCATTAATCAATCCGAACAGCATAACAAGAAATTCATAGTGACCATAACGGGTGCGGAATGAGGTTTTTGGAGCATCAGTTTCTTTAACCCGCAGTTAATGATAACCGGAACGAAGATCGATCTTAGAATAAACAGACGAACCTTGAAGCTGATCGAACAAATCATCAATTCTCGGAAGAGGGTAACGATTCTTACAAGTAAGCTTGTTTAACTCGCGATAATCAATACACAATCGGAGCGAACCATATTTCTTCTTAACAAACAAAACAGGAGCTCCCCTAGGGGACGAACTAGGACGAATGAGATATAGTTACAACCAACGAAGGAAGAAATATAAAGAGTATCCATATCAGTGGTATAGACGTTTAAGGCAATTCCTTCAAAGGGGATAACGAGGATCATAGATTTCAAAGTAAATTTTCATTACATTTATGAAAGGAAGACGTACGAAAGGTGTGATCTTTCAACGAGAGTGAACTTCCTCGTACAATGAGCGAGTCAATCTAGGATTCATCCTTATTCTTAAATTTATGTGCGGATGAAAGAAACATGAATCGTGGGTTATAAAGAATAGTCGACTCCAGGCGAGATGAATCTCCAAAAATTATTTCGTGCACCTCAAAGTATTAAATCATAGGATTGATGTTTTGCGAGGGTGTTGCGGTTAGCCGTGAATATCGAGAGTAGAAACTTCTCAAACAGTCTAGTGTAATATCTATCCATGAAACCAACTATTACAACAGTTGGGGTAGAAACCCACCTAGTGCCTTTCCTACAATAGGGCGACCACCGAGTGTACCTCAAAAAACAGATTTATCGATCCGCGTTTCGGCCATGTCCAACCATAAGAGGGAAAATTTTATGAGCGCAAAGACTTTCCAACAAATTTTATATAACCACCATCTAAATTGGTGCAAGAGTTTTTATCAATGGACCTAATGGTAAGTTTTATCCTTAAACACAGGACAAGAAGAACTGTGGCCCAAACACATGGTAGAGTAATTGCGAAAATTTTAATATAATCAATCAATGAAGTTTTGAAAAGAATTCTAAACGTTTGATGTGACAACATAACGGACGAAATTCTTGGTAAATTTAGAAGTATGTACAACGTGTACCATTTTACATGAAACAATTTGACTTAGTTAAACAACTCAATAAAGGAGTGGTTTTAAAAAAAAAATTGAAGGTACAATTTAGTATGCACTAACCAAAATAAGTTAAGATAAATTTATTTATTTATTTGATTTTATACATATATGTGATTCTATAAATTGCATACGTGACAGAAAATCTTATTACTTCCATTCGTCCATAAATCTCATGAGGACCGCACAATTAAACAAATGTGTAAAAATTCTGATGATAAGCAGGGTATTCATATTTCAGAGGTTACGAGTTGAAGTAAGATCATAGAAGATTGAGTGAAGGACTTGAATCATCGTACGACATTTGACCCACAAATGTCATGAGGTCATGAAAACCAATGAGTTAAATATTGTTTTGGCTATTATCAGGACATAAGTCCTTGGGCCAAAACTGTTCACGTGCGAAGCTGTTGCTAACAAGTGACGTATGAAGGATAAAGCATGAGATAGGTAGTTTGGTTAAAAATGAGTTTCTCGTATATCAACAAATAAGAAAATGAGTATTTTCCTTACTCATATAGTAACATTGGAATTTTTGAATAAATAGCGTGAGGATTTTCTTTGATTCACTATCTATTCCTCATGTCACAATATTGGAATTTCTATATGAATTATCGTAATATAATCACGTTGGCCTGACGTCATTATATTATACTAATTCATAGTTCCATTCCAATAGCACTACATGAGGTCAGGACACGCGATCAACCTCGAATTTCCACACAATTTCTGTAAAATGATTTCTTAAACAATGTGCTAAGGATAGCACAAGAGACAAAAGCATCAAAAGTAATGAATAAGAGTAACGATGACATAAAAATGTCTTTGAAGTATCAAGAATCTTTAAATGTCAAGAATAACGTTTCCGGTTCTCAACCCAAAGCACAAAGGCACAAAGGCACAACGGCACAAAGGCACGTAATATAACAAGAATGTTATATACCTAAACATAATAGCTGACATTGAAATGTCGAGCATTTAGAAGTCAAGAATGACATCTCGCGTAATATAAATCAAACGTTATATACATAACCATAATAGATGACATAGAAATGTCGAGAATTTCAGAAGTCAAGAATGACATCCCTCGGTTTCACTATCCGAGGTGTTCTTATAAAGATAAACTCGCATGAGTCGGAGAATACATTTAAATCGGAATGGGAGTTCCTCCCGGAGTCAGAACATAACAGAGATGTATGTGTGATAACAGTATACATACCATAGAATACAAATAATCACATATAATAATATGCTATAGGTCGGGCTATAGACTAGACTCACTAATGCACCCTATTGACTCGGGTAACAACATCAATGCAGTCTAATTCCCTACAATCAGAGCTCTGATACCAACTGTGATGGCCCCGTCAAGTACTCTTAAAGACTCCGTCACTTGGTCCCACAGCTCGATCGAACTTTAAATGAATTTATTAAACAACATTGCATTCTTTAACCAAAAAGTTTCCCAAAAAGGAAATTTACCCAAAATAAGAAGTTCTAAACAACTCAACTTATTAAAATATCCAAAAGTTGACCAAAACATGTCAACAAACACCCACAAGTTTAAATAACCAAAAAGAATGCAAAGTTGTAATGTTTATCAAAATCTGCGAAAATGTATGTAGACCCTCTAACACATCGAAAGCCCAAATAATCAAGTACCTGTGAAAACATGCGAGTAAACTGTCAACAAAAATGTTGAGTGAATTATAGGTTTAAATAAACGTATAAACTTTAGACCACAATATTTAAAAATGTTAGAAAACATTAAACTATTATTCCATTAATCCATGAGTCACCTGGTAACCACTTAACCATTTACATACCCTTACCAAACACAATATACACTGAACAGATGTATCTTCAAATAATTACGAAGTAATAATACATTCCGATTATAAATTGCTAGCGCGACTAGCTCGAAATGGGGCTGTCAAGCCCGATAGATCTATCCATAGGATTCGCGTTCACCAGTAGAAACCAGTGATTACAGTTACCAGACTAGGAAATATTTTCGTTCAACTCATAATGAATAATTTAAATTTAATTGCCACTTGTGTCTAAACGTAAAACAAAATGCACGTAATCACATCCCAAAATACTTTAAAATAGTATGAAAACCGGGACTATAACTCACCTTAACGTAAACGAAGAAACCACACAAAAATGTGAACCGTAAAAGAAGTAAGTGATCAAGAATGATCACAACGCCGACCTATAAATAAAGCAGGTCGATATAAATAACTAACTTAGGTCAAGTCTTAGTATGATAGCTATAGTACTTGTTGCAAGTAAACATAGAACAACACTCAGTATGTTTCGGTATGATCAAGACAACGTATAACACGTATTTTCTATTTTTAGAAAGTTTCTATTTTTAGCAGGTTTTCATTTTTGGAAAGTTTCTATTTTTGGAAAGTTTCTATTTTTGGAAAGTTTCTATTTTAGGAAAGTTTCTATTTTAGGAAAGTTTCTATATTTAGAAAGTTTTCATATTTAGAAAGTTTCTATTTTTAGAAAGTTTTTAAGTTAGGAAAGTCTCCTTATTTAGAAAAGTCAACAAAAGTTAACTGAAAGTCAAAGTCAACTGAAAGTCAACTCAAAAGTCAACCTTGGTCAAACATAGTCAACATTAATTTTTAAAGTATAAGTTATAATAATAATAATATAAGTTATAATGTTATTTAAAGTCATATATGTATAATTATGTCATAACATAAGTTTAATTAAATTAAATTGAATTAATAAGTTAACATAAGTTTAAATGATATAATTAATATAACATAAGTATTTAATTAAATAATTAAATATTAATCATAACATAAGTATTATTAATTAATAATAAATTTTTAATCATATCATAAGTATTATTAATTAATAATGAATTATTAATCATATCATAAGTATTAATTATAATTATTAAATCATAAGTATTTAATAATTAAATTATAATTAAATAATAACTAAGCCTTATAATAATTAAATAATTAATTAATCGTTATTATAAGTCTTATAATAATAATCTTAACATAAGTTTAATACTTATCATAAGTATTTTTCATTAATAATAAAAGTATTATTAATCATAAGTTTAATTAAATGTTTAATTAAATCATAATGTAATTAATAAATGATATAATAAATATATATATATAATAAGTCTTAATTTAAAATAATTACTTTTATATCATAAGTAATTTAATAATAATTAAAATCATTATTTATCATCGTTCCATTTTATAACCATAAGTTTTAATTAAAAGTTCATCGGGTCATAACTTGAGCCCCGTGTGTCGGTTTTCGGCGAGTCTTATATATATCTTCGCCTAACCAAACCACCCGACACACTAGTGTACTCAATAACACCCCAAAATTAGTCCCCAAGTCGTGACCAACAGCCATACATCAACTTGGAACTTTAATCCGTTCATAAACTTGTTTTAGTCATACCGGGTGATCCGTGGCTCGGATTCCGATGACCCGAACATGAATGTTCATCCAATCACCAATCCTAACACACTAGTACACCCTAGAGACTTCAAAAATGATCACAAAGTCGAACCAAAACTGAACACATTAGTTTTTATATTTTAATTCCATGAAAACACCATTTTATGCATAACTTAAGTTCCGGGAATCAAAATAACATGAATCCGGAGTCTAAAATCAATGTATTGATGAGAGGAACTCATATAAATACTTTATTTTAACAAAAACATCAGTTAAGTTTACAGAAATGATCAATTAGTCCGCTGTCCAAAATCAAACAAACCGAAAACATGTAATAACGAGTGATTCTATGCATACAATCATTAATCCAACAACACACAAGCACTATACTATCATAATAATCATCAAAAACAGAAAAATTAATTAAAAATAAAAAAGTTAGGGTTAGGGTTTATACCCTAATCACTAATCAAGTGGTATGATCGTGTAGAGAAGAACGAGAGGAACACGATGATGATGAAAGCCCTAATTCTTTAGCTTGAAAAAAAATGAAGATGATGATGATTGTTGGTGTTGGGCGATGGCCAAGAGAGAACAAGGAGAGGAGAAGGAGAAAAATTAAAATGAATTATGTTAGGTTTAGGAGTAGTGAAGAGTGTAAGTAACAAATGAATTAGCAAATGACCAAAATAACCCTCCCTTCACTTTTGAGGGAGCTTCGGCCGAACAAGGGAGGGAGTGGGCTCCCATCTAGCCCAAATTTGATTAACGCTCAATAGATTGTAGCCCGGACACTTGAACGATGCCCGAAACGCGAAAACGCTACTACGCGATTAATTATTGTGATGACCCGGAAATTTCTGATCAAATTTAAACTTAATCTTTAACGTTTCTGACATGATAAGTAAAGTCTATGAAGTTGAATCTCAAAATTTTGAATTATTCAATTACCCTTCGATTGTTCTCAACGATTCGCGGACAATTATATGTAAATAGGTACATATACTATAACTTGAAAACGTAACAAAGTGTTGAGTATATGATACTGTGCATTAAACTTATTGGTTTGATTATCTGATTGATATATTTAACTATGAAGTTAAAAGATTATGCTAAACGATTGAATTAAAAGATATTTACTGAGTCCCTTAAGGATTATGATATTATTACGGGTCTCTGTTGTAAGGTCCACGTTGATTTGGGAATTATTCATTTTTAACGATATTCGAAATAAATGTTAAAGTGTTTGTACACATACAATAATAAGAAATATTAACTGTTGGAATTAGATATATGAATAACTTGCGATATGTATTTTAAAACGTGTTTATTAATATTGAAAATATATATTTAATAATACGATAAAATATAATATTAATTTGGTTATAAAACGTTTTGATTTAAAATTATATATACTATGATAACGAGAAGATAATTTATTAAAGTAAATGACCAATACACTCGAAAGATTAAGATCTACTTTGAGTGGAATAATTTAGGGATAATTTAAGACTATATTTTGACAAAGGTACGAGTCACGAAACATAAAGTACAAGTTTTCTCAGCATACAAAATGACGTTCGAAAAACCGAAACCTGGACATAAGTCGCGTGATGACGTACGACTTATCAGAACAAAAATTACAAGTTAACTATGCATGTGAATTTAATATAATATATAATTAATTATATAAATTAAATATATTATATATATAATATAATATTATGTTTACAAACAAGAAGTTAAAAATTTGTGAGCTGTCCCAGGGTGTCATGCGATCGCATGGCCTTGAAGCACAAATCCCATGAGATCGCATGGGGTGCTTTTTCAGAAAAGGTTCTATAAATTGATCGAGTTCTGGCTTAATTCTCACACACACATATTTATCTATATTACTCCATATAAGATTTATTATTTATTATTTACTATTTATTATTATTATTATTATTATTATTATTATTATTATTATTATTATTATTATTATTATTATTATTATTAAGATTAATATTATTATTATTAATCTTATTATTATTATAAGTATTTTTAGATATCGTTATTATTAGTATTATACATAAAATACTACGACGAGGTTATGAACGTGTCACTTTCAAAATGGATTTTCAAACGGATTAAAGCTAAGGAAAATATGGGTTATAGCTATGGAGGTTATGGGTAATGTTCATGGGTATTGTTCGCAAGTCAAACCTAATGTTTATCATTTCTGTTGCGTCTACGTACTTTTCTGAAATATTGAATCACAATATTGATACGTAAGCATTTATATTTTATCTTTTATAAATTAATAGTGTATACATGTCTAGTGCTCGAGTATATATATTTATACATGTTTGTATGCTAAATTTCCTTGTTAAACAGTTTATAATGAATCACGAATTAAATACATATATTACTAGTAAAAGTTATATGATATACATGTTTTTGGAAAGCTGACGAAAAATCAGTAACTTTTCACTTAGACACCGAATAGTTTCGATGAACGGATTAAAAGATATGATCAACTGAATTATGACTGACGTTAATTGAAATTGCTTTTGAATCTGCAATTAAGATTTAAACAACTTGTTTACGAGATTGATAAAATGGATTTTTGAATATTACCAACCGAGTAAATGAATCCTTATACAAGGTACGTCTCGTTTTGTTGAACTATTGTCAAAAATGACTTTTTGAAATGACTTTTGATAAACTTTTGTATGTCGATCTCGAGCATTAGGATTGTGATACACTATGACCTGACCTAGCTTGATAGACATTTATTGACCAATATATGTTCTCTAGGTTGAGATCTACGATTATTTGATATTCCGAGTTTCGGTCACATTACGATGAACAACTTTATGTGCTGCTAAGGTGAGTTTCATTGATCCCTTTTTAATTGCTTTTGCAATATATTTTTGGGCTGAGAATACATGCAATTTATTTTAAATGCAATGGACACAAGTACATACTAAATTCTACACCGAGTTTGAACCGAAAATCCCTTAGCTTTGGTAACTAGTAACTGTCAGTTATAAGAACCGATGGGCGCGAATAGAGGTATATGGATCCATAGGGCTTGACATCCCCGTCCGTGCTAGAGCGCTAGCCTTTTAACGGACGTGTGTTATTTGAGTTTAGGACACGTTGGTTTGCGTGTATTAAAATGAATGGAGTATTTATCATTATAACGTTAAAGTTTAGTTACCAGGGTGCTCTGTTATGTAGAATCTATTGATAAACGTTTTTGGATGAAACAACTAAAATCTTGTGATCCACTTTTATATAATCTATTGATAAACGTTTCTGGATGAAACAACTGAAATCTTGTGATCCACTTTTATATACAGATTATGCGAAACACTAAAACTATGAACTCACCAACCTTTGTGTTGACACTTGTTAGCATGTTTATTCTCAGGTTCCCTAGAAGTCTTCCGCTGTTTGCTTACATGTTATACAAGCTATGTGCATGGAGTCTTGCATGCTTTATTCAAGAAAACGTTGCATTCACAAAACCATCATCATGTATCTATTTTGACTGCATTGTCAACGGAAGTATTATTATAAACTATTATTTACGGTGATTGTCTATATGTAGAAATCATCAGATGTCGAAAACCTTGGAATTAAATATTCATTTATGGTATGCCTTTTCAAAAGAATGCAATGTTTACAACACGTATCATATAGAGGTCAAATACCTCGCAATGGAATCAATGAATGACGTGTTCATCCATATGGATTTGGGGCGATCGTCACAGTTGGTATCAGAGCATTGGTCCTAGTGAACCAGGTCTTGCATGAGTGTGTCTAACTGATAGTTGTTAGGATGCATTAGTAAGTCTGGACTTCGACCGTGACTGCATGTTAAAAGTTTTGCTTATCATTTCTTGTCGGAAATTACCTGCTTATCATTCTTAAGTCTAGACACGTTTTCCCGCATTTATTGCATAAATAGTGTATAGACAAAAATTCATATCTTAGCGTATCTGTTACTGTAAACTTTTCCTGACATCTTCCGAAAATTTCTCCGTGATTTATGGAATTTGGTATTATATATACATATGTAAATTATGTATTGAAGAATACCAAACTAAATTCTATAATCTAATTCATATCAAAAATCATCTCCCTAATTATACAAGATGGATCCCGTATCTAGTTCAAATTCCTTAAACTCCGACAGTTATTCCGATATGGATATTCACCTGAATTCCGAAGACAGTGTAACCGGAATGGATCAATCAATTAGCCATCATCTATTCTGGATGAATTGGGGATGAATTCGTAGTCTACTTAATCATTGGAGACAAGAAGAAGGTGATCCCATCCATCCACCACATTGCCCTCTTGGCGAAGAACCTGAAGCACTTACCGGCGAACCTGTTCGAGACACCATTTTCTCTCTCATTTCCAGAGTATCTCGTCACGATAATATACTATCTCAAATTCTGGATCTTATTCATCCGCTCGTCCGAACCGCCAATCATCCCGGTATAGTAGAAGAAGTCAACGAGCTTCGCGCTCGGGTAGTGGCTTTGGAGAATACGGTGCAAAGGTTACAAGCACCAGCAGCATCACCAGCATCAACAGTACCACCGACAACAACACCAACAGTATCATTACCACCAGCAACAACATCTGCATCGCAAACTCAACTTCACAGTCTGTTCCACGAGCATCAACGTCATACGTACCGTAGTTACCAAGAAATACCAGCAACAATAACCGATGAAGTACTAACTCATTTCCCCTGAAGAAATTTTATGTATATTTAATATATATGAATTTTGAAATCAAAATAAATCTTTTCGTACTAAGCTATTACGTGTGAATCTTAACTGGTAGGTACTACTCGGTTAGTTCATATTACTAATATGCAATGATGTACATCCTTCCTTAACAACTTAACCATTGTTAACTACAATCTCTGTTTCAACCCAATGAATTCCATTTCATAATAAACCAAGTGTATTAATCAATTACATAATTGATTTTACATTTTCAATTTCGATATACTCGAAACTTTCCAGAAAACATCATCTATGCCTTGTAAGGTTCACAAAAATTCCACGAGCACCAACATCCTTCACCGAGGAATATCAATTAGAATAAATAATGAGGTATTGATTTCATTAGTGAAAAACTCCACAAAGATTATGTAATCTTTAATGTTTTAGAGATTAATCATTTCTAAGTCAACCCGAAAATCAAATGAGCTTAATATGATATTAACTCATTAAATCCGTATTACATCTGAAGAAATATACATACATATATTTTCATAAAGACTGTAATGAAAATTCTTTTGTACAAAATATTAATTGTGAAATATTTAACGGGTAGGTGATACCCGGGAAATATTTAAATTCATAATTAATATGTTATACTGTACATTCTTCAACTTTGATTCAAAAATCATTAACTATACTCACTATCTTCACAATGATACACAATCATTCTCATACAAATTCAATTACATATTCTGATATTGACGGATCAGAATCCAAGTCAAGATTTAACAAGTGATATCATTCTTAGATCTCTACAACTTTCAAAGCTATACTTTGACTTCAAAACTGTGAAAGATCCTTTAGCATTGTTATTACCGAAAATAATCTTACAATTCCTTCTCAAAGTATCCAGTTTTATCACACTTCCAACTAGTCAACTTCAACTTTTTAGATTAGCCTTATTCTAACCTTAACATATAGGTTCTTGTCACTGGGGAACCTTTCATGTTCCACCACATTAGCAGTAAATTTACCAACAACTTTATTAATCCTTGACCTTTCGAAAAATTCTTATACTCATTGAAACCCTATCATGTACTCATCTACATCTTCTAACGATAATTGCCATACCAACTACCGGAAATTAGCAATCAGTATTTCGAATTTCGCAGCAATTCTACGCCAACAGTTATATATAAACATATAATGTCTATCTCCTAGACTTATTTACTCTGAATGTGAAGTTTTTGAAAAACATCCCAAACTATGAACTAGTTCTCTTAAATTGGAACAATGCTAATGAAGCAGCAAAAATTGTAAATGACCTTAACAGTCAAAAGTATGATGATAAAGAATAGTATGGTGGTAAAGCTGAGAAAAAGAGAAGGTTTAAAACTGGAAAACGGATTGAGCAAACCATGAAGGAGGCTGTGGACATATCACAAGGACGAAATCTACCTTCAAAGGATCCAAATGATTCAGTGTCTGCTAAAATCGTTAGCAAACACCTTACTCCTCATTCTAAACCTTCACAGACAGATTTTTCGCATCATCCTCTGATATTAAAATTCTAAGATATCATCGTATCTTTCATTATAAATATCCTCGATATTTCTGGAGATATCTTCATAACTATTCTTATCTGAAATCATTCATCTCTTCGCGCTATCTGTATTACATCATAAAAGAAACTATTTTAGTTTCTAAATTCTGAAACCTTCAAGTTTAAAATATAAATGTTTTGAAGTAGTGTTGGGAACTGAAGCATGAATTAGTATAATATAATGACACTTGATCAACGTGATTATATTACAGTAAGTCATGCTGAGTTTCTAATGGAACGTGATAAAGGTTCACAGATCACACCCTCATCATGAACCATGTTACATAACTCTTTCATTCTATTTAATCTCTAAATATATCAAGAAAATACTTTTCTTGATGATTCGGTCTCTTCCAGATATTTTGGTAATTTGACAAATCAAGATCGTGCCATTACAATTTCTTTCTTAGAACATTAACTATGTTCATTCCGAAATGTATAGCTACGAATTCTGGACCATTATTCGCTTGACTTAAAGTCGGGAAGGAAAAACGAAAGCATGGAGCTCCTAAATATAAGGTAAAATATAAAGCCTGACAACAACACATATATTACAAACCGTGTATATCAATGCGTATAGCAATATAAAGACACAGGAGAATGAAAAACACTATAACCCCAAGGTAATGGTAGAAGAAAATAACTTCCTCCGGTGGTAGATGAAAAAGAAGAATGACAGATATGAAAGTTAGGAGTATATCAAGAAGTATGAAATAAGGAAAAAGATTATAGGAGTGGTGAAAATAAATGAAACGGAAGAGGTCAATTTATAGCAAAATATCAGACATAGCAATCGAGGCAGATTACGCATATAATCAAAGGAAATCTTAATTTCCTTAAAATTCGAAGAATCAAATCTTATTAGATTATGAAGATTTTCTATTCCTTAAATTCCGAAAATAAATCATTACTATGTCAAGAGTTAAGACGAATCTCTATTCCTTCAATTCACTCTATTATGATAACTTCTCTCATACGCTCCAAGTAATTGGATTGTTTTATCTATATTATTCAACGGTGATAAAAATTCTATTTATCAACTCATATTCGTCATGAAAACATTTTTATTGTTAGCCATGACGACCTCACTCAAATTTCAGGTAGAAATTTCTTTAACGGGGAGGTACTGTGATGACCCGGAAATTTCTGACCAAATTTAAACTTAATCTTTAACGTTTCCGACACGATAAGTAAAGTCTATGAAGTTGAATCTCAAAATTTTGAATTATTCAATTACCCTTCGATTGTTCTCAACGATTCGCGAACAATTATATGTAAATAGGTACATATACTATAAATTGAAAACGTAACAAAGTGTTGAGTATATGATACTGTGCATTAAACTTATTGGTTTGATTATCTGATTGATATATTTAACTACAAAGTTAAAAGATTATGCTAAACGATTGATTTAAAAGATATTTACTGAGTCCCTTAAGGATTATGATATTATTACGGGTCTCTGTTGTAAGGTCTACGTTGATTTGGGAAATCATTCATTTTTAACGATATTCGAAATAAATGTTAAAGTGTTTGTACACATACAAATATAAGAAATATTAACAGTTGGAATTAGATATATGAATAACTTGCGATATGTATTTTAAAACATGTTTATTAATATTGAAAATATATATTTAACAATACGATAAAATATAATATTAATTTGGTTATAAAACGTTTTAATTAAAAATTATATATACTATGATAACGAGAAGATGATTTATAGAAGTAAATGACCAATACACTCGAAAGATTAAGATCTACTTTGAGTGGAATAATTTAGGGATAATTTAAGACTATATTTTGACAAAAGTACGAGTCACGAAACATAAAGTACAAGTTTTCTCAGCGAACTAAAGGACGTTCGAAAAACCGGAACCGGGACATAAATCGCGTGATGACGTACGACTTATCGGAACAAAAATTACAAGTCAACTATGCATGTGAATTTAATATAATATATAATTAATTATATAAATTAAATATATTATATATATATAATATAAAATTATGTCGACAAACAAGAAGTTAAAAATTTGTGAACTGTCCCAGGGTGCCATGCGATCGCATGGCCTTGAAGCACAAATCCCATGCGATCGCATGGGGTGCTTTTTCAGAAAAGGTTCTATAAATTGATCGAGTTCTGGCTTAATTCTCACACACACATATTTATCTATATTACTCCGTATAAGATTTATTATTTATTATTTATTATTATTATTATTATTATTATTATTATTAAGATTAATATTATTATTATTAATCTTATTATTATTATAAGTATTTTTAGATATCGTTATTATTAGTATTATACATAAAATACTACGACGAGGTTATGAACGTGTCACTTTCAAAATGGGTTTTCAAACGGATTAAAGCTAAGGAAAATATGGGTTATAGCTATGGAGGTTATGGGTAATGTTCATGGGTATTGTTCGCAAGTCAAACCTAATGTTTATCATCTCTGTTGCGTCTACGTACTTTTCTGAAATATTGAATCACAATATTGATACGTAAGCATTTATATTTTATCTTTTATAAATTAATATTGTATACATGTCTAGTGCTCGAGTATATATATTTATACATGTTTGTATGCTAAATTTTGTCGTTAAACAGTTTATAATGAATCACGAATTAAATACATATATTACTGGTAAAAGGTATATGATATACATGTTTTTGGAAAGCTGGCAAAAAATCAGTAACTTTTCATTTAGACACCGAATAGTTTCGATGAACGGATTAAAAGATATGATCAACTGAATTATGACTGACGTTAATTGAAATTGCTTTTGAATCTGGAATTAAGATTTAAACAACTTGTTTACGAGATTGATAAAATGGATTTTTGAATATTACCAACCGAGTAAATGAATCCTTATACAAGGTACGTCTCGTTTTGTTGAACTATTGTCAAAAATGACTTTTTGAAATGACTTTTGATAAACTTTTGTATGTCGATCTCGAGCATTAGGATTGTGATACACTATGATCTGACCTAGCTTGATAGACATTTATTGACCAATATATGTTCTCTAGGTTGAGATCTACGATTATTTGATATTCCTAGTTTCGGTCACATTACGATGAACAACTTTATGTGCTGCTAAGGTGAGTTTCATTGATCCCTTTTTAATTGCTTTTGCAATATATTTTTGGGCTGAGAATACATGCAATTTATTTTAAACGCAATGGACACAAGTACATACTAAATTTTACACCGAGTTTGAACCGAAAATCCCTTAGCTTTGGTAACTAGTAACTGTCGGTTATAAGAACCGATGGGCGCGAATAGAGGTATATGGATCCATAGGGCTTGACATCCCCGTCCGAGCTAGAGCGCTAGCTTTTTAACGGACGTGTGTTATTTGAGTTTAGGACACGTTGGTTTGCGTGTATTAAAATGAATGGGGTATTTATCATTATAACGTTAAAGTTTAGTTACCAGGGTGCTCTGTTATGTAGAATCTATTGATAAACGTTTCTGGATGAAACAACTGAAATCTTGTGATCCACTTTTATATAATCTATTGATAAACGTTTCTGGATGAAACAACTGAAATCTTGTGATCCACTTTTATATACAGATTATGAGAAACACTAAAACTATGAACTCACCAACCTTTGTGTTGACACTTGTTAGCATGTTTATTCTCAGGTTCCCTAGAAGTCTTCCGCTGTTTGCTTACATGTTATACAAGCTATGTGCATGGAGTCTTGCATGCTTTATTCAAGAAAACGTTGCATTCACAAAACCATCATCATGTATCTATTTTGACTGCATTGTCAACGAAAGTATTATTGTAAACTATTATTTACGGTGATTGTCTATATGTAGAAATCATCAGATGTTGAAAACCTTGGAATTAAATATTCATTTATGGAATGCCTTTTCAAAATAATGCAATGTTTACAACACGTATCATATAGAGGTCAAATACCTCGCAATGGAATCAATGAATGACGTGTTCGTCCATATGAATTTGGAGCAATCGTCACAATTATTCGGAGAGATAACATATACGTGACAAATAAAATATATAAACACTATATATAATTGATGTGTTAGCAGAGTGGTATAAAATAGTTATTAATTTTTTTTAGGAAATACTATTAAATACGATACAATTTTACACAAGATATTTATTTATTTATAGAATGGATATACTTAAACCTTGCTACAACACTTATAGGCAGTGTACCTAATCGTACAGTAGTGTAGTTTTTAATAAGTCCGGTTCGTTCCACGGGGAATCTTTTTTAAACAAAGCTCAACGCTATATTAGTTTACTTTTATAAAAATACAAATATATATATATATATATAAGTAATATTATTATTATAAAGGGGGGTTTTTACCGTTTAATGACCGGTTTGTCGATTTTAAAACTTTAGTCGCAGTTAAAACCAAATGTAAAATATTAAAAATAAATACAAGACTTAAATTAAAGCATAAAGTAAATATAGATAATGAAATTGCGAATAATAAAAGTGTGATAAAATAAACTTGCGATAATTAAAAAGTACGATAATTAAAAGTGCAATACAATAACAATAAAAATACGATAATTAGAAGTGCAATTAAATATAAAATAAAGGAAATTAAATATGAAATAAAAGAATTATGCTTATTTAAACTTCCGTAATCATGATGTTTGACGTGTTGATTTTAGTTTTATGCCCATGGGTTAATTGTCCTTTGTCCTGGATTATTTAATATGTCCGTCTGGTTTTTGTCCATAACAGTCCATCAGTCATAAATATAAAGTGCGAGTGTCCTCGTCAAATTATCCTTATACCCGAAGTTAAATATTCCAACTAATTGAGGACTTAAACTGTAACAAGATTTTAATACTTTGTTTAATAATTACACCAGGATGTCGACTGAGTGTAACCCAAGGTTTTAATATTTTGTTATCAATTATACCAAGTGTCCTTTTACATAATTTCACCCCTGTTTTAATTATTCTAGTGGCTATTAATCCATTTCCGTGTCCGGTTAAATGAACGATTATTCGTACATATAAATACCCCGCCCATCGTGTCCGATCGAGTGTATATGGTAATTTATAGGGACGCCCAATTGTAAATCTTTATATTAACATTAACAAACTATCATTTAGTTAAACAAATATAAAGCCCATTAATAGCTCATAGTCTAATTTCCACAAGTGTCGTTCTTTTGTCCAAACCCCAATTATGGTACAAAGCCCAATTACCCAATTTTAGTAATTAGCCCAACATCATGATTACTTCGGATTAAATAAGCATAATAATAACTTAGCTACGAGATATTAATGTAAAAAGGTTGAACATAACTTACAATGATTAAAAATAGCGTAGCGTTACACGGACAGAATTTTGACTTACACCCTTACAACATTCGCTAACATACCCTTATTATTAGAATTATAATTAAAATTAAAATATAAATTATAAATATATATATTTTACGTATGAGGAGAAGAAGAAAAAAAATGGATGATTTTTGGTGCACCAAAGCTCGATTTTTATAGGCATGTGGGCTGGAACTGGGGCTCATGCGATCGCATGGATTTATGCCTTCCAGGCCATGCGATCGCATGGCCAGCTGGGGAGGCTCATTTTTGGTTGTTTTCTTCTGCCGACGGTTTTATAAATAATATAATATATTAAATAATTATAAGAATTATTTAAATATTATATTATATTTATGTGCATAGTTGACTTGTAATTTTTAGTCCGTTGCGTCGAGCGTTGAGAGTTGACTCCGGTCCCGGTTCCGGATTTTCGAACATCCTTGCGTACAATTTAATATCTTGTACTTTGCGTTTTGAATCTTGTACTCTTGTAATTTCGAGACGTTTCTTATCAATAATTGGAACCTCTTTGATTGTATTTTGTACTTTTGAGCTTTTTGGTCGTTTGCGTCTTCAATTCGTCGAATCTGTCTTTTGTCTTCACCTTTTATTATTTAAACGAATATCACTTGTAAATAGAACAATTGCAACTAAAAGCTTGTCTTTCTTGAGGAATAATGCTATGAAATATATGTTCGTTTTTAGCATTATTAAATATTCCCACACTTGAGCGTTGCTTGTCCTCAAGCAATATCGTCTTGAAATACTAGAATCACTTCTTTATTCTTCACACTTTGTACATCAGTGATTTCTATACGGCGGTATAAACAATGATAGTAACGATAGAACCATGGTTAAAGGTGGGTGTGTCATCCACAGTTGCCTCGGGTTTAGGTCAACGACACTTGCAATCAAATAGCCGATTTACTTTCGGTTTCCAAAGCAAAGTGCACATTTGAAAGGCGGTTTACAGTCCCACATGACTATGAAAATGTAGATCCTTAAGGAAATTGGATCTTTATGAAAATATTTGATCTTTTGAAAATTCAATCTAGCTTTTACCCTAGATAAGTTTTCCGGAATAACCCTTCACCGGTGTTTGCAAAATATTTTTGTGGTTTTGGTGGGTTTCAGATTTGAAAATTTTAGCTCAAAACTTGCGGTTTTGTGTCACCCACTTGCTAACCTTGTATTTGGAAAGCAACACGTCCAGTTTACTTGTCCCGTATATTACCTTTCGATAAACTACCGTCCGGTTGTAAAGGAAAGCGTTGAACAAGAAACTGTTAAGGCAATGTCCCCTGACATGCTTTTAATTATGGTCTATAACGTGTCGGATGCAATTACTATCCTTGGTAGGAGCAATAGTAAAGCTCACCCTTATGATTTTTCGGTCTGGCACAAGGTCCTGTCTTTGACCACTATGCAACCACCGTTCTTACGGTTGACACCCGATTTGGTTCAGGTGACCTAATGAATTCCAGGTGAATTCCTAGGATTTTACGTTCAATGGTAATGAACGCATCGAAAATGGGTTTTCAGAAAACAAATCGGTTTTAATTTGATCAAAATAATTTCTTGTTCAAGCTCGAGTTTAGATATCATCGAATTCCATGAGTTTGTAATTCTCAATCTTTAAGGTCAATCTCTAGGATTGAGTAATATCAGTCTTAAAAGCTGATTTTTAATCTTTAAGGAGATTATCCTTTCTGGGGATCTGATTCATTAGTCTTATCCAGCTAATTTGCATGGTGCCCCCCCATTGTACGAGATAAATCCTTCTCATGGTTAGGATAAATCTGACCACTTGGCGACCCTGTTTAATGCTGAGGTCCGTGGATTTCCTGCTGATTTTAGTGATGACTTTTCTAGATTTTTCGTCAACCTACAGCTGGTCTGGACGACAACTTCTTGACCTAAATCAAGAAGCGCGTGTCATTTTCGGAAGACTTTACTTCCTTTTAATGATGGAATTGATTCATCGTGTAGATCCATCTCTTCTTTTCTTTCATCGGGTAAAATGGTTTAGTTTAGTCCAAAGCAAAAGTATTTTCAGTTATTTGTTACAGATATATGTGACATATGTTTAAGATAACTTGGTAAATTTTCCCACACTTGGCTTTTATTTTCCTCTTTATCGTCCTCTATTCCATTTTAAATGAATTTCAACATTTTGGTTTGTTTCTCAATTTATGTCCTTTCCGAGGTAACAATAATTTCGGTGTTAAAACCTAGTTTTATCGTTCATAAATATGTATAAACATGATTTTAAGTTCATTTAATTGAAAATTTTGAAAAATTTTACTAGAATTGGGTAGTCAGTATATAAGACTAGGGCTGTTCTTTATTATCAGAGAGCACTAGATTCTAATACAACTACTACGTTACTAGTATTTTTAATGGTAACCAAGTGTATAAAGATAAAAATTTTAAAAATCCGAAAGAATTTAACCCCTTCCCACACTTAAGATCTTGCAATGCCCTCATTTGCAAGAAATCAGTACAATTTAAATTATTGAGGGTGATTAGCGTAGAAATGATTAAATTTTACCAAAGTTTCCAAATATATTGGCGTTTGTTTGCTGAATGATAAATGGTGCATAGCATTTGTTCATTTCGTCTGTTGTTACATCACATTTATTTGTCATCTTGTCGTCAAAATTAGTAGCTTTTGCTGAACTTAATGCCAGTCTTTGAAAATGCGCTGTTTTACCCTGTTTTGAATAATCGACAATATACATACATACAAGTATAATCATGCATGGCAATTTGAAATGGGACTTAATATCCCACTTTCAAATTCTAAATATGAAATATTAGTACACAATAATAATAAAATAATAAAAATTACACAAATTTATCCAATAACATAAGTTTAAACATGAAAAAGTCAAAAGATAAAAACATAATAATCATAAAAATAACCAAATGGAACTAAATCAGTCTGGATAGGGGTTCCAGTTCATCTCATCGGGCGGGTTCCATTGTTGGTTATAGGTGTTCTGATAGGCTTGGTTATAGTCATACCGGTTAAAGGGTGGTCGGATATCGGGGCTATGTGGCGGAAAATGAGCAGGTCGAGTAGGTACATAGTTATTTGGTACCTGATATGATAGCTGGCTCATGATTTGGTGCTGATGAACTAACCAGCTTTCGTGTTGGCGTCGCCTATAATCCTCGTATACTCGCTCGGAGTTCCACTGCTCATACATACTATGTCTTGCCGCGTTCGTCATTGCTTCCTCATCTATACGAACGTGGACGTCAAGAATAGCATCTCGAAAGACATCCCTAATGTCTTCCGCCTCCTCCATTTCCTCGTCTGAGCCTCTCTCTACCTGAGGATGAGATCCCTCATAGGGTACTGCCTGGTTACGTCTACTTTTCAATACCTTAGCACCCACATAAACTTTCAATCCTAAGGGCTCAACCTGTTCTCTACAAATCTGTAATGGACCCCCTTGGTTCCTATCAACACCTAAATACTCTCCAATGAGAGTAACAAAAATACCTCCTCCTATTATACTCCCGTCCTGCAATCCCTCTACCATTTTAGATAAATAAAAAGCAACACAGTAAGGGATATTGACAAAGCTTCTAGGATCCCGAGTACACTTTAGGTAGAATAAATCATATAAGGTAATTTTTTCTTTATTATGACCTCTTTGTGTAATCGAGTTAGCCAAAAATCTATGAATAATACGAAGCTCGGCTCTGTCAATATGTGTATAGGAGTGTCCTCCTGCTCGTGTAAAAACATCAAAATGTGACATATGCCTCCAAATGGCGTCAGCTTCAAAGTTACTATCTACCCGTTCACCATAATGAATCAAGTTTATACAATCGGGTAATAGCAACTCACCAGGAGTATATATCTGTAAGGCCCTGGCCATGTCCAGCATGGACATTCTGTACATCCTACCGCCAAGGATAAACCTAAGAAATCTTCTATCATCTATCCTAACTATATTTGTATCAAGTGATACAGTACTCATCAACTCAACACACCATTCCTTATATACAGGTCTACGAATGGTGAAAAGACATTCCCAATCTGTAAAAGAAGAACTGCCATACCTTTGAACTAAAAGCTGTCTAACACGGTCAGCTAGATGGACCGTTTCCAAAGGGGCCCAATCAATTACCCTTGGCACCTCTACATTTTTTGTTACCAATTTGAATTTGTTCCTTTGATATGTCTCGTAATCTCTCCATCTTCTATCAAATCTCAGATTAGGATGTAGAGTGTGCTCAGGAATTGTTGGGAATTCTACTGGCGGCCTCATTGGGAATACTATGAATTCATCAACAAACTGTACTGGATCATAATAAGGTATGTGCTGATCAGGCTGTTGTTGTTCCTGTTGTGGTTCTTGTTCATGTTGCATTTCTGGCTGTGGTTCTTGTGCTGGTGCAGGTCGTCTAGATGATGATGCTCCTGAACCTCCAGTATCGGCTCTCTGTAAAACACATTAAACACAAAAATTGTGCATCCAAATATGCATTAGTGTTAGCAAAATAACAACTTAAAACAATCACTATAACATGTTAAATCAAAATTAAACTTATACACATTTTCACAATTTTTCACAATTCTACACTTTTCAAATAAGCACATATAAAAATGTATACAAAATTCATAAGCATTTAACTCAAATAACATGTCAAAATATTCATTATTAATAATTAAACAAGTCTCAAATGGCAAATATATCAAATTAATCAATGTTCATGAATTTTGGACTTAAAAAGTCCACTTTAATCTCCAAAAATCATGTTTAGGATCATTGTTTGGATCATTTAACTATCTAAACATGTTACACTACTCAATTTAGCAATAATTCATGACAAAAATCGGCCATAACCTGTTTATATCAAAAAGCCCCAAATTGCTCAAGAATACAAACCCTATATTTCTAAAAATTTTGAAGTTTTTGGCTTCAAATCATGTTAAATAGCATCAATCTAGGTTATACATGCATAAAATACTAACAATTTATCACTAATTACACTAGAAATTAACAAAATTGCATTAGGTAAAAAAATTGGTAATTATCACAAAAACTAGGAATTTATAGAGTTTAGGGGTGTAATTTTTACCAATTTGCTGAAGAATGAGAATCTAGGCATGATTAGAGCAAGAAAAATGACGAATTACGGTGGAAAAATGGCGAAAATTGGTGAATTTTTGGGTGAGTTTCGGGTGTATGTGTGTGTGTTGTGGTGAAGAACAGACCCGCTGCTGTTATTTGTTTCTGACCTGCATTTGGTCCCCATGCGATCGCATGGGTTCCAAGTGCAAACCCCATGCGATCGCATGGGGTGCCGGCTACAGTGTTTTCAGGTTTTTTTTTTTTTTTTTTTTTTTTTTTAACCTTATGCTTTATAAAACTTATAATTAATTAAATTTTAAAAATTTTGTTTTCCTTTAGGATCGAGGGCATTTCGGATCGTTGTCCTAGTCTGTCTCTCGACAAAATTTTAAAATTTGTCAAATCAAAGCGCGGTTTTTAAAAGTAAAGATTTTTAGGTTTTTTAATGTTTTTGGCATACTTTAATTCAATAAGATTAAAATAATGATAATAAAAGTTCTCGTCCCTCCCTCGGGTAAAGCAATTTCGGTTCAAAGACCTAGTCTTCAACTTACGACGAATTTTAAAAATCATATTTTTAACTTAATGAGATAAAGTAAATTTTTGTTTTTAAATTCACACAACATAAATATAAAATTCAAAATTAATATTAAAAATTCACACCAAACTTAAAATTTGAAATGCATAAAATTAAAAATTCATATTTTAAAAATTAAAAATTCACGCCAAACTTAATTTTAAAAATTCACATTATAAATTCACACCAAACTTAAAATTTTTCAAATATTTACATTTTTTTTTTTAAATATTATTTTTACAAAGTTTACAATATTAATTTAAGATTTAAATATTAATTTTAAAAAAAATGGTAAAAACAAAATTAAAAATCTTTTTGGCTTTTTATCCCACTTTAATCAATCAAATATTATCAAAAATATGCGCCCCTCTTTTCGGTAAGTAATTTCGGTTACAAGACCTAATTTAACTCATGACGAATTTTTGAAATATTTTGGGTTGATTGATTAAAGATATTTATACCTTAAGAATAAACGTTAAATTTCGCAGTGATGTAATAAATTTTTGAATGATATCAATAATTTCGGTCGCCAAACCTAATTTTATTCAATACCAATTTAATACTTTTTAGCGAACAAATTAGCGTTTATTATCAAAAGGTTAAAAATAAAAATAAAAATAAAAACTGTACAGACATACCTGTGAAATAGATTTCTTAGTTATATGATCTATCCCATTCATAAGATAGTCGGTTTAATTGGTTTTCCATGGCTACATAGGCGTAACCTCGAGCATTCAGTGTCTTTTCTTCTAAACATATGAATGGTCCGTCTCTGCATAAAGTAACAAATTCGGTATTTGAATAGGTTTGATTATTTGAACATTTACCTCCATGTGACCATTTTCCGCATTTGTGACATCTTTCTAGGTGTCGTGCTCTTCTTTTCGCTGCGGATTTTGATTTTCCTTTACCAAATTGTAATTTATTATCTTCGCATCTGGATTCTTTTCTAACTCCGTCCATTCTTTCTCTGATTACTGATACTAATTCACTCGGTAGTATGTCATTATTACGTTTAGTGATCAAAGCGTGTAGCATTAGACCATGGTTTAGTTCACAGGCAGTCTTCATTTCGTAAAAACCTAAAAAAAATAAAAATTCAGAATGGGGGGAGAAGACTAGTTCTTTAGGGTCTGCTAGGGAAAGACCATTCGGGTTCCATTTTCGAGAACTACACGAAAATAGACAATCTAACTCTAACAGAAATACATATTATCCTTTAAAGACTTGATTCTCTCCACACTTAGTTAGCTGTGGTGTCGAAATTGTGATTAACTTCGTTGTCGACTTCCATCGGACCATGTATGTAATGTTTAACTCTGTGACCATTAACTTTAAATTCCATCCCATTTGAATTTATTAATTCTATCGTTCCGTATGGGAAAACTCTTTTGACTATGAATGGTCCAGACCATCTTGATTTCAATTTTCCAGGAAATAGCTTGAATCTTGAATTGAAAAGAAGAACTCTGTCTCCTTCTTTAAATTCTTTTGAACTTCTGATTCTTTTATCATGCCATTTCTTCGTTCTTTCCTTATAGATTAACGAATTTTCGTATGCTTCATGTCTTAATTCTTCTAATTCGTTTAGTTGACTTAATCGTAGAAGTCCAGCTTCATGTAAATCAAGATTACATGTTTTCAAAGCCCAAAATGCTTTGTGTTCAATTTCTACTGGAAGATGACATGCTTTTCCATAAACAAGTCTAAAAGGTGTGGTTCCAATTGGAGTTTTGTAGGCTGTTCTAAAAGCCCAGAGTGCATCCTCCAATTTAATGGACCATTCCTTCGGATTTGATCCTACGGTTTTCTCTAGAATACGTTTTAAAGCTCGGTTGGTATTTTCAACTTGTCCACTTGTTTGTGGATGATATGCGGTGGAGATTTTATGAGTTACTCCATATCTTTTAAGAACTTTCTCAAGTTGATTATTACAGAAATGAGTACCCCGATCACTTATTAAAGCTTTCGGTGTTCCAAACCTTGCAAAAAGACGTTTTAAAAAGTTGACTACAACTCGTGCATCGTTAGTTGGGAGAGCTTGTGCTTCCGCCCATTTAGATACATAATCAATGGCTACGAGTATATATAGATTATTATGAGATTTTGGAAATGGACCCATAAAGTCAATACCCCAAATGTCAAATACTTCACATACTTGGATGACATTTTGTGGCATTTCATCACGTTGACTTATTTTTCTGGCCCTTTGACAAGCATCACAGGATTTGCAAAGAAGGTGTGCATCTTTGTAAATTGTAGGCCAATAGAATCCAGCATCATAAACTTTTCTTGCTGTTAGTTGAGGCCCATAATGCCCTCCTGTTGGTCCTGTGTGACAATGGTTTAATATTTTACTAGCTTCATCTCTAAATACACATCGGCGTATTATTCCATCGGGACAACTTTTAAACAGATGTGGATCTTCCCAAAAATAGTGTTTTATATCACTGAAGAATTTCTTTCGTCTTTGGTACGATAATCCTTTTTCAAGGAATCCACATACTAAATAGTTTGCATAGTCTGCAAACCATGGGATTTCTTTATAATCTATCTTCAATAGATATTCATCAGGAAAGTTGTCTTGTATGGCTGATTCATTTAGAACTTCTAATTCGGGATTTTCAAGACGAGAAAGATGATCAGCGGCGAGATTTTCTGCTCCTCTTTTATCTCGGATTTCAATATCAAACTCTTGTAAGAGTAAGATCCAACGGATTAATCTTGGTTTAGCATCTTGTTTTGAAAATAGGTATCTAAGAGCAGAATGGTCGGTATAGACCACCGTTTTTGCTAGAACGAGATATGATCGAAATTTGTCAAAAGCAAAGACAATAGCAAGGAGTTCTTTTTCAGTAGTTGTATAGTTCGTTTGTGCTCCTTGTAATGTCTTACTAGCATAATATATAGGTTGAAATCGTTTTTCAATCCTTTGTCCTAAAACGGCTCCCATTGCAAAATCACTTGCATCGCACATTAGTTCAAATGGTAGATTCCAATTTGGTGTTATCATGATCGGCGCATTAGT
This sequence comes from Rutidosis leptorrhynchoides, assembly GCF_046630445.1. NCBI lineage: Eukaryota > Viridiplantae > Streptophyta > Magnoliopsida > Asterales > Asteraceae > Rutidosis > Rutidosis leptorrhynchoides. The sequence continues at coordinate 578,181,313 of NC_092336.1, read as the reverse complement.
GAGTTTCTCTTTAAGAATATTAAAAGATTTGATACACTCATCTGAAAAGATGAATGGCGCATCCTTTTCTAGGAGTTTATTCATAGGAGTGGCAATTTTAGAAAAATCTTTTATGAAACGTCGGTAAAAACCGGCATGCCCTAGAAAACTCCTAACTCCTCTAACATTGGTGGGATGTGGAAGTTTAGCAATTACATCTACTTTAGCTCTATCCACTTCAATTCCTTCTTTTGAAATTTTATGTCCAAGAACGATGCCTTCTTTAACCATGAAATGGCATTTCTCCCAATTAAGTACTAGATTTGATTGTTCGCATCTAAGAAGCATTCGTTCCAGATTAACTAGACATGTTTCAAATGTATCACCGAAGACTGAAAATTCATCCATGAAAACTTCCATGCATTCTTCTATCATGTCATGAAAAATCGCCATCATACACCTTTGAAAGGTTGCAGGGGCGTTGCAAAGTCCAAATGGCATGCGTTTGTAAGCAAAAGTACCATAAGGGCACGTGAATGTGGTTTTCTCTTGGTCCTCGGGTGCTATTGGGATTTGAAAATATCCGGAAAATTCATCTAGAAAACAATAGTAACTATTTCCGGCTAATCTTTCCAACATTTGATCTATGAAAGGTAAGGGAAAGTGATCTTTTCTGGTGGCGTCATTTAATTTTTTATAATCAATACATACACGCCATCCTGTTACAGTCCTAGTAGGAATAAGCTCATTTTTCTCATTTGTAATGACAGTCATGCCACCCTTCTTAGGTACGCATTGAACTGGGCTTACCCATGGACTATCAGAGATTGGATAAATTAGACCTGCATCTAGCAGTTTAATAATCTCTTTCTTAACTACATCTTGCATATTAGGATTTAGTCTTCGTTGGCGTTGCACATACGTTTTATGACCTTCTTCCATAAGGATTTTATGTGTGCAATACGAAGGACTTATTCCTTTAATATCATGAATCTTCCATGCAATGGCTGGTTTATGGGCTTTCAACACAGAAATGAGTTGTGATTTCTCATTTTCAGTAAGAGAAGACGATATTATTACAGGTAATTCAGATTCACCATGTAAATAAGCGTATTCCAAATGGTTTAGAAGTGGCTTTAACTCTAATTTCGGTGGTTCTTCTATCGATGATTTATATCGATATCTGTCTTCTTCTTTTAGCATTTGAATTTCTTCTGTTGTTGGTTCATATCCATTAGCTATAAGTGTAGCTAACATTTCAGCTTCATCAATTGTTTCATTACCTTCTCCTAAAGAACATTCTCCTGTTCCTTGTAATTCTGGAAATTCTTCTAATAATTTTGCATGTGCATCTATAGTTTGAATATAATAACATGTATCATCTGCAGATTGTGGTTGTTGCATTGCTCTATCAACTGAAAAGGTAACACTCTCATCCTCTATACTTAGGGTCAGTTTCTTACCGAACACGTCTATCATTGCTTTAGCCGTGTTTAAGAATGGTCTTCCTAATATGAGAGGAACTTGAGAATCTTCTTCCATGTCCAAAACAACAAAATCTACTGGAAATACTAAAGTACCAACTTTAACTAGCATGTTCTCCATTATCCCTCTAGGATATTTTATTGATCTATCGGCTAGTTGTATGCTTATTCTGGTTGGTTTCAATTCTCCAAGGTCTAGTTTAGTGTATAGTGAATACGGCATTAGATTTATACTAGCACCTAAGTCTGCCAATGCTTCTATTGAACTAAGACTACCCAGAAAACATGGAATTGTGAAACTTTCTGGATCAGATAATTTTTCTGGTATCTTATTCAACAGCACTGCTGAACAATTAGCATTCATAGTAACAGCCGAGAGTTCTTCCATTTTCTTTCTATTTGAAATTAGATCTTTCAAGAATTTAGCATATCTAGGCATTCCTGAAATCACATCAATGAAAGGAAGATTTACATTTATCTGTTTAAACATATCCAAGAATTTAGATTGCTCGGCTTCAAGTTTCTCTTTCTTCATTTTACTCGGGTAAGGAAGTGGTGGTTGGTATGGTTTAACATAAGGTTTATCCTTAACTATGTTATCTTCATTAACCTTTTCAACTACCGGTTCTTTTTCCTTATCTTGATCAGGTTGTGGTTCTTGTGGAGTAGGAATAGCTTTATCAGAAGTTACAGGTATTTCAGGTGGTTTAAGTGTTGTACCACTTCTTGTGGTAATGGCTTTAGCTGTTTCATTTCGGGGGTTAGCATTTGTATCACTAGGTAGACTTCCCGGTTTTCTTTCACCTATTAACCTTGCTAGGTTACTTACTTCTTGTTCCAGATTTTGAATAGAAGCTTGTTAATTTCTAAATGCTTGAGCATTTTGTTCATTAGTTTGTTTCTGAGATGTGAAAAACTGCGTTTGAGTTTCAACTAGCTTCGTCATCATATCTTCTAAATTCGGCTTTTTATCATCGGTTTGTTGTGGTGGTTTATTTTGAAAATTAGGTCTTTGCTGATTGTAATTGTTATTAGATACTTGTTGATTGGTAGGACCTTGTTGGTTGTTGTATGGAATATTTCGGTTATAATTCTGGTTTTGATTGTAAATCGGTCTTGGCGGTTGATAATTATTCTGATAATTATTTCCAGGACTTTGGTTTATGTATGAAATATTCTCTCTTTGTTCCATTGTTAATTCAATACTGAGACAATCTTTTGTCAAATGTGGTCCTCCACACTGCTCACAACTAATTCGTATTGAGTGAATATCTTTAGTCATCTTTTCCATTCGTCTCTCCACAGCATCTATCTTTGCGGAAATGGAATCTAAGTCATGGCTAGAATCGGCTCTAGCTGCTTTAGATGATCTAATGATATCTTTTTCTTGGTGCCACTCATGTGAGTGGGAAGCAGTGTTATCAATAATTTTGTAAGCATCAGTTTCGGTTTTCTTCATAATAGAACCACCAGCTGCTATATCCATGTCTTTCCTTGTAGTGATGTCGCATCCTTGGTAGAATATTTGTACTATTTGACAGGTGTCTAAACCATGTTGCGGACATCCTCTTAACAACTTTCCATATCTTGTCCATGCCTCATATAGAGTTTCATTTGGCTTCTGTGTAAACGTAACAATTTCTGCTTGAAGTCTTACGGCTTTAGATGCAGGAAAGAATTGTTTAAGAAATTTGTCAACTAAAACATCCCATGTATCAATCGCCCCTTCAGGTAACGATTCCAACCAATCTTTGGCTTCTCCCTTTAAAGTCCAGGGAAATAACATGAGATATATCTGTTCATCCTCCACTTCTCGGATTTTAAATAGTGTGCAGATCCTATTAAAGGTACGTAGATGTTCATTTGGATCTTCCTTCGGCGCACCACTAAATTGGCATTGATTAGTCACCATGTGTAGAATTTGTCCTTTGATTTCATAATCTGGCGCATTAATGTCTGGATGAGTAATTGCGTGACCTTGGCCAGTGCTTTTAGCTCTCATTCGGTCTTCCATACTTAAAGGTTCCAGATTCTCCATAATTGAATTTGTTGAATCGGAATCACTAGAGGATTCTGATTTAATGGTTCGTTCCTCAACAATCTCTGTTTGAATGATTGGTGGTTCCGGGGGAAAGTTTAGTGGTTCAGGATCTACGAACCGTTCCTGAATATTCTCCGGATTCTCAATTGTGAGGTCGGGTTCAAAAAATGGATTATCGGAAATTTGAACTGTAGTACTTGGTCGACTGGATGACGATTCTAAAGAAAAATCAACGGCGGTTATATTTGCTAAATGTCTTGATCTAGTTACAGGTGGTGAACGTACAAAAAGTGGTGAACGTCTTGCTCGGTGCATTCACTGAATATCCTATTAGTTTTAAAAAGGAAAGAAAAATTATAATAAGTTATCCAATTAATAGACTTTTCTGATTTTGCCCACGTTTCGAATAGCCAAAAGATGCAGCAGAGGGGCAGGATTCATTTGGTCTCAATATAATTGAGGACTGTTTGGCTCCAATAACCCGGTCCACGTACAAATCCAACTATTACTACGAACCAGAAAATTTTGATGTCTATCAATTTAACCACTCAAAATAAATTTTCGTAATTTTAAGAAATTTAGATAAGAAGTAGAATAAAAATCTATGTCCTAAAACTAGAATAGCGAGAAATAAGAAAGAAAAAGAGTTCGTTGAAAAAGGTCGAAAAAGAAAAATGGTTGAAAAATAAAAGGTGACGGAAAAATAAAAGAAACTTATAAAACTTAAAAATACTTGACTAACCTAACCTTATTACTACAACTAATTTAAAATTATAATCGCAAATTGAAATTACTAATTGGAATGATAATTGATACATAGGTAAAAGTCATCTAAAAATATTAAAGCTTACAGGAAAAACTAAATCCCAAATGGAAATATCTTAAAAAGAAACTAAAACTTAAAAAGGCGTCGTAAAATTCTAGAGTACCTAAATCTTAGTCTAAAGAAAAAGCACTTAAGGGATTTTACGGCAAAGCCTAAAAATCTAGAAGTAAAAATAACTATGGCAAAAACTATGAATTAAAACTAAATATGAGCTAAAAATACAAAAGTTACGCTAAAACGATTAAAAAGGAAAAAAAATATAAAAATATATAAAAAGTTGTAAAAAGTACAATTTTTATAAAAATATTATTTTTATATTATTTATTTTATAAAACTATTAATTTTACAATTTAAATAAACTAATTAAACTAAAAATACAAATTAAACTTAAACTAATAACTAATTAAATAATAAAACTTAATTAGGGTTAATAATAAAATTAATAATTAATTAAAACCCTAATCGCATTAATTGCTGTACGATGATGGCCTGTCAGATACGCTCATGCGATCGCATGAGTTCTAAGTTACCCAGCCATGCGATCGCATGGGCTAGGGTTTCGGGCCAGAGTTGGGCTGCTACAGTACAGGCCGATTAAAATTTTATTATTTTTTTTTTCTGTTTTTGCTGTAAAATATAAAATATATTTATTAATTAAATAAAACTTATATTTTTACAAAATAAAATAAAAAAATAGAAATAAAGAAACTTTATAAAACTTAAATATTTACCAAACTCTAAGAAAAAAAATATTTATATTTTTGTTTTTCTTTTTTTTTATAGCGTTGCGCTTCCGGCTTTTAAGACGCTCCCCGGCAGCGGCGCCAAAAATACTTGATGTGTTAGCAGAGTGGTATAAAATAGTTATTAATTTTTTTAGGAAATACTACTAAATACGATACAATTTTACACAAGATATTTATTTATTTATAGAATGGATATACTTAAACCTTGCTACAACACTTATAGGCAGTGTACCTAATCGTACAGTAGTGTAGTTTTTAGTAAGTCCGGTTCGTTCCACAGGGAATCTTTTTTAAACAAAGCTCAACGCTATATTAGTTTACTTTTATAAAAATACAAATATATATATATATATATAAGTAATATTATTATTATAAAGGGGGGTTTTTACCGTTTAATGACCGGTTTGTCGATTTTAAAACTTTAGTCGCAGTTAAAACCAAATGTAAAATATTAAAAATAAATACAAGACTTAAATTAAAGCATAAAGTAAATATTGATAATGAAATTGCGAATAATAAAAGTGTGATAAAATAAACTTGCGATAATTAAAAAGTACGATAATTAAAAGTGCAATACAATAACAATAAAAATGCGATAATTAGAAGTGCAATTAAATATAAAATAAAGGAAATTAAATATGAAATAAAAGAATTATGCTTATTTAAACTTCCGTAATCATGATGTTTGACGTGTTGATTTTAGTTTTATGCCCATGGGTTAATTGTCCTTTGTCCTGGATTATTTAATATGTCCGTCTGGTTTTTGTCCATAACAGTCCATCAGTCATAAATATAAAGTGCGAGTGTCCTCGTCAAATTATCCTTATACCCGAAGTTAAATATTCCAACTAATTGAGGACTTAAACTGTAACAAGATTTTAATACTTTGTTTAATAATTACACCAGGATGTCGACTGAGTGTAACCCAAGGTTTTAATATTTTGTTATCAATTATACCAAGTGTCCTTTTACATAATTTCACCCCTGTTTTAATTATTCTAGTGGCTATTAATCCATTTCCGTGTCCGGTTAAATGAACGATTATTCGTACATATAAATACCCCGCCCATCGTGTCCGATCGAGTGTATATGGTAATTTATAGGGACGCCCAATTGTAAATCTTTATATTAACATTAACAAACTATCATTTAGTTAAACAAATATAAAGCCCATTAATAGCTCATAGTCTAATTTCCACAAGTGTCGTTCTTTTGTCCAAACCCCAATTATGGTACAAAGCCCAATTACCCAATTTTAGTAATTAGCCCAACATCATGATTACTTCGGATTAAATAAGCATAATAATAACTTAGCTACGAGACATTAATGTAAAAAGGTTGAACATAACTTACAATGATTAAAAATAGCGTAGCGTTACACGGACAGAATTTCGACTTACACCCTTACAACATTCGCTAACATACCCTTATTATTAGAATTATAATTAAAATTAAAATATAAATTATAAATATATATATTTTACGTATGAGGAGAAGAAGAAAAAAAATGGATGATTTTTGGTGCACCAAAGCTCGATTTTTATAGGCATGTGGGCTGGAACTGGGGCTCATGCGATCGCATGGATTTATGCCTTCCAGGCCATGCGATCGCATGGCCAGCTGGGGATGCTCATTTTTGGTTGTTTTCTTCTGCCGACGGTTTTATAAATAATATAATATATTAAATAATTATAAGAATTATTTAAATACTATATTATATTTATGTGCATAGTTGACTTGTAATTTTTAGTCCGTTGCGTCGAGCGTTGAGAGTTGACTCCGGTCCCGGTTTCGGATTTTCGAACGTCCTTGCGTACAATTTAATATCTTGTACTTTGCGTTTTGAATCTTGTACTCTTGTAATTTCGAGACGTTTCTTATCAATAATTGGAACCTCTTTGATTGTATTTTGTACTTTTGAGCTTTTTGGTCGTTTGCGTCTTCAATTCGTCGAATCTGTCTTTTGTCTTCACCTTTTATTATTTAAACGAATATCACTTGTAAATAGAACAATTGCAACTAAAAGCTTGTCTTTCTTGAGGAATAATGCTATGAAATATATGTTCGTTTTTAGCATTATCAATAATCATATAACATCAAAATGTTATATTTAAAATAATTTGGATTTAAAAATTCTAATAGTTTGACCGTTGGTTTGAAAACCGAAAAGATTCGCCGGATGGCCCGGATAGAAATCCGCGATACGTAGAAACGTGCATCTTTAAATATGAATACAAATATTCACTTAACACATAATAATTAATATATTATTAAAAAAATAATAATATAGGTCATAGAAATGACGTGTCACGAATACCAATTAACGGACGTTAAATAATAAGCGGTAAAAGATAACGGAAAAAGTAGGGTCGTGACAAACACCACCTTCTACTACAGTAACAACTACCCATGCAACAGGGAAAATGTGATTATTCCCAACCCTTCCTATTGCAGTTAATAACTCCCCTTGATTCGGTTTTTTAAAAAAACACCGATCTAAAGCTAATATCCTTTACAACTATTTTTCCAACCCTATTTGAGTCCATTCAAACAAACATAGAACCTGTCAAAGTATACTTTATCATCCGGGTTATTAGTGACTCCTAATTTAACAGTTGAACCTGGGTTGCTGCGTAAAGTTCATCACCATAAGACCTTAACAAACCATAATGTTTTTCAATAGACTTCTCATATTCAGTTAATGCCCAAGTCTTTGCATACCTACATTGATTTTGAGTTACTAAGCACTTATACTTTTTCATCACTAAGTCTGTAACGTCAGCAAGCCTTATGTTTGGATTAGCCCTTATTTTTTCACCAAATTCCCTTTCAATCCACTAATAATTTATCAAACTACCAAACCTAAAGTTTCGTGTACAAGTATGTTCATCAACAAAGGAAATTACTTGAAATGAATACTCATTCTTCATTTTTCATCCAAACCACCTCCAAGATTAAGTTGGTTCTTCACCCTTAGCTACAATTGGATATGTGTTGTATTTTCTTTTCTTACCTGTATCAAACATATAAGTTAGATTTACATACACATAAAAGATACATTTATAAAACAGTTACATTTACATGTACATATAAATATAAAACAATTACTTTTACCTTGATTTGGATTTTTCAGTCTAGGTGGTCTTTGGCCACACTTTGCAATAACTTCATTTTCACTACTCCTATGATACCACCGTGTGAAACCATTTTCCAGGGTATAATATGTTAAACAATCTTTAAATTGTCTTGCATTTGTATACTACTCATTCACTATTGGCTTTTTCAATCTCCATTGAGTTTTCTCATCTTGTATTGGCACATCTTCAACAACTACAATATCTCTAAAAGGATCATTCACTTCATCATATTTTAACTTCTTCAAAAGATCTTGCATAAACTCCTCATGTTCATCAATTGCATCCATCATAGGGTTATCATAATTTGATCTTTTTGGAACACTTAACTTTGGTTATGGGAGTGTTTTTTTTTTTTGGCATTTACTTTTAGAATTCTAAGTTCCTTCAACTCTTCATCACTCTATGATAAGTGATCAATAGAAGTGATATTGCTCGAATTATACACGTTTTACCTCACAATATCTACCTCATTTCATTCAGTTTTGAGGATCATTGAGCCTGAAAGTTGGATATTTGTGCAAAAGTGTCGGTTCAAGGCTAAAAGCTCATATTGGTGTAAAATTGATCAAAATCTAGCCATATTAGTGAACCAAAGTGCAGAGCATGGTCCATAGTGAAAAGGGATTGCAAAATTTGCAATTCCAAGTGAAAAATGAAAATTCCGAAAGTGCAGTAGAGTGGTGCGGCGCACCAGATCCAAAAAGGCGGCGCACCTTAACACTAAAAAGTCAGATTTCAAATTCGTAAGTTGAAGAACAAAATTCCAGTTATATGGTGCGGCACACCTGGTTTCCACGCCGCACCTCGCTGTTTTTGGGTGCAGATTTTATAAACTACAAAAGGAAAAAGATAGGGTTTCCAAGGGAGAGAGCTGCAGTTTTTGTCACAATTTTCATTCTAAATACCATAATTTCATCATCCAAGTGGAGATTAAGGCTAATTTGGAGGATCAAGCAAAAGCTCAAGCAATCTTAGCATTAGATCTACTTAGTTTTCTCATTTGGGTTGTAATCTCTACCTTTATTTCTCTTGTTTTGAATTGAATACTTGTAATAGCTTAACATGAAGTTTATTTGTGATTCATTGTCTTTGATTAGTGTAATCTTAGCCATGCTTGGCTAATTTGATTGTGTTTGCTTATCTGTGAATCTCTAGTGTAAGGATTTTGCCCCAAATCATTGAATGAAAGTTGTTTGAATGAAATATATGAGTAAGTGTTATTGTGTTAGCTATAGATCCATTGCTATGCATTTTTTAGGCTTTAATTTGATTACATAGATTGTGTAGCTTTTCTAAGTGATTTGATTAGTGAAACAATTTGTGTTTTAACACTTTAAGTGATCTAGACAACCAAATTGGGGATTTCAAGTGATTGTATTCTTAGTTTGAGATGGTTTTCAATTGGCCTTTAGTTAACATAGTGGTATTCGATTATCCTAAGTGATTTCGATAATTGAAGGATTTTAAGTGATTTCAATTCAAGCATAATCTCAATGACCACTCATGAATAATTAGATCTTAAAATACAGCTTATGTGAGTTTGCAAAGTGTGATTTGATTAAGGTTTAGTAGTAATGCTAAACATTTAATAGTTCAACAACTAATGAGATAGCAATTTGGGTAAAATGGGGCAATCCAAACATAGAGTGGATTAGATAAGTGAACACTACTTAGTTAATTGAATTAGATTTCGCTATTAGTTACTTGCTACTTGTTACTAGTTATAATTGTTAATCTAAACCTTGTTTATTTGTGCCAGTTTTAGTTGTTAGTTAAAATCAATCAAAACCCCCAATTAAACAAACCCTAGGACAATTATTATTTTCAATTATTCGACTTAGACCGCTCTCTTGGGACGAACTTGAAATGAATGCTTACATGAAAAGTGCTATAATGACCGGATCTTAAGTTGCTCGTTAGTTGTGTGTTCTTATTTGTAGTGTTTGAATCTTGTTATAAAATTGAGGGTAATTGTTGTATATTTCCACACGCATCAAGAAGCAACATCACTTTCAATATCGTTTTCACCACCTAAATAATCACTATCTTCCTCACTTTCAGTTTCATCCAACTCATGTTGATCAATCCTTTCTAAAGTATTAACTACAACATCCAACTCATGGTGATCAATCCCTTCTAAAGTATTAACTGCAACATCCAAGTTATGTTCATCATCCCCTCTTTTGTCATCATTCCATTCTAAAGTATTAGCTTCAACATCCAACTTATGTTGAACATGCTCATCTAAACTTATAGTATCACTAACATCACCCTTGATTAAAAATTCACTTAAGTTATCAGTATAATAATCAATATAGATATCTAATTTGCCATAGTAATAAGCAATGTCATACATTACATTCAAATATGCATCATTCTCTAAAGGCAGTAACCCATTCTTAAGTGTATGACCTAGGACAAGATAGTATAAAGCATTGAATTGGCTACCATTTTCCATTTCTGTATATTCAGATAACGCACCAAACTCAATTTTACAAAGAAACATGGACAAAACGCTACCATTTCATACCTAAGTGGATTGAATCTAAACGCACCATTATAATATACATCAAAATCAAAATCAAAATCAAAATCATGTGCATTTCAGGGCTTCGAACCATCATGCAATGAATTTTCGAGCAGTTAAAAAAAATCCTAATTGTTCGAATCAAGTTTTATTTTGAGAGTACAACTTAAATCGAGTGAATACATACCTTAGAAGACTTCGATGATACAAAATGCGAGATAATTTTATGCCCAATTTTGAAGTTGTTTCATCAGAATCAAAGTGATGGAGTTAGGGTTATTGTAGAAGAAATGGAGAAAAATACAATTTAAAAAAACCTTTCAGTTAGCGCCTTATTTCTATTTCTATTATATTTATTAATTTATTGTAATTAAATTATTATCCTACATGGCATAAACCCTCTTAATCAACCGGTAACCGGAAGGCTAAGTAAGTGACTACATACACTAGTACAAAATACAAAGTTTAATACATATAATAGGAGATTTGAAAGTTGGATGCATACAATAGAAATTTTGTGAAAGTTTAATGCATTTTCATATAATATTCCCTCATTCTAATTGTAAATTGTAATTTGCAACTAAAAGTATTGAAACATATATATGAATACATAGATACAACTATTACTCCCAATGTTTTTACTATTAATGAGTCAAAAGCACAAATAATGAAGCATTGAAGTTAATGAGTCAAAAGCACAATGAAAGGGAATTGAAACAAAATATTGAACCCCTGATTATCATCCACTTCATATACATCCGCCATATATACTCTCATACCTACCGGGAATGTTCCAATAGATAGTTACCAAGATGGAAAAAAATTCAATGATGTTGTTAACAATCGAAGGGGAAGGGCTATTAGCAAGAAAAGGCAAGGGTAGTTTATCAAGTAATGGCATTTTAACATCAAAAAGTCTATCAACTCTAATCGAACAATCTATGTGGAATACTGCTCCAGCCTCTTAAGAAACAATACGAAATAGCTTAATTCTGTAAAAGGTGGAGATCTTTGCTTGAAGAACTAGAAGGAAGGGAATTCCGGTCCGAGTTGAGCTCAAAAAATGGGGTGTAGATATAGAATCAATAAGGTGTCTGGTACGCGATGATAATATCGAGTCAAATGACCATTCAATCATATTTTTTTTTTGCAATCGTGCTTTTGATGTATGGTCCAAAGTATATTCATGGTGGCAACTAGGTTATCCGGCAAACCTTAGTATCACTGAGTTGTTCAAAGGTGAAGGCCACAACTTTAACACTTTGCTTGGTAAATCTTTGTCGCAAGCAATCGAGTGTATCACCAGATATATCATCCGGAAGCATAGGATCAAAGCCACATTTGGTAAAGAAAAATGCTCAAGTGCTATGATTCTCAGTGAGATTCTTGTTTGGATGTCGAATAGACAGAGGAATCGACACATGGATTGGCTACGTTGGTTATCCAAACCAAGATCCTTCGATGCATCCGATTTCGTTAAAACTGGGATAGGCTAGCAAAATTTCTTATGTTTTGGTGTTCAACTTTTAGGAACGTGATTTAGTTTCGAGTCTTTGTTTGATGCTAATCATGTGTTATATATGAGTATTGGCCATGGGCTCCTAGTACATGCATATGTAAATAAAATTTATATATAATATATTTGATACTTTTTTAAAAATATATATACTCCCCTACTTCTTTTTAGGCGACATTTTTTAATTAAGATTCAAGTCACATCCACCATATTGTATTGTTTATAAATTAATTAACTCGGCACTATATCTATAATGTCAAGAATATAAACAATATTCATTATTCATTGAGGTGCAACAAAGAGGTTTTAGGGATAAACCATTTGAACTCTTTGGTCTGGTTATCGTGATCAATCCTGATTGAGGTGATAATCTCGAGAGAGTAGCAGATGCTAATTGCTGACGATGAGGAGGGATCGATCGACTGCGAAGGTAAAAAGGGCTACGGATGGCAGAGGTAAATACCTTAGATGAAACTGATAGAAAGTGTAAACACATGATTAGTTGATTTGGAGCGATTATTGTTAATAGCATCTTTTTATAATACCACTTTTCTCATATATTTCATATTTTGTAATGCTCAACATGATGTCATGCTTACTTTTTTTTTTTTTTTTTAATAATGACTTTTTCATCATTATTATTTTATTAATCGCATACATGTGACCTCAAAAATAATACCATTTATAATATTTTGTTTATAAAATCATTTTATTATTATTATTATTATTAGAAAAAATTACGCTGGTCGTACATGTGGTTTGTTTACATTATCATGATAACACCTAAACTTTTTTTCTTACGTAGTTGGTACCTAGGTTTTGTGTAACTTTAGCTAACTACAGTCAAATAATAATGATTAACCCCTCACATGTGCCACGCATGTGAGGGTATGTATATTCGTCCGTTTACAGAAATCATAAACCCTAATTTCATCAACAATGGTGATTTGGAGTTTAAACACCGTGGATTAACACTAAGATAAAACATAAATCATGCAAGGAAAAGATCAACATAATATACAAACACATATCAATTTGGTATGTCGTTTGTCCTAAAGAGAGAGAGAGAGACGAAAGTCAGAGTAAAATAGGATAATGAAGAATGAAAAACAGATAAATAAAAATGAAGCAATTAAAAAATAATCGTCCGAGAAATAGTCTCATTCAATTACTAATCATCTTCCTTGTCAATTTCTCTTCTTTTTCATTCATTTCTTTTGCTTCATCAGGTACTTGATTTTCACTTTATAGTCGCCATTTGATTGCCCTATATTGCTATTAGTGTATTTTGTATTGTATTTTGCATTTTAGTGTATTCGTTATTTGAATTCTGATGAGTTGTTACCTTTGTATTCTAAAGTACACTAAGGTGTTCGATGAAATGTCCGACTCAAACTTTTTATTTCCAAAGACGATGAATAAAGTGGTTTTAGTTTTACTACTGATTCAAGTTGAAGCATATACACTTGATCAATTTTATTTCAGAAGTTCAATCAATAAGTTGTTTTATTTATTTAAATTGTTGTGAAGGTTACTTCTATTTGTTATTATACTTCAGTGATAGCATAATGTTATACATGCTTCATAATCACCTCATGCTACCATCACTTTCGATAATAGATATTACTACGTTTGTGAACATTTGGTTTGTAAAACTGCAAGTAATTGTTAAAACAAATAACAGTCACCGGATGTTTGTTTAATTGTCACAATAAAATCCACTCCTCGTCATTGTAAGATTGTGACTAGTACAAATCATCTAATAGGATTCATCATGTTGTAATTGTCAAGAGTGCTCAAATAATCATTTATGTTGAATCTATGTTAGCCTATTAAATGAAATGTGATTTTTAACATTGCATCTGTGTATATGCATCGTTGTATGTACATGTTAATATGTTATGTTTTGTGGATCTTACTATATAAGGCTGTTCTACATTTTGTTTTTTATGTTTGATATATTGTAAAATAAAAAGGGTGACTCGGTATAATCACTTAATTCTACGGTAAAATAGAATTATAGTAAAATAAAAAGGGTGATTTTATTTGTTGATTTGTTGAAATGAATTTGTGTTAATTGTAAATTTTATCATTTTTTTTATCATTTATGTAAATGGACGAATATACCCTCACATGCGTGGCACATGTGAGGGGTTAACCATTTAAATTTGACTACAGTTAGTCAGGGGTACCAACCACGCAAGTTACACATAATCTAGTTACCAACTATGCAAGGAAAAAAGTATAGGTGTTATCATTATAATGTGAACAAACCACATGTACTGATATACAAACCACATGTACTGATATATAAACAAAAAAGTTTTTACTGACTTGTCAATACCCAAAGTCACGTACGCTGTTTTGTATAAAATTGAAGGGCAATAATTCGAAGCTAAAAGGCTTAATTAACTGTGATTCGATAAACTAAAGATATTCTTGGATTGCTTGTTCAAATGTGTGTATAATTTATTTTATATTAGTAACAATCAATATTTACCAAATAGACAACTACTCTAATTCTAATCAGTCTGTTAATACACTAAAACACTCAATCAATACTGAAGTATTAAAATAAAAAATATCTTCATAAACACTTAATGAAAGTCAACTTAAATACAAATGGTTGATAACTAAAACAAAAGTAAATAAAAGATATAGAGTAAAAGATTGCTGTTTGTTTAAAGTAAAGATCTATGGATTGTGTCTGTAGAAAAGATGTTGGCTAAAAGTATGTATGCTAAACAGTGAAGATTATTTGTTTTATATTTGTAAAATAATTTAATTTTTTCTATAACACTAAAAAGCATATTTTCAAGTATGCGAGTTTGTAGATAAAATAAGAGATTATTATTATATGTTATTCTTTCATAAAAATAAACAGTTTGTAATAAAAATATCTACACGTTCGCAGATATAAGATATAATAAAATATACAAAGATGCGTTAAATAACTAGTGTATTGATTATTATATTTATATTTTTGTCTCTACTTAAAATATGTACATATATCCAAGTTCCAAACTTCCAATGGGGGGCCATTAGAAGAGCATCACTTTAACTTGTTTATACTTATATATATAAAATAATATCATCATCAATCAAGAAACATAAACAAAAACATTAATCAGACATTCGTACAAACACCTCCGGTGTCTCTCTCATTCTCACGTAAAATTACCAGAGAAAGTTCTGATCTTGTTCCCTATTGTCTTTTATCCAATTTCAATATATTCAAAAATTTTCCAGTTGGGTTTTTTTGTTAATCAAATTAACTTCTAATTTCATGTTTCCTAAGTTAAATCATTAATGGGTGTTAATAAAGTTGATTTCTTTTTGCTTCATTCATTGGTTACCCGGTGTTAAAGGAATGGAATTGCTTTTTTGGAGTTTTCTTGGTGGGAATTGAAATTAGGGTTTTGTGTTAGATTTGAGAGGAGAGTAAAAATTGTAGTTTTGATTGGCTTTGAAATGGGAAATAAATTGGGAATAAAAAGACATTTGGTGGATGAGAAGTACACTAGGCCTCAAGGGTTGTACCAACACAAAGATGTAGATCACAAGAAACTAAGAAAGCTTATACTTGATTCTAAACTTGCTCCTTGTTATCCTGGTGATGATGATTGCAGCTGTGATCTTGAAGAATGCCCAATTTGTTTCTTGGTTTGTGTTTTTTATATATAATATATTGTTTTGTTTTTTTACTTTAAAGTATAATGATGAATGATGATGATGGTTGTTGAATCTTGTTTTAGGGGGTGTTTGGGATTGGTTATTAGGACTTAGGAGTGCATATTTCTTGTGTTTATTGTTTATTGCACTTTTTAGAGGGAATAAGTACATCTAAATTGTTTGGATAATAGTGTGTTTTTGCTTGTTCAAGGGGAAAACACACTCTTTTAAACCGATGGATAGGTGCTAAAAATATGTACTTCCAAACTCCCCTCACGTTTCGATACATCAAATCAGAAGTTTATAGTGTTTGGATGGTAATTTGAGGGTGAAATAATATGTTTAGAAGTTGCTTATTCAATTCTGGTTGATACTTATATAGGTAGAATTGACTGTTTCATTACAAACATAAGTAAATTTAAACATCATCTTATGTATCATGATTCGTTAGAGCTTATATAAGTAATAAGAACTAGCCCCATAATATGTTACTTACCGTTCTAATGGATATTTATGTAATTGTAACATTTCAGTATTATCCAAGTCTAAATCGTTCGAGATGTTGCATGAAAAGCATATGTACAGGTAGATATCATGGGCTTTTGTTGATTAAATCATTTTGTTTCATAAAAATATGATTATATGTTAATGTTTCTTTTGTATTAGAATGCTTTCTGCAGATGAAGACGCCTAATTCAGCACTCCCAACACAGTATCCTTTCATTACTTAATCTCGATTATACCTAGTGTATTCACTCAGCAGTTAGATTGTTTTTTTAATTGGAGTATATACTTTTTTTGTAATGATATGTAAATATGTAATACATTGATGTACTGAAATTTTGATCCGTAACAATCTTTAGATGTCCCTTTTGTAAAACCTTCAATTATGCGGTGGAGTATAGAGGTGTGAGGACTAAGGAGGAAAAGGGGTTGGAACAAATTGTGAGTTTTTAACGATTGCATCATGTTTTACCAGTCAGTTCGTCAGTTTCCTCTTTGTCTTGTTTAATTAGAATATATTTGATTATATTTAGGAAGAACAACGGGTGATCGCTGCGAAAATACGAATGAGACGTAAAGAAATTCAGGATGACGAGGAAAGGTCGCAAAGAAGGCAAGAAATGAGCTCTTCAAGTATAATAACCGAACCAAACGAGGTCGGATATATTTCAGGAACAGGTATAAATATCGTACAAACCACTTTTCTTTTTTTTCTTTTTTTTTTACCAACTATTTATTCGGTAGTGCCATTTTTTTTCTGAAGATGAAGAAATTGTTTCTACTCAACATTTTGGTGGTTTGCCGATTGCAAATCCTTCAGGCTCTAGACAGAACAGGTATGGTTTCATCGATTTTGGTTAACTGAAGGTTAGCACGATTTTTTTTTCTTTTTGTTTTGAAAGCAGACAAATAAAAATAAAATACATAAAGTGATATGTGTGTGTAAATGTATGTGTGGCTTGTTAAGTATTTTGGTGTTGTAAATGCAGAGACGATGATATTGATCTTGAGAATCTAATGCTTATGGAAGCCATTTGGCTCTCATTCAAGGTACTTGTGAGTTTGTAAATACGAGCCGATCAAATTCGATGATTAATACGTCGTGTTTACTTATATTGTACTCCGTAATATATAACATTAATGATTAGGAGGAGAGCAAACACCACCATAATAATGACGATGCTGCGCAATTAGCAAGCTACACATCACAAGTCCATGTTTCAGCAGCCATGGCCCCACAGGCCGTATCAACATCATCCTCATCGTATTCTAGTGGTCTAGCGTGTACAATAGCAAGCCTCTCGGGACACCAATTCGGTGCAGAATCATCAAATAATAGTAGGAATATGTCAATGTACAACAGTGGCTGTGATGAATCGAGCACGATAGATGTGATGGTTCCGGAAACTTATGAAGAGCAGATGATGGTAGCCATGGCTGTTTCGTTGTCTGAGTCTCGTTCATGGGGTTAATGTATCTTAATTTTTCCGTATATGAAACATAAAAGATATGAATGTAGAAAGGTTGTTTGTTGGTATTAATTTGCAGTGATAGAGTAGCTGCTAAATATTGCCCTTGTTGGGTTTGATCAATTGATTTACAGTTGTTTGAATTACATTAAAAGTGAAATGTTTCTGTGTTTACTTTTGTTATTAACAGTTAGCCAAATATAAAAGTGATTTGATATTTAGGGTCTAGATTGCTTGTTAACATATGAAGAAGAACAATATTATAATCTAGAACAGTTGTACCTTTTCTGCATGGTACATAATTCAACAAAACTTTAAAGGTTTAATGAGTTAACTTTTCTTGTACACTACTCTTTAATATTAACATCTTGACAAGCATGCAATAGTTTATTTGTTCTTCCACCTATGCATCTTTATAAAGTTCCAGAAATATTAAAGAGAAACTATAAAGTACTTGACGGTTTAATGTGCAGCTCAACATTTTTAAAAACACAAGGGGTGTTAAAATGTCAACTTCACCCGTTTATGTACGAATGGGTCGATTTTGGATTAGTGTTATGAAACTAGTTAAGTGGGTTAAAAAAAAGGAATTATTAGGATAAGGAAATGTCTAATGGGCAAAACTTGTCAAACATATTGAATTTTTTGTTTTTTTTTTTTTGAAATATAAGTGGATAAAAAACTTAAGTTGTAAAAAGTTGCATAGTTTTCAATTGAAATTTATGGCTTTTATAGCTTTTGTAATTCTGTTCTAGTACTTTGGTAGAGGGTTCGTAATAAAATCTTGCTGTTAAAAGAAATCGTACTTAATTTAATTGTTTAGTTTCAAGCACTAAAGCTTAACCAGTTATCGACCACCCATTTGCCAACATCAAATCACTTTAGCTTGGATTGGATTAGGAATGCACAACTTCATGAGCCTATATGGGCCTTAACCCACTCCATAACAATAAACTAAAGCCCAAAATAGTTTCCAAAGTTTCTCTTTTAATTTTTCATTTCTATATCAATCAATATCAATAAATAAATCAAATAAAAATACGGAGTAGTAATAAGGATAAGACTTCTTATTACACTATTTTCAACCGTGTGTGTGATATTTTTTTTGCGTCAATCGTTCAACTGACGCCCACAACTGACGAAAACTGACGCCCCGTTAGTTTTGACATGTAATTTGACGGATGGAAAGTGACGGTGGGTTAAAATTGGTCTTAAAGGGCGTTAGCCTTCAAGGTGTCAATAATGTGACATCCTTGGTGACAAGGCTCTGACGCGTAACGCTCTAGACGCCTCTAACGGGTCGTCACCCGCGACGCTAAAAGGTGCTAGTCAAGCAGCTAAAGTGAGGGTTTGACTCTAAATTTTAGGTATGACTTTTACACTAAGAATTTGTTAATGCTTGTGGTAGGATTATGTTTATATCATGATTTAAGAGTTGGTTTATGCTTGTTGTTTGGTCAAATTCGGATTTTATGAAAAGTGTACAAGCAAAAGTTAGTTTTTGAAAGGAATGGGAATGGGTTTTGGTCCTAGAATGGGTTTTTGGGTTAATGCAGTTGTTAATTGCTCATATGTCTCATAAAGTTGAGTCATGAAAGAAATGGTGAGTTTTATATTAAGAAGTGATAAAATGGCTTTGTGCACATTAGGTGTTTGATAAAATGCTTCAATGGAAATGAAATTGTGATTTAACTAGAAAATGAGTGGAAAGGATTGTATGTATAAAAAAGGTTAATTTTTAAAAGTAAAAGGGTTAGTAACTTGTTGAAGTAGTGTTTTTGACCAAGAAATTGTGTGTAAAGGTTTGTTGTAGTGCTACTAGATGAAATGGTAAAGATTCTTGCTAAAGAACTATTATGAAGAATTAAAAGGGGTTAAGACGTGTAAGAAGTTATAAAGATATGTTTACGTATAAAAAAGGGGGATTAATTATAATTGTGAAAATAATGAAATGATGAGAAAGTAAAGACGAATAATAAAGGAAGAAATGGGGTAAGCGTAACATGATTGTAGGAAGTTAACTAGTTAACTTAACTTAATAATGATCGAGTGACAAGATATGCGAATGTGAATTAGTAGTATTAGCATTGTGTTTAGCTGCTAATCGAATCAAGGAAAACAAGAAGGCACTTACTACAAGAAAGTAGCTGAATATTCACGAATTTTTCCCTCAAATACTAATTTGTAGGTATCTAGCCACAAATTACCCACAGTTGGAGATTTGGTTTACTGGCGAAAATTACCCTCAAATTTCCCACGTACTTACCCACAAAATTACCCATGAAAGTAATTTATGTGTCTATATCGTGGCTAAACCAACAAGTTTAAAATATTTCACACGGACTACCCACAAACTAAGATATCATGGGTAAATGTATGGGTAATTTCATGGGTAAATATGTGTGACGTACAAATTACACACAACATTTGCGATTATGGGTACTTTTACGTCTCTAATCTATGGGTAATTATGTATACATGAAAATCTGTTTACCGTGGTCATTTTTCATGTCTAATTCCATGGGAAAAATGTCCGAACCCAAAAATTTTACCTACAAATACTAATTCCTAATTATATAGCCTGAAATACCCACGAATTAACCATGACTATAATTTTTTTTTTTTTTGAACGGCAAGCTTGCATCAGTCCGGACTGAAGTCTAGTCATCATTTGCACACACACGCGTTCGGGCAGGAAACCCGAACCACATTCAGGGGATCCGACCCTTAAACCATCCCATACGGGGCAGGCGGGCTGGACCATGACTATAAATTTACTTTGTTAATCAAAATCACCCTCAGATTTTCTCATCATATTACCCACAATTACCCATGAATTAATCATGGATGGAGATTTACTTTGATAATCAAGTTTGAAAAAGCTTATAATAATATAAATATAAAAAATAGTACTAGTAATTAGGAACTGCAAAAGGTATGTATCAATAAGGTACGAAAAAAATAAGGTAGGAGTAATTATTACGGAGTATTATTTTCTGTAAGTATCCCATATCTCCAGCAAAAAGATATCGATAATATTTAGATGGATTTTCCGCGCCTTTTTTCACGAACGTTGCACACGATTTTTTCCCAAAACTCTCGGATGGATGTGATGAAACTGATAGTTATGCTTCAAGTTATATGGAGATACAAGCTATTCCGTGGAATAACAGAGGCACACGTTAGACCAATTGTGGCTTCAAATGTAAAAGTTCCTAACCTAAATTGATTTTTGATTGCATATTTTAACCAAGAAATTAAGGCTAATTTGTAGTAAAATCACAATTTTAAGCTTTTTTTAAGACACTCATTAATAGTGATTGTCATGCTTTCCACTTGAATAAATGGATCTAGGTATGGCTAGAAGAAGAGGAAGGCACGCCGGAAGAGGAGGTATGTCACATGCTAGTGATAGACCATCGACTAATTCGAGTAACAACATTGAAACTAATGAATCTTCTCATGCAAACACGAATGTTGAGAATGACTCTGGCTCAAATACTGATATCGAAGAGAACTTAAATGGTGGAGATGAAAGGATACAATTGCGTGTCATGAATAAGAGGTAAATCGTTTTACAAATTACGCTCTTGCACTCGTAATAAATAAGTGCAATGTTTTTTGCTACACATGTTCACGAAACCGGCATTCATAGGTGATGATGTTTGGAGGAATTACAAAGATTATTGGAATACACCTAAATACAAGGAGATGCAACAAATTAACACCCAAAGTCGCTTAAAAGGAGAAGGCTCTTCAACACACACCGGAGGGTCAATATCGTACGTCGAGCACGCTCAAAGACTAGTAAGTTTATATAGTATCTTCAGTTCTACAATCTTAGTTTTTTTTAAATAACATGGAACACAATTTTTTTTTTTTTTTTTTTTTTTTTTTTTTGTTGTTGAAAAGCAAGTAAGATTTATTAATATATAAAAAAATACACGAAACAAGCTAGCAAGAAGCTAGACAAGACACGAGACCACATCCCAACGCACGATTAAAAAAACTCAAACCACCCAAAAACACGAAACTAAAGGAAACATAAAAGCTCTAGGACAAGACACGACATTTAGGGAACACAACACACTGCGACTAGATGTAATCTATGTTTCCGAATCTGAGGACGCGCATGAAGAGCAACATGAGCAACAAACAACTTCATCATCGTTCTCTTCCGAATTTTTCATCACATTCTCGATAAAAAATCTATCATGCCATCGAAAGTTATCCCGACGTCGGCTACGTTTCATATTTCTCCTTCCCCAAACATGTTTAATGAAATGACTTTTAATCAATGGATGAACTTTTCTCATTTTAACACGAAAACGCACTACCGTTGTAGATGTTGAAATAGGGATTACGTTATGCAAATCTACGCAATCCTTTTTATTTAAGCTACCCACCTCCCCTTCATTTTCATTTGAAAAGTCCAGCCCACCATTTGAGATGTTAAAGTCCATCACATGGAAAACAATTACTTGTCTATTGATTATTGCACAATGTCATCTGCTAATTGTATTATGAAAAAACTTCATCTAATGGAAAGTACGCATACTTGGGCAGTTTTGCTATGACCTTTAATTGGAGGTTAGTTGTGTGCTTGTAGAAAATGAGAAAAAGGCTATTGGTGTGATCATAATGTAATTGGTTTAGTAAAAAAAATAAGGATGTTAAAGTCCTTATCGGTGTAATAATGCAATTGCCTTCATGTATTGCAATCCCTTATCAAACAATACATATTTTCATGATAGATTCGACTATTGTTGAAATGTCCCGTTCTTATTGATTAAAAACGTTCCATATTAATTGATTTCGTTGCGAGGTTTTAACCTCTATATGAAACGTTTTTCAAAGACTGCATTCATTTTTAAAACAAACCATAACCTTTATTTCATCAATAAAGGTTTAAAAAGCTTTACGTAGATTATCAAATAATGATAATCTAAAATATCCTGTTTACACACGACCATTAGATAATGGTTTACAATACAAATATGTTACAACAAAATAAGTTTCTTGAATGCAGTTTTTACACAATATCATACAAGCATGGACTCCAAATCTCGTCCTTATTTAAGTATGCGACAGCGGAAGCTCTTAATAATCACCTGAGAATAAACATGCTTAAAACGTCAACAAAAATGTTGGTGAGTTATAGGTTTAACCTATATATATCAAATCATAATAATAGACCACAAGATTTCATATTTCAATACACATCCCATACATAGAGATAAAAATCATTCATATGGTGAACACCTGGTAACCGACATTAACAAGATGCATATATATAAGAATATCCCCATCATTCCGGGACACCCTTCGGATATGATATAAATTTCGAAGTACTAAAGCATCCGGTACTTTGGATGGGGTTTGTTAAGCCCAATAGATCTATCTTTAGGATTCGCGTCAATTAGGGTGTCTGTTCCCTAATTCTTAGATTACCAGACTTAATAAAAAGGGGCATATTCGATTTCGATAATTCAACCATAGAATGTAGTTTCACGTACTTGTGTCTATTTTGTAAATCATTTATAAAACCTGCATGTATTCTCATCCCAAAAATATTAGATTTTAAAAGTGGGACTATAACTCACTTTCACAGATTTTTACTTCGTCGGGAAGTAAGACTTGGCCACTGGTTGATTCACGAACCTATAACAATATATACATATATATCAAAGTATGGTCAAAATATATTTACAACACTTTTAATATATTTTGATGTTTTAAGTATATTAAGTCAGCTGTCCTCGTTAGTAACCTACAACTAGTTGTCCACAATTAGATGTACAGAAATAAATCGATAAATATTATCTTGAATCAATCCACGACCCAGTGTATACGTATCTCAGTATTGATCACAACTCAAACTATATATATTTTGGAATCAACCTCAACCCTGTATAGCTAACTCCAACATTCACATATAGAGTGTCTATGGTTGTTCCGAAATATATATAGATGTGTCGAAATGATAGGTCGAAACATTGTATACGTGTCTATGGTATCTCAAGATTACATAATATACAATACAAGTTGATTAAGTTATGGTTGGAATAGATTTGTTACCAATTTTCACGTAGCTAAAATGAGAAAAATTATCCAATCTTGTTTTACCCATAACTTCTTCATTTTAAATCCGTTTTGAGTGAATCAAATTGCTATGGTTTCATATTGAACTCTATTTTATGAATCTAAATAGAAAAAGTATAGGTTTATAGTCGGAAAAATAAGTTACAAGTCGTTTTTGTAAAGGTAGTCATTTCAGTCGAAAGAACGACGTCTAGATGACCATTTTAGAAAACATACTTTCACTTTGAGTTTAACCATAATTTTTGGATATAGTTTCATGTTCATAATAAAAATCATTTTCTCAGAATAACAACTTTTAAATCAAAGTTTATCATAGTTTTTAATTAACTAACCCAAAACAGCCCGCGGTGTTACTACGACGGCGTAAATCCGGTTTTACGGTGTTTTTCATGTTTCCAGGTTTTAAATCATTAAGTTAGCATATCATATAGATATAGAACATGTGTTTAGTTGATTTTAAAAGTCAAGTTAGAAGGATTAACTTTTGTTTGCGAACAAGTTTAGAATTAACTAAACTATGTTCTAGTGATTACAAGTTTAAACCTTCGAATAAGATAGCTTTATATGTATGAATCGAATGATGTTATGAACATCATTACTACCTTAAGTTCCTTGGATAAACCTACTGGAAAAGAGAAAAATGGATCTAGCTTCAATGGATCCTTGGATGGCTCGAAGTTCTTGAAGCAGAATCATGACACGAAAACAAGTTCAAGTAAGATCATCACTTAAAATAAGATTGTTATAGTTATAGAAATTGAACCAAAGTTTGAATATGATTATTACCTTGTATTAGAATGATAACCTACTGTAAGAAACAAAGATTTCTTGAGGTTGGATGATCACCTTACAAGATTGGAAGTGAGCTAGCAAACTTGAAAGTATTCTTGATTTTATGAAACTAGAACTTTTGGAATTTATGAAGAACACTTAGAACTTGAAGATAGAACTTGAGAGAGATCAATTAGATGAAGAAAATTGAAGAATGAAAGTGTTTGTAGGTGTTTTTGGTCGTTGGTGTATGGATTAGATATAAAGGATATGTTATTTTGTTTTCATGTAAATAAGTCATGAATGATTACTCATATTTTTGTAATTTTATGAGATATTTCATGCTAGTTGCCAAATGATGGTTCCCACATGTGTTAGGTGACTCACATGGGCTGCTAAGAGCTGATCATTGGAGTGTATATACCAATAGTACATACATCTAAAAGCTGTGTATTGTACGAGTACGAATACGGGTGCATACGCGTAGAATTGTTGATGAAACTGAACGAGGATGTAATTGTAAGCATTTTTGTTAAGTAGAAGTATTTTGATAAGTGTCTTGAAGTCTTTCAAAAGTGTATGAATACATATTAAAACACTACATGTATATACATTTTAACTGAGTCGTTAAGTCATCGTTAGTCGTTACATGTAAATGTTGTTTTGAAACCTTTAGGTTAACGATCTTGTTAAATGTTGTTAACCCAATGTTTATAATATCAAAAGAGATTTTAAATTATTATATTATCATGATATTATGATGTACGAATATCTTTTAATATGATATATATACATTAAATGTCGTTACAACGATAATCCTTACATATATGTCTCGTTTCAAAATCATTAAGTTAGTAGTCTTGTTTTTACATATGTAGTTCATTGTTAATATAATTAATGATATGTTTACTTATCATAATATCATGTTAACTATATATATAACCATATATATGTCATCATATAGTTTTTACAAGTTTTAACGTTCGTGAATCACCGGTCAACTTGGGTGGTCAATTGTCTATATGAAACCTATTTCAATTAATCAAGTCTTAACAAGTTTGATTGCTTAACATGTTGGAAACATTTAATCATGTAAATATCAATCTCAATTAATATATATAAACATGGAAAAGTTCGGGTCACTACAATTGTATTCGAGTTATTTTTCATATTAGTATTATGTTTTTTTAATTATTGTCGTCTATAGTTTTTCTATGACAACTTTATATATATTTATATATATATATATATATATATATATATATATATATATATATATATATATATATATATATATATATATATATATATATATATATATATATATTAAGAACCACAAAAAAAGTGAGAACTGCGAGAACTGTTTAATTTCATAGTTTTTATGTATTTAAATGCAACAAATTACATGCAAATGTTAATTAATGCTCATATCATTAACAAACATATGTTCATTGTCACAACTTATATGTTAAATTGTTAATTATATGAAACTGTTCATATATTCAGAAACAAATATGCACATGTGAACGAGAAACTATATATTTAATTATATAGGTAAAATATAAATTTTTTCAAACTATTTTATGTTCATTCTTGTTCTCCATCAATATCTATGGATGATTCAATCTAGTTACATGTGAAAATCTTTATAAATCAAAAGTTCTCGCAGTTCTCGTCTTTTTTGTGGTTCTCGTTTGAACTTTTGACTATATATATATATATATATATATATATATATATATATATATATATATATATATATATATATATATATAGTGGTAGGATCAAGAGGGAAGTAACCAATCGGGGGAAAGCAAATTTTTTTTTCTTTCATTTTTGGAAAAGCTTTGTTCACGAACATTATAGATTGGATGAAAATAAGAACATTTAGAAAAGACACTTCGTGATGAATGTTATTATTTTGGCGGGAAAACGCTCGAAGAAGTAATATATAACAATTATCGTGTTTTTCGAGCGTATGTTGAGGTTTTAGACATTAGGGTTTAGATATTAGGATTTAGATATTAGGGTTTATAGGGTTTAGAAATTTAGGGTTTAGATTTAGGGTTTAGATTGAGTTTTTAACACGAACGGTTTAGAGTTTAGGGTTTAGGGTTTAGGGTTTAGGCTTTAGGGTTTGGTGTTTTGGGTTTATGGAATAAACCCAAAACACCAAACTCTAAACCCTAAACTCTAAATCGGGCTAAATTTTTATTTCATAAAACATGAAGAAAAAAAACGTTAACATTCTTCACGAACAATATTAGCTTGAATGTTATTTTTGTCGATCGTTTTCCCGCCAAAATAATAACATTCATCACGAAGTGTCTTTTCAAAATGTTCTTATTTTCATCCAATCTATAATGTTCGTGAACAAAGTTTATTCAAAAAACGAAGAAAAAAAATTGCTTCCATCCGCTTCCCCCCGATTGGTTACTTCCCCATTGATCATGCCCATATATATATATATATATATATATATATATATATATATATATATATATATTTAAAAGCCCGTGCGTTGCACGGTAACGCTACAAAATAGTATTTGAAAACGTTCTAATTAGGTGTACGGTACAATTATAATGAATCTAAGATGTCATACATGTGATACAATTACATAAAACATGGTCAAAACAACTCGAGATATACTTCATGCCTGCAATTGTATGAGGTTATACAAACCTAAAGATTACTTACTTTGGGTACACTTCTAAAAACTTGAAAATCATTGTTGACATCCCCACATCATTTGAGCAGTAGAACCAATAACCTTGTTACCGGCCTTCAACCCACAAGGTTTGCATCCAAAAGTGAACCATCCTTCATAAGATAATAATCTTACAATAATAGCTTTAGACACAAAAGGAAACACAGAGCACTCCATCAAGACATAATGTTAACTATCTTATAGAGATAAAGATTAAGTATAACATAAAATATATTTAAAACTCTCAACACACCTTCACAATCGATCGAACCTCTTTGATGGTTTAACACCATGCTTTTATACTTATCACGAGTTTCTGCAACTACCCTTTCAACAACAAAATTATTCACGTTGGTAGTTGGAGCATCAACATTACTGGAGAAAAAACCTGATAAAAGGTAGGATAGTATCAATTATAGAGTAATACAATTACCCTTTCAACAACAAAATCTGGATTTAAGTAATGCCGTGTTGCTGAAGATCCGATTAGCCTTGGTTTTCCTGTAATGAAGCAAACAGAAAAGACGTAAGGTAGGAAACATAAGCAACCAAATCTATCATTGTAAGTTAATAAATATGTCCAGAATGTAATCGGAAGCAAAAAGCAGTTCTTATAGTGTTTATTTAAATTTAAATGTTATTTACCTTCGTCATTCTTGACCCAATATCTATGTTCACTGGTTTTTGTTAACGGATATTAGACGTAGACAATATCTTATGTAATATCTACCATTAAATGTAGGCATATCTATCCATATCTCATAGTAAATGTAGGATCTCTAAAATCAAGGGATATGAGATCAGATCATGTACTATATATTTGACCTCTTTGATCAATAAGAATCATGGTGAATATAACATTCTAACAAATTATAACATTCTAACATGGTATCAGAGGGTTTGATCCAAAACCTAGTCGGCCGAATGTGTGCCGCTTCTGCTCTACCACCCATCAAATCTTCCAAATCAACCACCGAACCTTTAATTCGGTCTTCTATCTATCTTTCTTTTGTTTTTCAATTTCTTGCAAAAGCACCCAAATCATGGTTGAAATATACACCGTCATATCACCACCGGAGCAACAACATCACGGTTGAAATATACACCGTTTCAGCTCCCGTCTTCTATCTATATCTCTTTTGTTTTTCAATTTCTTTAAAAAAAAAAAAAGTACCTCTGTTCCTTGAAATCACCCCGGAGAGTGATTTGGGCATTTAGTGTATGTTGAATAATTATGCTCAATTTATTCATCTGTTGAGATGGCTGCCAACTAAAAGGTGAATACTTTCAAAATTGTGAGCTCATTGTTGTCGACCATTATCACCCATTATATTCACGATTTCAAGATTGTAGGGCCCATTATTGACTACCATTACCACCCATTTTTAACTTGTTTTCTCCACTTGTTTATTTTTTTTTTATCATCCACAATCGGCGTGAGGATGAGTCTCCTAGCTAGACTAGGTTTCAAACCTCGAAAAAAAATAATAAGAATAATAATCTCTTCCGATAAAGACGGGTTATCGTCGACAAAGTTCAATGCCCAAGTCCTGCTCAATCCTTAGGCAAAGCAAGCCACGGCGTAAAAAAAAAACGTTATGGAAAAGGAAACGCAGTCAAGCAATACGCAACCACATCAACGAATATCAGTCTACTCGGAAAGAAGAATGTTATTTAGTTTTTAGCGTTTTAATCCAGTTTGACCGTTCATTCCTCTCCCGCTCAAACTGCGGGGGGATGTTAACGGATATTAGACGTAGACAATATCTTATGTAATTATCTAGCATTAAATGTAGGCATATCTATCCATATCTCATAATAAATGTAGGATCCCTAAAATCAAGGGATATGAGATCAGATCATGTACTATATATTTGGTCTCTTTGATGAATAAGAATCATGGGTGAATTATAATATTCTAACAGTTTTGACGTTGGCTCGTACTGCTCAGTATCGAAACTTGCTACCAGTTCGTTCCATAGGGTTAGCGGACAATGTCGCCGTTGTGCATAAATGTAGGTGATTTTATGTTTTTGTGTTATGCTAGAGGATATTTCTATAAAAAGTTAAGGTAATATTTGCTTTTTGAGCATATTAATTTAAGTTGATGATGTCGCTTTTTTGGCTTTTTTGTGTCAACTTTGGGTTGCCTGCTGGTTGTACGTTTCCGACGTGGTGGATGGCTCCCATGGGAGTGGGAAACCAATTGTAATTATCTCAACAAAGTCGGTGGTTTTTCCAAATTTTAACGTTGTTGTATGATCGATTGTTCGCTGTTGTGCTCTTGCTGGTACGCAGACAAATGTTTTGATTCTGTATGATGCTAAACATTTGGTTGTAGCCTTGTAGGCTCTAATATTCTCCATAAATTGAGCATTCTCCATATAAGACTTAACGGCATCAGGAGGTTCTCGATGTCTAGTCAACCAGACACGACCCTGCTCACAGCAGCCATGATAACGAAAACGTTTTTCCAAGTAAATGCCTTCAAACGCTCTTCGTACCAAAAGTTTTCATCACAATGACAAAAAACATAAATACAAACTCCCATGTCTTCTTAAAAAGAATACACACATAGCATATGCAAAACAATAAATGTATTAAACAGTGTAATCCAATTAAAAGCACATAATACAATCATCTTAACGATCGTATAAAACCTTACCAAAAACTAAAAGAAAAATTACCAGGTGAGATTGCCAAAAGCGAATCAATAGACGAAACACCATCAGTAAACTGAACCGCGGAAACCAAGTTCTCAAAAGATGTTGGCATAACAAAATAAGCAGAGGAAGGAACAACAAACAAACTCTCATCACAATTTCGGCTTTGTAACATATTCCTAGTAGAGTTTTGCCTCAAAGCAACAGCAGGCATTTCAACGATTATTACATTCGCCAACAACCCCACAAAAGATAGACTTATGTTGACCTAACTTTGTCTGATGTTTCACACTCGCCATGAGGGTATCGTAACATAATATAAGAGACTGTCAGACACTCAAGCTCACATAATAATAACGACATTGAACAGTAAAACAGAACTCATAATTAAAGCCTTACATATGAATAGTAAAGACTATAAACAACGGCAACAGTAACAAATAACATGCACAATGCACCAAACAAATAATTATAGAACATAAGCATAGATCACATATACTGGAAAAGGAAAACTGATGAAAAAAGGGAAAAATATACTTACGAACCCAAACAACGATGAAAATGCCCAAGCACAATATTGCAAAGACGATCTACGCTGCACATGAAAAACAAAAAGTTGAACACGTGAGTTTTATATAGTTAATATCTACTTCATTACATTAATACCAAAATATCAAGTAACAAAGATAGATATAAATAAACATAATCTGAATGTTTGCTCTACCCCTACAATCAAACACCATGACGATTGTAAAACTGAATTTTTTTCAGAATAACACTTCTTTCTCAAAATTAAAGTCCAATATGTAATTTCAGCAACAACAAAAAACATAAATTTAAGAATGTAATTTCATAGAACACTTGGTGTGGATGCAAAACAGCTACCAACTTAACATCAACACATCATACAAAGTCATTAAATTTGTATCAATTAGAACACATCCATCAACAATAAAAATTTGAGAATAGTAACATTTTGTTTAGCATATATGTAGATTACCTCATGATGTTTCGTTTCCCACCACATGCTTTTAGTGATATTTATGAAGAATCTCAAGACACTTACCTCTAAACGACCCTTTTAGGAGGTAGGAATCACGATATTTGACAAGATCAAAATTGACGTTTGCATTTGAACTTATATGGTATTTGTTGGATAAATGTCTTATAAAGCTTTCAAAACTAACTCTACAAATCCTCAAAATGATAATTGACCAATTTGATGCAAAAGGGCCAAACGGGTCAAAGGGTCAAAATGGACAATCAAAACACTTTTACCATTATAAAACCCGAAAGACCTCATTTGAGTCTAAACTCAGCAGTTTAAGACATTTTACAAATGACTATATTATCATGACTACAGAATGATCACATCAAGTTATTACGCCTAATATACACTACATTCCAATTTGATATTTTTAGACTTTAACTCAAAAGGTCGTAACCATGTTAAGGTAATAATGACAAAAGTTAAAACAATAACCAACCTGCATCCACGTTTTATCATTCAATTGAATTGAAGTAAATGATCAATCAAAATTTGATGGACGAAGTTCAATCCCAGATGAACCACTAAACAACCACAAATGCATTTCGACAACAGTGCCTCCTATGTAGAACAATGTAGTTGTGATCAGTGAGTAAACATAGTTTCAGCCTTTCACATATAGCATCAAGCAACCTCCTTTCACATATAGCATCAAGTAACCACCTATCCATATTTTCAAACACAGGAAGCTGCAGTAAATGATCATTGTTATTGTAAAATTAAAGAAAAATTACCATAAGCCTCAGTTAGTTATAATATATAAAAAATCAAAGCATAATCAAAGACAAATGACCATATTAAAATTCTAAAACAGAGGAACCTACCGTAAGTGATCATTATTATTGTAAAATTAAAGAATAATGACCACAAGACTCAGTTAGCTATAATATATACAAAATGGTATTAAAGTATAGTAATGAATTACCTTTGACTAAAATATATCAAAGATGTTATTATGTGCTTCTTTAATCGTATTTGACACACAAATGTATATATTAGTTAGATATTTTTGACTTCAACAACCTATTCCGAACCCCTGCAACCCACATGAACATTTACACGTTTTGACCCATTATCTTACTCGAACAATACAATAATGTGCCTTTATAATCAAGGATCGACCATTGTGAGATGAAGATCGTATAGGTGAATGTAACTGGATCCATAGGAGGAAGAATTAAAGAAATAAAGTGATATTAACCGTATAGGTCTAGAACTATACACAGAAATCTGATATTAAAAAAAAATAGTTACTTACATAATTGGTTTCACATAATCGATGAATGAAGTTTCTGATTGCAGAGACATGATCAAACCTTCTAATGGCGATTGATTGTTTGATTCATCCATACTCGAATATGGTTCATCGCCATTCACATTACCAATCGCGATTAACATGATTAAACCTTCTGCGATTCACATGATTAAACCTTCTGAAGGCGCTTGATTTCTGATTCATCCACAAACTCATTTTGTGAATATAATGGTGGTTTGATGTATTAGGGTTTGAAGATCAGGCGTATGAGATGGTTTTTTTGGGTTTTATTTTTTTGCTGCGTGAATTCATTCCCGTGTTTAGATGCCAACGTGGAATTAGTGGGTATTAGAAATGTCATTAGGGATTGCCATGTCACTAATCACAATTAAAGAGTCATTAGAGGGACACACGTTGGATTTAAGTTCATGATTTATATAATGTTATATATATATATGTGTGTGTGTGTGTGTGTGTGTGTCTATGTATATGTATGTATGTATGTGTGTGTATATATATATATATATATATATATATATATATATAGTGGTTTAATCCACGACTAAGTAACTTTAGTGGCTAAGTGGGTATAAGCAAAATAAAAAATTTCTCTTTAAATTTTTTTTAGATTCATAAATCTGCATCAAAATGTTCTCCTAATCTATATTTTTATAAGCCAAAAATATTCGAAATCGTTAAAAATCGATGATGAATGATAATAATCGTGATGAATGATTAATTTATTATTCATCTGAATAGTGATGAATGATTAAATTAATCATTCATCACTATTCAGATAAATGATAAATTAATCATTCATCATCGATTTTTTAACGATTTCATTATTTTTTTTTAAATTTTTGCTTATCCATTCTTAGCCGTTTTAAGCTTAGCCATGGATCGCGCACGAACGCGCGAGCGCGCGCGCACACACACACACACACACACATATATATATATACACACACACACATATATATACTAGTCCCGGTCAGCCTGCGCAATGCGGCGGGGGCTTTCGACATACATGTTGTATTTAATGTATGTACAGAGGGGGAAACGGTCCATGTGTTAAGACCCGTTTTAGATGTCGGTGCGGTTAGAATTTTTAGAAAAGTGTCCATATCGAACGTAGTTAGTCTTGTTTTATTTGTAAAATTATTTAAAGTTTAATGGTGATGTCGGAGGACAATAATTCGCGCCGAACAGGAGGATATAGCTCGTTAAAGATGACGGTGGATTTTATGAGGTGTTTATAAATATTGAATTTTCACTTTATATCCCTGAATTTTACGCTTTAAACCACTGCATAATGTAAGGAATGAGCAAAGTAGGGGGGTTTGAGTGAAAATTGTAAGTGTGAAAAGGTGGGGTGAAACACACCAAATCCCACGCCAATTAGTATATGTAATATGTAATATATATATATATATATATATATATATATATATATATATATATATATATATATATATATATATATATATATATATATATATTGATGACATACTAGTATACTACTTATTGGAAATGACATTCTAACTTTGCAAGATGTAAAGTCGTGACTTGGAAAAAGAGTGATGTCTCGTTAGCTTTGAGTAAGACAAGTCGTCATCAACATAATGTAGATGAAGAACATTTGATTGTTGTTAAAAACATTCTTAAGTGTTTGCGGAGAACTAAAGATATGTTCTTGGTTTGCGGTGGTTTAGAAGAAGAGTTGAGTATTAAATATTATATTGATGCTACTTTGAGAATGTAGGTGATAGTATGACAAATTTGGTAGATCTTTCTCATAACTTTGAGAACGAGTTGTTTGAGGACATGCCAATTCCATGTCCCTTTAAACGTGAAGAAGCAAAGAAAACGGATAGAATTTTAACCTCTTCCTTTCGTGATAGAAGTTTCGTCAAAAGTTAATAATTTATAGATAGCATGACCGGGTATAAGGATGGAGATGGAGTGAACTCGCAAAGGAATAACGTGCTTGATAAGTTCGCATACGGATAGCTTGTTCTGGCATAAAGGTGATTAGCGAAATCAACCGAGAACATGCTGGACCCAAGAGATGTACGACGTTTGGAATATCTAACAAGATTGGTTCGGCGCAAATTGAAAGAAAGATTTAAATATTGATGACAACGAACAAGACGATAACAATTAGTTTATCCAATCTAATTTATGTTTTAATGTTGTTTACTTTATGAATTGTAATTATATTATTTTTTTTAGTAATTTTAGTTTATGTAATTTTTAATTTTAATGTTTTAAACTGACTATATATTTTTTTTAATAGTGATAAAAGGTTTGTTTAAATTTATTATATATAACTTATTAGCAAATACTATAAAAAATTAACACATTGTTTACTAAAAATTAAATAAAATTAAATGTAACAACCCAATCCACAACAAATTTCAATCCCAATCCACACCACATTAACCTTTATACTATTGTCAGATAGTATAGATTGTGGATTTAATTTTCCTGTTTTATCCTGCATGTTTTTTTCCCGAATGTAATTTAAGTTTTATACTTGCCACGTACCACAAGGTTTAATTGTTTAGGTTTAATTTTTTTTTTTTTTTCGATTGTAATTTCATTTTATTGTTGGATAGTATCTAGATTTATGTTGAGTGAAGTAACCTTCTTATTTCTTTATTTGTTTTTGCTTTATTTAAATTTTAATTGATTTTTTTCCCTGTCTTTGTTGCTGATTGTGTTATGTGTTGTGTTACACTTGCGTTGCACTTCAACCGAAAGGTGGGTAGAGGTTTATAGTTAAAACTTTAATGCATTATTGCCTGCTACCTATTCTGTCATCATTATTTATGTTTGCCTCCCATTTGCTTTAACCTTTTGTTAGTTAAAAATATATGTGTTGAAATATTTTGTTATGGATTCTTTGAGTACCCCATGTTGGAAGCTTCGACGAGCCCAACACACCCACTATAGAGGATCTAGATTATACTAGACTCACTACACCAACACTTTGACGTTGATTAGCCTTTAATTTTATGAATTCTTAGTGCACAATAGTACTTAGGCGACAGTGTCGACCATATATCATTTAGGCGGTATAACCGACCATGTATCACTTAGGCGGCAGAGCCGGCCATATAATAAGAACAACACAAGTGCACTAAGAACTTAAACACAAACTAAGGCTTAACCGGGAAACTTAACAAAGAACACTTTTATTAATACAAAATACAATTACAATATTACTTACTTACAAGCTTTTCTTCTCTACTCACACTCTTCTCACTTCTTACTTCTTCTCTACTTCTCAACTCACTCTTTTCACACCTTACACAACCTACTCACAAATGAAATCACCACCCATATTTATACTACTCCATGGAAACTTCTACACACTAGATTTTTCCATTACTCCATGAAAACTTCTACACACTAGATTTTTCCATGGATAAATATCTAGATATTTTTACCACATAAAAATATTTAGATTTTTACATTTTAACATCTAGATTTTTCTTCATTAATATCTAGATATTCCTTTTACATTTTAATATCTAGATATTTACATACATTACTAATTCCATATTATCTAAATTTGCATTGCATTTTAACACTCTCCCTCAATGCAAATTTTCTTCCATTGGTGACTTGCAGATCATTCCAAGTGCTTCTCTGAATTTTTTAAACTTTGGTTTACTTAGGCTCTTGGTGAATATATCTGCAACTTGTTC
This sequence comes from Rutidosis leptorrhynchoides, assembly GCF_046630445.1. Taxonomy (NCBI): domain Eukaryota; kingdom Viridiplantae; phylum Streptophyta; class Magnoliopsida; order Asterales; family Asteraceae; genus Rutidosis; species Rutidosis leptorrhynchoides. The sequence goes on along the minus strand of NC_092336.1, from coordinate 578,145,150 downwards.
ATCTGTCTTTGTTGGCACCATATTGATCTCCCCTTCAAGAACCTTTTCGCGAACATAGCGATAGTGCACTTCTATATGTTTTGTTCTCGCATGAAAGACTGGATTTTCTGCTAGACGTATAGCTGATAGGTTATCGCAGAAAAGCTTTACTTGATAATCTGTTGATTGATGTAGATAGTTGCTTCAACCACATAATTTCTTGTGTTGCTGATGATGCCGATCGATATTCTGCTTCAGTGCTTGACAAGGATACTGTTGGTTATCTCTTGCTGCACCATGATATTACTCCTGATCCAAGACTAAACATGTATCCAGTTGTTGACCGTCGTGTGTCATAGTCTCCAGCATAATCAGCGTCACAATATCCTGTCACCCGACATTCTTTTGTTCTCTTATATAAAATACCAAAGTTAATAGTGCCTTTAACATACCTTAAGATGCGCCATACAACATCAATGTGAGGCTTCTTCGGATTGCTCATGCATCGACTAACCACTCCAACTGCATAAGATATGTCTGGCCGGCTTAGTGTGAGATAAATAAGACTTCCGACCATCTTTCGATACATGGTAACATCTTGAAGACTTTTTCTTTCATCTGCTCGTAGTTTTGTATTCGGATCCATCGGAGTTGAGATAGCTTTGTAATTAAGCATTCCGTACTTTTGTAAAAGATCTCGCGCATATTTCTATGGTCCCAGAAATAATCCTTCTCTTTTCTGCTCTATTTCGAGTCCAAAAAAATGTTTGAGTTCTCCAAGATCCTTCATATGAAATCTGATAGACAGATTCTCTCTTGTTCTTTGAATCTCCTCATAGTGATCTCCCGTGATGATTAAGTCATCCACATATACTAGCACTATGGCTAGTTTTCCTTGATCTTGTTTCACAAATAAAGTAGAATTTGACGGAGCAACTGTAAAACCACTTTGTACTAAGAACTCGCCAATTTTTCCGTACCAAGCTCTTGGAGCCTGCTTCAAGCCGTATAGTGCTTTCTTTAATTTGCCGACATGCTCGGGATGGATTTTGTTCTCAAAGCCTCTTGGTTGATCCATATAAATGTCTTTGTCAAGTTCTCCATGTAAGAAAGCGTTCTTGACATCCATCTGCCACAGCTTCCAAGATTTGCTAGCGGCTAAAGCTAGTAGAGCTCGAATTGGTGTGATCTTCGCCACTGGACTAAACGTTTCTTCATAATCCAGCCCATATTGTTGAGAAAAACCTCTAGCAAGAAGTCGAGCTTTATACCTTTCAACGGAGCCATCTGATCGAGTCTTCACCTTGTAAACTCATTTACAAGATATTGGTTTTACATCTTTTGACTTTGGAACTAAACTCCATGTCTGGTTTTCTTTTAGTGCATTAATTTCTTCATCCATCGCTTTCTGCCATTCTCAACTTTGCGCTGCTTTTTCATAAGTAGAAGGCTCAATAGGTATTGATTCATCCACATGAGCAGTATTGGCATACCTTGGATTAGGTTGTCTCGACCTTGTTGATCTCCGTAATTCTTGTACATGCTCCTCGACATCCATTTGGCTTGGACGAACCTCCTTGGATACAGATTGATGCACACCAGTTTTCCATGGACTCGTTTCCTTAGAGTACGACTCTTCTCCTTCTTTAATTGGATCCGATATGTGCTCTTTATGTTCTTCTTTCTCTTCTGGAACTTCTTCTAATCCATGAGATTCTGGAAGCTCTATCTTTTGAGGTGACCACCATGAAGAAGCTTCATCACATTTCTTGTAGTATGGCACTTTCCAGTATTTGGATCATAACATCTCCATCCTTTTCTTGATTCATCATAACCGACAAAAATGCATCGAATTGCCTTCTTATCAAATTTGCTTCGTAGATGATCTGGTACGAAGACGTAGCATACACATCCAAAAATCTTGAGATGGTTGACGGTTGGCTTGATCTTCCATAATCTTTCATATGGTGAAATATATCCCAACTTTATTTGTGGGAGTCTGTTAATCACGTATGAAGCCGTCCTCATACATTCGGCCCAAAATCTTCCTGGTACATTCTTACCATGAAGCATACTTCGACAGGTTTCAGCAAGATGACGATTCTTACGTTCTGCCACTCCATTCTGTTGTGAAGTATTAGGGCAAGTTAATTGCCTTCTGATCTTGTGCTTCTCAAGATAGATATTGAACTCGGTTGATAAATATTCTCCTCCATTATCTGTGCGCAAGCATCGAATCTTAGTATTGAGCTCACTTTCTACCTTGTTCTTGAACTCTTTAAACTTCAGAAAAGTCTCTGACTTCTCCTTCATGAAGTAAACCCACACATATCTTGAGAAGTCATCAATGAATGTCACCATATATTTCATACCTCCAAGTGATGTTTGTTTCACTAGGCCGAAGACATCTGAGTGTATGAGCTCTAGTGGTGTCTTGGACTGATGTTGTGACTCCTTGAATGGCAATTGGTGAGCTTTGCCAAATTGACATCCAGCACAAATTGTATCTGTTCGGATATCAATTTGAGGAAGCCCATTTACTATATGTTTCACCATCATCTCCTTTAACTTGTTGTAGCCCACATGCCCAAGATGTTCATGCCAAAGATCAGCCGTCTCATTCTTCCGAGTCTTATCCACAAATGCTGTTTCAGCAGATAGTACATAGACCGACTCTATTCTTCTTACTTGCATAATTGGATTGCCAACCACCTTCACTCTCTTGAATACGGACACATCTTTTGGTCCAAAGAGCACATATTTTCCTTCTGCTGTCAATTGTGGTACTGACAATAAATTCTTCTTTAGGCCAGGGACAAGATACACTTTCTCGAGTTGGAGCTTATGAGAGCCACCTTCATTTGGAATTATTGTCTTTCCAATGTGAGAAATAGACAACCTTGAATTGTCGGCTGTCAACACGATTCTCTTTCCTTTGTAATCATCCATTTCTTGCAGCTTCATCTCATCATTGGTCATATGATTTGAGCACCCAGAATCGATGATCCAATCATCTTTGTAGTTTATTGTTGCTTTAAGGTTGCTGCAAGAGCTTGATCATCCATGCCAGCTTCAACAGAAAATCCAGCTTCTGCATCCCATGTTTCCTCATTAATGGTTGCTTCGAATGTGACCTCTTTCTTCTCATCTCTTGCAGCGGCCACATTTCCTTCAAAAGTTCGCCTTCTGGGGAATCTACAATCTCGAGCAAAATGACCCTTCCTGCCACAATTGAAGCATTCACCATTCTTTATCTTATCATTTTCTCCATATTGTTGGCGATGATATTTTCTTCCTTCTTAAGCTCCCCCTGAAGCGTTGCTTTTTGATTTTAGACGACCCTTGCATCCATATGTCTGCCTTTCTTTCGTCACTTCTTGTCTTCGAGATGTTGCTTTCTTCTTATTGGTGAAAAGTGCCTCTTCTTCGCCTTTTATGTTTGCTTCACTCAGCTGCTTGGCTAAGGCTTCTTGGTTAGCCAATAAATTCTCCAACTCTATTAATGATGGTTGAGTAGGCCATCCTCTCACAGCGGCTATAAATCCATTATACTCGGACCTTAAGCCATGGATGATAATTCTCTTCATCCTTGCTTCACTCACTTTCTTTTCAGGAGCAAGTTGAGATATCTCATGGCAGATAGATTTCACCTTGGTGAAATACTGAGAAATAGACAGACTTCCTTGTGAGATACCCGCGAGCTCATTTTTCAAGAGCTGGAGGCGTGCTTCATTCTTCTTTGAAAATAATTTTTCAAAAGTTTCCCAAGATGCCTTTGGTGTTTTCTCGTCACGGATGTGCTCCAATAGATCCTCCTCGATTGTAGTCTTCAATATAAATAAAGCCTTCCCGGCCTTGATGTTCCATTTTGTCAAGGCTTCAGCATTTTCTTTCGGTGGAGGCGTTGTGTCACTGCCAGCAACTATTTCCCATAAATCCGGTCCTTGTAGGTAGGATTCTATACAAGTCCGCTGTAGCGACCCCGACAAATCGTCAAGTGACGGCGTCGGCTACGTGGGTCCCATTACCTGATTATAAGTCTTTAAGATAACGTTTGACCAAAATATGTCGCCTTCATTTCAAAATAAAGATTGTTTCAAAGTTTACAAGAATTGTTCAACCAAAAGTTAAGTTACAACGTTATAAGTACGATTGAAATCCAAGCGACACAGTTTAAAGTAAAGTCAAAAGACGTTCCACGAAAAGCATGTATACTCGACATCCAATGCAAGTATCAAATAATGAGCGGAAGCATGTATCACATATCGTGCAAGACCTGAGAAAAACATAGAAATCTGTCAACGAAAACGTTGGTGAGATCATAAATGTATTTGTAAAAGTATATATTGAATCACAAGGTTTAGTATCAAGGCGTATACATTTCTAAAGATGTGTTTGTAAACCACAAGATTTAGTATAAAGTGAATATCAAGCGTATACATCCCAAAGGATGTTGTCTGTATCACGAGCACCCAATTACCAAAACTTAACTGAATCTTCCCTCTGAATTTTGAATATAGTGTTAGAACATACACTATGCACGTTGAAATTATATTTCATCCACTAACGGTAGCGAACCGTCTGAATGAGGGTTCGTTAAACCCGTATGGCCACACAACATAATCACTCGCTTACACTTACACCCTGCAAGTGGAACTAATGGTAATTGGATTGAGGACTTTTGTTCCAACTCGTCTGTATCTTTGTATTCGTATTTGTGTTCAAAGTATAAAAGTATGAAAAGTATATATACATGTGAAATGTATATAAATATGTAATGTATATGTTTCTCAGCCCACGATTTAAAGAATAAAAGTTGTTGAAAAGGTGGGACTATGATCTCACCTCGAGTGCACGAGTATAAATGTACTTCACAAAGTAAACGTGTGCATGAAAGTTGCTTAGCCTTGACCTAAACAAGTAAGTTATATCAATTAACCGGTTACGACACAAGGTCGGGTGAAATGTGTTCAATTAGTCCTATGGCTCGTTACGACTCAATCATAATAGCATGTGAATCAAATTGTCATGTTTCATGCAAGGTACAAGTATAAAACATGTTAGAACGATTGCACAAATATTTGGTTAAGTTTGATTAAAAGTCAACTTGGTCGGGTCAAAGTCAACAGAAAAGTCAACGGGGTCGGGTTGGATATCCGACAATTTTTCTAAGTTACATAATCATATATGAGCATGTTGGCCAAGTTTCATGTTAATCGGAAGTTCGTAGCATAGCAAACATTTTCATGTCAAATGACCAGGCGAACAGCCAGTTTTAGCTAAATGGGACGGCGTCCTGTGAAGCTAGACGGCGTCCCAGTTTGAAGGCTGGGACGGCGTCCCGAGAAGCTAGACGGCGTCCCGGCTTGAAGGCTGGGACGGCGTCCCGAGAAGCTAGACGGCGTCCCGGCTGGTTTCCAGGCCCTGTTGTTTCTAAGTGCACGAACCAACAATCAAACCAACCCAAATTACAAACCGCAAACAATTAGAACATGTATTTTATATCACCGGAAAGGTAATTTGACGAGGAAAACACCTAGACATATTTCATCAAGCAATTCAACACTTACACACCCCAAAACCGCATTTAAACGTCCATAATCAAGGTTCAAGTTCCAAATATGCATTTCATGATTCGGGCAACCAATTTACATGTATGATATGCCGTTTCGAAGGTAATCATACACACATTGCAACAAAATTATTATCTACAATATTTCATAGCATTTGGTGCATCAAAAGTTCATCTAAAGCTTATCAAACTCTAACGAAAATTCACAAAAATCAATAGTCATGAGTTTGATGTTTCCTTAATCAACCTATACATCAAAACGAAGCTAAAGATACTAGTAACACAATTAAACATGCACTTTAACAATCTAACAACATTAACTCATCCAAAATCAAGGATTTAGCACACCCATTTCAAATGTTCAAACTAGTTACTCCAAACCACAAAGCGAGCAAACAAAACATATATTCATGTTACACACGAGCCATAGACACTAACTAACACAATTTCAAGTATATAAAACGAATTTAGAGAAATTTAGTGTTTTAGAAATGTTACCCAAAATGGATGAAATTGGTACCAAATCGAAGAGGATGATGAGAGGATCACGAATATGTAATTTGTTTTGAAGTTTGCTTCCCGATCCGAATTTAGATGATGATTCTATAAAGTTGGGGTTTGTGTGTGTTCTTGCTAGAGAGAAAGAGAGAGAGGGAGATGATGGAAATGGTGGAGAAATGGGTTGACTAGTTGACCTAGTCAACTAGTTTGCCCATTTGGCAACTCCGGTCCCTCGAGTTTCAAAGCGGGTGCGGGATTTAACCGATCGAATATTTTTAAAACGCTCGAGTAAACGGGTGATGTCAAAATTAAATAGCGGGAAATATGATGAACGTTACTCACGGAAACCATTAATTTAAATACGAAAGATTATGTTTAAAAAAAAAAGACGGTGTTAAAATTAAATTTAACGGAAAAACGCGGGATGTTACATTATCCACAACTCAAAAGAAATTTCGTCCCGAAATTTAGTTGGAAGTAGTAGTCGTTGTTTCTTCCTCGAGATCTTGCGTTGCCAATTCTACGAGTGAGGGAGAAGTACGTTCTAGGGTATTTCAACGAATTTTGACGGTCGGGATCATACGATGTTTTAAGGTTTGGCTTCACGATTTATGGTTTCAACCGGTCCTCCTAGGAAGTGAGGGTTATCGTCGATAGTGAGTTCATCAAAGGAGATAACAAGTTCTCGTTTCGCAAAACACGTCTTTGAGTTGATACATCGAATGTAGGATAAACGGAGACCCAAAATGAGTCGGAAAAGTCTAAACGGTTAGCGACGGGTCCAAAACACCCCAAGAATTTAAAGGATCAAAATATCGCTGATTTAGCTTCCTACGTTTCCCGAAACGGATTGCACCTTTCCAAGGTGCGACTCTTAACGTGACGCGGTTTCCCACGTGGAATTTGAAATGTTTACGTCTAACATCGGCGTAGCTCTTGGTGATTACGAGTCGCGTAGGGTTTTACCTGAATATGAATAAATTTTCTCGGTTGCTCATGAATAACCTCGGCCCCGGTGAATTGATCATCGTTTACTTGGTTCGACAAAGGAGAATGACGTTTCCGGTCACATGTGGTTTCAAAAGGTGTGACGTTAAAACTCGAATGAAAATCATTGTAGTATGAGGATCCGGTTAAGGAAAATACTTTCCTCAAGTAAATTTGAAGTTGGTAATACAAATTCGTATTATGGTTTTCAAGACTTAAATCGTATGTTTGTTCGGTCCGTCGGGTTTTGGATGATACGCGGTACTCATGTCTAAGCGGGTTCCCAAGGTTCCTTGTAAAACTAGAAGTGAAACGAGTATTTCGATACGGAATATTTGACAAGGATACACCGTGTTGGAATAGAATCTCTTAAGATACGTTTGAACAAGTTAGTTAGGGTTCGAAAAATGTTCGTTAGGACTATTCACCCTCATGGCGAATACTAATGTAATATGAGGAATTTCTCTATCCATGGAGAAATGTTACAAGGAGTTTCTTTAAACGAAAATGCGAGCGATGAGGATGGGAGTGAAATGAGGACTTTGAATAGGATGAGCTTACATCTCGAGGTTGCCATAACGTGCCTCTAGTTGTCAAAAGTTGAAGTCTGAAAGAGAAACGAGATAGTACACGTAGTTGTATAGTTCGGGGTTGCATAATAGTTGGCCGATTATCAGAAACACAAGGGCGTTAAGTCAAAGAAGAGTGAAGTATCGTTGGATTGTGTGTTATCTTAAATTCCAGTAATATCAGACGGTAACGGTGAAATAACAGAGGTATGTAGTGTGGTACGTGATGACAAGAATATTGATCGGATCCACAATTTAGTATTTGAATTCTTCGTGCAAAATAACGAATTTCCGTCCCGTTGATTTCGAATCGAGGGAGTATGCTTTTCGGCGTCCAAGTAGAAATATTTCCATATTTGAGTCCCATCTGGTGTTGTACGAATTTAGCTAGAAATGTTGGTGTGAAGAATCACGCTCAAGGTTCGATCGCGGAGAGATTAAAGTCGTGTAATACGAGAAAAGTCAGAAATGAATCTTCGGTAACAACCGGTGAGATCTAAGATTTTTACGAATACAAGTCTGAGTTGGGAGAGTTTCCTGATTACATGTGGCTTGATTTCGAGATTGATTGTAATTCCTTGACCATTAACTTCATGGTCTAGAAAATTGGACTTCGTTCAACAGAAATTCTCACTCGGAGAATTTGGTATAAAGTTGCTCTTTTCTCAAAAGTTCGAGCTTAAGATGGTGATGTTGTTCGTTTTCTTCTTTACTTAAATAAGTTAAGATGTCATCTATAAATACGATAACAGATTAGTCTATATGAATTTGCATACGCGGTTCAAGAGGTTTATGGATACGGGCGAGCCCTAAATAAATCAAGCGGTACTAAGAGAGATTTACATCTAACGTTGCGAGTTCGGAAAGTGGCTTAGGAGACATCGTCTCACTTAACCCCCAATTGATGATAACCGGAACGGAGGTCGATTTGGAACATCCGGGATTCGTGCAAATAATCATGAGGTCATGGATGCGAGGGAGAGGGTATCGGTTTCCAACCGAAAATTACTCAGTTCACAATAATCTATACAAGATGATGGGGAAACATTTTTTTTTTTTTTTTTTTTTTTTTTTTTTTTTTTTTTCTTCCGAGCTCCCTAGTTCTATAGGTGTCAAGTCAAAAGTCTTAACGTATATCCTCCAATAAAATTTATAGGCACACAATATTTTCCGTTGGTCACTTAAATCGTCTAAGTAGTATCTAGGGAAAAAGTGGAATGTAAAGAGCACGAGTCAAAGACTTGTTTATAAAATGTCTAACGGTAACCGGATCGAATAAACATGAAACGTGAGAATTTCGAGAACAAACATACCCGTGACTAGTCCATCGTCGTCTCGGGCATCCTAGGCGTTGATGTTGAAAGTTTAACGGTGTGCGTTGGGGTTGATTTTCTTATTTGGGCACGCACTCCTAAAATGACCTGGTTGGCCACACTCAAAACAAACACCCGTCTTGGGTGCATTGTGCTCCTTTTGAGCGACGGGAGCGGTATTCCTACAATCGTGGGCTACATGGCCACTTCTTTGACACTTCAAGCAAAATGGTTTGCCACATTCGCCTAAATGATGTTTGTAGCACTCGTTACAATACGGTAGGTGTCCGGTATAACCCCTCTTTCCGTCGGAGGTGTAAGGCTTCTTAGCAAAGTTGTTGTTGCTTGATTAGGAGGGTTCCCACTTTCTTTTGTTGCCGCCCGATTTATCCTCGGCCTTAGGTGCCGGAACTACGATTTCGTCAACCGTTTCAATTAGTTGGCGAGCCATGTTCATAGCGGCTTGATGAGTAGTGGGTTTGGATGACATCACCCCTTGTTTGATGCTTTTTGGAAGACCGAGCATGTAGAGCTCAATCCTTTGAGATTCGGGGTTAATAAGATTAGGACACATCAACGATAGTTCGGCGAAGCGTTGATTATAAGCTTTAAGATCGTTTCCGACCGCTTTCAAAGCTCTTAGTTCTTCCTCAAGCTTTCGGGTTTCTTCGCGCGGAAAATATTCAACAATCATCTTTTCCTTTAGATCGGCCCAAGAGAGGGCATGAGCTTCATCGGTACCCACCGATTGAACATAGGTGTTCCACCATGTTAGAGCAATTCCGGAGAAAGTGTGAGTGGAGTATTTGACCTTGTCTTGGTCCCGACAACCGCTTATGCTAAAGACGGCTTCCGTTTGCTCAAACCATCGGGTGAGCACGACCGGTCCCCCGGTTCCATCAAAAGTGTGAGGTTTGCACCCCATGAAAGCTTTATAGGAGCACCCCTCGTTTGAGTTTCCGGCTCCATTGTTGTTGTTGTTGTGGTTGTTATTATTATTGTTGTTGGATGAGTGACCGGCCATGGCCGCATCTACGGCGGTAGCTATCATCCGTTCGAGAGCTTGTTCGGGAGTTTCATTGCGGCGTACGTGACGAGGAGCCATTGTTCCTTCAAGACACAAGAATATCGTTGGTTAGTATTTTCAACAATACTAACCGGAGTATGGATTAAGGATAGAGAGAAAATTTTCCTTGACTCGCCCTAAATTCTTTATGTCATAATGTCGGAACGTCCATGTGAATCACCGTAATATAATCCCGGAAATTATATTACCCTGATTCTCATGTGCATTTAACATTACTTCATAAAGTCAAGGTGGCGCGTCAACAAAATTTATCAACATAAGATCAAGATCGAATACGAGTTAGATATCATAGAAGAGTTCGAGTATAAATGCACAAATAGTCAAGTAATTCCTACTGCAGTCTATATGCCGGTTGTAGTCTAGATTCACCTATGTACCCTATGACTCGGGGTGGACACAAATGAACTCTAAATCCCTACAACCAAGGCTCTGATACCAACTGTAGCGACCCCGACAAATCGTCAAGTGACGGCGTCGGCTACGTGGGTCCCATTACCTGATTATAAGTCTTTAAGATAACGTTTGACCAAAATATGTCGCCTTCATTTCAAAATAAAGATTGTTTCAAAGTTTACAAGAATTGTTCAACCAAAAGTTAAGTTACAACGTTATAAGTACGATTGAAATCCAAGCGACACAGTTTAAAGTAAAGTCAAAAGACGTTCCACGAAAAGCATGTATACTCGACATCCAATGCAAGTATCAAATAATGAGCGGAAGCATGTATCACATATCGTGCAAGACCTGAGAAAAACATAGAAATCTGTCAACGAAAACGTTGGTGAGATCATAAATGTATTTGTAAAAGTATATATTGAATCACAAGGTTTAGTATCAAGGCGTATACATTTCTAAAGATGTGTTTGTAAACCACAAGATTTAGTATAAAGTGAATATCAAGCGTATACATCCCAAAGGATGTTGTCTGTATCACGAGCACCCAATTACCAAAACTTAACTGAATCTTCCCTCTGAATTTTGAATATAGTGTTAGAACATACACTATGCACGTTGAAATTATATTTCATCCACTAACGGTAGCGAACCGTCTGAATGAGGGTTCGTTAAACCCGTATGGCCACACAACATAATCACTCGCTTACACTTACACCCTGCAAGTGGAACTAATGGTAATTGGATTGAGGACTTTTGTTCCAACTCGTCTGTATCTTTGTATTCGTATTTGTGTTCAAAGTATAAAAGTATGAAAAGTATATATACATGTGAAATGTATATAAATATGTAATGTATATGTTTCTCAGCCCACGATTTAAAGAATAAAAGTTGTTGAAAAGGTGGGACTATGATCTCACCTCGAGTGCACGAGTATAAATGTACTTCACAAAGTAAACGTGTGCATGAAAGTTGCTTAGCCTTGACCTAAACAAGTAAGTTATATCAATTAACCGGTTACGACACAAGGTCGGGTGAAATGTGTTCAATTAGTCCTATGGCTCGTTACGACTCAATCATAATAGCATGTGAATCAAATTGTCATGTTTCATGCAAGGTACAAGTATAAAACATGTTAGAACGATTGCACAAATATTTGGTTAAGTTTGATTAAAAGTCAACTTGGTCGGGTCAAAGTCAACAGAAAAGTCAACGGGGTCGGGTTGGATATCCGACAATTTTTCTAAGTTACATAATCATATATGAGCATGTTGGCCAAGTTTCATGTTAATCGGAAGTTCGTAGCATAGCAAACATTTTCATGTCAAATGACCAGGCGAACAGCCAGTTTTAGCTAAATGGGACGGCGTCCTGTGAAGCTAGACGGCGTCCCGGTTTGAAGGCTGGGACGGCGTCCCGAGAAGCTAGACGGCGTCCCGGCTTGAAGGCTGGGACGGCGTCCCGAGAAGCTAGACGGCGTCCCGGCTGGTTTCCAGGCCCTGTTGTTTCTAAGTGCACGAACCAACAATCAAACCAACCCAAATTACAAACCGCAAACAATTAGAACATGTATTTTATATCACCGGAAAGGTAATTTGACGAGGAAAACACCTAGACATATTTCATCAAGCAATTCAACACTTACACACCCCAAAACCGCATTTAAACGTCCATAATCAAGGTTCAAGTTCCAAATATGCATTTCATGATTCGGGCAACCAATTTACATGTATGATATGCCGTTTCGAAGGTAATCATACACACATTGCAACAAAATTATTATCTACAATATTTCATAGCATTTGGTGCATCAAAAGTTCATCTAAAGCTTATCAAACTCTAACGAAAATTCACAAAAATCAATAGTCATGAGTTTGATGTTTCCTTAATCAACCTATACATCAAAACGAAGCTAAAGATACTAGTAACACAATTAAACATGCACTTTAACAATCTAACAACATTAACTCATCCAAAATCAAGGATTTAGCACACCCATTTCAAATGTTCAAACTAGTTACTCCAAACCACAAATCGAGCAAACAAAACATATATTCATGTTACACACGAGCCATAGACACTAACTAACACAATTTCAAGTATATAAAACGAATTTAGAGAAATTTAGTGTTTTAGAAATGTTACCCAAAATGGATGAAATTGGTACCAAATCGAAGAGGATGATGAGAGGATCACGAATATGTAATTTGTTTTGAAGTTTGCTTCCCGATCCGAATTTAGATGATGATTCTATAAAGTTGGGGTTTGTGTGTGTTCTTGCTAGAGAGAAAGAGAGAGAGGGAGATGATGGAAATGGTGGAGAAATGGGTTGACTAGTTGACCTAGTCAACTAGTTTGCCCATTTGGCAACTCCGGTCCCTCGAGTTTCAAAGCGGGTGCGGGATTTAACCGATCGAATATTTTTAAAACGCTCGAGTAAACGGGTGATGTCAAAATTAAATAGCGGGAAATATGATGAACGTTACTCACGGAAACCATTAATTTAAATACGAAAGATTATGTTTAAAAAAAAAAAGACGGTGTTAAAATTAAATTTAACGGAAAAACGCGGGATGTTACATCCGCCAATAACCATAGTTGTGGTTATTGAGACTCTTGATACCACTGCTCGTACTTGCAAGATCTGTCATTATGACGTCCAACGTCCAATAAGCTTGGTCCCTGACCGATGAGCTTTCACAGTTCCTAACTGTGCTCCGGCATAATCTCCTTTAGAGCCTTGGTGAAAACAAGTCGATGTAAACGTTCAACGTTTACCGATTTCCTCCACTAGAAATGGTCCCGAACAACCTTGCGCTGATACCAATTGTTGGAAGCTTCGACGAGCCCAACACACCCACTATAGAGGATCTAGATTATACTAGACTCACTACACCAACACTTTGACGTTGATTAGCCTTTAATTTTATGAATTCTTAGTGCACAATAGTACTTAGGCGACAGTGTCGACCATATATCATTTAGGCGGTATAACCGACCATGTATCACTTAGGCGGCAGAGCCGGCCATATAATAAGAACAACACAAGTGCACTAAGAACTTAAACACAAACTAAGGCTTAACCGGGAAACTTAACAAAGAACACTTTTATTAATACAAAATACAATTACAATATTACTTACTTACAAGCTTTTCTTCTCTACTCACACTCTTCTCACTTCTTACTTCTTCTCTACTTCTCAACTCACTCTTTTCACACCTTACACAACTTACTAACAAATGAAATCACCACCCATATTTATACTACTCCATGGAAACTTCTACACACTAGATTTTTCCATTACTCCATGGAAACTTCTACACACTAGATTTTTCGATGGATAAATATCTAGATATTTTTACCACATAAAAATATCTAGATTTTTACATTTTAACATCTAGATTTTTCTTCATTAATATCTAGATATTCCTTTTACATTTTAATATCTAGATATTTACATACATTACTAATTCCATATTATCTAAATTTGCATTGCATTTTAACACCCCAAAACCCACTTATGTATTAAAAGGCATATTGTTGATTTGTGATCCATATACAGTGTCACTTAGGCCATAATCATTACATCACATGCTACGTTTAGAAATGTTGTGATGTATATAAATAATGATTTTGACCAATGTGTATGTCATGTCGTTTATCAGAAAATAGAGTGAACATGCTCTTAAACAACTTAATGGGCTACTTTATTCTAATAGGCACATGTTTTAGAAGACCCATGATAAAATTACCTCAAACACTTCATCTGGTGCTACCCTTAATTATTAATCAGGTTGTGTTATACTATTGTTATCATGTTATTTCAGGTATGTGTTGCACTTCATCTGGTGCTACCCATAATGATATTTCAGGTGTGTGTTGTACTTTTGGTATCATGTTATTGTCTCATATTAGGAGACAAACATCCTGGTCAGAATCCAAGCTCGATGAACCAGTCGAAAACGTGTGGTAACTGTCATTAGCCATTACTGTTTCCGGTAGCGGTTGAAATTGTAAATCGTTTCAGACCGCAGGAAACCGTATATGAAGGGCTTAGAATTGTAATTTGTTTATTTTTCGCATTTTGGTGAGGTTTTATAACGAGGTAAGTGTTTATAACGATGCAAGTATAAAATTAGGTACATGTGACACTAACATCCATCAATGGACGTCGATTTAGGTATCTTTTTATGACTCTAAAATATTGAATGAATTATACCAACTATGTTAGTTAACTGACATATTTGACATCAGTTACTGTTTCGGTAATGGAGACTCGGTTAATATTAGACTCGGTTGATACATTGGATCCTTCATGGATTGCCACTAATGGTTACCGAATCTCGTTAGATTGTTTATTGGGCCTACCGAATTTCAAAATGTCCTACCGAATCTACTTTTGTTATTGGGCCTAAACCAACAAAGGTTTACATTATGTAATTGAGCCTACCGAATTTGAATTTTTTCTCTTTGGGCTTACCGAATCTGACAAGGCCCACTACCGAATATGAATGAGTCCAACAAGCACTTTAAGTCCATATTTCAAAATATGATGCAAATTATCAAGTTTAGTCCCTGACAGGTTTGAAACTTTTGCAAGGGCAGTCCTTTACCGAATCTGGCTACAAATTTTGACAATTTTGGCCCCTACAATATTTGAACGTTCATGAAAGGTTTCTAAAATTGAAACTTGTGCCCATACGCATTATCAAGGGGAGTTTCTAGAATTCGACGACGTTTCGTACTCAAAGTCAAACGGTGATTCGACTATGACTTCTATACTTGTACGGTATAGGACTCGGACTTTAAAGAAAGAATTGCTTGTTTGGGGGGAGCTAGAGAGTCGAAGAAGTTTCCATATCATATGGGAAGTTATCTTATGACAAGTATCGAATCTCGGTATTGAAACCGACGGTATTTATGTCATGACACTCTGATGAGAGCCTATGTACTTTGAGGGGGGAGCTTCCACAGTTTCGAAATGACTTCTCAATGCAAGTAAATTCTAAAGACATATCACAACTAAGTCAAAGGAGGGAATGATGGTAACATATTAGTTTGTGATGTGTTCTTCAATGCGCATTCCGCTGTGCACACTCAAAGACCGTTGAAAGAACAATGACATCAAGTTTTGAAGATTTCAAGATCATCATCAACGACCATGCATCATTCGGGGGGGGGGGGGGGGAGTTAGTTAGAAATAGTTGATTCTTTCTTTGTAATGTTGTATGTTTTAGTAGGGAGTTAGTTTTTGGAAACCCGTCTCACTCCTGGGGGAGATTGTTAGAACCCCGAGAAGAGTAAAACGTGTTTCCCTAGCCTTATGGAGGATCCTTTATACGAGGGCTATATAAAGGATGCAAGGCTCCCTAGAAATACTAAGTTTAGCCACTGTTATGTAGAGATTTCAAGAGAGCCGTGGAAAGTCTATCTTGACCGATTGACTTTCTCTCTCAATCTTAATGGTAAATCTTCACATTCATTGATATTCATGTGTCAAGGGTCATTTCAATTAATAATAACAATTATTATTATAATAAATATATTAAATAATAATAATAATAATAATAATAATAATAATAATATAATAATAATAATAATAATAATAATAATAATAATAATAATAATAATAATAATAATAATAATAATAATAATAATAATAATAATAAATACTGAGATGATCCCTCTAGTTTCATCCGAATTGTTGAAATAGTCCCTAGAGTTTTTTTGTCGAGAAAGTCCTCGACGTTTTTAGAAACTTCAAATATAGTCGTTTTAACTGACGGATGTCAGACATTTCCGTTAAGTTAGATCACAAGCCAGGCACACGAGGGTGTTTTAATCATTTATTTCTTTGTTTAAAACCCTTTTCTTCCAACCATCACCCAAACAAATAGCAGCAAACTCAATTGCAATGGGAGTGTCATAAATACTTAATCATTTTGGATCACTCTTGATGGCATATGGATTATATGATCAAAACTTGATTACATAAATCACATATCTGGTCTTGTAGACACAAATCTGTATTTTGTTCAATCAAATTTTGTAGGATGGCACATTTAGTAGTAAATGATTATTGTATAAGTCAAGCCATAGATGTACTAATGAGGCATATCGTGACCGATATATATAAAGCCAAACAAACAACCAATGTCACTCGAGCAATACGTCACTATTATTAACATACATCATATGTATCCATACCAATGGCGACCACATATAGGCACAACAACATTTGGAAGACGAGGAAATGAAAAAAATTAACAAAAAATATAAAAATTGAAAGTAAAAACAAAGACATACATCAGAACACCTCCTACGAACTCACAAACACAAACAACGTAAGCACAAAAAATGCTAAATAATCACTCATTCACTCACTGGTAATACATGAGTGTTGCGTAACAGCAACGTTCTGAAAACCACCGTCATAAATAGGTTGGCTTGTTCCGACAGCAGCACCCATACTCATAGCACCCATAGTTGCTGGTTTAAAAGGATGTTGTCTTTAAGGATATTACTGGAAAGTAGCCACAAATGTTGGTGGATATATCAAAAACAATGTTGCATATATCACTAATGTTTGAGAGGTAGCTTTTTGTAGCTTTTATGAGATTTTTTATTTTATCTAATAAGTTAATGGAGATCCGTCCCTAAAAAAATTCGTAAATTCATGAAATTTCAACCAATAAATAAATAAAATAAAATAAAATATTAAAAGATATACGTAATTATGGTGTAACTTGGTCACTAAGTAAAACATAAAAGATACGGAGTTTGTACGTACATATATAAATTGGGGATCACTGAACTGAACCCCTTAATTGAATCATTGATTTGGATTGTTTAGAACTTGAATTGAAAACCCTAGCTTCTGCGATTTCAACTCTTGCTTTCAATCCACAAACTCAATTCTACAAACCATATAAATATGAAAGATACTATGATGTTCTTCTTCTCTTGTGACCCTAAAATAAACCCTAGCCCCTTTCATCCATCAAATTTCAATTCGATGACAATGGTGTGCATTCGCAAAGCAAAAATCGACGACCTACTTGTGATGAAAGCTTGCAATCGACCTGAAAACTACCAACAGATGAAATACTTTTTCTAACAAATTCTATCACGGCTGCAGTTCCTTCACGTCGGCGGTAAGAACGTCGACTGCCATGGCCATAATACGTCACTTTCGGTTCTCAGTAAGTTAGGGCTTGAAATTAAACTCTTGACCGCTGCACAAAACGCCATGAAACAGGTTTATTATTAATTTTGTTACTATTTATTTTTACATTTTCAAATTATGTTGATTCAGGTCTCTAGCTAGCCCTAGGAATGATCAATTACACCTTAACTTATGTATATGTAATTTTCTAGCTGACAATTTCATAACATATTTGTACACGTACATACAACATTTTTGGGGGGTCTTATTGTATATAAATAAATACACACCTAAGTGATGGTAGGTGATCAACGTTGTATAAGTGAAAATAATTGGGAAATAAATGTCGATAATCCACACTCGATTTTTTTGATTTTCGTTTCAAAAACTCTATTAACAGGATATATTTTAAAGGTTATTCCCACTTCCCAGCAGTTTAGTATAGTATTCGTGTCTCTACGAACATTGCTCTGTAATATATTTATATTTGATTTCATATTTGTAAACTACGGTTGCAGACGTTGCAAATGGAATCTTCGGCTCTGCATTCCTTCAAGTTTGAAATGAAGGCCCTAGCATTTATATATTTTTTGACAAGATTTGTTCATGCTGCTCAAGGTGTAAACGAGGTACTATAAGCTATTAACCTTCTTTTAGGTTGTGCTGTCAAATAAAAAAGTGAGATAGATAGATCAAACGATTATTTATGTTCGGACCCTTTATGACCCATTCTCAAACCCTTGATCTTGCCACCCTCAACGTTTATCATATTTGGTTTTTTGTATCCATAGTTGATACTTTTTACTATGTCACCCTCAACTTTATTATATTTGGTTTTTATTTTTATTTATTTATATGTTGTATAGTCTTACTTTAATTGTTGCGTTTAAGTTTTGATAAATTGTATGTTTAACAGAAATCATCGACTTTAAGGGATTATACTCAGTACCAACCATATGATTGGTATGAGTGTGTAAAAGCTCTGCATGCACTTGTTAAGGAATACCCAAATTCTACCTTGCCACCAATCAGACAAATTTATTATAGCCAACATAAGGTGCTTAATTCTGAATATTTATTAAAAAAAATTTATATATCATTAAAATTTATATTCAAGAAATTATGGAGTTGTAATTATCAACGGATATTATGTAGTCTAATTAGTTTATTAATTTAATGTTGTGTATATCCAATCCAATAATAAATGTATATAATTTTTGTGCACATTCAGATGGTACCAAGTAGGCTGGATTCGAAGGAAGCGTATTTAAATTCAAATCTTAATGGTAATGGGACGGGTAGTAATGTGTGCATAAGAGAGATACTTATGGAGACGGAGACTGGTGAAAAGATTGTTGTAAATCTGGATGTTGATTCCTTCTGTGCACCGTTGTCTGCGACTATTGATTGGCAAATTTATCAGAATTTTAGAGCTACTGAGGTGCACTTTTTTATATTGTTTTACGTGGAATGTATATATGTATATTGAATTTGTACTTGACTATTTGTTTTTGGGTTTTAATTGGTTGCTGGTGGTTTTTCAGGCAAAGGACAGGCCTAAAGTTGATTACATGGAGGAGGTGCAGGAAGAGATTGATCCGGAAAAGCGTGCACGTCTAGTTAATTTTCTTGCTGGGGTGAGTGATTTTTGATTGTTATATATTGGTAACTTGGTTATCTGTAATCATAAAATAAAGACATATATACATAACTACTACTAATTACTAATGTAAGTAAAATGGTGTGCTATAGGTATCTGATAACCTTGAACTCCTGCCTCATACATTGTATTTGACTATCAACTACGTAGACCGTTACCTTTCTGCCGTTTCAATAGATACACAAAGTTTTCAATTGCTTGGTGTGGCCTGCCTGATGATAGCTTCGTAAGACATCATCTATCATCACATCACATTTCTCCTATCATCCTATATGATCATATAATGGATTTTTATTTTATGATCACATCATAATCTGATTGCTGATCAGTTTTTAACATATATTTTTCCAGGAAATATGAGGAGATATATCCACCCGAAATTGATCTCTTCCTCGAATTGTGTCCCGACGACTACAAAGCTGAAGACATAGAGAAAATGCTAGAGAAAATGCAATATTTGGTTCTGGATACCTTGGATTTTGATTTGTATGTCGTAACCGTTGAACCTTTTTTGAGAAGATTTGTTCTTGCTGCTGCTCAAGGTGTAAATGAGGAGGTACTATAAGTTGATGACTAACTTTTTTTTTTATGTAGGTTGTGTGGTCAAAAAAAAAAAATTATTATTACTTTTAAGGAGATAGATAGATAAATCAAATGGAAATGATGATGATGTTGTTTTACTATATATATGTTTAAAAAACAACAGGAGGAGGCTCCTTTAAAGTGTTTGGCATACTACATATCTGAATTCTCTCTTTTGGAGTATGATATGCTTTGTTATCCTCCATCTCTTGTTGATGCATCTGCTATTTTCTTAGCAAGATATGTGGTGCTTTTTCCATCACACAAACCTTGGGTACGTACCTGCACTCATTCATTTATGGATTTCTTTTACGTTTGTTTAGTCTTGGTTTGATTGTTGTGTTAAAAGTTTTTGAATAAACTGTGTTACGTATGATAATATTATATAATATAATATTCAACAGAATTCGACTAAGGGATTATACTCGGTACCAACCATCAGATTTGTACGAGTGTGTAAAAGCTCTCCATGCACTTGTCACTGAATGCCCATATCCCAAATTGCGAGAAATCAAAGATAAGTACAGTAAAGATGAGGTTAGGTTGCTTACTTCTCTCCCTATAATAATTATTACATGAAAAACAATTTGAATTGATTTTGGTTATATATGTGTTACAACAGTACGAGTGCGTAGCAGACAAGTATTCTTGTCCTCCATCGATACCACTTGAGCATTTTCACAACATTAGCACACCTCAGCTCAGCTACTAGTTGATAGATCGAAGCAACAAAGAAGATCTCAACAACGTTGTCTTGGATTGAGATGCAATTACAACAACGTTGTCTAGAAAATGTAAAACAACCTTTCAATGTGCATAGTCAATGCATGTATAGCCCTATTCGATTTTCCTAACATGTAATTGGTATTGAGCTAGGCCCAAAACAATGCTTTAAATATTCATTAATAAATTACACTTCTTTCTTTTCCAAAAATTCAATAAAAAATTATAAATATACCGTAAATATGCATTTCATATGTATAATGAGTTAACCATTGGTGCTTGTGGTTTACTCAAAATTATATGGTAGTCTTTTATTAATAAAAAAATTATGCCGATAGTCTCTGTGATTTGATAAATGCATGTCACTGGTTCTAACCTAACGTCATGTAAGATTGCCGGTCACCGATGGAACTTGAACCCGATCATAGGTGGGACGAAACTAGTAACAACTAACAAGGGCCATGTGGTAAACTTTAAAAAAGCCTTATTTAATGTTTTTTCCCAAATCCAAATGGGGCGGGGTATCCCTTTTGGATTGCCCTATGTTCCGCCATTGCTACGGTTATAGTTTTAGATAAACTACAATTAATGATATAATTAACTTTATTTTATTATAGTGAAATTCAATGTTGATAATTGATCAATACATTACACTGAATTCTCATAATAACATATATTATCACAGATGGTGTGATGTAGATCGTTGTTATAAAAATTAATACTCCGATCCTACCTGTTATTATATAGTATAGCAAGTATAGCAAGTATTTTTTAATGACAATAAACAACTCCTATATAACAACAGGTAAAAAACTCATATCTAACAAAAGTATTATTATTGACCAAGCTTCTCCTTCATCTATCACGCATTAATTTTGGGCTTCTTACTTTTCACTTGAATAACATCAACATCAATATGTCGTCTGCGGTTGCGGAGTTAAATCACTTAAAAATTCCTCTTGCAAAAATACTACATGCTACCAACAACTTTGATGATAAAAATATAACCGGAAAAGGTGGTTTCAGAAACGTTTTCAAAGGGAAAATAGTGTGCGATGGGAAGTCCATAAAAATTGTTGCCCGGAGGTTAGATCGTAAGCAAGGGGCAGGAGACGTTGAGTTCTGGACGGAGGTTTCCATACTTTCAAGTTTGAGGCTTGATTGTGTTGTCTCGATGATCGGTTTTTGTGATGAAAAAGACGAAAAGCTCATTATCTATCTATACTATATAATAAATTTGTAAATTGACGACGTCATTTTTGCTTACATGTCAAACTCTCATGCAATGTCATGGCAAGTGTCATTATATTAGACTATTTGCTTATGTCATATATCTTCTATTAAAAAAAATTATATAGATTTTATCTATAATTTTTATTTAGTATCGTATAGATAACTTTATAAATAAAAATACATTATTAATACAACCTACTCCCTCATTTTCTTGAGAAGATAAAACTTTCTTCTGCATACTTCAACTTTAATGGTCTACTCCTTAATCAAAGGCACGCTTACTCCCTCATTTTCTTGGGAAGATAAAACTTTCTTTTTAATTAAAGGCGTGCCTAACACACTGCTGAATAAGACCGCGCAAATTAAATTCATCAACAGTTCACATCTTTCTTTTCTTATTCATATTTCTTCTTCATCAATATCAATATTTTTGCATCTGCTTTCTCTGATAGCTTTATCCATGCTTGAATACTTCACGTTCCAATTTATAAGCACCTCATATTTCAATTCGCCATGTACTTCTATATCTTCTATTTTCATAAATTTCTTACTTTGTGACACATGTTCTTTATTTAGTGAAATTTTTTGTAGGTATTTAATAAGTAAATCTAATGCTTATGTTAGTTTTTTTTTGTAATACTAATTATTTAGGGTATTGCACCAAATAGGCATTAAAAGATTTAATGCGTATGGTTGTTTATCTAACAATTTCGTTATGAACATCAAGTGTTTGAGAAAATGTTTAAGTGTTTTCTTTCTACCTTTTAATTGAAGATTTATGTTCAGATTTGAAGATTTAGTTTTTATTTTTGTACGTTTAATATAGTACAATTTTTTACTTGGAGGGGTGATAAAGATGGATGATCTTTCTTGGCCTCTCTACCTTTCATTGTAAGTTTTTTTACTTCAAATTTTGCATCGTATTTGTTATTATAAGTCCATTTGAAGAAATTTATTATTTAAGTTTTTTTTATTATGTTATTAATGTTTTGTGTATTATGTTTCAAAATGTTCAAACGTTCTTTGGGCTTATGTATTACGTTTCAAAATGTTCAGCAGTTTGTGAGATACAAACGCATTTTATGTTATAATCATGTAAGTTCAAATTGTTAAATTGAAAAATGAGTAGAATCAACTACAAGTTAATTGCTTTGTATCTCCATCAGTATGGTACTTGAAAAGTTATGGTTCATGTTTCTTAGCTTGATTGTTATGTGTTGATTTTTCAATGGCACAAATGGTGGGGACATGATTTTGATTTTGGGTTAATGGATTATGGACACAGATAATAATAAGTTTAAACATGTGCGTGATTATTAAATATGTCTTAGGTGACATTGGGTAATAGTGGCTAGATGTCATATAGGTTCTTATAAATCTAAAACAGTAAGCATGCGAAATTGATATAATGGCCATAGAGGGTTCTAAGCATCTTGATCTTTTGTGAGGTTTTGTAATAGAGATTGCAAGCATGTTGTGTCTATTAATAGAGATTTGGGATTTAGATAATTTATCATTGTATTCAAACCTGTATCTTCATGTGACTCAACTTTTATTCGTAAGGTTTCAATTGATTTTGATATGCACTAATTGTCAATGATCCAACTGAATAATAAAAAAATGAACCGAGGTAGCTCACGATTTCATACGGGTTATTGATTTGTACAAGAAATTGTGTAGAGTGGTATGATTATACCTTAAAGGTATATATTTGCTTCTTTTAGCCACAACATTTATTTTTGCTTAATTTTAGTGTTTTATAACTTTAGATATGTGTTAATCAGTAGTCTATTTGATGAGGTTGGTGAGCAGGTTAAGAAGTTCTGTTCCACTAAATTGATCTTTTGACATACTTTCTACATAATGTTGGTGGATGTCATGTTCATGTTTAGGAATGCGTTGGTCCTCAAAGCATGTGTGATATATATATTTTTAAAACTATATAGTTGATCAATGGTGTTTTTGCAGCTACATTTATGTAAACATATTAAATTAATATAATATGTACACTAATACTATACTAATACTAATAATTACAAGGCACTGATCTTGGTAATACTCCGTATGTTTTAGTGTTCTATTTTGGATAAAGCCATTTTTGATACTTTCCTTATGCAATTTTAAATACAAATAACTTTATTAATATGTATTTTAGTATGTAATTTAGTATTGAGCTCACTTTCTACCTTGTTCTTGAACTCTTTAAACTTCAGAAAAGTCTCCGACTTCTCCTTCATGAAGTAAACCCACACATATCTTGAGAAGTCATCAATGAATGTCACCATATATTTCATACCTCCAAGTGATGTTTGTTTCACTAGGCCGAAGACATCTGAGTGTATGAGCTCTAGTGGTGTCTTGGACTGATGTTGTGACTCCTTGAATGGCAATTGGTGAGCTTTGCCAAATTGACATCCAGCACAAATTGTATCTGTTCGGATATCAATTTGAGGAAGCCCATTTACTATATGTTTCACCATCATCTCCTTTAACTTGTTGTAGCCCACATGCCCAAGATGTTCATGCCAAAGATCAGCCGTCTCATTCTTCCGAGTCTTATCCACAAATGCTGTTTCAGCAGATAGTACATAGACCGACTCTATTCTTCTTACTTGCATAATTGGATTGCCAACCACCTTCACTCTCTTGAATACGGACACATCTTTTGGTCCAAAGAGCACATATTTTCCTTCTGCTGTCAATTGTGGTACTGACAATAAATTCTTCTTTAGGCCAGGGACAAGATACACTTTCTCGAGTTGGAGCTTATGAGAGCCACCTTCATTTGGAATTATTGTCTTTCCAATGTGAGAAATAGACAACCTTGAATTGTCGGCTGTCAACACGATTCTCTTTCCTTTGTAATCATCCATTTCTTGCAGCTTCATCTCATCATTGGTCATATGATTTGAGCACCCAGAATCGATGATCCAATCATCTTTGTAGTTTATTGTTGCTTTAAGGTTGCTGCAAGAGCTTGATCATCCATGCCAGCTTCAACAGAAAATCCAGCTTCTGCATCCCATGTTTCCTCATTAATGGTTGCTTCGAATGTGACCTCTTTCTTCTCATCTCTTGCAGCGGCCACATTTCCTTCAAAAGTTCGCCTTCTGGGGAATCTACAATCTCGAGCAAAATGACCCTTCCTGCCACAATTGAAGCATTCACCATTCTTTATCTTATCATTTTCTCCATATTGTTGGCGATGATATTTTCTTCCTTCTTAAGCTCCCCCTGAAGCGTTGCTTTTTGATTTTAGACGACCCTTGCATCCATATGTCTGCCTTTCTTTCGTCACTTCTTGTCTTCGAGATGTTGCTTTCTTCTTATTGGTGAAAAGTGCCTCTTCTTCGCCTTTTATGTTTGCTTCACTCAGCTGCTTGGCTAAGGCTTCTTGGTTAGCCAATAAATTCTCCAACTCTATTAATGATGGTTGAGTAGGCCATCCTCTCACAGCGGCTATAAATCCATTATACTCGGACCTTAAGCCATGGATGATAATTCTCTTCATCCTTGCTTCACTCACTTTCTTTTCAGGAGCAAGTTGGGATATCTCATGGCAGATAGATTTCACCTTGGTGAAATACTGAGAAATAGACAGACTTCCTTGTGAGATACCCGCGAGCTCATTTTTCAAGAGCTGGAGGCGTGCTTCATTCTTCTTTGAAAATAATTTTTCAAAAGTTTCCCAAGATGCCTTTGGTGTTTTCTCGTCACGGATGTGCTCCAATAGATCCTCCTCGATTGTAGTCTTCAATATAAATAAAGCCTTCCCGGCCTTGATGTTCCATTTTCTCAAGGCTTCAGCATTTTCTTTCGGTGGAGGCGTTGTGTCACTGCCAGCAACTATTTCCCATAAATCCGGTCCTTGTAGGTATGATTCTATACAAGTCCGCCAATAACCATAGTTGTGGTTATTGAGACTCTTGATACCACTGCTCGT
Source organism: Rutidosis leptorrhynchoides (assembly GCF_046630445.1). Taxonomy (NCBI): domain Eukaryota; kingdom Viridiplantae; phylum Streptophyta; class Magnoliopsida; order Asterales; family Asteraceae; genus Rutidosis; species Rutidosis leptorrhynchoides. The sequence goes on along the minus strand of NC_092336.1, from coordinate 578,119,442 downwards.
ACTTGCAAGATCTGTCATTATGACGTCCAACGTCCAATAAGCTTGGTCCCTGACCGATGAGCTTTCACAGTTCCTAACTGTGCTCCGGCATAATCTCCCTTAGAGCCTTGGTGAAAACAAGTCGATGTAAACGTTCAACGTTTACCGATTTCCTCCACTAGAAATGGTCCCGAACAACCTTGCTCTGATACCAATTGTTGGAAGCTTCGACGAGCCCAACACACCCACTATAGAGGATCTAGATTATACTAGACTCACTATACCAACACTTTGACGTTGATTAGCCTTTAATTTTATGAATTCTTAGTGCACAATAGTACTTAGGCGACAGTGTCGACCATATATCATTTAGGCGGTATAACCGACCATGTATCACTTAGGCGGCAGAGCCGGCCATATAATAAGAACAACACAAGTGCACTAAGAACTTAAACACAAACTAAGGCTTAACCGGGAAACTTAACAAAGAACACTTTTATTAATACAAAATACAATTACAATATTACTTACTTACAAGCTTTTCTTCTCTACTCACACTCTTCTCACTTCTTACTTCTTCTCTACTTCTCAACTCACTCTTTTCACACCTTACACAACTTACTAACAAATGAAATCACCACCCATATTTATACTACTCCATGGAAATTTCTACACACTAGATTTTTCCATTACTCCATGGAAACTTCTACACACTAGATTTTTCGATGGATAAATATCTAGATATTTTTACCACATAAAAATATCTAGATTTTTACATTTTAACATCTAGATTTTTCTTCATTAATATCTAGATATTCCTTTTACATTTTAATATCTAGATATTTACATACATTACTAATTCCATATTATCTAAATTTGCATTGCATTTTAACACCCCAAAACCCACTTATGTATTAAAAGGCATATTGTTGATTTGTGATCCATATACAGTGTCACTTAGGCCATAATCATTACATCACATGCTACGTTTAGAAATGCTGTGATGTATATAAATAATGATTTTGACCAATGTGTATGTCATGTCGTTTATCAGAAAATAGAGTGAACATGCTCTTAAACAACTTAATGGGCTACTTTATTCTAATAGGCACATGTTTTAGAAGACCCATGATAAAATTACCTCAAACACTTCATCTGGTGCTACCCTTAATTATTAATCCGGTTGTGTTATACTATTGTTATCATGTTATTTCAGGTATGTGTTGCACTTCATCTGGTGCTACCCATAATGATATTTCAGGTGTGTGTTGTACTTTTGGTATCATGTTATTGTCTCATATTAGGAGACAAACATCCTGGTCAGAATCCAAGCTCGATGAACCAGTCGAAAACGTGTGGTAACTGTCATTAGCCATTACTGTTTCCGGTAGCGGTTGAAATTGTAAATCGTTTCAGACCGCAGGAAACCGTATATGAAGGGCTTAGAATTGTAATTTGTTTATTTTTCGCATTTTGGTGAGGTTTTATAACGAGGTAAGTGTTTATAACGATGCAAGTATAAAATTAGGTACATGTGACACTAACATCCATCAATGGACGTCGATTTAGGTATCTTTTTATGACTCTAAAATATTGAATGAATTATACCAACTATGTTAGTTAACTGACATATTTGACATCAGTTACTGTTTCGGTAATGGAGACTCGGTTAATATTAGACTCGGTTGATACATTGGATCCTTCATGGATTGCCACTAATGGTTACCGAATCTCGTTAGATTGTTTATTGGGCCTACCGAATTTCAAAATGTCCTACCGAATCTACTTTTGTTATTGGGCCTAAACCAACAAAGGTTTACATTATGTAATTGGGCCTACCGAATTTGAATTTTTTCTCTTTGGGCTTACCGAATCTGACAAGGCCCACTACCGAATATGAATGAGTCCAACAAGCACTTTAAGTCCATATTTCAAAATATGATGCAAATTATCAAGTTTAGTCCCTGACAGGTTTGAAACTTTTGCAAGGGCAGTCCTTTACCGAATCTGGCTACAAATTTTGACAATTTTGGCCCCTACAATATTTGAACGTTCATGAAAGGTTTCTAAAATTGAAACTTGTGCCCATACGCATTATCAAGGGGAGTTTCTAGAATTCGACGACGTTTCGTACTCAAAGTCAAACGGTGATTCGACTATGACTTCTATACTTGTACGGTATAGGACTCGGACTTTAAAGAAAGAATTGCTTGTTTGGGGGGAGCTAGAGAGTCGAAGAAGTTTCCATATCATATGGGAAGTTATCTTATGACTAGTATCGAATCTCGGTATTGAAACCGACGGTATTTATGTCATGACACTCTGATGAGAGCCTATGTACTTTGAGGGGGGAGCTTCCACAGTTTCGAAATGACTTCTCAATGCAAGTAAATTCTAAAGACATATCACAACTAAGTCAAAGGAGGGAATGATGGTAACATATTAGTTTGTGATGTGTTCTTCAATGCGCATTCCGCTGTGCACACTCAAAGACCGTTGAAAGAACAATGACATCAAGTTTTGAAGATTTCAAGATCATCATCAACGACCATGCATCATTCGGGGGGGGGGGGGAGTTAGTTAGAAATAGTTGATTCTTTCTTTGTAATGTTGTATGTTTTAGTAGGGAGTTAGTTTTTGGAAACCCGTCTCACTCCTGGGGGAGATTGTTAGAACCCCGGGAAGGAGTAAAACGTGTTTCCCTAGCCTTATGGAGGATCCTTTATACGAGGGCTATATAAAGGATGCAAGGCTCCCTAGAAATACTAAGTTTATCCACTGTTATGTAGAGATTTCAAGAGAGCCGTGGAAAGTCTATCTTGACCGATTGACTTTCTCTCTCAATCTTAATGGTTAATCTTCACATTCATTGATATTCATGTGTCAAGGGTCATTTCAATTAATAATAACAATTATTATTATAATAAATATATTAAATAATAATAATAATAATAATAATAATAATAATAATATAATAATAATAATAATAATAATAATAATAATAATAATAATAAATACTGAGATGATCCCTCTAGTTTCATCCGAATTGTTGAAATAGTCCCTAGAGTTTTTTTGTCGAGAAAGTCCTCGACGTTTTTAGAAACTTCAAATATAGTCGTTTTAACTGACGGATGTCAGACATTTCCGTTAAGTTAGATCACAAGCCAGGCACACGAGGGTGTTTTAATCATTTATTTCTTTGTTTAAAACCCTTTTCTTCCAACCATCACCCAAACAAATAGCAGCAAACTCAATTGCAATGGGAGTGTCATAAATACTTAATCATTTTGGATCACTCTTGATGGCATATGGATTATATGATCAAAACTTGATTACATAAATCACATATCTGGTCTTGTAGACACAAATCTGTATTTTGTTCAATCAAATTTTGTAGGATGGCACATTTAGTAGTAAATGATTATTGTATAAGTCAAGCCATAGATGTACTAATGAGGCATATCGTGACCGATATATATAAAGCCAAACAAACAACCAATGTCACTCGAGCAATACGTCACTATTATTAACATACATCATATGTATCCATACCAATGGCGACCACATATAGGCACAACAACATTTGGAAGACGAGGAAATGAAAAAATTAACAAAAAATATAAAAATTGAAAGTAAAAACAAAGACATACATCAGAACACCTCCTACGAACTCACAAACACAAACAACGTAAGCACAAAAAATGCTAAATAATCACTCATTCACTCACTGGTAATACATGAGTGTTGCGCAACAGCAACGTTCTGAAAACCACCGTCATAAATAGGTTGGCTTGTTCCGACAGCAGCACCCATACTCATAGCACCCATAGTTGCTGGTTTAAAAGGATGTTGTCTTTAAGGATATTACTGGAAAGTAGCCACAAATGTTGGTGGATATATCAAAAACAATGTTGCATATATCACTAATGTTTGAGAGGTAGCTTTTTGTAGCTTTTATGAGATTTTTTATTTTATCTAATAAGTTAATGGAGATCCGTCCCTAAAAAAATTCGTAAATTCATGAAATTTCAACCAATAAATAAATAAAATAAAATAAAATATTAAAAGATATACGTAATTATGGTGTAACTTGGTCACTAAGTAAAACATAAAAGATACGGAGTTTGTACGTACATATATAAATTGGGGATCACTGAACTGAACCCCTTAATTGAATCATTGATTTGGATTGTTTAGAACTTGAATTGAAAACCCTAGCTTCTGCGATTTCAACTCTTGCTTTCAATCCACAAACTCAATTCTACAAACCATATAAATATGAAAGATACTATGATGTTCTTCTTCTCTTGTGACCCTAAAATAAACCCTAGCCCCTTTCATCCATCAAATTTCAATTCGATGACAATGGTGTGCATTCGCAAAGCAAAAATCGACGACCTACTTGTGATGAAAGCTTGCAATCGACCTGAAAACTACCAACAGATGAAATACTTTTTCTAACAAATTCTATCACGGCTGCAGTTCCTTCACGTCGGCGGTAAGAACGTCGACTGCCATGGCCATAATACGTCACTTTCGGTTCTCAGTAAGTTAGGGCTTGAAATTAAACTCTTGACCGCTGCACAAAACGCCATGAAACAGGTTTATTATTAATTTTGTTACTATTTATTTTTACATTTTCAAATTATGATGATTCAGGTCTCTAGCTAGCCCTAGGAATGATCAATTACACCTTAACTTATGTATATGTAATTTTCTAGCTGACAATTTCATAACATATTTGTACACGTACATGCAACATTTTTGGGGGGTCTTATTGTATATAAATAAATACACACCTAAGTGATGGTAGGTGATCAACGTTGTATAAGTGAAAATAATTGGGAAATAAATGTCGATAATCCACACTCGATTTTTTTGATTTTCGTTTCAAAAACTCTATTAACAGGATATATTTTAAAGGTTATTCCCACTTCCCAGCAGTTTAGTATAGTATTCGTGTCTCTACGAACATTGCTCTGTAATATATTTATATTTGATTTCATATTTGTAAACTACGGTTGCAGACGTTGCAAATGGAATCTTCGGCTCTGCATTCCTTCAAGTTTGAAATGAAGGCCCTAACATTTATATATTTTTTGACAAGATTTGTTCATGCTGCTCAAGGTGTAAACGAGGTACTATAAGCTATTAACCTTCTTTTAGGTTGTGCTGTCAAATAAAAAAGTGAGATAGATAGATCAAACGATTATTTATGTTCGGACCCTTTATGACCCATTCTCAAACCCTTGATCTTGCCACCCTCAACGTTTATCATATTTGGTTTTTTGTATCCATAGTTGATACTTTTTACTATGTCACCCTCAACTTTATTATATTTGGTTTTTATTTTTATTTATTTATATGTTGTATAGTCTTACTTTAATACTTTAAGGGATTATACTCAGTACCAACCATATGATTGGTATGAGTGTGTAAAAGCTCTGCATGCACTTGTTAAGGAATACCCAAATTCTACCTTGCCACCAATCAGACAAATTTATTATAGCCAACATAAGGTGCTTAATTCTGAATATTTATTAAAAAAAAATTATATATCATTAAAATTTATATTCAAGAAATTATGGAGTTGTAATTATCAACTGATATTATGTAGTCTAATTAGTTTATTAATTTAATGTTGTGTATATCCAATCCAATAATAAATGTATATAATTTTTGTGCACATTCAGATGGTACCAAGTAGGCTGGATTCGAAGGAAGCGTATTTAAATTCAAATCTTAATGGTAATGGGACGGGTAGTAATGTGTGCATAAGAGAGATACTTATGGAGACGGAGACTGGTGAAAAGATTGTTGTAAATCTGGATGTTGATTCCTTCTGTGCACCGTTGTCTGCGACTATTGATTGGCAAATTTATCAGAATTTTAGAGCTACTGAGGTGCACTTTTTTATATTGTTTTACGTGGAATGTATATATGTATATTGAATTTGTACTTGACTATTTGTTTTTGGGTTTTAATTGGTTGCTGGTGGTTTTTCAGGCAAAGGACAGGCCTAAAGTTGATTACATGGAGGAGGTGCAGGAAGAGATTGATCCGGAAAAGCGTGCACGTCTAGTTAATTTTCTTGCTGGGGTGAGTGATTTTTGATTGTTATATATTGGTAACTTGGTTATCTGTAATCATAAAATAAAGACATATATACATAACTACTACTAATTACTAATGTAAGTAAAATGGTGTGCTATAGGTATCTGATAACCTTGAACTCCTGCCTCATACATTGTATTTGACTATCAACTACGTAGACCGTTACCTTTCTGCCGTTTCAATAGATACACAAAGTTTTCAATTGCTTGGTGTGGCCTGCCTGATGATAGCTTCGTAAGACATCATCTATCATCACATCACATTTCTCCTATCATCCTATATGATCATATAATGGATTTTTATTTTATGATCACATCATAATCTGATTGCTGATCAGTTTTTAACATATATTTTTCCAGGAAATATGAGGAGATATATCCACCCGAAATTGATCTCTTCCTCGAATTGTGTCCCGACGACTACAAAGCTGAAGACATAGAGAAAATGCTAGAGAAAATGCAATATTTGGTTCTGGATACCTTGGATTTTGATTTGTATGTCGTAACCGTTGAACCTTTTTTGAGAAGATTTGTTCTTGCTGCTGCTCAAGGTGTAAATGAGGAGGTACTATAAGTTGATGACTAACTTTTTTTTTATGTAGGTTGTGTGGTCAAATAAAAAAAAAATTATTATTACTTTTAAGGAGATAGATAGATAAATCAAATGGAAATGATGATGATGATGTTTTACTATATATATGTTTAAAAAACAACAGGAGGAGGTTCCTTTAAAGTGTTTGGCATACTACATATCTGAATTCTCTCTTTTGGAGTATGATATGCTTTGTTATCCTCCATCTCTTGTTGCTGCATCTGCTATTTTCTTAGCAAGATATGTGGTGCTTTTTCCATCACACAAACCTTGGGTACATACCTGCACTCATTCATTTATGGATTTCTTTTACGTTTGTTTAGTCTTGGTTTGATTGCTGTGTTAAAAGTTTTTGAATAAACTGTGTTACGTATAATAATATTATATAATATAATATTCAACAGAATTCGACTCTAAGGGATTATACTCGGTACCAACCATCAGATTTGTACGAGTGTGTAAAAGCTCTCCATGCACTTGTCACTGAATGCCCATATCCCAAATTGCGAGAAATCAAAGATAAGTACAGCTGTACAGTAAAGATGAGGTTAGGTTGCTTACTTCTCTCCCTATAATAATTATTACATGAAAAACAATTTGAATTGATTTTGGTTATATATGTGATACAACAGTACGAGTGCGTAGCAGACAAGTATTCTTGTCCTCCATCGATACCACTTGAGCATTTTCACAACATTAGCACACCTCAGCTCAGCTACTTGTTGATAGATCGAAGCAACAAAGAAGATCTCAACAACGTTGTCTTGGATTGAGATGCAATTACAACAACGTTGTCTAGAAAATGTAAAACAACCTTTCAATGTGCATAGTCAATGCATGTATAGCCCTATTCGATTTTCCTAACATGTAATTGATATTGAGCTAGGCCCAAAACAATGCTTTAAATATTCATTAATAAATTACGCTTCTTTCTTTTCCAAAAATTCAATAAAAAATTATAAATACACCGTAAATATGCATTTCATATGTATAATGAGTTAACCATTGGTGCTTGTGGTTTACTCAAAATTATATGGTAGTCTTTTATTAATAAAAAAAATTATGCCGATAGTGTCTGTGATTTGATAAATGCATGTCACTGGTTCTAACCTAACGTCATGTAAGATTGCCGGTCACCGATGGAACTTGAACCCGATCATAGGTGGGAAGAAACTAGTAACAACTAACAAGGGCCATGTGGTAAACTTTAAAAAAGCCTTATTTAATGTTTTTTCCCAAATCCAAATGGGGCGGGGTATCCTTTTAGATTGCCCTATGTTCCGCCATTTCTACTGTTATAGTTTTAGATAAACTACAATTAATGATATAATTAACTTTATTTTATTATAGTGAAATTCAATGTTGATAATTGATCAATACATTACACTGAATTCTCATAATAACATATATTATTTTTTTTCTTTTGCAAGGCAAAGACACATTTTATTAGAAACGCCACTAGATTACACGACCAAAAGCAATTGAGATCATGCTTTCGGGGAAGAACTAACAACTCAAACAACAAAATTACATAAAAGAAACTCCGGATATTAACCGTAAACATCGAACAAACTTGGATTTAAAAGCCATTGGCTCCAACTAATGTTTAATTTCTGGGAGCGCCTAGAGATCCATTCAAACGCCTTGATTTGCAACTCATTGAGAGTCATCGAACTATTCCCTTTTTTCTCTTGGAAAACCGTGAGGTTCCGATTCCGCCAAATCATATACCCGCAAACCCATTCGATAGCCTTCCACAATTTCGATCTTAATTCGGGATGATTTGAGTCTACACAACCTTGAAAAAGCTCACCCATATTCTCGTAAGGAAGCCGCGATAAGTTCCACCACCTAAATACCCGTAACCAGAGATCCTTTGCGAATTGGCAATGAATGAAAATATGTTCCACCGTTTCTAAGTCGTTGTCGCAAACAGGACATCTCACCGAATCCAAATCTATCCCCCTTTTATCTAGCTCGACTCTTACCGGTATTCGATTTTGCTTCGCCCTCCACACAAACAAACCGACTTTTTTGGGAAGAAAGTCGACTTGATCAGTACACTTAGCCCCGATGTTTGGGCTGAGCACTTTTTCATCGATTAGCTTTGATAGTGAATAGACTGTGAAGCCGCCATTCTCAAACAAGTTACATGCCCATTTATCACGATTGCCGTCAGCGAATTTGAAGTTACTTAGCAACTCATTGATGTTATAAAGTTCATCTAGAGTTCTGCCATTCGGGCTTCTCACCCAGTCCCATGTTGGAATGATACCGCAATTCTGATCCCTTGAGCATCTATCCATGATCAACGCATCTTTGTTTCGATCCAGGTTATACAATCTGCCAAACCTTTCCTTGGGTGCAAAATTATCCAACCATTTGTCGTGCCAAATGTAGTGACCCGAACTTTTCCATGTTTATATATATTAATTGAGATTGATATTTACATGATTAAATGTTTCCAACATGTTAAGCAATCAAACTTGTTAAGACTTGATTAATTGAAATATGTTTCATATAGACAATTGACCACCCAAGTTGATCGGTGATTCACGAACGTTAAAACTTGTAAAAACTATATGATGACATATATATGGATATATATATATAGTTAACATGATACTATGATAAGAAAACATATCATAAAGTATATTAACAATGAACTACATATGTAAAAACAAGACTACTAACTTAATGATTTTTAAACGAGACATATATGTAACGATTATCGTTGTAAAGACATTTAATGTATATATATCATATTAAGAGATATTCATACATGATAATATCATGATAATATAATAATTTAAAATCTCATTTGATATTATAAACATTGGGTTAACAACATTTAACAAGATCGTTAACCTAAAGGTTTCAAAACAACACTTACATGTAACGACTAACGATGACTTAACGACTCAGTTAAAATGTATATACATGTAGTGTTTTAATATGTATTTATAAACTTTTGAAAGACTTCAATACACTTATCAAAATACTTCTACTTAACAAAAATGCTTACAATTACATCCTCGTTCAGTTTCATCAACAATTCTACTCGTATGCACCCGTATTCGTACTCGTACAATACACAGCTTTTAGATGTATGTACTATTGGTATATACACTCCAATGATCAGATCTTAGTAGCCCATGTGAGTCACCTAACACATGTGGGAACCATCATTTGGCAACTAGCATGAAATATCTCATAAAATTACAAAAATATGAGTAATCATTCATGACTTATTTACATGAAAACAAAATTACATATCCTTTATATCTAATCCATACACCAACGACCAAAAACACCTACAAACACTTTCATTCTTCAATTTTCTTCATCTAATTGATCTCTCTCAAGTTCTATCTTCAAGTTCTAAGTGTTCTTCATAAATTCCAAAAGTTCTAGTTTCATAAAATCAAGAATACTTTCAAGTTTGCTAGCTCACTTCCAATCTTGTAAGGTGATCATCCAACCTCAAGAAATCTTTGTTTATTACAGTAGGTTATCATTCTAATACAAGGTAATAATCATATTCAAACTTTGGTTCAATTTCTATAACTATAACAATCTTATTTCAAGTGATGATCTTACTTGAACTTGTTTTCGTGTCATGATTCTGCTTCAAGAACTTCGAGCCATCCAAGGATCCATTGAAGCTAGATCCATTTTTCTCTTTTCCAGTAGGTTTATCCAAGGAAATTAAGGTAGTAATGATGTTCATAACATCATTCGATTCATACATATAAAGCTATCTTATTCGAAGGTTTAAACTTGTAATCACTAGAACATAGTTTAGTTAATTCTAAACTTGTTCGCAAACAAAAGTTAATCCTTCTAACTTGACTTTTAAAATCAACTAAACACATGTTCTATATCTATATGATATGCTAACTTAATGATTTAAAACCTGGAAACACGAAAAACACCGTAAAACCGGATTTACGCCGTCGTAGTAACACCGCGGGCTGTTTTGGGTTAGTTAATTAAAAACTATGATAAACTTTGATTTAAAAGTTGTTATTCTGAGAAAATGATTTTTATTATGAACATGAAACTATATCCAAAAATTATGGTTAAACTCAAAATGGAAGTATGTTTTCTAAAATGGTCATCTAGACGTCGTTCTTTCGACTGAAATGACTACCTTTACAAAAACGACTTGTAACTTATTTTTCCGACTATAAACCTATACTTTTTCTGTTTAGATTCATAAAATCGAGTTCAATATGAAACCATAGCAATTTGATTCACTCAAAACGGATTTAAAATGAAGAAGTTATGGGTAAAACAAGATTGGATAATTTTTCTCATTTTAGCTACGTGAAAATTGGTAACAAATCTATTCCAACCATAACTTAATCAACTTGTATTGTATATTATGTAATCTTGAGATACCATAGACACGTATACAATGTTTCGACCTATCATGTCGACACATCTATATATATTTCGGAACAACCATAGACACTCTATATGTGAATGTTGGAGTTAGCTATACAGGGTTGAGGTTGATTCCGAAATATATATAGTTTGAGTTGTGATCAATACTGAGATACGTATACACTGGGTCGTGGATTGATTCAAGATAATATTTATCGATTTATTTCTGTACATCTAACTGTGGACAACTAGTTGTAGGTTACTAACGAGGACAGCTGACTTAATAAACTTAAAACATCAAAATATATTAAAAGTGTTGTAAATATATTTTTGAACATACTTTGATATATATGTATATATTGTTATAGGTTCGTGAATCAACCAGTGGCCAAGTCTTACTTCCCGACGAAGTAAAAATCTGTGAAAGTGAGTTATAGTCCCACTTTTAAAATCTAATATTTTTGGGATGAGAATACATGCAGGTTTTATAAATGATTTACAAAATAGACACAAGTACGTGAAACTACATTCTATGGTTGAATTATCAAAATCGAATATGCCCCTTTTTATTAAGTCTGGTAATCTAAGAATTAGGGAACAGACACCCTAATTGACGCGAATCCTAAAGATAGATCTATTGGGCCTAACAAACCCCATCCAAAGTACCGGATGCTTTAGTACTTCGAAATTTATATCATATCCGAAGGGTGTCCCGGAATGATGGGGATATTCTTATATATGCATCTTGTTATTGTCGGTTACCAGGTGTTCACCATATGAATGATTTTTATCTCTATGTATGGGATGTGTATTGAAATATGAAATCTTGTGGTCTATTGTTACGATTTGATATATATAGGTTAAACCTATAACTCACCAACATTTTTGTTGACGTTTAAAGCATGTTTATTCTCAGGTGAATATTAAGAGCTTCCGCTGTTGCATACTAAAATAAGGAAAAGATTTGGAGTCCATGTTTGTATGATATTGTGTAAAAACTGCATTCAAGAAACTGATTTCGATGTAACATATTTGTATTGTAAACCATTATGTAATGGTCGTATGTAAACAGGATATTTTAGATTATCATTATTTGATAATCTACGTAAAGCTTTTTAAACCTTTATTTATGAAATAAAGGTTATGGTTTGTTTTAAAAATGAATGCAGTCTTTGAAAAACGTCTCATATAGAGGTCAAAACCTCGCAACGAAATCAATTAATATGGAACATTTTTAATCAATAAGAACGGGACATTTCAGTTGGTATCCGAGCGTTGGTCTTAGAGAACCAGAATTTTGCATTAGTGTGTCTTATCGAGTTTGTTAGGATGCATTAGTGAGTCTGGACTTCGACCGTGTTTACTTGAAAAATGATTGCTTGACAAATTTTGTTGGAAACTATATATTTTTAACATGTGAATATTATGTGATATATTAATCTCTTAACGCGTTTGATATTATGTGATAGATGTCTACCTCTAGAACAAGTCCCATTGACTCACCTAATAATAATGAAGAGTCAAATGTAAATTGGAATGATTCGTGGACTGATTCACAAGTTCCCGAAGAGGAACCGGAAGAAGAGTCGGAACCGGAAGAAGAATCGGAACCGGAAGAAGAATCGGAACCGGTGGGGGAAATAATAAAACGGTTAAGTAAAAGAAAATCCTCAACCAACCGACCAAGGTTAATTATGGTCAATGGTGTTTCCGCCAAGGAAGCAAAATATTGGGAGGATTACCAATTCTCCGATGAATCGGATTCCGACGAGAATTCCGATGATGTTATAGAAATTACCCCAACTGAATTTAAAAAGGCAAAAGAAAATAATAAGGGAAAGGGCATAAAAATAGAGAAATATAATTCCAACCCCGATGAACTTTATATGTATCGTCAACCCCCGAAGTCCTTAAGTTGTAACAATGACCCGGGAACCTCTAAACCACCAGGTTTTTCTAAACCAATGTGGATCACGACGGCTCGTATTAGGGGAACATCATATATCCCTAGAAACTTAGCAAAACGAACCAAAACTGAAGAAGAAGAAACAAGCGAGTCGGAATAAGATAGTTGTATTCGTGTGGTGTAATATATGTAATATAGTGTGCTTATGCTTTATGATATATGTAAAAATTGCTTGTATTAATAAGTATTTTTTCTATGAATCTAACTCTTGTCTATTTTACAGTATAAAAACACAAAATGGATAGACAACCCAATATTTTAAGAGACCTACCCGGAGACATGATTGATGAAATCTTGTCTAGAGTCGGTCAGAATTCTTCGGCACAACTATTTAAGGCGAGATCAGTTTGTAAGACATTCGAAGAACGTTCCAAGAATGCCTTGGTTTATAAAAGGCTTTCGTTCGAAAGATGGGGGATATCACATTGGGAAATCCATAAGTTACGATGTGTTTACTTTGACGCATATATTGCGGGGAACCCAAATGCTATTTTACGCAATGGGTTAAGAAATTATTTTGACTCAATATATCCGAATATTGGACTTCGTGATTTAGAAAAAGCGGCTAACATGCAACATAAAGAAGCATGTTATGCTTACGGATTAGTAATGTTCGCTTCTCACCAAAGTGAGAACAAGAACATCGGCCTACAACTATTAAACAAAACGTTCCCATAAGTGACGGAGTCGGTAATTGGGGTAAGAAATGAGGTTTTTAGATTGTTACGGGACTGTTGGACATTACGTAACCCTCGTCCCTTTAACGAAGTTACAACAAGCTGTCTTATCAACGGCCATAACGGTTATGTTCCACAAGACCAAGGATGGGAAGTAGTCCTAGTAAAACCAGAATGCATGACTTGTTTCTGGACGTATGAATTACGTGTCTTTATTGCCTTTGCTGAACGACTTGTGTACTAGCTAGAATTGTCTTCACAACTATCTTGTATCAAAGTTATTGTGTGCTATATTTCATGCTTTATGTAAAATAAGCGGTATTGTAAGTTTGTAAAATATTGTATAAAAGTTTGAACGCGAAATATTATTATAATCAGTTTTTCATATAGAATTGTAGTAGTTGAATTGTATATTAGCTACTAAGTATGAACTTAACGGGTAGGTACTACCCGAATTTAAACTTATAAAACGCTAATATGAAGAAAAAGCTTTTATAAATGAGTTCATATTATGCTACGAAATACTATTAACTACTCTTAATATTCTGTATGATTAACTTGTTCCATTTAACTATTTTGAAGGAAATGGCACCGACTACTCGACACACCGTGAATATGAATGAAGAGGAATTCCGTACTTTTCTAGCTTCAAACATAGCCACAGTACAGGCTGCGCTACATACCAACAATAACCTTGGATCTAACAGTACAGGAAATCGTGTAGGATGCACCTACAAAGAATTCACTGCCTGCAAACCTTTGAAATTTGATGGAACCGAAGGACCGATCGGATTGAAACGGTGGACCGAGAAGGTTGAATCGGTGTTTGCCATAAGTAAGTGTACTGAAGAGGACAAAGTGAAGTACGCTACGCATACCTTCACAGGTTCTGCATTAACATGGTGGAATACCTATCTAGAGCAAGTGGGACAAGATGATGCGTACGCACTACCGTGGTCAGCATTCAAGCACTTGATGAACGAGAAGTACCGTCCCAGAACCGAGGTCAATAAGCTCAAGACAGAACTTAGAGGGTTACGAACCCAAGGATTTGATATTACCACGTACGAAAGACGATTCACAGAATTGTGCCTATTGTGTCCGGGAGCATTCGAAGATGAGGAAGAAAAGATCGACGCGTTTGTGAAAGGATTACCGGAAAGAATCCAAGAAGATATAAGTTCACACGAGCCCGCCTCCATACAACAGGCATGTAGAATGGCTCACAAACTCGTGAACCAGATTGAAGAAAGAATTAAAGAACAGACTGCTGAAGAGGCCAATGTGAAGCAAGTCAAAAGAAAGTGGGAGGAAAACGGTGATAAGAATCACCAATACAACAACAACAGCAATTACAACAATAATCGCAACAATTATCCCAACAATCGCAACATCAATCGCAACTACAACAAACGGCCCAACAACAATAACAACAACAACAACAACAACAACAGCAACTACAACAATCATCCCAATAACAATAATAACCGCAACAACAACAACAATCAGAAGCAGCTATGCCAAAGGTGTGAAAAGAATCACTCGGGGTTCTGCACCAAATTTTGCAACAAGTGTAAAAGAAATGGTCATAGCGCGGCGAAGTGTGAGGTCTACGGACCAGGGGTTAATAGAACAAAAGGAACAAATGGTGTCGGAACGAGTAATGGTGGAGCAAGTAGTGTCGGAGCAAGTTATGCCAATGTAGTTTGTTATAAATGTGGAAAACCAGGCCACATTATTAGAAATTGCCCGAACCAGGAGAACACAAATGGACAAGGCCGTGGAAGAGTTTTCAATATTAATGCGGTAGAGGCACAGGAAGACCCGGAGCTTGTTACGGGTACGTTTCTTATTGACAATAAATCTGCTTACGTTTTATTTGATTCGGGTGCGGATAGAAGCTATATGAGTAGAGATTTTTGTGCTAAATTAAGTTGTCCATTGACGCCTTTGGATAGTAAATTTTTACTCGAATTAGCAAATGGTAAATTAATTTCAGCAGATAATATATGTCGGAATCGAGAAATTAAACTGGTTAGCGAAACATTTAAGATTGATTTGATACCAGTAGAGTTAGGGAGTTTTGATGTGATAATCGGTATGGACTGGTTGAAAGAAGTGAAAGCGGAGATCGTTTGTTACAAAAATGCAATTCGCATTATACGAGAAAAAGGAAAACCCTTAATGGTGTACGGAGAAAAGGGCAACACGAAGCTACATCTTATTAGTAATTTGAAGGCACAAAAACTAATAAGAAAAGGTTGCTATGCTGTTCTAGCACACGTCGAGAAAGTACAAACTGAAGAAAAGAGCATCAATGATGTTCCCATCGCAAAAGAATTTCCCGATGTATTTCCGAAAGAATTACCGGGATTACCCCCACATCGATCCGTTGAATTTCAAATAGATCTTGTACCAGGAGCTGCACCAATAGCTCGTGCTCCTTACAGACTCGCACCCAGCGAGATGAAAGAACTACAAAGCCAATTACAAGAACTTTTAGAGCGTGGTTTCATTCGACCAAGCACATCACCGTGGGGAGCTCCTGTTTTGTTTGTCAAGAAGAAAGATGGTACATTCAGGTTGTGTATCGACTACCGAGAGTTGAACAAACTTACCATCAAGAACCGCTACCCACTACCGAGAATCGACGACTTATTTGATCAACTACAAGGCTCGTCTGTTTATTCAAAGATTGACTTACGTTCCGAGTATCATCAAATGCGGGTGAAAGAAGATGATATTCCAAAGACTGCTTTCAGAACACGTTACGGTCATTACGAGTTTATGGTCATGCTGTTTGGTTTAACTAATGCACCAGCTGTGTTCATGGACCTTATGAACCGAGTGTGTGGACCATACCTTGACAAGTTTGTCATTGTTTTCATTGATGACATACTTATTTACTCAAAGAATGACCAAGAACACGGTGAACATTTGAGAAAGGTGTTAGAAGTATTGAGGAAGGAAGAATTGTACGCTAAGTTTTCAAAGTGTGCATTTTGGTTGGAAGAAGTTCAATTCCTCGGTCACATAGTGAACAAAGAAGGTATTAAGGTGGATCCGGCAAAGATAGAAACTGTTGAAAAGTGGGAAACCCCGAAAACTCCGAAACACATACGCCAGTTTTTAGGACTAGCTGGTTACTACAGAAGGTTCATCCAAGACTTTTCCAGAATAGCAAAACCCTTGACTGCATTAACGCATAAAGGGAAGAAATTTGAATGGAATGATGAACAAGAGAAAGCGTTTCAGTTATTGAAGAAAAAGCTAACTACGGCACCTATATTGTCATTGCCTGAAGGGAATGATGATTTTGTGATTTATTGTGATGCATCAAAGCAAGGTCTCGGTTGTGTATTAATGCAATGAACGAAGGTGATTGCTTATGCGTCTAGACAATTGAAGATTCACGAACAAAATTATACGACGCATGATTTGGAATTAGGCGCGGTTGTTTTTGCATTAAAGACTTGGAGGCACTACTTATATGGGGTCAAAAGTATTATATATACCGACCACAAAAGTCTTCAACACATATTTAATCAGAAACAACTGAATATGAGGCAGCGTAGGTGGATTGAATTATTGAATGATTACGACTTTGAGATTCGTTACCACCCGGGGAAGGCAAATGTGGTAGCCGATGCCTTGAGCAGGAAGGACAGAGAACCCATTCGAGTAAAATCTATGAATATAATGATTCATAATAACCTTACTACTCAAATAAAGGAGGTGCAACAAGGAGTTTTAAAAGAGGGAAATTTAAAGGATGAAATACCCAAAGGATCGGAGAAGCATCTTAATATTCAGGAAGACGGAACCCGGTATAGGGCTGAAAGGATTTGGGTACCAAAATTTGGAGATATGAGAGAAATGGTACTTAGAGAAGCTCATAAAACCAGATACTCAATACATCCTGGAACGGGGAAGATGTACAAGGATCTCAAGAAACATTTTTGGTGGCCGGGTATGAAAGCCGATGTTGCTAAATACGTAGGAGAATGTTTGACGTGTTCTAAGGTCAAAGCTGAGCATCAGAAACCATCAGGTCTACTTCAACAACCCGAAATCCCGGAATGGAAATGGGAAAACATTACCATGGATTTCATCACTAAATTGCCAAGGACTGCAAGTGGTTTTGATACTATTTGGGTAATAGTTGATCGTCTCACCAAATCAGCACACTTCCTACCAATAAGAGAAGATGACAAGATGGAGAAGTTAGCACAACTGTATTTGAAGGAAGTCATCTCCAGACATGGAATACCAATCTCTATTATCTCTGATAGGGATGGCAGATTTATTTCAAGATTCTGGCAGACATTACAGCAAGCATTAGGAACTCGTCTAGACATGAGTACTGCCTATCATCCACAAACTGATGGGCAGAGCGAAAGGACGATACAAACGCTTGAAGACATGCTACGAGCATGTGTTATTGATTTCGGAAACAGTTGGGATCGACATCTACCGTTAGCAGAATTTTCCTACAACAACAGCTACCATTCAAGCATTGAGATGGCGCCGTTTGAAGCACTTTATGGTAGAAAGTGCAGGTCTCCGATTTGTTGGAGTGAAGTGGGGGATAGACAGATTACGGGTCCGGAGATTATACAAGAAACTACCGAGAAGATCATCCAAATTCAACAACGGTTGAAAACCGCCCAAAGTCGACAAAAGAGCTACGCTGACATTAAAAGAAAAGATATAGAATTTGAAATTGGAGAGATGGTCATGCTTAAAGTTGCACCTTGGAAAGGCGTTGTTCGATTTGGTAAACGAGGGAAATTAAATCCAAGGTATATTGGACCATTCAAGATTAGTGATCGTGTCGGACCAGTAGCTTACCGACTTGAGTTACCTCAACAACTCGCGGCTGTACATAACACTTTCCACGTCTCGAATTTGAAGAAATGTTTTGCTAAAGAAGATCTCACTATTCCGTTAGATGAAATCCAAATCAACGAAAAACTCCAATTCATCGAAGAACCTGTCGAAATAATGGATCGTGAGGTTAAAAGACTTAAGCAAAACAAGATACCAATTGTTAAGGTTCGATGGAATGCTCGTAGAGGACCCGAGTTCACCTGGGAGCGTGAAGATCAGATGAAGAAGAAATACCCGCATCTATTTCCAGAAGATTCGTCAACACCTTCAACAGCTTAAAATTTCGGGACGAAATTTATTTAACGGGTAGGTACTGTAGTGACCCGAACTTTTCCATGTTTATATATATTAATTGAGATTGATATTTACATGATTAAATGTTTCCAACATGTTAAGCAATCAAACTTGTTAAGACTTGATTAATTGAAATATGTTTCATATAGACAATTGACCACCCAAGTTGATCGGTGATTCACGAACGTTAAAACTTGTAAAAACTATATGATGACATATATATGGATATATATATATAGTTAACATGATACTATGATAAGAAAACATATCATAAAGTATATTAACAATGAACTACATATGTAAAAACAAGACTACTAACTTAATGATTTTTAAACGAGACATATATGTAACGATTATCGTTGTAAAGACATTTAATGTATATATATCATATTAAGAGATATTCATACATGATAATATCATGATAATATAATAATTTAAAATCTCATTTGATATTATAAACATTGGGTTAACAACATTTAACAAGATCGTTAACCTAAAGGTTTCAAAACAACACTTACATGTAACGACTAACGATGACTTAACGACTCAGTTAAAATGTATATACATGTAGTGTTTTAATATGTATTTATAAACTTTTGAAAGACTTCAATACACTTATCAAAATACTTCTACTTAACAAAAATGCTTACAATTACATCCTCGTTCAGTTTCATCAACAATTCTACTCGTATGCACCCGTATTCGTACTCGTATAATACACAGCTTTTAGATGTATGTACTATTGGTATATACACTCCAATGATCAGATCTTAGTAGCCCATGTGAGTCACCTAACACATGTGGGAACCATCATTTGGCAACTAGCATGAAATATCTCATAAAATTACAAAAATATGAGTAATCATTCATGACTTATTTACATGAAAACAAAATTACATATCCTTTATATCTAATCCATACACCAACGACCAAAAACACCTACAAACACTTTCATTCTTCAATTTTCTTCATCTAATTGATCTCTCTCAAGTTCTATCTTCAAGTTCTAAGTGTTCTTCATAAATTCCAAAAGTTCTAGTTTCATAAAATCAAGAATACTTTCAAGTTTGCTAGCTCACTTCCAATCTTGTAAGGTGATCATCCAACCTCAAGAAATCTTTGTTTATTACAGTAGGTTATCATTCTAATACAAGGTAATAATCATATTCAAACTTTGGTTCAATTTCTATAACTATAACAATCTTATTTCAAGTGATGATCTTACTTGAACTTGTTTTCGTGTCATGATTCTGCTTCAAGAACTTCGAGCCATCCAAGGATCCATTGAAGCTAGATCCATTTTTCTCTTTTCCAGTAGGTTTATCCAAGGAAATTAAGGTAGTAATGATGTTCATAACATCATTCGATTCATACATATAAAGCTATCTTATTCGAAGGTTTAAACTTGTAATCACTAGAACATAGTTTAGTTAATTCTAAACTTGTTCGCAAACAAAAGTTAATCCTTCTAACTTGACTTTTAAAATCAACTAAACACATGTTCTATATCTATATGATATGCTAACTTAATGATTTAAAACCTGGAAACACGAAAAACACCGTAAAACCGGATTTACGCCGTCGTAGTAACACCGCGGGCTGTTTTGGGTTAGTTAATTAAAAACTATGATAAACTTTGATTTAAAAGTTGTTATTCTGAGAAAATGATTTTTATTATGAACATGAAACTATATCCAAAAATTATGGTTAAACTCAAAATGGAAGTATGTTTTCTAAAATGGTCATCTAGACGTCGTTCTTTCGACTGAAATGACTACCTTTACAAAAACGACTTGTAACTTATTTTTCCGACTATAAACCTATACTTTTTCTGTTTAGATTCATAAAATCGAGTTCAATATGAAACCATAGCAATTTGATTCACTCAAAACGGATTTAAAATGAAGAAGTTATGGGTAAAACAAGATTGGATAATTTTTCTCATTTTAGCTACGTGAAAATTGGTAACAAATCTATTCCAACCATAACTTAATCAACTTGTATTGTATATTATGTAATCTTGAGATACCATAGACACGTATACAATGTTTCGACCTATCATGTCGACACATCTATATATATTTCGGAACAACCATAGACACTCTATATGTGAATGTTGGAGTTAGCTATACAGGGTTGAGGTTGATTCCGAAATATATATAGTTTGAGTTGTGATCAATACTGAGATACGTATACACTGGGTCGTGGATTGATTCAAGATAATATTTATCGATTTATTTCTGTACATCTAACTGTGGACAACTAGTTGTAGGTTACTAACGAGGACAGCTGACTTAATAAACTTAAAACATCAAAATATATTAAAAGTGTTGTAAATATATTTTTGAACATACTTTGATATATATGTATATATTGTTATAGGTTCGTGAATCAACCAGTGGCCAAGTCTTACTTCCCGACGAAGTAAAAATCTGTGAAAGTGAGTTATAGTCCCACTTTTAAAATCTAATATTTTTGGGATGAGAATACATGCAGGTTTTATAAATGATTTACAAAATAGACACAAGTACGTGAAACTACATTCTATGGTTGAATTATCAAAATCGAATATGCCCCTTTTTATTAAGTCTGGTAATCTAAGAATTAGGGAACAGACACCCTAATTGACGCGAATCCTAAAGATAGATCTATTGGGCCTAACAAACCCCATCCAAAGTACCGGATGCTTTAGTACTTCGAAATTTATATCATATCCGAAGGGTGTCCCGGAATGATGGGGATATTCTTATATATGCATCTTGTTATTGTCGGTTACCAGGTGTTCACCATATGAATGATTTTTATCTCTATGTATGGGATGTGTATTGAAATATGAAATCTTGTGGTCTATTGTTACGATTTGATATATATAGGTTAAACCTATAACTCACCAACATTTTTGTTGACGTTTAAAGCATGTTTATTCTCAGGTGAATATTAAGAGCTTCCGCTGTTGCATACTAAAATAAGGAAAAGATTTGGAGTCCATGTTTGTATGATATTGTGTAAAAACTGCATTCAAGAAACTGATTTTGATGTAACATATTTGTATTGTAAACCATTATGTAATGGTCGTATGTAAACAGGATATTTTAGATTATCATTATTTGATAATCTACGTAAAGCTTTTTAAACCTTTATTTATGAAATAAAGGTTATGGTTTGTTTTAAAAATGAATGCAGTCTTTGAAAAACGTCTCATATAGAGGTCAAAACCTCGCAACGAAATCAATTAATATGGAACGTTTTTAATCAATAAGAACGGGACATTTCACCAAAAGACACTATCATCACCTTTGCAAATTATCTTCACGAAAGCGTTAGTGAATTGGATACCGAGATTATCAATGATAATCCCGGTTTTGCAAATATTATTCCATATCAACCCCTTCCCGAACCCAAGATTCAAGTTATCCCCCAACCCTCCTTCCCGCCCATAAAGACTAGAAATGACTTTTGCCCACAAGGCATGTTTTTCATTACGAAACCGCCACCACCACTTTGACAATAGTTCTAAATTTTTCGCTTTTAGTGACCCAACGTTCAACCCCCCGCCCTCAAAAGGAAGTAGTATATTTTCCCATTTTATCCATGATAGTTTTTTAGATTCACCCGACCCGCCCCCAAAAAAAGAACGGCGCAAACCTTCGAGCTTGTTGATGACACAAGATGGCGCACGGAATAAGGAGAAGGCATACAACGGGAGACTACTAAGGACCGATTTGATAAGGGTTAACCGACCACCAAATGACATCGATTTTGCTTTCCAACCTTCAAGCCTCTTATGGAATTTTTCTATGTATGGCTCCCAATCTTTACTTTTGTTCATCTTCCGTCCTATTGGGAGACCTAAATACATAAACGGGATAACTCCCACTTGACATCCTAATCTGCTTGCCATGTTATCCACCAGGTTCGTGTTTACCCCGACTCCGTATAGACAACTTTTCGAAACATTTACTTGCAGCCCTGAAAAGATCTCAAAACATTTGAGTACTTTGAAGACATTACCAATGTTTTTTCTGCTCCATTCACCAAAGATCATGGTATCATCGGCATACTGCATGTGGGATATTAATACTCGGTCCTTACCCACTTCAATTCCCTTAATCAATTTCACTTGTAAGGCTTGTTTAATTAGAGCGTTTAAACCCTCCGCTGCAATGATAAATAAATACGGGGACAAGGGGTCTCCTTGACGCACTCCCCTTCGGAGAGCAAATTCCTAGGTTGGAGACCCATTAACAAGAACCGAAACTGACGCCGAAGATAAACAGGAGTTAATCCAATTACGCCACTTTACTCCAAACCCCATTCTCTCTAAAATCTTTGATAGATACTTACGATTGATGCTATCGAATGCTTTTTCGAAGTCGGCCTTAAAAATCATACACTTATCTTTTTTTCTTTTGACTTCATCAATCAATTCGTTTGCCACCAAAATTCCGTCTAGAATAAACCTTCATTTCATAAATTCACTTTGCTCCCCGCTTATGACTTTGTGGATCACCTTCTGAAGTCTTTTTGCAAGTAGTTTGGCAATGATCTTATAAAAGCTACCGATTAGGCTAATAGGTCGGTATTCTCCAAGGTTCATCGGTGTTAATTTCTTTGGAATCAAGGTCATGAAACTCGCATTACATCCCCGGGATATTGATTCCGTAGCCCAAAACCAATCCACGGCTTTTTTCAGATCATCTTTTATTAACCAAAAAAATACTTTATAAAATCTCAAATTAAAGCCATCAGGTCCCGGTGCTTTGGACGGATCACACTCTTTTATTGCATCCCATATCTCTTCTTCAGTGAAAGACATCTCCAGTTTTTCAGCTTCACCCGGATCAATTCTGTTGAATTGTAGCGAATTAAGTGACTCCCAATCTGGCTTCTCGGACTGCTTGATATCGAATAGTTTACTAAAATAACCATGTATTTCTTTTTTTATATCCTCAGGCCTTTCGCTCCAAGCACCATCTATATGCAGACCCCGAATACCTGAACAGTTGTGCCTTCTTTTAATCGATGCATGAAAAAATGAGGTGTTGTCGTCACCTTCTGAATCCCATTTGACCCGGGCTTTTTGTCTAAGTATCTCGGCCTTCTCTTGTTCCTTTTTTAACCATCTGACCCTTGAGTTCAGCCATTTTTCCTTTTCCGAATCAGTGATAGTACCTGCATCTGCCTTTAGTTCCAATTCGACAGATTCATTCCTCAGATCCATAATTTCCTGATCCAGTGCACCATATTTACGCTTACTCCATCCCCTTAATGCCTCTTTTACATTCTTTAGTTTATCACGAAATCTGCAATCGTCACGGTTACCTGAAACTTGCTTGTTCCATGCATCAATTATCACGTTCTCAGCCTCCTTTGAATCTAGCCATAAATCGAAACATTTAAATGGCTTGGGCCCAAAGTCAATATTTGAGTCTCTGATAACTATAGGGCAGTGATCCGAGGTTCCTCGATCAAGAGCTACCGCTGTGATATCGCCCCAAACTTGAAGACAACGATCATTAACTAGGAATCGATCTAATTTACTAAACTTTAGACCATTATCGCATATCCTTGTAAACCTTCTGCCAATCAAAGGAATTTCGTATAGTTGTGAATCCTCAATGAAGCGATTGAAACGTTTTGCCCGACTTTCAATGAATTGGCAATTCTGTCTTTCTTCTTGTGATCTTACCTCGTTGAAATCACCCCCTAGAATCCATTCGACATCTGTGAGATTCAAAATATCCACTAAATCCTCGAACATTCCCTTTTTCTCATCATCCTTGTGAGGCCCGTACACATTCACTATAACGGTTTCATGTTCCTTGCCTACCCATTTACCTTTAATAGCAAGGAAGTGTTCTTTCACCACTGCTTCATTAACCATGAAGACGTTAGGATCCCATATCGATAACATACCTCCGGATTTTCCAGTCATTGGTTTTTGTGCAAATAAGTAGTCAGCCGAACCCCAAATCTTTTCGATCCATTCATCTTTCAACATCTTACATTTAGTTTCCTGTAGCATGACAATGTCCGGACGTTCTTTCAACCTAATCTTTTTGAACCAACTGACCCTACTTTTTCCTTTTTCACCCCCGAGACTACGAATGTTTAAAGTAAGTATCTTCATGAGAAAACAATTAACAATCGAGGAGAAGAATTGTTGGGATATTATTGGGCAACATCCCAATGAACACCCAGCTTTGACCCGAACTCCTTTAGATCAGCACTACTTGAAGACGTCTGTGATTTGCTCGTTGTTCCCTGTTTGAGTTTTAATGATGTTGATCTTGATTTCTTCTTTGGCACATTTGGTGTTAGTCTAGCTAGGTTTTTGAACTGCATAATTTTGGACCTACCGATGGCATTCTTTGCACCAGTACCTGTAGCGGGTTTTGGGGACTTTGTTCTCGACGCGGTTAAAGATTTGGTGGAAGAGGTAGTCTCTGGTCTCTTAATTGCAGTAGGGTTAGGGTTGACTGAAGGCTGAGACGAGGTGGTAGCGTTATTCATTGTGTTGGGTAGAGGAGGTTTCGAATGACAGGGGATACTCGAATTGACATTATTTGGAGACATGTTTTCCTGTGTTTTTTGATTGGAGACATCATCATCTTTATACTGGAAGAAATTACACCTGCGAATAGGGCTTATAGGACACCCATTGATTTGAGTTGAGGAAAAAAACAGGCGAAGGAATATTTGTATCACGGTTATTTGTGTCGTGGTTGGTAATATGAGTTGGGCTCAAGAATTGGGAATTGTTTCTGGGCGGTGGTGAGTGGAAAGGGTGGTTTATGGGATTGGGCTGAGTTGGTTGACAAGGGTGTGTTTGGGTATTGGGCTTTGGAGGATGGGATGTATGAGAAGTGGGCTTGTAGTTATTGGGTAATGGTGATAGGAGGGGTTGATTGGGCTTACCTGAATTGGGCTGGGGATTGGGGCTTACCGTGTTATTTGTTTGGTTGAGATTAGGGTTATGCTTTTTACTGGAAAGGTGGTTATGGCATACCTCCTGTTTAGATTTCTGGGTCCCACTTTTTTGAGATGCATGCGCCTCCTCGAACTCTCCATTTCTACCTTCTCTGTCTTCTTTGGAAACTGGAGTGTCGTTTTTTGGGGATGTCACCTCATCTTTATTGCAGCAGTTTCCAAAGTCGTTGCTTGTTCCAACACATTTGGACCCTAGATCTTCTGGGTTTTTTCCGATCGCCGGTGAGACAGTTTCCGGCACTGATTCAAGATCTTCATCTTCCTCATCATCCTGTATCACCTCGTCTTCAAATTCCCAATCTCTCTCATCAATCTCATCGTCAAATTGAAGTTCAACAACATCACGCACCTCTTCCGTACCCTTAACAAAGACTATGGATTCACCAATTTTGGCTCGAATCGTTTCGTTGATCGGATTTGGTCCTTTAACCTTGACCAACACTCTTCCCGCAATCAAGTTTTGGTTGCAACTATTAAGATCACAATTTTCAGTGTCTAATATTTGCCCCCACCAGGCTGCGATTTTCCTAAAATTGGTTTCATTCCAACATCCAATCGGGACCCCATAGACGTTGACCCATGCCAATCTTCCTGGAGGTAGGAATCTCTTATCCCATTTCCTGAGATTTGGGATCCATCTCTTGAGGTTGTGGTTTGCATCCTTTAGTATATTGTTAGCAGAATCCTCCGACTCAAATATCAGTATGATCTCAAGCCCACCTGTATACTTAAGGTTGAATTTGTTAACGCCTTCTTCTTCACAGACCATCTGAATTTGTTCCAATACCTCCAGATTTTCCACTTCACCTATAAGTGCTTTTTTCAGGTTATCTAGGAGCGTTTTGTCTTCGTCAATTGTGATAAGTCTTTCAAGGTTTGCAGGGTTTGTAGTGTGGGTTTTGGGCATGGTGGTAGGGTTTTTGTAGATACTGTTAGGGGTATGCTTTGGCTCACTTTGTTTTGGTGATTTGTTGTTTGGTTGGAAGGATTTAGGTGGTGGTGGTGGCGGAGGTGGTCTCTGATAATTTTCTGGATGGTTTCGGGTGTTTTGTGGTTTGTGGTTAGGTATAACATGGTGATAATGTTGGTGGTGGGGTGGTTGAGGGTGGTGATTATGGTGATATGGTTGAGGGTGGTGATTATGGTGATAACGGTTGGTGTAGATATGCTGATTTTTTTCAGGGCTTGACACAACTTCTGCAAAATTTCTCCCATCATTGAATGCTTGGTATTCATTGATTCTCGGGAAGTCATAAGGGTGAAATCTGAAGCGTTTTTCTTCTTCTACTCGATTATTCTCCTTTTCACTCCGTGCCTTGTATACCTTTAGATATCCATTTTCAAGGTTGATGTTACTGAGTTTTGACGCGAAGCAATCTGGATCTGATATGCCTTCATATCGAACGAATCCAAACCTTTGGCCGTTTTTGAGCTTGCTTCGGGCCATATATATATCGTTCACACTTCCATGTTTTTTGAAACATCGCCATAGATCCTCCACATTCCAAGTTGGTGGAAAGTTGAAAAACAAAAAAGAAGTTACCTGTTTGCCGTTAACCCTTGAAGTTTGTCGATGGTAGTACCCGTTGTGACCTCCATACGCCGCCGCCGTGCTCCTCACGTTGCCATAACCTGCTCGCCGGTCACGCTCACCCTCAAATCTCCTATCTCTTTCTCCGTTTCTCTCTCTACCCATTTTCCGGATTTTAGTTCATGCCTAAAATTGATATAAATTGTGAGTGAGATGTAACAGAATTTGATTTAATTATTTAAAATATATATATAATAACATATATTATCACAGATGGTGTGATGTAGATCGTTGTTATAAAAATTAATACTCCGATCCTACCTGTTATTATATAGTATAGCAAGTATAACAAGTATTTTTTAATGACAATAAACAACTCCTATATAACAACAGGTAAAAAAACTCATATCTAACAAAAGTATTATTATTGACCAAGCTTCTCCTTCATCTATCACGCATTAATTTTGGGCTTCTTACTTTTCACTTGAATAACATCAACATCAATATGTCGTCTGCGGTTGAGGAGTTAAATCACTTAAAAATTCCTCTTGCAGAAATACTACATGCTACCAACAACTTTGATGATAAAAATATAACCGGAAAAGGTGGTTTCAGAAACGTTTTCAAAGGGAAAATAGTGTGCGATGGGAAGTCCATAAAAATTGTTGCTCGGAGGTTAGATCGTAAGCAAGGGGCAGGAGACGTTGAGTTCTGGACGGAGGCTTCCATACTTTCAAGTTTGAGGCTTGATTGTGTTGTCTCGATGATCGGTTTTTGTGATGAAAAAGACGAAAAGCTCATTATCTATCTATCTATCTATCTATCTATCTATACTATATAATAAATTTGTAAATTGACGACGTCATTTTTGCTTACATGTCAAACTCTCATGCAATGTCATGGCAAGTATCATTATATTAGACTATTTGCTTATGTCATATATCTTCTATTAAAAAAATTATATAGATTTTATCTATAATTTTTATTTAGTATCGTATAGATAACTTTATAAATAAAAATACATTATTAATACAACCTACTCCCTCATTTTCTTGAGAAGATAAAACTTTCTTCTGCATACTTCAACTTTAATGGTCTACTCCTTAATCAAAGGCACGCTTACTCCCTCATTTTCTTGAGAAGATAAAACTTTCTTTTTAATTAAAGGCGTGCCTAACACACTACCGCGCAAATTAAATTCATCAACAGTTCACATCTTTCTTTTCTTATTCATATTTCTTCTTCATCAATATCAATATTTTTGCATCTGCTTTCTCTGATACCTTTATCCATGCTTGAATACTTCACGTTCCAATTTATAAGCACCTCATATTTCAATTCGCCATGTACTTCTATATCTTCTATTTTCATAAATTTCTTACTTTGTGACACATGTTCTTTATTTAGTGAAATTTTTTGTAAGTATTTAATAAGTAAATCTAATGCTTATGTTAGTTTTTTTTTGTAATACTAATTATTTAGGGTATTGCACCAAATAGGCATTAAAAGATTTAATGCTTATGGTTGTTTATCTAACAATTTCGTTATGAACATCAAGTGTTTGAGAAAATGTTTAGTTTTCTTTCTACCTTTTAATTGAAGATTTATGTTCAGATTTGAAGATTTAGTTTTTATTTTTGTACGTTTAATATAGTACAATTTTTTACTTGGAGGGGTGATAAAGATGGATGATCTTTCTTGGCCTCTCTACCTTTCATTGTAAGTTTTTTTACTTCAAATTTTGCATCGTATTTGTTATTATAAGTCCATTTGAAGAAATTTATTATTTAAGTTTTTTTTATTATGTTGTTAATGTTTTGTATATTATGTTTCAAAATGTTCAAACGTTCTTTGGGCTTATGTATTACGTTTCAAAATGTTCAGCAGTTTGTGAGATACAAACGCATTTTATGTTATAATCATGTAAGTTCAAATTGTTAAATTGAAAAATGAGTAGAATCAACTACAAGTTAATTGCTTTGTATCTCCATCAGTATGGTACTTGAAAAGTTATGGTTCATGTTTCTTAGCTTGATTGTTATGTGTTGATTTTTCAATGGCACAAATGGTGGGGACATGATTTTGATTTTGGGTTAATGGATTATGGACACAGATGATAATAAGTTTAAACATGTGCGTGATTATTAAATATGTCTTAGGTGACATTGGGTAATAGTGGCTGGATGTCATATAGGTTCTTATAAATCTACAACAGTAAGCATGCGAAATTGATATAATGGCCATAGAGGGTTCTAAGCATCTTGATCTTTTGTGAGGTTTTGTAATAGAGATTGCAAGCATGTTGTGTCTATTAATAGAGATTTGGGATTTAGATAATTTATCATTGTATTTAAACCTGTATCTTCATGTGACTCAACTTTTATTCGTAAGGTTTCAATTGATTTTGATATGCACTAATTGTCAATGATCCAACTGATTAATAAAAAAATGGACCGAGGTAGCTCACGATTTCATACGGGTTATTGATTTGTACAAGAAATTGTGTAGAGTGGTATGATTATACCTTAAAGGTATATATTTGCTTCTTTTAGCCACAACATTTATTTTTGCTTAATTTTAGTGTTTTATAACTTTAGATATGTGTTAATAATCAGTAGTCTATTTGATGAGGTTGGTGAGCAGGTTAAGAAGTTCTGTTCCACTAAATTGATCTTTTGACATACTTTCTACATAATGTTGGTGGATGTCATGTTCATGTTTAGGAATGCGTTGGTCCTCAAAGCATGTGTGGTATATATATTTTTAAAACTATATAGTTGATGAATGGTGTTTTTGTAGCTACATTTATGTAAACATATTAAATTAATATAATATGTACACTAATACTATACTAATACTAATAATTACAAGGCACTGATCTTGGTAATACTCCGTATGTTTTAGTGTTCTATTTTGGATAAAGCCATTTTTGATACTTTCCTTATGCAATTTTAAATACAAATAACTTTATTAATATGTATTTTAGTATGTAATTTTCGGAAAATTCTATTGAATACTACAACCGAAAATAGAATTTGAAAATGAATGACCACAAAATGATCAAGGATCATTTTTCGTTTTTAACATCATTTATTTTGTTTTGACCCATTTGTAACCTGCTTATAAATCGACTCTGAGTTGGGTTATGTGCTTGAAATGTTGTGATTGCATGTTTGAATTTAAGAATTATTATACAAATTTTGTTTTTTTTAACAGCGATTGGGATCACCCGAGGGGGACTAAACCACCCATTACGATCATCTCCCGTTTCTACAATGCCGATGTAACGATTTTTTAATTTGTATACAAATTTTGTTTTGACCCATTTTGCAACCTACTTATAAATTGACTCCGAGTTGGATTATGTACTTGAAATGTTTTGATTGCATGTTTGAATTTATGAATTATTATACAAAACACGTGTAGTAACCTGCTTATAATAACTTTTTAATGTAGTAATTTGTACCCATTTTGCATCTCTTTATCCAAATGTTTACCTTATTATATCAGTCCACATGTAGCAATTGGGCATAACACCAGTTTTTGCTTATAAGAATTTTTCAATGTAGTGATTTTTACCCATTTTAATTATCTTGTACGCCTAACTACACACATTATTGTTACTAGATATTAGCAATTTATAGAATTACTATTACTAATGTTATTATAATATACTTTTTGTTGTCGATTTTGATTTTAAAATGTTATCTAATTACTAATGTTATCAAATTATAATTATTGTTACCCGATATATATACATTAATTTTGAACCACCTTTTGATATTAAGGGTTTAGATTTTAAAACATAATAACGCATGCTCTTATGTTTATACAATTTCTATAGATGTTAAGGATTTGAATTGTGTTTTGATTGAATTGGTCCAGTTGGTTTCGATTCCTACTTTTAGAAGACAGTTGTCTTAATGATTGGATCATGAGCCATGGCTCAAGTCATGGTTTTTAACCAAACCCGTGAATTCACGGGTCATTAAACTAGTAGACCATCATTATCCCAAATGAAGTCTCATAATGTTTTTAGATAGTGGATGATTATTTATAATGTACAAACAAAATATGGTAATTCATTTACAAACAAAGCAGACCGAATAGTGATACATTTTATTGGTTAGAAGTTGGTTATTTCTAAAATGTGGGTGGGTATCTATCATTTACAAACAAAATTGTGTACTCGAATTTATTATAATCAGATCCAAGGATTGTTATTAGGAAATTTTTTATAATAATACTGAGTTACTGACATTAATTAATAGTATTTTGTTTTAGAGTGAATCAAAGCTTAAACTATAAGGACCTAAACAGGAGATTATAGAACTTCGAGGAGTAAACAGAAATTAGTCTCGAGATAAAAAAATCTCTAATTTTATCCTTGAAAACAGAAGTAGCTGAATGAATAACCCTTGAAAAAATGGCGTCCGTTTTTTGTCCGAATCAATCGACATGCTTACAAATTTCATCTCTCGTAGCTCTTAAGCTTAATTCCTCGTCTGTAATGGCGTTTGAGGTACGTTTTTTTTATCTGTTAACCGTACATTTTTAGGTTATAGTTTTCTCATTTTAGTTTAATCATTTTAGGGCTTTAAGGTTTCAGAATTAATAATTAATATTTGCAACAAATTACATTAAGGAAACATATAATTTGACCTGCAATACAAGACTTTTCTGTATGACATATTGACATGGCCTCGAATTCGTTAGGTTTTGAACGGAATTATCGTTAGTGTAATTAATTAAGACTAACTATTGCTCTGAGAAAAGCCGGTAAGATTTGCAGTGAAGTTGCACCAATATTTGAATTCTAAAGATAAAGAAAAGAAAAGACTATCGGTTTATGCTCAATGACACTTGTAATACAAAACTATAGTCCATATATATGATCTAAAGATGCAAGTATGCAACCTAACATGAATTGTAAGCCGTTAACTGACTCAGGAAACTTATGAACACATTGATCATAGTTTGCTAAAATGTGTTGACATTCAAGCAAGATACAAGTGTTTCGTAGGGGGTGCTTTACCCGAGTCGGTGAATATTTATCGATCTATTGTCTAAAAATCACATTATTATGTTCGTTTCTGAAAGTTTTTTGTTGGAATATTCAGTAACCATTTCTTCAATTCCATGTTTATGGTAATTCACTAGTCTTTCAAGTCAGGGTGCGTTTGATAAAACTGAATGATTTAGCGCTCAATGGTTCAGAATCTGAATGATTCAAAGCCTCTGAATAAAGTTTGTTCTGAATGAAAATAAGTTGTTTAATAATCATTTAGAATGAACGATATAAACTGAGTAAAATTACTTTATCAAAGTGTAACATGAATAAAATATTTAATATACTTGTTAGTTAAGTGTTCAGGATAAGATTTGAGAAGAAAATTACAGAAATTTAGGCTCTTAATAGTTAAGAGAATGTTTCATCTCTGAATGGTTCAGCACTGAATTCTGAACCATTCAGCACCATATGTCATTCAGAGGTCAGAAACAAACGCACTGAATGCTGAATGGTTCAGCATTCAGCACTGAATCATTCCATTAAGAGGCAAACAAACGCACCCTCAGAGTCACAGTAAAACTGGAAATTCTGGATGATTAAAAGCATTGTACGTTAGTTAGAGTTTGATTCTATTGTCGGTTAGATACGTAATTATGGTTTATCTCATCATTTGATTGTAGTTATTGCACCAGTTTGTACTTCAGGGTATATATTCATGACTTTAAAAACTGAAATTCCAATGGATTATGTTTTTAAACAAGAGATGTATAAAGTATATGTTACGGAGTACTCCGTATTTAACATGTGCAATAATTTCACTTCCACACATTGTTGGCCTAACTAACCAACCACTTATATAACACAGGGTTGCTTACTTCAACCTAACTTGTTAAGTTCAAAACCAAATGATGTTCAAAAATATTGTGTACCTAACTTGTTAAGTTCAAAACCAAATGATGTTCAAAAATATTGTGTACAGTGAATACGAAAGCATCACAACCAGACAAATATGGAAAGTCAAACTTTGACCTTTTAATAAACAAGGCAAGAAACATGTGGGACCGTTCTCCCCAGGAATTCAAGAGCTTCCCCTGGACCAGAACATTTGAGAATTTTACACAACTTATTATTGTGATGGTAAGGAGCCGACAACGGATTAGTGGGAGCATTGGCTAAAGTGTAAGTGGTATGCAAGTCTTGATTACCTTATGCTTTAGATTACCGCTTGTTGGACGACAAATGAATTTTGTATTATGAATGTCATGTGTATGTTTTATAAATATTTGGTTGGAAGCATCTCTAATGTTCTATGTTTGAGAATTTGAACTATGTAAAGTTCCAAGTAAAGACGTGTCAAATGGTTTAAATGTGTGTATGGAATACTTGGTTAACATGTTGTATTTTGTTGTTTGTAATGGTTAAACAGGTTTGGTTAATCGACAGGTTTCAAAATGGTTAATTAAAAATGGGTCCAAGTGTTTTTCAAAAGTTGAAACTGAAGTTTCAGCACATGGCGCGCCGCACCTGAGGGTGGTGCACCACACCAGTCATGGGGCTTTCAGCTACTGACTTTGAAGTGTTTTTTATCAGCTTTACGGTGCGCCACATTCTTCACCTGGTGCGTCGAAATCTGTGAGGAGTTGCGCCGCACCTGACACCTTTAAAAAAGATGTATTGATTTTCCTACGCATTTCTTGTTTGAATCCAATACATTAAGGCATGTCTTGCTACCTTTTCCAATCATTTGTCATCCCAAACAACTACGACCACCATCACCAACTCCGACACTTCTTAACCAACCGAACAACCCCGTGACAATTCCCTTCCTGTCACCACTACTAAACCTCCCAAATCACCCCCTGATTATACCATTCATATCGCTACTAATGAACCACTAAAGCAGCCCACTACCATTAACCTTCGTGTCATCTCACCCCTTCCACCAGCTACCATAACCACTTGCACCGACAACACCACCCCCATGTTCAAAACTATTGACTCCGACCCACCTGAAAACAACCCCTTAATGAAGATTGATACTACCGTACCTCTCAAAAATACACCTACATGTCCATCTCCACCGCCCAATCCCAAGACCGACATCAAGGTAGCCACCCAAACTTCCCCTACCCCGCTGTCACCGCCACTAATCCGACCCGAAATTTCATTCTCGCCCTTACTTTTCAACATTTTGTATGATCATGACCCGAAATTATTCGATCTGTACAAGATTCAAGTCGCCAAATTTTGTGGTTATTCAAACTCAACATGAGCCACCATGAAAGAATTCAATAATTTTGTATGTTTGTTTCTGAGTTTTGCTACTACCGTTATTACCGACCTTGAAGACAAAGTTGATGTTCAACCGGAGGTTATTGATACATGACGTGTGCGAGGCGGTGTACGAAATACTATTATAGTTTACTACAAAATACTATTAAATACGATACAATTTACACAAGTTATTTATTTATTTATAGAATGGATATACCTAAACCTTGCTACAACACTTATAGGCAGTGTACTCAATCGTAGAGTAGTGTAGTTTTTAGTAAGTCCGGTTCGTTTCACAGGGAGCTGGCTGAGTTTACACTATATTTTTATTAAGTATATATATATATATATATATATATATATATATATATATATATATATATATATATATATATATATATATATATATATATATATATATATATAAGTAGTATTATTATTATTATAAAGGGGGTTTTACCGTTTAATGACCGGTTTGTCGATTTTAAGTCTTATATCACAGTTAAAACCTAATGCAAAATATTAAATATAAATATAACTTAATTTAAAGCGTAAAGTAAATGACGATAAATAAAATACAATAATTAAAAATACAAATAAAACGTTAAAAAAATGACGATAAATAAAAGTGCGATAATTAAAAGTGCGATAATTTAAAGTACGATAAATAAAATGACGATACATAAAAGTACGATGAGATATAAAATAAAAGAATTATGCTTATTTAAACTTCCGTAATCATGATGTTTGACGTTTTGATTTTAATTTATTACCATGGGTTAATTGTCTTTTGTCCTGGATTATTTGATAAGTCCATCTGGTTTTGTCCATAATAGTCCATCGGTCATAATTATAAAGTGTGAGGGTCTTCGCCAAATTAACCTTATACCCGAAGTCAAATATTCCAACTAATTGGGGATTTAAACCGTAATAAGGTTTTAATACTTTGTTAATGATTACACCAGGTTATCGACTGCGTGTAATCCAAGGTTTTAATACTTTATTAACAATTACACAAATTACCCTTGAATGTAATCCACCCCTGTTTTAATGAGTCCATTGACTATTAATCCATCCCCGTATCCGGTAAAATGAACAATTATTAGTATTTATAAATATCCCGCCCACCGTACCCGATCATGCGTATGTGGTTATATATAAATACGTCAAATTATAAATCTTTATATTAAATTAACAAGATATCATTTAGTTAATCAAATATAAAGCCCATTAATAGCCCATAGTCCAATTTCCACAAGTGTCGGTCTTTTGTCCAAACCTCAATTATGGTCCAAAACTCAATAATCCCGTCTTAATATTTAGTCCAACATCACGATTACTTCGGCTTAAATAAGCATAATAATAACTTAGCTACGATACATTAATTTAAAAAGGTTGAACATAATTTACAATGAGTTTTAATCGCATAGTGTTACACTGACAGAGTTTCGACTTACAAAACCTTAAAACATTCGCTACAATAACATTATTATTATTAACTTAATATTAAAATTATAATTATAAAATATAAATATATATTGAGAGAGTGAGAGATCAGAGAAGTATTGATCAAGGTGTGTTTAATTTGTCTTAAATCGCTGCCTTTTATAGAACCTGGTCAGCTACAGTGACCCATACAATCGCATGGAAAATAAGCTTCCAGGCCATGCGATTGCATGGCCGCCTTCTCCTGGTCACACATTGATTAAAACGTGGGCTGCTGAGTTTTATTTAATATATAATATAATATATATAATTTTATATAATTATATATATATATATATTATATTATATTCTTATGCATAATTGACTTGTAATTTTAGCTCCTTTGAGTCGCGCGTTGATGCTCGGCTTATGTCCCGGTTTCGGATTTTCGAACGTCCTTTCGTACGCTTTGAAATCTTGTACTTTGCGTTACGCGGCTTATACTCTTGTAATTTTTAGACGTTTCTTATCAATAAATTGAACCACTTGAATTGTATCTTGTACATTTGAGCTTTTTGGTCATTTGCATCTTCAAATCGTCGATTCTGTCTTTTGTCTTCACCTTTTATTATTTAAATGAATATCACTTGTAAATAGAACAATTGCAACTAAAAGCTTGTCTTTCTGGAAGGATAATGCTATGAAATATGTGTTTGTTTTTAGCGTTATCAAATATTCCCACACTTGAGCTTTGCTTGTCCTCAAGCAATACAGAACTTGAATATAACTTTACTAGAATCACTTCTTTATTCTTCACACTATGTACATCAGTGATTTTAATACGGTGGTATGAACAATGATAGTAACATTGTGGTTTACAGTCCCACATGACTATAAAAATTTAGATCCTTTGGAAAATTGGATCTTTATGAAAATATTTTATCTTTTGAAAATTCATTCTAGCTTTTACCCTATATAAGTTTTCTGGAATAACCCTTCACCGGTGTTTGCAAAATATTTTTGTGGGTTTTGTGGGTTTCAGATTTGAAAATTTTAGCTCAAAACTTATGGTTTTGTGTCACCCACTTGCTAACCTTGTATTAGGAAAGCAACACGTCCAGTTTACTTGTCCCGTATATTACCTTTCGGTAAACTACCGTCCGGTTGTAAAGGAAAGCGATGAACAAGCAACTGTTAAGGCAATGTCTAATGACATGCAGATGTTCATGGTCCACAACGTATCGGATGCAATTACTATCCTTTGTAGGAGCAATAGTAAAGATCACTCTATAATTTTTCTGTCTGACACGGGGTCCTGTCTTCAACCATGCTATGCAACCACCGTTCTTACGGTTGACACCCGATTTGGTTCAGGTGACCTAATGAATTCCGGTGAATTCTTAGGATTACGTTCAATGGTAATGAACGCATTGAAAATGGGTTTTCAGAAAACAAATCGGTTTGTAATTTTGATCAAAACATTTTCTCGTTCAAGCTCGAGTTTAGATATCATCGAATTTCATGAGTTTGAATTCTCAATCTTTAAGGTCAATCTCAAGGATTGAGTAATATCAGGCTTAAAAGCTGATTTTTTGATCTTTAAGGAGATTATCGTTTCTGGGGGTCTGATTCATTAGTTTTATCAAGCTAATTTGCACGGCGCCCTCCCCATTTTACGAGACAGATTCTTTCATGGTTTGGATAAGTCTAACCACTTGGCGACCCTGTTTGATGCTGAGGTCCATGGATTTCCAGCTGATTTTCGAGAAAATTTTTCATGGTTTTTCGTAGACTCTACAACTGGTCTGGATGACAACTTCTTGACCTAATTCAAGGAGCGCATTTCTTTTTCGGAAGACTTTACTTCCTTTTAATGATGGAATTGATTCATCGTGTAGATCCATCTTTCTTTCATTTATATTACAGTAAATCGGGTAAAACTGATTAGTTTAGTCCAAAACAAAAGTACCTGCAATAATCTTGTACAAATATATGTGATATATGTTTTAAAGAACTTGGTAAATTCTTCCACACTTAGCTTTTATTTATTTATTTCTTTGCCTTTTTATTCTCTTCTATTCCATTTTAAATGAATTCAAGCGTTTTAGGTTGTTTCTCAATTTATGTCCTTTTCGAGGTAACAATAATTTCGGTTTTAATACCTAGTTTTATCGTTCATAAATATGTATAAACATGATTTTGAATTCATTTAATTGAAATTTTTTCAAATTTTCACAAAATTTGGCAATTAAACCAAGTGTATAAATTAAATGTTTAAACCGAAAGAATTTAATCCCTTCCCACACTTAAGATCTTGCAATGCCCTAATTTGAAAGAAATCAGTAAAAATTTAAATTTTTGAGGGAGTAGAAAAATGATTAAAATTTTACCAAAGTTTCCAAACATATTGTTGTTTGTTTGAATGATAAATGGTGCACATCATTTGTTCATTCCTGCACTTGTTATTTCACAAATATTTTGCAACTTGTCCTCAAAATTAGTAGCTTTTGCTGAACTTAATGCCAGTCTTTGAAAGTTCGCTGTTTTACCCTGTTGTGTACAATTGACAATATACATACAATACAAATATAAACATGCATGGTAATTTAAAATGGGACTTAATATCCCACTTTCAAATTATAAATATGAAATATTAGTAACAAAATAATAAAAATTGTTAAAAATTACATAAAATATCAAAATATTAAATGTTTAAACATAAATAGATAAAAATGATAAAAAGATAAGAAATCACCAATGGAACTGTATCAATCTGGATATGGATTCCAGTTCATGTTATCGCTCGGGTTCCATGGCTGGTGATAGGTGTCCTGATAGGCTTGGTTGGGGTCGTATAGGTTAAAGGGTGGTCGCATGTCAGGCTGATGTGGTGGATAATAAGCAGGCTGAGTCGGGATGTAGTTTTGTGGTACCTGATATGATAGATGGCTCATGATTTGGTGCTGATGAACGCTCCATCTATCATGCTGGCATCGCCTGGATTTCTCGAACTCATCCGCAGCTCTCCACTGCTCATACTGACAATGCCGAGCCTCGTTATTCATTTCCAACTCTTCCATACGTTGATAAACATCAGTATAACTATCCCTAATGTTATCTGCTTCCTCCATCTCTTCGTCCGACCCTCTTTCCACTTGTGGCTAGTTGCCCTGATATGGTACTGCCCTATTATGTCTCCTTAACAATAACTGTGCCCCATGATAAACCTGTAATCCTATACTCTCGGCTTGTTCATGAGCCACGATCATTGGACTCCCCTGCTGTCTATCTATACCCAAGTACTCTCCTATTAGAGTAACAAAAATTCCTCCTCCTATTATTCCCCCCTCCTGTATACCTTCCACCATTTTAGACAAATAATAACCAACACAGTAGGGGATGTTAACAAAGCCTCTGGGGTCTCGAATGCACTTAAGGTAAAATAGATCATGTAAAGTAATCTTTTCCTTATTTTTACCCCCGTTGTGTAATCGAGTTCGCTAAAAACCTGTGAATTACGCGAAGCTCTGCCTTGTTAATATCTAAATAGGAGTGTTTTTCACCCCGCCTAAACTCATTAAATCTTGACATACGCCTCCATATGGCCTTAGCGTCAAAATTTACATCTACCCTCTCACCTTCATAAATCAAAGCTACACAATCAGGTGATAACAAATCAGCGGGGGTGTAAATTTGTAAGGCCCTAGCCATGTCCATCATGGACATCCTGTACATCCCACCTCCAAGCAAAAATTTAAGAAAACTCTTATCTTCTAACATAGATACATCCTTATTAAATGCTATAGTACTCATTAATTCAACACACCACTCCTTATATATAGGCCTACGGGTGGTAAATAAATGTTCTCAGTTAGGAAAAGTAGAGTTCCCATACCTTTGAATTAGTAACTGCCTAACTGAGTTAGCTAGGTTGACTTCTTCCAAAGGTCTCCAATCTATCACCCTTGGTACTTTCACATTTTTAGTGTAAAGCTTATGGCTGTTGCGTTGGTACTTCGGGTAATCTTTTCAGTATCGCTCAAATCTGAGATTGGGATGTAATTCCTGTTCATGAACAATTGAGTGTAATATTAACTCGTGAGGCTGAAATTGTCCGTAGGTAGTAAAAAATTGTGGTTCGAGTTCATGATATGGCAGGTGTTGATCATAATGTTGCTGCTCTTGTTGCAGCTCAGGTTGTGGCTCTGGATCAGCTTGTCTAGAAGATGATGCACCGTCAGCATCTGTATTTCTCTGCAAAACACATTAAACACAAAATTTTGTGCATCCAAATAATGCATTAGTGTTAGCAAAATAACAAATTAACACAATTACAATAACATATTTAATCAAAATTAAACCTATACACATTTTTATAAATTTAACAATTTTACATTTTTCAAATAAGCATATATGAAAATGTATACAATGTTCATAAGCATTCTACTCAAATAACATGTCAAAATAACCATTAATAGCAATTAAACAAGTTTCAAATGGCATTCATATCAAATTAATCAAGTTCATGAATTTTAGACTTAAAAAGTCCACTTTGATGCTCAAAAATCATGTTTAGGATCAAAGTTTGGATCATTTAGCACCCTAAACATGTTACACTACTTAATTTAGCAATAATTCATAACAAAAATCGACCAAAACCTGTTTATATCAAAAAGCTCCAAATTGCTCAAGAACACAAACCCTAGATTTCTAAAAATTTTGAAGTTTAAGGCTTCAAATCATGACAAATAGCATCAATCTAGGCTATACAAGCATAATATACAAACAATTTAACTATAATTAAGCTAGAAATTATCAAACTTAAATTAGGTAAAAATTGCTCATAATCACTATAAATCCGAAGTTAAAGAGTTTTAAGGGTGGAATCGTTACCTTTTTCTTCCCAAATCTGAGGAAAGACATGATTATAGCGGATTGTAGCAACAAATTTGGTGAATTTTGATGAAAAATTGGTGATTTTTGAGAGAGTTTGTGTGTGTGTTCGTGTATGTGTGTGTTGAAGTGAGACAGAAGAGCAGTCGACTGGAATTTTAATCCTGCCCAGAATTTTGTTCTTATGCGACCGTATGATTTTGTAGTATAAACCCCATGCGATCGCATGGGGTCTGGTATCCCCCCCCTCTTTTTTTTATACAAAAACCTTTAACTAATTAAAACAAATAATTGATTAATTTAAAATTTTGTTTTCCTTTTTATTTAGGAAGAGGTGGTTTCGGTACGTTCACCTAGTTCGTCCCTCGACAAAATTTAAAAATTTGCCATTTCAAAGCGATTGTTTTAAAAGAAAAGATTTTTTTTTTGGGTTTTTTTAATATTTTTGGCATACTTTAAATCAATAAGATTAAAAATAATGATAACAAAATTTGTCGCCCCGCCCTCGGGTAAAGCAATTTCGGTTCAACGACCTAGTGTTTAACTCACATCGAATTTTAGAAATCATTTTTTTAACTTAATTAAATTAAGTAAATTTTTGTTTTTAAATTCACACCAAACTTAAATTTAAAATGCATATTAATTTCATATAAATATAAATATTTATATACATTAATTTTACAAACTTATATTTAAAATAATATAATTATATATTAATTTTAAAAACAAAGTAAAAATAAAATAAAAATCTTTTTGGTCTTTTATCCCACTTTAATCAATCAAATATTAACAAAAATATACGTCCCTCTTTTGAATAAAGTAATTTCGGCTATATTACCTAGTTTTACTCCTGACAACTTTTTGAAATATTTTAAATTGATTGATTAAAGATATTTTATACCTTCTGAATAAACGGTAAATTTCGCAGTGATGAATTAAATTTTAGTATGATATCAATAATTTCGGTTTATTATACCTAATTTTATTGAATATCAATTTAATACTTTATAGCGAACGATTCAACATTTATTAACAAAAGGTTAAAAGCAATAAAAAAATAAAAATAAAAACTGTACATACTTACCTATGAGATAGAATTCTCAGAGACGTGCTTTAGTTGACTCATAAGAGAGTCGTTCTATTTGGTTTTCCATTTCTACATAAGCGTATCCACGAGTTTTCAATAATTTTTATTCTAAATATATGAACGGTCCTTCTCTGCATAGAGTAACGAATTTAGAATTGGAATGTGTCTGATTGTTCGAGCATTTCCCTTCGTGTGACCATTTTCCGCATTTATGACATTTTTCAAGATGTCTTGCTCTTCTTTTTGCTGCGGATTTTGATTTTCCTTTACCGAAATGTGTCTTATGATGTTCTTTCCTGAGTTCATTTCTTACTTCATCCATTTTTCCTCTTATCTCCGACACCAGTTCACTCGGGAAGGTGTTATTATTACGTTTAGTAATCATAGCATGTAGTAGTAGACCATGGTTCAAATCAAAGGAATTCTTCATCTCGTAAAACCTAAAAAACAAAAAATTCAGAATCGGAGGAGAAGACTAGTTCTTTAGGGTCTGCTAGGAAAAGTGAAAGGACCCGTTCATATACATTATAAACGATTCACAATAGTTGATTACATCACGAGGTATTTGACCTCTATATGATACGTTTTACAAACATTGCATTCGTTTTTAAAAGACAAACTTTCTTTACATCTAAAATTGACGGCATGCATACCATTTCATATTACATCCAACTATAATTGACTTAATATTAATCTTGATGAACTCAACGACTCGAATGCAACGTCTTTCAAAGTATGTCATGAATGACTTCAAGTAATATCCTTAAAATGAGCTAATGCACATCGGAAGATTTCTTTAATACCTGAGAATAAACATGCTTTAAAGTGTCAACCAAAAGGTTGGTGAGTTCATTAGTTTATCATAATCAACCATTTCCGTAATAGTAATAGACCACAAGATTTCATATACATAAACGTTTTAATAAAAATATTCTAAGTGGTTGAGCACTTGGTAACCATACTTAACATTTAATCAACGTCGCATATTCCCTTTATTATGAAATCTCACTACACTGTACCAAGTGTAGTCACTGAAACAAAGTACTGTGCAACCGTTGAATACTGATCGTCCAGTCCGGTTGGGATTGTCAGGCCCGATAGATCTATCAACAGGATTCGCGTTTACAATACCGCATGTAAATGGTAGTTACCAAGCTATTAGGGAAAAATATGCAAAGTGGTACAACTCTATGTAGAATATGTTTTTAGTACTTGTGTCCATTTCGTAAAACAGTTATAAAACAGTGCATGTATTCTCAGCCCAAAAATATATATAAAAAGGGAGTAATGAAACTCACAATACTGTATTTCGTAGCAATTATGTATATGACGTCACTGAACAAGTGCAGGGTTTGTCTCGGATTCACGAACCTATATTAAGTATATATATTTATATGTTGCTCAATATCTGTCTAACAATTTAGGTCAAGTCGTAGTGTATCACAATCCTAATGCTCGAGACCGACATGTAAAAGTCAACAAAAGTCAACTTGACCCAAAATGACTTCCAAAATCTATACATGTTTATTATATAACTTATATATAGTCGTTTTATATATTTAAATATATTTATCAGATCTTATTATACTAAATAATAAAAGTCATTTATTAATAAATAAAAATTTATATTAAAATTCATATATGATAAAAATATACTTTTATATATCTCAAGTAATAAAATTTATAAAATTCACTTAATATCATAAAAATATAGTGGTATGTATTATTAATGTAATTATATTACGTGTAGTAAAAATATCTTTGTACGCATATTTATTTGATAAAATAATATTGATAATAATAATAATGATAAAAATAATAAAATGATAGTTTCAATAAAAATATTAATTTTTAGTAATAAAGATAATTTTAGTAATAACATCAACTGATAAAAATTATAATAATCGTTTTAATAATAATATTAAAATTAATGATAATTCAGTTGACCATATCTTTTAATCCGTTCATCGAAACCACACGATTTCTAAATGAAAAGTTATTAATTTTTCTTTAGTTTTTCAACGACATGAATATCATATACCTTATCTCAGTAGCATATGTATCAAATTCGTGATTTATCATAAACTATTTAACGACGAAAGTAAGCATACAAACATGCATAATCATATATACTCGAGCACTAGTCAGGGATACACTATTAATATATAAAAGATAAGATATGAATGCTCACGTATCAATATTATGATTTAATATTGCAGGAAAGTACGTAGACACAACGAAAATGATAAACGTTAGGTTGACCTCACGAGCAATACCCTCGAACAATACCCATAACCTCCATAGCTATAACCCATAATTTCCTTAGCTCTATCCCGTTTGAAAACTTATTTTGAAATCGTCTGAAT
Source organism: Rutidosis leptorrhynchoides (assembly GCF_046630445.1). Classification (NCBI taxonomy): domain Eukaryota; kingdom Viridiplantae; phylum Streptophyta; class Magnoliopsida; order Asterales; family Asteraceae; genus Rutidosis; species Rutidosis leptorrhynchoides. The sequence goes on along the minus strand of NC_092336.1, from coordinate 578,074,965 downwards.
ATAACTCCGTCGTAGTATTTTATGTATACTAATAATATCTTGAAATAATACTAAGTAAATATATATATGTAATTCGATTGAGAGAGTTTAGAGAAATATATTTTCAAGTTTCTATGAAATAATAAAACCTATTGAATTCTATTTATAATAGATTTTTGAATTATTAAAGTGAATTATTAAAGTATGAATTATTAAAGTGAATTATTAAAGTATGAATTATTAAAGTGAATTATTAAAGTATGAATTATTAAAGTGAATTATTAAAGTATGAATTATTAAAGTTAAAGTAAAGTAAAGGTAAAGTTAAAGTATAGTAAAAGTATAAAACTATGTACGTATAATACGCGTATAAATATATTTAATATTAATTTAAATCGTTATATCATAAAACATTTTAGAAAAGTAGAATTATATATATTCATAATAGGTTTTAAGTTTTTAAATTATAGTCTGTTGGTGAAGCATGAGATAAAGTCCAAAGGTTTAATAAACATATGAAATCATCTTAATGAAAAATGTCGAGTTACTTAACTTGTCGATATCCAACATCTAAGTTATTTACACTCCACGTTCTTACTTATAGATCACTTTACCATTTTCTGAATATTGTCAAAAAGAATAGATTTTTTAAATCACAGTGGACCTCATAACATTGGCCCGTAATCATATCATAATGTATCTGATAATTCAATCATTTAATATCATCTCTTAATTCTGTCGATAAATATATCGAAACAAATACGTTCATGTAAAGTATCATATATCTAATACTTTGTTAATGTTTTCAGTTAATATTATATATTATATATACATATCTATATACACATAATTGTTCGTGAATCGTCGAACACGATCAAAGGGTAATTGATTACATGAATGTAGTTCCAAACTTTTTGAGATTCAACATTACAAATTCTGCTTATCGTGTCGGAAACATATAAAGGTTAAGTTTAAATTTGGTCAGAAATTTCCGGGTCGTCACAGTACCTACCCGTTAAAGAAATTTCGTCCCGAAATTTGATCGAGGTCGTCATGGCTAACCATAAAAATGTTTTCATGACGAATATGTGTTGATAGATAGGATTTTATTACCATAGAGTAACATGGATAAAATGATCTGATTACTCGAAGCGTATGAGTGAAGCTATCACAAAATAGTGGAATGAGGAAAATAAGCTTCGTCATAATTTTTGACGTAGTCATGGTTGAATTCCGGAATTCAAGGGATTCAAAAAAAAAAAAAAAATCTTGGAAATCTATAAGATCTGTTTCTTCAAGATTTAAGGAAATTAGGATCTCTTTAATTAAATGCAATGATCTGTCCCGATTACTACGTCTGATATTTCCCTTATATATTTACCTTTTCCATTCCATTAGTTTTTACCACTTCTATACTCAATTCCAATTTCAAAAGATTGCAAAAATGCTTAATCCAGTTTTAATCCTTGTCCTTATCCTTACTATCGCAACAATCATTCTCTTTTTTCAACTTCCACCGGAGGAATCTGTTTTCTTCTACTTCGCCCTTGGGGTTATAGTTTTTTTAATTCTCCCGTGTCTTTATGTTGCGATAAACACGGTTTGTAATTTATGTGTTGTTATTGGACTTTATATTCTCCCTTACATTTCGGAGTTTCATACTTTTGTTGTCTCTTTTCGGCTTTAAGTCAAGCGAATAATGGTCCAGAATTAGTAGGTATTAAGTTTTGGATGAACATAGTTAATGTTCTAAGAAGGAAATCGTAATGGTACGATCTTGATTTGGTAAATTACCAGAATATCCGGAAAGATAGAACTATCAAGAAGATATGTTCTTAATATGTTTGGAGATTTGGTAGAATGTAAGAGTCGTGTAAATGGCACATGATGACGGTATGTTCTGTGAATCATCACGTTCCATTAGAAACTCAGCATGAATTTCTGTAATATAATCACATTGATCAAATGTCATTATATTATGCTAACTCATGCTTCAGTTCCCAACACTACTTCAAAACATTCATATTTGATTTTTTTTTCCAGAATTTAGAAACCAACACAGTTTCTTTTATGTTACAGATATTATGGAGAGATAAATGATCTCAGATAAGAATAGTTGTGAAAATATCTCCAAAAATATGGAGAATATGTATAATGAGAGATACGAAGATATCTTATAATATTTAAGATAAGATGATGATGAAGAATAAGGTCCGCAAAGTTTTAGAGTCAGGAGCAAGGTATTCGTTAATGACTTCGTCAGAAACAGAATCATCAAGATTCTTTAAATACAGACTTTGGTCCTTGTATTTGTCCTTGGTCTCCTTCACGGTCTGCTCAATCCATTGTTCAGTACCAACTCTTCTCTTTTTCTGGGCTTTACCAACACATTATTCTTTGTCATCAAAGTTTTGACCGTTAAAGTCGTTTACAGTTTCTGCTGCTTCATTAGCATTTCGAGAACTAATTCACAGTTTGAGATGTTTTTCAGAAACTTCACATTCGAAGTGTGTAAGTTTAGGAGATAGACGTTATATGTATATATAACTATTGAAGTAGAAACGCTGCGAGATTTCAAAATACTAATTGCTGATTTTCAGTAATTGGTATGGCAATTCTTTTTGCAAGATGCGGATGAGTAAGAGATGGAGTTTCAATGAATAAGTATAGTGACTTTTCGAAGAGGTTTAAGTCGAAGGTTAATGAAGTTGTTGATAAGTTTACTGCTAATGTGGTGAGATATGAAAGGTTCCCCAGTAACGATGGTGAAAGGGCAGCGTATCTATCGAAGTTATAATAAAATTAGTTTTACTGAAAAGTCGAAGTTGACTTGTTGGAGCTGTGACAAAACTGGCTACTTTGAAAAGAATCGTAAGGTTGTTTTTGCTAATAAAAGCTAAAGAATTCAATGCGGGTACGTGTTAAACTATGACTTTGGGTTCGAGAGTTTTTCAGGTACAAGACTTCGGGTAATGTGTGATTGGATCATAATCTCGATTGTTCCTTATTTGAAGTGTCTTCTGAAATTTCAAAGCGTTTTAAATGCAGCTTGTCATTGTCAATATCCAAAGGATAAATTCGTCATAAATCTAGATTGATTCTCGTATCCTTTTGAGTGTTACAATTAAAAGTGATGTTCTATTACAGTTTTGAAGTCAAAGTATAGCTTTGAAAAAATGTAAGGATCTAAGAGTGATGGTTTTGCTTATATCTCGAGTTGCATTCTGAGATTTCAAAAATCAGAATAGGTGATTGAATTTGAATGAGTATGGTTGTTTTGATTTCTTATAAAAGAAGGTATACTGTTGTGAAAATAGGGAGTATAGTTGATGATTTACTGAATTAGAATCGAAGAATGTAATATATTAATTGTGCATTTATATATCTCTCGGGTATTAACTACCTGTTAAAAAAATGTCACAAATAATATTTTGAACAAGAATTTTTCATTACAGTCTTTATGAAAATGTATGTATGTATATTTTCTTCAGATGTAATACAGATTTAATGAGTTAATATCATATTAAGCTCTTTTGATTTTCGGCTTGGATTAGTAAAGAATAATCTCTAAAACATTAGAGATTACATAATCTTCGCGAAGTATTTCGCTAATGTAATCAATACTTCAATATTTATTCTTATAGATATTTCCTTAGTGAATTATGCTGATGCTCATAGAACTCTTGCTAACTTCACAAGATACGAATGTTGTTTTCCAGTAAGTTTCGAGTACATTGAAGATGAAAGTGTAAAATCAAACATGTTATTGAATGATACACTTGGTTTATTATGAAACCGAATTCATTTAATTGAATCAAAGATTGTAGTTACGATGGTTAGGTTGTTAACGAAGGATGTACATCATAGCATATTAGTAATATGAATTTAACTGAGTAGTATCTACCCTTTTTCAATTCATATTCAATAGCTTAGTACGAAAGATTTTTATAGTTTCAGCATTCATATATATATATATATATATATATATATATATATATATATATATATATATATATATATATATATATATATATATATATATATATATATATATATATATATATATATATATATATATATAAAATTTCTTCAGAAGAATGAGTTAATACTTCATAACTCGTTGATACAAAATACTCGTTGTTGATCAATGATGACGTCCACGGCGATTCTTGAACTGACGGAACTTGTGATATTATAGGTGCTGCTAGTGCTGATGATGCTGACAGTACTGACGGTGATGGTGGTGCTGACGATATTGTTGATGCTGATGATACTGCCGGTAACTGCTGGTGATGCTGCTGAAGCTTGTGGTATTGAGGCTTGCGATGTGGATGTTACTGGCGGTATTGGTTATGCTGCTGGTGCTGCTGATGGTGTTTGTAATCCTTGCACCATGTGTTCCAAAGCCACTACTCGGGCGTGAAGTTCGTTAATTTCTGCTAGTACACCGGGATGATTGGCGGTTGGAACGAGCGAATGAATAAGATTCACAATATGGGATAGTATATAATCATGACGAGATACTCTAGCAATGAGTGAGAAAATGGTGTCTCGAACAGGTTCGCTGGTAAGTGCTTCAGGTTCATCGCCAAGAGGGCAATGTGGTGGATGGAAGGGATCACCTTCTTCTTGTCTCCAATGGTTGAGTTGAATATGGACCCATTCCCAATTCATCCAAAATAGATGATGGAAATTGGTTGATCCATTCCGGTGATGCTACTTTCGGAGCTCAGGTAGATATTCATATCGGAATAGCTGTCGGAATCTGAGGAATTCGAACTGGTTGAGGGATCCATCTCGTAGGATCAGGGAAAGAATTTTTTGGTATGAAATAGATTGTAGAATTTAGATTTGGTATTCTTCAATTACATAATTTGCATATGTATATATAATACCAAAATTTCGTAAATTACGGAGAATCTTTGAAAAGATGTCAGTCAAAGTTCACAGTAATAGATGTGCTAAGATAAGAATCCGTCTATACACTATTATGCAATAAATGCAGGAAAACGCGTCTAGACTTAAGATGATAATCAGGTAATTTCCTAAGGATGATAAGTAGATGATTTCCGACTAGAATTGATAAGCAAACTTTTTGACATGCAGACACGGTCGAAGTCCAGACTCACTAATGCATCTTAACAACTATCAGTTAGACACACTAATGCAAGACCTGGTTCGCTAAGACCACTGCTCTGATACCAATTGAAAGGACCCGTTCATATACATTATAAATGATTCACAATAGTTGATTACATCACGAGGTATTTGACCTCTATATGATACATTTTACAAACATTGCATTCGTTTTGAAAAGACAATCTTTCATTATATCGAAAGTTGACGGCATGCATACCATTTTATAATATATCTAACTATAATTGATTTAATAATAATCTTGATGAACTCAACGACTCGAATGCAACGTCTTTTGAAATATGTCATGAATGACTCCAAGTAATATCTTTAAAATGAGCAATTGCACAGCGGAAGACTTCTTTCATACCTGAGAATAAACATGCTTTAAAGTGTCAACCAAAAGGTTGGTGAGTTCATTAGTTTATCATAAACATTCATTATCATCATTTTAATAGACTACAAGATTTTCATTTCCAGTTCTCATAAATATACGTCCCATGCATAGAGACAAAAATCATTCATATGGATTGAACACCTGGTAACCGACATTAACAAGATGCATATAAGAATATCCCCTATCATTCCAGGAAATCCTTCGGACATGATAAAAAAACAACATCGAAGTACTAAAGCATCCGCTACAACGGATGGGGTTCGTTAGGCCCAATAGATCTATCTTTAGGATTCGCGTCAATTAGTAGATCGGTTTACTAATTCTTAGGTTACCAAGCAAAAGGGGCATATTCGGCTTCAATCATTCAACCATATAATGTAGTTTCGATTACTTGTGTCTATTTCGTAAAACATTTATAAAAATTGCGCATGTATTCTCAACCTAAAAATATAAAGGGTAAAAAAGGCAAATGAAACTCACCATGCTGTATTTTGTAGTAAAAATACATATGACTAAATTGAACAATGCAGGGTTGACCTCGGATTCATGAACCTATATCATTTGTATATATTAAAACATATTCTTGTACTATTATAAATCTATATATTATTATTAATGATGCAATTGTTATATTTATTAATTTATAGGTTTCATTATTTATTTATATATTTTCATTTTTTTTGTACATAATAATATTTTTATAATTAAGTTGTATATATTAAATTTATCTTTATATATATATATAACCTTCAATTGTTATACTTATAATCTTAACCATGTCTTTTAAAATTTATTCTCATAATTATGATTATCTTATTAATAATAATATAGATATTATTGATAATAATAAAAATGATAGTTTTTAAGAATTACAAAAAGATAACTTTAGTAAAAATCATATTAATGATAATACTTTTAGTAGTAACAATACTAATATTGAAAACTCATGTTAAATATAAATGACAATATTTATAATAATAATAATAATAATAATAATAATAATAATAATAATAATAATAATAATAATAATAATAATAATAATATCAATAATAATACAATGATAATAGCACTAATATTAATAATTTTTGTAATGATAATACTAATAATTCTTAAGTGATAATACTAGTAATAACTATGATAATATCATAAGTTACCTTAATAATGATAACAATCATATAATTAATGCTAATAACTAACATAAATATAGTATTTAATAATAATTAATAATAATAATAATAATCATAATAACAATAATGAAAATGATAATAATAATATTTATTATAATTATAATAAAGATAACATTAATAAATATAATAATAATAATAATAATAATAATAATTATTATTATTATTATTATTAAAGGAAAACTACCTTAGGAAAGCTCCTTAAAAAAAAAAGTCGCGAGCAGGGCTCGAACCCGAAACCTCTTGCTTCCCCAAAACACTCTTAACCACTCCTCCATTTTCATTTTTCTGATTTAAACCAAACTATGTAGTTTATAACCCGTTTATTGTTATAGCTGTTTCAATTCACTCATCCTCACTTGAATCTAGTCGACCGGTATCACTTAACAAACATAATAACAAAATTAAGTTTTTAATTACTTCGTAATTAAAACATCAGTAAACGATTATGGGTGGTTGTATATGGAAAAAAAATAAAAAAAATAAAAAGAACAACTGCTACTATTCGTGAAAAGGAAAAAAAAAATTCAATCTTTGATTCGAAAATTTATACGTTTTTAAATTATAATTCCCACATGAAAAAGTTTTCAAATCACTCCCAGAAATTATAGAAATTATCGATTTTACTTTAATCATAGCATGTAACTCGAATTTCTTCAAAGAAGGATCATTTGACTTTTTAAATTAAATCTTTGACTCGAAAATTCGTCTTCGTTTTGAAGAATTGAAAGGTGAGATTTTGCAGATAGATTCAATGGAGGACTACTAAACTAACTGCATTTTTACAATTTGGAATTTTGTTGGAAATCAGGCTTTTAAAAAATAATAATATAAGAATAGATATATACGACCGGTACATTTTTTTTCCTTTTTTTTTAATTCTATCAGACAAATTGTAATTGAAATTGATAATGGGGAAAGATTGAATGATTCGTTATTAATTGGAGCTAATTGATTATATAGAAAAACGGGTGTCAACAAGAAGAAACATTCAGAGAGATAAAAAAATAAAAAAAATAATAAAAATAAAACAAATGAAAAGAAGATAATGACCTCAAACTGATTTTGGATTGATCTGTATGTCGATTTCGTTCATGTAACTGATTAGAGACAGAAATAAAAGTTTGATACAATTTGAGTGTGATATGAAACGGAATTGGATTATAGAACTCGTTTGTTATATCTATTTTTAATAAATAAATGTATTTATATTAATAATGATAATTCTATTAATATTAATAATAATAATAATAAATGATAATAAAAGTTATTAATAATAATGTTAATAATGTTATTAATAATAATGATAAAGATAGTAATAATATGATAATAACAATAAGGATAATGTTAAAAGTAAAAATAATGATAATAATAATTCATATTATTTTTATAATAATAATGATAACTTAAATAATGATTTTTAATAATAATAATATCTAATAATACTAGTAATAATGAAGATCTAACAAGTTACATGTTTCCATTTTTATATTAATAATACTGATATTGATATTGGGATTGATAATAATATTGAAAGTAATAATAATAATATTATGATGACTACATCCTTAACTTGTAATTATATCTAGTATATTAATATTATATATTATTAATTGTACACTTAATAATTATACAATATCTTATAGCTTTCATATATATCCCAATGTATATATAATAATTATGTATAGAATCCATCTATATCTATACATATATTTATTTTAATAATAACTTCCTTATCTGGTATATTATTTTACATATTGAGTTCTAATGATTAAGTTGTATTTTGTTGATTATAATATATATACACTTATATTTATATTTACATCTATATATATTTATATATTTATTTTCATACAATTGTTCGTGAATCGTCGGGAATAGTCAAAGGTTAATTTGAATATATGAACATAGTTTCCAAGATTTTCGAGACTCAATATTACAGACTTTGCTTATCGTGTCGGAAACATATAAAGATCAAGTTTAAATTTGGTCGGAAATTCCTGGGTCGTCACAATATTTATGTTTTCATTTTGAGGGTTTGCTTTGGTGGTAAAATTGTGATTAACTTCATTGTCAACTTCCATCGGACCATGTATGTAACGTTTAACTCTGAGACCATTGACTTTAAATTCAATCCCGTTTGATTTTATCAACTCTATTGTTCCGTATGGGAAAACTCTTTTGACTATGAATGGTCAAGACCATCTTGATTTCAACTTCACAGGAAATAGCTTGAATCGTGAATTGAAAAGAAGAACTCTGTCTCCTTCCTTAAATTCTTTTGAACTTCTGATTCTTTTTTCATGCCATTTCTTCGTTCTTTCCTTATAGATTAATGAATTTTCATATGCATCATTTCTTATTTCTTCTAATTCGTTTAGTTGACTTAACCGTAGATGACCAGCTTCATGCAAATCAAGATTACATGTCTTCAAAGCCCAAAATGCTTTGTGTTCAATTTCTATTGAAAGGTGACATGCTTTTCCGTAAACGAGTTTAAAAGGTGTGGTGCCAATTGGAGTTTTGTAGGCTGTTCGAAAAGCTCAAAGTGCATCTACCAATTTCATGGACCATTCCTTTGGATTTGATCCTACAGTTTTCTCTAGAATACGCTTTAATGCTCGGTTGGTATTTTCAAGTTGTCCACTTGTTTGTGGATGATAAGCAGTTGAGATTTTATGAGTTACTCCATATCTTCGTGTGATGACCCGTCTAAATCCACTTGGACGAATACATCATTCATTGATTTCATAGATAAATCATTCATTGATTTCATAGTGAGGTTTTGACCTCTATATGATACATTTTGTAAACATTGCATTCTTTTGAAAAGGCACACCATAAATGAATATATAAATCCAAGGTTTTCGACATCTGATGATTTTTACGTATAGACAATCACCGTATATAATAGTTTTTAACAATACATCCGTTGACAATACAGTCAAATAAGATACATGGTGATGATTTTGTGAATGCAAAGTTTTCTTGAATAAAGCATGTATGACTCCAGGCACATAGCTTATATAACGTATAAGCAAACATCGAAAGACTTCTAGGAACCTGAGAATAAACATGCTTAAAAGTGTCAACACAAAGGTTGGTGAGTTCATAGTTTTAGTGTTGCGCATAATCTGTATATTAAGGTGGATCACAAGATTTCAGTTGTTTCATCTGAAACGTTTATCAAAAGATTCTACGAAATTGAGCACCTTGGTAACTAAACTTTAACGTTATAATAAGTACATCTATTTTAACATACATGCAACCAACATGTACAATACATGCAATTCAATGTGTACTAAACTCAAATAGCATACGTTCGCTTTATAGTTCAGGCTAGGGTTTCTATACCTGGAACAGACGGGGATGTCAAGCCCTATGGATCCATATATAACTAATTGCGCCCACCAGTTCTTATAACCGGCAGTTACTAGTTACCAAAGCTAAGGAATTTTTGGTTCAAACTCGGTATAGATTTAAGTATGTACTTGTGTCCCTTGTGTTTAAAATGAAGTGCATGTATTCTCAGCCCAAAAATATAGATTTCAAAAGCAATTAAAAAGGGAGCAAATGAAACTCACCTTAGCAGCACATAAATTCATTCACCGAAATGTGACTGAAACTCGGAATGAAAAGTAATCGTAGATCTCAACCTAGCGAACATATGTTGGTCAATAAATGTCTAACAAACTAGGTCGGGTCATAGTGTATCACAATCCTAATGCTCGAGACCGACATGCAAAAGTTAACAAAAGTCATCTCAAAAGTCAACCTGACCCAATATGATCTTTAAATCTATACATGTTTATTAACCTAATATAAGTCTTGATAATTGAACGAATTTATAGTTTATCAAACTCAAAATATTATTTATTTCAGGAGCTATATTATATTTGAATTATCATGGCAATCGAAAATATTTTATTATTTCACATAGTTTTCCAATACTTGTAAAATCAGATTATAGTGTTTATAAAGTCATGAGGGATTGGGCTCTGTTGTTGTTGTTGTTGTTGTTGTTGTTGTTGTTGTTATTGTTGTTTTTGTTGTTGTTGTTGTTGTTGTTGTTGTTGTTGTTGTTGTTGTCGTCGTTGTCGTCGTTGTCGTCGTTGTCGTCGTTGTCGTCGTTGTCGTCGTTGTCGTCGTTGTCGTCGTTGTCGTCGTTGTCGTCGTTGTCGTCGTTGTCGTCGTTGTCGTCGTTGTCGTCGTTGTCGTCGTTGTTGTCGTTGTTGTGTTGTTAAAGCTTTAAAACATGATAAGACAGTCAACTTTGACAATTGTTCAACAAAACGAGACGTGCCTTATATAGAAATTCATTTACTCGATTAGTAATATCTAAAAATTCAATTTATCAATCTCATAGATAAGTTGTTTAAATATTAATTTACAGTTTCAAACACAATTTCAATTAACGTCAAACATAATTCAGTTGACCATATCTTTTAATCCGTTCATCGAAATCACGCGATTTCTAAATGAAAAGTTAATAATTTTTCGTCAGCTTTTCAAAAACATGCATATCATATACTTTATATCAGTAGCATATGTATCAAATTCGTGATTCATCATAACTATCTAACGGCAAAATTAAAGCATACAAGCGTGCATAAACATATATACTCGAGCACTAGACATGGATACACTATTAATATATAAAAGATAAGATATGAATACTCACGTATCAATATTGTGATTCAATATTGTAGGAAAGTACGTAGACGCAACGAAGATGATAAACGTTAGGTTGACCTTTGACTCATGATCATAACCCCCAAGTAATACCCATAACCTCCAAAGCTATAACCCATAATTTCCTTAGCTCTTTCCCGCTCGAAAAGCTCGTTTTGAAATAACTCGCTCATGACTTTGTCGTAGTATTTTATGTATAATAATAATAATACTACTACTAATAATAAGATTAATAATAATAATAATCTTAATAATAATAATAATAATAATAATAATAATAATAATAATAATAATAATAATAATAATAATAATAATAATAATATAATACAGAGTAATATGTAAGATAGAGAAGTGAATGAATGAGCACTAGTTCGATCGAGCTTTTATAGACTTGTCCTGAAAAAATCAACCCCATGCCATCGCATGGTTTGTTAGGCTTATGGCCATGCGATCGCATGGCCACCTGTCTCCAGCTCACAATGTTTTGTTTTCTTGTTTGTCGACATATTTTTATAATATATATATAATTTATATAATTTATATTAATTATATATATATTATATTATATTTTCGTGTATAGGTGACTTGTAATTTCAGTTCCGATAATCTGTACGTTGACGCTCGACTAATGTCCCGGTTCCGGTTTTTCGAACGTCCTTTCGTATGCTTAGAAAACTTGTACTTTACGTTTTGTGACTCGTACCTTTGCCAAAATATAGACTTACATTACCAATAACTATGTTACCCGAAGTGTATCTTGAACGTTCGAGTGTGTTGGTCATTTGCATCTTTAAATCAACTTCTCGTTGTTTATTAATATATATTTAATAATATTATTTAAAAATCTAAATGGTTTATAACTAGGTTGATATTTATCATTTTTGTAATATATATATATATATATATATATATATATATATATATATATATATATATATATATATATATATATATATATATATATATATATATATATATATATATATATATATATATATATTCAGTTAGAAATATAAATTTGTATATATATAATTGAAATATAATATAATGTTTAGCTTTTCAAAACTAATTATATTTCAATATATATAATTTAAAATCGTTTAAATAATAGAAATTATTATATCACCTAACGTTTACGCTCTAGAACTTAATTTGATATAATTCATTTATGCGCCAACGTTTATTTTAACTTCTCAAACGTTCTAAGTAACATAACTAAATATTAATCGAATCAATAATCAAATGTTACTATCATTTACTTAATTCATTTGAAATCATATATATACATTCAATATTCATAAACACGTTTTAAATACATGTTACAAGTTATTTATATATTTAATTCTAAAAATTAATATTTCAATTTATTGTATATATATATTTATACACATGTCCATTAATAAATGGCTGTTCGTGAATCGTCGGGAGTAGTCGAAGGGTAACTGAGTAGTTTAAAAATGAGTACCCCGATCACTTATTAAAGCTTTCGGTGTTCCAAACCTAGCAAAAAGATGTTTTAAGAAGTTGACTACAACTCGTGCATTGTTAGTTGGGAGAGCTTGTGCTTCCGCCCATTTAGATACATAATGTAACACCCCGCTTTTCCGTACACGCTTAAAGGTACACACCTAATCAATTATACGTCTATAACTTGCTCGTTATGTGGCTAAGTTAGCTAACATGTTAGTTACTTGAGAATGTGTATATTATAAATGTTGAATGCATGCGCGAACATGTTTACCTACGTGTCACGATGGCATTGAGTCGTGTGAGACTCAAGGTTGGGGTTAGTATGTGTATTAAAGTGAGCGTTTGGGTTATTAGTTATGGAAACCTTGGAAAATTGATTAGCTAGTCGAGGGCACCAGTTCCAGGAAATTGTCGCGCCGCGATACAGGGCTCCGCGACGCGACACATCAAGCAAAGATTTGATCAGAACTTGGATTAAAGGGTGCTATTTTTCATGTGTTTCGTCGCGCCGCGACGTTTAGTGCCGCGCCGCGGCAGGCCTGCTGGCCAGGTTCCGGTTTTAGGTTAAATTAAGAGATTTTTAGGGGCAAAATGGTAAATGGACGTATAGATCAGATGGGTGCATTAAATCTGGTCCACTAGTTCATTTATTTCATTTTCCTTTTTCATTTTCTTTCAATTTCTCTCCCAAAACTCTAACACCCATTTGGATTCAAAGTGAAATTGAGAGAGGAAGGATTTAGGGTTGATCTTTGGAGCAAGTATTAAAGTTGTTCCTTGTGACTCTAGCTACGTGGTGATAGTCTCGGTAAGTTCTAACTCTAAGTTTCGAGTTTTAATTGATTATGGCTAGGGTTTTGGTTAATAGAAGCTTGCATGACCCATTTGGGAGTAAAATGGGTGAATTTGGGTTAGGTTGTTGTAATGAAACCCTAATGGCCATAATCTAGGGTTTTGGTCTTGTAATTGTGAGTTTGAAAGTGTTAATGGTATTGTAAGCATTAAACACTTGTTAGAATTGAAAGAGATGTCATTTGGGTCAAGAATGTACTAGTTGACCTAGTTTGGGTAAAATGGGTGTAAATTACCCTAGATGGATGTCAATTGAGGCTAGTAGACTTTAATGCACTAATGTTGGTAATTAAAGTCGAGTCTTGGCCATTAAGAGGGCGGTTGTGGTGTGGTTGGGTCATTTAATGCGAAATTGAGTCATTAAATGCCCAAGTAAATGTAATGTGGTTAATTCCACTAGTTTATGTATTGAATTGGTACTTAATGTATTAGGTACTTGGCTTTGAAGTTTGGAAGCGATTATTCATCATCCTTGCATCAAGGTGAGTGGAATAATTATGCGTGAACGTATATAATGTATTTATTTGTGTGGTATGAATGTGGAAGTGTCGCGGTGTTCAAGACACCACATTCTAGGTAACGAGTAGTATTGTCGCGGTGCTTAAGACACTACTCCTTGTGTAATTGACTTGTGGGATTGTCGCGGTGTTTAAGACACCACAATGTCGTGAGAGTGGAAGTGTCGCGGTGATCAAGACACCACTCATTGTATTGAATGAAGTGTGAATTCGTCGCGGTGTTTAAGACGCCACATTGTTGTAAGGGTGAGTTAGTCGCGGTGTTTAAGACATCACCCGGGGGACTAGTGATTACGCGGTGTATAAGTAACACTAGTGGATGTTATGAACTCCAACGGACTTACATGTACCGTTCTCTTGTATACTTGGTTAACCATGGTTGTACGAATTGTACTTAGCATATTATATTGTGAACTATATGCTATTATTGTTGCTAGCGTAATGTGGAACGTGGATAGTAGTTTATGCATGATGGATTGCATGTTTGTTGAATTGCTAGCTCGTATGTGGTATTGTGTAAGTGTATGCAAGTAAGTAGGTTATATATGATCATGTATAATTATTGCATTCACTAAGCGTTAGCTTACCCCTCTCGTTGTTTATCTTTTAGTTACAGGTGAGGATAAAGGGAAGGGGATTGTCAGGCACTAGATGCCCTTGATGATGTGCTTGTAGGAGCTTTTGGAAGTTGGCCACCTTTTGGGTAGTTTAGTCCCAAACCATGCTCGTCGGGTCATTTGGTTAATAAACTACCATTGTATTCGGTCAAACTTGTATTAACTTAATTAACGGCCATTGTGCCTTTTGTAAACATTGGTAATGGTTGTACGGTTTAATGAAACTTGTGAGTTGGTCTACATATTTAATTGGCGCATAAATGTGTATATTATAAAAAAAAAATTTTTATAGCGTACGGAGTACGGGTTGGGTTGTTTCAAGTGGTATCAGAGCATGGTCTAAGGGATTTAGGCGACTTGAGATAGGTGCCTAGACTTAGACTTTTATGTGTATGCGCTTTTAGGCGGGACTTGTACGACTTCGGGTCGAATCGGGAATTGTAGTGCGTAGGTTTATATGAACTAACCATGCACTAATTGATTTGTGTTGTAGATGGAATCATCGAGCGAGACAGACGTTGTACTAGCAAGTTAATGCGACGTGCTCACGTAGTAATGACTAGCTACCCTTACAACGGGTGCAAATCGTGTCAAACAAGCGATGTACGACAATTGTCGAGCGAGATGGGGTGGTATGGTGTATATATATATATGTGTCATGTCTCTGGGTTCGTCGTTTAATCTTTTCTGTTTTATAGAATGAAGATGAGAAACGGACACGACACCGATAATGGGGGCACGAGCGAGGACCCCGAGTTCACGGCCAAGGTTGAGGCCATCTTTCAACGCCAAAAGGCGGAGTTTCGCGAAGATGTTAAGAAGATGTTTCTAGACACGATTGACGAGCACGTCGTCACTATGGTTAAGGAACAAATTAAGATTGCTCTCCAAGAAGAAAATGTGGGGAGACGAGACTTTTTCTTCAAGAACTTTAAGGATGCTCAACCTCCTACTTTTGAAGGCGATAGGGACCCACTTAAGAGTGCCCGGTTTATCTCCGATATGGAGGGGGCTTTTCGTACATGTGAGTGCCCTAACGATAAAAAGACAAGGTATGGTTGTAGCATGCTAAGAGGTGATGCCAAGCTATGGTGGGATGCAAAGATTCAAGTCTATGGCGAAGAACAATGCATGGACTTTTCTTGGGATGAGTTTAAGGAAGAATTTTTCGAAGAATACCGAACTTCGGCCGATCTCACTAGGATTAAGGACGAGCTACGTTCTTTGAGGCAAGGGTCAATGGATTTGAACACTCTCAAATCCGTGTTTTTATCTAAGACTCAATTTTGCCCGGAGTATGTCGGGAATGATAAGATGTTAAAGGAAGATTTTTATCGGATCTTGAATGATAGTTATCAAGAGAAGATAAGTGTGAATGTGGTGAAAAGCTTTGATGAATTGTTTAACATGGCCAAGGGCTTCGAGGCGCTTGTGATGAGGAAGAATAGCCTTACCTTGGGCAAGAAAAAGTTTAAAGCTACTAGTCAATCTAATTTTTCTAGCAAGAAGTTTAAGAAAGGCTCCGAGAGTGTGGGGAGTGTGAAGAAAGGTGCTTCGGGGGATTTCCCCTATTCTTGTCATAATTGTGGGCGAAGGGGACATATGGCCCGTGATTGCACCAAACCATCCTCTACTACAAAATTCACTTGTTACAATTATGGGAAAGAAGGACACAAGAAGACCGAGTGTCCCGAGTTGGTTAATGATCATGTCAAGCGGTTAGAGAAGGCGGTGGGTACGGGTCGGGGTCGAAATTATTTGATGACTAATGATGAAGCTAAGCAATCGAACGAGGTTGTCTCAGGTACTTTCTTGGTTAACTCTAAACCGGCCAAGATATTATCTGATAGCGGTGCTAATTTGTCTTTTGTGTCGCCTCGATTTGTATCTAAGTTAAATAAACCGCTAGTTAAGTTGAGTCGTCCGGTTGAAGTTGAAATAGCGGATGGCAAGACGGCGCTAGTGGTTGATTCTTGTAAGAATTGTGATGTTGTGTTTGGTTCCGAAACCTTTAAAATTGACCTCATTCCGATGACCTTGGGTGAGTTCGATATTGTTGTTGGTATGGATTGGCTCGATCGTTATAGAGCTGATATTGCATGCCATGATAAGTTCATTCATGTTAGGACCCCAAGTGGGGGAGAGTTGATTATTCATGGCGATAGACGGAGGAGACTCGTACCATTGTGCACGTATGCAAGGGCACGACGTTTTCTCAAGAGCGGTGCCTTGTTTTATCTTGCTCACGTAGTTGATACTCGTGATGAGCCACCACCTATTCGTAAGATTCCGGTGGTTAATGAATTTGAAGATGTCTTTCCGGATGAATTACCGGGTGTTCCGGAGGAAAGACAAGTCGAATTTCGCATCGAGTTGGTTCCGGGAGCTACTCCCATTGCTAAAACCCCTTATCGTTTAGCGCCGACGGAGATTCAAGAATTGCTTAATCAAACCCAAGAGTTGCTTGAGAAGGGTTTCATTCGACCGAGCTCCTCGCCGTGGGGTGCTCCGGTTTTGTTTGTGAAAAAGAAAGATGGAAGCATGCGAATGTGCATCGACTATAGGGAGTTGAATAAAGTGACGATCAAGAATCATTATCCATTACCTCGGATCGACGATTTATTTGATCAACTCCAAGGTGCTACGTATTTTTCTAAGATCGATTTACGGTCCGGCTATCATCAAGTGCGGGTCCGTGAGGAAGACATCGAGAAAACGGCCTTTCGGATGCGTTACGGGCATTATGAGTTTGTGGTTATGCCTTTTGGTCTCACGAATGCACCGGCGGCATTCATGGATTTAATGAACCGAGTGTGCCAACCTATGTTGGACAAGTCGGTAATCGTGTTCATTGATGACATACTCGTTTATTCCAAGAGTATGAAGGAACATGAACACCATTTACGTGAAGTGTTGAAGACGTTGCGAAGGGAGAAATTGTATGCTAAGTTCTCCAAATGTGAATTTTGGCTAAGGGAAGTTCAATTCCTTGGTCATATTGTGAATCAAGAAGGTATTATGGTAGACCCGGGGAAGATCGAAACGGTGAAAAGTTGGAGTCGACCGACTACGCCTACGGAAATCCGAAGTTTTCTCGGATTGGCCGGTTATTATCGTCGGTTTATTCAAGACTTTTCTAAGATTGCATCTCCTTTGACGAAGTTGACGAGGAAGAATGTTAAATTTAATTGGGAAAATGAACAAGAAGTCGCCTTTCAATTGTTGAAAGAGAAGTTATGTCAAGCTCCGGTGTTGGTGTTACCGGAAGGGATTGAAGACATGGTGGTTTATTGTGATGCTTCGTTGAATGGACTCGGGTGTGTTCTGATGCAAAGAGGTAAAGTCATCGCTTATGCCTCTCGACAATTAAAAGAACACGAGACGAGGTACCCGACTCATGATTTAGAGATGGCGGCGGTTGTGCATGCGTTGAAAATTTGGCGCCATTACTTGTATGGTGTCAAGTGTACGATATATTCAGATCACAAGAATTTGAAACATCTCTTTACTCAACGAGATTTGAATTATCATCAACGTAGGTGGATGGATGTAGTGAAAGATTATGATTGCTTGATACTTTATCATCCGGGTAAGGCGAACGTTGTTGCGGACGCCTTGAGTCGAAAGAGTACACATCCGGCGATAAAGGTGGGATCATTACGTTTGATTATCACTAATGACTTTCTTGAAAAGATGGGTGAAGATCAAATAGAGGCTTATGTTCACAATAAGCACACGGAACGAATCGTTGGCCAATCGGAGTTCATTACAATGGGCTCGCGTGGCTTGTTGTCCTTTCAAGGAAGGGTGTGGGTACCCAAGATGGGGGATTACCAGCGAATGCTACTTGATGAAGCACATAAGTCCAAGTATTCCATTCATCCGGGTTCAACGAAAATGTACTATGATTTGAAGAAAGATTATTGGTGGCCCGGCATGAAACGTGATGTGGTTAAGTATGTTGAACAATGCGTCACGTGCTTGCAAGTCAAAGCCGAACACCAAAAGCCTTACGGTAAGTTACAACCATTGGAAGTCCCGAAATGGAAATGGGAGCACATTACCATGAAATTTATTACCAAGTTACCGAAGACGGCGCGAACCCAATACGATACGATTTGGGTGATTGTTGATAGATTGACGAAGAGTGCCTTGTTTCTTCCCATTCGGGAAACGATATCATCGGAGACTTTAGCTAAGTTGTTTATAAAGGAGGTGATATCAAGACATGGGGTTCCGGTATCTATTGTTTCGGATCGAGATACTCGCTTTACATCTCGGTTTTGGAACAAGTTTCATGAAGATATGGGTACTCAATTGAAAATGAGCACGGTGTATCATCCTCAAACGGACTGTCAAACCGAGCGTACTAACCAAACGCTAGAGGATATGTTAAGGGCGTGTATTATTGATTTTGGTGGAAGTTGGGACGAGCACTTACCCTTGGTGGAATTCTCATACAATAATAGTTGCCACACTAGTATTGGGATGCCACCATACGAGATGCTCTATGGGCGTAGATGTCGAACTCCCATTTGTTGGGGAGAAGTGGGTCAACGAGAAATCGGAAGTTCCGATTTGGTTTTGGAGACGAATAGTAAAATTGAAATGATTCGGGCTCGACTTAAAGCGGCGCAAGATAGACAAAAGTCTTATGCCGATAAAGGTAGAAGAACGATTGAGTTTCAAGAAGGTGATATGGTGATGCTTAAGGTTTCTCCATGGAAGGGTGTGATTCGGTTTAGGAAGCGAGGAAAGTTAGCTCCTCTGTTTATTGGTCCTTTCAAGGTATTGGCACGTGTTGGTGAGGTTGCTTATCGATTAGAGTTACCCGAAGAACTTGCGGGAATTCATAATACGTTCCATGTTTCCCATCTTCGCAAGTGTCTTGTGGATGACTCGACTTGGGTGCCATTGGATGAGATTACTTTGAATAACAAGTTAGAGTATGCGGAAGAACTGGTTGTAATCCTTGATGAAAAGGTTAAGATGTTGCGGAACAAGGAAGTTAGAACCTTCAAAGTGCAATGGCGACATCGAAGGGGTTCCGAGTTTACATGGGAATCCGAAGAGTTTGTTTTGGCTTATCTTCCGGCTTGTCATGCGGCTTGGATCGCGAGGACGCGCTCCGATCTAAGTGGGGGAGAGTTGTAACACCCCGCTTTTCCGTACACGCTTAAAGGTACACACCTAATCAATTATACGTCTATAACTTGCTCGTTATGTGGCTAAGTTAGCTAACATGTTAGTTACTTGAGAATGTGTATATTATAAATGTTGAATGCATGCGCGAACGTGTTTACCTACGTGTCACGATGGCATTGAGTCGTGTGAGACTCAAGGTTGGGGTTAGTATGTGTATTAAAGTGAGCGTTTGGGTTATTAGTTATGGAAACCTTGGAAAATTGATTAGCTAGTCGAGGGCACCAGTTCCAGGCAATTGTCGCGCAGCGATACAGGGCTCCGCGACGCGACACATCAAGCAAAGATTTGATCAGAACTTGAATTAAAGGGTGCTGTTTTTCATGTGTTTCGTCGCGCCGTGACGTTTAGTGCCGCGCCGCGGCAGGCCTGCTGGCCAGGTTCCAGTTTTAGGTTAAATTAAGAGATTTTGAGGGGCAAAATGGTAAATGGACGTATAGATAAGATGAGTGCATTAAATCTGGTCCACTAGTTCATTTATTTCATTTTCCTTTTTCATTTTCTTTCAATTTCTCTCCCAAAACTCTAACACCCATTTGGATTCAAAGTGAAATTGAGAGAGGAAGGATTTAGGGTTGATCTTTGGAGCAAGTATTAAAGTTGTTCCTTGTGACTCTAGCTACGTGGTGATAGTCTCGGTAAGTTCTAACTCTAAGTTTCGAGTTTTAATTGATTATGGCTAGGGTTTTGGTTAATAGAAGCTTGCATGACCCATTTGGGAGTAAAATGGGTGAATTTGGGTTAGGTTGTTGTAATGAAACCCTAATGGCCATAATCTAGGGTTTTGGTCTTGTAATTGTGAGTTTGAAAGTGTTAATGGTATTGTAAGCATTAAACACTTGTTAGAATTGAAAGAGATGTCATTTGGGTCAAGAATGTACTAGTTGACCTAGTTTGGATAAAATGGGTGTAAATTACCCTAGGTGGATGTCAATTGAGGCTAGTAGACTTTAATGCACTAATGTTGGTAATTAAAGTCGAGTCTTGGCCATTAAGAGGGCGGTTGTGGTGTGGTTGGGTCATTTAATGCGAAATTGAGTCATTAAATGCCCAAGTAAATGTAATGTGGTTAATTCCACTAGTTTATGTATTGAATTGGTACTTAATGTATTAGGTACTTGGCTTTGAAGTTTGGAAGCGATTATTCATCATCCTTGCGTCAAGGTGAGTGGAATAATTATGCGTGAACGTATATAATGTATTTATTTGTGTGGTATGAATGTGGAAGTGTCGCGGTGTTCAAGACACCACATTCTAGGTAACGAGTAGTATTGTCGCGGTGCTTAAGACACTACTCCTTGTGTAATTGACTTGTGGGATTGTCGCGGTGTTTAAGACACCACAATGTCGTGAGAGTGGAAGTGTCGCGGTATTCAAGACACCAATCATTGTATTGAATGAAGTGTGAATTCGTCGCGGTGTTTAAGACGCCACATTGTTGTAAGGGTGAGTTAGTCACGGTGTTTAAGACATCACCCGGGGGACTAGTGATTACGCGGTGTATAAGTAACACTAGTGGATGTTATGAACTCCAACGGACTTACATGTACCGTTCTCTTGTATACTTGGTTAACCATGGTTGTGCGAATTGTACTTAGCATATTATATTGTGAACTATATGCTATTATTGTTGCTAGCGTAATGTGGAACGTGGATAGTAGTTTATGCATGATGGATTGCATGTTTGTTGAATTGCTAGCTCGTATGTGGTATTGTGTAAGTGTATGCAAGTAAGTAGGTTATATATGATCATGTATAATTATTGCATTCACTAAGCATTAGCTTACCCCTCTCGTTGTTTATCTTTTAGTTGCAGGTGAGGATAAAGGGAAGGGGATTGTCGGGCACTAGATGCCCTTGATGATGTGCTTGTAGGAGCTTTTGGAAGTTGGCCACCTTTTGGGTAGTTTAGTCCCAAACCATGCTCGTCGGGTCGTTTGGTTAATAAACTACCATTGTATTCGGTCAAACTTGTATTAACTTAATTAACGGCCATTGTGCCTTTTGTAAACATTGGTAATGGTTGTACGGTTTAATGAAACTTGTGAGTTGGTCTACATATTTAATTGGCGCATAAATGTGTATATTATAAAAAAAAAATTTTTATAGCGTACGGAGTACGGGTTGGGTTGTTGCACATAATCAATGGCAACGAGAATGTAGAGATTATTATGAGATTTTGGAAATGGACCCATAAAGTCAATACCCCAAATGTCGAATACTTCACATACTTGAATGATATTTTGTGGCATTTCATCACGTTGACTTATTTTTCCGGCCCTTTGACATGCATTACATGATTTACAAAGAAGGTGCGCATTTTTGAAAATTGAAGGCCAATAGAATCCAGCGTCGTAGACTTTCTTTGCTGTGATTTGAGGCCCATAATGCCCTCCCGTTGGTCCTGTGTGACCATGGTTTAATATTTGACAAGCTTCATCCCCGAATACTGAAATGTCCCGTTCTTATTGATTAAAAACGTTCCATATTAATTGATTTCGTTGCGAGGTTTTGACCTCTATATGAGACGTTTTTCAAAGACTGCATTCATTTTAAAACAAACCATAACCTTTATTTCATCAATAAAGGTTTAAAAAAAAACTTTACGTAGATTATCAAATAATGATAATCTAAAATATCCTGTTTACACACGACCATTACATAATAGTTTACAATACAAATATGTTACAACAAAATAAGTTTCTTGAATGCAGTTTTTACACAATATCATACAAGCATGGACTCCAAATCTTGTCCTTATTTAAGTATGCGACAGCGGAAGCTCTTAATAATCACCTGAGAATAAACATGCTTAAAACGTCAAAAAAAATGTTGGTGAGTTATAGGTTTAACCTATATATATCAAATCATAATAATAGACCACAAGATTTCATATTTCAATACACATCCCATACATAGAGATAAAAATCATTCATATGGTGAACACCTGGTAACCGACATTAACAAGATGCATATATAAGAATATCCCCATCATTCCGGGACACCCTTCGGATATGATATAAATTTCGAAGTACTAAAGCATCCGGTACTTTGGATGGGGTTTGTTAGGCCCAATAGATCTATCTTTAGGATTCGCGTCAATTAGGGTGTCTGTTCCCTAATTCTTAGATTACCAGACTTAATAAAAAGGGGCATATTCGATTTCGATAATTCAACCATAGAATGTAGTTTCACGTACTTGTGTCTATTTTGTAAATCATTTATAAAACCTGCATGTATTCTCATCCCAAAAATATTAGATTTTAAAAGCGGGACTATAACTCACTTTCACAGATTTTTACTTCGTCGCGAAGTAAGACTTGGCCACTGGTTGATTCACGAACCTATAACAATATATACATATATATCAAAGTATGTTCAAAATATATTTACAACACTTTTAATTTATTTTGATGTTTTAAGTTTATTAAGTCAGCTGTCCTCGTTAGTAACCTACAACTAGTTGTCCACAGTTAGATGTACAGAAATAACTCGATAAATATTATCTTGAATTAATCCACGACCCAGTGTATACGTATCTCAGTATTGATCACAACTCAAACTATATATATATTTTGGAATCAACCTCAACCCTGTATAGCTAACTCCAACATTTACATATAGAGTGTCTATGGTTGTTCCGAAATATATATAGATGTGTCGAAATGATAGGTCGAAACATTGTATACGTGTCTATGGTATCTCAAGATTACATAATATACAATACAAGTTGATTAAGTTATGGTTGGAATAGATTTGTTACCAATTTTCACGTAGCTAAAATGAGAAAAATTATCCAATCTTGTTTTACCCATAACTTCTTCATTTTAAATCCGTTTTGAGTGAATCAAATTGCTATGGTTTCATATTGAACTCTATTTTATGAATCTAAACAGAAAAAGTATAGGTTTATAGTCGGAAAAATAAGTTACAAGTCGTTTTTGTAAAGGTAGTCATTTCAGTCGAAAGAACGACGTCTAGATGACCATTTTAGAAAACATACTTCCACTTTGAGTTTAACCATAATTTTTGGAGATAGTTTCATGTTCATAATAAAAATCATTTTATCAGAATAACAACTTTTAAATCAAAGTTTATCATAGTTTTTAATTAACTAACCCAAAACAGCCCGCGGTGTTACTACGACGGCGTAAATCCGGTTTTACGGTGTTTTTCGTGTTTCCAGGTTTTAAATCATTAAGTTAGCATATCATATAGATATAGAACATGTGTTTAGTTGATTTTAAAAGTCAAGTTAGAAGGATTAACTTTTGTTTGCGAACAAGTTTAGAATTAACTAAACTATGTTCTAGTGATTACAAGTTTAAACCTTCGAATAAGATAGCTTTATATGTATGAATCGAATGATGTTATGAACATCATTACTACCTTAATTTCCTTGGATAAACCTACTGGAAGAGAGAAAAATGGATCTAGCTTCAATGGATCCTTGGATGGCTCGAAGTTCTTGAAGCAGAATCATGACACGAAAACAAGTTCAAGTAAGATCATCACTTGAAATAAGATTGTTATAGTTATAGAAATTGAACCAAAGTTTGAATATGATTATTACCTTGTATTAGAATGATAACCTACTGTAAGAAAAAAAGATTTCTTGAGGTTGGATGATCACCTTACAAGATTGGAAGTGAGCTAGCAAACTTGAAAGTATTCTTGATTTTATGAAACTAGAACTTTTGGAATTTATGAAGAACACTTAGAACTTGAAGATAGAACTTGAGAGAGATCAATTAGATGAAAAAAATTGAAGAATGAAAGTGTTTGTAGGTGTTTTTGGTCGTTGGTGTATGGATTAGATATAAAGGATATGTAATTTTGTTTTCATGTAAATAAGTCATGAATGATTACTCATATTTTTGTAATTTTATGAGATATTTCATGCTAGTTGCCAAATGATGGTTCCCACATATGTTAGGTGACTCACATGGGCTGCTAAGAGCTGATCATTGGAGTGTATATACCAATAGTACATACATCTAAAAGCTGTGAATTGTACGAGTACGAATACGGGTGCATACGAGTAGAATTGTTGATGAAACTGAACGAGGATGTAATTGTAAGCATTTTTGTTAAGTACAAGTATTTTGATAAGTGTATTGAAGTCTTTCAAAAGTGTATAAATACATATTAAAACACTACATGTATATACATTTTAACTGAGTCGTTAAGTCATCGTTAGTCGTTACATGTAAATGTTGTTTTGAAACCTTTAGGTTAACGATCTTGTTAAATGTTGTTAACCCAATGTTTATAATATCAAAATAGATTTTAAATTATTATATTATCATGATATTATGATGTACGAATATCTCTTAATATGATATATATACATTAAATGTCGTTACAACGATAATCGTTACATATATGTCTCGTTTCAAAATCATTAAGTTAGTAGTCTTGTTTTTACATATGTAGTTCATTGTTAATATACTTAATGATATGTTTAATTATCATAATATAATGTTAACTATATATATAACCATATATATGTCATCATATAGTTTTTACAAGTTTTAACGTTCGTGAATCACCGGTCAACTTGGGTGGTCAATTGTCTATATGAAACCTATTTCAATTAATCAAGTCTTAAAAAGTTTGATTGCTTAACATGTTGGAAACATTTAATCATGTAAATATCAATCTCAATTAATATATATAAACATGGAAAAGTTCGGGTCACTACAAATACGCATCAGCGTATTATTTCATCGGAACAACTTTTAAACAAATGTGAATCCTCCCAAAAATAGTATTTTATATCACTAAAGAATTTCTTTCATTTTTGGTACAACAACCCTTTTTCAAGGAATCCACATACTAAGTAGTTTGCAAAGTCTGCAAACCATGAAATTTCACTATAATCGATTTGCAAGAGATATTCATCTGGAAAGTTATCTTGTATGGTTGATTCATTTAGAACTTCTAATTCAGGGTTTTCAAGGCGAGAAAGATGATCAGCGGCGAGATTTTCTGCTCCCTTTTTGTCTTGGATTTCAATATCGAACTCTTGTAGGAGTAAGATCCAACAGATTAATTGTGGTTTGGCATCTTGTTTTGGAAATAGGTATCTAAGAGCAGAATGATCAGTATAGACCACCGTTTTAGCTAGAAGGAGATATGAACGAAATTTGTCAAAAGCAAAGACAATAGCAAGGAGTTCTTTTTCAGTACTTGTGTAATTCGTTTGTGCTCCTTGTAACGTCTTACTAGTGTAATAAATAGGTTGAAATCGTTTTTCAATCCTTTGTCCTAAAACGGCCCCCATTGCAAAATCACTTGCATCGCACATGAGTTCAAATGGTAGATTCCAATTTGGAGTTATCATGATCGGCGCATTAGTGATTTTTTCTTTAAGAATATTAAAATATTTGATGCATTCATCCGACAAGATGAATGGAGCATCTTTTTCAAGGAGTTTATTCATAGGAGTGGCAATTTTAAAAAAATCTTTTATGAAACGTCGGTAAAAACTGGCATGCCCTAGAAAACTCCTAACTCCTCTAACATTGGTGGGATGTGGAAGTTTAGCAATTACATCTACTTTAGCTCTATCCACTTCAATTCCTTCACTTGAAATTTTAAGACCAAGAACGATGCTTTCTTTAACCATGAAATGGCATTTCTCCCAATTAAGTACTAGATTTGATTTCTCGCATCTAATAAGCATTCATTCAAGATTAATTAGACATGTTTCAAAAGTATCACCGAAGACTGAAAAGTCATCCATGAAAACTTCCATGCATTCTTCTATCATGTCGTGAAAAATTGCCATCATGCACCTTTGAAAGGTTGCAGGGGCGTTGCAAAGTCCAAATGGCATGCGTTTGTAAGCAAAAGTACCATAAGGGCACGTGAAGGTGGTTTTCTCTTGGTCCTCGGGTGCGATTGGAATTTGAAAGTATCCGGAGAAACCTTCAAGAAAACAATAGTAACTATTCCCAGCTAACCTTTCCAACATTTGATCAATGAAAGGTAAGGGAAAGTGATCTTTTCTGGTGGCGTCGTTTAATTTTCTATAATCGATACAAACAATCCATCCTGTTACAGTTCTAGTAGGAATAAGCTCATCTTTTTCATTTGTGATGACAGTGATGCCACCTTTCTTAGGTACGCATTGAATTGGGCTTACCCATGGACTATCAGAGATTGGATAAATTAAACCAGCATCGAGCAGTTTAATAATTTCTTTCTTAACAACATCTTGCATATTTGGATTTAGTCTTCGTTGGCGTTGCACATATGTTTTATGACCTTCTTCCATAAGGATTTTATATGTGCAATACGAAGAACTTATTCCTTTAATGTCATGAATCTTTCATGCAATAGCTGGTTTATGAGCTTTTAGCAAAGAAATGAGTTGAGATTTTTCATTTTTCGTAAGAGAAGACGAGATTATTACAGGTAATTCAGATTCACCATGAAAATAAGCGTATTCCAAATGGGTTGGAAGTGGCTTTAACTCTAATATCGGTGGTTCTTCTATCGATGATTTGTATCGACATCTGTCTTCCTCTTTCAGTACTTGAAGTTCTTCTATTGTTGGTTTGTATTCATTAGCCATGAGTGTGGCTAACATTTCAGCTTCATTAATTGGTTCAGTTTCTTCTCCTAAAGAACATTCTCCTGTTCCTTGTAATTCTGGAAATTATTGTAACAATTCTGCATGTGAATCTATAGTTTGAACATAATAACATGTATCATCTGCAGATTGCGGTTGTTGCATGGCTCTATCAATAGAAAAGGTAACACTCTCGTCCTCTATACTTAGGGTCAGTTTCTTACCAAAGACGTCTATTATTGCTTTAGCCGTGTTTAAGAATGGTCTTCCTAATATGAGAGGAACTCGAGAATCTTCTTCCATGTCCATAATAACAAAGCCTACTAAAAATACTAAAGTACCAACTTTAACTAACATGTTTTCCATTATCCCTCTAGGATATTTTACTGATCGATCGGCTAGTTGTATGCTTATTCTTGTTGGTTTCAATTCTCCAAGGTCTAGTTTAGCGTATAGTGAATATGGTATTAGATTTATACTAGCACCTAAGTCTGCAGTGCTTCTATTGAACTAAGACTACCCAGAAAACATGAAATTGTGAAACTTCCTGGATCTGATAATTTTTCTGGTATCTTATTCAACAGCACTGCAGAACAATTAGCATTCATTGTAATAGCCGAGAGTTCTTCATTTTCTTTCTATTTGTGATTAGATCTTTCAAGAATTTAGCATATCTTGGCATTCCTCCCGGAAAATTTCGACTTATTTTAAAACAAACTCTCGATACGATATTATAGTTTTGACACGATAAGAAAAGTCTGTTAGGTTGAGTCTCAAAAATTTTGAAATGTTTCATATATTCAATTGACCTTCGACCGTACTCGATGATTCACGAACAACTATTTATAAATAGATATGTACATATTTAATATATATTAATTGAAATGTTATATGATTCAATCATTAGAATTTACTATGTAAAAAAATAAATATGATATTAAAATAATTATTATTTAAAACATAACTATATATAAATAAAGTATATTAAAAATAAATATTAAACGCTTGTAATACTTGTTGGACGTTTCAATTATTAATTAGAGAAATTTAATTCGAACTTATGTGATTTTAAAATAAACGGTGATCCGAAAATAAGTTATATAAATTATAGACTTATTAAAAATGTATTTATGAGCTAATTATTAAATTTGAACACTTTTTATATTTTACCCAGAATAGAGCGGGACAGTTGATGTAATTTTTATTTAATAAATTAATGATCGAATTTTATACCATAATGACCAAAATAAATAAATATAGTTAATTTAAAAATATAGGATTTTTCTGAACATTTAATCCGCCACTAATGATCAACGGACCACGATATAATATCTCTAATAAATTGTTGGTAGAATGTCTTAATAATTCACACGTTTATGTTTTTAAATTATATTATATTTTGGAATCAATGTGCTTGAATGCACTTTCTGTTTCGTTTCCTTATCATTAGAGTTAGTATTAATTAGTATCATTATTAAATGATTTACTTTGTTAAAGTTTGTTAAACGATTCCTTTCCAAACTACAAACTGATTGTGTTTGATCGAGATGTTACTGTGTGTGTTACTATCACCTTTAGACTTATATATACATACTTTATGCTTCTGAATATAGCACCCACTTTATCTACATGATCCTATCAAACATCCACTACCAAAATCTGTTAGACATCACTGTCTAAATTTGATTTTTCCTATTTGAGTTTGTTTCAGTATCCCTAATCCACATGTAATTCTTTAATTATTAGGATATTTATTTTAGATTTTAACTTATGCACTATCTACTGCATATTGATAACAAGAAATCAAACGGATAGTTACAAAATCTGTTTAGAGTCATTTCCTACTTTGTCTCCCTGATTGAAATTTGTGTCGACCACTTCATTCTATAAATCAAACCATCTCTTTTCTCTTCTATATCTTCAACTATGAGCACCGCTTAATCACCACCATTTTCATTGATCATCTCCCCGACACTACCATCAAAACACCATTATTCAGACTGCTACTGCTGCTTATCTTCTGTTTCAAAAACAAACTCGTAAATCAAAACCCATGAACAACCTGCTGCTAAACTTATTCTTTTTGGTTCGATAATACCGCAAACCCAAACACCATTATTGTTTTCTCGACCCATAATCATCACCATTCGAATCCACCCATGATCACCTAGCCTCCTGTTTTGTTTTGTCGAGCACCACCCAAACAGCCATTTTTTTTCCTACGTGACAACCAAGAACTACCACCCTAGACTCCTTGGTTGCTACTCCTCTTCATGCTACTACTCGTCTCTTTTGTTTACTTAGTTTAGCAAGACCATCAAAACCTGTTACAACTACTATAACCTACTACGAGCAATTGCGTACTACAAGTTGTTTTCCTACCTGCTACTAGCCGAACCAAATCTACATCTACTCGATGAAGAATATCACCACCACTCAACACATCGATATCCTGCTGCAAAACCACCACTCTACTCGTAAATTTTTGTTTCCCTAGTTGATAAGAACCTTTAATCGAAACCATTTAGCCCATTACATTTGAGTAACCTGACCACATCTTCATATTTATATATATACATATACATATTCTTATTTCATGAAACTTCCCCCACCATCAATCAACCTTCAGCCACCACAATTCCATTTCTCGTTTTTGTTCCTGTTTGAATCTATAACAACTAAATCACAATCTATACACCACTCCATTTATTCATTAGTACCTACTACTTGCTTCTTGTTTGAACATCTTACATAAACACGTCACCATCTTTAAAATCATAACAGTCACCCAAACCAATCTCTTGTTTTCTACTTCTAATCTGACGCAACTGTTGCTCCCTTCCTATCTTCTGTTCTATCTTCATTTTGCTAGAGCAACGACGATAATGATTATCAAAACTTCAACTCAATATTTTTTTGTTTCAAATAAAATATCAAACCAAACTACTACCACCGTCAAACACCGTTGATCATGCAACAACCCTACTTTTTCCGTCACTTCCGTTAACCTTCTGTTAGTCTATTTAACGGCAATTATTTAAATTTTGTGTGTTTATGTGTAATAAATACATACTTGGTCCTCAGAGGGTTGCAATAATTATTATGGGTTGATATTAATTCGAATAAACATTTTAAATAAAGAAATACGATAAAAATGATACGGTTTTAATAACTGGCTTTTTGAACAACGAAACGCTCGGGTTTAATTTTAATAATTAATTTATTAATTATTAACTTTTTAAAAATAATTAATTTATTGGGTTTTTAATAAATTAACGTTTGGTTGCGTTTAACAATCGGTTTAGCGTTCCGGGCCTTCGGTACGACTAAATGGCACTTGAAACGGACCACGATTACACGATTTTGTAAAAAGAGAGCCCGGGAATAAACCACTTGGGCTAATCGGCCGACCCCATGCTCCCCTCCCCTTATATTTTAATTTTTGGGCTTAATGGAGGGACTTATTTGTTAATTAGTGATTTTAAGCCCTAGTATTTAACACTAGCCTAAACCTAAAATTTGTAAAAACCCTCACAAAAAGAAAAAGGCAGTCGACACTTTCTTCCTCCCTCTCCCTCTCCTGCGTCGACCACATCCCAACCCTAGCACCACTCAATTTTGATTTTTAGATTAAACTTTCTACACGAACGTTGCAATTCCCTTCGTCCTCTACACGTTGGTATAATTTAATTGGTGATCAAAGGTATAATCACATGAACCCTAGCTTCAAAAATTCTGCTTTCATAAAGTTTTATAGTATATGTTGGTCAATTGCTCGATTCATCGCTTTTGTATGTGTTGTTAGTCGTTAATTTGACCGAATTAATTGTTTCACATGAAAACCGAATTTGATTTTGTTTTGTACAGTAATTTGACTTTGTTAAATGTTAACTATTATGATATAATTAGAATCCTCATGAAAAACTATTGATTTTAGGCTTTGGATTCACTTGATTTCGTTTCCGTGTGATTAAGTTATGTCAATTTGAATTATCGTTGTGTTTTAGTTGCTTGAACAGAAATCTGGGTTTGATATGTCACGAATTGACTTGTGAAACTTATACCACTGGAAATATAATTTAAAAACACTCAAGTTACACTAGGATATCATGTCATTTGCTTATGTATAACCCGAGATATGCTTGATTTAGGGAAAAAGTGGTTATACAGTACTTGCATGAAAACAGCCTTGTATGATAAAATGTGTTAACTCTGTGTTTAAAGCTTTGCATATTTGGAATGTACGCAAAAAGTAATTCACTTTCATGTAGATATCATAGGCTAATTGTATCTAGATTTTCGGATAATCGCGTGCGAATATGACTAGCTAAACTAGAATCGAATCTGTAAATTGCTCTCTGTTTTATACTCTGTGGATTGTGTTTATTGAATGAGCATGTAAGCTTCTGGAATATGAATTTTGACATGATATGTGACTTATGGTTAGTTTATTTCAAACTCCAAAACTTTATGCATTGGGCACACTAGTGTCATACTTTGAGTGACCTCTGAATTGAGCTGAAAAACTGAACATTCAACTTGCATGAATAAACTGTACAAATTTGCTAAACAAATTGCTCAACTTTTGATATGTGTTAGTTTGACTTGTCCTTGAACTATGGCCACTGGTCTTGTATCAATTTCATGTTCCTAGCTCCAGTTATAGCCAAAACGAAATCAGTGCGCGGTCAGAAACTGACTTGGCAAACCACAAATGTACCCCTTCTGATTCCTGACTTTTAATTATCGTATGAGACCCTGGCCAGACTTTTTGGAATAAATTTTGAGTAGACTTATGATCTGGAGTTTTCCATGTTTACTTAAATTTTTTACTATGAGATAATGTGCTAAGTATGCTACATGTTCATGAACAATGTGCACAACGATAAACTGAAATTGTGAAAATGATCATTTATGACCTAAAATGTGTTGTTTGACTTAGGATTGACATGTTGACCAACATTTGAAATGAACCTACTGATGTTGACTTTAGTTGACCACATTGACCAAGTTTGACTTTCGGTTTGACTTCGGTTGACTTTGTTTGACTTGCATGATATAGTTGACTTTTACTTTGAAACGCGTCGAGTCGAGTAATAAGACAACTTATACTATGAAACCACCCTTATTTAAGATACATATGTTGACCAACCTAAATACGTATACTTAGGTTGCATTACTCAGCTGTAAACCGTACAAGTTTTTGTCTGTCATCCGAGCTTTATTCAAAGGTGAGTCTACAGTCCCGCTTTTTACATGTTTTCAGGGATGAGAATACACGCTGTTATACTTACATTATCAAATGCTTTGGTATTGACACGAGTACTATATATGCATATTGAGTTTTTTCAAAAAGCCTCTTGCTTGAATACTTTTAATACCATCGGTGTAAGCACGATTTAGATGGACGGATCCGTTAGGTTGACAACCTCACCCTACAATATTAACTATGGTGCATTTACTTTGAACATTAGATACACTCGAACAAGTGTATAACATTTTACGAGGTAAGGGCGGGTATAGTGGTTTCTATACTCAGTTCATTGCTAGTATTCAGGTGCTCAGATTATGCAAACATTTTTGCAACTTGGTGTTGTACTTTTAAACTCTCGTGGTTAAGGAAATTTAAACTATTTTTTTGATAACTGTTTTTCAGATACTGTTATATAACTTTAACTGTAGATTCACCAACATTATTTATTGACCTGTTTTTGCGTGTTTTATTCTCAGATATTAATTGCTTCTGCTGTAAAATATTGCTATTACGTAGAAGTCAAGCCAAGAACTGGGACCAGAGTTAACATTCCGTTAAAGGAATTTTTGACGGGGTGTTACATATGGTATCAAAGCTGGTTTAACCTTAGCCGTAAAGGTAGTTATCGTTACGCGATCCGGCTGTCACGCTGGGCACCTGAACGGACTATGCTTTTTGGAGGGTTAATCGTAGACGGGGTTCCCACAGTGTTACCTGTGATGAAGCATTGGCTCTTACCCCTTGCGATCCCTTTGGAGAAGGGTTGGCCGGCTTGGCAGAGATGCGGGCTGTAAAATCAGTGTCTGAGGTAAGCCCAGTGGTCACCATAGGAAAGGCACTGGGTGGGTTTCGACCCCATATGTAATGTATTACATATGGTATCAGAGCTGTGGCTATAGGGAACTAGGATACATTAGTGTGTCTAACCGTAGGGCACATTAGTGAAGTCTAGTCTATAGCCGTGTGTCTTGGACGACTTTTATACACCATACCTACACTATTTGCTTCACAATGCTACATGTAGGGCTACACATTACACCACATACATATACGCCTTATACCATACAACATGGACTTGGACTAAATATACTATATCACGAAACACATACGTACGCACGAAGCCAGATTTAACTAAATTAAGTTGACTACGCCATCTTGAACTTATGGAGTCATGTCGAATGGAAATGTGAGATATCGTAATGTAATGACCGGGATTACATTACGGTAACTCATATAGAAGTTCCGACATCGCAAAATAAGGAATTGGGGCCGAGTCAAGTAGGTTACTTGGGTAAACAACGTTTAGAAAACAAACCGTATAATCTTAAATGTGAGTAGAAAATTACACTGTGCAAATTAATTATATTATAACTTGTAATCTTGACACAACTCATCAGTGCTCGACACTGGCTGCCACCACCGATCACTACTTGTCACTACAAGGACACTACTTGAACACACTCGTCATTTCATACCACTATTCAGTACTGTTTATCGATGTTAACTACTACTCAACACCGCCTCTCACTACTATTCATGACTGAACACTACTTCTCACTGCTTGTCATTACTAAATACTACTTACTACTACCCTTTGCTACTTGCTACTACTCAATACTACTCATTACTTCTTACCACTACTAAGTAATACTCGAAACTACCAACACCTCCGCATTTTACTACTCACTAATGTGCATCACAAATCATTTCTGATACGTCTTTAGAGGAGGAATTCCTGATAACCGCCCGCACAATACGTAGTAGATATTGTCTACCCGACTTCCAACTTACCAATCATTCAGCCACCCGTCGTTCATGATTTTGTTTCCCAACACGAGTCTATTGACTGATAACTATTATACCTTATTGAGTACGATTGGTATACATGTGTATATATACTTATGATGCGAGCATGCGATCTAACAACTTATATGTCACTACTATCATCACTGCTTATCACAACCCATCGATACTTATCACTAACGTCATCATTCATTTCTACTAATAATACTACTTTTTACCGTATCCCTTCTCATTCTTTTCCAACGTACTTTTCTTAAGCTGCAATCATTTTCATTATACCCACAAACATTACCAATCAACTTTGAACACATCGACGTGAACTACACTTCATCTATTTTTCACGAGGCACATACATCTGGAAGTTTGTACCAACCCTTTTCGATTAAATACCAGATTTTGTTTGAGTCACCATTACACCTTGTTCATTTTCGTTTTCCATGAAATTCATCACGTTCTCACTCATCAACCATAATGTTTATATATGCTGTCAACACCGGTGCTGAGAGAAACCTTACGCTAGAGAAGTTTGGTCACAACGTTTATAACCATGTACCTTCCTTAGACAAAGTGTACTCTATAGAACTATTAAACTGGGAAATTTTAATCTCGTGGTAGAAACAAACTGGTCATCTGACGATACAACTGAGGCAACTACAACCTGAAGGCTATTCGAATTCCTTTCACTAACGGTAATGGTGTACGGAGAGGAGATAAGTACACCATCATGTTATACTAATTACTCGAAGGTCCAGAAATACATGAGATGAGAATGTCTCGCAAAGAAATACATGAGATGAGAATGTCTCGCAATTCTGGCACATGTGAGTGAAGATGGATCGACGTTTAAGAGACCTGAATATGTCCCGACTATTAGAGATTGTTCTGGGTTTACACGTCCACCCCACCGTGAAGTCGAATTTCGAATTGATTTAGTGCCAATAGCTGCACCTGTTACGCGTACAATATACACATTTGCACCTTTAGAACTACAAGAGCTTCCCATAGTGAAGAACATTAGGGTTGTAATGCCCTAATTTGTGACATGTACTAGAAGGTGTGTCACATAACCACGAATTCCCGAGTTGGAGCTCCAGTCTTGTTTGTTAAGAAGAAGGATGGGTCAATGAGACTGTGTATCGACTACAGAGAATTGAACAAGTTGACAATCAAGAATTGGTATCCGCTACTGAGGATTGATGACTTATTTGATCAACTACAGGGATCTAGTTGTTATTCGAAGATTGATTTGAGATCCGGGTATCACCAATTGAGAGTCAAAGAAGCTGATGTCCCGAAGATGGTGTTTAGAACACGTTATGGAGATTATGAGTTTACAGTGATGCCGTTTGGTTTGACAAATGCACCAGCAGTGTTCATGGACCTCATGAACCGTGTGCGGAAGCCATACCTAGATAAATTCATCATTGTGTTTATTGATGATATATTGGTGTACTCCAAGAACAAGGAAGAACACGAACAACATCTACGTTCGATATTGACCATGCTTGGAAAAGAGCAGTTGTATGCAAAGTTCTCTAAGTGTGACTTTTGGTTACCAGAGGTACAATTTCTTGGCCATGTTGTAGGGGCCAATGGGATACAGGTCAATCCAGCAAAGATTGAGTCGGTTAAGAACTGGGAAACTCCAAAGATGCCAACTGATAAGGCTAAAAACGAACATATATTTCATCGCATTATCCCTCAAGAAAGACAAGCTTTTAGTTGCAGTTGTCCTATATACAAGGAATATTTGTTTAAATATTAAAAGGTGAAGACAAAAGACAGATTCGACGAATTGAAGGCGCAAACGACCAAAAAGCTAAAAAGTACAAAGTACAAGCAAAGAGGTTCAAATTATTGATGAGAAACGTCTCAAAATTACAAGAGTACAAGACGCAAAACGCAAAGTACAAGATATTAAATTATACGAAAGGACGTTCGAAAATTCGGAACCGAGACATGAACCAACTTTCAACGTACGACGCAACGGACCGAAACTTATAAATTAATTATGTATATAAATATAATATAATATATAATTAATTATATAAATTATATATTTATATTATACTTATATAATAAAATCCGTCGGCAAGCTAGGAGCCAAACTTGTGTCACTGGATTCCACAGCTCCGCACTCGCGGAGCTTATAAAGCCCAAAAAGGCCGCACTCGCGGAGCCCACAAAATCAGAAATCCACCTATAAAAGGTCATGCAATTCGACGGATTATTTACTTTATTTTCTTTTCATCATACGTAAATATATATATATATATATTATAATTATAATTATAATTATAATTTTAATCCTAATAATAAGGGTATGTTAGCGAATGTTGTAAGGGTGTAAGTCGAAATTCTGTCCGTGTAACGCTACGCTATTTTTAATCATTGTAAGTTATGTTCAACCTTTTTAATTTAATGTCTCGTAGCTAAGTTATTATTATGCTTATTTAAGCCAAAGTAATTATGATGTTGGGCTAAAAATATTAAAATTGGGTAATTGGGCTTTGTACCATAATTGGGGTTTAGACAAAAGAACGACACTTGTGGAAATTAGACTGTGGGCTATTAATGGGCTTTATATTTGTTTAACTGAATGATAGTTTGTTAATTTTAATATAAAAATTTACAATTGGACGTACCTATAAATAACCATATACACTCGATCGGACACGATGGGCGGGATATTTATATGTACGAATAATCGTTCATTTAACCGGACACGGGAATGGATTAATAGTCACTAGAATTATTAAAACAGGGGTGAAATTATGTACAAGGACACTTGGCATAATTGATAACAAAGTATTAAAACCTTGGGTTACACGCAGTCGATATCCTGGTGTAATTATTAAACAAAGTATTAAGACCTTGTTACAGTTTAAGTCCCCAATTAGTTGGAATATTTGACTTCGGGTATAAGGATAATTTGACGAGGATACTCGCACTTTATATTTATGACTGATGGACTGTTATGGACAAAAACCAGACGGACAAATTGAATAATCCAGGACAAAGAACAATTAACCCATGGGCATAAAACTAAAATCAACGCGTCAAACATCATGATTACGGAAGTTTAAATAAGCATAATTCCTTTATTTTCATATTTAATTGCACTTCTAATTATCACATTTTTATTTATTGTCATTGTATTTAATTGCACTTTTAATTATCGCACTTTTTAATTATCGTAATTTTATTTTATCGCACTTTTATTATTCGCAATTTCATTATCGTTATTTACTTTACGCTTTAAATTAAGTCTTTTATTTATTTAATATTTTACATTAGGTTTTAACTGCGACTAAAGTTTTAAAAATCGACAAACCGGTCATTAAACGGTAAAAACCCCCCTTTATAATAATAATATTACTTATATATATTTGTATTTTTATAAATTAAAACTAATATAGCGTTAAGCTTTGTTTAAAGATTTCCCTGTGGAACGAACCGGACTTACTAAAAACTACACTACTGTGCGATTAGGTACACTGCCTATAAGTGTTGTAGCAAGGTTTAGGTATATCCATTCTATAAATAAATAAATATCTTGTGTAAAATTGTATCGTATTTAGTAAAATATACACTATTTCATATACGCCTCGCATAACATCACCAACTTAGATCCGTGGGTCTAGCTGGTTACTACAGAGATTCATTGAAGGATTCTCTAAGGTTGCCCGACCACTAACTGCATTGACTCATAAAGGTAAGAAGTATGAGTGGTCAGAACCGCAAGGAACTGCATTTCAGTTGTTGAAAGAGAAGTTAACAACTGCACCAGTATTGTATCTACCCGAGGGAAGTGAAGATTTTGTTGTTTATTGTGATGCCTCACGTCAAGGAATGGGTTGCGTGCTTATGCAGCGAAATAAGGTTATTGCTTATGGATCACGACAGTTAAAGATTCACGAGCAGAACTACACTACGCACGACCTTAAACTAGGAGCTGTTGTCTTTGCACTTAAAATGTGGAGACACTACCTGTATGGAACCAAGTTTACTATCTTCACTGACCATAAGAGTTTACAGCACATATTCGATCAGAAACAGCTCAACATGAGACAACGACGTTGGATGGAACTACTTAATGATTATAACTGCGAACTTCAATACCATTCGGGCAAGGCGAATGTTGTAGCGGATGCTTTAAGCAAAAAGGAGCGAGAGAAACTCTTAGGGTTAAAGCTCATAACATAGTTGTCCGTACAAATCTCACATCACAGATCCGTGAAGCACAATAAGAAGCAGTGAAGCAAGAGAATGTCGATGTTGAATTTCTCAGAGGAATGGATAAGAAATTTGACATCAAGGAAGACAGAACACGGTACCTTGCTAATCGAATTTGGGTATCAAAGTTTGGTGGATTGAGAGAACTAGTGTTGGAGGAAGCACACAAGTCAAGGTACTCAATTCATCCAGGATAAGATAAAATGTGCCAAGATTTGAAGGCATTTTATTGGTGGCCAAATTTGAAAGCTGACATTGCTACCTATGTCGGAAAGTGCTTGACTTGCGCTAAGGTCAAGGCTGAACATCAGAAGCCATCAGGATTATTAACTCAACCAGAGATTCCCCAGTGGAAGTGGGAAGGTATTACAATGGACTTCATCACAAAACTGCCGAGAACGATAGGAGGTAACGATACTGTTTGAGTTATTGTGGATTGTCTCACAAAGTCTGCACACTTCTTACCTATAAGAGAAAATGATAAAATGGAGAAGTTGGCTCAGATCTACATTAAAGAAGTCGTCTCTAGGCATGGAGTGCCTATATCTATCATATCCGATCGCGACAGCAGATTCACTTTCAGGTTTTGGCAGTCACTACAGAAAGCAATGGGGACCCGCTTGGATATGAGTACAGCATATCACACCTAGACGGATGGCCAGAGTGAATGAACTATTCAGACTTTTGAGGACATGTTGCGAGCATGTGTCATTGATTTTGGGAACGGATGGGATAAGTACTTACCACTAGCTGAGTTCTCATATAATAACATCTACCATGCGAGCATTAAAGTTGCACCTTTCGAAGCGTTGAACGGAAGGAAATGTAGATCTCCCGTATGTTGGAGTGAATTGGGGGATAGTCAGTTGACAGGTCCCGAGATCATTCAGGAGACAACGGAGAAAGTCCTACAGATCCAAGAATGATTGAGAACGGCTCGGTGTCGTCAAAAGAGTTATACCAATGTTAGACGGAAGGACATAGAATTCCAAGTTGGTGACAAAGTTATGCTTAAGGTATCACCTTGGAAGGGTGTTATACGATTTGGGAAATGAGGTAAACTGAGTCATAGATATGTTGGAACATTCGAGATAACCGAAAGAGTTGGACTGGTAGCTTACAGATTGGAGCTGTCACAAGCAATCAGAAGTATACATGATGTTTTTCACGTGTCCAACTTGAAGAAGTGCTTAGCCGATGATAATTTGATTATTCCTTTAGAGGAACTGCGTATCGACGACAAACTTTATTTCATTGAGGAACCTATAGAAATCTTGGGCCGTGAGGTCAAGCAGTTGAAACAGAGCAGAATTCCTATCGTTAAAGTTCGGTGGAACGCGAAAAGAGGACCAAAGTTCAAGTGGGAGCATGAAGACCAGATGAGACTGAAATACCCGCAACTATTTCCTAAGGAAACTACTTCAGTGGACGATCACTAAAATTTCGGGACAAAATTTTTAATAACAGATGGGTAATGTAACAACCCTGCTTTTTCCGTCACTTCCGTTAACCTTCTATTAGTCTATTTAACGGCGATTATTTAACTTTTGTGTGTTTATGTGTAATAAATACATACTTGGTCCTCGAAGGGTTGCAATAATTATTATGGGTTGATATTAATTCGAATAAACATTTCAAATAAAGAAATACGATAAAAACGACACGGTTTTGATAACTGCCTTTTTGAACAACGAAACGCTCGGGTTTATTTTTAATAATTAATTTATTAATTATTAACTTTTTAAAAATAATTAATTTATTGGGTTTTTAATAAATTAACATTTGGTTGCATTTAACGATCGGTTTAGCGTTCCGGGCCTTCGGTACGACTAAACGGCACTTGAAACGGACCAAGATTACACGCTTTTGCAAAACGAGAGCCCTGGAATAACCCACTTGGGCCAATCGGCCAACCCCATGCTCCCCTCCCCTTATATTTTAATTTGTAGATACATGCTATTATATTCAAACTATAGATTCACATGCAGAATTGTTAGAAGAATTTCCAGAATTACAAGGAACAGGAGAATGTTCTTTAGGAGAAGGAACTGAACCAATTGATGAAACTGAAATGTTAGCTACACTTATGGTTAATGGATATAAACCAACAAC
Organism: Rutidosis leptorrhynchoides; assembly: GCF_046630445.1. Lineage (NCBI taxonomy): Eukaryota > Viridiplantae > Streptophyta > Magnoliopsida > Asterales > Asteraceae > Rutidosis > Rutidosis leptorrhynchoides. Next base: position 578,033,934 of record NC_092336.1, on the reverse strand, counting down.
AGAAGAAATTCAAATGCTAAAAGAAGAAGACAGATATCGATATAAATCATCGATAGAAGAACCTCCGACATTATAGTTAAAGCCACTTCCAAACCATTTGGAATACGCTTATTTACATGGTGAATCTGAATTACCTGTAATAATATCGTCTTCTCTTACTGAAAATGAAAAATCTCAACTCATTTCTGTGTTGAAAGCTCATAAACCAGCTATTGCATGGAAGATTCATGATATTAAAGGAATAAGTCCTTCGTATTGCACACATAAAATCCTTATGGAAGAAGGTCATAAAACGTATGTGCAATGCCAACGAAGACTAAATCCTAATATGCAAGATGTTGTTAAGAAAGAAATTATTAAACTGCTAGATGCAGGTTTAATTTATCTAATTTCTGATAGTCCATGGGTAAGCCCAGTTCAATACGTGCCTAAGAAGGGTGGCATGACTGTCATTACAAATGAGAAAAATGAGCTTATTCCTACTAGGACTGTAACAGGATGGCGTGTATGTTTTGATTATAGAAAATTAAATGACGCCACCAGAAAAGATCACTTTCCCTTACCTTTCATTGATCAAATGTTGGAAAGATTAGCCGGAAACAGTTACTATTGTTTTCTTGATGGTTTTTCCCGATATTTTCAGATTCCAATAGCACCCGATGATCAAGAAAAAACCACATTCACGTGCCCTTATGGTACTTTTTCTTATAAATGCATGCCATTTGGACTTTGCAATGCCCCTGCAACCTTTCAAAGGTGCATGATGGCGATTTTTCACGACATGATAGAAGAATGCATGGAAGTTTTCATGGATGACTTTTCAGTCTTCGGTGATACATTTGAATCATGTCTAGTTAATCTTGAACGAATGGTTATTAGATGTGAACAATCAAATCTAGTACTTAATTGGGAGAAATGCCATTTCTTGGTTAAAGAAGACATCGTTCTTGGACATAAAATTTCAAAAGAAGGAATTGAAGTGGATAGAGCTAAAGTAGATGTAATTGCTAAACTTCCACATCCCACCAATGTTAGAGGAGTTAGGAGTTTTCTAGGGCATGCCGGTTTTTACCGACGTTTCATAAAAGATTTTTCTAAAATTGCTACTCCTATGAATAAACTCCTAGAAAAGGATGCTTCATTCATCTTTTCAGATGAATGTATCAAATTTTTTAATATTCTTAAAGAAAAACTTACTAATGCGCCGATCATGATAACTCTAAATTGGAATCTACCATTTGAACTAATGTGCGATGCAAGTGATTTTGCAATGGGAGGCGTTTTAGGACAAAGGATTGAAAAACGATTTCAACCTATATATTATGCTAGTAAGACGTTACAAGGAGCACAAAAAAATTACACAACTACTGAAAAAGAACTCCTTGCTATTGTCTTTGCTTTTGACAAATTTCGTTCATATCTCGTTCTAGCTAAAACAGTGGTCTATACTGATCATTCTGCTCTTAGATACCTATTTTCAAAACAAGATGCTAAACCAAGATTAATCCGTTGGATCTTACTCTTACAAGAGTTTGATATTGAAATCTGAGATAAAAGAGGAGCAGAAAATCTCGCCGCTGATCATCTTTCTCGTCTTGAAAATCCTGAATTAGAAGTTCTAAATGAATCGGCCATACAAGACAACTTTCTTGATGAATATCTATTGAAGATAGATTATAATGAAATTCCATGGTTTGCAGACTATGCAAACTATTCAGTATGTGGATTCCTTGAAAAAGGATTGTCGTACCAAAAACGAAAGAAATTCTTTAGTGATATAAAACACTATTTCTGGGAAGATCCACATTTGTTTAAAAGTTGTCCCGATGGAATAATACGCCGATGTGTATTCGGAGATGAAGCTAGTAAAATCTTAAACCATTCTCACACAGGACCAACATGAGGGCATTATGGGCCTTAACTCACAGCAAGAAAAGTTTATGATGCTGGATTCTATTGGCCTACAATTTACAAAGACACACACCTTCTTTGCGAATCTTGTGATGCATGTCAAAGGGCCGGAAAAATAAGTCAACGTGATGAAATGCCACAAAATGTCATTCAAGTATGTGAAGTATTTGACATTTGGGGTATTGACTTTATGGGTCCATTTCCAAAATCTCATAATAATCTATATATTCTCATAGCCATTGATTATGTATCTTAATGGGCGGAAGCACAAGCTCTCCCAACTAATGATGCACGAGTTGTAGTCAACTTTTTAAAACGCCTTTTTGCTAGGTTTGGAACACCGAAAGCTTTAATAAGTGATCGGGGTACTCATTTTTGTAATAATCAACTTGAGAAAGTTCTTAAAAGATATGGAGTAACTCATAAAATCTCCACTGCTTATCATCCACAGACAAATGGACAATTTGAAAATACCAACCGAGCATTAAAATGTATTCTAGAGAAAACCGTAGGATCAAATCCGAAGGAATGGTCCATTAAATTGGAGGATGCACTCTGGACTTTTAGAACAGCCTACAAAACTCCAATTGGAACCACACCTTTTAGACTCGTTTACGGAAAAGCATGTCATCTTCCAGTAGAAATTGAACACAAAGCATTTTGGGCTTTGAAGACATGTAATCTTGATTTACATGAAGCTAGACGTCTACGATTAAGTCAACTAAACGAATTAGAAGAATTAAGACAAGAAGCATACGAAAATTCGTTAATCTATAAGGAAAAAAACGAAGAAAAGACATGATAAAAGAATCAGAAGTTCAAAAGAATTAAAAGAAGGAGATAGAGTTCTTATTTTCAATTCACGATTCAAGCTATTTCCTGGAAAATTGAAATCAAAATGGTCTGGACCATTCATAGTCAAAAGAGTTTTTCCATACGGAATAGTAGAATTGATAAATTCAAATGGGATTGAATTTAAAGTTAATGGTCACAGAGTTAAACATTACATAGATAGTCCAATGAAAGTTGACAACGAAGTTAATCACAATTTCGACACCACAACTAACTAAGTGTGGGGAGAATCAAGTTTTTAAAGGATAATATGTATTTTTATTAGAGTTAGATTTTCTGTTTTCGTGTAGTTCTCGAAAATGGAACCCGAATGGTCTTTCCCTAGCAGACCCTAAAGAACCAGTCTTCTCCCCCCATTCTGAATTTTTATTTTTTTTTAGGTTTTACGAGATGAAGACTTCCTGTGAATTAAACCATGGTCTAATGCTACACGCTTTGATCACTAAACGTAATAATGACACCCTTCCAAGTGAAATAGTATCATTAATCAGAAGTAAATTGGACGGAGTAAGAAAAGAATCCAGATGCGAAAATAATAAGTTACAATTTGGTAAAGGAAAATCAAAATCCACAGCGAAAAGGAGAGCACGACACCTTGAAAGATGTCACAAATGCGGAAAATGGTCACACGGAGGAAAATGTTCGACGAATCAGACATATTCCAATACCGAATTCATTACTTTATGCAGAGACGGACCGTTCATATGTTTAGAAGAAAAAACATTGAATGCTCGAGGTTACGCCTATGTAGCTATGGAAAATCAATTAGTCCGACTATCTTATGAGTGAGCTAGAGCATATCACTAAGAATACTATCTCACAGGTAAGTTTGTACAGTTTTTATTTTTATTTTTATTTTTATTTTTAACCTTTTGATAATAAACGCTAATTTATTCGCTATAAAGTATTAAATTGGTATTCGATAAAATTAGGTCTTGCGACCGAAATTATTGATATCATACAAAAATTTATTACATCACTGCGAAATTTACCGTTTATTTTTAAGGTATAAATATCTTTAATGAATCAACCTAAAATATTTCAAAAATTCGTCATAAGTTAAACTAGGTTATGGAACCGAAATTATTTTACCGAAAAGAGGGGCGTATATTTTTGATAATATTTGATTGATTAAAGTGGGATAAAAGACCAAAAAGATTTTTAATTTTATTTTTACTTTGTTTTTAAAATTAATATTAAAATAATATTGTAAACTTGTTAAAATTAATATATATTTAAAATTGTAAATATTTGAAAAATTAATATTTTTAAAACAAAAATATAATTTAAGTTTGGTGTGAATTTTTAATATGAATTTTTAATTTTATGCATTTTAAATTTAAGTTTGGTGTAAATGTAAAAACAAAAAATTTACTTTATTTTGCTAAGTTAAAAATATGATTTTTAAAATTCGTCGTGAGTTGAAGACTAGGTAGTTGAACCGAAATTGCTTTACCCGAGGGAGGGACGAGAACTTTTATTATCATTATTTTTATTCTTATTGAACTAAAGTATGCCAAAAACATTAAAAAAAACCCAAAAATCTTTGCTTTTAAAACCGCGCTTTAAATTGACAAATTTTAAAATTTTGTCGAGGGACGGACTAGGACAACGATCCGAAACGCCCTCGTTCCTAAAGGAAAACAAAATTTTTAGAATTTAATTAATTAAATGTTTTAAAAAGTTATAAGGTTTTATAAAAAAAAAATAAAAATTAGCCGCGACTCGCGGTGCTTTGTGGGTTCCCACCACCGCACTCGCGGAGCTTAGAAAATCCAGAAAAAAATATAACTGGTCGAACAGACCAGTTTGTACACCAACCACACCAATTTTCTGCGAAAAAAACCCACGAAAACACTCCCAAATTCGTGATTTTTCACCATTTTTCATCAAATCTTTTATAAAATTACAATGAGGAGACTATTATCAAGGAATTACTCAAGGAAATCGGTAAATTTCTACACCTAAACACCATTTAATCCGAATTTTTAGTGTTCTTGAACAATTTCATGCCTAATTCGATTTTGATGCTTTCTAGTGTAATAATGCTTCAATTGTTTGTGTATTATGCTTGTATAACATAGATTGATGCTATTTAACATGATTAGAAGCTTTGAACTTCAATTTTTGAATAATCTAGGGTTTGTGTTCTTGAGCAAAATTAGGGCTTTTTGATATAAACAGGTTATGGCCGAATTTTGTTGTTAGTTTATGCTAAATTGAGTAGTGTAACATGTTTAGGTTGCTAAATGATCAAAACTTTGATCCTAAACATGATTTATGAAGATTTAAGTGGACTTTTTGAACCAAAATTGCATGAACTTGATTTAATTGATATGAATGCCATGAGGAACTTATTTAATTGTTATAATGATTGTTTTTGACATGTTTTAAAAGATAAATGCGAAGGAACTTTGTGTACATTTTTGTAAAAGTATATTTGTAAAAGTGTAGAATTGTTAATATTTTGAAAATGTGTATAGAGTTTAATATGGATTAAACATGTCATTGTAATTGTTTAGATTTATGATTTTTCTAAAACTAATGCATATTTAGATGCACAAAAATTGTGTTTATTTTGCAGACTGAAAGGGGTGAATCTTCATCCCAGGCTCGCAATGCTCCTCCGGAAGATGCAGATCAACAGGAAATTAATAACCAATACCGACAAGATATGCCTCACCCAATTGTTTTATATTCAAACATTCATGAGGCAGATTTACATCCGAATTTGAGATTTGATAGATATTGGATAGACTATCCAAAATATCAAAAGAACCTACACAACCTTGTGTCTAATAATGTTGAGGTACCCAGAGTTATAGATCGGGAACCATTAGAGGTAGTGGAATTGGCCGAGCCAATCAGGGAATTACTTACTCAAAGGTATGGTAATTCTACTTTTAGTGATTGGGTAAGTTTATTCAACATGTGTAGACCTGTGTATAGAGAATGGTGCATAGAGTTATTATGTACTATTGAAATAAATGATCGGGTAGATACTTTAACCGATCGTAGTTTTCTTAGATTTTTATTAGGAGGGGAGATGCGCCATATGACTTTACTAGATATGGCTCGGGCTTTACGTATATATACGCCCGAGGAGCTAGCATCTTATGATTGTCAGAGGTTAATAGTTTATGGTAGGAGGGTGGATGAGAATTTTGATACGAATGACGTAAAGAGTAGGATGACTAGCCATCGCCGATTTCAGGGGGGATTATACTCTTATCTTGATATTGATAGAGCTGAATTAAGAGTAATACATAGGTTTTTAGCCAATTCGATTACACAACAAGGTAAGAATAAGGAAAAGGTAAATGAACAGGATTTGTTTTACCACATGTGTATTCGAGACCCACAGAGCACTGTAAGTATACCTTTTTGTGTGGGTTATTATTTATTGACTATGGTTAGGGGTATGAGGCGTGGTAGCATAATAGGAGGTGGTATATTTATTACTTTAATTGCTGAATATCTTGGTGTGGATAGAAGTCGGGGGGGAATATTAATGGCAGAACCAGAACCCCGTGATAGAATAGATTTGCGTGTTTATCATGGTGCTAAAGTTTTAAAGAAACGAAACAACGCGGCAGCACGTTATGATGGCAGGCATCCACAGGTTGAGAGAGATCAATAGCAAGGTCAACCGGGAGGGGGTAATCCAATGACGGAAATGCAAATTTTTATGGCTCGACACGAGTATGAAATGGCTAGACAAAAAGCATTTCAAGATTGGCAGTATCATCAAAGCCAAATCATAAGTCATTGTACACACGTAGGTAGAGACTACATTCCTACCGTTATGCCCAAATTTGCTCCTTGGACTTTAGAGAGCTGACCACCATATCCTACATATGACCCGGCCCAAGCATTTTACAGCATCTATGGATACGCTTGGGACCCATACTGGAACCATTCTCCTCATCCGTAATTTTCTATTTTTGTTTATTTTATTGTAATGTTACTAATTCTTAATTTTCTTATTTCTTATTTCTTATTTTATTATTATAATAGATTTTATAATTTTCTAAATTTATTAGATTTTAATAATTTTTGAATGTGGTGTGAAAACCCAACTTCAAAAATATGTATATATGTGTTTGTAGTTTATCTCATGTACAAAACAGGGTAAAACAGCGCATTTTCAAAGACTGGCATTAAGTTCAGCAAAAACTAGTACTTTTGACGACAAAAATAAAAAACAAATGTGATGTAACAACAAGACAGAATGAACAAATGATGTGCACCATTTATCATTCAGCAAACAAACGCCAATATGTTTGGAAACTTTGGTAAAATTTAATTATTTTTCTACGCTAATCACCCTCAATAATTTAAATTGTTATTGATTTCTTGCAAATGAGGGCATTGCAAGATCTTAAGTGTGGGAAGGGGTTAAATTCTTTCAGATTTTTAAAATTTTTAACTTAAACACTTGGTTACCATTAAAAATACTAGTAACGTAGTAGTTGTATTAGAATCTAGTGCTCTCTGATAACAAAGAACAGCCCTAGTCTTATATACTGACTACCCACTTCTAGTAAAATTTTTCAAAATTTTCAATTAAATGAATTCAAAATCATGTTTATACATATTTATGAACGATAAAACTAGGTGTTAACACCGAAATTATTGTTACCTCGGAAAGGACATAAATTGAGAAACAAACCAAAATGTTAGAATTCATTTAAAATGGAATAGAGGAAAATAAAAAGGCAAATAAAAGAAAATAAAAGCCAAGTGTGGGAAAATTTATCAAGTTATTTAAAACATAAGTCACATATTTTTGTAACAAATAATTGAAGATACTTTTGCTTTGGACTAAACTAAACAGTTTTACCCGATTTACTGTAAGAAAGATGGATCTACACGATGAATCAATTCCATCATTAAAAGGAAGTAAAGTCTTCCAAAAAAAAATGCGCTTCTTGATTTAGGTCATGAAGTTGTCGTCCAGACCAGCTGTAGGTTGACGAAAAATCTAGAAAAGTCATCTCTAAAATCAGCAGGAAATCCACGGACCTCAGCATCAAACAGGATCGCCAAGTGGTCAGACTTATCCTAACCATGAGAGGATCTGTCTTGTAAAATGGGGAGGATGCCGTGCAAATTAGCTTGATAAGACTAATGAATCAGATCCCCAGAAAGGATAATCTCCTTAAAGATCAAAAATCAGCTTTTAAGACTGATATTACTCAATCCTTGAGATTGACCTTAAAGATTGAGAATTACAAACTCATGGAATTCAATGATATCTAAACTCGAGCTTGAACGAGAAAATATTTTGATCAAAATTTCAAACCGATTTGTTTTCTGAAAACCCATTTTCAATGCGTTCATTACCATTGAACGTAAAATCCTAGGAATTCACCTGGAATTCATTAGGTCACCTGAACCAAATCGGGTGTCAACCGTAAGAACGGTGGTTGCATAGCATGGTCAAAGACAGGACCTTGTGCCAGACCGGAAAATTATAAGGGTGAGCTTTACTATTGCTCCTACCAAGGATAGTAATTGCATCCGACATGTTATAAGACCATAATTAAAAGCATGTCAGGGGACATTGCCTTAACAGTTGCTTGTTCAACGCTTTCCTTTACAACCGGACGGTAGTTTACCAAAAGGTAATATACGGAGAAAGTATACTGGACGTGTTGCTTTCCCAATACAAGGTTAGCAAGTGGGTGACACAAAACCGCAAGTTTTGAGCTAAAGTTTTCAAATCTGAAACCCACCAAACCCACAAAAAGAATTTGCAAACACCGGTGAAGGGTTATTCCGGAAAACTTATCAGGGGTAAAAACTAGATTGAATTTTCAAAAAGATCAAATGTTTTCATAAAGATCCAATTTCCTTAAAGGATCTAAATTTTTATAGTCATGTGGGACTGTAAACCATAACGTTACTACCATTGTTCATACCGCCGTAATGAAATCACTGATGTACAAAGTGTGAAGAATAAAGAAGTGATTCTAGTATATTTCAAGACTATATTACTTGAGGACAAGCAACGCTCAAGTGTGGGAATATTTGATAATGCTAAAAACGAACATATATTTCATCGCATTATCCCTCAAGAAAGACAAGCTTTTAGTTGCAGTTGTCCTATTTACAAGGAATATTTGTTTAAATATTAAAAGGTGAAGACTGTAGTGACCCGAACTTTTCCATGTTTATATATATTAATTGAGATTGATATTTACATGATTAAATGTTTCCAACATGTTAAGCAATCAAACTTGTTAAGACTTGATTAATTGAAATATGTTTCATATAGACAATTGACCACCCAAGTTGACCGGTGATTCACGAACGTTAAAACTTGTAAAAACTATATGATGACATATATATGGATATATATATATAGTTAATATGATACTATGATAAGTAAACATATCATTAAGTATATTTACAATGAACTACATATGTAAAAACAAGACTACTAACTTAATGATTTTTAAACGAGACATATATGTAACGATTATCGTTGTAAAGACATTTAATGTATATATATCATATTAAGAGATATTCATACATGATAATATCATGATAATATAATAATTTAAAACCTCATTTGATATTATAAACATTGGGTTAACAACATTTAACAAGATCGTTAACCTAAAGGTTTCAAAACAACACTTACATATAACGACTAACGATGACTTAACGACTCAGTTAAAATGTATATACATGTAGTGTTTTAATATGTATTTATACACTTTTGAAAGACTTCAATACACTTATCAAAATACTTCTACTTAACAAAAATGCTTACAATTACATCCTCGTTCAGTTTCATCAACAATTCTACTCGTATGCACCCGTATTCGTACTCGTACAATACACAGCTTTTAGATGTATGTACTATTGGTATATACACTCCAATGATCAGCTCTTAGCAGCCCATGTGAGTCACCTAACACATGTGGGAACCATCATTTGGCAACTAGCAAGAAATATCTCATAAAATTACAAAAATATGAGTAATCATTCATGACTTATTTACATGAAAACAAAATTACATATCCTTTATATCTAATCCATACACCAACGACCAAAAACACCTATAAACACTTTCATTCTTCAATTTCCTTCATCTAATTGATCTCTCTCAAGTTCTATCTTCAAGTTCTAAGTGTTCTTCATATATTCTACAAGTTCTAGTTACAAAAAAATCAAGAATACTTTCAAGTTTGCTAGCTCACTTCCAATCTTGTAAGGTGATCATCCAACCTCAAGAAATCTTTGTTTCTTACAGTAGGTTATCATTCTAATACAAGGTAATAATCATATTCAAACTTTGGTTCAATTTCTATAACTATAACAATCATATTTCAAGAGATGATCTTACTTGAACTTGTTTTCGTGTCATGATTCTGCTTCAAGAACTTCGAGCCATCCAAGGATCCGTTGAAGCTAGATCCATTTTTCTCTTTTCCAGTAGGTTTATCCAAGGAACTTAAGGTAGTAATGATGTTCATAACATCATTCGATTCATACATATAAAGCTATCTTATTCGAAGGTTTAAACTTGTAATCACTAGAACATAGTTTAGTTAATTCTAAACTTGTTCGCAAATAAAAGTTAATCCTTCTAACTTGACTTTTAAAATCAACTAAACACATGTTCTATATCTATATGATATGCTAACTTAATGATTTAAAACCTGGAAACACGAAAAACACCGTAAAACCGGATTTACGCCGTCGTAGTAACACCGCGGGCTGTTTTGGGTTAGTTAATTAAAAACTATGATAAACTTTGATTTAAAAGTTTTTATTCTGAGAAAATGATTTTTATTATGAACATGAAACTATATCCAAAAATTATGGTTAAACTCAAAGTGGAAGTATGTTTTCTAAAATGGTCATCTAGACGTCGTTCTTTCGACTGAAATGACTACCTTTACAAAAACGACTTGTAACTTATTTTTCCGACTATAAACCTATACTTTTTCTATTTAGATTCATAAAATAGAGTTCAATATGAAACCATAGCAATTTGATTCACTCAAAACGGATTTAAAATGAAGAAGTTATGGGTAAAACAAGATTGGATAATTTTTCTCATTTTAGCTACGTGAAAATTGGTAACAAATCTATTCCAACCATAACTTAATCAACTTGTATTATATATTATGTAATCTTGAGATACCATAGACACGTATACAATGTTTCGACCTATCATGTCGACACATCTATATATATTTCGGAACAACCATAGACACTCTATATGTGAATGTTGGAGTTAGCTATACAGGGTTGAGGTTGATTCCAAAATATATATAGTTTGAGTTGTGATCAATACTGAGATACGTATACACTGGGTCGTGGATTGATTCAAGATAATATTTATCGATTTATTTCTGTACATCTAACTGTGGACAACTAGTTGTAGGTTACTAACAAGGACAGCTGACTTAATAAACTTAAAACATCAAAATATATTAAAAGTGTTGTAAATATATTTTGAACATACTTTGATATATATGTATATATTGTTATAGGTTCGTGAATCAACCAGTGGCCAAGTCTTACTTCCCGACGAAGTAAAAATCTGTGAAAGTGAGTTATAGTCCCACTTTTAAAATCTAATATTTTTGGGATGAGAATACATGCAGGTTTTATAAATGATTTACAAAATAGACACAAGTACGTGAAACTACATTCTATGGTTGAATTATCGAAATCGAATATGCCCCTTTTTATTAAGTCTGGTAATCTAAGAATTAGGGAACAGACACCCTAATTGACGCGAATCCTAAAGATAGATCTATTGGGCCTAACAAACCCCATCCAAAGTACCGGATGCTTTAGTACTTCGAAATTTATATCATATCCGAAGGGTGTCCCGGAATGATGGGGATATTCTTATATATGCATCTTGTTAATGTCGGTTACCAGGTGTTCACCATATGAATGATTTTTATCTCTATGTATGGGATGTGTATTGAAATATGAAATCTTGTGGTCTATTATTATGATTTGATATATATAGGTTAAACCTATAACTCACCAACATTTTTGTTGACGTTTTAAGCATGTTTATTCTCAGGTGATTATTAAGAGCTTCCGCTGTCGCATACTTAAATAAGGACGAGATTTGGAGTCCATGCTTGTATGATATTGTGTAAAAACTGCATTCAAGAAACTTATTTTGTTGTAACATATTTGTATTGTAAACCATTATGTAATGGTCGCGTGTAAACAGGATATTTTAGATTATCATTATTTGATAATCTACGTAAAGCTTTTTAAAACCTTTATCTATGAAATAAAGGTTATGGTTTGTTTTAAAAATGAATGCAGTCTTTGAAAAATGTCTCATATAGAGGTCAAAACCTCGCAACGAAATCAATTAATATGGAACGTTTTTAATCAATAAGAACGGGACATTTCAGTTGGTATCCGAGCGTTGGTCTTAGAGAACCAGAATTTTGCATTAGTGTGTCTTATCGAGTTTGTTAGGATGCATTAGTGAGTCTGGACTTCGACCGTGTTTACTTGAAAAATGATTGCTTAACAAATTTTGTTGGAAACTATATATTTTTAACATATGAATATTATGTGATATATTAATCTCTTAACGCGTTTGATATTATGTGATAGATGTCTACCTCTAGAACAAGTCCCATTGACTCACCTAATAATAATGAAGAGTCAAGTGTAAATTGGAATGATTCGTGGACTGATTCACAAGTTCCCGAAGAGGAACCGGAAGAAGAGTCGGAACCGGAAGAAGAATCGAAACCGGAAGAAGAATCGAAACCGGATGAAGAAATAGAACCGGTGGGGGAAATAATAAAACGGTTAAGTAAAAGAAAATCCTCAACCAACCGACCAAGGTTAATTATGGTCAATGGTGTTTCCGCCAAGGAAGCAAAATATTGGGAGGATTACCAATTCTCCGATGAATCGGATTCCGACGAGAATTCCGATGATGTTATAGAAATTACCCCAACTGAATTTAAAAAGGTAAAAGAAAATAATAAGGGAAAGGGCATAAAAATAGAGAAATCTAATTCCAACCCCGATGAACTTTATATGTATCGTCAACCCCCGAAGTCCTTAAGTTGTAACAATGACCCGGGAACCTCTAAACCACCAGGTTTTTCTAAACCAATGTGGATCACGACGGCTCGTATTAGGGGAACATCATATATCCCTAGAAACTTGGCAAAACGAACCAAAACCGAAGAAGAAGAAACAAGCGAGTCGGAATAAGATAGTTGTATTCGTGTGGTGTAATATATGTAATATAGTGTGCTTATGCTTTATGATATATGTAAAAATTGCTTGTATTAATAAGTATTTTTTTATGAATCTAACTCTTGTCTATTTTACAGTTTAAAAACACAAAATGGATAGACAACCCAATATTTTAAGAGACCTACCCGGAGACATGATTGATGAAATCTTGTCTAGAGTCGGTCAGAATTCCTCGGCACAACTATTTAAGGCGAGATCAGTTTGTAAGATATTCGAAGAACGTTCCAAGAATGTCTTGGTTTATAAGAGACTTTCGTTTGAAAGATGGGGGATATCACATTGGGAAACCCATAAGTTACGATGTGTTTACTTTGACGCATATATTGCGGGGAACCCAAATGCTATTTTACGCAACTGGTTAAGAAATTATTTTGACTCAATGTATCCGAATATAGGACTTCATGATTTAGAAAAAGCGGCTAACATGCAACATAAAGAAGCATGCTATGCTTACGGGTTAGTAATGTTCGCTTCTCACCAAAGTGAGAAAAAGAACATCGGGCTACAGCTATTAAACAAAGCGTTTCCACAAGTGACGGAGTCGGTAATTGGGGTAAGAAATGAGGTTTTTAGATTGTTACGGGACTGTTGGACATTACGTAACCCTCGTCCCTTTGACGACGTTACAACACGCTGTCTTATCAACGGCCATAACGGTTATGTTCCACAAGACCAAGGATGGGAAGTAGTCCTAGTAAAACCAGAATGCATGACTTGTTTCTGGACGTATGAATTACGTGTCTTTATTGCCTTTGCTGAACAACTTGTGTACTAGCTAGAATTATCTTCACAACTATCTTGTATCAAAGTTATTGTGTGCTATATTTCATGCTTTATGTAAAATAAGCGGTATTGTAAGTTTGTAAAATATTGTGTAAAAGTTTGAACGCGAAATATTATTATAATCAGTTTTTCATATAGAATTGTAGTAGTTGAATTGTATATTAGCTACTAAGTATGAACTTAACGGGTAGGTACTACCCGAATTTAAACTTATAAAACGCTAATATGAAGAAAAAGCTTTTATAAATGAGTTCATATTATGCTACGAAATACTATTAACTACTCTTAATATTCTGTATGATTAACTTGTTCCATTTAACTATTTTGAAGGAAATGGCACCGACTACTCGACACACCGTGAATATGAATGAAGAGGAATTCCGTACTTTTCTAGCTTCAAACATAGCCGCAGTACAGGCTGCGCTACATACCAACAATAACATTGGATCTAGCAGTACAGGAAATCGTGTAGGATGCACCTACAAAGAATTCACTGCCTGCAAACCTTTGGAATTTGATGGAACCGAAGGACCGATCGGATTGAAACGGTGGACCGAGAAGTTTGAATCGGTGTTTGCCATAAGTAAGTGTACTGAAGAGGACAAAGTGAAGTATGCTACACATACCTTCACAGGTTCTGCGTTAACATGGTGGAATACCTATCTAGAGCAAGTGGGACAAGATGATGCGTACGCACTACCGTGGTCAGCATTCAAGCACTTGATGAACGAGAAGTACCGTCCCAGAACCGAAGTCAATAAGCTCAAGACAGAACTTAGAGGGTTACGAACCCAAGGATTTGATATTACCACGTACGAAAGACGATTCACAGAATTGTGCCTATTGTGTCCGGGAGCATTCGAAGATGAGGAAGAGAAGATCGACGCGTTTGTGAAAGGATTACCGGAAAGAATCCAAGAAGATATAAGTTCACACGAGCCCGCCTCCATACAACAGGCATGTAGAATGGCTCACAAACTAGTGAACCAGATTGAAGAAAGAATTAAAGAACAGACTGCTGAAGAGGCCAATGTGAAGCAAGTCAAAAGAAAGTGGGAGGAAAACGGTGATAAGAATCGCCAATACAGCAACAACAACAATTACAACAATAATCGCAACAATTATCCCAACAATCGCAACTACAACAAACGGCCCAACAACAACAACAACAACAACAACAACAGCAACTACAACAATCATCCCAACAACAATAATAACCTCAACAGCAACAACAATCAGAAGCAGCTATGCCAAAGGTGTGAAAAGTATCACTCGGGGTTCTGCACCAAATTTGCAACAAGTGTAAAAGAAATGGTCATAGCGCGGCGAAGTGTGAGGTCTACGGACCAGGGGTTAATAGAACGAAAGGAACAAATGGTGTCGGAACGAGTAATGGCAGAGCAA
Organism: Rutidosis leptorrhynchoides; assembly: GCF_046630445.1. NCBI lineage: Eukaryota > Viridiplantae > Streptophyta > Magnoliopsida > Asterales > Asteraceae > Rutidosis > Rutidosis leptorrhynchoides. The sequence continues at coordinate 578,018,709 of NC_092336.1, read as the reverse complement.
GTAGTGTCGGAGCAAGTTATGCCAATGTAGTTTGTTATAAATGTGGAAAACCGGGCCACATTATTAGAAATTGCCCGAACCAGGAGAACACGAATGGACAAGGCCGCGGAAGAGTTTTCAATATTAATGCGGCAGAGGCACAGGAAGACCCGGAGCTTGTTACGGGTACGTTTCTTATTGACAATAAATCTGCTTACGTTTTATTTGATTCGGGTGCGGATAGAAGCTATATGAGTAGAGATTTTTGTGCTAAATTAAGTTGTCCATTGACGCCTTTGGATAGTAAATTTTTACTCGAATTAGCAAATGGTAAATTAATTTCAGCAGATAATATATGTCGGAATCGAGAAATTAAACTGGTTAGCGAAACATTTAAGATTGATTTGATACCAGTAGAGTTAGGGAGTTTTGATGTGATAATCGGTATGGACTGGTTGAAAGAAGTGAAAGCAGAGATCGTTTGTTACAAAAATGCAATTTGCATTATACGAGAAAAAGGAAAACCCTTAATGGTGTACGGAGAAAAGGGCAACACGAAGCTACATCTTATTAGTAATTTGAAGGCACAAAAACTAATAAGAAAAGGTTGCTATGCTGTTCTAGCACACGTCGAGAAAGTACAAACTGAAGAAAAGAGCATCAATGATGTTCCCATTGCAAAAGAATTTCCCGATGTATTTCCGAAAGAATTTCCGGGATTACCCCCACATCGATCCGTTGAATTTCAAATAGATCTTGTACCAGGAGCTGCACCAATAGCTCGTGCTCCTTACAGACTCGCACCCAGCGAGATGAAAGAACTACAAAGCCAATTACAAGAACTTTTAGAGCGTGGTTTCATTCGACCAAGCACATCACCGTGGGGAGCTCCTGTTTTGTTTGTCAAGAAGAAAGATGGTACATTCAGGTTGTGTATCGACTACCGAGAGTTGAACAAACTTACCATCAAGAACCGTTACCCACTACCGAGAATCGACGACTTATTTGATCAACTACAAGGCTCGTCTTTTTATTCAAAGATTGACTTACGTTCCGGGTATCATCAAATGCGGGTGAAAGAAGATGATATTCCAAAGACTGCTTTCAGAACACGTTACGGTCATTACGAGTTTATGGTCATGCCGTTTGGTTTAACTAATGCACCAGCTGTGTTCATGGACCTTATGAACCGAGTGTGTGGACCATACCTTGACAAGTTTGTCATTGTTTTCATTGATGACATACTTATTTACTCAAAGAATGACCAAGAACACGGTGAACATTTGAGAAAGGTGTTAGAAGTATTGAGGAAGGAAGAATTGTACGCTAAGTTTTCAAAGTGTGCATTTTGGTTGGAAGAAGTTCAATTCCTCGGTCACATAGTGAACAAAGAAGGTATTAAGGTGGATCCGGCAAAGATAGAAACTGTTGAAAAGTGAGAAACCCCGAAAACTCCGAAACACATACGCCAGTTTTTAGGACTAGCTGGTTACTACAGAAGGTTCATCCAACACTTTTCCAGAATAGCAAAACCCTTGACTGCATTAACGCATAAAGGGAAGAAATTTGAATGGAATGACGAACAAGAGAAAGCGTTTCAGTTATTGAAGAAAAAGCTAACTACGGCACTTATATTGTCATTGCCTGAAGGGAATGATGATTTTGTGATTTATTGTGACGCATCAAAGCAAGGTCTCGGTTGTGTATTAATGCAACGAACGAAGGTGATTGCTTATGCGTCTAGACAATTGAAGATTCACGAACAAAATTATACGACGCATGATTTGGAATTAGGCGCAGTTGTTTTTGCATTAAAGACTTGGAGGCACTACTTATATGGGGTCAAAAGTATTATATATACTGACCACAAAAGTCTTCAACACATATTTAATCAGAAATAACTGAATATGAGGCAGCGTAGGTGGATTGAATTATTGAATGATTACGACTTTGAGATTCGTTACCACCCGGGAAAGGCAAATGTGGTAGCCGATGCCTTGAGCAGGAAGGACAGAGAACCCATTCGAGTAAAATCTATGAATATAATGATTCATAATAACCTTACTACTCAAATAAAGGAGGCGCAACAAGGAGTTTTAAAAGAGGGAAATTTAAAGGATGAAATACCCAAAGGATCGGAGAAGCATCTTAATATTCGGGAAGACGGAACCCGGTATAGGGCTGAAAGGATTTGGGTACCAAAATTTGGAGATATGAGAGAAATGGTACTTAGAGAAGCTCATAAAACCAGATACTCAATACATCCTGGAACGGGGAAGATGTACAAGGATCTCAAGAAACATTTCTGGTGGCCGGGTATGAAAGCCGATGTTGCTAAATACGTAGGAGAATGTTTGACGTGTTCTAAGGTCAAAGCTGAGCATCAGAAACCATCAGGTCTACTTCAACAACCCGAAATCCCGGAATGGAAATGGGAAAACATTACCATGGATTTCATCACTAAATTGCCAAGGACTGCAAGTGGTTTTGATACTATTTGGGTAATAGTTGATCGTCTCACCAAATCAGCACACTTCCTACCAATAAGAGAAGATGACAAGATGGAGAAGTTAGCACGACTGTATTTGAAGGAAGTCATCTCCAGACATGGAATACCAATCTCTATTATCTCTGATAGGGATGGCAGATTTATTTCAAGATTCTGGCAGACATTACAGCAAGCATTAGGAACTCGTCTAGACATGAGTACTGCCTATCATCCACAAACTGATGGGCAGAGCGAAAGGACGATACAAACGCTTGAAGACATGCTACGAGCATGTGTTATTGATTTCGGAAACAGTTGGGATCGACATCTACCGTTAGCAGAATTTTCCTACAACAACAGCTACCATTCAAGCATTGAGATGGCGCCGTTTGAAGCACTTTATGGTAGAAAGTGCAGGTCTCCGATTTGTTGGAGTGAAGTGGGGGATAGACAGATTACGGGTCCGGAGATTATACAAGAAACTACCGAGAAGATCATCCAAATTCAACAACGGTTGAAAACCGCCCAAAGTCGATAAAAGAGCTACGCTGACATTAAAAGAAAAGATATAGAATTTGAAATTGGAGAGATGGTCATGTTTAAAGTTGCACCTTGGAAAGGCGTTGTTCGATTTGGTAAACGAGGGAAATTAAATCCAAGGTATATTGGACCATTCAAGATTATTGATCGTGTCGGACCAGTAGCTTACCGACTAGAGTTACCTCAACAACTCGCGGCTGTACATAACACTTTCCACGTCTCGAATTTGAAGAAATTTTTTGCTAAAGAAGATCTCACTATTCTGTTAGATGAAATCCAAATCAACGAAAAACTTCAATTCATCGAAGAACCCGTCGAAATAATGGATCGTGAGGTTAAAAGACTTAAGCAAAACAAGATACCAATTGTTAAGGTTCGATGGAATGATCGTAGAGGACCCGAGTTCACCTGGGAGCGTGAAGATCAGATGAAGAAGAAATACCCGCATCTATTTTCCAGAAGATTCGTCAACACCTTCAACAGCTTAAAATTTCGGGACGAAATTTATTTAACGGGTAGGTACTGTAGTGACCCGAACTTTTCCATGTTTATATATATTAATTGAGATTGATATTTACATGATTAAATGTTTCCAACATGTTAAGCAATCAAACTTGCTAAGACTTGATTAATTGAAATATGTTTCATATAGACAATTGACCACCCAAGTTGACCGGTGATTCACGAACGTTAAAACTTGTAAAAACTATATGATGACATATATATGGATATATATATAGTTAATATGATACTATGATAAGTAAACATATCATTAAGTATATTTACAATGAACTACATATGTAAAAACAAGACTACTAACTTAATGATTTTTAAACGAGACATATATGTAACGATTATCGTTGTAAAGACATTTAATGTATATATATCATATTAAGAGATATTCATACATGATAATATCATGATAATATAATAATTTAAAACCTCATTTGATATTATAAACATTGGGTTAACAACATTTAACAAGATCGTTAACCTAAAGGTTTCAAAACAACACTTACATATAACGACTAACGATGACTTAACGACTCAGTTAAAATGTATATACATGTAGTGTTTTAATATGTATTTATACACTTTTGAAAGACTTCAATACAATTATCAAAATACTTCTACTTAACAAAAATGCTTACAATTACATCCTCGTTCAGTTTCATCAACAATTCTACTCGTATGCACCCGTATTCGTACTCGTACAATACACAGCTTTTAGATGTATGTACTATTGGTATATACACTCCAATGATCAGCTCTTAGCAGCCCATGTGAGTCACCTAACACATGTGGGAACCATCATTTGGCAACTAGCAAGAAATATCTCATAAAATTACAAAAATATGAGTAATCATTCATGACTTATTTACATGAAAACAAAATTACATATCCTTTATATCTAATCCATACACCAACGACCAAAAACACCTACAAACACTTTCATTCTTCAATTTCCTTCATCTAATTGATCTCTCTCAAGTTCTATCTTCAAGTTCTAAGTGTTCTTCATATATTCTACAAGTTCTAGTTACAAAAAAATCAAGAATACTTTCAAGTTTGCTAGCTCACTTCCAATCTTGTAAGGTGATCATCCAACCTCAAGAAATCTTTGTTTATTACAGTAGGTTATCATTCTAATACAAGGTAATAATCATATTCAAACTTTGGTTCAATTTCTATAACTATAACAATCTTATTTCAAGAGATGATCTTACTTGAACTTGTTTTCGTGTCATGATTCTGCTTCAAGAACTTCGAGCCATCCAAGGATCCGTTGAAGCTAGATCCATTTTTATCTTTTCCAGTAGGTTTATCCAAGGAACTTAAGGTAGTAATGATGTTCATAACATCATTCGATTCATACATATAAAGCTATCTTATTCGAAGGTTTAAACTTGTAATCACTAGAACATAGTTTAGTTAATTCTAAACTTGTTCGCAAATAAAAGTTAATCCTTCTAACTTGACTTTTAAAATCAACTAAACACATGTTCTATATCTATATGATATGCTAACTTAATGATTTAAAACCTGGAAACACGAAAAACACCGTAAAACCGGATTTACGCCGTCGTAGTAACACCGCGGGCTGTTTTGGGTTAGTTAATTAAAAACTATGATAAACTTTGATTTAAAAGTTGTTATTCTGAGAAAATGATTTTTATTATGAACATGAAACTATATCCAAAAATTATGGTTAAACTCAAAGTGGAAGTATATTTTCTAAAATGGTCATCTAGACGTCGTTCTTTCGACTGAAATGACTACCTTTACAAAAACGACTTGTAACTTATTTTTCTGACTATAAACCTATACTTTTTCTATTTATATTCATAAAATAGAGTTCAATATGAAACCATAGCAATTTGATTCACTCAAAACGGATTTAAAATGAAGAAGTTATGGGTAAAACAAGATTGGATAATTTTTCTCATTTTAGCTACGTGAAAATTGGTAACAAATCTATTCCAACCATAACTTAATCAACTTGTATTATATATTATGTAATCTTGAGATACCATAGACACGTATACAATGTTTCGACCTATCATGTCGACACATCTATATATATTTCGGAACAACCATAGACACTCTATATGTGAATGTTGGAGTTAGCTATACAGGGTTGAGGTTGATTCCAAAATATATATAGTTTGAGTTGTGATCAATACTGAGATACGTATACACTGGGTCGTGGATTGATTCAAGATAATATTTATCGATTTATTTCTGTACATCTAACTGTGGACAACTAGTTGTAGGTTACTAACAAGGACAGCTGACTTAATAAACTTAAAACATCAAAATATATTAAAAGTGTTGTAAATATATTTTGAACATACTTTGATATATATGTATATATTGTTATAGGTTCGTGAATCAACCAGTGGCCAAGTCTTACTTCCCGACGAAGTAAAAATCTGTGAAAGTGAGTTATAGTCCCACTTTTAAAATCTAATATTTTTGGGATGAGAATACATGCAGGTTTTATAAATGATTTACAAAATAGACACAAGTACGTGAAACTACATTCTATGGTTGAATTATCGAAATCGAATATGCCCCTTTTTATTAAGTCTGGTAATCTAAGAATTAGGGAACAGACACCCTAATTGACGCGAATCCTAAAGATAGATCTATTGGGCCTAACAAACCCCATCCAAAGTACCGGATGCTTTAGTACTTCGAAATTTATATCATATCCGAAGGGTGTCCCGGAATGATGGGGATATTCTTATATATGCATCTTGTTAATGTCGGTTACCAGGTGTTCACCATATGAATGATTTTTATCTCTATGTATGGGATGTGTATTGAAATATGAAATCTTGTGGTCTATTATTATGATTTGATATATATAGGTTAAACCTATAACTCACCAACATTTTTGTTGACGTTTTAAGCATGTTTATTCTCAGGTGATTATTAAGAGCTTCCGCTGTCGCATACTTAAATAAGGACGAGATTTGGAGTCCATGCTTGTATGATATTGTGTAAAAACTGCATTCAAGAAACTTATTTTGTTGTAACATATTTGTATTGTAAACCATTATGTAATGGTCGCGTGTAAACAGGATATTTTAGATTATCATTATTTGATAATCTACGTAAAGCTTTTAAAACCTTTATCTATGAAATAAAGGTTATGGTTTGTTTTAAAAATGAATGCAGTCTTTGAAAAATGTCTCATATAGAGGTCAAAACCTCGCAACGAAATCAATTAATATGGAACGTTTTTAATCAATAAGAACGAGACATTTCAAAGACAAAAGACAGATTCGACGAATTGAAGATGCAAACGACCAAAAAGCTAAAAAGTACAAAGTACAAGCAAAGAGGTTCAAATTATTGATGAGAAACGTCTCAAAATTACAAGAGTACAAGACGCAAAACACAAAGTACAAGATATTAAATTATACGAAAGGACGTTCGAAAATCCGGAACCGAGACATGAACCAATTTTCAACGTACGACGCAACGGACCGAAAGTTACAAATTAATTATGTATATAAATATAATATAATATATAATTAATTATATAAATTATATATTTATATTATATTTATATAATAAAATCCGTCGGCAAGCTAGGAGCCAAACTTGTGTGAGCTGGATTCCACAGCTCCGCACTCGCGGAGCTTATAAAGCCCAAAAAGGCCGCACTCGCGGAGCCCACAAAATCAGAAATCCACCTATAAAAGGCCATGCAATTCGACGGATTATTTACTTTATTTTCTTTTCATCATACGTAAATATATATATATATATATATATTATAATTTTAATTTTAATTTTAATTTTAATCCTAATAATAAGGGTATGTTAGCGAATGTTGTAAGGGTGTAAGTCGAAATTCTGTCCGTGTAACGCTACGCTATTTTTAATCATTGTAAGTTATGTTCAACCTTTTTAATTTAATGTCTCGTAGCTAAGTTATTATTATGCTTATTTACGTCGAAGTAATCATGATGTTGGGCTAAAAATATTAAAATTGGGTAATTGGGCTTTGTACCATAATTGGGGTTTAGACAAAAGAACGACACTTGTGGAAATTAGACTATGGGCTATTAATGGGCTTTATATTTGTTTAACTAAATGATAGTTTGTTAATTTTAATATAAAGATTTACAATTGGACGTACCTATAAATAACCATATACACTCGATCGGACACGATGGGTGAGATATTTATATGTACGAATAATCGTTCATTTAACCGGACACGGGAATGGATTAATAGTCACTAGAATTATTAAAACGGGGGTGAAATTATGTACAAGGACACTTGGCATAATTGATAACAAAGTATTAAAATCTTGGGTTACACGCAGTCGATATCCTGGTGTAATTATTAAACAAAGTATTAAGACCTTGTTACAGTTTAAGTCCCCAATTAGTTGGAATATTTGACTTCGGGTATAAGGATAATTTGACGAGGATACTCACACTTTATATTTATGACTGATGGACTGTTATGGACAAAAACCAGACGGACAAATTGAATAATCCAGGACAAAGAACAATTAACCCATGGGCATAAAACTAAAATCAACGCATCAAACATCATGATTACGAAAGTTTAAATAAGCATAATTCCTTTATTTTCATATTTAATTGCACTTCTAATTATCACATTTTTATGTATTGTCATTGTATTTAATTGCACTTTTAATTATCACACTTTTTAATTATCGTAATTTTATTTTGTCGCACTTTTATTATTCGCAATTTCATTATCGTTATTTACTTTACGCTTTAAATTAAGTCTTTTATTTATTTAATATTTTACATTAGGTTTTAACTGCGACTAAAGTTTTAAAAATCGACAAACCGGTCATTAAACGGTAAAAACCCCCCCTTTATAATAATAATATTACTTATATATATTTGTATTTTTATAAATTAAAACTAATATAGCGTTAAGCTTTGTTTAAAGATTTCCCTGTGGAACGAACCGGATTTACTAAAAACTACACTACTGTACGATTAGGTACACTGCCAATAAGTGTTGTAGCAAGGTTTAGGTATATCCATTCTATAAATAAATAAATATCTTGTGTAAAATTGTATCGTATTTAATAGTTTTTCCTAGTAAAATATACACTATTTCATATACGCCTCGCATAACATCACCAACTTAGATCCGACAATTTTTGGGTCTAGCTGGTTACTACAGGAGATTCATTGAAGGATTCTCTAAGATTGCTCGACCACTAACCGCATTGACTCATAAAGGTAAGAAGTATGAGTGGTCAGAACCGCAAGGAACTGCATTTCAGTTGTTGAAAGAGAAGTTAACAACTGCACCAGTATTATCTCTACCCGAGGGAAGTGAAGATTTTGTTATTTATTGTGATGCCTCACGTCAAGGAATGGGTTGCGTGCTTATGCAGCAAAATAAGGTTATTTGCTTATGGATCACGACAGTTAAAGATTCACGAGCAGAACTACACTACGCACGACCTTAAACTAGGAGCTGTTGTCTTTGCACTTAAAATGTGGAGACACTACCTGTATGGAACCAAGTTTACTATCTTCACTGACCATAAGAGTTTACAGCACATATTCGATCAGAAACAGCTCAACATGAGACAATGACGTTGGATGGAACTACTTAATGATTATAACTACGAACTTCAATACCATTCGGGCAAGGCGAATGTTGTGGCGGATGCTTTAAGCAGAAAGGAGCGAGAGAAACTCTTAGGGTTAAAGCTCATAACATAGTTGTCTGTACAAATCTCACATCACAGATCCGTGAAGCACAATAAGAAGCAGTGAAGCAAGAGAATGTCGATGTTAAATTTCTCAGAGGAATGGATAAGAAATTTGACATCAAGGAAGACAGAACACGGTACCTTGCTAATCGAATTTGGGTATCAAAGTTTGGTGGATTGAGAGAACTAGTGTTAGAGGAAGCACACAAGTCAAGGTACTCAATTCATCCGGGATCAGATAAAATGTGCCAAGATTTGAAGGCATTTTATTGGTGGCAAAATTTAAAAGATGACATTGCTACCTATGTCGGAAAGTGCTTGACTTGCGCTAATGTCAAGGCTGAACATCAGAAGCCATCAGGATTATTAACTCAACCAGAGATTCCCCAGTGGAAGTGGGAAGGTATTACAATGGACTTCATTACAAAACTGTCGAGAACGGTAGGAGGTAACGATACTATTTGAGTTATCGTGGATTGTCTCACAAAGTCTGCACACTTCTTACCTATAAGAGAAAATGATAAAATGGAGAAGTTGGTTCAGATCTACATTAAAGAAGTCGTCTCTAGGCTTGGAGTGCCTATATCTATCATATCCGATCGCAACAGCAGATTCACTTCCAGGTTTTGGCAGTCACAACAGAAAGCAATGGGGACCCGCTTGGATATGAGTACATCATATCACACCCAGACGGATGGCCAGAGTGAACGAACTATTCAGACTTTTGAGGACATGTTGCGAGCATGTGTCATTGATTTTGGGAACGGATGGGATAAGTACTTACCACTAGCTGAGTTCTCATATAATAACATCTACCATGCGAGCATTAAAGTTGCACCTTTCGAAGCGTTGAACGGAAGGAAATGTAGATCTCCCGTATGTTGGAGTGAATTGGGGGATAGTCAGTTGACAGGTCCCGAGATCATTTAGGAGACAACGGAGAAAGTCCTACAGATCCAAGAACGATTGAGAACGGCTCGGTGTCGTCAAAAGAGTTATACCAATGTTAGACGGAAGGACATAGAATTCCAAGTTGGTGACAAAGTTATGCTTAAGGTATCACCTTGGAAGGGTTTTATACGATTTGGGAAACGAGGTAAACTGAGTCATAGATATGTTGGACCATTCGAGATAACCGAAAGAGTTGGACCGGTACCTTACAGATTGGAGCTGTCACAAGCAATCAGAAGCATACATGATGTTTTTCACGTGTCCAACTTGAAGAAGTGCTTAGCCTATGATAATTTGATTATTCCTTTAGAGGAACTGCGTATCGACGACAAACTTCATTTCATTGAGGAACCTGTCGAAATCTTGGGCCGTGAGGTCAAGCAGTTGAAACAGAGCAGAATTCCTATCGTTAAAGTTCGGTGGAACGTGAGAAGAGGACCAGAGTTCAAGTGGGAGCGTGAAGACCAGATAAGACTGAAATACCCGCAACTGTTTCCCGAGGAAACTACTTCAGCGGACGATCACTAAAATTTCGGGACGAAATTTTTAATAACAGGTGGGTAATGTAACAACCATGCTTTTTCCGTCACTTCCGTTAACCTTCTGTTAGTCTATTTAACGGTGATTATTTAACTTTTGTGTGTTTATGTGTAATAAATACATACTTGGTCCTCGGAGGGTTGCAATAATTATTATGGGTTGATATTAATTCGAATAAACATTTCAAATAAAGAAATACGATAAAAACGATACGGTTTTGATAACTGCCTTTTTGAACAATAAAACGCTCGGGTTTATTTTTAATAATTAATTTATTAATTATTAACTTTTTACAAATAATTAATTTATTGGGTTTTTAATAAATTAACGTTTGGTTGCATTTAACGATCGGTTTAGCGTTCTGGGCCTTCAGTACGACTAAACGGCACTTGAGACGGACCAAGATTACACGCTTTTGTAAAACGAGAGCCCTGGAATAACCCACTTGGGCCAATCGGCCAACCCCATGCTCCCCTCCCCTTATATTTTAATTTTTGGGCTTAATGGAGGGACTTATTTGTTAATTTGTGATTTTAAGCCCTAGTATTTAACACTAGCCTAAACCTAAAATTTGTAAAAACCCTCACAAAAAGAAAAAGGCAGTTGACACTTTCTTCCTCCCTCTCCCTCTCCTGCGTCGACCACATCCCAACCCTAGCACCACTCAATTTTGATTTTTAGATTAAACTTTCTACACGAACGTTGCAATTCCCTTCGTCCTCTACACGTTGGTATAATTTAATTGGCAATCAAAGGTATAATAACATGAACCCTAGCTTCAAAAATTCTAATTTCATAAATTTTTATAGTATATGTTGGTCAATTGCTCGATTCATCGCGTTTGTATGTGTTGTTAATCGTTAATTTGACCGAATTGATTGTTTCACATGAAAACCGAATTTGATTTTGTTGTGTACAGAAATTTGACTTTGATAAATGTTAACTATTATGATATAATTAGAATCTTCATGAAAAACTATTGATTTTAGGCTTTGGATTCACTTGATTTCGTTTCCGTATGATAAGTTATGTCAATTTGAATTATCGTTGTGTTTTAGTTGCTTGAACAGAAATCTGGGTTTGATATGTCACGAATTGGCTTGTGAAACTTATACTACTGGAAATATAATTTAAAAACACTCAAGTTAAACTAGGATATCATGTCGTTTGCTTATGTATAACCCGAGATATGCTTGATTTAGTGAAAAAGTAGATTTATACAGCACTTGCATGAAAACAGCCTTTTATGATAAAATGTGTTGACTTCTGCGTTTAAATCTTTGCATATTTGGAATGTACGCAAAAAGTACCTCACCTTTCATGTAGATATCATAGGCTAACTGTATCTAGATCTTCGGATAATAGCGTGCGAATGTGACTAGCTAAACTAGAATCGAATCTGTAAATTGCTCTCTGTTTTATACTCTGTGGATTGTGTTTATTGAATGAGCATCTAAGCTTCTGGAATATGAATTTTGACATGATATGTGACTTATGGTTAGTTTATTGCAAACTCCTAAACTTTATGCATTGGGCACACTAGTGTCATACTTTGACTGACTTCTGAATTGAGCTGAAAAACTGAACATTCAACTTGCATGAATAAACTGTACAAATTGGCTAAACAAAAATTTCTCAACTTTTGATATGTGTTAGTTTGACTTGTCCTAAAACTATGTCCACTGGTCTTGTATCAATTTCATGTTCCTAGCTCCGGTTATAGCTAAAACGAAATCAGTGCGCGGTCAGAAACTGACTTGGCAAACCACAAATGTACCCCTTCTGATTCCTGACTTTTAATTATCGTATGAGACCCTGGATGGGATTTTTGTAGTCTATTTTGAGTAGACTTATGATCTGGAGTTTTCCATGTTTACTTGAATTTTGAACTATGAGATAATGTGCTAAGTATGCTACGTGTTCATGAACAATGTGCACAACGATAAACTGAAATTGTGAAAATGATCATTTATGACCTGAAACGTGTTGTTTGACTTAGGATTGATATATTAACCAACATTTGACATTAACCTACTGATGTTGACTTTAGTTGACCACATTGATCAAGTTTGACTTTCGGTTTGACTTCGGTTGACTTTGTTTGAGTTGCATGATATAGTTGACTTTTACTTTGAAACGCGTCGAGTCAAGCAATAAGACAACTTATACTATGAAACCACTCTTATTTAAGATACATATGTTGACCAACCTAAATACGTATACTTAGGTTGCATTACTCAGCTGTAAACCATACAAGTTTTTGTCTGTCATCCGAGCTTTATTCAAAGGTGAGTCTACAGTCCCGCTTTTTACATGTTTTCAAGGATGAGTATACACGCTGTTATACTTACATTATCAAATGCTTTTGTATTGACACGAGTACTATATATGCATATTGAGTTTGTTCAAAAAGCCTCTAGCTTGAATACTTTTAATACCATCGGTGTAAGCACAATTTAGATGGATGGATCTGTTAGGTTGATAACCTCACCCTACAATATTAACTGTGGTGCATTTACTTTGAACATTTGATACACTCGAACAAGTGTATAACATTTTACGAGGTATGGGCGGGTATAGTGGTTTCTATACTCGGGTCATTTCTAGTATTCAGGTGCTCAGATTATGCAAACGTTTTTGCAACTTGGTGTTGTACTTGTAAAATCTCGTGGTCAAGGAAATTTAAACTATTTTTCTGATAACTGTTTTTCAGATACTGTTATATAACTTTAAACCTGTAGATTCACCAACATTATTTGTTGACCTGTTTTTGCGTGTTTTATTCTCAAGTATTAATTGCTTTCGCTGTAGAATATTGCTGTTACGTAGAAGTCAAGCCAAGCACTGGGACCAGAGTTAACATTCCGTTAAAGGGATTTTTGACGGGGTGTTACAAATCACCATCTTAATTCCTGTTACTGCTGCCATGCTCACTGTTTTTGCAACGATAAAGATGATGATAATTTTGTTGGTAACTGATAATGCTAAAAACGAAAATATATTTCATAGCATTATCCTTCAAGAAAGACAAGCTTTTGGTTGCAATTGTTCTATTTACAAGTGATATTCTTTTAAATAATAAAAGGTGAAGACAAAAGACAGATTCGACGATTTGAAGACGCAAACGACCAAAAAGCTCAAAAGTACAAAATACAATCCAAGTGTTTCAAATTATTGATGAGAAACATCTAAAAGTTACAAGAGTACGAGCCGCGAAACGCAAAGTACAAGATATTAAATGGTACGCAAGGACGTTCGAAAATCCGGAACCGGGACATGAACCAACTATCAACGCGCGACGCAACGAAGCTAAAATTACAAGTCAACGATGCACATGAATATAATATAATATATATATAATTATATATATTATATTATAAATATTAAATAATACGCAGCAGCCCACGTTTTGGAAGCATTTGGACCAGTAGAAGGTGGCCATGCGATTGCATGGCTATGAAGGCCTAAACCCATGCGATCGCATGAGTTACTTTACATGGCCAAGTCTATAAATTGAACGAGTTTTCTGACGAATTGGGTACACAAGATAATTCAATCTCTCTCACTCTCTGATATATATTTATATTTATTTTATAATTTTAATTTTAATTTAAGATTAATAATAATAAGGTTATGGTAGCGAATGTTGTAAGTTTGTAAGTCGAAATTCTGTATGTGTAACACTACGCGATTAATACTCATTGTAAGTTATGTTCAACATTTTTAAATTAAGGTCTCGTAGCTAAGTTATTATTATGCTTATTTAAGCCGAAGTAATCATGATGTTGGGCTAAATATTAAGATTGGGTAATTGAGTTTTGGACCATAATTGGAGTTTGGACAAAAGAACGACACTTGTGTAAATTAGACTATGGGCTATTAATGGGCTTTATATTAACTAAATGATACCTCATTAATTTAATATAAAGGTTACAATTTGACGTATCTATAAATAACCACATACGCTTAATCGGGTACGGTGGGCGGGATATTTATAAATACAAATTATTGTTTATTTGACTGAACACGGGGATGGATTAATAGTTAATGGACTCATTAAAACAAGGGTGGATTACATTCAAGGGTAATTGGTGTAATTGTTAACAAAGTAGTAAAACCTTAGATTACACGCAGTCGATAACATGGTGTATTCATTAAACAAAGTATTAAGACCTTGTTACAATTCGAATCCCCAATTAGTTGAAATATTTGACTTCGGATATAAGGTTAATTTGACGAAGATCCTCGCACTTTATAATTATGACCGATGGACTATTATGGACAAAACCGTATGGACATATCGAATAATCCAGGACAAAGGACAATTAACCCATGGTAATAAATTAAAATCAACACGTCGAACATCATGATTACGGAAGTTTAAATAAGCATAATTCCTTTATTTTATATCTTATCGTAATTTTATTTAACGTCATTTTAATTATCGTACTTTTTAATTATCGCAATTTTATTTATCGTTATTTACTTTACGCTTTAAATTAAGTTATATTTATATTTAATATTTTACATTAGGTTTTAATTGCGACTTAAGACATAAAATCGACAAACCGGTCATTAAATGGTAAAAACCCCCTTTTATAATAATAATACTACTTATATATATATATATATATATATATATATATATATATATATATATATATATATATATATATATATATATATATATAGTTTTTTAAAAAAAATATAGCGTTAACTTGGCTAGCTCCCTGCGGAACGAACCGGACTTACTAAAAACTACACTACTTTATGATTAGGTACACTGCCTATAGTGTTGTAGCAAGATTTAGGTATATCCACTCTATAAATAAATAAATAACTTGTGTAAAATTGTATCGTATTTAATAGTATTTCGCAATAAAAATATAACTATTTCGTATACACCTCGCATAACATCAAGTATTTTTGATGCCGCTGTCGGGGAAGGCCGAAGCGAAACGCTATAAAAAAAATTAGTTTTTAAGATATTTTTGTAAAAATATAATATTTCTTATTTTGTAAAAAATATTTTGTTAAAAATACAAAAATATAAAAACATAAAAAAGTAAAAAAAATATATATATATTTTTAAGAGTTTATTTAAAATATATAAATTTATAAAGTATTTCTATTTCTATTTTAGTTTTTAAAATATATGTTTTTATTTATTTTTTATAAACATTTTCTATAAATTAAAAACATAAAAAAAAATAATTAAAAGTAATCGGGCCGTACTGTAGCAGCCCAAGAACTGGCATGGATCTAGAGTCCATGTGATCGCATGGAAATACCAAAGAACCTTCATGCGGTCGCATGAGGTGAAAAGACAGGTCAGTTTCCTAGTCTGTACGATTAGGGTTAGGTTTTTATTAATAATTATTATTAATTAATTAGTTAATTAGGGTTTTGTTAAATAATAGTTTAATTTAGTTGTATTTTTAGTTTTAATTAGTATTATTAAGTTTAATAATTATTATTAATTAATATTTTTATAAAATAATAATATAAAAATAATATTTGTATAAAAATAAGTAATTTTATCATTTTTTGTCTCTTTTTATAAATTGTATATTTTTAACGTTTAATTCATAATTTGTATATTTTTCGTTAGTAATTAGTTTAAATATAATTTTTGCCGTAGTTATTTTTATTTCTAGATTTTTAGGCTTTGCCGTAAAATCCCTTAAGTGCTTTTTCTTTAGATTAAAATTTAGACGCTTTAGAAATTTACGACATCGCTTATCGCTTTAGTATTTAATAGATTTTAGTGCCTTTTTAAAGTTATTGCCGTTTTGGATATAGAATTCTTTTTAAGCTTTAATATCTTTAGACGTAAGTTTTAATTTTTAGTTTTTAGACTTTTAAGTTTCGACATTTTTCTTTCTTATTTTTATTTTTCGACCTTTTATTTTTCAACGTTTTTCGACGCACTCTTTTTATTTCTCGACGCTCTAGTTTTTAGGACATAGATTTTATCTTCAAAATTTCGACAAAAAATTATTTTAAGCGGTTAAATTAATAGACATCCAAAATTTTCTGATTCGTAATAATAGTTGGATTTGTTAGTGGAGAGTTGTGGGCTTCCGATTTAAAGGGTCCTGGCTACCTGCTGCATCTATTGGCTATTCGAAACGTGGTCAAAATCAGAAAAGTGTATTAATTTGATCGCTTATATAATTTTTATCTTTTATAACTAATAGGATATTCTGTGAATGCACCGAGCAAAACGTTCACCACCTTTCATACGTTCACCACCTGTAACTCGATCAAGACATCTAGCCAACATTGTCGCCGTTGATTTTTCTTTAGAATCGTCATCTAGTCGACCAAGTACTCCAATTCAAATTTCCGATAATCCTTTTTTTTAACCCGACCTCACAATTGAGATTCCGGAGGATATTCAAGGACAATTCAGAGATCCTGAACCACTAATCATTCCTCCTGAACCACAAATTACTCATCCAGAGATTGTCGAGGAAGAAACCATTAAGTCAGAATCCTCTAGTGATTCAGATTCAACAATTTCAATCATGGAAAATCTGGAACCTCTAAGTATGGAAGACCGAATGAGAGCTAAACGCACTGGCCAAGGTCACGCAATTACTTAACCAGACATTAATGCACCAGATTATGAAATCAAAGGACAAAACCTACACATGGTAACTAATCAATGCCAATTTAGTGGTGCGCCGAAGGAAGATCCAAACGAACATCTTCGAACTTTTAATAGGATTTGTACTCTATTTAAGATCAGAGAAGTTGAGGATGAACAGATCTATCTCATGTTATTTCCCTGGACTTTAAAGAGATAAGCCAAAGATTGGTTAGAATCGTTACCTGAAGGGGCGATTGATACATGGGATGTTTTAGTTGAAAATTTTCTTAAACAATTCTTTCCGGCATCTAAAGCCGTGAGACTTCAAGGAGAAATAGTTACATTCATGCAAAAGCCAAATGAAACTCTATATGAGGCGTGGACAAGATTTGGAAAGTTATTGAGAGGATGTCCGCAACATGGTTTAGACACTTATCAAATAGTACAAATATTCTACCAAGGATGTGACATTACTACACGAAAAGACATCGATATAGCAGCTGGTGGTTCCATTATAAAGAAAACCGTAACTTAAGCTTACAAAATTATTGATAACACTGCTTCCCACTCACATGAGTGGCATCAAGAAAAAGACATCGTTAGATCATCTAAAGCGGCTAGAGCCGATTCTAGCCATGACTTTGATTCCATGTCCGCAAAGATAGATGCTTTCGAGAGACGAATGGAAAAGATGACTAAAGATATTCACTCAATACGAAGTAGTTGTGAGCAGTGTGGAGGACCACATTTGATAAAAGATTGTCTTAGTATTGAACAAACAATGGAACAAAGAGAGAATGTTTCATACATGAACCAAAGGCCTGAAAATAATTATCAGAATAATTATCAACCGCCAAGACCAATCTACAATCAAAATCAGAATTATAATCGAAATGTTCCATACAACAATCAACAAGGTCCTACCAATCAGCAAGTATCCAATAATACTTACAACCAGCAAAGACCTATTTTTCCAAATAAACCACCACAAACCGATGATAAAAAGCTAAATTTAGAAGATATGATGTCGAAGCTAGTTGAATCTCAAACTCAATTTTTCACATCTCAAAAACAAACCAATGAACAAAATGCTCAAGCATTTAGAAATCAACAAGCTTCTATTCAAAATCTGGAACAAGAAGTAAGTAACCTAGCAAGGTTGATAGGTGAAAGAAAACCGGGGAGTCTACCTAGCGATACAAATGCTAACTCCCGGAATGAAACAGCTAAAGCCATTACCACGATAAGTGGTATTACACTTAAACCACCTGAAATACCTGTAATATCTGATGACTCTATTCCTACTACACAGGCACCACAGCCTGAGCAAGACAAGGAAACAAAACCGGTAGTTGAAAAGGTTAATGAAGATAACACAGTTAAGGCAAAACCTTATGTTAAACCATACCAACCACCACTTCCTTACCCAAGTAAAATGAGAAAAGAAAGACTTGAAGCCGAGCAATCCAAATTCTTGGATATGTTTAAACAAATAAATGTCAATCTTCCTTTCATTGATGTGATATCAGGAATGCCTAGGTATGCCAAATTCTTGAAAGATCTAATCACAAATAGAAAGAAAATGGAAGAACTTTCGGCTATTACTATGAATGCAAATTGTTCTACAGTGCTGTTGAATAAGCTACCAGAAAAATTATCAGATTCAGGAAGTTTCACAATTCCATGTTTTATGGGTAGTCTTAGTTCAATAGAAGCATTGGCAGACTTAGGTTCTAGTATAAATTTAATGCCGGATTCATTATACGCTAAACTAGACCTTGGAGAATTGAAACCAACACGAATAAGTATACAACTAGCGATCGATCAGTAAAATATCCTAGAGGGATAATGGAAAACATGCTAGTTAAAGTTGGTACTTTAGTATTTTCAGTAGATTTTGTTATTCTGGACATGGAAGAAGATTCTCGAGTTCCTCTTATATTAGGAAGACCATTCTTAAACACGGCTAAAGCAATAATAGACGTGTTCGGTAAGAAACTGACCCTAAGTATAGAGGAGGAGAGTGTTACCTTTTCTGTTGATAGAGCCATGCAACAACCGCAATCTGCAGATGATACATATTATTATATTCAAACTATAGATTCACATGCAGAATTGTTAGAAGAATTTCCAGAATTACAAGGAACAGGAGAATGTTCTTTAGGAGAAGGGACTGAATCAATTGATGAAACTGAAATGTTAGCTACACTTATGGCTAATAAATATGAACCAACAACAGAAGAAATTCAAATGTTAAAAGAAGAAGACAAATATCGATACAAATCATCAATAGAAGAGCCACCAATAATAGAGTTAAAGCCACTTCCAAACCATTTGGAATACGCTTATTTACATGGTGAATCTGAATTACCTATAATAATATCATCTTCTCTTACTAAAAATGAAAAATCTCAACTCATTTCTGTGCTAAAAGCTCATAAACCAGCTATTGCATGGAAGATTCATGACATTAAAGGCATAAGTCCTTCGTATTGAACACATAAAATCCTTATGGAAGAAGGTCATAAAACGTATGTGCAACGCCAACGAAGACTAAATCCTAATATACAAGATGTTGTTAAGAAAGAAATTATTAAACTGCTAGATGCAGGTTTAATTTATCCAATCTCTAATAGTCCATGGGTAAGCCCAGTTCAATGCATACCTAAGAAGGGTGGCATGACTGTCATCACAAATGAAAAAAATGAGCTTATTCCTACTAGGACTGCAACAGGATGGCGTGTCTGTATTGATTATATAAAATTAAATGACGCCAACAGAAAAGATCACTTTCCCTTACCTTTCATTGATCAAATATTGGAAAGGTTAGCTGGGAATAGTTACTATTGTTTTCTTGACGGTTTTTTCGGATATTTTCAAATTCCAATAGCACCCGAGGACCAAGAGAAAACCACGTTCACGTGCCCTTATGGTACTTTTGCTTACAAACTCATGCCATTTGGACTTTGTAACGCCCCTGCAACCTTTCAAAGGTGCATGATGGCGATTTTTCACGACATGATAGAAGAATGCATGAAAGTTTTCATGGATGACTTTTCAGTCTTCGGTGATACTTTTGAATCATGTCTAGTTAATCTTGAACGAATGCTTATTAGATGCGAACAATCAAATCTAGTTCTTAATTGGGAGAAATGCCATTTCATGGTTAAATAAGGCATCGTTCTTGGTCATAAGATTTCAAAGGAAGGAATTGAAGTGGATAGAGCTAAAGTAGATGTAATTGCTAAACTTCCACATCCCACCAATGTTAAAGGAGTTAGGAGTTTTCTAGGGCATGCCAGTTTTTACCGACGTTTCATAAAAGATTTTTCTAAAATTGCCACTCCTATGAATAAACTCCTAGAAAAGGATGCTCCATTCATCTTTTCGGATGAATGCATCAAATCTTTTAATATTCTTAAAGAAAAACTCACTAATGCGCCGATCATGATAACTCCAAATTGGAATCTACCATTTGAACTTATGTGCGATGCAAGTGATTTTGCAATGGGAGCCGTTTTAGGACAAAGGATTGAAAAACGATTTCAACCTATTTATTACGCTAGTAAGACGTTACAAGGAACACAAACGAATTACATAACTACTGAAAAAGAACTCCTTGCTATTGTCTTTGCTTTTGACAAATTTCGTTCATATCTCGTTCTAGCAAAAACGGTGGTCTATACTGACCATTCTGCTCTTAGATACCTATTTTCAAAACAAGATGCCAAACCACGATTAATCCGTTGGATCTTACTCTTACAAGAGTTCGATATTGAAATCCGAGACAAAAAGGGAGCAGAAAATCTCGCCGCTGATCATCTTTCTCGTCTTGAAAATCTCGAATTAGAAGTTCTAAATGAATCGGCTATACAAGATAACTTTCCTGATGAATATCTTTTGAAGATCGATTATAATGAAATTCCATAGTTTGCAGACTATGCAAACTACTTAGTATGTGGATTCCTTGAAAAAGGGTTGTCGTACCAAAAACGAAAGAAATTCTTTAGTGATATAAAACACTATTTTTGGGAAGATCCACATTTGTTTAAAAGTTGTCCCGATGGAATAATCTGCCGATGTGTATTCGGGGATGAAGATAGTCAAATCTTAAACCATTTTCACACAGGACCAAAAGGAGGGCATTATGGGCCTCAACTTATAGCAAGAAAAGTTTACGACGCTGGATTCTATTGGCCTACAATTTTCAAAGACGCACACCTTCTCTGTAAATCCTGTGATGCTTGTCAAAGGACCGGAAAAATAAGTCAACGTGATGAAATGCCACACAATGTTATTCAAGTATGTGAAGTATTTGACGTTTGGGGTATTGACTTTATGGGTCCATTTCCAAAATCTCATAATAATCTCAACATTCTCATTGCCATTGATTATGTATCTAAATGGGCGGAAGCACAAGCTCTCCCAACTAACGATGCACGAGTTGTAGTCAACTTTTTAAAACGTCTTTTTGCAAGGTTCGGAACACCGAAAGCTTTAATAAGTGACCGGGGTACTCATTTTTGCAATAATCAACTTGAGAAAGTTCTTAAAAGATATGGAGTAACTCATAAAATCTCAACTGCTTATCATTCACAAACAAGTGGACAAGTTGAAAATACCAACCGAGCTTTAAAATGTATTCTAGAGAAAACCGTAGGATCAAATCTGAAGGAATGGTCCATAAAATTGGAGGATGCACTCTGGGCTTTTAGAACAGCCTACAAAACTCCAATTGGCACCACACCTTTTAAACTCGTTTACGGAAAAGCATGTCAACTTCCAGTAGAAATTGAGCACAAAGCATTTTGGGCTTTGAAGACATGTAATCTTGATTGGCATGAAGCTGGACGTCTATGGTTAAGTCAACTAAACGAATTAGAAGAATTAAGACATGAAGCATATGAAAATTCATTAATCTATAAAGAAAGAACGAAGAAATGGCATGATAAAAGAATCACAAGTTCAAAAGAATTGAAGGAAGGAGACAGAGTTCTTCTTTTCAATTCACGATTCAAGCTATTTCCTGGAAAATTAAAATCAAGATGGTCTGGACCATTCATAGTCAAAAGAGTTTTCCCATATGGAACAATAGAGTTGATAAATTCAAATGAGATTGAATTTAAAGTTAATGGTCACAGAGTTAAACATTACATACATGGTCCGATAGAAGTGGACAATGAAGTTAATCATAATTTCGACACCACAGCTAACTAAGTGTGGGGAGAATCAAGTCTTTTTTAAGGATAATATATATTTCTCTTAGAGTTAGATTTTCTATTTTCATGTAGTTCTCGAGAATAGAATCCGAATGGTCTTTCCCTAGCAGACCCTAAAGAACTAGTCTTCTCCCTCCATTCTGAATTTTTATTTCTTTTAGGTTTTACGAGATGAAGAATTCCTTTGATCTGAACCATGGTCTACTACTACACGCTATGATTACTAAACGTAATAATAACATCTTCCCGAGTGAACTGGTATCATTCATAAGAGGAAAAATGGACGAAGTAAGGAAAGAACTCAGGAAAGATCATCATAAAACACATTTTGGTAAAGGAAAATCAAAATCCGCAACAAAAAGAAGAGCATGACATCTTGAAAGATGTCATAAATGCGGAAAATGTCACACGAAGGTAAATGTTCGAACAATCAAACATATTCAAATACCGAATTTGTTACTCTATGCAGAGAAGGACCGTTCATATGTTTAGAAGAAAAGTTATTGAAAAATCGAGGTTACGCTTATGTAGCTATGGAAAACCAAATCACACGACTCTCCTATGAGTCGGCTAAAGCAGGTCTCTGAGAATTCTTTCTCGTAGGTTAGTATGTACAGTTTTTTATTTTATTTTATTGCTTTTAACCTTTTGATAATAAACGCTGAATCGTTCGCTATAAAGTATTAAATTGATATTCAATAAAATTAGGTATGCGAAACAGAAATTATTGATATCATATAAAAATTTATTACATCACTACGAAATTTACCGTTTATTCATAAGGTATAAATATCTTTAATCAATCAACTCAAAAATTCGTCAGGAGTAAAACTAGGGAAAATAGCCGAAATTACTTTACCCAAAAAGAGGAGCGTATATTTTTGATAATATTTGATTGATTAAAGTGGGATAAAAGACCAAAAAGATTTTTAATTTTATTTTTACCTTGCTTTTAATTTAATATTAAATTATTATTGTAAATTTTTAAAACCAATATATTTAAGTTTTTAAATATTTTTAAAAAAATTACTATCTTTAATATAAGTTTGTAAAATTAAAAATATTAATTATATTTATATGAATTTTTAATTTTATGCATTTTAAATTTAAGTTTGGTGTGAATTTAAAAACAAAAATGTACTTTATTTCATTAAGTTAAAAATGTGATTTCTAAAAATTCGTCGTGAGTTGAAGACTAGGTCGTTGAACTGAAATTGCTTTACCCGAGGGCGGGACGAGAAATTTTATTATCATTATTTTTAATCTCATTGATCTAAAGTATGCAAAAACATTAAAAAATTCAAAAACCTTAGCTTTTAAAACAACGCTTAAAAATGACAAATTTTAAAATTTTGTCGAGAGACGAACTAAGACAACGATCCGAAACGCCCTCATTCTAAAAGAAAACAAATTTTTAAAATTAATTATTTGTTTTATAAGTAAAAAGTTTTATATATATATATATATATATATATATATATATATATATATATATATATATATATATATATATATATATATATATATATATATATATAAACCCTGGACTCAATGCGATTGCATGGGAATTGCACGGGGTAGCCATGCGATCGCATGGGACAGAAAATCTGGGCAGGAACATAATCCCAGCGAGCTGCTCTGTATCCACACAAAACACATAAACACGAACACACACAGAAACACTCTCAAAAATTCCTAATTTTTCACCAAATTTCTTGCTATAATCCGCTCTAATCATGCGTTTGTTCAGAAGTTTTTCAAAGAAGGTAACAATTACACCCCTAAAACTCTTTAAAACTGAATTTTAGTGTTCTTGAGCTAAATTTTACCTAATTTAATTTTGATAATTTCTAGTGTAATTAGAGTTAAATTGTTAGTATATTATGCATGTATAACCTAGATTGATGCTATTTAACATGATTTGAAGCCAAAAACTTCAAAATTTTTAGAAATCTAGGGTTTGTGTTCTTGAGCAATTTGGGGCTTTTTGATATAAACAGGTTATGGCCGATTTTTGTTATGCTAAATTAAGTAATGTAACATGTTTAGGTTGCTAAATGATCCAAACATTGATCCTAAACATGATTTTTGAGAATTAAAGTGGACTTTTTAAGTCTAAAATTCATGAACTTGATTAATTTGATATAAATGCGATTTGAAACTTGTTTAATTGCTAGTAATTATTATTTTGACATGTTATTTGAGATAAAAGCTTATGAACTTTGTAAACATTTTCATATGTGCTTATTTGAAAAAATTGTAGAATTGATAAAAATATGAAAATGAGTATAAGTTTAATATGGATTAAACATGTTATTGTAATTGTTTTAATTTGTTATTTTGCTAACACTAATGCATATTTGGATGCACAAATTTTGTGTTTAATGTGTTTTGCAGAGAAATACAGATACAGACGGTGCATCATCGTCTAGGGAACCTGATCCGGAACCACAACCAGAGATGCAATATCACGAACCGGAACACCAACCTGAACAACAACATTATGATCAGTATGTGCCGTACTATGAGCCGGAGCCACAATTTTTTATTGCCTACGTAGTATTTCCCGTTCACCATATAATAGAACACCTAACAATTCATGAAGAACAGTTGCATCCCAATTTAAGGATTGATAGAAGTTGGAGAGATTACCCGACGTACCAAAGTAACAAATTTAAGCTTTGGACCAAAAATGTAGAAGTTCCAAGGGTAATAGATTGAGAGCCTTTGGAAAGGGTCCACCTAGCTAACTCAGTTAGGCAGCATCTAATCCAAAGGTATGGCAGCTCTTCTTTTTCTGATTGGGAACGTTTATTTACCACTCGTAGGCCTGTATATAAAGAGTGGTGTGTTGAGCTAATGAGTACTATAGCATTTAATAAGGATGTAGATAGGTTAGACGATAAGAGTTTTCTTAGATTATTACTTGGCCGTAGGATGTACAGGATGTCCATGCTGGACATGGCCAGGGCTTTACAGATTTACACTCCTGCTGAATTACTGTCACCTGATTGTACAAATTTGATTTATCATAGTAAGCGGGTAGATAGTAATTTTGACGCTAACGCCATCTGGAGGCGTATGTCAAATTTTAATGTGTTTACACGGGGAGGAAGACACTCCTATTTAGATATTAATAAAGCCGAGCTTCGTATAATACATAGATTCTTAGCAAACTCGATTACACAAAGAGGTAACAATAAGGAGAAAATGACCTTACACGATTTATTTTACCTTAAGTGCATTCGAAACACTAGAAGCTTTGTTAATATCCCCTACTGTGTTGGTTTTTATCTGTCCAAAATGGTGGAAGGTATACATGAAGGTGGAATAATAGGAGGAGGTATTTTTGTTACTCTCATTGGAGAGTATTTAGGTGTAGATAGGGATCAAGGGGGTCTGATGATGGTATGTAGGGAACAGGACGGGACTTTAGGTTTGCAAGTCTATCAAGGTGCAAAGGTATTGACTAGGAGACTCAATCAGGCAGTACAATATCAGGGCCGCCATCCATAGGTAGAGAGGAGTTCGAATGAGGAAATGGAGGAGGCGGATGACATTAGGGATGTCATTAGGGATAGTGCTACTGACGTTTTCCAGCGTATAGATGAGGTAGAAATGACTAATGAGGATAGGTATCGTCAGTATGAGCAGTGGCAAGCCGCGAATGAGCATGAGACTTCCAGGCGACGCCAACACGATAGCTGGCAAGTTCATCAGTACCAAATCATGAGCCATCTATCATATCAGGTACCAAATAACTACATCCCAACTCGACCTACTTACTATCCACCACATCAGCCCGACATGCGACCACCCTTTGACCTGTACAACCCCAATCAAGCCTACCAGAACACCTATCACCAACCATGGAACCCAAATGATGATATGAACTGGAACCCCTATCCAAATCAATAGTGTTCCATTGGTGATGTCTTCTCTTTTATTATTTTTATTTATGCTAAACATTTAACATTTTGATACTTTAATGTAATGTTTAATATTTTTATTATTTTGTACTAATATTTCATTTTTGTAATTTGAAAGTGGGATATTAAGTCCCATTTCAAATTACCATGCATGTTTATATTTGTATTGTA
Organism: Rutidosis leptorrhynchoides; assembly: GCF_046630445.1. NCBI lineage: Eukaryota > Viridiplantae > Streptophyta > Magnoliopsida > Asterales > Asteraceae > Rutidosis > Rutidosis leptorrhynchoides. Next base: position 577,992,068 of record NC_092336.1, on the reverse strand, counting down.
TGTATTTTATCTCATGTACACAACAGGGTAAAACAACGCATTTTCAAAGACTGACATTAAGTTTAGCAAAATCTATTAATTTTGACGACAAAACGAAAAACAAGTGTGATGTAACAACAGACGGAATGAACAAATGATGTGCACCATTTATCATTCAACACAAACAAAAATATGTTTGGAAACTTTGGTAAAATTTAATCACTTTTTACGCTAATCACCCTCAAAATTTTAAATTGTTACTGATTTCTTGCAAATGAGGGCATTGCATGATCTTAAGTGTGGGAAGGGGTTAAATTCTTTCGGATTTTTAAAATTTTAATTTAAACACTTGGTTACCATTAAAAATACTAGTAACGCAGTAGTTGTATTAGAATCTAGTACTCTCTAATAATAAAGAACAGCCCTAGTCTTATATACTGACTATCCAATTCTAGTAAAAAATTTTAAATTTTTTTTTTTCAAATAAATGAATTCAAAATCATGTTTATACATATTTATGAACGATAAAACTAGGTGTTAACACCGAAATTATTGTTACCTCGGAAAGGACATAAATTGAGAAACGACCCAAAATGCTTGAATTCATTTAAAATAGAATAGAGGAGAATAAAAAGGCAAAGAAAGAAAAATAAAAGTCAAGTGTGGAAAAAATTTACCAAGTTATTTAGAACATATATCACATATTTTTGTACAAATAATTGAAGATACTTTTGTTTTGGACGATATTAATCAGTTTTACCCAGTTTATTATAATATAAATGGAATTTAAAAGGAAATAAAGTCTTCCGAGAAAAAGACATGCTCTTCTTGATTTAGGTCAGGAAGTTGTCGTCCAGACCAGTTGTAGAGTCTACGAAAAACTTTAAAAAGTTCTCTCGAAAATCAGCCGGAAATCCACGGACCTCAGCATCAAACAGGGTCGCCAAGTGGTCAGACTTATCCTAACCATGAGAGGGTCTGTCTCGTACAATGGGGGGGGGGCACCGTGCAAATTAGCTTATAAGACTAATGAATCAGATCCCCAGAAAGGATAATCTCCTTAAAGATCAAAAATCAGCTTTTAAGACTGATATTACTCAATCCTTGAGATTGACCTTAAAGATTGAGAATTCAAACTCATGGAATTCGATGATATCTAAATTCGAGCTTGAACGAGAAAATATTTTGATCAAATTACAAACCGATTTATTTTCTGAAAACCCATTTTCAATGCGTTCATTACCATTGAACGTAAAATCCTAAGAATTCATCGGAATTCATTAGGTCACCTGAACCAAATTGGGTGTCAACTGTAAGAATGGTGGTTGCATGCATGGTCGAAGACAGGACCTTGTGCCAGACCGAAAAACTATAGGGTGATCTTTACTATTGCTCCTACAAAGGATAGTAATTGTATCCGACACGTTTTTGACCATAATCATCTGCATGTCACGGGACATTGCCTCAACAGTTGCTTGTTCAACGCTTTCCTTTACAACCGGATGGTAGTTTACCGAAAGTTAATATACGGAATAAGTAAACTGGACATGTTGCTTTCCTAATACAAGGTTAGAAAGTGGGTGACACAAAACCATAAGTTTTGAGCTAAAATTTTCAAATCTGAAACCCACAAAACCCACAAAAACAATTTGCAAACACCGGTGAAGGGTTATTCCGGAAAACTAATCTAGGGTAAAAGCTAAATTGAATTTTCAAAAAGATCAAATGTTTTCATAAAGATCCAATTTCCTAAAGGATCTAAATTTTTATAGTCTTGTGGGACTGTAAACCACATCGTTACTATCATTGTTCATACCGCTATATTAAAATCACTGATGTACAAAGTGTGAAGAATAAAGAAGTGATTCTAGTAAAGTTATATTCAAGTTCTATATTGCTTGAGGACAAACAACGCTCAAGTGTGGGAATATTTAATAATGCTAAAAATGAACATATATTTCATTGCATTATCCTTCAAGAAAGACAAGCTTTTGGTTACAATTGTTCTATGTACAAGTGATATTCGTTTAAATAATAAAAGGTGAAGACAAAAGATAGATTCGACGATTTGAAGACGCAAACCACCAAAAAGCTCAAAAGTACAAAATACAATCCAAGTGGTTCAAATTATTGATGAGAAACGTCTAAAAGTTACAAGAGTACGAGCCGCAGAACGCAAAGTACAAGATATTAAATGGTACGCAAGGACGTTCGAAAATCCGGAACCGGGACATGAACCAACTATCAACGCGCGATGCAACGGAGCTAAAATTACAAGTCAACGATGCACATGAATATAATATATATATATATAATTATATATATTATATTATAAATATTAAATAATACGCAGCAGCCCACGTTTTGGAAGCATTTGGACCAGTAGAAGGTGGCCATGTGATCGCATGTCTATGAAGGCCTAAACCCATGCGATCGCATGAGTTACTGTACATGGCCAAGTCTATAAATTGAACGAGTTTTCTGACGAATTGGGTACACAAGATAATTCAATCTCTCTCACTCTCTGATATATATTTATATTTATTTTATAATTTTAATTTAAGATTAATAATAATAAGGTTATGGTAGCGAATGTTGTAAGTTTGTAAGTCAAAATTCTGTCCGTGTAACACTACGCGATTAATACTCATTGTAAGTTATGTTCAACCTTTTTAAATTAATGTCTCGTAGCTAAGTTATTATTATGCTTATTTAAGCCGAAGTAATCGTGATGTTGGGCTAAATATTAAGATTGGGTAATTAGGTTTTGAACCATAATTGGGGTTTGGACAAAAGAACGACACTTGTGAAAATTAGACTAAGGGCTATTAATGGGCTTTATATTAACTAAATGATACCACGTTAATTTAATATAAAGGTTACAATTTGACGTATCTATAAATAACCACATACGCTTAATCGGGTACGGTGGGCGGGATATTTATAAATACAAATTATTGTTCATTTGACTGAACACGGGGATGGATTAATAGTTAATGGACTCACTAAAACAAGGGTGGATTACATTCAAGGGTAATTGGTGTAATTGTTAACAAAGTAGTAAAACCTTGGATTACACGCAGTCGATAACCTGGTGTATTCATTAAACAAAGTATTAAAACCTTGTTACAATTCGAATCCCCAATTAGTTAGAATATTTGACTTCGGATATAAGGTTAATTTGACGAAGATCCTCACACTTTATAATTATGACCGATGGACTATTATGGATAAAACCGTATGGACATATCGAATAATCCAGGATAAAGGACAATTAACCCATGGTAATAAATTAAAATCAACACGTCGAACATCATGATTACGGAAGTTTAAATAAGCATAATTCCTTTATTTTATATCTTATCGCAATTTTATTTATCGTCATTTTAATTATCATACTTTTTAATTATCGCAATTTTATTTATCGTTATTTACTTTACGCTTTAAATTAAGTTGTATTTATATTTAATATTTTACATTAGGTTTTAATTGCGACTTAAGACATAAAATCGACAAACCAGTCATTAAACGGTAAAAACCCCCTTTTATAATAATAATACTACTTATATATATATATATATATATATATATATATATATATATATATATATATATATATATATATATATATATATATATATATATATACAAATATAGTTTTAAAAATATATATATATATATCGTTAACTTGGCTAGCTCCCTGCGGAACGAATCGGACTTACTAAAAACTACACTACTTTACGATTAGGTACACTGCCTATAGTGTTGTAGCAAGGTTTAGGTATATCCACTCTATAAATAAATAAATAACTTGTGTAAAATTGTATCGTATTTAATAGTATTTCGCAATAAAAATATAACTATTTCGTATACACCTCGCATAACATCAGTAACGTTGTGAAGATATGAATGAATAATGAAGAGATTATAGTGTACAGATGGTACTTATAATCATATTTAACTATTTAATATTTATACAAAGTTCTACCCACTAATTGCCTGTATTTAAGTTGTTGTGATTGAGGATAATGGAAAGTGACTAGATGATGACCATATAAAAATAATGATGAAGATGTGGGTGCTGTCTAGTGAAATCTTAGGTGTAAAGTCCGATAAAAAAAATAGAAAGGATCGTTTGAAACTGGATTGTTTTTGTCACACCCCTTAAATAGAACCGAGGGTAATCTGTGACTAACCAATATCATAACACAAGTGTAAAGCGAGAACGACTCTATATGAGATGCTGTTAACATAAACCAATGTATTAAGCAGCGGAAGTATTATGTCATTACAATAGTAAACTTAAATGTTCTAATGCAAAAGTATAAATGTATAAATGCGGACTCCAAAAGCAGCAAAGTCCAAATAGCAAACTAATCTTTAGCAATCTTCACCTGAGACAAAACATGCTTAAAGTGTCAACCAAAATGGTTGAGTGAACATCATAGGTTTAACAGTTATAGTAAGTTTTTAGACCACAAGATTTAATAATAAAGTTCAATCAGTTCGGTAGTAGTGCTGAGGTGTATGACATCGAGACTAAACAAAGTTACCCTGTGATCACTGTATTCGTTCGTGTTGTTAAATCATTATTATGTAACCAAAGACCAGTGGTCAAATGGTTAGAGACGTCACTCTCAATAGCGCTATTCACAATAACTAAGCTTACCAAATTCCATTAATTAACGATATCATGGCAGGGATTTAGCATAAATCAAAGCATGCAGCACAGTTTGAACTAATCAAAAGAAAGTTTGAGTACTCATGTCTAAGCGTAAAACAGTTTAAAAGCAAGCATGTGTCTCACCCCAAAGTTATAAAACAGTTATGAAATAGTAAAAAGAGGGGCTATGAAGTTCACCTTATTAGCAAGCAAGAAAATCCACGCAAGTAGTATGAATGGAGTGTGTAATCGGAGATCTCAACCTAGAGATAAAATGTTCAATTAGTTAATGTCTTAATAGACATATAGCTTCTTTATTAATATAGTAAACTATATTAACAGTGACCGTTTTCGAGAAAGTTATATGTATATAAGTGATATTATACTTAGTGTTATAAGTGTTACTATATAGATATGTGTACATGTTATACTAATAATAGCATTATCGATTACATTAATTATTCAATTATTGTGTAAGTTATCATTATATGTTACGTATATAATTATATCTATGTGATACATACATATATATGCTTTATTCTTACAAAAGCTTTAAAGAATGATAATGCTATTATAGTGTGTAATAATCATAGTACTTTTAATTTAACAAACTTATTAATCATCATCAAAATCTTTCTTTCTTCATACTCATTATCTTTATTCTTACAAGATTCATGATCTTAATCTTTTATCTTATGCATTATACTTATTCATTCACATTAATAATTCATTAATAATACTTGATCATACTCATTCTTAACCCTAAACTTCTTTTATCAATCTTAATTCATAATCTTTTAATCTTAACATTACCCATCACAATTATCATAATCTTCTTTACACATAAAATCATAAGTTCTTATTCGTATTCATAACCTAAATCATAATCAACTTAATATAAATTTTATTCATAACATCTTTAACCATTTTCCTACATAAAATCATACTACATATTAATAACTAGTTATAATACTTACAACTATAACTTAATAGATTTAATGTAGGAATGGACTAGGGTGTAAAGACTACCTTAACAAGATTGAAGACCTAGGATTCGTGATAAATATGGTGCGAACAGGAGGCCATTAGCAGCAGCAAACAACCGACCCAATTGAGGTCTGTTTGGGTCAGAATAGACCTCGACAGAAACAGTAACAAGTAGCAGCAATTAGGGATTGTTTTGGCTGCTTGATCATGCATGAAAACAGAAAAATAAACAACAAATAATTAAACTTCAAAAGGTTGTTTGTGGGTCAAATATTACAGCAGGTACAGGAGCACTTACATGATTGTTTTAGGCTGTCTTTATTACACAGAAAATAGCAGAAACAGGAAGCAGATACAGCACGAACAGCAGGCTGGATGGGTGGTGATGATTCACGATTGCAGAGAGGGGTTTTGTGGAGGTTGTTGTCGACTGAAACTGCAGGTGGATGAGGGGTTTATGTCGACAGAAAATAGATGGTGCAGGTTTATTAGTTGACTGGATTATTACAGGATAAAAAGTCGACTGATTTGCAGGGAACTTGTGGCGTATTTTCTTGATTATCATGAGGGTTTATATAGCTTTTGTAGGTTTCCTAATCCTACTCAAAAACTTGGTGATCAAGGAAGGAATTAGAGGTTAACTAGGATTTGTGAAGGCTAAAATAAATCAAGTTTTAATTCCCTAAGATCATTAGAGCCGATATATATGTGATCCTTGTATTTATATATTTTTTTACGGCATTCTTTATTTATTTAAGTATTTATATATTTTATTATTATTATTATTATTATTATTATTATTATTATTATTATTATTATTATTATTATTATTATTATTATTATTATTATTATTATTATTATTATTATTAAGGTTGTAATTATTTTAATTACATTTTTATTAATTATCAGACCCTAACTTTTATTAATTTTACATTTACTTCTATTTAGTTATATATATATATATTCTCATTTGTTTGAATCTTATATTGTCACTTTTTAATTTATGATTTATTGTTTATATTATTTATTTAGTATTAGGGTTAGGGTTTAATATTCAATATTAAATGGGATTAGGGTTTAGTAGTTAATAGGTAAGGCTAGGTTTAGGGTTTTATATCATATTAGGGTTTTAATAATAATTACGATCATTTAATGAAAGTATAAATGTTCGTTTGTCGAAATGGATAACAACCCTAACGATGATGCACAGAACATGACTTTGAAACCCTAAGGACGACTTGGTAAATTCAGAAGGGAAAATTGAGGGTTGTTATAGTACCTCCCCGTTAATTTAAACTTCATCCCGAAGTTTCAGGAAGACTTCTCGAATGCATCAGCAGGTGAGAATAGATGTGGGTATTTCTGTTTCATTTGGTCTTCACGTTCCCAGGTATACTCGAGGCTTCTATGTGAATTCCAACGGATTTTAACAACCGGAATAGAGCTTTGTTTCAAACGTTTAACCTCACGATCCATAACTTCTATAGGTTTTTTGATGAAGTGAAATTAATGCAAAGATCATTCAAGGGAATAACGAGTTTATCATCAACAAGACACTTTTTAAGATTCGAGATGTGAAATGTATCAACTTTATTTAACAGGAAGTGTTGACTAAAAATTCTCATTCGGTCAACGTTTTGTTAAAGCAAAGTCTACACTTAATTACAGTGGGGACCTACTTGAGTGAGAGTTGCTATTGTATGAAATTTCAGCTAAAAGTGCCTAGGTGATTAGAATATCTAGTCTTATGGACTTCCTCCATGACTAGTTCTTGAAAAATTTCTGAGTAGTGGTGATTTATAGGATCGACATGTATTCCTTCATTATTACTACATGTCCAAGGAATTGTACGATTCGTAGCCAAAGTTCACACTTGGAAAAACTTGGCATACAGTTGTTCCTTCTTTAAGAGCTCTGGAATCAATTGCAGATGTTGCTCATGCTCTTTCTCGTTCTTGAAATAGATTAAGATGTCATCAATGAAAACGGTTACGAATTTATCAAGATAAGGTTTACATACACGGTTCATAAGATCCATGAATACAGCAGGAGTATTGGTTAAACCAAAAGGCATGAAAAGAAACTCATAGTGTCTATAACGAGTTAGGAAAGTATTCTTAGAAACGTCAACTTCATTGACTCTCAATTGATGATAACCCGACCTAAGGTCAATCTTCGAATAGATACTTGATCCTTGCAGTTGGTCAAACAGGTCATCAATAAGCAGGAATGGATAATGATTTTTGATGGTTAGCTTGTTGAGTTCTCGATAATCAATATACATTCTCAACGTGCCATCTTTCTTCTTGACAAATAGAACGGGTGCTCCTTACGCAGGCAAGCTAAGACGAATGAAATCTTTTTCCAAAACTTCTTGGAGTTGATTGGTTGATTCCTTCATTTCGGATGGAGTTAAGCGGTATGGTACCTATGCAATAGGTACAACACCGGGCGTGGATAGTTTACAAGTAAAGGTTAATATGATATCTAGGGTTGATATTTTTAGTTGACAATATAGTAATAAGGAGTATGTAATGGTACACAATGGTCCCAAGGTTGATCAAATCTTATTCCCGTCATGATCCATTAGGATTTCTGTATGACTTATCATAATATAATGACGTTGATCAAGTGTCATTATATTATTATAAATCATACTTTTATCACTCCATAAGGTTACTACTATGTCATCTAGTCAATATGCATCTTCATCGAGGCGAATGATTCAATGGAAAATGAAAGAAAAGAAAATAACATCATTCATTAAAAGAAAATAACTAGAGTATTACAGAAACTTAATGAAATCTTCTAAACTATAGAAGTACTAAACAATAACATAAAGAGTACTATGAAAATTTAAATGTCTCTAGTGGTTTCCAAAAACTCTTCATTGTGCCTCTTCATTCTTCTTCTTATCCAAACATTGATTTTTGAAATGTCCTACCCTTCCGCAGTTATAGCAAGTAAGAACGGTGGCATTTGCCTTTGTGGCTGGAGTTTTGGCTGATGGAGTAACAACTCTACAATTCTTGGCTACATGACCCACCTTCTTGCACTTGGTGCACTTGGCCTTACACCATCCTTTATGATGTCTCTCATATCTTCTGCAATAAGGACGTTTTCCCTTATACAACTTGTTGAATTTGCTTTTAGAATTTTCTTGCTCCATTCCTTCCCTCTTCCTTTTTGCACCTTCTTTCTCCTTATGTTTGTCGATGAAAAAGCTTGCTATGCAAGCAGCTTCTTGTATGGTACTCGGGTTCTCCAAGATAACATCTCTTCGGACTTCATTAGGCAATCTATTAATGTAGCATTGGATCCCTAGGTACTCGGGGGTAGCCATGAGAGCAAACTCTTGAAATCGGTTGGTGTAGCTCATGAGATCAGCATTCACCATTTCTATATCACTGAGCCCAGGTCTTTCAGTACTCTTGTATGTAGGAGGCGGGTAGTTTATGAAACTTTGATGAGAACGAATTGTCGAAAAGTTTCGCGGTATGCCATTGTTGCCATTGCCTTGAACATAGGACTCAGACTTGGATTCTTCCTCAACTCCTTCTTCTTCAATCATCTCCTCCACAAACTCTTCCTCCTCGTCATCCCCATCATAGTTATCATTAGTGTGGGATTCTTCCAAATGAGAGTAGTGTGGTGGACTAGCAGGGACATAGTTTGGGTGAGTTGGTGAAAATGGCGGGGAAACGGGTCCATAAGTCAGTGTGTGGACACATCTTTCGGAGTAGGATCCATCGGACTCATTGTCGGAGATGATGATCGGGCTATTGCGAGACATCTTAAATGAATAGAAAGAAAGATGATTAGGTAGGTTCTAAAGATGACGCAAAACCATGAATAAAATGTAAGGAAAAAATGCACTAGAACTAAAACAGGAAAGGTTATAGTCCTATAGATTGCTAAGGCACCTAACTAACACATAAGGCACACATAAAATGCAATCCTGGTTCTCTATAACAACCTGGCTCTGATACCACTCTGTCACACCCCCTAAATAGAACCGAGGGTAATCTGTGACTAACCAATATCATAACACAAGTGTAAAGTGAGAACGACTCTATATGAGATGTTGTTAACATAAACCAATGTATTAAGCAGCGGAAAGTATTATGTCATTACAATAATAAACTTAAATGTTCTAATGCAAAAGTATAAATGTATAAATGCGGACTCCAAAAGCAGCAAAGTCCAAATAGCAAACTAATCTTTACCAATCTTCACCTGAGACAAAACATGCTTAAAGTGTCAACCAAAATGGTTGAGTGAACAGCATAGGTTTAACAATTATAGTAAGTTTTTAGATCACAAGATTTAATAATAAAGTTCAATCAGTTCGGTAGTAGTGCTGAGGTGTATGACATCGAGACTAAACAAAGTTACCCCGTGATCACTGTATTCGTTCGTGTCGTTAAATCATTATTATGTAACCAAAGACCAGTGTTCAAATGGTTAGAGACGTCACTCTCAATAGCACTATTCACAATAACTAAGCTTACCAAATTCCAGTAATTAACGATATCATGGCAGGGATTTAGTATAAATCAAAGCATGCAGCACAGTTTGAACTAATCAAAAGAAAGTTTGAGTACTCGTGTCTAAGCGTAAAACAGTTTAAAAGCAAGCATGTGTCTCACCCCAAAGTTATAAAACAGTTATGAAATAGTAAAAAGAGGGGCTATGAAGTTCACCTTATTAGCAAGCAAGAAAATCCACACAAGTAGTATGAATGGAGTGTGTAATCGGAGATCTCAACCTAGAGATATAATGTTCAATTAGTTAATGTCTTAATAGACATATAGCTTGTTTATTAATATAGTAAACTATATTAACAGTGACCATTTTCGAGAAAGTTATATGTATATAAGTGATATTATACTTAGTGTTATAAGTGTTACTATATAGATATGTGTACATGTTATACTAATAATAGCATTATCGATTACATTAATTATTCAATTATTGTGTAAGTTATCATTATATGTTACGTATATAATTATATCTATGTGATACATACATATATATGCTTTATTTACTATTATATATGTATGCGTTCACAACTATATATATATATATATATATATATATATATATATATATATATATATATATATATATATATATATATATATATATATATATATTAAGTGTAAGTGTTAAATATGTATAAGTGTAAGATGGTAAATATACATATACTTATTACTTTTATTATTATTTTTACTAATCTTATAAAACTTACATAATAAACATTCATACATACATTCACACGTACATATACACACTTATATACACATACCTATACACGTATGCATATATTTACATATACACACACACATATACATAAGTGTATACATGCACATACGTACGTATGCATGTATGCATGCACGTACACCATGATCATAACTACGTTACTAAACCAAAATCATAACCTAAATCTTTTTAATCACACTTACTCATCTTCATAATCCATATCATAATCATACAACTATTATTATTAACTAGTTTAATAATCAAAACCCTAATCTTTCATTATAATCTTTAAAGCTTTTGCCATTTAATTATATAACAAGATCAAATCTTCTATTACCAATAATCATAGTACTTTTAATTTAACAAACTTATTAATCATCATCAAAATCTTTCTTTCTTCATACTCATTATCTTTATTCTTACAAGATTCATGATCTTAATCTTTTATCTTATGCATTATACTTATTCATTCACATTAATAATTCATTAATAATACTTGATCATACTCATTCTTAACCCTAAACTTCTTTTATCAATCTTAATTCATAATCTTTTTATCTTAACATTACCCATCACAATTATCATAATCTTATTTACACATAAAATCATAAGTTCTTATTCGTATTCATAACCTAAATCATAATCAACTTAATATAAATTTTATTCATAACATCTTTAACCATTTTCCTACATAAAATCATACTACATATTAATAACTAGTTATAATACTTACAACTATAACTTAATAGATTTAATGTAGGAATGGACTAGGGTGTAAAGGCTACCTTAACAAGATTGAAGACCTAGGATTCGTGATAAATATGGTGCGAACAGGAGGCCATTAGCAGCAGTAAACAACCGACCCAATTGAGGTCTATTTGGGTCAGAATAGACCTCGACAGAAACAGCAACAAGTAGCAGCAATTAGGGATTGTTTTGGCTGCTTGATCACGCATGAAAACAGAAAAATAAACAACAAATAATTAAACTTCAAAAGGTTGTTTGTGGGTCGAATATTACAGCAGGTACAGGAGCACTTACATGATTGTTTTGGGCTGTCTTTGTTGCACAGAAAATAGCAGAAACAGGAAGCAGATACAGCACGAATAGCAGGCTGGATGGGTGGTGATGATTCACGATTGCAGAGAGGGTTTTGTGGAGGTTGTTGTTGACTGAAACTGCAGGTGGATGAGGGGTTTATGTCGACAGAAAACAGATGGTGCAGGTTTATTAGTCGACTGGATTATTGCAGGATAAAAAGTCGACTGATTTGCAGGGAACTTGTGGCGTATTTTCTTGATTATCATGAGGGTTTATATAGCTTTTGTAGGTTTCCTAATCCTACTCAAAAACTTGGTGATCAAGGAAGGAATTAGAGGTTAACTAGGATTTATGAAGGCTAAAATAAATCAAGTTTTAATTCCCTAAGATCATTAGAGCCGATATATATGTGATCCTTGTATTTATATTTTTTTACGACATTCTTTATTTATTTAAGTATTTATATATTTTATTATTATTATTATTATTATTATTATTATTATTATTATTATTATTATTATTATTATTATTATTATTATTATTATTATTATTATTATTATTATTATTATTATTAAGGTTGTAATTATTTTAATTACATTTTTATTAATTAACAGACCCTAACTTTTATTAATTTTACATTTACTTTATTTAGTTATATATATATATATATATATATATATATATATATATATATATATATATATATATATATATATATATATATATATTTTCTCATTTTTTGAATCTTATATTGTCACTTTTTAATTTATGACTTATTGTTTATATTATTTATTTAGTATTAGGGTTAGGGTTTAATATTCAATATTAAATGGGATTAGGGTTTAGTAGTTAATAGGTAAGGCTAGGTTTAGGGTTTTATATCATATTAGGGTTTTAATAATAATTACGATCATTTAATGAAAGTATAAATGTTCGTTTATCAAAATGGATAACAACCCTAATGATGATGCACATAACATGACTTTGAAACCCTAAGGACGACTTGGTAAATTCAGAAGGGAAAATTGAGGGTTGTTATAGTTTTCTGTTACAAGAACTGGATTGTTTTGGGCTGCTAAATCGTTTGAAACCCCAATGACATCCCACGATTTTATTTGGGCTTCAAAACTTAACCAGGCCTTAATTAATTTAAGTATTGGTTAGTGGGCTTCATAAATTGATTTACCCAAATCAAATCCTGTTGTTTTCTTATTTGGACAACGATAATAAAATCTGTAGATATAGCGATGATGGGTTATTTGTTATGACGATAGCTTCGATGATGGGACGGTAAGCAATGATGATTAAGTTATGATGATGATGGAGGCTAGACGATATTAGATGATAAGAGGAGATAATGAAGAAGAAGAACAGTTTAAATAATGGGTTATATATTTTTGTCCGGGTTATAAAACAGAAATGAAACAGATGGTGTAGTGGTTAAGGATGTTATCGGGTTAGCGGGAGGTCGTGGGTTCAAACCCGGGCTTGGGCATTTTTTAAGGGCTACTTCTTTGAGGTAGTATTACTATTACCATTATTATTATTATTATTATTATTATTATTATTATTATTATTATTATTATTATTATTATTATTATTATTATTATTATTATTATTATTATTATTATTATTATTATTATGTATCATTATTATTATTATTAGAATTATCATTATTTTTATCATTATTATTTTATTATCCCTATTATTATTTTTTTAACATTTATATTATTATTTTTACATTGTTATTATTATTATTATCATTTTTATTATTGCTAGCATCATTATTATTTTTATAAAAATCATATTATTATTATTATTATCAATATTACTACTAATATTATTATCATTACTACAATAAAAATTAATCATATAGAAATATATTTAGCTATACTTTATTAACATTTTTATTTATTTAAAGTATATAAAATAAATACATTTAATTAAGTTATTAATGAAACACATGATTTATTAAAATAACAAGTATATCACTAATAATATATAAATTCGTTGGATTACAATTATATGTGTTAATATATATATAAATGATATAGGTTCGTGAATCCGAGGTCAACCTTGCATTGTTCAGTTCCATCGTATGCAAATTTTTACAACAAAATATCATATTGTGAGTTTCATTACTCCATTTTTAAATGCTTTTGCAATATATATTTTTGGGACGGAGAATACATGTGCTTTTATAAATGTTTGACGAAATAGACACAAGTAATTAAAACTACATTCTATGGTTGAATGATCGAAGCCGAATATGCCACTTTTAGCTTGGTAGCCTAAGAATTAGTGAACCAGTCAACTAATTGACGCGAATCCTAAAGATAGATCTATTGGGCCCAACAAGCCCCATCCGTTATTGCGGATGCTTTAGTACTTCGAAATTATCATGTCCGAAGGATGTCCCGGAATGATGGGGATATAGAACATCTTGTTAATGTCGGTTACCAGGTGTTCACCATATGAATGGATTTTATAGCAGTGAGCAGACCTGCACTTTGAAACGAAAAATGATAATCTTGTGGTCTATAAAAATGATGGAAATGAATATTGATGATAAACTAATGAACTCACCAACCTTTTGGTTGACACTTTTAAGCATGTTTATTCTCAGGTTTGAAAGAAATCTTCCGCTGTGCATTTGCTCATTTTAGAGATATTACTTGGAGTCATTCATGGTATATTTCAAAAGACGTTGCATTCAATTCGTTGAGTTCAATAGAGATTATTATTAAGTAAATGACAGATTAGGTCATTTATAGGTTGGATATTATGAAATGGTATGCATGCCTGTCAACTTTCAATGAAATGAAAGTTTGTCTTTAAAAACGAAAGCAATGTTTGTAAAATGTATCATATAGAGGTCAAATACCTCGCAATGTAACCATATGTTATTGTATTCATCCTTATGGATTAGGACGGGTCTCGACAGGTGGTATCAGAGCGGTGGTCTTAGCGAACCAGGTCTTGCATTAGTGTCTCTTACGGGTAGTTGTTAGGATGTACTAGTGAGTCTGGACTTTGACCTAGAAGTTGTTAGGATAATTAATGAGTCTAGACTTGGACCTTGTTTGCATGTCAAAAGTTTGCATATCATTCTTTGTCAAAAAATATCTACCTATCATTTTCAGTCTCGACACGTCTTATTGCAATTATTGCATAGATGGTGTACAGACAAATTCATATCCCATGATATTAGACTTTGTCTGACACATTCCTTAATTTACTCCGTAATCCACGGGATCTTTGGAAGTATGTATAGATATTCTATATATAATTAGAATATCATTCGATATCCGAAAATCATTTCATATCAAAATCCTTTAACTGATCGTGAGAGATGGATCCTACACCTAGCTTGGATTCCATTAGTTCCGGAAGCAATTTCGAAATGTATATTGAAGTATACTCCGAAGTCAATAAACCTGAAGTGTCTCCACCGTTTAGCTATTTTTCTTTCTGGAGGAAATGGAGGTGGGTCCGAGACTTACTCACTCGATGGAGGAATGAAGAAGGCAAAACCTACTGCGAACCAAACTTGCCTCCTATGTGCAACACTATTTTCACCCTTCTTGCCAAAATATTCCGCCTCGAAGGTCGCATTACTGAAATATCAGAAAATATTCAACCTCTACTTCCGAATACCAATCAAAGAGGAATATTAGAAGAAGTTAGAGAACTTCGAATTGATAATCAAGATCTATCGAATCAGATGAGTGGGTGGATAGAAATGATTGAGGGTAGGATAGAAACCCTGGCAAGAATGGTGCGTGATTTACAAGCTATACTAATTACACCAGCATCATCAGCAGCCTCAACACCAACAGCACTTGCATCACCGACAACAACGTTCACATCACCAGCCTCAATATCACAATCTATACCTCGAGCATAATCTTTGTTCTACATCGATTAATCTTTATTCTACGTATCGTTCTACCTCATTTATCTTCGTTCGACATGGCGATTATGTAATCTCTAATGTTTTAAAGATTATGTACTCTAGTTCTAACCGTAAAGCAAATGAGATTAATATCATATTAACTCATTAAATCCATGATTACATTTGAAGAAAATATATATGTATATATGTTTTCATAAAAATTGTAATTAAAATTCTTTTGTACAAACTGTTAAGGGTGAAAATATTTTAACGGGTAGGTATAACCCGAGGAATATTTAGATTTCACATTAATAAGTTACACTGTACATTCTTCAATTCAGATTCAGCAGTCATTGGCAATACTGCCTAAATCCACACATATACGTATTCGTTCACCAAAGAACAACTATTTTCATTCAAATTCAATTTCATATTCGTATTTTGACCGATCAGAATCTAAGTCAGGATTTGACAAGTGGCATAATGAAGAAAATAATGAACAAAATAAAATTGATTAGTAACCAATTAATTAACTATGTAAAACTTTAAACCTATACTAACCAAATCCTAGCTAACTGTTCCTATATCAGTTATAACTATTTCCTTAGAATATATTAGTATTGGTTGAACTATTGGACTATTGAACTACTAACATTGGACTACTATCATTTGGCAATTAAAACGTATTAAAAGAGTATGAAATATTAATTATAACACAATTTGATTTAAAATATCGTTAATAAGTTACATCTGCTATAGTTAAACATTTCTTCAAGATAACCACTTGATTTCATCTTAAACATCATTTATATCTTGACGATTACAATTTGCGTTCAAATCCTTTAATTTTCTTGAAAACCCCTCAGATTGATAATTGATGATTCAGATATGGCAGCATTAAATGCATAGGAAACAGCAAAATTATAGATGGTCTAAATGGCCAAAAGTTTGATGATAAAGAATTGAGTGTTGGAAACGCTCGATAGAGAATTTGGTACTCAAAAGCAGATTATGCAAAACTATGAAGGAGACCACGGACAAATACAAAGAACATACCCTGTATTCCAAGAATCCTAATAATTTTGTATCCGATGAAATCTTTAGAGAATATCTTGCTCCGTACTCATGTTAAAATCTTGCGGAAAAATTTTCTTCATCAATCTTCGAACTTAGAATTTTCAAAAATATCATCATAAATATCTTCGATATTTCTGAAGATATTTTCATAAATATTCTCGTCCGAAATTATATACCTCTTCGTGCTATATGTATTACATTATATTGAAAACTTCTGTAAAACCTAAGTATAAATTATGAATGAATCCCAGAGAAGTGTTAAGAATTAGAGCATGAGTTAGTATAATATAATGACACTTGGCCAACATGATTATATTACAGTAAGTCATGCTGAAGTTTCTAATGGAACGTGATGATGATTCACAGATCCTACCATCATCATGAACCATGTTACACAACTCTTTCATTCTAATTAACCTCTGAACATATCAAGAAAATATATTCATTATAGTTCTATCTTCAGATATTCTGGTAATTTGACAAATCAAATTGTGTTATTACGATCTTTTCTGCTTAGAATGTTATGATCATTCGAAGATCTATACCTACGAATTCTAAACCATTATTCGCTTGATTTAAAGCCGGGAAGAGAAAACAAGAGCATGGAGCTTCGAAATATGAGGGAAAATATTAAGCCCGACAATAACATAGAAATTACAAACCGTGTATATAGCAACATAAAGACACGGGAGAATGAGAAATACAATAATCCTTAGAGCAAAGTAGAAGTAAACAGATTCCTCTGGTGGTAGTTGAAAAAGAAGATTGATTGATACGATAATCAAAAAAATATCAAGGATTAGAACTGGATTAAGCATTTTCAAAATCTTTTGAAAGTATGAACTGAGAAAGAAGGTATAGGAGTGGTGAAAATAATGAAACGGAAGAGATTAATTTATAGTGAAAATATCAGACGGAGCAATCGAGGCAGATCATCGCATTTAATCAAAGAGATCCTAATTTCCTTAATTACCGAAAAATCAAATCTTTTATAGATTTCGAAGATTATCTCTAAAATATGGAAATCCACCGTAACTACGTCAAAAGTTAAACCTCTATCTCAATCTTTTGTGACAGCTTTACTCGTACGCATCACATAATCGAATCGTTTTATCTATATTAATCAATAATGATAAAACTCTATTTATCAACTCATATTCGTCATGAAAACATTTTTATTGTTAGCCATGATGACCTCACTCAAATTTCGGGATGAAATTTCTTTAACGGGTAGGTACTGTAACGATCCGGAAAATTAAGACTTATTTTAAAACAAACTCTCGATACGATAGTATAGTTTTGACACGATAAGAAAAGTCTGTTAGGTTGAGTATCAAAAATTTTGAACTGTTTCATATATTCAATTAACCTTCGACCGTACCCGACGATTCATGAACAACTATTTGTAAATAGATATGTACATATTTAATATATATTAATTGAAATGTTATATGATTCAATCATTAGAATTTACTATGTAAAAAAATAAATATGGTATTAAAATAATTATTATTTAAAACATAACTATATATAAATAAAGTATATTAAAAATAAATATTAAACGATTGTAATACTCGTTGGACGTTTCAATTATTATTTAGAGAAATTTAATTCAAACTTATGTGATTTTAAAATAAACGGTGATCCGAAAATGAGTTATATAAATTATAGACTTATTAAAAATGTATTTATGAGCTAATTGTTAAATTTGAACACTTTTTATATTTTACCCAGAATAGAGCGGGACAGTTGATGTAATTTTTATTTAATAATTTAATGATCAAATTTAATTTAATGATCGAATTTTATACCATAATGACTAAAATAAATAAATATAGTTAATTTAAAAATATGAGATTTTTCTGAACATTTTAATCCGCCACTAATGATCAACGGACCATGATATAATATCTCTAATAAACTGTCGGTAGAATTTCTTAATAATTCACACGATTATGTTTTTATATTATATTATATTTTGGAATCACTGTGCTTGAATGCACTTTCTGTTTCGTTTCCTTATCATTAGAGTTAGTATTAATTAGTATAATTATTAAATGATTTACTTTGTTAAAGTTTGTTAAACGATTCCTTTCCAAACTACAAACTGATTGTGTTTGATCGAGATGTTACTGTGTGTGTTACTATCACCTTTAGACTTATATATACATACTTTATGCTTCTGAATATAGCACCCACTTTATCTACATGATCGTATCAAACATCCACTACCAAAATCTGTTAGACATCACTGTCTAAATTTGATTTTTCATATTTGAGTTTATTTCATGTATCCCTAATCCACATGTAATTCTTTAATTATTAGGATATTTATTTTAGGTTTTAACTTATGCACTATCTACTGGATATTGATAACAAGAAATCAAACGGATAGTTACAAAATCTGTTTAGAGTCATTTCCTACTTTGTCTCCCTGATTGAAATTTGTGTCGACCACTTCATTCTATAAATCAAACCATCTCTTTTCTCTTCCATATCTTCAACTATGAGCACCGCTTAATCACCACCATTTTCATTGATCATCTCCCTGACACTACCATCAAAACACCATTATTCAGACTGCTACTGCTGCTTATCTTCTATTTTAAAAACAAACTCGTAAATCAAAACCCATGAACAACTTTCTGCTAAACTTATTCTTTTTGGTTCGATAATACCACAAACCCAAACAATATTATTGTTTACTCGACTCATAATTGAAATGTCCCGTTCTTATTGATTAAAAACGTTCCATATTAATTGATTTTGTTGCGAGGTTTTGACCTCTATATGAGACGTTTTTCAAAGACTGCATTCATTTTTAAAACAAACCATAACCTTTATTTCATAAATAAAGGTTTAAAAAGCTTTACGTAGATTATCAAATAATGATAATCTAAAATATCCTGTTTACACACGACCATTAAATAATGGTTTACAATACAAATATGTTACATCGAAATCAGTTTCTTGAATGCAGTTTTTACACAATATCATACAAACATGGACTCCAAATCTTGTCCTTATTTTAGTATGCAACAGCAGAAGCTCTTAGTATTCAACTGAGAATAAACATGCTTTAAACGTCAACAAAAATGTTGGTGAGTTATAGGTTTAACCTATATATATCAAATCGTAACAATAGACCACAAGATTTCATATTTCAATACACATCCCATACATAGAGATAAAAATCATTCATATGGTGAACACCTGGTAATCGACATTAACAAGATGCATATATAAGAATATCCCCATCATTCCGGGACACCCTTCAGATATGATATAAATTTCGAAGTACTAAAACATCCGGTACTTTGGATGGGGTTTGTTAGGCCCAATAGATCTATCTTTAGGATTCACGTCAATTAGGGTGTCTGTTCCCTAATTCTTAGATTACCAGACTTAATAAAAAGGGGCATATTCGATTTCGATAATTCAACCATAGAATGTAGTTTCACGTACTTGTGTCTATTTTGTAAATCATTTATAAAACCTGCATGTATTCTCATCCCAAAAATATTAGATTTTAAAAGTGGGACTATAACTCACTTTCACAGATTTTTACTTCGTCGGGAAGTAAGACTTGGCCACTGGTTGATTCACGAACCTATAACAATATATACATATATATCAAAGTATGTTCAAAATATATTTACAACACTTTTAATATATTTTGATGTTTTAAGTTTATTAAGTCAGCTGTCCTCGTTAGTAACCTACAACTAGTTGTCCACAGTTAGATGTACAGAAATAAATCGATAAATATTATCTTGAATCAATCCACGACCCAGTGTATACATATCTTAGTATTGATCACAACTCAAACTATATATATTTTGGAATCAACCTCAACCCTGTATAGCTAACTCCAACATTCACATATAGAGTGTCTATGGTTGATCCGAAATATATATAGATTTGTCGACATGATAGGTTGAAACATTGTATACGTGTCTATGGTATCTCAAGATTACATAATATACAATACAAGTTGATTAAGTTATGGTTGGAATAGATTTGTTACCAATTTTTACGTAGCTAAAATGAGAAAAATTATCCAATCTTGTTTTACCCATAACTTCTTCATTTTAAATCCGTTTTGAGTGAATCAAATTGCTATGGTTTAATATTGAACTCTATTTTATGAATCTAGACAGAAAAAGTATAGGTTTATAGTCGAAAAAATAAGTTACAAGTCGTTTTTGTAAAGGTAGTCATTTTAGTCGAAAAAACGACGTCTAGATGACCATTTTAGAAAACATACTTCCACTTTGAGTTTAACCATAATTTTTAGATATAGTTTCATGTTAATAATAAAAATCATTTTCCCAGAATAACAACTTTTAAATCAAAGTTTATCATAGATTTTAATTAACTAACCCAAAACAGCCCGCGGTGTTACTACGACGGCGTAAATCCGGTTTTACGGTGTTTTTTCGTGTTTCCAGGTTTTAAATCATTAAGTTAGCATATGATATAGATATAGAACATGTGTTTAGTTGATTTTAAAAGTCAAGTTAGAAGGATTAACTTTTATTTGCGAACAAGTTTAGAATTAACTAAACTATGTTCTAGTGATTACAAGTTTAAACCTTCGAATAAGATAGCTTTATATGTATGAATCGAATGATGTTATGAACATCATTACTACCTCAAGTTCCTTGGATAAACCTACTGGAAATGAGAAAAATATATCTAGCTTCAAAGGATCCTTGGATGGCTTGAAAGTTCTTGAAGCAGAATCATGACATGAAAACAATTTCAAGTAAGATTTTCACTCGAAATAAGATTGTTATAATTATAGAAATTGAATTAAAGTTTGAATATGATTATTACCTTGTATTAGAAAGATAACCTACTGTAAGTAACAAAGGTTTCTTGATCTTGGATGATTACTTGGAATGGATTTAGAAAACTTGGAAGTAAACTTGCAATCTTGGAAGTATTCTTAATTTTATGAAACTAGAACTTTTGGAATTTATGAATAACACTTAGAACTTGAAGATAGAACTTGAGAGAGATCAATTAGATGAAGAAAATTGAAGAATGAAAGTGTTTGTAGGTGTTTTTGGTCGTTGGTGTATGGATTAGATATAAAGGATATGTAATTTTGTTTTCATGTAAATAAGTCATGAATGATTACTCATATTTTTGTAATTTTATGAGATATTTCATGCTAGTTGCCAAATGATGGTTCCCATATGTGTTAGGTGACTCACATGGGCTGCTAAGAGCTGATCATTGGAGTATATATACCAATAGTACATACATCTAAAAGCTGTGTATTGTACGAGTACGAATACGGGTGCATACGAGTAGAATTGTTGATGAAACTGAACGAGGATGTAATTGTAAGCATTTTTGTTAAGTAGAAGTATTTTTATAAGTGTCTTGAAGTCTTTTAAAAGTGTATGAATACATATTAAAACACTACATGTATATACATTTTAACTGAGTCGTTAAGTCATCGTTAGTCGTTACATGTAAGTGTTGTTTTGAAACCTTTAGGTTAACGATCTTGTTAAATGTTGTTAACCCAATGTTTATAATATCAAATGAGATTTTAAATTATTATATTATCATGATATTATGATGTATGAATATCTCTTAATATGATATATATACATTAAATGTCGTTACAACGATAATCGTTACATATATGTCTCGTTTCAAAATCATTAAGTTAGTAGTCTTGCTTTTACATATGTAGTTCATTGTTAATATACTTAATGATATGTTTACTTATCATAATATCATGTTAACTATATATATAACCATATATATGTCATCATATAGTTTTTACAAGTTTTAACGTTCGTGAATCACCGGTCAACTTGGGTGGTCAATTGTCTATATGAAACCTATTTCAATTAATCAAGTCTTAACAAGTTTGATTGCTTAACATGTTGGAAACACTTAATCATGTAAATAACAATTTCATTTAATATATATCTATAAACATGGAAAAGTTCGGGTCACTACAGTACCTACCCGTTAAATAAATTTCGTCCCGAAATTTTAAGCAGTTGGAGGTGTTGACGTATCTTCTGGAAATAAATGCGGGTATTTCTTCTTCATTTGATCTTCACGCTCCCAGGTGAACTCGGGTCCTCTACGAGCATTCCATCGAACCTTAACAATCGGTATCTTGTTTTGTTTAAGTCTCTTAACCTCACGATCCATTATTTCGACAGGTTCTTCAATGAATTGAAGTTTTTCATTGATTTGGATTTCGTCCAATGGAATAGTGAGATCTTCTTTAGCAAAACATTTCTTCAAATTTGAGACGTGGAAAGTGTTATGTACAGCCGTGAGTTGTTGAGGTAGCTCCAGTTGGTAAGCTACTGGTCCGACACGATCTATAATCTTGAATGGTCCAATGTACCTTGGATTTAGTTTCCCCCGTTTACCAAATCGAACAACGCCTTTCCAAGGTGAAACCTTAAGCATGACCATTTCTCCAATTTCAAACTCTATATCTTTTCTTTTACTGTCCGCGTAGCTCTTTTATCGACTCTGGGCGGTTTTCAATCTTTGTTGAATTTGGATGATTTTCTAGGTAGTTTCTTGTATTATCTCCGGACCCGTAATCTGTCTATCCCCCACTTCACTCCAACAAATCAGAGACCTGCACTTTCTACCATAAAGTGATTCAAACGGCGCCATCTTAATGCTTGAATGGTAGCTGTTGTTGTAGGAAAATTCTGCTAACGGTAGATGTCGATCCTAACTGTTTCCGAAATCAATAACACAAGATCGTAGCATGTCTTCAAGCGTTTGTATCGTCCTTTCGCTCTGCCCATCAGTTTGTGGATGATAGGTAGTACTCATGTCTAGACGAGTTTCCAATGCTTGCTGTAATGTCTGCCAGAATCTTGAAATAAATCTGCCATCCCTATCAGAGATAATAGAGATTGGTATTCCATGTCTGGAGACGACTTCCTTCAAATACAGTCGTGCTAACTTTTCCATCTTGTCATCTTCTCTTATTGGCAGGACGTATGCTGACTTGGTGAGACGATCAACTATTACCCAAAAGTATCATAACCACTTGCAGTCCTTGGCAATTTAGTAATGAAATCCATGGTAATGTTTTCCCATTTCCATTCCGGGATTTCAGGTTGTTGTAGTAGACCTGATGGTTTCTGATGTTCAGCTTTGACCTTAGAACACGTCAAACATTCTCCTACATATTTAGCAATATCGGCTTTCATACCTAGCCATCAAAAATGTTTCTTAAGATCCTTGTACATCTTCCCCGTTCCAGGATGTATCGAGTATCTGGTTTTATGAGCTTCTCTAAGTACCATTTCTCTCATATCTCCAAATTTTGGTACCCAAATTCTTTCAGCCCTATACCGGGTTCCGTCTTCCCGAATATTAAGATGCTTCTCCGATCCTTTGGGTATTTCATCCTTTAAATTTCCCTCTTTTAAAACTCCTTGTTGCGCCTCCTTTATTTGAGTAGTAAGGTTAGTGTGAATCATTATATTCATAGATTTTACTCGAATGGGTTGTCTGTCCTTTCTGCTCAAGGCGTCGGCTACCACATTTGCCTTCCCTGTGTGGTAACGAATCTCAAAGTCGTAATCATTCAACAATTCAGTCCACCTACGCTGCCTCATATTCAGTTGTTTCTGATTAAATATGTGTTGAAGACTTTTATGGTCGGTATATATAATACTTTTGACCCCATATAAGTAGTGCCTCCAAGTCTTTAATGCAAAAACAACCGCGCCTAATTCCAAATCATGCGTCGTATAATTTTGCTCGTGAATCTTCAATTGTCTAGACGCATAAGCAATCACCTTCGTTCGTTGCATTAATACACAACCGAGACCTTGCTTTGATGCTTCACAATAAATCACAAAATCATCATTCCCTTCAGGCAATGACAATATAGGTGCCGTAGTTAGCTTTTTCTTCAATAATTGAAACGCCTCCTCTTGTTCATCCTTCCATTCAAATTTCTTCCCTTTATGCGTTAATGCAGTCAAGGGTTTTATCTATTTTGGAGAAATCTTGGATGAATCTTCTGTAGTAACCAGCCAATCCTAAAAATTGACGTATATGCTTCGGAGTTTTTGGGGTTTCTCACTTTTCAACGGTTTCGATCTTTGCCGGGTCCACCTGGATACCTTCTTTGTTCACTATGTGACCGAGGAATTGAACTTCTTCCAACCAAAATATACACTTTGAAAACTTAGCGTACAGTTTTTCTTTCCTCAATACTTCTAGCACTTTTCTCAAATGTTCTTCGTGCTCTTGATCATTCTTTGAGTAAATAAGTATGTCATCGGTGAAAACAATGACAAACTTGTTAAGATATGGCCCACACACTCGGTTCATAAGGTCCATGAACACAGCTGGTGCGTTAGTCAATCCAAACGGCATAACCATAAACTCGTAATGACCATAACGCGTCCTAAAAGCAGTTTTTGGAATATCATCCTCCTTTACTCACATTTGATAATATCCAGAACGTAAATCAATCTTCGAATAAACCGACGAGCCTTGTAGTTGATCAAATAAGTCGTCAATTCTCGGCAGTGGATAACGGTTTTTGATGGTAAGTTTGTTCAACTCTCTGTAGTCAATACACAACCTAAATGTACCATCCTTCTTCTTGACAAATAAAACAGGAGCTCCCCATGGTGATGTGCTTGGTCAAATGAAACCACGTTCTAATAGTTCTTGCAGTTGGCTTTGCAGTTCTTTCATCTCGCTGGGTGCGAGTCTATAAGGAGCACGAGCTATTGGTGCAGCTCCTGGTACAAGATCTGTTTGAAATTCAACAGATCGATGTGGAGGTAGTCCCGGTAATTCTTTCAGAAATACATCGGGAAATTCTTTTGCGATGGGAACATCATTGATGCTCTTTTCTTCAGTTTGTACTTTCTCGACGTGTGCTAGAACAGCATAGCAACCTTTTCTTATTAGTTTTTGTGCCTTCAAATGACTAATAAGATGTAGCTTCGTGTTGCCTTTTCTCCGTACACCATTAAGGGTTCTCCTTCTTCTCGTACAATGCGAATTGCATTTTTATAACATACGATCTCTGCTTTCACCTTCTTCAGCCAGTCCATGCCAACTATTACATCAAAACTCCCTAACTCTACTGGTATCAAATCAATCTTAAATGTTTCGCTAATAGTTTAATTTCTCGATTCTGACATATATTATCTGCTGAAATTAATTTACCATTTGCTAATTCGAGTAAAAATTTACTATCCAAATGCGTCAATGGACAACTTAATTTAGCACAAAAATCTCTACTCATATAGCTTCTATCCGCACCCGAATTAAATAAAACGTAAGCAGATTTATTGTTAATAAGAAACGTACCCGTAACAAGCTCCGGGTCTTCCTGTGCCTCGGCCGCATTAATATTGAAAACTCTTTTGCGGCCTTGTCCATTCGTGTTCTCCTGGTTCGGGAAATTTCTAATAATGTGGCCCAGTTTTCCACATTTATAACAAACTACATTGGCATAACTTGCTCCGACACTACTTGCTCTACCATTACTCGTTCCGACACCATTTGTTCCTTTCGTTCTGTTAACCCCTGGTCCGTAGACCTCACACTTCGCCGCGCTATGACCATTTCTTTTACACTTGTTGCAAAATTTGGTGCAGAACCCCGAGTGATACTTTTCACACCTTTGGCATAGCTGCTTCTGATTGTTTTTGTTGTTGCGATTGTTATTGTTGTTGGGACGATTGTTGTAGTTGTTGTTGTTGTTGTTGTTGTTGTTGTTGTTGTTGTTGTTGTTGTTGTTGTTGTTGGCCCGTTTGTTGTAGTTGCGATTGATGTTGCGATTGTTGGGATAATTGTTGCGATTACTATTGTAATTGCTGTTGTTGTTGTATTGGTAATTCTTATCACCGTTTTCCTCCCACTTTCTTTTGACTTGCTTCACATTGGCCTCTTCAGCCGTCTGTTCTTTAATTCTTTCCTCAATCTGGTTCACTAGTTTGTGAGCCATTCTATATGCCTGTTGTATGGAGGCAGGCTCGTGTGACCTTATATCTTCTTGGATTCTTTCCGGTAATCCTTTCACAAACGCGTCGATCTTCTCTTCCTCATCTTCGAACGCTCCCGGACACAATAGGCAAAATTCTGTGAATCGTCTTTCGTACGTGGTAATATCAAATCCTTGGGTTCGTAACCCTCTAAGTTCTGTCTTGATCTTATTGACCTCGGTTCTGGGACGGTACTTCTCGTTCATCAAGTGCTTGAATGCTGACCACGGTAGTGCGTACGCATCATCTTGTCCCACTTGCTCTAGATAGGTATTCCACCATGTTAACGCAGAACCTGTGAAGGTATGCGTAGCGTACTTCACTTTGTCCTCTTCAGTACACTTACTTATGGCAAACACCGATTCGACCTTTTCGGTCCACCGTTTCAATCTGATCGATCCTTCGGTTCCATCAAATTCCAAAGGTTTGCAAGCAGTGAATTCTTTATAGGTGCATCCTACACGATTTCCTGTACTGCTAGATCCAAGGTTATTGTTGGTATCTAGCGCAGCCTGTACTGCGGCTATGTTTGAAGCTAGAAAAGTACGGAATTCCTCTTCATTTATATTCACGGTGTGTCGAGTAGTCGGTGCCATTTCCTTTAAAATAGTCAAATGGAACAAGTTAATCATACAGAATATTAAGAGTAATTAATAGTATTTCGTAGCATAATATGAACTCATTTATAAAAGCTTTTTCTTCATATTAGCGTTTTATAAGTTTAAATTCGGGTAGTACCTACCCGTTAAGTTCATACTTGGTAGCTAATATACAATTCAACTACTACAATTCTATATGAAAAACTGATTATAATAATATTTCGCGTTCAAACTTTTATACAATATTTTACAAACTTACAATACCGCTTATTTTACATAAAGCATGAAATATAGAACACAATAACTTTGATACAAGATAGTTGTCAAGATAATTCTAGCTAGTACACAAGTCGTTCAGCAAAGGCAATAAAGACACGTAATTCATACATCCAGAAACAAGTCATGCATTCTGGTTTTACTAGGACTACTTCCCATCCTTGGTCTTGTGGAACATAACCGTTATGGCTGTTGATAAGACAGCGTGTTGTAACGTCGTCAAAGGGACGAGGGTTACGTAATGACCAACAGTCTCGTAATAACCTAAAAACCTCATTTCTTACCCCAATTACCAACTCCGTCACTTGTGGGAATGTTTTGTTTAATAGTTGTAGCCCGATGTTCTTTTTCTCACTTTGGTGAGAAGCGAATATTACTAACCCGTAAGCATAGCATGCTTCTTTATGTTGCATGTTAGCCGCTTTTTCTAAATCATGAAGTCCTATAATCGGATACATTGAGTCAAAATAATTTCTTAACCCGTTGCGTAAAATAGCATTTGGGTTCCCCGCAATATATGCGTCAAAGTAAACACATCGTAATTTATGGGTTTCCCAATGTGATATCCCCCATCTTTCAAACGAAAGCCTTTTATAAACCAAGGCATTCTTGGAACGTTCTTCGAATGTCTTACAAACTGATTTTGCCATAAATAGTTGTGCCGAGGAATTCTGACCGACTCTAGACAAGATTTCATCAATCATGTCTCCGGGTAAGTCTTCTAAAATATTGGGTTGTCTATCCATTTTGTGTTTTTATACTGTAAAATAGACAAGAGTTAGATTCATAAAAGATACTTATTAATAAAAGCAATTTTTATATATATATATATATCATAAAGCATAAGCACACTATATTACATATATTACACTGCACAAATACAACTATCTTATTCCGACTCACTCGTTTCTTCTTTTTCGAACTTGGTTCTTTTTGCTAAGTTTTTAGGGATATATGATGTTCCCCTAATACGAGCCATCTTTTTCCACATTGGTTTAGAAAAACCTGGTAGTTTAGAGGTTCCCGGGTTATTGTCACAACTTAAGAAATACGGGTGTTGATGATACATATAAAGTTCATCGGGGTTGGAATTAGATTTCTTTATTTTTATGCCCTTTCCCTTATTATTTTCTTTTGCCTTTTTAAATTCAGTTGGGGTAATTTCTATAACATCATCGGAATTCTCGTCGGAACCCGATTCATCGGAGAATTGGTAATCCTCTCAATATTTTGCTTCCTTGGCGGAAACACCATTGACCATAATTAACCTTGGTCGGTTGGTTGAGGATTTTATTTTACTTAACCGTTTTATTATTTCCCCCACCGGTTCTATTTCCTCCTCCGGTTCCTCCTCTTCCGGTTCTGATTCTTCTTCCGGTTCTTCTTCGGGAACTTATGAATCAGTCCAATATATATTCGACTCTTCGTTATTATTAGGTGAGTCAATGGGATTTGTGTTAGAGGTAGACATCTATCACACAATATTAAACATGTTAAGAGATTAATATATCACATAATATATACATGTTAATAATATATAGTTTCCAACAAAAATGTTAAGCAATCATTTTTAAAGAAAACACGATCGAAGTCCAGACTCACTAATGCATCCTAACAAACTCGATAAGACACACTAATGCAAATTTTCTAGTTCTCTAAGACCAACGCTCGGATACCAACTGAAATGTCCCGTTCTTATTGATTAAAAACGTTCCATATTAATTGATTCCGTTGCGAGGTTTTGACCTCTATATGAGACGTTTTTCAAAGACTGCATTCATTTTTAAAACAAACCATAACCTTTATTTCATAAATAAATGTTTAAAAAGCTTTACGTAGATTATCAAATAATGATAATCTAAAATATCCTGTTTACACACGACCATTACATAATGGTTTACAATACAAATATGTTACATCGAAATCAGTTTCTTGAATGCAGTTTTTACACAATATCATACAAATATGGAATCCAAATCTTGTCCTTATTTTAGTATGCAACAGCGGAAGCTCTTAGTATTCACCTGAGAATAAACATGCTTTAAACGTCAACAAAAATGTTGGTGATTTATAGGTTTAACCTATATATATCAAATCGTAATAATAGACCACAAGATTTCATATTTCAATACACATCCCATACATAGAGATAAAAATCATTCATATGGTGAACACCTGGTAATCGACATTAACAAGATGCATATATAAGAATATCCCCATCATTCCGGGACACCTTTCGGATATGATATAAATTTCGAAGTACTAAAGCATCCGGTACTTTGGATGGGGTTTGTTAGGCCCAATAGATCTATCTTTAGGATTCGCGTCAATTAGGGTGTCTGTTCCCTAATTCTTAGATTACCAGACTTAATAAAAAGGGGCATATTCGATTTCGATAATTCAACCATAGAATGTAGTTTCACGTACTTGTGTCTATTTTGTAAATCATTTATAAAACCTGCATGTATTCTCATCCCAAAAATATTAGATTTTAAAAGTGGGACTATAACTCACTTTCACAGATTTTTACTTCGTCGGGAAGTAAGACTTGGCCACTGGTTGATTCACGAACCTATAACAATATATACATATATATCAAAGTATGTTCAAAATATATTTACAACACTTTTAATATATTTTGATGTTTTAAGTTTATTAAGTCAGCTGTCCTCGTTAGTAACCTACAACTAGTTGTCCACAGTTAAATGTACAGAAATAAATCGATAAATATTATCTTGAATCAATCCACGACCCAGTGTATACGTATCTCAGTATTGATCACAACTCAAACTATATATATTTTGGAATCAACCTCAACCCTGTATAGCTAACTCCAACATTCACATATAGAGTGTCTATGGTTGTTCCGAAATATATATAGATGTGTCAACATGATAGGTTGAAACATTGTATACGTGTCTATGGTATCTCAAGATTACATAATATACAATACAAGTTGATTAAGTTATGGTTGGAATAGATTTGTTACCAATTTTCACGTAGCTAAAATGAGAAAAATTATCCAATCTTGTTTTACCCATAACTTCTTCATTTTAAATCCGTTTTGAGTGAATCAAATTGCTATGGTTTCATATTACACTCTATTTTATGAATCTAAACAGAAAAAGTATAGGTTTATAGTCGGAAAAATAAGTTACAAGTCGCTTTTGTAAAGGTAGTCATTTCAGTCGAAAGAACGACGTCTAGATGACCATTTTAGAAAACATACTTCCACTTTGAGTTTAACCATAATTTTTGGATATAGTTTCATGTTAATAATAAAAATCATTTTCCCAGAATAACAACTTTTAAATCAAAGTTTATCATAGTTTTTAATTAACAAACCCAAAACAGCCCGCGGTGTTACTACGACGGCGTAAATCCGGTTTTACGGTGTTTTTTCGTGTTTCCAGGTTTTAAATCATTAAGTTAGCATATCATATAGATATAGAACATGTGTTTAGTTGATTTTAAAAGTCATGTTAGAAGGATTAACTTTTATTTGCGAACAAGTTTAGAATTAACTAAACTATGTTCTAGTGATTACAAGTTTAAACCTTCGAATAAGATAGCTTTATATGTATGAATCGAATGATGTTATGAACATCATTACTACCTCAAGTTCCTTGGATAAACCTACTGGAAATGAGAAAAATAGATCTAGCTTCAAAGGATCCTTGGATGGCTTGAAAGTTCTTGAAGCAGAATCATGACATGAAAACAATTTCAAGTAAGATTTCCACTCGAAATAAGATTGTTATAGTTATAGAATTTGAATTAAAGTTTGAATATGATTATTACCTTGTATTAGAAAGATAACCTACTGTAAGTAACAAAGGTTTCTTGATCTTGGATGATTACTTGGAATGGATTTAGAAAACTTGGAAGTAAACTTGCAATCTTGGAAGTATTCTTGATTTTATGAAACTAGAACTTTTGGAATTTATGAAGAACACTTAGAACTTGAAGATAGAACTTGAGAGAGATCAATTAGATGAAGAAAATTGAAGAATGAAAGTGTTTGTAGGTATTTTTGGTCGTTGGTGTATGGATTAGATATAAAGGATATGTAATTTTGCTTTCATGTAAATAAGTCATGAATGATTACTCATATTTTTGTAATTTTATGAGATATTTCATGCTAGTTGCCAAATGATGGTTCCCACATGTGTTAGGTGACTCACATGGGCTGCTAAGATCTGATCATTGGAGTATATATACCAATAGTACATACATCTAAAAGCTGTGTATTGTACGAGTACGAATACGGGTGCATACGAGTAGAATTGTTGATGAAACTGAACGAGGATGTAATTGTAAGCATTTTTGTTAAGTAGAAGTATTTTGATAAGTGTCTTGAAGTCTTTTAAAAGTGTATGAATACATATTAAAACACTACATGTATATACATTTTAACTGAGTCGTTAAGTCATCGTTAGTCGTTACATGTAAGTGTTGTTTTGAAACCTTTAGGTTAACGATCTTGTTAAATGTTGTTAACCCAATGTTTATAATATCAAATGAGATTTTAAATTATTATATTATCATGATATTATGATGTATGAATATCTCTTAATATGATATATATACATTAAATGTCGTTACAACGATAATCGTTACATGTATGTCTCGTTTCAAAATCATTAAGTTAGTAGTCTTGCTTTTACATATGTAGTTCATTTTTAATATACTTAATGATATGTTTACTTATCATAATATCATGTTAACTATATATATAACCATATATATGTCATCATATAGTTTTTACAAGTTTTAACGTTCGTGAATCACCGGTCAACTTGGGTGGTCAATTGTCTATATGAAACCTATTTCAATTAATCAAGTCTTAACAAGTTTGATTGCTTAACATGTTGGAAACACTTAATCATGTAAATAACAATTTCATTTAATATATATCTATAAACATGGAAAAGTTCGGGTCACTACAATAATCATCACCATTCGAATCCACCCATGATCACCTAGCCTCATGTTTTGTTTTGTCGAGCACCACCCCAACAGCCATTTTTTTTTCCTACGTGACAACCAAGAACCACCACCCTAGACTCCTTGGTTGCTATTCCTCTTCATGCTACTACTCGTCTCTTTTGTTTACTTAGTTTAACAAGACCATCAAAACCTGTTACAACTACTATAACCTACTACGAGCAATTGCATACTACAAGTTGTTTTCCTACCTGCTACTAACCGAACCAAATCTACATCTACTCGATGAAGAATATCACCACCACTCAACCCATCAATATCCTGCTGCAAAACCACCACTCTACTCGCAAATTTCTGTTTTCCTAGTCGACAAGAACCTTCACTTAATCGAAACCGTTTAGCCCTATACATTTGAGTAACCTGACCACATCTTCATCTTTATATATATACATATACATATTCTTATTTCATGAAACTTCCCCCACCATCAATCAACCTTCGGCCACTACAATTCCATTTCTCATTTTTCTTCCTGTTTGAATCTATAACAACTAAATCACAATCTATACACCACTCCATTCATTCACTAGTACCTACTACTTGCTTCTTGTTTGAACATCTTACATAAACACGTCACCATCTTTAAAATCATAACAGTCACCCAAACCAATCTCTTGTTTTATGCTTCTAATCCGATGCAACTGTTGCTCCCTTCCTATCTTGTTTTCTATCTTCATTTTGCTAGAGCAACGATGATAATGATTATCAAAACTGCAACTCAATATTTTTCTGTTTCAAATATAATATCAAACCAAACTACTACCACCGTCAAACACCGTTGATCACCATCTTAATTCCTGTTACTGTTGCTATGCTCACTGTTTCTATAACGATAAAGATGATGATAATTTTTTTGGTAACGTTGTGAAGATATGAATGAATAATGAAGAGATTATAGTGTACAGATGGTACTTATAATCATATTTAACTATTTAATATTTTTACAAAGTTCTACCCACTAATTGCCTGTATTTAAGTTGTTGTGATTGAGGATAATGGAAAGTGACTAGATGATGACCATATAAAAATAATGATGAAGATGTGGGTGCTGTCTAGTGAAATCTTAGGTGTAAAGTCCGATAAAAAAATAGAAAGGATCGTTTGAAACTGGATTGTTTTCTGTTACAAAAATGGATTGTTTTGGGCTGCTAAATCGTTTGAAACCCCAATGACATCCCACGATATTATTTGGGCTTCAAAACTTAACCAGGCCTTAATTAATTTAAGTATTGGTTAGTGGGCTTCATAAATTGATTTACCCAAATCAAATCCTGTTGTTTTCTTATTTGGACAACGATAATAAAATCTGTGGATATAACGATGATGGGTTATTTGTTATGATGATAGCTTCGATGATGGGACGGTAAGCAATGATGATTAAGTTATGATGATGATGGAGGCTAGACGATGTTAGATGATAAGAGGAGATAATGAAGAAGAAGAATAGATTAAATAACGGGTTATATATTTTTGTCCCGGTTATAAAACAGAAATGAAATAGATGGTGTAGTGGTTAAGGATGTTATCAGGTTAGCGGGAGGTAGCGGGTTCAAACCCGGGCTTGGGCATTTTTTAAGGGCTACTTCTTTGAGGTAGTATTACTATTACTATTATCATTATCATTATTATTATTATTATTATTATTATTATTATTATTATTATTATTATTATTATTATTATTATTAATATTATTATTAATATTATTATTAAGTATCATTATAATTATTATTAGAATTATCATTATTTTTATCATTATTATTTTATTATCCATATTATTATTATTTTTAACATTTATATTATTATTTTTACATTATTATTATTATTATCATTTTTATTATTGCTAGCATCATTATTATTTTTATAAAAATCATATTATTATTATTATCAATATTACTACTAATATTATTATCATTACTACAATAAAAATTAATCATATAGAAATATATTTAACTATACGTTATTAACATTTTTATTTATTTAAAGTATATAAAATAAATTCATTTAATTAAGTTATTAATGAAACACATGATTTATTAAAATAACAAGTATATCACTAATAATATATAAATTCGTTCGATTACAATTATATGTGTTAATATATATATATATATATATATATATATATATATATATATATATATATATATATATATATATATATATATATATATATATATATATATATATATATATATATATATAGGTTCGTGAATCCGAGGCCAACCTTGCATTGTTCAGTTCCATCGTATGCATATTTTTACTACAAAATATCGTATTGTGAGTTTCATTACTCCCTTTTTAAATGCTTTTGCAATATATATTTTTGGGACTGAGAATACATGCGCTTTTATAAATGTTTGACGAAATAGACACAAGTAATTAAAACTACATTCTATGGTTGAATGATCGAAGCCGAATATGCCCCTTTTAGCTTGGTAGCCTAAGAATTAGCGAACCAGTCCACTAATTGACGTGAATCCTAAAGATAGATCTATTAGGCCCAACAAGCCCCATCCGCTGTTGCGGATGCTTTAGTACTTCGAAATTATCATGTCCGAAGGATGTCCCGGAAGATGAGGATATTCTATATGCATCTTGTTAATGTCAGTTACCAGGTGTTCACCATATGAATGGATTTTATAGCAGTGAGCAGACCTGCACTTTGAAACGAAAAATGATAATCTTGTGGTCTATAAAAATGATGGAAATGAATATTGATGATAAACTAATGAACTCACCAACCTTTTGGTTGATACTTTTAAGCATGTTTATTCTCAGGTGTGAAAGAACTCTTCCGCTGTGCATTTGCTCATTTTAGATATATTACTTGGAGTCATTCATGGCATATTTCAAAAGACGTTGCATTCAAGTCGTTGAGTTCAATAGAGATTATTATTAAGTAAATGACAGATTAGGTCATTTATAGGTTGGATATTATGAAATGGTATGCATGCCTGTCAACTTTCAATGAAATGAAAGTTTGTCTTTAAAAACGAAAGCAATGTTTGTAAAATGTATCATATAGAGGTCAAATACCTCGCAATGTAACCATATGTTATTGTATTCGTCCTTATGGACTAGGACGGGTCTCGACACCTGAAATTACGTCAATGAAAGGAAGATTGACATTTATTTGTTTAAACATATCCAAGAATTTGGATTGCTCGACTTCAAGTCTTTCTTTTCTCATTTTACTCGGGTATGGAAGCGGTGGTTGGTATGGTTTAACATAAGGCTTTGCCTTAACTGTGTTATCTTCATTAACCTTTTTAACTACCGGCTCTGTTTCCTTCTGTAGCTCAGGTTGTGGTGCCTGTTTAGTAGGAATAGAGTCATCAGAAATTACAGGCATTTCAGGTGGTTTAAGTGTAATACCACTTCTTGTGGTAATGGCTTTAGCTGTTTCATTTCGGGGGTTAGCATTTGTGTCGCTAGGTAGACTCCCCGGTTATCTTTCTCCAATTAACCTCACTAGGTTACTTACTTATTGTTCAAGATTTTGGATTGAAGCTTGTTGATTTCTAAATGCTTGAGCATTTTGTTCATTAGTTTGTTTCTGAGATGTAAATAACTGGTTTTGAGATTCTATTAGCTTTGCCATCATTTCGTCCAAATTTGTCTTTTCTCATCGGTTTGTGGTGGTTTATTAAAATAACAAGGTCTTTGCTAATTGTAAGTATTGTTG
Organism: Rutidosis leptorrhynchoides; assembly: GCF_046630445.1. NCBI lineage: Eukaryota > Viridiplantae > Streptophyta > Magnoliopsida > Asterales > Asteraceae > Rutidosis > Rutidosis leptorrhynchoides. Next base: position 577,955,572 of record NC_092336.1, on the reverse strand, counting down.
GATACTTGTTGATTGCTAGGACCTTGCTGGTTATTTTGCTGAGCATTTAGATTGTACGGAATGTTTTAATTTCGATTGTAGTTTGGCCTTGGCGGTTGATAATTATTTTGATAATTATTTTCCGGCCTTTGGTTCATATATGAAACATTCTCTCTTTGCTCCATTGTTTGTTCAACACTGAGACAATCTTTTGTCAAATGTGGTCCTCCACACTCCTCACAACTAATTCGTATTGCGTGAATATCTTTAGTCATCTTTTCCATTCGTCTCTCGAAAGCATCTAGCTTTGCGGAAATAGAATCAAAGACATGGCTAGAATCGGCTCTAGCAGCTTTAGATGAACGAAAGATATATTTTTTTGATGCCACTCATGTGAGTGGGATGCTGTATTATCAATAATTTTGTGATCTTCGGTTGCGGTTTTATTCATAATGAAACCACCAGCTGCTGTGTCGATGTCTTTTCGTGTAGCGACGTCGACTCCTTTGTAAAATATTTGCACTATTTGATAAGTATCTAGACCGTGTTGAGGACATCCTCTCAACATTTTTTTCGAATCTTGTCCATGCCTCATATAACGTTTCATTTGGCTTTTGTGCGAACGTAGCAATTTCTCCTTGAAGTCTCACGGCTTTAGATGCCGGAAAGAATCTTTTAAGAAATTTCTCAACTAAAACATCCCATGAATCAATCGCTCCTTCAGGTAACGATTCTAACCAATCTTTGGCTTCCCCCTTTAAAGACCAGGGGAACAACATGAGATAAATAGTTTCATCCTCAACTTCTCGGATTTTAAATAGATTACAAATCCTATTAAAAGTTCGAAGATGTTTGTTTGGATCTTCTTTTATTGTACCTCTAAATTGGCACTAATCAGTGATCATGTGTAGGATTTGTCCTTTGATTTCAAAATCTGGCGCATTAACATCTGGCTGATTAATGGCATGACCTTGGCCCGTACATGTGGTTCTCATTCGGTCTTCCATACTTTGAGGTTCCGTTTCTTCCATATCTGAATTTGTTGAATATGAATCACTAGAAGATTCTGATTTAACGGTTTCTTCCTCGATAATCTCTGGATGAATAATTTGTGGTTCAGGAGGAATGATTAGTGGTTCAGGATCTCGGAATTGTCCTTGAATATCCTCCGGGTCCTCAATTGTGAAGTCGGGTTTAAAAAATGGATTATCGGAAATTTGAATTGGAGTACTTGTTCGACTAGATGATGATTCTAAAGAAAAATCAATGGAGGCAATATTGGCTAGATGTATTGATCGAGTTACAGGTGGTGAACGTATGAAAGGTGGTAAACGTTTTGCTCGGTACATTCACTGAATATCCTATTAGTTATAAAGATAAAAATTATATAAGTTATCAAATTAATAGACGTTTCTGATTTTGCCCACGTTTCGAATAACCAATAGATGCAGCAGGTAGCCAGGACCCTTTAAATCGGAAGCCCACAACTCGCCACTAACAAATCCAACTATTACTACGAACCAGAAAATTTTGGATGTCTATCAATTTAATTGCTTAAAATAATTTTTCGTCGATATTTAAAGAAAATAAAGAAAATTCTATGTCCTAAAAACTAGCGCGTTGAAAAATAAGAGTCGAAAAACAAACGTCGAAAAACAAAAAGTTGAAAAATAATAATAAGAAAGTAAAGCGTCGAAACTTAAAAGTCTAAAAACTAAAAATTAAAACTTGCGTCTAAAGGTATAAAAGCTTAAAAGGAATTCTAAACGGAAAACGGCAATAACTTAATTAGGCACTCAAATCTAAAAACTGCGTCGCAAACTTCTAAAGCGCCTAAATCTTAATTTAAAGAAAAAGCACTTAAGAAATTTTACGGCAAAGCCTAAAAATCTAGAAATATAAAATAACTACCACAAAAACTATGTTTAAAACTAATTACGTACGATAAATATACAAATTACGAATTAAATGTTTAAAATATACAATTTATAAAAAGAAAAAAAATGATAAAATTACTTATATTTATAAAAATATTATATTTATATTATTACTTTATAAAATTATTAATCTATATATTTAATAATACTATATAAACTTAAATTACAAAATAACTTAAATTAAAACTAAAATAAACAAATTAATATTATAACTAAACCCTAATTAGGTTAAATAATAATAATAATAATTTATAAAACCCTAAATTGTAATTATTATGTACTAGGATAAGCCTGTCAGAATAATCCATGCGATCGCATGGATTTAAGGCATCTAGCTCATTCGAACGCATGGGCCTAAATTCCATATCAGTTTTGGGCTTCGACGGGTTCGGCCCAATTTTTAATTTTAATTATTATATATATATTTTTTATATAAAATATTTATATAATATAAAAAACTTATATTTTAAAAACTTAATATAGAGATATTTTTATATTTTATAAATAAAATTCTTAAAAATAATAAATATATATATTTTTAAAAACTTATATATATATATATATATATATATATATATATATATATATTAACACTTATAATAAATACAAAATATTTTTAGAGATAAAAATATAGCTTTTCAAGCTGTCCCCGGCAGCGGCGCAAAAAATACTTGATGTGTGCGAGGCGGTGTACGAAATACTATTATAGTTTACTACAAAATACTATTAAATACGATACAATTTACACAAGTTATTTATTTATTTATCGAATGGATATACCTAAACCTTGCTACAACACTTATAGGCGGTGTACCTAATCGTAGAGTAGTGTAGTTTTTAGTAAGTCCGGTTCGTTCCACATGGAGCTGGCTGAGTTTACACTATATTTTTATTAAATATATTTGTATATATATATATATATATATATATATATATATATATATATATATATATATATATATATATATATATATATATATATATATATATATATATATATATATATATATAAGTAGTATTATTATTATTATTATAAAGGGGGTTTTTACCGTTTAATGACCGGTTTGTCGATTTTAAGTCTTATATCACAGTTAATACCTAATGCAAAATATTAAATATAATTTAATTTAATTTAAAGCGTAAAGTAAATGACGATAAATAAAATGCAATAATTAAAAATACAAATAAAGCGTAAAAATAAATGACGATAAATAAAAGTGCGATAATTAAGTGCTATAATTTAAAGTACGATAAATAAAATGAAGATAAATAAAAGTACGATGAGATATAAAATAAAAGAATCATGCTTATTTAAACTTCCGTAATCATGATGTTTGACGTTTTGATTTTAATTTATTACCATGGGTTAATTGTCCTTTGTCCTAGATTATTTGATAAATCCATATGGTTTTGTCCATAATAGTCCATCGGTCATAATTATAAAGTGCGAGGGTCTTCGCCAAATTAACCTTATACCAGAAGTCAAATATTCCAACTAATGGGGATTTAAACCGTAATAAGGTTTTAATACTTTGTTAATGATTACACCAGGTTATCGACTGCGTGTAATCGAAGGTTTAAATACTTTATTAACAATTACACCAATTACCCTTGAATGTAATCCACCCCTGTTTTAATGAGTCCATTGACTATTAATCCATCCCCGTATCCGGTAAAATGAACAATTATTAGTATTGATAAATATCCCGCCCACCGTACCCGATCAAGCGTATGTGGTTATATATAAATACGTCAAATTATAAATCTCTATATTAAATTAACAAGATATCATTTAGTTAATCAAATATAAAGCCCATTAATAGCCCATAGTCCAATTTCCACAAGTGTCAGTCTTTTGTCCAAACCCCAATTATGGTCCAAAACCCAGTAACACCGTCTTAATATTTAGTCCAACATTACGATTACTTCGGCTTAAATAAGCATAATAATAACTTAGCTTCGAGACATTAATTTAAAAAGTTTGAACATAACTTACAATGAGTATTAATCGCGTAGTGTTACATTGACAGAGTTTCGACTTACAAAACCTTAAAACATTCGCTACAATAAACTTATTATTATTAACTTAATAATAAAATTATAATTATAAAATATAAATATATATTGAGAGAGTGAGAGATCAGAGAAGTATTGATCAAGGTGTGTTTAATTCGTCTGAAATTGTTGCCTTTTATAGAACCTGGCCAGCTACAGTAACCCATGCGATCGCATGGAAAATAAGCTTCCAGGCCATGCGATCGCATGGCCGCTTTCTCCTGGTCACACATTGATTAAAACGTGGGCTGCTGAGTTTTATTTAATATATAATATAATATATATAATTTTATATAATTATATATATATTATATTATATTCTTGTGCATAGTTGGCTTGTAATTTTAGCTTCGTTGAGTCGCGCGTTGATGCTCGGCTTATGTCCAGGTTCCGGATTTTCGAACGTCCTTTTGTACGCTTTGAAATCTTGTACTTTGCATTACGCGGCTTGTACTCTTGTAATATTTAGACGTTTCTTATCAATAAATTGAACCACTTGAATTGTATCTTGTACACTTGAGCTTTTTGGTCATTTGCGTCTTCAAATCGTCTATTTTGTCTTTTGTCTTCACCTTTTATTATTTAAACGAATATCACTTGTAAATAGAGCAATTGCTACTAAAAGCTTGTGTTTCTGAAAGGATAACGCTATGAAATATGTGTTCATTTTTAGCATTATCAATACACTACCGAATATGTACATGTTGCTAAGTCAAAATTAAGTATAGTTAAAGGGAGTTATTAGCAATAACAGTCATATAATCCTTCCATGTTGGCCTCATTTCATGCACACATGTTTTAGTTTACATAATAATAATATGATATAGTGGGTACTAACTTTTTAGGTAGTAGTTGCACTTTTGAATTTTTGTAGTAGCAGTTTATTTTGTTTAGTAGTATAAATGTGTAACTTGCTTTTTGTTTAGTGATATGAATGAAAAAGTATTTGGTTTAACCAAATTCTCCGTCTCTCTTTATTTTCTGCGGAGTTAGTGGTCGAATCGAAGAGACCGTATCAAATTATCAGCTTACCAGTAACGTGAAAGTATACATCTTAACATTGACTGCAGAGATTCATACCATCTAATTAGGGATGACTATTATCACTGAATGTTTTACATATCCAGTCATAACCCGTCCTAAACCATAAGGACAAATATAATAACATATGATTTCATCGCGAGGTATTGACCTCTATATGCGACATTTTTCAAAGAAAACTGCATTCGTTTTTACAATACAAACCATAATTTTTATTAAAAATACAAAGTTTAAACAACATAATAATGATTATCGTTTAGCGATAATCTTAGCCTTACAAACTTTACATGTGATGATAACAACACGATTTCCAACATATTTTACATTACAACTTCTCCGATATGCAGTTTTATTTTTGACACAAATATGCATACTCAAGATCTTGCTTAAATTCAACATGTTGCAGCGGAAGCTTTTAATTATCACCGGACAATAAACATGCTTAAAACGTCAACATAAAGTTGGTGAGATATAGGTTTAATGCCGGCAGCGTTATAAATATAGACCACAAGATTTCATATATAAACGTTTTAATAAAAATATTCTAAGTTGTTGAGCACTTGATAACCATACTTAACATTTAATCAACGTCGCATATTCCCTTTATTATGAAATCTTACTGCACCGTACCAAGTGTAGTCACCGAAACGAAGTACTGTGCAACCGTTGAATACTGTTCGTCCAGTCCGGTTGGGGTTGTCAGGCCCGATAGATCTATCAACAGGATTCGCGTTTACAATACCTCATGTAAATAGTAGTTACCAAGTTACAGGAAAGTATGCCAGTGGTACAACTCAACGTAGAATATATATTTTTAATCACTTGTGTCCATAACGTAAATCATAAAATGCATGTATTCTCATCCCAAAATATTTAGAGTTTAAAAGTGGGACTATATACTCACTTTTGCCTTGAAGGTATTTAACACGACTTGGTCTCCGATAGATATTACGAACCTAACCATATATACAATATATCAACATATTTTCTTTTCAAGTAATCATTACATATATATATATATATATATATATATATATATATATATATATATATATATATATATATATATATATATACACTTATAATACTTTTAATATTTTCTTAGTCCGTAGTTAGCAGTCTGTTGTTAATGGTCCACAATTAGTTGCTCAATAAAATAAATAAAGACCCCATCGTATTCGTATTGATTAGAATTAATCTCGACCCATGGTACCATGTTGTCAAATGACGTGTTGCGTACATAAAGTACCGTGTTGTCAAATGACGTGTTGCGTACAATCATAAGGTCTTATGATTAATCTTCTTGTGTTATTTACGGGTGGTCCTGAAATATATATAAAATCAAATCATAAGTAAATATATATAAAATATCATATTAATTAGCAAAAATATGATTAGTTTAGTTTTACTCCAATTAATTTCGTAGCTAAACTAGCTTCGGATACCCGATTTTGTTTTAAGGTGTTCTTTGTAAAAACAAGTTGTATCTTGTTAAGTTAGTATATCATTATGATATATTACAGGTCTTGAAGTATTTTAAAAGTCAAGTTAGAAGAATCTATTTAGTTTGCGAACAAGTTTGAAATCATTCAAACTATGTTCTTGTTGTTATAATTTATAACTCAAAATAAGATAGCTATATAAATATGAATCGAATAAGATTATGAATAAGGTTACTACCTCAGGTTACTTGGATAAAGCTACTGGAAAAGATAAGAAAAATCTTGGAATCAAAAGAGTGGTGGAGTGGGATTGAAAGATTGGAAGTAATCTCCTTGAAATCGGATGACTATATTGATACGTTCTTGAGTAGGTACATGAAGAGTGATTAGGGAGTGAATTAACTTGAAAGAAAATTGGAAATGAAATTGTATTTGTGTGTGCAAAATGATGTGATTATGGGATGGATATATAGGAGATTTAGTTTGTTTTCTTGCATATAAGTCATACATGAGGTTACATGGTTGGTTCCCACCAGGGGTTGCCACCCCTTGGACCACGCTATCGGGGGCGCTGCCCCCGAACCCCCGTCATGATCAAGATAAGTATAAACAAGTGTGAACTCCACACTTTCCCAAACTTGTTCGCTATTTATCAAGATTATTTTGGTTAACACATTATAGATTATAAGTATATATGTCAAAGAATGTTACATATAGTTATCGTTTTGAAAACTTAAGTTAGTGATCTCAAAAAATACCTATAACTCATTGTTGTTAGTACACAATGAGACGTTAAACCATCCTTAAATCATGTTAAATATGTATAGATATGTATATATACATAATCGTATAATTATCGTGTGTTATATAGTTCGTGATATCATCGGTCAAATTGGACGGTCAAACGTTGTGTAAAACTCTTTTCAAAAACATAAGTCTCAACAATTTGGATTGCTTATAATGTTGGTAAGGTTTAATTTATGTAAATATTAATCTCATAAGTATAAAATGATCGGAAAAATCAGGGTCATTACAGTACCTACCAGTTAAATAAATTTCGTCCCGAAATTTTAAAATTGTACCTTTTTTGCGTCATCGGAAAAAAAATGTGGATACTTTTGTTTCATCTGATCCTCTCGTTCCCAAGTAAACTCGGGACCCCTTCGAGCATTCCAACGAACCTTAACGATTGGTATGTTGCTCTGCTTGAGCCGTTTAACTTCACGGTCCATGATTTCAACTGGTTCTTCTATGAATTGTAGTTTCTCGTCGAATTGGATTTCTTCAAGTGGAATGGTGAGGTCTTCCCTTGCAAGACACTTCTTAAGGTTTAAAATGTGAAACGTATTATGTACTCCGGCGAGTTGTTGTTGTAACTCGAGTTGATAAGCTACCGGTCCAATGCGTTCAATGATCTTGAACGGGCCTACATACCTTGGGTTCAGTTTACCCCTTTTACCGAAACGTATTACACCTTTCCAAGGTGACACCTTTAGCATAACCATGTCACCGATCTGAAACTCTAATGGTTTCCTTCGGACATCGACGTAGCTCTTTTGGCGACTACGAGCCGTCCTCAATCTCTCCTTGATTTGTACTATCTTCTCAGTCGATTCATGTATGATCTCGGGACCAGTTATGAAATGTCCCGTTCTTATTGATTAAAAACGTTCCATATTAATTGATTTCGTTGCGAGGTTTTGACCACTATATGAGACGTTTTTCAAAGACTGCATTCATTTTTAAAACAAACCATAACCTTTATTTCATCAATAAAGGTTTAAAAAGCTTTACGTAGATTATCAAATAATGATAATCTAAAATATCCTGTTTACACACGACCATTACATAATGGTTTACAATACAAATATGTTACAACAAAATAAGTTTCTTGAATGCAGTTTTTACACAATATCATACAAGCATGGACTCCAAATCTCGTCCTTATTTAAGTATGCGACAGCGGAAGCTCTTAATAATCACCTGAGAATAAACATGCTTAAAACGTCAACAAAAATGTTGGTGAGTTATAGGTTTAACCTATATATATCAAATCATAATAATAGACCACAAGATTTCATATTTCAATACACATCCCATACATAGAGATAAAAATCATTCATATGGTGAACACCTGGTAACCGACATTAACAAGATGCATATATAAGAATATCCCCATCATTCCGGGACACCCTTCGGATATGATATAAATTTCGAAGTATTAAAGCATCCGGTACTTTGGATGGGGTTTGTTAGGCCCAATAGATCTATCTTTAGGATTCGCGTCAATTAGGGTGTCTGTTCCCTAATTCTTAGATTACCAGACTTAATAAAAAGGGGCATATTCGATTTCGATAATTCAACCATAGAATGTAGTTTCACGTACTTGTGTCTATTTTGTAAATCATTTATAAAACCTGCATGTATTCTCATCCCAAAAATATTAGATTTTAAAAGTGGGACTATAACTCACTTTCACAGATTTTTACTTCGTCGGGAAGTAAGACTTGGCCACTGGTTGATTCAAGAACCTATAACAATATATACATATATATCAAAGTATGTTCAAAATATATTTACAACACTTTTAATATATTTTGATGTTTTAAGTTTATTAAGTCAGCTGTCCTCGTTAGTAACCTACAACTAGTTGTCCACAGTTAGATGTACATAAATAAATCGATAAATATTATCTTGAATCAATCCACGACCCAGTGTATACGTATCTCAGTATTGATCACAACTCAAACTATATATATTTTGGAATCAACCTCAACCCTGTATAGCTAACTCCAACATTCACATATAGAGTGTCTATGGTTGTTCCGAAATATATATAGATGTGTCGACATGATAGGTCAAAACATTGTATACGTGTCTATGGTATCTCAAGATTAAATAATATACAATACAAGTTGATTAAGTTATGGTTGGAATAGATTTGTTACTAATTTTCACGTAGCTAAAATGAGAAAAATTATCCAATCTTGTTTTACCCATAACTTCTTCATTTTAAATCCGTTTTGAGTGAATCAAATTGCTATGGTTTCATATTGAACTCTATTTTATGAATCTATACAGAAAAGGTAAAGGTTTATAGTCGGAAAAATAAGTTACAAGTCGTTTTTGTAAAGGTAGTCATTTCAGTCGAAAGAACGACGTCTAGATGACCATTTTAGAAAACATACTTCCACTTTGAGTTTAACCATAATTTTTGGATATAGTTTCATGTTCATAGTAAAAATCATTTTCTCAGAATAACAACTTTTAAATCAAAGTTTATCATAGTTTTTAATTAACTAACCCAAAACAGCCCGCGGTGTTACTACGACGGCGTAAATCCGGTTTTACGGTGTTTTTCATGTTTCCAGGTTTTAAATCATTAAGTTAGCATATCATATAGATATAGAACATGTGTTTAGTTGATTTTAAAAGTCAAGTTATAAGGATTAACTTTTGTTTGCGAACAAGTTTAGAATTAACTAAACTATGTTCTAGTGATTACAAGTTTAAACCTTCGAATAAGATAGCTTTATATGTATGAATCGAATGATGTTATGAACATCATTACTACCTTAAGTTCCTTGGATAAACCTAGTAAAAAAGAGAAAAATGGATCTAGCTTCAACGGATCCTTGGATGGCTCGAAGTTCTTGAAGCAGAATCATGACACGAAAACAAGTTCAAGTAAGATCATCACTTGAAATAAGATTGTTATAGTTATAGAAATTGAACCAAAGTTTGAATATGATTATTACCTTGTATTAGAATGATAACCTACTGTAAGAAACAAAGATTTCTTGAGGTTAGAAGATCACCTTACAAGATTGGAAGTGAGCTAGCAAACTTGAAAGTATTCTTGATTTTATGTAACTAGAACTTGTAGAATTTATGAAGAACACTTAGAACTTGAAGATAGAACTTGAGAGAGATCAATTAGATGAATAAAATTGAAGAATGAAAGTGTTTGTAGGTGTTTTTGGTCGTTGGTGTATGGATTAGATATAAAGGATATGTAATTTTGTTTTCATGTAAATAAGTCATGAATGATTACTCATATTTTTGTAATTTTATGAGATATTTCATGCTAGTTGCCAAATGATGGTTCCCACATGTGTTAGGTGACTCACATGGGCTGCTAAGAGCTGATCATTGGAGTGTATATACCAATAGTACATACATCTAAAAGCTGTGTATTGTACGAGTACGAATACGGGTGCATACGAGTAGAATTTTTGATGAAACTAAACGAGGATGTAATTGTAAGCATTTTTGTTAGGTAGAAGTATTTTGATAAGTGTATTGAAGTCTTTCAAAAGTGTATAAATACATTTTAACTCACTACATGTATATACATTTTAACTGAGTCGTTAAGTCATCGTTAGTCGTTACATGTAAGTGTTGTTTTGAAACCTTTAGGTTAACGATCTTGTTAAATGTTGTTAACCCAATGTTTATAATATCAAATGAGATTTTAAATTTTTATATTATCATGATATTATCATGTATGAATATCTCTTAATATGATATATATACATTAAATGTCTTTACAACGATAATCGTTACATATATGTCTCGTTTAAAAATCATTAAGTTAGTAGTCTTGTTTTTACATATGTAGTTCATTGTTAATATACTTAATGATATGTTTACTTATCATAGTATCATGTTAACTATATATATATATCCATATATATGTCATCATATAGTTTTTACAAGTTTTAACGTTCATGAATCACCAGTCAACTTGGGTGGTCAATTGTCTATATGAAACATATATCAATTAATCAAGTCTTAACAAGTTTGATTGCTTAACATGTTGGAAACATTTAATCATGTAAATATCAATCTCAATTAATATATATAAACATGGAAAAGTTCGGGTCACTACAAGTTAATTGTCGATCTCCTACTTCATTCCAACAGTTAGGGGATCTACACTTCCTTCCATACAGTGCTTTAAATGGTGCAGCTTTAATACTCGCATGATAACTATTATTATACGAGAATTCTGCTAATGGTAGATATTTATCCCATCCGTTTCCAAAATCGATCACACATGCCCTGAGCATGTCTTCAAGAGTCTGAATTGTTCTTTCACTCTGCCCGTCAGTTTGTGGATGATATGCGGTGCTCATATCCAAACGAGTTCCCAGGGCTTCCTGTAGTGATTACCAGAACTTTGATGTAAATCTACTATCACGATCAGATATAATGGAAATAGGTATTCCATGCCTTGAAACAATTTCCTTTATGTATAATCGTAATAGTTTCTCCATTCTATCTGTTTCCTTTATAGGCAATAAATGTACAGATTTGGTAAGACGATCAACTATTACCCAAATGGTGTCATAACCCTAGGTAGTCTTAGGTAACTTCATGATAAAATCCATGGTAATACCGTCCCATTTCCATTCTGGGATTTCTGGTTGTTGAAGTAACCCTGACGGCTTCTGATGTTCTGCTTTAACTTTGGAACAAGTTAAACATTCCCCAACATATGTTGCAACGTCTGTCTTTAAATTAGGCCACCAATAATGCGTCTTAAGATCTTGATACATCTTTTCAACTCTAGGATGTATCGAGTATCTTGTCTTATGTGCCTCGTTCAATATCAACTTCCTTAATCCACCCAACTTTGGTACCCAAATACGGTTTGCAAAATATCGAATTCCGTCTTCCCGTATAACGAGTTGTTTCCCATACTTCTTCATTATTTCATTTCCTATGTTTTCTTTAGTAAGAGCTTCTCGTTGAGCCTCTTTAATTTGTGAGTTGAGATTCATGCGAATTTTTATGTTCATTGCTCATACTCGAATTGGTTCTCGTTCCTTTCTGCTTAGAGCATCAGCCACCATGTTCGCTTTCCCGGGATGATAGCGAATTTCACAATCATAGTCATTTATCAGCTCGACCCACCTACGTTGCCTCATGTTCAGCTGTTTCTGATCAAAAATATGTTGAAGGCTTTTATGATCAGTAAACACAGTGCATTTAACCCCATATAAATAGTGTCTCCATATCTTAATTGCAAACACTACTGCTCCCAATTCTAAATCATGCATCGTATAATTCCGCTCGTGAATCTTTAATTGTCGGGATGCGTATGCTATAACTTTCTTCCGTTGCATAAGGACGCAACCAAAACCTTGTCGCGAAGCGTCACAATATATCTCAAAATCATCGTTCCCTTCAGGTAACAATAAAATAGGTGCTGTAGTCAACTTCTTCTTCAGTAATTGAAATGCACTCTCCTGCTCAGAAGTCCATTCGTACTTCTTCCCTTTTTGCGTTAACGCTGTTAATGGTTTAGTTATTCGGGAAAAATCTTGAATAAACCTTCTATAATAACCGGCTAAACCCAAAAATTGGCGTATCTGCGTTGGTGTCTTAGGAGTCTCCCATTTTTCAATGGCCTCAATTTTAGCTGGATCAACCTGAATTCCTTTGCTACTAACAACGTGACCAAGAAATTGCACTTCTTTCAACCAAAATGCACACTTAGAAAATTTGACGTATAACTGTTCCTTTCTTAACAATTCTAATACAACCTTAAATGCTGCTCATGCTCTTGCTCATTTTTGGAATAGATGAGAATATCATCAATGAAAACGATAACAAACTTATCTAGATACGGACTACAAACTCGATTCATGAGGTCCATGAATACAGCTGGTGCATTCGTTAATCCAAACGGCATGACCAAAAATTCGTAATGACCGTAGCGTGTCCGGAATGCAGTTTTCGAAATATCTTCTTCTTTGACACGTAGTTGATGATAGCCCGATCTTAAGTCAATTTTTGAGTACACACATGATCCTTGTAGTTGATCAAATAAGTCGTCAATTCTCAGTAGTGGATACCGATTCTTGATAGTTAACTTATTTAATTCACGATAATCTATACACATCCTAAAAGATCCATCTTTCTTTTTAACAAATAAAATTGGAGCTCCCCACGGTGAAGTACTTGGTCGTATGAATCCTCGGTCCAGTAATTCTTTTAACTGACTCTGAAGTTCTTTTAACTCGGACGGTGCAAGTCTATATGGAGCACGAGCAACCGGTGCAGCTCCTGGTACAAGATCTATTTGAAATTCTACAGACCTGAAAGGAGGTAGTCCCGGTAATTCTTCAGGAAATACATCGGGAAAGTCTCTTACTACATTTACATCGTTAATATTCTTCTCCTTTTCTTCAACTTTCTTTACATGTGCTAGGATGGCATAACATCCCACTTATAAGCACTTTCGAGCTTTCAAACAGCTAATGAGATTTAGGTTTAGGTTACCTTTATCTCCATAAATCATTATCATTGATTTATCCTTTCGTGGAATACGAATTGCCTTTTCAGCACACACCACTTCGACTCCTACTTTGGACATCCAGTCCATGCCGATAATTACGTCAAAGCTTCCTAATTCTATGGGTATCAAATCAATCTTAAATGTTTCTCCGGCAAAATTTATTTTACAATCACGGCAAATTTTATCGGCTTTAATTAGTTTACCATTAGCTAACTCAATCATGTACTTAGCATCTAGAGGTAATGATGAACAATTCAATTTAGCGTAAAAGTCTCTACACACGTAACTTCTATCGGCACCAGTATCAAATATAATAGATGCTGATAAGTTATTAATGATAAATGTACCCGTAACAAGCTCCGGGTCTTCACACGCCTCTCTAGCATTAATAATAAATGCTCTTCCACGTGCAGATCCGTTATTCTTCTCTGGATTCGGGCACTGGATCCTATAATGACCCTGTTTCCCACACCCATAACAAGTAACAGTGGCCAAGGCAGTTCTATTTGCATTGGTGGCAGGAGTCTTGGTGCCATTGGTATTTGTAACAGGAATCCTACAATCTTCAGCAAGATGACCCCTTCGATTACAATTATCGCACACCACATTACAATAACCAGAGTGATGTTTGTGGCATCTGTTACATAAAGGATTTTGTCCTTTGTAACCTGAGCTTGAACCACTACCCACACCATGCGTGGTTTCTTGTTTCTTGTTGGATTGTTGATTACCTTCCCACTTTCTTTTGTTTTTCGATGTCTTGACATCAGTGTTCTTATCCAGAATAATCTGGTCCATCAACTCGTTTGCCATAGTGATGGCTTCATGAATAGTCTTGGGTTTCGATGCTGTAACATTTGCCTTGACATTTTTAGGCAGATCATCTTTGTACAGTTCTATCTTTCGTTCTTTGGTTGGTACCAATTCGGGACATAGCAAAGCTAATTCCATGAATCGTTGATTGTAGTTGGTGAGTTCAGTACCAATAACTTTCAAGCTTCGTAATTCAGCTTCCAACTTCCTAACCTCGTTCCTTGGACAATACTCATTGATTAGCATTGTTTTGAATTCTTCGCAGGGAGTATCATAAGCTACATCTCCTCCTACGGCCTTCACATAGTTTTTACACCACGTGAGTGCACTATCTTGTAAGGTGCACGATGCATACTTGGTTATGTCCTTCTCAATACAACCACTGATTTTAAACACAGACTCAATCTTTTCGATCCACCGGGTTAAACCGACCGGTCCTTCTGTTCCACTGAATGATGAGGGCTTGCAACCTTGAAAAGTTTTGTAAGAACATTCCACACGAGGATTTGGGTTAACTACAGCACCTCTCGCAGCCTCGACCCATAACATTCTGTTGTTCACTCGCTGATTGATGAGTTCCTCGATTTCTTGTTCCGTCATTCGGTTCAATAGCGCCATAATCTTCAATAAGAATGAAAAAAATAATTATTCACATGGAATATTATAGATGTAGTGTGTATTTACAGTACTTCGTAGCTTATTAATAATATGAACCAGTTATTATTATAAAAGCCTTTTCTTCTTATTAGCGTTTTATAATTATATCTAGGGTAATACCTACCCGTTAAAGTTCATACTTAATAGCTTAGTACAGAAATTAATTACTACCATCCAAATAATACTCAACCATGGAAAATTATTGCATTTCACACTTCACTATTTTTACATATACTTATCTTACATCAAACATTAAGCAAACCACACTAGTAATATTATACAAAACGTTATATGATCCCATGGTTTAAAACAACAGCGCATCATTTAACCCCAAACGTTTGTGTTCAAAGAAATCGCTTAAAGGTTATCTTGACTGTCTCCCTGCGTTTTGGCTGAGGGGCTGGAGAACTGGATGCCGGGATAGAACTAATAGGAATAGTGGGAATAGGGGTGGAAGTGTCTGGTGGAGTTGGTGCCACAACATCCTCACTAAACTCGGGCTTTGGATTTTCCAATTCAGTAGCCTTTCGTTTCTTTCCTCTTTCGAACTTGTCTTTCGTAATTTCCTGTATTTCTTCCTCCTCAGGATCACTTTACGGTTCCTCTTCAATTGATTCATTCGAAAATTGTGAGTCTTCCCCAAAGGTGTCATTTTCATCATCGGATAGGTTAATGACTGGAACACCATCTGAAGATTCTGGTTCGGAGTCGCTGAATGTGATAACAAGTTCTAAGCCAGACATCTATCACATAACAACTAGCACATTAGTACCACATAATATTTACATATTAATTTTTAACCAACAAGGATAAGCATTAGTTTTCTAAATCAAACACGGTCAAAGTCCAGACTCACTAATGCATCCTAACAAACTCGATAAGACACACTAATGCAAATTTTCTGGTTCTCTAAGACCAATGCTCTGATACCACATGTCATAACCCGTCCTAAACCATAAGGACAAATATACTAACATATGATTTCATCGCGAGGTATTGACCTCTATATGCGATATTTTTCAAAGAAAACTGCATTCATTTTTACAATACAAACCATAATTTTTATTAAAAATACAAAGTTTAAACAACATAATAATGATTATCGTTTAGCAATAATCTTAGCCTTACAAACTTTACATGTGATGATAACAACACGATTTCCAACGTATTTTACATTACAACTTTTCCGATATGCAGTTTTATTTTTGACACACATATGCATACTCAAGATCTTGCTTAAATTCAACATGTTGTAGCGGAAGATTTTAATTATCACCTGAAAATAAACATGCTTAAAACGTCAACATAAAGTTGGTGAGATATAGGTTTAATGCCGGCAGCGTTATAAATATAGACCACAAGATTTCATATATAAACGTTTTAATAAAAATATTCTAAGTTGTTGAGCACTTGATAACCATACTTAACATTTAATCAACGTCGCATATTCCCTTTATTATGAAATCCTACTACACCGTACCAAGTGTAGTCACCGAAACGAAGTACTGTGCAACCGTTGAATACTGGTCGTCCAGTCCGGTTGGGGTTGTCAGGCCCGATAGATCTATCAACAGGATTCACGTTTACAATACCTCATGTAAATAGTAGTTACCAAGTTACAGGGAAGTATGCCAGTGGTACAACTCAACGTAGAATATATATTTTTAATCACTTGTGTCCATAACGTAAATCATAAAATGCATGTATTCTCATCCCGAAATATTTAGAGTTTAAAAGTGGGACTATATACTCACTTTTGCCTTGAAGGTATTTAACACGACTTGGTCTCCGATAGATATCACGAACCTAACCATATATAATATATCAACATATTTTCTTTTCAAGTAATCGTTACATATATATATATATATATATATATATATATATATATATATATATATATATATATATATATATATATATATATACTTATAATACTTTTAATATTTTCTTAGTCCGTAGTTAGCAGTCTGTTGTTAATGGTCCACAATTAGTTGCTCAATAAAATAAATAAAGACCCCATCGTATTCGTATTGATCAGAATTAATCTCGACCCATGGTACCATGTTGTCAAATGACGTGTTGCGTACATAAAGTACCGTGTTGTCAAATGACGTGTTGCGTACAATCATGATGTCTTATAATTAATCTTCTTGTGTTGTTTACGGGTGGTCCTGAAATATATATAAAATCAAATCATAAGTAAATATATATAAAATATCATATTAATTAGCAAAAATATGATTAGTTTAGTTTTACTCCAATTAATTTCGTAGCTAAACTAGCTTCGGATACCCGATTTTGTTTTAAGGTGTTCTTTGTAAAAACAAGTTGTATCTTTTAAGTTAGCATATCATTATGATATATTACAGGTCTTGAAGTATTTTAAAAGTCAAGTTAGAAGGATCTATTTAGTTTGCGAACAAGTTTGAAATCATTCAAACTATGTTCTTGTTGTTATAATTTATAACTCAAAATAAGATAGCTATATAAATATGAATCGAATAAGATTATGAATAAGGTTACTACCTCAGGTTACTTGGATAAAGCTACTGGAAAAGATAAGAAAAATCTTGGAATCAAAAGAGTGGTGGAGTGGGATTGAAAGATTGGAAGTAATCTCCTTGAAATCGAATGACTATATTGATACGTTCTTGAGTAGGTACATGAAGAGAGATTAGGGAGTGAATTAACTTGAAAGAAAATTGGAAATGAAATTGTATGTGTGTGTGTGCAAAATGATGTGATTATGGGATGGATATATAGGAGATTTAGTTTGTTTTCTTGCATATAAGTCATACATGAGGTTAAATGGTTGGTTCCCACATGTAACATCATGTCTAGTGGCTGATCATTGGAGTTTATTGTTGGTATATACAAATAGTAAATACGTATAGAAGCTGGGTATGATACGGTTACATATATACTTGTAGAAATTTTGAGGAAACGGAACGAGAATTCAAATATGGACATGTTTATAACTGTAAAAGAGGCTCTGCCCCTTGGACCCCACCAGGGGTTGCCACCCCTTGGACCCCGCTACCCCCGTCATGATCAAGATAAGTTCAAACAAGTGTGCACTCCACACTTTCCCAAACTTGTTCGCTATTTATCAAGATTATTTTGGTTAACACATTATAGATTATAAGTATATATGTCAAAGAATGTTACATATAGTTATCGTTTTGAAAACTTAAGTTAGTGATCTCAAAATATACCTATAACTCATTGTTGTTATTACACAATGAGATGTTAAACCATCCTTAAATCATGTTAAATATGTATAGATATGTATATATACATAATCGTATAATTATCGTGTGTTATATAGTTCGTGATATCATCGGTAAAATTGGACGGTCAAACGTTGTGTAAAACTCTTTTCAAAAACATAAGTCTCAACAATTTGGATTGCTTATCATGTTGGTAAGGTTTAATTTATGTAAATATTAATCTCATAAGTATAAAACGATCGGAAAAATCCGGGTCGTTACATATCCATTCGATCCATCCGATTAATCATGGATATGGATTATGTAAATGAATATGAATACAGATATGGATGTACTTAAATGAATATGAATACAGATAAAAAATTCAATCCATGAATATATCCATTAACACCCTAAATATATATACAAATACACTAATATAAAAATTTTCATAATTACGTTCAAATAGATCATATTTTACTAAAAGTCTCACCGATATTGATCGTTTCGACCCTACCCAGCTTACCAAACGACATTAGCCAATTTTTTATTCTCATACTCTCTTTCAGGGTTCAATTTGTAAATTTTTCAGGAGTATAAAACGTAAATTCAATTTTTAATAAAAAAAAAACAAACTCCATTAAATAATTCAGCGGGCCTTATCTTTCTATTTGCCGCGAGTTATTTTTCACCAACATCGCCATCAACCTCGGAATAATTTTACGAACAAAACGAAAATAGCTACGTTCAAAATGAACACTTTTTAAAAAACGCTAATCACACCGACATCGAAACCGGGACTTAACACATGAGCTGTTTTTCTTCCCGTAAATACATAACGCTACGTGAAATATGAAGCTGGAAAGCCCCGCCGCATCATGCCAGCTGATCCGGATCTCGTTATATTTATATTTTCCGTTCACATGTATACTTTTAATATGTGGACATCTTTTATATAATGTTCAACTTACCATATACAGAGTAATTTTTTGCTTTTAAATTTATTTGCAAATATTAATATGAACACTATATATATATATATATATATATATATATATATATATATATATATATATATATATATATATATATATATATATATATATATATATATATATATATATATATATATATATATATATATATATATATATATATAATTTATTGCGTTTAATTGTATACAATCATGTAAAAAAAACATTTCACAAATTCAGGGTCGTCTCGCAAATTTTGGACGCCCTGTTCGAAACTTAAAAAAGAGTCTATAAATGTTAATTTTTTCAATACTTATAATGTATAATATATAATACTATCATATCGTAATTAATAGAATTAATAATTTTCAAAACAATCGTTGGAAAGTGTTATTCTAAAATAGTTGTCAACTCGTTATAGTTACACTATTGTTTATATAAAACCGTAATCCTAACATTTTTTGTAACGAAGTAATTGTTCAACTCCTTATAGTCAATACTCTCATTATATTGTTTTTAATACCTATAAACGTCAATTTATTAAGTAGTCTTTCTTGTTAGATGTGTTGGTGATTTTAGTGTCATCCAACTGTCATTTTAGCTTATTGTGATTTACTAGAAAGCATGAGTTGACTAGTGATACTTAACATGGGTTCGGTGAGTGCGGAGTGCACACCCATAAGAGTGAACTAGACACTGGCGCACGATAATGGCGGGGTCAAGGGGGTTGCGCCCCCTTGCGGGGTCCAAGGGGTAACGCTCCGAAACAAAAACGTTTTAAGTGATACGTTTTAATGAAACGTTTAAAGAAAACGTTTTTCCCGCTCCTTCAAACAGTCATAACCATTTGAATTATAACCGCCGATTAAACTGTTTTATATGATCAGTTTGAAAACTGCTTTTATATACTCTTTCAATTTCACACAGAAAGATACACAAAAATCTATACACTAAATCATGTTCTTCTTGTCTGGAAATGATTTGCATTTCTAGTCTTATCCCAATTGAAATTTCGGGTAACCCGAGACAAGAAGGGTCGGAATATTCAATTAGGAAAGTGTTTCACGATTCTAGAAATATCTGGATTATCTGTTTACATACCCTATTTCTAAAATACTAATTGAATATTTTCGTTGATAATCATGAGTGGAGAATCGGTGAAGGAGATGACTGCAAAGTTGGACAAGTTTGAGGGTATTGATTTCAGGCGCTAGCAAAAGAAGATGCACTTTCTTCTCACAACTTTGAATGTTGTTTATGTTCTATCTACCCCCATGCCAGAAGCGGTTGAAGATGAAACCTTGGAGCAATACAGGAAACGAGCAAAGTGGGAAAACGATGACTACATATGTCACGGTCATATTCTTAACGGTATGTCTGATACCCTCTTTGATGTCTAACAAACTGCTGAATCTGCAAAGGGATTATGGGAGTCACTTGAATCTAAATACATGGTAGAAGACGCTTCTAGTAAGAAGTTTCTTGTCAGTAATTTTAATAATTACAAGATAATAGATTCGCGTCCTGTTATGGAACAGTTCCATGAAATTCGACGAATTTTGGGACAGATGTCACAACATAATTTGAAAATGGATGAATCTATCTCGGTGCCATGTATTATTGACAAACTACCCCCTTCGTGGCAAGTCTTTAAAAACACTTTAAAATACAAAAAGGAAGAAATGTCGTTGACTGAATTGGGAGGCCACTTACGTATTGAGGAAGCAATACGGGTTGAAGAAAGTGGTAAGGGAAAGGGTAAAGAATCGGTATCATCATCTGTCAATATGATAGAAGATGATAACCGTGAGAACAAAAAGAACAACAAACGATCAAATGGAAAGAAACGTAAGTTTAATGGAAAGAATAATGATTCCAACAAGAAGGATAAAAAGGCTTGTTGGAAGTGTGGAAAATATGGTCATTTCAAGAAAGAATGTCATTCTAAAATGAACACGGGTGGAGCAAGCACGTCTGGTTCGGGAAATGGGTCTAAGGACCACGTTTCTAACCAAGGTCAGAATTCTAATTATAATCTAAATTCTGTTTAGAATTATGTATCACATATTTCTGAGGCATTTTATGTGCATGATGATAACGTTGCTTGATGGATTGATTCTGGTGCCACATGTCATGTTTGAAAGGATCGTTGCTGGTTCAGGACTTTCAAACCAGATAATGACGTGTTGTACATGGGCAACAAATCAGTCACTCCTGTTCTTAGTTGTGGGAATGTTGTTTTAGATTTTAGTTGTGGAAAAACTATCACTTTAAGTAATGTATTGTATGTACCCGGGTTGAGAAAGAATCTGATTTCCAATCCTATCTTAAATAAGTGTGGTTATAAACAAGTGTTCGAATCCAACAAGTATATCTTGTCGAAGGGTGGTATGTTTGTAGGATTTGGTTATTATAACAATGGTATGTTTATGTTGAATCTTAAGAATATTCCTGATGTTGTTTAATTCAGCTTGTATGATTAGTTCTAATGCAAATGAATCCTGTTTATGACATGCACGTTTAGGACATGTACATTATAAAAGAATGTATGAAATGTCTAAAGATGATTTGATTCCTAATTTTGATATGAATTTGGAAAAATGTAAAACTTGTATGTTGAACAAAATCACTAAGACTCCATTTAAAGAAATAAACAGGACTTCTTTACCTTTAGAACTAATTCGTAGTGATTTATGTGATTTCCATGCTACACCTTTATTAGGTAATAAGAAGTATGTGATCACATTTATAGATGATGTGTCTAAGTATTGCTATGTTTATCTTTTGCATGCTAAAGATGAAGCATTAGACAAATTTAAGATCTATAAAACTGAAGTAGAATTGCAACTAAATGGTTTAATTAAGACATTGCGTACTGATAGAGGTGGTGAGTATTATGATCCAGTTTATTTTCAGTCCGTGGGGATCATACATCAAACTACGGCTCCTTATACACAACATCAAAATGGTGTGGCTGAGAGGAAAAATAGAGCTCTCAAAGAAATGGTTAATTTCATGATGTCCTACTCTGGTTTGAGTGAGAGGTTTTGGGGAGAAGCCATGTTAACGGCTTGTTATATCTTGAATAGGGTTCCTAACAAAAGGGGTAAGACTACTCCTTATGAGCTTTGGTTTAAGAAACGACCAAGCTTGCATTACTTACGAGTTTGGGGATGTCGGGTTATTGTGAGACTACCCGAACCCAAAAGGAAGACTTTAGGTGAAAGAGGTATTGATTGTATTTTTATTGGATATGCTGAGCATTCCAAGGCCTATAGGTTCTTTGTGATAGAACTTAATGATTCTGTTTCAGTTAATACCGTTATAGAATCAAGAGACGTGATCTTTGACAGTCTAGTTTTACATCAATTCCTAGACCAAAGGATGTTAATTCTCATTCACATGAGACTGTTCAAGGAGAACACGTGGAGGAAATTCCTAGTGTAACACCCGAACCTCGTAGGGGCACTAGAATTAGGACGCCCAAATCATATGGTTCTGATTTTCAACTTTACTTAGTTGAAGGATCTAGAGATTTTGTTCAATCTCAATTTTCTTACTGTTATAGTATAGAAGAGGATCCTAGAACATTTGATGAGGCTATGAGGTCTCATGATGTCGCTTTCTGGAAGGAAGCAATTCGCGATGAGATGGACTCTATTTTAGAAGATAATACTTGGGAGTTGACTGATTTGCCACCTGGGTGTAAACCTTTGGGTAACAAATGGGTCTTCAAGAGGAAGATGAAAGTTGATGGTATTATTGACAAGTTTAAAGCTAGTTTGATGATCCAAGGCTTTAGACAAAAGGAAGGTATTGATTATTTTGATACCTATGCTCCAGTTGCTCGTATCACTACTATTATGTTATTGATATCACTTTCTGCGATTCATAACCTAGTGATCCATCAAATGGATGTCAAAACAGCATTCTTAAATGGTGATTTGGAGGAGGAAGTGTATATGAAATAACCGAAAGGATTTGTTATTCCAGGGCAAGAGAATAAAGTGTGCAAGTTGATTAAATCGTTGTATGGGCTGAAACAAGCCCCGAAGCAGTGGCATCAAAAGTTTGATGATGTGGTATTGTCCAATGGTTTTCAATTAAACCAATCTGACAAATGTGTGTATAGCAAATTTGATCAATCTAGAAATGGTGTGATCATTTTCTTGTATGTTGATGACATGTTGATCTTTGGTACTGACCAAGATCAAGTTGATCGAACAAAGAAGTTTTTGCCATCACAATTTTCCATGAAAGATATGGGAGTGGCTGATGTGATTCTTGGAATAAGGATCAAGCATGGTGAGAGGAGTATCTCGAATACGCAATCTCATTATACTGAGAAGATACTTAAAAGGTTTGAAGTTGATAACTGTTCACATGTTAATACTCCCGTTCATCCGAGTGTGAAGTTAGTGCCCAATGAGGGCAAGGCTGTGTCACCACTTGAATACTCTCGAGCTATTGGATGTTTAATGTATGTTATGACTAGCACACGACCCGATATTGCTTATGCCTTGGGAAAGTTAAGTAGATTTAATAGTAATCCTACTACTCTTCATTGGCATGGTATCATTAGAGTTGGATTACCAACGACGAAGATCATTCATTTACGACAGGTTGGGTATTCCTACTTGGAGGAGGTGCTATATCGTGTGCTTCAAAGAAGCAAACGTACATTACAAATTCGACTATGGAGTCAGAATTTGTTGCTTTGGCTGCAGCTGGTAAAGAATATGAGTGGTTGTTGCCTTGGCTGCAGCTGGTAAAGAAGCTGAGTGGTTGAGAAATCTGGTTTATGAGATTCCTTTATGGCCAAAGCCGATATCTCCTATCTCAGTCCATTGTGACAGTTCGTCTACTGTGTATAAGGTATATAGTCATATGTACAATGGAAAGCAGCGACACTTAGGTCTTAGACATAGTATGATTCGTGAGTTGATCATGAATGGTGTAATATCTGTGGATTTTGTGAGATCTTAAGAAAATTTAGCAGATCATCTAACCAAAGCATTAGCCCGAGACTTAGTGCGCAAGTCGGCTATTGGAGTGGGATTGAAGTCCACTGATGTGTGCGAGGTGTAGTACAAAATAGATTATATTTTACTACGAAATACTATTAAATATGATACAATTTTACACAAGTTATTTATTTATTTATTGAATGGATATACCTAAACCTTGCTACAACACTTATAGGCAGTGTACCTAATCGTAGAGTAGTGTAGTTTTTAGTAAGTCCGGTTCGTTCCACAGGGAGCTAGCTGAGTTTAACGTTATATTTATTTTAAACTATATTTGTATATATATATATATATATATATATATATATATATATATATATATATATATATATATATATATATATATATATATATATATATATATATATATATATATATATATATATATATAAGTAGTATTATTATTATTATAAAAGGGTGTTTTTACCGTTTAGTGAACTGTTTGTCGATTTTATGTCTTAAGTCACAATTAAAACCTAATGTAAAATATTAAATATAAATACAACTTTATTTAAAGCGTAAAGTAAATGGCGATAAATAAAAGTGCGATAATTAAAAGTACGATAATTAAAAGTGCAATAAATAAAATGCGATGAGATATAAAATAAAGGAATTATGCTTATTTAAACTTCCGTAATCATGATGTTCGACGTGTTGATTTTAATTTATTACCATGGGTTAATTGTCCTTTGTCCTGGATTATTCGATATGTCCATCTGGTTTTGTCCATAACAGTCCATCGGTCATAAATATAAAGTGCGAGTGTCCTCGTCAAATTACCCTTATACCCGAAGTCAAATATTCTAACTAATTGGGGACTTAAACTGTAACAAGTTCTTAATACTTTGTTAATGATTACACTAGGTTATCGACTGCGTGTAACCCAAGGTTTTAATACGTTGTTAACAATTACACCAAGTGTCCTTGTATGTAATCCACCCCTATTTTAATGAGTCCAGTGACTATTAATCCATTCCCGTGTCCGGTCAAATGAACAATTATTAGTATTTATAAATATCCCGCCCATCGTGTTCGATCGAGTGTATGTGGTTTTTTATAATTGTGACGACTCGGAAATTTCCGACCAAATTTAAACTTAATCTTTATATGAATTCGACACGATAAGCAAAGTCTGTAAGGTTAAGTCTCAAAATTTTTGAACTGTTTCATATATTCAATTGACCTTCGACCAGTTTTGATGATTCACGAACAATTAATTATAAATAGATATGTGTGTATATATAAATAATAATTTGAAATATAATTTGAGGTATTATATGTTGTTGCTATTTAAATTAATGATGTAAAATAAAATAAAAATGTGATATTATAATAATTATTATTTTAAATAAAGTATATTAAAAATAAATACAAAATAATTGTAATATTCGTTTGATGTTCCAATTAATATTAAGCAAGTTAAATTCAAACTTATATGATTTTAAAATAAACGGTGATTCGAAAATGAGTGATATAAATTTTAGGCTTATTAAAAATGTATTTAGGAACTATTTGTTAAGTTTTAACACTTTTTATATTTTACCCAAAAATGAGAGGGACAGTTGATGTAATTTTTATTTAACAAATTAATGATTGAGTTTTATACCATAATGACCAAAATAAATAAATATAGCTAATTTAAAAATATGGGATTTTTTGAGACCTTTTTATCCGCCGCTGATTTAACAAACGGAGTACGATTTAGCTGTCCGTGAAAACTGTCGGTAGAAAGAAACAAAGTAGTTATTCACATGTTTATTATTATTATTATAATATTAAATTATGTTCTCAACTTTGGTTGAACTTATCCGTGAGCTGAATAGATATTATGTCACCATATTATGAATTATTATTACTGTGTACTACTATTACTAATTGACTTATTAACTTATGGTTTTCTCCTTCTTTTTCCATATCTCTATTTCTTATATATATACAACATATATATACATAGCATACATTAAGATACACGACATATTTATTGAAGGAGCCACTTCTCAATTCCCTTAACCATCTTAAACTCATCGACCACCATTCAACATCAAGCAAACACTATCACTTTTCACCATCATAGACTCATGACCAACCATCTCTTTAAACACCCATTTAATCAACGTCAACTCCTTCTCTATCCTTTATATATGTATACATGCTTGTCATATAAACCCACAACCAAGAATAATCACTTCAACATCCCATGAGAAACAAACCATCAAAACCCATTAAACCGTATAAACCGCTGTTAGTGTTCTTCCCTTCTCGTTTTCGTTAACAACAAACACCATAACCCACCCATCGAAAATAACTAGTACTCCTACTCTACTAACTCCAATTGCCTCCTGGTTCTACTTTTGCTTTCGGTTTCTTTTGACCGATCACCAAACCCACCACCTTTGATAACCGCCACCCATCACCATTAAAACAACCAACAACTAAACCACTTAGCTACTGTTTCTGCTTAATATCGACAACTAATGCAGCAAATAAGGCTGTTGTACTGTTTCTGTTGGGAATTTAAAACGAAAATTTTGTTCGTGATGAGACGAAGAAGAAGATGAATAGTGTCGGTGTTAATGGAGCTGTTTGAGCAGAAGTTCTTCATCTGTTTCTGTTTGATCAAGCACCACAAAACATCTCTACAGATCGCTGATTCTGTTATGGCGGTCCAATAGTTAGATACGTAAGTGCGTTTTTTAGGTATTATGATTTATTATATATTTATTATTACTATTATATATTTAGTTATCGTATTAAAAGGGATTAAGGAAACAGACTGGAAATTTGTTGGGTTAAGGAATTGGGCCGAAAGGTGTTATGAGTATTGGGTTGTGCCCCATGTACTAGTTCCTATATTGGGTCGTGAACTATTTTGTTATTGGGCCATATAATCCGGTATCTTAGATGGGCCGAAACTCAATTTAGATTAGAATGGTAATTTTGGTACAACGAGGAATACGCAAGATGATGATAGTAAGCTATGATGATTGATGATAATGAAGATAAAGTCAGGCATATAATGGTTAAATAGATTTAATTTAAGAATTATAACAAGAAAAACGGTCGCAGAGGAGTGGTTAGGCGTTTGGTTGTTGAGCGAGAGGTCATGGGTTCGAATTTAGTCGAGTACATATTTTTTTTTCTTAAATAATAGAAGCAGTCTTGATAAATGGGCTTGTTGGCCTGTTATGATTCTAATTGATTGGGGCGAGATTTCCTTTACTGCCGAATCCCTATTGATCTTGTTGGGCCGTGATGGAAATTATTGGTTGGGCCGAGAGCATGTTTATGATCTTAGTTGGGCCGTAAATAGGAAAATGATGATTAAGAGACATGGTGTACGATATTGATTCAATGATAAACTGAAATAGTGTTATAGGGATAAATAGATATTAAGTTAGTATTATTTCAGAAAAACAAAGATGGAAGAATGGTTAAAGGTGTTATTGGGTTAGCGGGAGGTCGCGGGTTCAAACCCGGACTTGGGCATTTTTTTAGGACTACTTCTCTGAGGTAGTTTACTTAATTACTCATTATTATTATTATTACTATTATTATTATTATTATCATTATTATTATCATTATTACTATCATTATTATTATTTTTCATTAACATGATTTTTATATAAAATTTTATTTACATTATTTTATTATAACTATTATTATCATTAGTATTAATATTATTACAGTATTACTATTTTTACTACAAAGATAATAACATTATTATATAAATATTACATATAACAAATTACTGATTTTTGATATAATACCAACTACAAATATATATATATATATATATATATATATATATATATATATATATATATATATATATATATATATATATATTGTAATATAACTATATATATGAATATTGATTATTTAAAAAATAACTATATATAAAATATAACTGAAGATATAAAATATAAATAAAACATATATATATTTATATAACTACAACACTTAATATATAAATATTATGTAGGAGGAATTATGTGATTATATGTGTTAATATATATACTTGATATAGGTTCGTGAATCCGAGGCCAACCTTGCACTTGTTCAATGCCATCATATGTATTTTTACTACAAAATACAGTATTGTGAGTTTCATTACTCCCTTTTTAAATGCTTTTGCAATATATATTTTTGGGACTGAGAATACATGCGCTTTTATAAATGTTTTACGAAATAGACACAAGTAATCGAAACTAAATTATATGGTTGAATGATCGAAGCCGAATATGCCCCTTTTGCTTGGTAGCGTAAGAATTAGTAAACCGATCTACTAATTGACGTGAATCCTAAAGAGAGATCTATTGGGCCTAACGAACCCCATCCGTTGTTGCGGATGCTTTAGTACTTCGAGTTTTTATATCATGTCCGATGGATGTCCCAGAATGATGGGGATATTCTTATATGCATCTTGTTAATGTCGGTTACCAGGTGTTCAATCCATATGAATGATTTTTGTCTCTATGCATGGGACGTATATTTATGAGAAATGGAAATGAAATTCTTGTGGTCTATTAAAAAGATGGAAATGAATGATTATGATAAACTAATGAACTCACCAACTTTTTGGTTGACACTTTAAAGAATGTTTATTCTCAGGATTGAAAGAAATCTTCCACTGTGCATTTGCTCATTTTAAAGATATTACTTGGAATCATTCATGGCATATTTCAAAAGACGTTGCATTCAAGTCGTTGAGTTCAGTAAAGATTATGATTAAGTAAATGACAAATTAGATCATTTATAGTTGGATATTATGAAGTGGTATACATGCCTGTCAACTTTTGATGAAATGAAAGTTTGTCTATTAAAACGAATGTAATGTTTGTAAAATGTATCATATAGAGGTCAAATACCTCGCAATGTAATCATATGTTATTGTATTCGTTCTTATGGATTAGGACGGGTCTTTACAATAATTACCTCAAATTGTAAATCTCTATATTAAATTAACGAACTATCATTCAGTTAAACAAATATAAAGCCCATTAATAGCCCATAGTCCAATTTCCACAAGTGTCGGTCTTTTGTCCAAACCCCAATTATGGTCCAAAGCCCAATAACCCCGTCTTAATATTTAGTCTAACATCACGATTACTTCGGCTTAAATAAACATAATAATAATTTAGCTACGAGACATTAATTTAAAAAGGTTGAACATAACTTACAATGAGTATTAATCGCGTAGTGTTACACGGACAGAATTTCGACTTACAAACTTAAAACATTCGCCACTATAACCTTATTATTATTAACTTAATATTAAAATTATAATATATATATATATATATATATATATATATATATATATATATATATATATATATATATATATATTATTTAGATAGAAAGAAAGAAAAGGGATGAATGAATCGAGCAGAATGCGCGGCCTTTTATAGGCCCACTTTGAACTGTTCAGCTCCGCGAGTGTGGTACTTTTCTTCTTCACAGCTCCGCAGTCGCTGTGAATTAAACGTGGGCTACTGATAAATATAATATATAATAATATATATAATTAATTATATATTATATTATATTCGTGTGCATAGTTGACTTGTAATTTTAGCTCCGTTGAGTCGTACGTTGATAGTTGGTTCATGTCTCGGTTCCGGATTTTTGAACGCCTTTTTGTATAATTTAATATTTTGTACTTTGCTTTTTGCGGCTTGTACTCTTGTGATTTTGAGACGTTTCTAATCAATAAATTGAACCACTTGGATTGTACTTAACTTTTTAGCTTTTTGGTCGTTTGCGTCTTCAAATCGTCGAATCTGTCTTTTGTCTTTACCTTTTATTATTTAAACGATTATCACTTGTAAATAGAACAATTGCAACTAAAAGCTTGTCTTTCTTGAAGGATAATGCTATGAAATATATGTTCGTTTTTAGCATTATCATCCACCAAAATCTTTCAAAGTGAGACACCCAATTCCCTTCTAGTAAAACGCTAGAAGCTGAATTTCAATGTGGAAAGCTTACTTTCTGAAGATTGAAATACATAATTATTCTGATCCCGAGGTATGTGTTTAGACTGCAAGTTGAGGTAGGTTGAAGTTTATCTTCTTAATAGTTCTTTTGAAAAATTGCATATGCAGGTACAAGATGTAGAAGAACTACTTATGTGAGCATGAAGTTTTGTCGCTTCAAAGGAGCTTTGGACTTAACTGCCGATATGTTCACTGAAGGATAGGGACACATGGCTTATAAAAGTGTCAAGTGTGTATTAGATTAGTGTAAGAAACTGATGTGTGTATTAATCTCTCGTTTTCATATGGGTTGAAGGGTTTAATTTCTGAAACACCCCGATTCTCGAATTCTGGATGATGTAATATACTAAGATGAAAATTTAATTTCTGGAACATTTTCATTTATGCATTGGTTTGTCTGTTTATTGATGTCATTTAGTAAATCAAGGATTACACTAAAATGGAGGGGGGATTTGTTGATGATTTTAGTGTCATCCAACTATCATTTTAGCTGATTGTGAATTACTAGAAAGTAGGGGTTGACTAGTGATACTTAACATGAGTTCGGTGAGTGCGGAGTGCACGCCCATAAGAGTGAACTACACACTGGCGCACGGTAATGGCGGGGTCAAGGGGGCTGCGGCAGCGCCCCTAGCGGGGTGTTCCAATTATAACCATTTGAATTATAACCGCCGATTAAACTGTTTTATATGATCAGTTTGAAAACTGCTTTTATATACTCTTTCAATTTCACACAGAAATATACACAAAAATCTATACACTAAATCGCGTTCTTCTTGTCTGGAAACGATTTGCATTTCTAGTCTTATCCCAATTGAAATTTCGTGTAACCCGAGACAAGGAGGGTTGGAATATTCAATTAGAAAAGTGTTTCACGATTCTAGAAATATCCGAATTATCTGTTTACATACCCTATTTCTAACAAGATGATAGACCGCAAGTAAGATATTTCGTTACGATGTACGAAAATGAATTAGTACATTGCTTTTTCAAAATTTTGGGGCCTTAAAAATTTGGGCCGTGTGCGGCTGCACACTTCGCACATGCACCGAAGACACCACTACATAAATTTATATACTT
This sequence comes from Rutidosis leptorrhynchoides, assembly GCF_046630445.1. Lineage (NCBI taxonomy): Eukaryota > Viridiplantae > Streptophyta > Magnoliopsida > Asterales > Asteraceae > Rutidosis > Rutidosis leptorrhynchoides. Next base: position 577,924,050 of record NC_092336.1, on the reverse strand, counting down.
TTGTAGCTCTTGCTTAAAATCAACCTTTACTTATACATAGCTCGACATAGAAAAATCACAAATCATGTCATAAAGTTCACGTGTATTTTCTTGCGAAAAAAATTTAAAACTTCATAATCAATTGGGAAACTTCATAAAAACATAATTCCCAAAAAAAAAAAAAAACATAAAATTAACAAAATGAAATATCCAAACTCAACTAAAACACTAAGAACCCAAACACAAACACGTGATGCACAAGTTGGGAAAGTTCATGCGTATTAATTGTAGTAGTTGCATGAAGATAACATGTGGATGCCCCCTAAGATCTAGCAGTCTAGCACGTATAGTAACAAGATATGATAGTTATTGGGGGGCATATATTTGTGAAAGATACTCCGTAACTATACCAAATACATCGATCAATAATTTAATTAATAAATAAGATGATATTAAAAATAAATATACAAAATAACGATGTAAATGTTATTTGAACCAAAACAACAACTAGATTTTGTAGTTGTTAATCGACTAACAATCACAATGTACTACATATATGTATAACAAATAACAGAAATATACCGTTAACATTTAGTTTTATAAATTGAACTATATGGAATGTTTTATCTTTATGTAAGATGAGTTTGACCTGATTTAGACATGTAAACACGGACTTATATTTTAAGTTAGACACTCCGTTGTTGCAGTTTTCTATTATTAAATATTTTGTTTTAAAGCTTGAGAAGTGAGAAATGGTCTAGAAATTTGGGAAGTGTGACGATAAGATTAGGGCTTGTTGAAGTAGGTGGAAGAGTAAATAAAAGAGAAACAATTAATGGGAAGTATATTATTATTTACCCCATTTTTTTCTATTGCCTGTTTTGCTACTTTCCTGGCACCTAGTTTTGGTTATGGTATTACTAGCTGCTATTGGAAAGTGGATAACATTTTTATTTTCTACTATTGCAACTGTTTTATTATGATAATTTAGGGTAGGTTTGAATAGCTTCCAATTTTAATTTAGCTTATAGTATTAACCAGTGTTGTAAACGACGGCTATTGCGTCCGTAGTGACGTCCGTTACAGCATTTTGAAAACTAGCCCGTCTCGACCCCGTCCCGTCTTCTAATAAGTCGATTAACAGTCAAAAGTCGATTAAAATGTGAAAAATGTAAGGTCAACGCCGATCAAAATACTTACCATGTTGCATATGTAGAATGTATTTATCCACTAGACCATAATTCTGAATGAGTTGATCCAGGGATTCTTCAAACTGTCAATGTTCCACTACTTACAAAAAGATAAGATGGTAGGACAAAGGAGAATTAACATATTTCCTTGAATGGAGAAGAGAAAACAAAATCTCAAAGACAATGTAGTTGTTGCTTGGAACATGGCCACATAGTAGATCGGTTTGCCCGACTAGCTATGACCGATCAACTCAAGCACTCAAACAGGGAACTGAGGAAGTCAAGGTCAAAATCAAGTGTAAAAGGTAAAGAATAAGCGTCAACTTCAAACCCTAAACACTCCACTTATAAATTGAGTGATCCTTAAAGATACAACACCCATAGTTATTATTAAGTGATGTTTAAAGACTTTATGTGTGTTATTTTTTGCAGTGTTTTAATTTGGTAGGTAGTAATGTTATGTTTTAAGACTTTTATGTGTGTTTTAATTGTTATGTAATGAAATAAATGGTTGTTTATGCAAACCCTAATTTTCAGCTACATTAATTTGAATATTTACTGTATTCGAACAGAATCTTGTTCGAATACAGTTATATAAGTGTTCGAACTTTAGTTCGAACAAAATGTTGTTCGAACACAATGAAAAGTGTTCGAAAAAATTTAACGGGTAAAAGCCCTTTTCGTCGATTACCAACTCGTTTCCTGAGTTCGAACGCCCAAGCCTGAGTTTGAATGACACCATGTACGAATGGATGGTGTATTCAGGCAATTTATTTAATAAAGTGGAAAAAGTAATAAAATTTTGAAAATTTTTTATCTAAACTATTTTTCCTATGAACAAAAAAATTTATATACTTGTTTGTTAAGTGTTCTAGATATGATTTGATAAAGATATAACTAGAAAGTTTACGTGCTAAATGGTTAAGATGATGTTTCAACTCTGAATTGTTCAGCCCTGAATGTTGAACTATTCAAGAGATCAGTGAGATGACCCGTCCTAATCCATAAGGACGAATACAATAACATATGATTACATCGCGAGGTATTTGACCTCTATATGATACATTTTACAAACATTGCATTCGTTTTTAAAAGACAAACTTTATTTACATCGAAAGTTGACGGCATACATCCCATTTCATAATATGTCCAACTATAATTGACTTAATAATAATCTTGATGAACTCAACGACTCGAATGCAACGTCTTTTGAAATATGTCATGAATGACTCCAAGTAATGTCTCTAAAATGAGCAAATGCACATCGGAAGATTTCTTTCATACCTGAGAATAAACATGCTTTCAAGTGTCAACCAAAAGGTTGGTGAGTTCATTAGTTTATCATAATCATTCATTTTCATCATTTTAATAGACCACAAGATTTTCATTTCTCATAAATATACGTTACATGCATAGAGACAAAAATCATTCATATGGATTAAACACCTGGTAACCGACATTAACAAGATGCATATAAGAATATCCCCTATCATTCCAGGACATCCATCGGACATGATAAAACAACATCGAAGTACTAAAGCATTCGGTACTTTGGATGGGGTTTGTTAGGCCCAATAGATCTATCTTTAGGATTCACGTCAATTAGTAGATCGGTTTACTAATTCTTAGGCTACCAAGCAAAAGGGGCATATTCGGCTTCGATCATTCAACCATATAATGTAGTTTCGATTACTTGTGTCTATTTCGTAAAACATTTATAAAAGCGCATGTATTCTCAGTCCTAAAAATATATATTGCAAAAGCATTTAAAAAAGGAGTAATGAAACTCACAATACGATATTTTGTAGTACAAATATTCATACGCCGATACCGAACAATGCAAGGTTGGCCTCGGATTCACGAACCTATATCAATTATATATATTAAAACATATAAATAACATGTAATCATAATCCAACTAGTTTATTTATGTTATTTATTTACTTCAGTAATATATTTGCTATTTTAAAAGCTATATATATATATATATATATATATATATATATATATATATATATATATATATATATATATATATATATATATATTGTATATTAATATTTAAACATATAGTTATATTAATACATATATATATCTATATAATTAGTATTATATTGATAAGTCAAATATTGGTTATATGTAAGTATTTATGTAAATAATGTTATTAGGTTTAATATATAATGTATATGTAATATTAATATAGTTATAGTATATGCAATAAGTATATTTTATATACAAAACATTTATTGGTTAAAAATGATAGTTTTGAAAATAATGATTTAATAATAATAATAATAATAATAATAATAATAATGATAGCTTTATTAATATTGATAATACTAATATAAAAATGATATTGTTAATAATGATACTTATGTTATTAATAATAATAATAATAACAATCATAATAATATTGATAATAATATTAATATTAATACTAATACTAATGTTAATAATAATAATAATAACAAAAAAAATTTATTAATTATTTTAATACTAATGATAATAATAATAATAGTAATAATAATAATAATAATAATAATAATAATAATAATAATAATAATAATAATAATAATAATAATAATAATAATAATAATAATAATAATAATAATAATAATAATAATAATAATAATGATATTACTAATACTAACAATAATGATAATAATATTAATTGTATGAATGATATTAATAATTATGTTTTTTTAATATTTGTAATAACCTAATAACAATAATAATTAATAATAACAATAACAATAACAATAATAATAATAATAATAATAATAATAATAATAATAATAATAATAATAATAATAATAATAATAATAATAATAATAATAATAATAATAATAATAATAATAATAATGATAATAATAATAATGAGTAATAAGTGAATTACCTCAAATAAGTAGTTCTTAAAAATGCCCAAGTCCGGGTTTGAACCGCGACGTCCCGCTAACACGTAAACACCCTTAACTATTAATCTGTTTTTAAACACAACCGAAATATATATAATCCAATAACTGTTTTTTCTTCTCCTTCCTTAGAATCAATTCGATCAGAGACCAACCATTTCATCATCATTCATTAACACAGTCATATCATCATCACTAACACCTCTATTCTATCATCATCATTCTCTTAAATTATTATCATCATCATCATCATAGTGGTATCGTTATCATTTCTAATTCTCTCTAAACATCGTTATCAATCAAACTTCCATGATGCCATTATCACCATCATCACGACTTGATCATGAAAGGACCCGTTCATATACATTATAAACGATTCACAATAGTTGATTACATCGCGAGGTATTCGACCTCTATATGATACATTTTACAAACATTGCATTTGTTTTTAAAAGACAAACTTTCTTTACATCGAAAATTGACAGGCATGTATACCATTTCATAATATCCACTATTCAACTATAAATTGACTTAATAATAATAATCTTTAATGAACTCAATGACTTGAATGCAACGTTCTTTGAAATATGCCATGAAAGACTCCAATTAATATCTTTAAAATGAGCAAATGCACAGCGGAAGATTTCTTTAATACCTAAGAATAAACATGCTTTAAAGTGTCAACCAAAAGGTTGGTGAGTTCATTAGTTTATCATAATCATTCATTTTCATCATTTTAATAGACCACAAGAATTTCATTTTCAGTTCTCATAAATATACTTCCCATGCATAGAGACAAAAATCATTCATATGGATTGAACACCTGGTAACCGACATTCACAATATGCATATAAGAATATCCCCATCATTCCGGGATCCTCCTTCGGACATGATATAAATTTCGAAGTACTAAAGCATCCGGTACTTTGGATGGGGCTTGTTGGGCCCAATAGATCTATCTTTAGGATTCGCGTCAATTAGGGTGTCTGTTCCCTAATTCTTAGATTACCAGACTTAATAAAATGGGGCATATTCGATTTCGATAATTCAACCATATAATGTAGTTTCGATTACTTGTGTCTATTTCGTAAAAAATTTATAAAAATTGCGCATGTATTCTCAGCCCAAAAATATAAAGGGTAAAAAGGCAAATGAAACTCACCATACTGTATTTCGTAGTGAAAATACATATAACGTCATTGAACTAGTGCAAGGTTGGCCTCGGATTCACGAACCTAAATTAATTATATATAATTATATGTTGGTCAATATTTGTCTAACAATTAGGTCAGGTCATAGTGTACCACAATCCTAATGCTCGAGACTAATATGCAAAAGTCAACAAAAGTCAATTTGACTCAAAATGATTTCCAAAATTTATACATGATTATAATATATTTTAAATATCGTCGTTTTATATTTTTAAATATTTTTAAAAGATTTATTAGAGTAAATAATATAATTCATTTATTAATAAATAAAATTTTATATTAAAATTTATATAATAAAATATACTTTTATATATATTAAGTAATAAAATTTATAGGGTTCATTTAATATCATAAAGATAATATGATAGGTATTATTAAAGTAATTTATTACACGTAGTAAAATATGTTTGTATTACATATTTATTTGATAAAATAATATCTATAATGTTAGTAAGTAAAAGTTGTATTATTTTGTAATAATAATTATTATTATAAAAATATCAATATTTATAATTACTAAGATGATATTATGATAAAACGATAATTCTAATTATGATAACTTTAATATTTACGATAATTTTTAATATTATCTTTAAAATAATAATTCTATTTAAAATGATAATAAAAATGATATTTTATAGTAACAATGACATTTCTATTAAAATGATAATTTTTGTTAAAATGATAATTTTTGTTAAAATGATAGTTTTGATACTAACGATACTTTTAATAATAATAGTAATAACAATAACCATTTTTAAATAATGATATATATATATATATATATATATATATATATATATATATATATATATATATTAATAATGATAATAATAATAATGATAATAATAATAATAATAATAATAATAATAATAATAATAATAATAATAATTAGATAATAATAATTAGATAATAATAATAATAATTAGATAATAATAATAATAATACTAATTATAATTTTAATGATAATAACGATAGTAATAATAATAATAAAAACAATTTTTAATGATAAATCCTTTTATTGATAAAGATAATAATAATAATAATAATAATAATAATAATAATAATAATAATAATAATAATAATAATATTAATAATAATAATAATAATAATAATAATAATAATAAGATAAAACTAGAACGACGATAATAACGACGATAATAATAATCATTTTTAATAATAATACAAAAATTCGATGGACTATAACTTCAAATCCGTTCATCGAAATCATTCGATATCTAAATAAAAAGTTCTTAATTTTTCGCTAGCTTTCCAACGACATGCATATCTTATACCTTATCTCAGTCGCATATATAACTAATTCAGGATTCAACATAACCTAACTAAAGGCAATATCAAAAGTACAAACATGCATAATCCTATATACTCGAGCACTAGTCAGGGATACACTATTAGTATGTAAAAGTTAAATTATGAGTACTCACGTATCAATATTGAGAATCAATATTGCAGGAAAGGTACGTAGACGCAACGGGGATGATAAACACTATATTGACCTCATGAGCATACCCATGAACCATACCCAATCACCTCCATAGCTATAACCCATAATTTCCTTAATCCAATCCCACTCGAAAAACAATTTCGAAATCACTCGGACCGCACTCTGACGTAATATTTTATGTATACTAATAATATCTTGAAATAATACGGAGTAAATATATATATGTAAATCGATTGAGAGAGTTTAGAGAAAAATATTTTCAAGTTTCTATGAAATAATGAAACCTATTGAATTCTATTTATAATAGATTTTTGAATTATTAAAGTGAATTATTAAAGTATGAATTATTAAAATGAATTATTAAAGTATGAATTATTAAAGTGAATTATTAAAGTATGAATTATTAAAGTGAATTATTAAAGTATGAATTATTAAAGTGAATTATTAAAGTATGAATTATTAAAGTAAATTATTAAAGTTAAAGTAAAGTAAAAATAAAGTAAAGGTAAAGTTTAAGTATAGTAAAAGTATAAAACTATGTACGTATAATACGCGTATAAATATATATAATATTAATTTAAATCGTTATATATATTTAATAAAATAAAATATAAATATCGTTATCTTTATCATACTGGTTAAGTAATCAGTTGTCAAAAGTGGTTCTAGATATTTATAAAAGTTATATACGTTTTAATAATAAAGTTCTTTTTAAACTGAAAACGTTTTTGTACGTTTGAAACTAAATCAAATAAATATAATAATTTTATTTTCCAAAACCAAATATATTTTTAAGAATCATTTTGTTTAAAGGTTAAAATAATGGAAATCGTTATATCATAAAACGTTTTAGAAAAGTAGAATCATATATATTCATAATAGGTTTCAAGTTTTTAAATTACAGTCTGTTGGTGAAGCATGGGATAAAGTTCAAAGGTTAAATAAACGTATGAAATCATCTTAATAAAAAATGTCGAGTTACTTACTTGTCGATATCCAACATCTAAGTTAGTTATACTTCACGTTCTTACTTATAAATCACTTTACCATTTTCCGAATGTTGTAAAAAAGAATAGATTTCTTAAATCACAGTGGACCTCATAAAATAGACCCGTAATCATATCACAATGTATCTGATAAATTAATCATTTGATATTATCTTCTAATTCCATCGATAAACATATTGAAACAAATACGTTCATGTAAAGTATTATACGTTTAATACTTTATTAATATTCTCAAGTTATAAAATATATACATATATATATATATATATATATATATATATATATATATATATATATATATATATATATATATATATATATATATATATATACATATTTATTTATATATAACGGTTCGTGAATCGTTGGAATTTGGTCGAGGTTATAATGAATGTATGAACACAATTTAAAATTCTTGAGATTTAACTTAACAAACTATGCTTATCGTGTTGGAATAATATAAAGATAAAGTTTAAATTTGGTTGGAAATTTCCGGGTTGTCACAGTACCTACCCGTTAAAGAAATTTCGTCCCGAAATTTGAGTGGAAAGGTCGTGAATGATAATAAGTATGTTTTCATGATGCATACAGGCTGAAAATTAGAGTTTTATCATCAGCGTATAATTTGGATAAACAATCCATTTATATGAAGAGTACGAATGAAGCTAACATAGAAGAGTGAAATGAGTAAGTGTAGATTCATCTTATCATTTGACGTAGATATGATTGATTTCCAGATTTCAAGGGATTTGAAGAAAATCTTTGTAATAAGATTTGATTCTCCGGTAACAAAGGGAATTAGGATCCGCTTTAAATGCGATCGTCCATTTTAATTGTTCTGTCGGAGATTTTCTTATAAATTCACCTCCTTCGTTTTCTTACAACTCACACCTTCTGTTGATGCATTTTATGCAAGTCCCTAGACATTTACCCACTGATGTGCAGCGGGGTAGTATATAAAATAGTTTATATTTTACTAGGAAAACACTATTAAATACGATACAATTTTACACAAGATATTTATTTATTTATAGAATGGATATACTTAAACCTTGCTACAACACTTATAGGCAGTGTACCTAATCGTACAGTAGTGTAGTTTTTAGTAAGTCCGGTTCGTTCCACAGGGAAATCTTTGAACAAAGCTCAACGCTATATTAGTTTACTTTTATAAAAATACAAATATATATATAAGTAATATTATTATTATAAAAGGGGGGGTTTTTACCGTTTAATGACCGGTTTGTCGATTTTAAGATTTTAGTCGCAGTTAAAACCTAATGTAAAATATAAAATAAATACAAGACTTAAATTAAAGCGTAAAGTAAATAACGATATGAAATTGCGAATAATAAAAATGCTATAAAATAAAAGTGCGATTAAATAACAATAAATAAAAGTGCGATAATTAGAAGTGCAATTAAATATAAAATAAAGGAAATTAAATATGAAATAAAAGAATTATGCTTATTTAAACTTCCGTAATCATGATGTTTGACGTGTTGATTTTAGTTTTATGCCCATGGGTTAATTGTCCTTTGTCCTGGATTATTCAATATGTCCGTCTGGTTTTTGTCCATAACAGTCCATCAGTCATAAATATAAAGTGCGAGTGTCCTCATCAAATTATTATTATACCCGAAGTTAAATATTCCAACTAATTGGGGATTCGAATTGTAACAAGGTTTTAATACTTTGTTTAATGAATACACCAGGTTATCGACTGCGTGTAAACCAAGGTTTTACTACTTTGTTAACAATTACACCAATTACCCTTGAATGTAATTTCACCCCTGTTTTAATTATTCTAGTGGCTATTAATCCATTCCCGTGTCCGGTTAAATGAACGATTATTCGTACATATAATTACCCCGCCCATCGTGTCCGATCGAGTGTATATGGTAATTTATAGGGACGCCCAATTGTAAATCTTTATATTAACATTAACAAACTTTCATTTAGTTAAACAAATATAAAGCCCATTAATAGCCCATAGTCTAATTTCCACAAGTGTCGTTCTTTTGTCCAAACCCCAATTATGGTACAAAGCCCAATTACCCAATTTTAGTAATTAGCCCAACATCATGATTACTTCGTTTTAAATAAGCATAATAATAACTTAGCTACGAGACATTAATATAAAAAGGTTGAACATAACTTACAATGATTAAAAATAGCGTAGCGTTACACGGACAGAATTTCGACTTACACCCTTACAACATTCGTTAACATACCCTTATTATTAGAATTATAATTAAAATTTAAAATTAAAATATAAATTATATATATATATATATATATCGTATATATTGAGAGATGAGAGAAATAAGATATGAAATTTGATCAGAATTCGGTTTGCTTTATAGCCAGAGTTGAATTTTGGGGCTCCGCGACTCGCGGCAAAATGCTCTTCAAACTCCGCGAGTCGCGGAGATAGTATTTACAGCTCAGTCCTTGGAGTTTTCTCTGCCGACGGTTTTTTATATATAAATATAATATATATATAATTAATATAATTAATTATATATTATATTATATTTATATACATAGTTAACTTGTAATTTTTAGTCCGTTGCGTCGAGCGTTAAGAGTTGACTCTGGTCCCGGTTCTGGATTTTCGAACGTCCTCGCGTACAATTTAATATCTTGTACTTTGCGTTTTGAATCTTGTACTCTTGTGATTTCGAGACGTTTCTTATCAATAATTGGAACCTCTTTGATTGTCTTTTGTTCTTTTGAGCTTTTTGGTCGTTTGCGTCTTCAAATCGTCGAATCTGTCTTTTGTCTTCACCTTTTATTATTTAAACGAATATCACTTGTAAATAGAACAATTGCAACTAAAAGCTTGTCTTTCTTGAGGAATAATGCTATGAAATATATGTTCGTTTTTAGCATTATCAAATATTCCCACACTTGAGCGTTGCTTGTCCTCAAGCAATATCGTCTTGAAATACTAGAATCACTTCTTTATTCTTCACACTTTGTACATCAGTGATTTCTATACGGCGGTATAAACAATGGTAGTAACGATATGGTTTACAGTCCCACATGACTATAAAAATTTAGATCCATTAAGGAAATTGGATCTTTATGAAAACATTTGATCTTTTGAAAATTAAATCTAGTTTTTACCCTAGATAAGTTTTCCGGAATAACCCTTTACCAGTGTTTGCAAAATATTTTTTTTTTTGTGGGTTTGGTGGGTTTCAGATTTGAAAATTTTAGCTCAAACTTGCGGTTTTGTGTCACCCACTTGCTAACCTTGTATTTGGAAAGCAACACGTCCAGTTTACTTGTCCCGTATATTACCTTTCGGCAAACTACCGTCCGGTTGTAAAGGAAAGCGTTGAACAAGCAACTGTTTAAGGCAATGTCCCGTGACATGCTTTTGATTATGGTCTATAACGTGTCGGACGCAATTACTATCCTTGGTAGGAGCAATAGTAAAGCTCACCCTTATAATTTTTCGGTCTAGCACAAGGTCCTGTCTTTGACCACTATGCAACCACCGTTCTTACGGTTGACACCCGATTTAGTTCAGGTGACCTAATGAATTCCAGGTGAATTCCTAGGATTTTACGTTCAATGGTAATGAACGCATTGAAAATAGGGTTTTCAGAAAACAAATCGGTTTGTAATTTTGATCAAAATATTTTCTCGTTTAAGCTCGAGTTTAGATATCATTGAATTCCATGAGTTTGTAATTCTCAATCTTTAAGGTCAATCTCTAGGATTGAGTAATATCAGTCTTAAAAGCAGATTTTTAATCTTTTAAGGAGATTATCCTTTCTGGGGATCTGATTCATTAGTCTTATCCAGCTAATTTGCATGGTGCCTCCCCATTGTACGAGATAAATCCTTCTCATGGTTAGGATAAATCTGACCACTTGGCGACCCTGTTTAATGCTGAGGTCCGTGGATTTCCTGCTGATTTTAGTGATGACTTTTCTAGATTTTTCGTCAACCTACAGCTGGTCTGAACGACAACTTCATGACCTAAATCAAGAAGCGCGTGTCTTTTTCGGAAGACTTTACTTCTTTTTAATGATGGAATTGACTCATCGTGTAGATCCATCTCTTCTTTTCTTTCATCGGGTAAAACAGTTTAGTTTAGTCCAAAGCAAAAGTATTTTCAGTTATTTGTTACAGATATATGTGACATATGTTTAAAATAACTTGGTAAATTTTCCCACACTTGGCTTTTATTTTCCTTTTTATCGTCCTCTATTCCATTTTAAATGAATTTTAACATTTTAGTTTGTTTCTCAATTTATGTCCTTTCCGAGATAACAATAATTTCGGTGTTAAAACCTAGTTTTATCGTTCATAAATATGTATAAACATGATTTGAATTCATTTAATTGAAAAATTTTACTAGAATTGGGTAGTCAGTATATAAGACTAGGGCTGTTCTTTTTTATCAGAGAGCACTAGATTCTAATACAACTACTGCTTTACTAGTATTTTTAATGGTAACCAAGTGTTTAATATAAAAATTTTAAAATCCGAAAGAATTTAACCCCTTCCCACACTTAAGATCTTGCAATGCCCTCATTTGCGAGAAATCAGTAACAATTTAAATTATTGAGGGTGATTTGTGTGAAAATGATTAAATTTTTACCAAAGTTTCCAAATATATTGGCGTTTGTTTGCTGAATGATAAATGGTGCACCTCATTTGTTCATTCCGTCTTGTTGTTATTTCACATATATTTTGCATCTTGTCGTCAAAATTAGTTGCTTTTGCTGAACTTAATGCCAGTCTTTGAAAATGCGTTGTTTTACCCTGTTGTGTACATAAGATAAACTGCAAACATATATACATATTTTTGAAGTTTGGTTTATTACCCCACATTCAAAAATTATTAAAATCTAAGAATAAAAGTTAGATAATTATAAAAATGATTACAATATTAACAAAAATATTAAATGTATCAATAATTACAAATTACAAAATAAAAAAAAATAATAAGTAAACTAAGGATGATATTGGTACCAATAGGGGTTCCAGGCATAACCATAAGTGCTATAGAATGATTCGGCAGGGTCATACGTAGGATATGGTGGCTGCATCTCTATCGACCAAGGAGGGAAGACGGGTTTCGGTGTAGGAATATAGTTTCTACCTATATGTTGGCAATGCGCTATGATCTGGTTCTGATGAACTTGCCAATCTTCAAATGCTCTCTGTCTAGCATTTTCGTATTCCTGAGAAGCTATAAACCTATGCATTTCTTGCATCTCATTCCCCCCTCCTACATTACCTTGCTGCTGGTTTCTCTCCACCTGTGGATGTCTACCATGGTATCGTACTGCGGCGTTATTTCGCCACTTCAAAACTTTCGCACCATGGTATACATTTAAACCTATAGTATCGCGGGGTTCCGGCTCTTCTAGTAATAATCCCCCCCGACTTATATCCACACCGAGATATTCACCAATCAAAGTAATAAAAATACCACCTCCTATTATGCTATGTGGACGCATCCCCCGAACCATAGCTGATAAATAATAACCCACACAATATGGTATACTTACAGCGCTCTGTGGGTCTCGAATACACATATGGTAAAACAAATCTTGTTCATTTACCTTTTCTTTGTTCTTACCCCTTTGTGTAATCGAATTAGCTAAAAACCTATGTATCACTCTTAATTCGGCTCTATCTATATCCAAATAAGAGTAATTTCCCCCTTTGAAACGGTGATGGCTTGTCATTTGACTCCACACACCGTGTGTATCAAAATTCTCATCTATCTTTCTACCGTTTAGTATCAATCCTCTACAATCGGCAGACGCTAAATCCTCAGGCGTATATATACGTAAAGCCTGAGCCATGTCCAGTAAAGACATGTGGCGCATCGAACCGCCTAACAAAAATCTAATAAAAGAACGATCGGTTAAACTAGCTATCCGATCATTCAACTCTATACTACATAACAACTCTTCACACCATACTTTATATACAGGTCTGCGTATGGTGAATAAACATATCTAGTCATTAAAAGAAGAATTACCATACCTCTGTACAAGTAATTCCCTAATTGGCCCGGCCAATTCTACAGCTTCCAAGGGTCCCCATTCTATGACCCTCGGTACCTCAACAACCTTAGAGTGAAGAGTATGCAAACCCCGTTGATATTTTGGATAATCTATCCAAAGTCTGTCAAATCTCAGGTTCGGGTGCAACTCTTCCAAATGCATATCGGAAAAGGTCATGACTGGATGAGGTACATCCTGCTTGTAGTAGTTATCTACCTCCTGTTGTTCCAAATTCTCAGCAGGAGCATTGCGGGCTTGGGATGAAGATTCACCCCTTTCATTCTGCAAAACACATCAAACACAAATTTTGTGCATCCAAATATGCATTAGTGTCAGCAAAATCATCAATCAAAATAATTACAATGACATTATCAATTTATATCAAACTTAAGCTTATTTTCACAATTTTATCAAATCTACACTTTTTCAAATAAGCATATACGAAAATTTTCGCCAAGTTCATAAGCATTCAACTCAAATAACATGTCAAAATAATCATTACTAGCAATTAAACAAGTCTCAAATGGCATTATCTTTCAAAAATCAAGTTCATGAATTTTAGACTTGAAAAAGTCCACTTTAATTCTCAAAATCATGTTTAGGCTCAAAGTTTGGATCATTTAACTACCTAGACATGTTACACTACTCAATTTAGCAACAATTCATGACAAAAATCGGCCATAACCTGTTTATATCAAAAAGCCCCAAATTTGCTCAAGAACACAAACCCTAGATTATTCAAAATTTGAAGTTTAAGGCTTCTAATCATGTTAAACAGCATCAATCTAGGTTATACAAGCATAATACATAAACAATTTAAGTCTAATTACACTAAAAAGTATCAAAATCAAATTGGGGAAAAAATAGCTTAAGAACACCAAATTTCGGATTAAATGGTGTTTAGGTGTAGAAATTTACCGTTTTTCTTGAGTAATTCTTAGATAGCATCCTTCTCAACATGATTTTAGCAAAAAATTTGGTGATTAACGGTTAAAAATTGGGATTTTTGGGGTGTTTTTGGGTGTATTTTCGGGGTTTTTCGCGTGCAGAATTCGGGTGTTTATGTGTGGGGAGTGAAACTGATCGTGCAGCTCTTTTATTTTTTTTTTCTGATTTTTGGTCCCTCCGCGAGTCGCGGAGGTTTTTCACTTCAAACTCCGCGAGTCGCGGAGTTTGCTTTTTTTTTTTTTTTTTTTTTATATAATCATTAACTTATTAAAACAATTTAGTAATTAATTTTAAAATTTTGTTTCCCTTGTTATTTAGGACGAGGTCGTTTCGGATCGATGTCCTAGTCCGTCCCTCGACAAAATTTTTAAAATTTGTCTTTTTGTAGCGATTGTTTTAAAAGCTAAGATTTTTGGGTTTTTTTTAATGTTTTTGGCATACTCTAATTCAATAAGATTAAAAATAATGATAATAAAAGTTCTCGTCCCTCCCTCGGGTAAAGCAATTTCGGTTCAAAGACCTAGTCTTCAACTTACGACGAATTTTAAAAATCATATTCTTAACTTAATGAGATAAAGTAAATTTTTGTTTTTAAATTCACACAACTTAAATATAAAATTCAAAATTAATATTAAAAATTCACACCAAACTTAAAATTTGAAATGCATAAAATTAAAAATTCATATTTTAAAAATTAAAAATTCACACCAACTTAATAAATTCATATCAAACTTATATTAATTTTTCAAATATTTTAGATATATTGTTTTTACAAAGTTTACAATATTAATTTAAGATTTAAATATTAATTTTAAAAACATGGTAAAAATAAAATTAAAAATCTTTTTGTCTTTTTATCCCACTTTAATCAATCAAATATTATCAAAAATATGCGCCCCTCTTTTCGGTAAAGTAATTTCGGTTCCAAGACCTAATTTGACTCATGACGAATTTTTGAAATATTTTGGGTTGATTGATTAAAGATATTTATACCTTAAGAATAAACGTTAAATTTCGCAGTGATGTAATAAATTTTTGAATGATATCAATAATTTCGGTCGCCAAACCTAATTTTATTTAATACCAATTTAATACTTTTTAGCGAACAAATTAGCGTTTATTATCAAAAGGTTAAAAATAAAAATAAAAACTAAAAACTGTACAGACATACCTGTGAAATAGATTTCTTAGTTATATGATCTATTCCATTCATAAGATAGTCGGTTTAATTGATTTTCCATGGCTACATAGGCGTAACCTCGAGCATTCAGTATCTTTTTTTCTAAACATATGAATGGTCCGTCTCTGCATAAAGTAACAAATTCGGTATTTGAATAGGTTTGATTATTTGAACATTTACCTCCATGTGACCATTTTCCGCATTTGTGACATCTTTCTAGGTGTCGTGCTCTTCTTTTCGCTGCGGATTTTGATTTTCCTTTACCAAATTGTAACTTATTATCTTCGCATCTGGATCCTTTTCTAACTCCGTCCATTCTTTCTCTGATTACTGATACTAATTCGCTCGGTAGTATGTCATTATTACGTTTAGTGATCAAAGCGTGTAGCATTAGACCATGGTTTAGTTCACAGGTAGTCTTCATTTTGTAAAAACCTAAAAAAAATAAAAATTCAGAATGGGGGGAGAAGACTAGTTCTTTAGGGTCTGCTAGGGAAAGACCATTCGGGTTCCATTTTCGAGAACTACACGAAAACAGACAATCTAACTCTAACAGAAATACATATTATCCTTTAAAGACTTGATTCTCCCCACACTTAGTTAGCTGTGGTGTCGAAATTGTGATTAACTTCGTTGTCAACTTCCATCGGACCATGTATGTAATGTTTAACTCTGTGACCATTAACTTTAAATTCAATCCCATTTGAATTTATTAATTCTATCGTTCCGTATGAGAAAACTCTTTTGACTATGAATGGTCCAGACCATCTTGATTTCAATTTTCCAGGAAATAGCTTGAATCGTGAATTGAAAAGAAGAACTCTGTCTCCTTCTTTAAATTCTTTTGAACTTCTGATTCTTTTATCATGCCATTTCTTCATTCTTTCTTTATAGATTAACGAATTTTCGTATGCTTCATGTCTTAATTCTTCTAATTCGTTTAGTTGACTTAATCGTAGACGTCCGGCTTCATGTAAATCAAGATTACATGTTTTCAAAGCCCAAAATGCTTTGTGTTCAATTTCTACTGGAAGATGACATGCTTTTCCATAAACAAGTCTAAAAGGTGTGGTTCCAATTGGAGTTTTGTAGGCTGTTCTAAAAGCCCAGAGTGCATCCTCCAATTTAATGGACCATTCCTTCGGATTTGATCCTACGGTTTTCTCTAGAATACGTTTTAAAGCTCGGTTGGTATTTTCAACTTGTCCACTTGTTTGTGGATGATATGCGGTGGAGATTTTATGAGTTACTCCATATCTTTTAAGAACTTTCTCAAGTTGATTATTACAGAAATGAGTACCCCGATCACTTATTAAAGCTTTCGGTGTTCCAAACCTTGCAAAAAGACGTTTTAAAAAGTTGACTACAACTCGTGCATCGTTAGTTGGGAGAGCTTGTGCTTCCGCCCATTTAGATACATAATCAATGGCTACGAGTATATATAGATTATTATTAGATTTTGGAAATGGACCCATAAAGTCAATACCCCAAATGTCAAATACTTCACATACTTGGATGACATTTTGTGGCATTTCATCACGTTGACTTATTTTTCCGGCCCTTTGACATGCATCACAGGATTTGCAAAGAAGGTGTGCGTCTTTGTAAATTGTAGGCCAATAGAATCCAGCTTCATAAACTTTTCTTGCTGTTAATTGAGGCCCATAATGCCCTCCTGTTGGTCCTGTGTGACAATGGTTTAAAATTTTACTAGCTTCATCTCCAAATACACATCGGCGTATTATTCCATCGGGACAACTTTTAAACAGATGTGGATCTTCCCAGAAATAGTGTTTTATATCACTGAAGAATTTCTTTCGTCTTTGGTACGATAATCCTTTTTCAAGGAATCCACAAACTAAGTAGTTTGCATAGTCTGCAAACCATGGGATTTCTTTATAATCTATCTTCAATAGATATTCATCAGGAAAGTTGTCTTGTATGGCCGATTCATTCAGAACTTCTAATTCGGGATTTTCAAGACGAGAAAGATGATCAGCGGCGAGATTTTCTGCTCCTCTTTTATCTCGGATTTCAATATCAAACTCTTGTAAGAGTAAGATCCAACGGATTAATCTTGGTTTAGCATCTTGTTTTGAAAATAGGTATCTAAGAGCAGAATGGTCGGTATAGACCACCGTTTTTGCTAGAACGAGATATGATCGAAATTTGTCAAAAGCAAAGACAATAGCAAGGAGTTCTTTTTCAGTAGTTGTATAGTTCGTTTGTGCTCCTTGTAATGTCTTACTAGCATAATATATAGGTTGAAATCGTTTTTCAATCCTTTGTCCTAAAACGGCTCCCATTGCAAAATCACTTGCATCGCACATTAGTTCAAATGGTAGATTCCAATTTGGTGTTATCATGATCGGTGCATTAGTGAGTTTCTCTTTAAGAATATTAAAAGATTTGATACACTCATCTGAAAAGATGAATGGCGCATCCTTTTCTAGGAGTTTATTCATAGGAGTGGCAATTTTAGAAAAATCTTTTATGAAACGTCGGTAAAAACCGGCATGCCCTAGAAAACTCCTAACTCCTCTAACATTTGTGGGATGTGGAAGTTTAGCAATTACATCTACTTTAGCTCTATCCACTTCAATTCCTTTTTTTGAAATTTTATGTCCAAGAACGATGCCTTCTTTAACCATGAAATGGCATTTCTCCCAGTTAAGTACTAGATTTGATTTTTCGCATCTAATTAGCATTCGTTCCAGATTAACTAGACATGATTTAAATGTATCACCGAAGACTGAAAAGTCATCCATGAACACTTCCATGCATTCTTCTATCATGTCGTGAAAAATCGCCATCATACACCTTTAAAAAGTTGCAGGGGCGTTACAAAGTCCAAATGGCATGCGTTTGTAAGCAAAAGTACCATAAGGGCACGTGAATGTGGTTTTCTCTTGGTCCTCGGGTGCTATTGGAATTTGAAAATATCCGGAAAATCCATCTAGAAAACAATAGTAACTATTTCCGGCTAATCTTTCCAACATTTGATCTATGAAAGGTAAGGGAAAGTGATCTTTTCTGGTGGCGTCATTTAATTTTCTATAATCAATACATACACGCCATCCTGTTACAGTCCTAGTGGGAATAAGCTCATTTTTCTCATTTGTAATGACAGTCATGCCACCCTTATTAGGCACGCATTGAACTGGGCTTACCCATGGACTATCAGAAATTGGATATATCAAACCTGCATCTAGCAGTTTAATAATTTTCTTTTTAACTACATCTTGCATATTAGGATTTAGTCTTCGTTGACGTTGCACATACGTTTTATGACCTTCTTCCATAAGGATTTTATGTGTGCAATACGAAGGACTTATTCCTTTAATATCATGAATCTTCCATGCAATGGCTGGTTTATGAGCTTTCAACACAGAAATGAGTTGTGATTTCTCATTTTCAGTAAGAGAAGACGATATTATTACAGGTAATTCAGATTCACCATGTAAATAAGCGTATTCCAAATGGTTTGGAAGTGGCTTTAACTCTAATTTCGGAGGTTCTTCTATCGATGATTTATATCGATATCTGTCTTCTTCTTTTAGCATTTGAATTTCTTCTGTTGTTGGTTCATATCCATTAGCTATAAGTGTAGCTAACATTTCAGCTTCATCAATTGGTTCATTACCTTCTCCTAAAGAACATTCTCCTGTTCCTTGTAATTCTGGAAATTCTTCTAATAATTCTGCATGTGCATCTATAGTTTGAATATAATAACATGTATCATCTGCAGATTGTGGCTGTTGCATTGCTCTATCAACTGAAAAGGTAACACTCTCATCCTCTATACTTAGGGTCAGTTTCTTACCGAACACGTCTATCATTGCTTTAGCCGTGTTTAAGAATGGTCTTCCTAATATGAGAGGAACTTGAGAATCTTCTTCCATGTCCAAAACAACAAAATCTACTGGAAATACTAAAGTACCAACTTTAACTAGCATATTCTCCATTATCCCTCTAGGATATTTTATTGATCTATCGGCTAGTTGTATGCTTATTCTGGTTGGTTTCAATTCTCCAAGGTCTAGTTTAGCGTATAGTGAATACGGCATTAAATTTATACTAGCACCTAAGTCTGCCAATGCTTCTATTGAACTAAGACTACCCAGAAAACATGGAATTGTGAAACTTCCTGGATCAGATAGTTTTTCTGGTATCTTATTCAACAGCACTGCTGAACAATTAGCATTCATAGTAACAACCGAGAGTTCTTCCATTTTCTTTCTATTCGTGATTAGATCTTTCAAGAATTTAGCATATCTAGGCATTCCTGAAATCACATCAATGAAAGGAAGATTTACATTTATCTGTTTAAACATATCCAAGAATTTGGATTGCTCGGCTTCAAGTTTCTCTTTCTTCATTTTACTCGGGTAAGGAAGTGGTGGTTGGTATGGTTTAACATAAGGTTTATCCTTAACTGTGTTATCTTCATTAACCTTTTCAACTACCGGTTCTTTTTCCTTATCTTGATCAGGTTGTGGTTCTTGTGGAGTAGGAATAGTTTCATTAGAAGTTACAGGTATTTCAGGTGGTTTAAGTGTTGTACCACTTCTTGTGGTAATAGCTTTAGCTGTTTCATTCCGGGGGTTAGCATTTGTATCGCTAGGTAGACTTCCCGGTTTTCTTTCACCTATTAACCTTGCTAGGTTACTTACTTCTTGTTCCAGATTTTGAATAGAAGCTTGTTGATTTCTAAATGCTTGAGCATTTTGTTCATTGGTTTGTTTTTGAGATGTGAAAAACTGCGTTTGAGTTTCAACTAGCTTCGTCATCATATCTTCTAAATTCGGCTTTTTATCATCGGTTTGTTGTGGTGGTTTGTTTTGAAAATTCGGTCTTTGCTGATTGTAAGTATTATTGGATACTTGTTGATTGCTAGGACCTTGTTGGTTGTTGTATGGAATATTTCGGTTATAATTCTGGTTTTGATTGTAAATCGGTCTTGGCGGTTGATAATTATTCTGATAATTATTTCCAGGCCTTTGGTTTATGTATGAAATATTCTCTCTTTGTTCCATTGTTAATTCAATACTGAGACAATCTTTTGTCAAATGTGGTCCTCCACACTGCTCACAACTAATTCGTATTGAGTGAATATCTTTAGTCATCTTTTCCATTCGTCTCTCCACAGCATCTATCTTTGCGGAAATGGAATCTAAGTCATGGCTAGAATCGGCTCTAGCTGCTTTAGATGATCTAATGATATCTTTTTCTTGGTGCCACTCATGTGAGTGGGAAGCAGTATTATCAATAATTTTGTAAGCATCAGTTTCGGTTTTCTTCATAATAGAACCACCAGCTGCTATATCTATGTCTTTTCTTGTAGTGATGTCGCATCCTCGGTAGAATATTTGTACTATTTGACAGGTGTCTAAACCATGTTACGGACATCCTCTTAATAACTTTCCATATCTTGTCCACGCCTCATATAGAGTTTCATTTGGCTTTTGTGTAAACGTAACAATTTCTGCTTGAAGTCTTACGGCTTTAGATGCAGGAAAGAATTGTTTAAGAAATTTGTCAATTAAAACGTCCCATGTATCAATCGCCCCTTCAGGTAACGATTCCAACCAATCTTTGGCTTCTCCCTTTAAAGTCCAGGGAAATAACATGAGATATATCTGTTCATCCTCCACTTCTCGTATTTTAAATAGTGTGCAGATCCTATTAAAGGTACGTAGATGTTCATTCGGATCTTCCTTCGGTGCACCACTAAATTGGCATTGATTAGTCACCATGTGTAGAATTTGTCCTTTGATTTCATAATCTGGCGCATTAATGTCTGGATGAGTAATTGCGTGACCTTGGCCAGTGCGTTTAGCTCTCATTCGGTCTTCCATACTTAAAGGTTCCAGATTCTCCATAATTGAATTTGTTGAATCGGTATCACTAGATGATTCTGTTTTAATGGTTCGTTCCTCAACAATCTCTGTTTGAATGATTGGTGGCTCCGGAGGAAAGTTTAGTGGTTCAGGATCTACGAACCGTTCCTGAATATTTTCTGGATTCTCAATTGTGAGGTTGGGTTCAAAAAATGGATTATCGGAAATTGAACTGAAGTACTTGGTTGACTGGATGACGATTCTAAAGAAAAATCAACGGCGGTTATATTTGTTAAACGATGTCTTGATCTAGTTACAGGTGGTGAACGTACAAAAGGTGATGAACGTCTTGCTCGGTGCATTCACTGAATATCCTATTAGTTTTAAAAAGGAAAGAAAAATTATAATAAGTTATCCAATCAATAGACTTTTCTGATTTTGCCCACGTTTCGAATAGCCAAAAGATGCAGCAGAGGGGCAGAATTCGTTTGGTCTCAATATAATTGAGGACTGTTTGGCTCCAATAACCCGGTCCACGTACAAATCCAACTATTACTACGAACCAGAAAATTTTGATGTCTATCAATTTAACCACTTAAAATAAATTTTCGTAATTTTAAGAAATTTAGATAAGAAGTAGAAAAAATTCTAAGTCCTAAAACTAGAATAGCGAGAAATAAGAAAGAAAAAGAGTTCGTCGCAAAAGGTCGAAAAAGAAAAAAAAATGGTTGAAAAATAAAAGGTGACGGAAAATTAAAAGAAACTTATAAAAACTTAAAAATATTTAACTAACCTAACCTTATTACTACAACTAACTTAAAATTATAATCGCAAATTGAAATTACTAATTGGAATGATAATTGATACATAGTAAAAGGTCTAAAAATATTAAAGCTTACAGGATAAACTAAATCCCAAATGAAAATAACTTAAAAAGAAACTAAAACTTAAAAAGGCGTCGCAAAATTCTAAAGCACCTAAATCTTAGTCTAAAGAAAAAGCACTTAAGGAATTCTACGGCAAAGCCTAAAAATCTAGGAGTAAAAATAACTATAGCAAAAACTAAGTTTAAAATTAAATATGAGCTAAAAAATACAAATTTTACGCTACAACGATTAAAAAGGTACAAAATATAAAAATATACAAAAAGTTGTAAAAAGTACAATTTTTATAAAAATATTATTTTTATATTATTTATTTAATAAAACTACTAATTTTACAATTTAATTAAACTAAAATATAAATTAAATAAAACTTAAATTAAAATAAAACTTAATTATAATATTAATTAGGGTTAATAATAATAATAATAATTAAAAATCCGTAATAAATGCTGAATTAGGGCATCTGTTCGCGTGTCAGAGAAGCTCCGCGAGTCGCGGCAATTAAAGACTCGCGGGGTTTCAAAATTCAGCTGACAGATTTAATTATTCGACGCGTTTTTTCTTTATTTTTTTTTATTTTATGTTTTCTGTTTTCTGTTTTTTTATAAATAAAAGATGTTTAATAAGATTTATATTATTATAAACTAAAATAAAGATAAAGAAACTTATAAAACTTAAATATTTAACAAAATCTTAAAAATGCTTATATTTTTGTTTTTCTTTTTAAATAATTAAAACGTATTTTTACAAAAACGAATTTTTAATAAAAGTAACTAAATTTTTTTTTTTTTTTTTTTTTTATTAGCGTTGCGCTTCCGGCTTTTAAGATAGTTCCCCGGCAGCGGCGCCAAAAATACTTGATGTGCAGCGGGGTAGTATATAAAATAGTTTATATTTTACTAGGAAAACACTATTAAATACGATACAATTTTACACAAGATATTTATTTATTTATAGAATGGATATACTTAAACCTTGCTACAACACTTATAGGCAGTGTACCTAATCGTACAGTAGTGTAGTTTTTAGTAAGTCCGGTTCGTTCCACAGGGAAATCTTTGAACAAAGCTCAACGCTATATTAGTTTACTTTTATAAAAATACAAATATATATATAAGTAATATTATTATTATAAAAGGGGGGTTTTTACCGTTTAATGACCGGTTTGTCGATTTTAAGATTTTAGTCGCAGTTAAAACCTAATGTAAAATATAAAATAAATACAAGACTTAAATTAAAGCGTAAAGTAAATAACGATAATGAAATTGCGAATAATAAAAATGCGATAAAATAAAAGTGCGATTAAATAACAATAAATAAAAGTGCGATAATTAGAAGTGCAATTAAATATAAAATAAAGGAAATTAAATATGAAATAAAAGAATTATGCTTATTTAAACTTCCGTAATCATGATGTTTGACGTGTTGATTTTAGTTTTATGCCCATGGGTTAATTGTCCTTTGTCCTGGATTATTCAATATGTCCGTCTGGTTTTTGTCCATAACAGTCCATCAGTCATAAATATAAAGTGCGAGTGTCCTCATCAAATTATTATTATACCCGAAGTTAAATATTCCAACTAATTGGGGATTCGAATTGTAACAAGGTTTTAATACTTTGTTTAATGAATACACCAGGTTATCGACTGCGTGTAAACCAAGGTTTTACTACTTTGTTAACAATTACACCAATTACCCTTGAATGTAATTTCACCCCTGTTTTAATTATTCTAGTGGCTATTAATCCATTCCCGTGTCCGGTTAAATGAACGATTATTCGTACATATAATTACCCCGCCCATCGTGTCCGATCGAGTGTATATGGTAATTTATAGGGACGCCCAATTGTAAATCTTTATATTAACATTAACAAACTTTCATTTAGTTAAACAAATATAAAGCCCATTAATAGCCCATAGTCTAATTTCCACAAGTGTCGTTCTTTTGTCCAAACCCCAATTATGGTACAAAGCCCAATTACCCAATTTTAGTAATTAGCCCAACATCATGATTACTTCGTTTTAAATAAGCATAATAATAACTTAGCTACGAGACATTAATATAAAAAGGTTGAACATAACTTACAATGATTAAAAATAGCGTAGCGTTACACGGACAGAATTTCGACTTACACCCTTACAACATTCGTTAACATACCCTTATTATTAGAATTATAATTAAAATTTAAAATTAAAATATAAATTATATATATATATATATATCGTATATATTGAGAGATGAGAGAAATAAGATATGAAATTTGATCAGAATTCGGTTTGCTTTATAGCCAGAGTTGAATTTTGGGGCTCCGCGACTCACGGCAAAATGCTCTTCAAACTCCGCGAGTCGCGGAGATAGTATTTACAGCTCAGTCCTTGGAGTTTTCTCTGCCGACGGTTTTTTATATATAAATATAATATATATATAATTAATATAATTAATTATATATTATATTATATTTATATACATAGTTAACTTGTAATTTTTAGTCCGTTGCGTCGAGCGTTAAGAGTTGACTCTGGTCCCGGTTCCGGATTTTCGAACGTCCTCACGTACAATTTAATATCTTGTACTTTGCGTTTTGAATCTTGTACTCTTGTGATTTCAAGACGTTTCTTATCAATAATTGGAACCTCTTTGATTGTCTTTTGTTCTTTTGAGCTTTTTGGTCGTTTGCATCTTCAAATCGTCGAATCTGTCTTTTGTCTTCACCTTTTATTATTTAAACGAATATCACTTGTAAATAGAACAATTGCAACTAAAAGCTTGTCTTTCTTGAGGAATAATGCTATGAAATATATGTTCGTTTTTAGCATTATCACCCACGTCCATTGCAGGTACAACAGTTTACAAGCCACCATGATCGTTCGTTATTATCCTATCCGTGTTTGTATGTGGTTACAGGAACTGCAGGAACGAGATTTGGATGTTTGACTATGTTAGACTTAGTCAGACGTCCGAGTGAAGCCTCACTCATACGGATGACAGGCTCATACGCACGGTTGATGCTTAGCTAAGTCACAATTACAACCTAAATGAGAAGACACGAGTGAGTGATCACCCGTACGGCTGATGAAGCCAACTCATATGTGTGATGGATGAATCGTACGGGTGAGTCAATAGTAGGGGTATATAAAGTCTTATGTTCTTCATTTTAAGTTAAGCCTCTCATTTGTTACACACACTCAGATCTGGTGAGCTCCTCCGATTCTCTCTCAACCCAAATCACCCAGGTGGTGAATAATAGCTCTAAGTGTTGATCTAATCACAATTGATTTAGTTGTGGTATGACTAAATTAATCCCAAAATGCTTAACCTATTCACTAGAGGGTTTGATTCACTTATTCAGTCATTGTGTGAGTTAAATCTGTTGATTTCTAAGTTCCTAGTCATGTTTCATCACCTTCTATTCTTTCCCCCTCAACTCATATTTTAAAGTATTCATCAATATGCTCCATCCAGTTCTGATTCTCGATATACTTCTAACTTTCATATCGGTCATTCTTCTTTTTCATCTACCGCCGGAAGAATCTATTTACTTCTACTATACTCTTGGGTTTATAGTGTTTCTAGTTCTCCCGTGTCTTTATATTGCTATATGCATCGATATATATGGTTTATAACTTTTGGTTTGTCGTTGGGCTTTATATCTTCCCTTATATTTCAAAGTCTATGTTTCTATCTTCTATAATCATTGTCATCCACAGTTAATGCTCTCTTTTATTTGCTGCAATTTATACCCCAATTTCTATTTCGTAGTTTTGTCCTTTCGTTTCTTCTTCTTGCGATTAAGCACCGCTTGTAATGGTCCAGAATTTGCAGATATGAATTTTGAAATGAACATTGTTAATGTTCTAGGAAGAAAATTGTAATGGCACGATCTTGACTTGTCAAATTACCAGAATACCTCAGAAAAAGCTGAATCATCAAGAAATATTTTCTTGATATTTTAGAGGTTAAATAGAATACAAGAGTCGTATAACATGGCACATGATGATGTTATGATCTGTGAATCATCACGTTCCATTTAGAAACTCAGCATGAATTACTGTAATATAATCACGTTGATCAAGTGTCATTATATTATACTAACTCATGCTTCAGTTTCCAACACTACTTCAAAAATATTCATATTTTAAACTCAAAGGTTTACAGAGTATAGGAACTAAACAGTGTCCTTTCTGATATAATACAGATAACGCAAAGAGATAAATGATTCCAGATAAGAATAGTTATGGAAATATCTTCAGAAATATGGAGGATATTTATAATGAAAGATACGTTGATATCTTAGAATTTCTAATATCAGAGGATGATGAAGTATGTTGTCTGTAAGGGTTTAGTGTCAGGAGCAAGGTATTCGTTAATGACTTCAGCAGACACTGAATCATTTGGATTCTTTGAAGGCAGGTTCAGTCTTTGTGATTTGTCCACAGCCTCCTTCATACTTTGCTCAATCCGTTTTCCAGTTCCAAAACTTCTCTATTTCTGAGCTTTGCTAATACACTAATCTTTATCATCAAACTTTTTACTGCTAAGGTCGTTTACAGTTTTTGTTACTTCATCAACATTTCAAAAACTAGTTCGCGGTTCAGAGTGTTTTTCAGAAACTTCACATTCGAAGTATGTAAGCCTTGGAAATAGACGTTATGTATAACTGTTGGCGTCAACATGCTGTGAGATTTCAAAATACTGATTTCTAATTCCCAATGATTCATATGGTAATTCTCGTTACAAGAGGCAGATGAGTAAATGATGAGGTTTCGATAAATATAATGATTCTTCGGAATGCCCAAGATCAGTGAAGTTGTTGGTAAGTTTATTGCTAATGTGGTGGAATATGAAAGGTTCTCCGGTAACAAAAGGGTAATCACATATATCAAAATTATGATAAGGCTACTCCGAATGAAAAAATCGAAGTTGTCTTGCTGGAGCTGTGATATAATTTGCTACTTTGCAAACGAATTGCAAGTTTATTTTTGCTAATAAATGCCAAAAGATCTGACACAGATATGTGTTGAATTATGACTTTGGTTTCGAGAGCTTTTTAAGTACATAACTGTGGGTAATATGTGGTTGGATCATCATCTCGATTGCTCATTATTTGAAGTGTCTTCAGAGATTTTCGAAGGGTTTGAACACAGATTGTAATCGTTTGTATACATTTGATGTTCTAACACACTTTTGAAGTCAAAGTATAGCTTTGAAAGATGTAGGAATCTAAAAGTGATGGTACCGGTTATATCTCAAATTGAATTCTGAGATTTTAAAATCAGAATATGTAATTGGGTTTGAATGAGTATGGTTGTTTTGATTTCTATGAAAGAATGTATATTATTGTGAAAGTAGGAAGTATAATTGATAATTTGCTTAATCTGATTCGAAGAATGTAACATATTAATTGTGAATTTATATATATCTCTAGGGTATTACCTACCCATTAAAAAAATTTTCACAATTAATATTTTGTACATAAGAATTTTATTACAGTCTTTATGAAAATATATATGTATATATTCTTCTCAGATGTAACATAGATTTTAATGAGTTAATACTAAATTAAACTCATTCGATTTACGGTTGGAACTAGAATTGAATAATTCCTTGAAGGCTTTAGAGGTTACATAAGTATTTCTTCAATAATATTGAAATTATGAATCAATACTTCGTTATTTGTTGAGATGTGATGTTGCTTTTTGTTAAATTCTTGTGAACTTCGCAAAGTACGAATGATGTTATCTGAAAAGTTTCGGTTACATCAATGATGAAGTGTAAAATCAAATATATACTTGATTTATTAGGAATTGGAATTTGTTGAATTGAGACAGAGATTGTAGTTAACGATGGTTAAGTCGTGGGTGAGGGACGTACATTATTGCATATTTGTAATATGAATTAACCGAGTAGTTAAGATTCACACACAATATCTTAGCACGGAAAGATTTATTTTTTATTTCAAAATATATATATATAAAATATATATATAATTTCTTCAGAGGGAATGAGTTAATTCTTCATAACTTGTTGATACAATATACACGTTATTGATTAGTAATGATGTAAACAGTGATTCTTGAACTGACGGAGTTTGTGATGTTATAGGTGTTGTTGATTCTGATGTTGACTGTACTGACGATGCTGGTGACGCTGACGGTACTGTTGATGCTATTGGTAAAACAAGTTTAACTTGTTAATCACACGCCATTTTTGTCAGGGTTTCTACTCTTCCTTCTATCATTTTGGTTCGCTTAACTGATTTATGGTTAGGGCTATATTAGATAATCTCTAAGACTTTAGAGATTATATAATCGCCGCGGAATGTTTCTCCAATGAAGTTATGAATTAATACTTCGTCAGTTATTGTTGTTGGTACTCCTTGGTATCTATGGTGCGTATGACGTTGATGCTCGTGGGACAGATTGTGAAGTTGAGGTTTACAACGCGGTTGTGGTTGGAGGTGGTAATGGTACTGTTGGCGTTGATGATGGTGGTACTGGTTATGTTGTTGATGCTGCTGCTGGTGTTTGTAATCTCTGCACCATATTCTCCAAAGCCACTACCCGAGCGCGAAGTTCGTTGACTTCTTCTATTATTCCAGGATGATTGTCGGTCGGAACGAGCGGATAAATAAAATCTAGAATTTGATGTAGTATATAATCGTGACGAGATATCCTGGAAATGAGAGAGAAAATGGTGTCTCGAACAGGTTCGCCGGTAAGTGCTTCAGGTTCTTCGCCAAGAGGGCAATGTGGTGGATGGAAAGGATCGCCTTCTTCTTGTTTCCAATGATTGAGGAGGCTACGAACCCATCCCCCAATTCATCCAGAATAGGTGATGACTGATTGGTTGATCCATTCCGGTCACAC
The DNA here is from genome assembly GCF_046630445.1 of Rutidosis leptorrhynchoides. Taxonomy (NCBI): domain Eukaryota; kingdom Viridiplantae; phylum Streptophyta; class Magnoliopsida; order Asterales; family Asteraceae; genus Rutidosis; species Rutidosis leptorrhynchoides. The sequence goes on along the minus strand of NC_092336.1, from coordinate 577,894,527 downwards.
TGCTTTCGGAGCTTGAGTGAGATTCTATTTCGGAATCCGAGTGACTTGAACTGATGACAAATTCCATTTCATACGATTGGATAAAGGATTTTTCGATATAAAATGATTTTTCGGCTATCGGGTGGTATTCTATTTACATAGGATATCTATATATAGAGATTAAAAGATTTCATAGATTACGGAGGAATTTGCGGGATATGTCAGGCAAAGTTTAAAGTAACAGATACGATAAGATATGATTTAGCAGATACGCTAAGATATGAATTTTGTCTATACACTACTCATGCAATTAATGTAGCAAGACGTGTCTAGACTAATAATGATAAGCAGGTAATTTTCTATGGATGATAAGCAGATGATTTCTGACTAGAAATGATAAGCAAAACTTTTGACATGCAGACACGGTCGAAGTCCAGACTCACTAATGCATCCTAACGACTTATCAGTTAGACACACTAATGCAGACCTGGTTCGCTAAGACCACCGCTCTGATACCAACTGAAAGGACCCGTTCATATACATTATAAACGATTCACAATAGTTGATTACATCGCGAGGTATTCGACCTCTATATGATACATTTTACAAACATTGCATTTGTTTTTAAAAGACAAACTTTCTTTACATCGAAAATTGACAGGCATGTATACCATTTCATAATATCCACTATTCAACTATAAATTGACTTAATAATAATAATCTTTAATGAACTCAATGACTTGAATGCAACGTTCTTTGAAATATGCCATGAAAGACTCCAATTAATATCTTTAAAATGAGCAAATGCACAGCGGAAGATTTCTTTAATACCTGAGAATAAACATGCTTTAAAGTGTCAACCAAAAGGTTGGTGAGTTCATTAGTTTATCATAATCATTCATTTTCATCATTTTAATAGACCACAAGAATTTCATTTCCAGTTCTCATAAATATACGTCCCATGCATAGAGACAAAAATCATTCATATGGATTGAACACCTGGTAACCGACATTCACAATATGCATATAAGAATATCCCCATCATTCCGGGATCCTCCTTCGGACATGATATAAATTTCGAAGTACTAAAGCATCCGGTACTTTGGATGGGGCTTGTTGGGCCCAATAGATCTATCTTTAGGATTCGCGTCAATTAGGGTGTCTGTTCCCTAATTCTTAGATTACCAGACTTAATAAAAAGGGGCATATTCGATTTCGATAATTCAACCATATAATGTAGTTTCGATTACTTGTGTCTATTTTGTAAAAAATTTATAAAAATTGCGCATGTATTCTCAGCCCAAAAATATAAAGGGTAAAAAGGCAAATGAAACTCACCATACTGTATTTCGTAGTGAAAATACATATAACGTCATTGAACTAGTGCAAGGTTGGCCTCGGATTCACGAACCTAAATTAATTATATATAATTATATGTTGGTCAATATTTGTCTAACAATTAGGTCAGGTCATAGTGTACCACAATCCTAATGCTCGAGACTAATATGCAAAAGTCAACAATAGTCAATTTGACTCAAAATGATTTCCAAAATTTATACATGATTATAATATATTTTAAATATCGTCGTTTTATATTTTTAAATATTTTTAAAAGATTTATTAGAGTAAATAATATAATTCTTTTATTAATAAATAAAATTTTATATTAAAATTTATATAATAAAATATACTTTTATATATATTAAGTAATAAAATTTATAGGGTTCATTTAATATCATAAAGATAATATGATAGGTATTATTAAAGTAATTTATTACACGTAGTAAAATATGTTTGTATTACATATTTATTTGATAAAATAATATCTATAATGTTAGTAAGTAAAAGTTGTATTATTTTGTAATAATAATTATTATTATAAAAATATCAATATTTATAATTACTAAGATGATATTATGATAAAACGATAATTCTAATTATGATAACTTTAATATTTACGATAATTTTTAATATTATCTTTAAAATAATAATTCTATTTAAAATGATAATAAAAATGATATTTTATAGTAACAATGACATTTCTATTAAAATGATAATTTTTGTTAAAATGATAATTTTTGTTAAAATGATAGTTTTGATACTAACGATACTTTTAATAATAATAGTAATAACAATAACCAATTTTAAATAATGATATATATATATATATATATATATATATATATATATTAATAATGATAATAATAATAATGATAATAATAATAATAATAATAATAATAATAATAATAATAATAATAATAATAATAATTAGATAATAATAATAATAATTAGATAATAATAATAATAATACTAATTATAATTTTAATGATAATAACGATAGTAATAATAATAATAAAAACAATTTTTAATGATAAATCCTTTTATTGATAAAGATAATAATAATAATAATAATAATAATAATAATAATAATAATAATAATAATAATATTAATAATAATAATAATAATAATAATAATAATAATAAGATAAAACTAGAACGACGATAATAACGACGATAATAATAATCATTTTTAATAATAATACAAAAATTCGATGGACTATAACTTCAAATCCGTTCATCGAAATCATTCGATATCTAAATAAAAAGTTCTTAATTGTTCGCTAGCTTTCCAACGACATGCATATCTTATACCTTATCTCAGTTGCATATATAACTAATTCAGGATTCAACATAACCTAACTAAAGGCAATATCAAAAGTACAAACATGCATAATCCTATATACTCGAGCACTAGTCAGGGATACACTATTAGTATGTAAAAGTTAAATTATGAGTACTCACGTATCAATATTGAGAATCAATATTGCAGGAAAGGTACGTAGACGCAACGGAGATGATAAACACTATATTGACCTCATGAGCATACCCATGAACCATACCCAATCACCTCCATAGCTATAACCCATAATTTCCTTAATCCAATCCCACTTGAAAAACAATTTCGAAATCACTCGGACCGCACTCTGATGTAATATTTTATGTATACTAATAATATCTTGAAATAATACGGAGTAAATATATATATGTAAATCGATTGAGAGAGTTTAGAGAAAAATATTTTCAAGTTTCTATGAAATAATGAAACCTATTGAATTCTATTTATAATAGATTTTTGAATTATTAAAGTGAATTATTAAAGTATGAATTATTAAAATGAATTATTAAAGTATGAATTATTAAAGTGAATTATTAAAGTATGAATTATTAAAGTGAATTATTAAAGTGAATTATTAAAGTATGAATTATTAAAGTGAATTATTAAAGTTAAAGTAAAGTAAAAATAAAGTAAAGGTAAAGTTTAAGTATAGTAAAAATATAAAACTATGTACGTATAATACGCGTATAAATATATATAATATTAATTTAAATCGTTATATATATTTAATAAAATAAAATATAAATATCGTTATCTTTATCATACTGGTTAAGTAATCAGTTGTCAAAAGTGGTTCTAGATATTTATAAAAGTTATATACGTTTTAATAATAAAGTTCTTTTTAAACTGAAAACGTTTTTGTACGTTTGAAACTAAATCAAATAAATATAATAATTTTATTTTCCAAAACCAAATATATTTTTAAGAATCATTTTGTTTAAAGGTTAAAATAATGGAAATCGTTATATCATAATACGTTTTAGAAAAGTAGAATCATATATATTCATAATAGGTTTCAAGTTTTTAAATTACAGTCTGTTGGTGAAGCATGGGATAAAGTTCAAAGGTTAAATAAACGTATGAAATCATCTTAATGAAAAATGTCGAGTTACTTACTTGTCGATATCCAACATCTAAGTTAGTTATACTTCACGTTCTTACTTATAAATCACTTTACCATTTTCCGAATGTTGTAAAAAAGAATAGATTTCTTAAATCACAGTGGACCTCATAAAATAGACCCGTAATCATATCACAATGTATCTGATAAATTAATCATTTGATATTATCTTCTAATTCCATCGATAAACATATTGAAACAAATACGTTCATGTAAAGTATTATACGTTTAATACTTTATTAATATTCTCAAGTTATAATATATATATATATATATATATATATATATATATATATATATATATATATATATATATATATATATATATATATATACATACATATATATTTATATATAACGGTTCGTGAATCGTTGGAATTTGGTCGAGGTTATAATGAATGTATGAACACAATTTAAAATTCTTGAGATTTAACTTAACAAACTTTGCTTATCGTGTTGGAATAATATAAAGATAAAGTTTAAATTTGGTTGGAAATTTCCGGGTTGTCACAGATCATAACACCACCGTAATCATCAATGTTCATTATTTTATGTATAAATTTCGTTTTCGTATTGTTACTGTCAACAACATAAACGAATCTCAACATGATCAACTCATCATTTAATTGAAATTGGGCTTCAGCCCAAATGGAACCTGAAACCTAGCGGCTAACATAAAATGAAAAAGCTTTCGGCCCAACTCAAATGGGTCTCGGCCCAACAACAAACCCAACTAGAAATCCAATATAAAAAATACTGCCCACTAGAAGGATACAATTCAGCTCGATCTAACTGTTTTTAGGAGAACAAAAAAAACGTCGGTGGTTGTAATTGTGGGGTCTTCCTCATCAACTTGCATCCACTATATTCTTTAATCTAAATTGTCCACTATCATAACTTTATCTCTTTATTATTTATCATCATCATAACACTGTAACACAATATCCTCAAGCTTCAATTCATCGTGGTTAATCTTCAAAAAACAGATACCGCTGGCTCAAACACATAAATAGAGAAAGAGTAGTAGTTTAATTAACACAAGTATGTTTTGTAGCTATAAAACAAATGGTAGTCGAGTAATATCATTGTTGTCTGTATTTGGGTGTCAGTTTACACAGGAATTAATAGGCGCACTACGTGAGGATAGGATGAAGTTTACTGCTGAAATTAAAAGAAACAGGAAAGTGGCCAAGGTGTTTGGTTTGTTCATGACAGAAACAAGAAATAGTGAGCGTATAATTTGATAGTTTAGTAATAGTGTTTGGCTAACAATCCTAAAGGTGAAAGTAGTGGCGTAACGTGGTGATCCTAGGTGTGGTTGAGATGATACAACAAAACGTACAATAAAAATACAGGTGATGATTAAGGGTTGATGGTTTCGATGATGGTGTTTGCTTCATGATTTAAACGGAATAGAAACAATACAGCAACAAGAGTTGCTGTTTCAAATGGTAAGTTGATACAGGAAATAGATTGTAGTCGTGGGTTTACACAAAAGAGTGGGAGAGAGAGAGAGAGAGAGGAAAAGAGAGAGGTGTATGGTGGTGGTTCGAGGTGGTTGTAGGGTGATGATTGATGATGATTATCGATAGTTTAGGTGATGGATTAAGGTGTTTGCAGGGCTCGACTCAATAAACAGATCAACATGTTTGTTGTAGGTTCAAAAGAAAAATAGGAGAGGGATAGAGAGAGGATAGTGGAAACCTGATGATGGTTGTCTCGAAACAGCAAAAGAGAAGCAAGTGATAACTTTAAATGGAACCAAGGAACCAACAGACTGTAATAGTGGCGAAAACATGAGGTGTTGCAGGTGTGTGGCGATGATGGGTGCTTTGCAGAGAATCAAAAATGGTTGTAGGTGTGAATCAAGATGGTGGCGAAGTGGAGATGAGGTGACTCACGATGAGATGGTGTTGTGAAGGTTGAAGATCAAAGAAGATGAGTTGTAGTTTTAAGTGAGAAGATGTATATGTATCTATATATGCATATATGCAATTTATATATTTTTTTCGTTAGATATGAGTATCATTCAATCAATAATAGATATTACTCAATCAACAACAATTAACAACAGTATTTGATATAAAGTAATGATTATAATAATCAATTGAAATTAAACGTGTGATACATTTAACCAACACAACAAATATAGTAACTCAATAATTAATACAAATTATCAATCTTAAACAGTAATTTAATCAACAAATATCTAGAATATGGTAGCAGTCGGGGGTTTGTCATGTTATCAATTTATAGAGCATTAACTCGTTTACTATCTATCGAATGACAATTGAGCGTTACCATCGTTTATTAAATAACTTCGAAATCACAAAATATATATCCTATATACTTTATTTATATATATATACTCATTAAATAATAATTATTATATATTATTTTTATTTTTCAACATTGATTATAACAATTACAATATATAATATTTCTTTTTATAATATATATATATATATATATATTTAATTATATGCATATCTATATATTATATATTAAATTAATAATATTAAATATACTGATATTATTTTATATATTTATTTCCAACAATTAAATCAAATATTATTTTAAATAATATTTCAAATAAAATTATATATATCTATTTACAAATTAGTTGTTCGTGAATCGTTCGGGAGTAGTCAAAGGTTAAATGGTTTCATGTAAACATTTTCAAGAATTTTGAGACTCAACTTTACAGACTTTGCTTATCGTGTCGAAATTATATAAAGATTAAGTTTAAATTTGGTCGAAAATTTCTGGGTCGTCACAGTACCTACCCGTTAAAGAAATTTCGTCCCAAAATTTGATTAGGATGGTCATGGCTAACAATAAGTATGTTTTCATGAAGAATATAAGTTGACAAATAGAGTTTTATCGTCAGTAAGTAATATGGATAAAACAATTTGATTTTTGTGAAGAGTACGAGTGAATCTATCACAAAAGAGTGAAATGAGTAAATGTAAATTCGTCATATCTTTTGACGTAAATAGGATTGATTTCCAGAGTTCAAGGGATTTGGAGAAAATCTTCGTAATAAGATTTGATTCTTCGGTATTTAAGGAAATTAGAATCCTCTTTGGTTTAATGCGATGATCTGTCTCGGTTGCTCTGTCTAGTTCTTCACTATAAATCCACCCTCTTCATTTCCTTTATATTTTGAAGTTCCATCCCTTTTTTTATTCCTCTTCCCGACTTTAAGTCAAACGAATAATGGTCCATAATTCGTATGTATGAAGTTTCGAATGAACATGACTAATGTTCAAAGAGAGAGATTGTAATAGCACGATCTTGATTGGTTAAATTATCAGAATTCAAGAGAAAGATAGAACTATCAAGAAATCATGTTCTTGATATGTTTAGAGATTAGATAGAATGTAAGAGTCGTGTAACATGGCACATGATGACGTTATGGTCTGTGAATCATCATGTTTCATTAGAAACTTAGCATGACTTACTGTAATATAATCACGTTAATCAAGTGTCATTATATTATACTAACTCATGCATCAATTTCCAACACTACTTCAAAACATTCATAATTTAAACTCGAAGGTTTACAGAATATAGAAACTATACAGTTCCTTATATGATGTAATACTGATAACGCGAGAAGATAAATGATTTCGGATAAGAATAGTTATGAAAATATCTTCAGAATATTGAGGATATTTATATTGAAAGATACGATGATATCTTAGAATTTTAGAATCAAATTGTGATGAAGAAATTCATTTACGATGATTTAGAGCGATTAAGGAGCATGGTATTCACTAAAGATTTCATCAGAACCAGAATCATCAGGATTCTTTATGTACAAGTTTAGTCCTTGTGATTTGTTCAGAGTCAGCTTCATGGTTTGCTCAATTCATTTTTCAGTATCAAAATCCTTGAACTTACTCCATTCTTTATCATCAAACTTTTGACTGTTAAAGCAGGCTTCAGTTTTCACTGCTTCATCAGCTTTTTTGAATTTCAAAATGGAAGATCATAATTCTAAGAGTTAAATGTTATATATATACATACAACTGTTGATGTAAAAACGCTGTGGGATTCGAAATACTGATTGATAATTCTCAGTAATTGGTATGGCAATTCTCGATGCAGATGAGTAGATGATAGGGTTTCAATGAATATAATAACTTTTCAGAAAGTCAAAGATCAATGAAGTTGCTGGTAAGTTTACTATTAATGTGATGGAATATAAACGGTCCCCCGGTAATGAAATGTCCCGTTCATGTTGATTATAAACGTTCCATATTAATTGATTTCATTGCGAGGTTTTGACCTCTATATGAGACGTTTTTCAAAGACTGCATTCATTTTTAAAACAACCATAACCTTTATTTTATCAATAAAGGTTTTAAAAACATTATGTAGATTATCAAATAATGATAATCTAAAATATACTGTTTATACACGACCATTACATAATGGTTTACAATAGAAATATATTACAATAGAAATATACCCACATTTAGTCATGTAAATATCAATCTCAATTAATATATATATAAACATGGAAAAGTTCGGGTCACTACAGTACCTACCCGTTAAATAAATTTCGTCCCGAAATCTTAAGCTGTTGAAGGTGTTGACGAATCTTCTGGAAATAGATGTGGGTATTTCTTCTTCATCTGATCTTCACGCTCCCAGGTGAACTCGGGTCCTCTACAAGCATTCCATCGAATCTTAACAATCGGTATCTTGTTTTGCTTAAGTCTCTTAACCTCACGATTCGTTATTTCGACGGGTTCTTCAATGAATTGAAGTTTTTCATTGATTTAGATTTCGTCCAACAGAATAGTGAGATCTTCTTTAGCAAAACATTTCTTCAAATTCGAGACGTGGAAAGTGTTATGTACAGCCGCGAGTTGTTGAGGTAGCTCAAGTTGGTAAGCTACTGGTCCGACACGATCTATAATCTTGAATGGTCCAATGTACCTTAGATTTAGTTTCCCCCGTTTACCAAATCGAACAACGCCTTTCCAAGGTGAAACCTTAAGCATGACCATTTCTCCAATTTCAAACTCTATATCTTTTCTTTTATTGTCCGCGTAGCTCTTTTGTCGACTCTGGGCAGTTTTCAATCGTTGTTGAATTTGGATGATTTTTTCGGTAGTTTCTTTTATTATCTCCGGACCCGTAATCTGTCTATCCCCCACTTCATTCCAACAAATTGGACACCTTTACTTTCTACCATAAAGTGCCTTAAACGGCGCCATCTCAATACTAGAATGATAACTGTTGTTGTAGGAAAATTCTGCTAACGGTAGGTGTCGATCCCAACTGTTTCTGAAATCAATAACACATGCTCGTAGCATGTCTTCAAGCGTTTTTATCGTCCTTTCGCTCTGCCCATCAGTTTGTGGATGATAGGTAGTACTCATGTCTAGACGAGTCCCCAATGCTTGTTGCAACGTCTGCCAGAACCTTGAAACAAATCTACCATCCCTATCAGAGATAATAGAGACGGGTATTCCATGTCTGGAGACAACCTCCTTCAAATACAATCGCGCCAACTTCTCCATTTTTTCTCTTCCCTCATTGGCAGGAAGTGTGCTGACTTGGTGAGTGATGTGTAATATCGTGTCTATAATTTATATTGGAAAAAAATTCCGATTAAATGATTACTACACACTAACGGGCAGTGTGTAGTGACCCGAACTTTTCCATGTTTATATATATTAATTGAGATTGATATTTACATGATTAAATGTTTCCAACATGTTAAGCAATCAAACTTGTTAAGACTTGATTAATTGAAATATGTTTCATATAGACAATTGACCACCCAAGTTGACCGGCGATTCACGAACGTTAAAACTTGTAAAAACGACATGACGATATATAAATGGATATACATATGGTAAACAGGAGATTATGATAAGTAAGTATCTCCATAAGTATATTAACAATGAGTTATATACATATAAACAAGACTACTAACTTAAGGATTTCGAAACGAGACATATATGTAACGATTATCGTTGTAACGACATTTAAATGTATATATATCATATTAAGATATATTAATATATCATAATATCATGATAATATAATAATTTAACATCTCATTAGATATAATAAACAATGGGTTAACAACATTAATTGAGATCGTTAACTTAAAGGTTTCAAAACAACACTTACATGTAACGACTAACGATGACTTAATGACTCAGTTAAAATGTATATACATGTAGTGTATTTAGATGTATTAAAATACTTTTGGAAGACTTCAAGACATATATCAAAACACTCATACTTAACGAAAATGGTTACAGTTACTTTCCCATTCTTTTCTTTCATCAAGAATTCTAGTCGTATTCTTACCCGTATTATACACAGCTTCAAAACGTACTTACTATGGGTATATACCAATAGGAACTAGCATGGGATTCCACTCTTGATTATGTCATGTATGACTAATCAATTTTAACTTCTACCATGAGCTAGTCAACTAACTAGAACTCCTTTTAACCCCACTCACCACTCACCAATTACCACTCATCATTCACTCCATTTCACTTCCAATTCTCTTTCTAATTCTCTCTCAACACACACACACTATTATGAATGTATTTTTCCAGTAGTTAATCATCATCTTCATCAAAAATCACTTCAAGAATCAAGCTATAATCATCATAGGAAGAACACTTCAAGAACACTTCAAAAATCCCTTCAAGTTTACTAATTTACTTCCAAGCTTTCTAATCCATTCCAAGTAATCATCTAAGATCAAGAAACCTTTGTTATATACAGTAGGTTATCTTTCTTATTCAAGGTAATATTCATATTCAAACTTTGATTCAATTTCTATAACTATAAACTATTTTATTCGAGTAAAAATCTTACTTGAACTTGTTTTTGTGTCATGATCCTACTTCAAGAACTTTCAAGCCATCCAAGATCATTTGAAGCTAGATCATTTCTTGTCACTTCCAGTAGGTTTACCTACTAAACTTGAGGTAGTAATGATGTTCATAACATCATTCGATTCATATATATAAAACTATCTTATTCGAAGGTTTAAACTCGTAATCACTAGAACATAGTTTAGTTAATTCTAAACTTGTTCGCAAACAAAAGTTAATCCTTCTAACTTGACTTTTAAAATTAACTAAACACATGTTCTATATCTATATGATATGCTAACTTAATGATTTAAAACCTGGAAACACGAAAAACACCGTAAAACCGGATTTACGCCGTCGTAGTAACACCGCGGGCTGTTTTGGGTTAGTTAATTAAAAACTATGATAAACTTTGATTTAAAAGTTGTTATTCTGAGAAAATGATTTTTATTATGAACATGAAACTATATCCAAAAAAATTATGGTTAAACTCAAAGTGGAAATATGTTTTCTAAAATGGTCATCTAGACGTCGTTCTTTCGACTGAAATGACTACCTTTACAAAAACGACTTGTAACTTATTTTTCCGACTATAAACCTATACTTTTTCTATTTAGATTCATAAAATAGAGTTCAATATGAAACCATAGCAATTTGATTCACTCAAAACGGATTTAAAATGAAGAAGTTATGGGTAAAACAAGATTGGATAATTTTTCTCATTTTAGCTACGTGAAAATTGGTAACAAATCTATTCCAACCATAACTTAATCAACTTGTATTGTATATTATGTAATCTTGAGATACCATAGACACGTATACAATGTTTCAACCTATCATGTCGACACATCTATATATATTTCGGAACAACCATAGACACTCTATATGTGAATGTTGGAGTTAGCTATACAGGGTTGAGGTTGATTCCAAAATATATATATAGTTTGAGTTGTGATCAATACTGAGATACGTATACACTGGGTCGTGGATTGATTCAAGATAATATTTATCGATTTATTTCTGTACATCTAACTGTGGACAACTAGTTGTAGGTTACTAACGAGGACAGCTGACTTAATAAACTTAAAACATCAAAATATATTAAAAGTGTTGTAAATATATTTTGAACATACTTTAATATATATGTATATATTGTTATAGGTTCGTGAATCAACAGTGGCCAAGTCTTACTTCTCGACGAAGTAAAAATCTGTGAAAGTGAGTTATAGTCCCACTTTTAAAATCTAATATTTTTGGGATGAGAATACATGCAGGTTTTATAAATGATTTACAAAATAGACACAAGTACGTGAAACTACATTCCATGGTTGAATTATCGAAATCGAATATGCCCCTTTTTATTAAGTCTGGTAATCTAAGAATTAGGGAACAGACACCCTAATTGACGCGAATCCTAAAGATAGATCTATTGGGCCTAACAAACCCCATCCAAAGTACAGATGCTTTAGTACTTCGAAATTTATATCATATCCGAAGGGTGTCCCGGAATGATGGGGATATTCTTATATATGCATCTTGTTAATGTCGGTTACCAGGTGTTCACCATATGAATGATTTTTATCTCTATGTATGGGATGTATATTGAAATATGAAATCTTGTGGTCTATTATTATGATTTGATATATATAGGTTAAACCTATAACTCACCAACATTTTTGTTGACGTTTTAAGCATGTTTATTCTCAGGTGATTATTAAGAGCTTCCGTTGTCGCATACTCAAATAAGGACGAGATTTGGAGTCCATGCTTGTATGATATTGTGTAAAAACTGCATTCAATAAACTTATTTTGTTGTAACATATTTGTATTGTAAACCATTATGTAATGGTCGTGTGTAAACAGGATATTTTAGATTATCATTATTTGATAATCTACGTAAAGCTTTTTAAACCTTTATTGATGAAATAAAGGTTATGGTTTGTTTTAAAATGAATGCAGTCTTTGAAAAACGTCTCATATAGAGGTCAAAACCTCGCAACGAAATCAATTAATATGGAACGTTTTTAATCAATAAGAACGGGACATTTCAGTTGGTATCCGAGCGTTGGTCTTAGAGAACCAGAATTTTGCATTAGTGTGTCTTATCGAGTTTGTTAGGATGCATTAGTGAGTCTGGACTTCGACCGTGTTTACTTGAAAAATGATTGCTTAACAAATTTTGTTGGAAACTATATATTTTTAACATGTGAATATTATGTGATATATTAATCTCTTAACGCGTTTGATATTATGTGATAGATGTCTACCTCTAGAACAAGTCCCATTGACTCACCTAATAATAATGAAGAGTCAAATGTAAATTGGAATGATTCGTGGACTGATTCACAAGTTCCCGAAGAGGAACCGGAAGAAGAGTCGGAACCAGAAGAAGAATCGGAACCGGATGAAGAAATAGAACCGGTGGGGGAAATAATAAAACAGTTAAGTAAAAGAAAATCCTCAACCAACCGACCAAGGTTAATTATGGTCAATGGTGTTTCCGCTAAGGAAGCAAAATATTGGGAGGATTACCAATTCTCCGATGAATCGGATTCTGACGAGAATTCCGATGATGTTATAGAAATTACCCCAACTGAATTTAAAAAGGCAAAAGAAAATAATAAGGGAAAGGGCATAAAAATAGAGAAATCTAATTCCAACCCCGATGAACTTTATATGTATCGTCAACCCCCGAAGTCCTTAAGTTGTAACAATGACCCGGGAACCTCTAAACCACCAGGTTTTTCTAAACCAATGTGGAAAATGACGGCTCGTATTAGGGGAACATCATATATCCCTAGAAACTTGGAAAAACGAACCAAAACCGAAGAAGAAGAAACAAGCGAGTCGGAATAAGATAATTGTATTCGTATGGTGTAATATATGTAATATAGTGTGCTTATGCTTTATGATATATGTAAAAATTGCTTGTATTAATAAGTATTTTTTTTATGAATTTAACTCTTGTCTATTTTACAGTATAAAAACACAAAATGGATAGACAACCCAATATTTTAAGAGACCTACCCGGAGACATGATTGATAAAATCTTGTATAGAGTCGGTCAAAATTCTTCGGCACAACTATTTAAGACGAGATCAGTTTGTAAGACATTCGAAGAACGTTTCAAGAATGCCTTGGTTTATAAAAGGCTTTCGTTTGAAAGATGGGGGATATCACATTGGGAAATCCATAAGTTACGATGTGTTTACTTTGACGCATATATTGCGGGGAACCCAAATGCTATTTTACGCAATGGGTTAAGAAATTTTTTTGACTCAATATATCCGAATATTGGACTTCGTGATTTAGAAAAAGCGGCTAACATGCAACATAAAGAAGCATGTTATGCTTACGGATTAGTAATGTTCGCTTCTCACCAAAGTGAGGACAAGAACATCGGCCTACAACTATTAAACAAAACATTCCCACAAGTGACGGAGTCGGTAATTGGGGTAAGAAATGAGGTTTTTAGATTGTTACGGGACTGTTGGACATTACGTAACCCTCGTCCCTTTGACGACGTTACAACACGCTGTCTTATCAACGGCCATAACGGTTATGTTCCACAAGACCAAGGATGGGAAGTAGTCCTAGTAAAACCAGAATGCATGACTTGTTTCTGGACGTATGAATTACGTGTCTTTATTGCCTTTGCTGAACGACTTGTGTACTAGCTAGAATTATCTTCACAACTATCTTGTATCAAAGTTATTGTGTGCTATATTTCATGCTTTATGTAAAATAAGCGGTATTTTAAGTTTGTAAAATATTGTATAAAAGTTTGAACGCGAAATATTATTATAATCAGTTTTTCATATAGAATTGTAGTAGTTGAATTATATATTAGCTACTAAGTATGAACTTAACGGGTAGGTACTACCCGAATTTAAACTTATAAAACGCTAATATGAAGAAAAAGCTTTTATAAATGAGTTCATATTATGCTACGAAATACTATTAACTACTCTTAATATTCTGTATGATTAACTTGTTCCATTTTACTATTTTGAAGGAAATGGCACCGACTACTCGACACACCGTGAATATGAATGAAGAGGAATTCCGTACTTTTCTAGCTTCAAACATAGCTGCAGTACAGGCTGCGCTACATACCAACAATAACCTTGGATCTAGCAGTACAGGAAATCGTGTAGGATGCACCTACAAAGAATTCACTGCCTGCAAACCTTTGGAATTTGATGGAACCGAAGGACCGATCGGATTGAAACGGTGGACCGAGAAGGTCGAATCGGTGTTTGCCATAAGTAAGTGTACTAAAGAGGACAAAGTAAAGTACGCTACGCATACCTTCACAGGTTCTGCGTTAACATGGTGGAATACCTATCTAGAGCAAGTGGGACAAGACGATGCGTACGCACTACCGTGGTCAGCATTCAAGCACTTGATGAACGAGAAGTACCGTCCCAGAACCGAGGTCAATAAGCTCAAGACAGAACTTAGAGGGTTACGAACCCAAGGATTTGATATTACCACGTACGAAAGACGATTCACAGAATTGTGCCTATTGTGTCCGGGAGCATTCGAAGATGAGGAAGAGAAGATCGACGCGTTTGTGAAAGGATTACCGGAAAGAATCCAAGAAGATATAAGTTCACACGAGCCCGCCTCCATACAACAGGCATGTAGAATGGCTCACAAACTAGTGAAGCAGATTGAAGAAAGAATTAAAGAACAGACTGCTGAAGAGGCCAATGTGAAGCAAGTCAAAAGAAAGTGGGAGGAAAACGGTGATAAGAATTACCAATACAACAACAACAGCAATTACAACAATAATCGCAACAATTATCCCAACAATCGCAACATCAATCGCAACTACAACAAACGGCCTAACAACAACAACAACAACAACAACAACAACAATAACAACAGCAACTACAACAATCATCCCAACAACAATAATAACCGCAACAACAACAACAATCAGAAGCAGCTATGCCAAAGGTGTGAAAAGTATCACTCGGGGTTCTGCACCAAATTTTGCAACAAGTGTAAAAGAAACGGTCATAGCACGGCGAAGTGTGACGTCTACGGACCAGGGGTTAATAGAACAAAAGGAACAAATGGTGTCGGAACGAGTAATGGCAGAGCAAGTAGTGTCGGAGCAAGTTATGCCAATGTAGTTTGTTATAAATGTGGAAAACCGGGCCACATTATTAGAAATTGCCCGAACCAGGAGAACACGAATGGACAAGGCCGCGGAAGAGTTTTCAATATTAATGCCGCAGAGGCACAGGAAGACCCGGAGCTTGTTACGGGTACGTTTCTTATTGACAATAAATCTGTTTATGTTTTATTTGATTCGGGTGCGGATAGAAGCTATATGAGTAGAGATTTTTGTGCTAAATTAAGTTGTCCATTGACGCCTTTGGATAGTAAATTTTTACTCGAATTAGCAAATGGTAAATTAATTTCAGCAGATAATATATGTCGGAATCGAGAAATTAAACTGGTTAGCGAAACATTTAAGATTGACTTGATACCAGTAGAGTTAGGGAGTTTTGATGTGATAATCGGTATGGACAGGTTGAAAGAAGTGAAAGCAGAGATCGTTTGTTACAAAAATGCAATTCGCATTATACGAGAAAAAGGAAAACCCTTAATGGTGTACGGAGAAAAGGGCAACACGAAGCTATTTTATTAGTAATTTGAAGGCACAAAAACTAATAAGAAAAGGTTGCTATGCTGTTCTAGCACACGTCGAGAAAGTACAAACTGAAGAAAAGAGCATCAATGATGTTCCCGTCGCAAAAGAATTTCCCGATGTATTTCCGAAAGAATTACCAGGATTACCCCCACATCGATCCGTTGAATTTCAAATAGATCTTGTACCAGGAGCTGCACCAATAGCTCGTGCTCCTTACAGACTCGCACCCAGCGAGATGAAAGAACTGCAAAGCCAATTACAAGAACTTTTAGAGCATGGTTTCATTCGACCAAGCACATCACCGTGGGGAGCTCCTGTTTTGTTTGTCAAGAAGAAAGATGGTACATTCAGGTTGTGTATCGACTACCGAGAGTTGAACAAACTTACCATCAAGAACCGCTACCCACTACCGAGAATCGACGACTTATTTGATCAACTACAAGGCTCGTCTGTTTATTCAAAGATTGACTTACGTTCCGGGTATCATCAAATGCGGGTGAAAGAAGATGATATTCCAAAGACTGCTTTCAGAACACGTTACGGTCATTACGAGTTTATGGTCATGCCATTTGGTTTAACTAATGCACCAGCTGTGTTCATGGACCTTATGAACCGAGTGTGTGGACCATACCTTGACAAGTTTGTCATTGTTTTCATTGATGACATACTTATTTACTCAAAGAATGACCAAGAACACGGTGAACATTTGAGAAAGGTGTTAGAAGTATTGAGGAAGGAAGAATTGTACGCTAAATTTTCAAAGTGTGCATTTTGGTTGGAAGAAGTTCAATTCCTCGGTCACATAGTGAACAAAAAAGGTATTAAGGTGGATCCGGCAAAGATAGAAACTGTTGAAAAGTGGGAAACCCCGAAAACTCCAAAACACATACGCCAGTTTTTAGGACTAGCTGGTTACCACAGAAGGTTCATCCAAGACTTTTCCAGAATAGCAAAACCCTTGACTGCATTAACGCATAAAGGGAAGAAATTTGAATGGAAGGATGAACAAGAGAAAGCCTTTCAGTTATTGAAGAAAAAGCTAACTACGGCACCTATATTGTCATTGCCTGAAGGGAATGATAATTTTGTGATTTATTGTGACGCATCAAAGCAAGGTTTCGGTTGTGTATTAATGCAACGAACGAAGGTGATTGCTTATGCGTCTAGACAATTGAAGATTCACGAGCAAAATTATACGACGCATGATTTGGAATTAGGCACGGTTGTTTTTGCATTAAAGACTTGGAGGCACTACTTATATGGGGTCAAAAGTATTATATATACCGACCACAAAAGTCTTCAACACATATTTAATCAGAAACAACTGAATATGAGGCAGCGTAGGTGGATTGAATTGTTGAATGATTACGACTTTGAGATTCGTTACCACCCGGGGAAGGCAAATGTGGTAGCCGATGCCTTGAGCAGGAAGGACAGAGAACCCATTCGAGTAAAATCTATGAATATAATGATTCATAATAACCTTACTACTCAAATAAAGGAGGCGCAACAAGGAGTTTTAAAAGAAGGAAATTTAAAGGATGAAATACCCAAAGGATCGGAGCAGCATCTTAATATTCGGGAAGACGGAATCCGGTATAGGGCTGAAAGGATTTGGGTACCAAAATTTGGAGATATGAGAGAAATGGTACTTAGAGAAGCTCATAAAACCAGATACTCAATACATCCTGGAACGGGGAAGATGTACAAGGATCTCAAGAAACATTTTTGGTGGCCGGGTATGAAAGCCGATGTTGCTAAATACGTAGGAGAATGTTTGACGTGTTCTAAGGTCAAAGCTGAGCATCAGAAACCATCAGGTCTACTTCAACAACCCGAAATCCCAGAATGGAAATGGGAAAACATTACCATGGATTTCATCACTAAATTGCCAAGGACTGCAAGTGGTTTTGATACTATTTGGGTAATAGTTGATCGTCTCACCAAATCAGCACACTTCCTGCCAATAAGAGAAGATGACAAGATGGAGAAGTTAGCACGACTGTATTTGAAGGAAGTCGTCTCCAGACATGGAATACCAATCTCTATTATCTCTGATAGGGATGGCAGATTTATTTCAAGATTCTGCCAGACATTACAGCAAGCATTAGGAACTCGTCTAGACATGAGTACTGCCTATCATCCACAAACTGATGGGCAAAGTGAAAGGACGATACAAACGCTTGAAGACATGCTACGAGCATTGATTTCGGAAACAGTTGGGATCGACAGTTGGGATCGACATCTACCGTTAGTAGAATTTTCCTACAACAACAGCTACCATTCAAGCATTGAGATGGCGCCGTTTGAAGCACTATATAGTAGAAAGTGTAGGTCTCCGATTTCTTGGAGTGAAGTGGGGGATAGACAGATTACGGGTCCAGAGATTATACAAGAAACTACCGAGAAGATCATCCAAATTCAACAACGGTTGAAAACCGCCCAAAGTCGACAAAAGAGCTACGCTGACATTAAAAGAAAAGATATAGAATTTGAAATTGGAGAGATGGTCATGCTTAAAGTTGCACCTTGGAAAGGCGTTGTTCGATTTGGTAAACGAGGGAAATTAAATCCAAGGTATATTGGACCATTCAAGATTATTGATCGTGTCGGACCAGTAGCTTACGGACTTGAGTTACCTCAACAACTCGCGACTATACATAACACTTTCCACGTCTCGAATTTGAAGAAATGTTTTGCTAAAGAAGATCTCACTATTCCGTTAGATGAAATCCAAATCAACTAAAAACTCCAATTCATCGAAGAACCCGTCGAAATAATGGATCGTGAGGTTAAAAGACTTAAGCAAAACAAGATACCAATTGTTAAGATTCGATGGAATGCTCGTAGAGGACCCGAGTTCACCTGGGAGTGTGAAGATCAGATGAAGAAGAAATACCCACATCTATTTCCAGAAGATTCGTCAACACCTTCAACAGCTTAAAATTTCGGGACGAAATTTATTTAACGGGTAGGTACTGTAGTGACCCGAACTTTTCCATGTTTATATATATTAATTGAGATTGATATTTACATGATTAAATGTTTCCAACATGTTAAGCAATCAAACTTGTTAAGACTTGATTAATTGAAATATGTTTCATATAGACAATTGACCACCCAAGTTGACCGGCGATTCACGAACGTTAAAACTTGTAAAAACGACATGACGATATATAAATGGATATACATATGGTTAACATGAGATTATGATAAGTAAGTATCTCCATAAGTATATTAACAATGAGTTATATACATATAAACAAGACTACTAACTTAAGGATTTCGAAACGAGACATATATGTAACGATTATCGTTGTAATGACATTTAAATGTATATATATCATATTAAGATATATTAATATATCATAATATCATGATAATATAATAATTTAACATCTCATTAGATATAATAAACAATGGGTTAACAACATTAATTGAGATCGTTAACTTAAAGGTTTCAAAACAACACTTACATGTAACGACTAACGATGACTTAACGACTCAGTTAAAATGTATATACATGTAGTGTATTTAGATGTATTAAAATACTTTTGGAAGACTTCAAGACATATATCAAAACACTCATACTTAACGAAAATGGTTACAGTTACTTTCCCATTCTTTTCTTTCATCAAGAATTCTAGTCGTATTCTTACCCGTATTATACACAGCTTCAAAACGTACTTACTATGGGTATATACCAATAGGAACTAGCATGGGATTCCACTCTTGATTATGTCATGTATGACTAATCAATTTTAACTTCTACCATGAGCTAGTCAACTAACTAGAACTCCTTTTAACCCCACTCACCACTCACCAATTACCACTCATCATTCACTCCATTTCACTTCCAATTCTCTTTCTAATTCTCTCTCAACACACACACACTATTATGAACGTATTTTTCCAGTATTTAATCATCATCTTCATCAAAAATCACTTCAAGAATCAAGCTATAATCATCATAGGAAGAACACTTCAAGAACACTTCAAAAATCCCTTCAAGTTTACTAATTTACTTCCAAGCTTTCTAATCCATTCCAAGTAATCATCTAAGATCAAGAAACCTTTGTTATATACAGTAGGTTATCTTTCTTATTCAAGGTAATATTCATATTCAAACTTTGATTCAATTTCTATAACTATAAACTATCTTAATTCGAGTAAAAATCTTACTTGAATTTGTTTTTGTGTCATGATCCTACTTCAAGAACTTTCAAGCCATCCAAGATCCTTTGAAGCTAGATCATTTCTTGTCACTTCCAGTAGGTTTACCTACTAAACTTGAGGTAGTAATGATGTTCATAACATCATTCGATTCATATATATAAAACTATCTTATTCGAAGGTTTAAACTCGTAATCACTAGAACATAGTTTAGTTAATTCTAAACTTGTTCACAAACAAAAGTTAATCCTTCTAACTTGACTTTTAAAATTAACTAAACACATGTTCTATATCTATATGATATGCTAACTTAATGATTTAAAACCTGGAAACACGAAAAACACCGTAAAACCGGATTTACGCCGTCGTAGTAACACCGCGGGCTGTTTTGGGTTAGTTAATTAAAAACTATGATAAACTTTGATTTAAAAGTTGTTATTCTGAGAAAATGATTTTTATTATGAACATGAAACTATATCCAAAAAAATTATGGTTAAACTCAAAGTGGAAGTATGTTTTCTAAAATGGTCATCTAGACATCGTTCTTTCGACTGAAATGACTACCTTTACAAAAACGACTTGTAACTTATTTTTCCGACTATAAACCTATACTTTTTATGTTTAGATTCATAAAATAGAGTTCAATATGAAACCATAGCAATTTTATTCACTCAAAACGGATTTAAAATGAAGAAGTTATGGGTAAAACAAGATTGGATAATTTTTCTCATTTTAGCTACGTGAAAATTGGTAACAAATCTATTCCAACCATAACTTAATCAACTTGTATTGTATATTATGTAATCTTGAGATACCATAGACACGTATACAATGTTTCGACCTATCATGTCGACACATCTATATATATTTCGGAACAACCATAGACACTCTATATGTGAATGTTGGAGTTAGCTATACAGGGTTGAGGTTGATTCCAAAATATATATATAGTTTGAGTTGTGATCAATACTGAGATACGTATACACTGGGTCTTGGATTGATTCAAGATAATATTTATCGATTTATTTCTGTACATCTAACTGTGGACAACTAGTTGTAGGTTACTAACGAGGACAGCTGACTTAATAAACTTAAAACATCAAAATATATTAAAAGTGTTGTAAATATATTTTGAACATACTTTAATATATATGTATATATTGTTATAGGTTCGTGAATCAACAGTGGCCAAGTCTTACTTCTCGACGAAGTAAAAATCTGTGAAAGTGAGTTATAGTCCCACTTTTAAAATCTAATATTTTTGGGATGAGAATACATGCAGGTTTTATAAATGATTTACAAAATAAATACAAGTACGTGAAACTACATTCTATGGTTGAATTATCGAAATCGAATATGCCCCTTTTTATTAAGTCTGGTAATCTAAGAATTAGGGAACAGACACCCTAATTGACGTGAATCCTAAAGATAGATCTATTGGGCCTAACAAACCCCATCCAAAGTACCAGATGCTTTAGTACTTCGAAATTTATATCATATCCGAAGGGGGTCCCGGAATGATGGGGATATTCTTATATATGCATCTTGTTAATGTCGGTTACCAGGTGTTCACCATATGAATGATTTTTATCTCTATGTATGGGATGTATATTGAAATATGAAATCTTGTGGTCTATTATTATGATTTGATATATATATAGGTTAAACCTATAACTCACCAACATTTTTGTTGACGTTTTAAGCATGTTTATTCTCAGGTGATTATTAAGAGCTTCCGTTGTCGCATACTCAAATAAGGACGAGATTTGGAGTCCATGCTTGTATGATATTGTGTAAAAACTGCATTCAATAAACTTATTTTGTTGTAACATATTTGTATTGTAAACCATTATGTAATGGTCGTGTGTAAACAGGATATTTTAGATTATCATTATTTGATAATCTACGTAAAGCTTTTTAAACATTTATTGATGAAATAAAGGTTATGGTTTGTTTTAAAATGAATGCAGTCTTTGAAAAACGTCTCATATAGAGGTCAAAACCTTGCAACGAAATCAATTAATATGGAACGTTTTTAATCAACAAGAACGGGACATTTCACAGTGTACCCGATCGTGTAATAGTATAAAATTGGTAATTCCGAAATCGTTCCAAGGACGGTTTTAACGTAAGAATTAAGATTGCAACTAATAAAGTAAACTAAGTTAATCTATGAAAATCAAAAGTACGAGATAGTTTGTTTTGTGGCTATTTAACGATTAGCCAAATCAAAGATTGATTAAAAGTAAAAGACGATATTTTTGTATTTTTAAGTTTATAAAAATAAATGCTGACTCAACAAAAAGTAAAGATATTTGAATTCAATAGATAAAAGAATGTTCGCCTAGATCTCCTATTCGCAGTGTTGGATGATTTGTTATTACGCACTAGTTCTATTTATCAATGCACGCAATTACAGAGTCAGTTTACCCAGAGTTCTCTTTTAGCAAACACGTCAAACTAGGATTTATTGGCTTAGGGTTCCCTTTCACCAAAGATCTCTTTCATTTGTGACTTAGTAATTAGCTAATTATAAGATTAAGATTCAATTGGTTACGCGTTCGCTCCACACAATTCACCCCTATTTTGTTCAATCAATGTTACCCGGTTTACCCCTTTGGTCCAGTAAGCACCCAATCGGTTAAGACAAATCAATTGGAAATTAGATTACTAAATTGAAACAGGGTTCCCTTTGTTCAAACAAGATTCACTAATCAACCTAGTAACAATAATCAATACCCACAAGAATGGTTCTTAATCAAAACTCATAATTATCATGCATTAATCAATAAAACATTAAAGTATCATCCAAACACATGCAAATATTCAATCTAGACAAACATTAAAAGCTTAGCCAATCATGGCTAGAACAAAAATCACAAATAAACAATTGAAGGTATTCATAATGATGATAAGAATTAAACCTAATGAATATTGTGTTCTTGATTGATAGACGGATCGAGACTTGTTTCCGGAATGATTGATGTGTTAGAATGACCTTGAGAAACCCCAAAAATCACCTAAGTTCGTCAAAAAGCTGCTGGAAATCGTCTGGATGCGAAAGTGTCAAGTTAGGGTATTTTTCGGGCTTTAAATAGGAAACAAAAACTGAACCGGGCTCAAAGTGGCGCGGCGCGCCAGGCACCCGCGCGGCACGCCGATACCCTGCGCGGCGCGCCATATAACTGTGATCTGACTTCTGGATTCCTGACAACTGTCGAACTGATTTTTATGCCCATTGGAGCGGCGCGCCACCTTTTGGGGCGGCGCTCCAGACCTCTTTTTGCTGAATCTGAGCTGAAAACTCACTAAAATCACCTGTTTTCGAACCAAACTCGAATCAAACCAATCCCTTTCACTTGCTTTCATATAAGATCACTAAAAACCATCAAATATCTTCAAAATTCATCTCCTTGGTCTTAGAACACGAACTTTCACAACTCTTATCAAAATATCACCAAATCGTATCCAAAAGGACCAAAATGTACCCGATATCGCTAAGGAAAACGCGTATGAAATATGCGATATCAAACAACCCCACACTAGAGTTTTGCTTATCCTCAAGCAATTAAACTCGATAATAATCTTTTACCATATGATAACTTCTTCAAACATGTATGTAGAACCAAACGAACAAGAAATCAAACCAACAACTAGCGTGGGCACGATTTGAAGTGAATAACCACCATGGTTCCCACTTGCATTCCCCCGAAATAACTTCCCAAACCGCAATCAATATGTAATGGATATAGTAACCAAAGATAATCTCGAATAACGTACCATACTGATGAAGTAGAGAATCTTGAATCATAAATAAGTCTTCAAAGGAAACGGGAATCGAGTGGGAACCGAGCACCAAAAAGTATAGCAATCGAACAAATGTGCCAAAAGAATGCACGGGTTACCCCGCAATTGGTCAAGCCAAGCCTCCCACAGTACCTAACATCGCGAGATGTTAGGAGGATACACATTACGTCCAGATATCATCGATAATCATGAGGTGATCATCTAATCCGTTAAGTCAACCATAAAGATTGAGGTTCATCAGGCTTAAAAGCTGATATCTTACCTTTCCGGAGGTTATCCACTGGGAATCTGATCAATCACTGATATTTTGTGTATCATGGTGCGCTTTCCATTTGGCTAGCAAATCTCCCTCATTGAAATAAGCTTTGACTACCAGTTTCCCTGTTTTACGTTGAGGCCTGGTAGATTTCCAGTCGATTTTAGCAATGACTTTTCAAGATTTTTCGTCACCCTACAACTGGTCTGGACTACATCTTCTGAAACAAATCAGCAAGTGTGTCGTTCGGGAGACTTGACTCCCTTAAGGATGGAAAAGATACATCCCGTGTGGTTAAATAAGGTGGTCGGGTGCAACATTGTCCTTGTTAGGAGAAACAATGAGGATCGCCCTGTTTAAGTTTTCGATCTAGCGCATGGTCCGGTTTCGACCTCACGCCACTATCACCGTTCATACGGTTGACACCCGCCTTGGTGTAGATGACCTACGTATGAATTTTAATGTTCATGTAGGATTTCACATTCAAAATAATGAACATGTTTTGAAAGTTCAAGACTTTCTCCTCTAACAGTACCTCATCGTGAAATGATGGGTAATGAAATGGTACGCTTAAGAGGTATACGTACCAAGTAGAACGGTCGGAAGACTTTACTTCCTTAATGAGTGGATCTGAGTCACTCGGAAGTGCCAATCTGTTTCAATTGAAACCGGTTTGCCTACTTCCCACATGACAAGCTTTTCTGCTTGTTTTAAGAAAGGTAAGAAGTAGATACTACCCTTCCAATAAATCCCAAAAACCTTTGGGTGCCATAGCTTTTGGCTATGGGTTGTGTTGTCTAAGCAAACATAAGCACGTAGCTATTGCTCCTAAAAAGGACAGCACTGGTGAAACTCGAGGCTCCTCTTCCCACAGTATCACACCATTAGATGATGTAATAATAAAATGATATAGTTTCGGAAGCCTGCTATACCAAGTAACCAAAAGTTTGTGATCTGGCACGTGATTCGGTCACAATCACGCTATGCAATCACCGCTCTCTCACGGTTTACACCTGTTTTGGTATAGGTGACCTACTATTGAGTTCCCCGAACTCGTAGGATTTCATGTCCAATGGTAATGAACATGTGGAACACTTTTGGCTTCTTTGAAATCTTGAAATATAACATAAAACCAAGCCAATTTTCAAAATAAAGGTTTTGGCCGAATTTTCAATTGTTTTTCTACTTTTTTTATTTTTAAACTAACTTTTCTGTTTTTTTTTTTTATTTTTACCCTAAATTTTTCAAATTTTTTTTTTTTACGACCAAAACCCGTGAAACGTCAAGTCTTTTAATATCAAAACTAGTATGATGATGATTTCATTAACAACCAACCCGGGAGATTTTACATCCCCACCCCACACTTGAGATCAAGTAATGTCCCCATCACTTGAGATCAAAAATAGATGAAAATCGAAAGGGTAAGAAAAATAAAAACTTATCGAATTAACCACTAATCGTGGAATGACAGTGACAGATGGCGCTGAACTGACTGCCAGCATAAGAACATCGTCCATTCTCGATCCTCACACCAATATCATCAATCAAGTAGTTTTGCTGAACTTAATACCAGACTTGAAAAAGCGTTTCACCAACAAACCTAAGAAAATAAAAACATACGAACTACATAAACGAGACAAGGTGGCACCACCCGGTACCGAAACGCCTTGTCCCCGAATAAATCCACAGTACATAGGCAAAATATAAAATTATCCAAGTACAAACCAACGAAACGGAAATAGTTTAAAACAAATACAACATAACATGCGCAACAATTGATATTGCTCAATAACATCATATATATCTATCGCAATATCGTGTAAAAATGCTCTAGAATCAAGGATAATGAAGGTGTTTCTACAAGTAATAGGCCAAGATGTGCAAATTTGTATCGGAGAGAGATTTATAAAGAGTTTTGATGATCTATGACCTTGGTTGATCCCGATACAAGTTAAGGTCTAATTTATGCTCTAAAATGGTAAAACAAGGCATCAAAGGTGTTAGGCTTCGTCCAAATGAAAGAAGATTGAAAAGAAAATGAAACAGCAATTTTCGTTACATTGGGATGCCGTCCAAGGCTTTGGGACGCCGTCCAGCCTTTTAATGTGGGACGCCATCCAAGTCTTTGGGACGCCGTCCAGCTCTCAAGAACAGGACGCCGTCCAGACTTTAGGACGCCGTCCTGTAGTAGGTTTTCAGCTACTTTTTCCTTTTGACCTACTTTCTCCACTTTAAAACCTACTGATTGAGGGACTGTTTTATCATATACGAAACCAGAGGTTACTGAGACGATTTTGGGAGCAAATTTGGTGAACTCCAAGCTCTTGAAAGAGGATCAACATCAAGTCTTCAAAGATCAAAACCTTCTCCATCCAAGATTCATTCTCTATTAGGTTGTTTTCTTGTCCTCCAACAATGAAATCTACTTATCAGTTGATTGTTATTTTGTTTGTAATTATGATTGTTGGCTAAACTCTATAATGTTCATCTAGATAAATAACTGAGATGTTGAATGTTTACTTTTGATTGATTCTTATTATGCACGATAGTTTGATGTTTGAATACAAGAACCATTCTTGTTAAAGCTTAATCCTTTCGATTCAACTAGTTGATATGTTCATTTGATTAAGAAACATCATCTTGTTAAATTAATGTATTGATTTACATCTAGTGACATGTGTTTATCCATCTTTTACCAAAAGGGATAAGTTGAGTTCAAATGGTTAGTTTATATAGGGATGTAAGAACGACTCTTGTAGATACTTTCGGATAACCTAATTGATATGTGTAGTTATATAGGTGAACGATCAATTCCCTAGATATTGTTATACATATTTTCATTACTCGATTCCATATAACTAATAGGTGTTAGTAATTTGCCTTATCTAGTGACGTTTATAGGGATCTTATTACCACACTAAATTGATTACTTGGGTTGGGTGAATTGAGCATTTAACCGGACCAAGGGAATGAACTAGGCTAAATCATAAGTTGACATAGGAGTGGATCATGATCAACACACCATCGACTTGATCATTCTTCAAGTCTTTAGACTAGTTGAATAAGTTGATTACAAATAGGAGGTCTTAGATGACAAGAACATCACTTGCGTCTTGTAATCTCATTTGAGTGTTTACTCAAGACTACTCTTGGTGAACCGATCAATTAGTTCTCGTGCATAACCAATCAATCCGGTCTTAATCTTAAATAACATTTAACATCGAGGGTAAAAAGTCTAGATGAGCATTTTTCCTTATATTGATATCAAATCTATCTTACTTACTTTCTTTGCACTTATTTTCATCTTATAAACTTAAAAGACCAAAAATATTGTTTTTACATTTAACCTTCTCTGATTTGGCTAAATCGTTAAATAGCCACCAAAACATAAAACTTGTACCTTTAAGCTTCATTTACTTAGTTAATCATAATATAGTTTATAATTCTAGTTTGACAAATACAACTGTCCTTAGAACGATACACGGAACTAAACCAGTTACTATACTACTACACGATCGGGTACACTGCCCGTTAGTGTGTAGCAATCTCTAATCGGTATTTTTTCATATTATTTTATACAACAATTCATACACCACTTTTCGCATATCAAGTTTTTGGCGCCGCTGTCGGGGACAGTTTTGTGTCAAAATAGAATTATTAACTAATTTGTGATTAAGTAGTTTCTTAATTATTTTAAATTATTAATAGTCTTTGAATAATCTTGTAGAATCGGTATGTTTAATAGTTTTTGTTAGTTGTGTGATTGACAGATTATTGGTTGCATATGCCACATACCCGAAGTTCAGAATCTCCATTACTTACACCGTTTATGGAACCTGATAGAAAGCTTGGTAGAATTCCAAAAGAAGTACTTGAACTTTTTGAATCTTCATCAAAGCAAGAAACTTTTGTTTCAGAATCAAGTACAACCAAGCCTCGATATTCAGATTTTAGTAAACCCGTTCAACCCCCGTGTTTTGAAATGGAAGGAGAAAGACCGTTGGTACCAAGACAATCAATGGCGGCTAAGATGAAAGCAACCCGAACCGGCCAAGGTAGTGCCATTACTCCGCCCACTGGTGAGGTAAATTTTGAAATAAAGGGACCTATTCTTCAAATGATTAATAACAGGTGTCAATTTAGTGGTGGTCCTAATGAAGATGCAAACGAACATATTCGTCTCTTTCAAGAGATATGTCTTCTTTTCAAACTTAAACCAGACACTGACCAGGCCATATTTTTAAGAGTTTTCCCATGGACACTCCACGGGGAAGCACGAAGTTGGTTAGATTCATTGGCCGAGGCTACGATAGAAACTTGGGATGGTATGTTGGAAAAATTTCTTAAGAAATATTTTCCAGCTTCCAAGTCCGCGAGACTCCAACACGAAATTACCCAATTCTGTCAAAAGCCGATGGAAACCTTGTATGAAGCATGGAATCGATTTTCCAAAATGCTAAGAGGTTGTCCAAACCATGGCTTGGATACCTTTCAAAAAGTCCAAATCTTTTACAAGGGTTGTGATGTTGCAACCCGAATTTCCATTGATCAAGCGTCCGGAGGTTCACTCATGGACAAAACCGAGCAAGAGGCTTATGAGATAATCGAGAAGCTAGCCGATTATTCTCATGAGTGGCATCAAGAACGCCCAATTACTCGTAATGCTTAAGTCCAAAGCGCCGGTGCTTATGATGACCTTAGTTCCCTAAGTGTAAAAATAGACGGCGTTGCTCGAAACATGGACAAAATCACCAAGGAAATTCATAGTATGAAAGTAGGTTGTGAATACTGCGGTGGACTCCATTTAGGAAAAGATTGTGATGCCGGTTTAACTATGGCTCAAAAAGAAGAGGTGGCTTTCATAAGCCAAAGAAATAATAATCAATTTCAAGGAAGAGCCCAGTTTAACTGGAACTTTAACAACCCCTACAACCCTCAAGGTCAAAATTCCAATTACCAATAAGGGTCAAGTAGCGGGTACCAACAACAAACTCCAGGTTTTTATCAAAAACCCCAACAGGAAGAGAAAAAGTCAAATTTGGAGAGTATGTTGGAAAAGTTAATTGCATCACAAACTCAGCTTGTCACAAACATAAACCAAACCAACGAGAAAAACGAACACCAGTTTAGAAACCAACAAGCCTCAATACAGAACTTGGAGAAGCAAATGAGTGGGTTAGCTAGTTTACTTAGTGAGAGAAAACCAGGAAGTTTACTGGGTGATACCAATAAGAACCCCCGAAATGAGCACGCCAATGTTATCACCACACGGAGTAGTTTAGCATACGATGCTCCAAAAATGCCTGAAAATTCTGATTTCAGTGTTACGTTGAACCAAAATGATGAACCGGTTAAGGAGCCGGAACAAGTGGTTGAAAAGGAAGAACTGGAAAAACCCGTAGTGACACCATATCAACCACCGCTCCCATACCCAAGAAAGCAAAAATAAGAAAGGCTAGAGGCCGAAAGGTCAAAATTCCTAGATATGTTTAAACAAATTAACATAAATATGCCTTTCATTGATGTAATCTCGGGTATGCCCAAGTATGCTAAGTTCTTAAAAGACTTACTTACTAATCGGAAGAAAATGGAGGAACTTTCATCCGTCACCATGAATGCCAATTGTTCAGCAATTTTGATGAACAAAATACCAAAGAAGTTAGCTGATCCTGGAAGTTTTACAATACCATGTCTCCTGGGAGATTTGGAATGCATTAAAGCATTAGCGGATTTAGGGGCTAGCATAAATTTAATGCCTTATTCATTATATGTTAAGCTAAACCCCGGGGTACTAAAACCAACCCGAATGGCAATTCAACTAGCGGACCGCTCCGTTAAATTCCCCCGTGGATTTTTAGAGAATATGTTAGTAAAAGTGGGTACCCTAGTATTTCCGGCTGATTTTGTAATTTTGGACATGGAGGAGGACACACGTGTGCCTCTTATATTAGGTCGACCTTTCCTCAATACTGCTAGAGCTATGATAGATGTTCATGGGCAGAAATTGACCCTTAGTATTAAGGATATGAAGGTTACCTTTTCCGTTGACCATGCCTTGCAATACCCCGAGTCTACTGATGATCAATGTTATTATTTGCAAACCGTAGACACATATTCGGAGTTGTTGCAGGAATTTCCAGAATTGCAAGGTACGGGAGAATGCATTTTTGCGGAAGGTGATGAAGAGAATATGGTGGAAGAAGTGGAGATGTTGACCACCTTGATGGCTAACGGTTATGAGCCAAATGATGAAGAGTACAGAAAGTTGGATTTGGGAAATGAATACCGATGTAAAACATCGATTGAAGAACCCCCCGTTTTAGAACTCAAGCCACTCCCAAAACACTTGGAATATGCTTACCTTCAAGAGGGTTCTACTCTTCCGGTTATCATTTCATCCGAACTCTCTGTAAGTGAGAAGTCTAAGCTTGTTTCCATGTTAAAAGCCCATAAACCGGCTCTAGCATGGAAAATTCATGACATCAAGGGTATAAGTCCCTCTTATTGTACGCATAAGATATTAATGGAAGATAACTATAAACCATGTGTACAAATACAAAGGCGACTAAACCCTAATATGCAGGAAGTCGTTAAAAAGGAGATTGTCAAACTCCTTGATGCAGGTCTTATTTACCCAATTTCGGATAGTCCTTGGGTGAGTCCAGTCCAATGTGTACCCAAAAAGGGTGGCATGACCGTTATCACCAATGAAGACGACCAATTAATTTCCACCAGGACTATCACGGGTTGGAGGGTATGCATTGATTACAGAAAATTAAATGATGCTACCCGAAAAGACCATTTTCCCCTTCCTTACATTGATCAAATGTTGGAAAGGTTGGCAGGAAAGAATTTTTATTGTTTTCTTGACGGTTTCTCGGGATATTTCCAAATCCCTATAGCACCCGAGGACCAAGAGAAAACCACCTTTACATGCCCTTATGGTACTTTCTCCTATCGACGTATGCCCTTTGGCTTATGCAATGCTCCTGCTACCTTCCAAAGGTGTATGGTAGCTATTTTTCATGATATGATTGAAGACTTTATGGAAGTATTCATGGATGACTTTTCAGTCTTCGGTGATTCTTTTGATTCATGTCTTCATAATCTTGAGCGTATGTTAATTCGGTGTGAAGAATCTAATCTTGTTCTTAACTGGGAAAAATGCCATTTTATGGTAAGAGAGGGCATTGTTTTAGGTCATAAAATTTCCTCTGCGGGACTGGAGGTGGACAGAGCTAAAGTAGAAGTCATAGCCAAATTACCACCACTGTCAAATGTGAAAGGTGTAAGAAGTTTTCTGGGGCACGCCGGTTTTTACCGGTGGTTCATTAAAGATTTTTCCAAAATTGCAACCCCGATGAACAAAATTCTTAAGAAAGACGCTCCATTTGTCTTTACAGACGAGTGTCTTAATGCCTTTAACCTCCTTAAAGTAAAACTCACGCAATCACCCATTCTCATATCGCCGAATTGGTCAATTCCATTCGAACTTATGTGTGATACTAGTGACTTTGCTATTGGTGCAGTCTTGGGGCAAAGAATTGAAAAACATTTCAAGCCCATTTATTATGCTAGTAAGACATTGCAAGGAGCCCAACTTAATTACACTACCACTGAGAAGGAACTCCTGGCAATTGTCTTTTCATTTGTTAAATTCCGATCCTATTTGGTACTAGCAAAGACGGTTGTCTATACAGACCATTCGGCATTAAAGTACTTGCTTGCTAAGCAAGATGCTAAACCCCGATTAATACGTTGGGTCTTGCTTTTGCAAGAATTCGACATTGATATTAAAGACAAAAAGGGGGCCGAAAACCTAGCAGCTGATCACCTTTCTCGACTTGAGAACCCGAATCTTGAGGTTCTCCATGAGACCGTTATTCAAGATAATTTTCCTGATGAAAATCTCGTGAAAATTAAGAAAATTGATGATCCCTGGTTTGTAGACATAGCCAACTATCTTGCGGGTGGATTCCTAGAAACCGGTATGTCACATCAAAAACGAAAGAAATTTTTCAGTGACATAAAATACTATTTTTGGGAAAACCCGTATCTCTTTAAATGGTGTCCCGATGGGATAATCCGTCGTTGTGTGTCCGGGGAAGAATGCAATCAAATTCTTCTCCAATGTCATCTTGGTCCCACTGGTGGACATTTCGGACCCCAAATCACGGGGAGAAAAGTCTATGAGGCCGGTTTTTATTGGCCTACCATCTTCAAGGATGCCCACCAAATTTGTAAATCATGCGATTCTTGCCAAAGGGCAGGAAAAATTAGTCAAAGAGACGAAATGCCTCAAAACATAATCTAAGTTTGTGAGGTTTTCGATATTTGGGGCATTGATTTCATGGGACCATTCCCAAAATCTAATTCCAACCAATACATACTCATTGCAGTTGACTACATGTCAAAATGGGCGGAAGCAAAGGCTCTCCCCACAAACGATGCACGAGTTGTTGTAATTTTTCTTAAAGAGCTCTTTGCCCGATTCGGTACCCCGAAAGCGTTAATTAGTGACCGTGGTACCCATTTTTGCAACACCCAATTGGAAAAGGTGTTGAAACGATATGGGGTAACCCATAAAATTTCTACATCTTATCACCCACAAACAAGTGGGCAAGTTGAAAATACAAATCGGGCACTAAAAAGGATCCTTGAGAAAACGGTTGGATCAAATCCTAAGGTGTGGTCAACGAAGCTTGACGATGCTTTGTGGGCATTTAGAACCGCCCACAAAACTCCTATTGGAACCACACCTTACCGCCTAGTCTATGGGAAGGCATGCCATCTCCTTTTGGAGATAGAGCACAAATCACATTGGGCTCTTAAGACATGCAACCTCGATCTTGAAGAAGCAGGAAACCTTCGTTTAAACCAACTTAATGAGTTGGATGAGTTGAGACAAAATGCATATGAAAACTCGCTCATATACAAGGAAAAGACAAAAGTTTGGCACGACAACCGTCTTAGGAATCTGAAAGATTTTAAAGAGGGTGATCGTGTTTTGCTATTTAACTCACGATTTAAACTTTTCCCTGGAAAACTCAAGTCCCGATGGATGGGACCATTTGTTGTTAACAAGGCTTTTCCATATGGAACGGTGGAGTTAAGGAATTCAAAAGGTGAAACGTTTAAGGTGAATGGTCACCGGGTCAAGCACTATGTTGATGGTCCCCTAGAAATCGAAGATGAGGTTAGCCTCAACTTCGAGAACAAAGCGTAAATCGAAATGGGGATGAGTTGGGTGAACGACTCGTTAAAAAAATGGTTCACAAATGTAAATATTTTGAATTGTGTGTACGATAATTTTTAGTGTTGTGCAAAATGATTTACGTTTGGACTTAAAACTGGCTAGTGTGGAAGAAAGAAGGTCAGTGAATTTTAGTTAATTGGGACGCCGTCCCATTTTCCTAGACGCCGTCCCACCTTAATGATCCTGGACGCCGTCCCATTTAACTCGACGCCGTCCCATCTTTAAGACTTGGACGCCATCCCAGGTACTGGACGCCGTCCAAGACCTCTGACTCATAAAAAAAATACGCGTTTAATACCCTATCCACCCCATTTCTCAACCACAAAACACATTTTTTATCAACTTCTCTCTGCCAAACACGAACACACTTCCAAAACCCTAATTTCCTACCTCAAATTCGCGTTTTCTTCTACCAAATCCAAGCTCCAATCATGTTTTCTAGGGTATGGTTACTTCATTTTCACATTTTTCTTTCTCAATTACTTGAATTGTATGTTTATATGTCTAATTGGTGAAAGATAAGTGTGGGGTGTTTGATTTGCATGATTATTGTTTAGATTAACATGCCTTAGTTGTTTAATTACCCATATTGAGTTGATTTTGCAAAAATTACATGTTTTTAAGGGTATGCTCATGATTCTAGGGTTTGTGGAAATTGAATCCGAATTTAGGGTGGTTAATTCATAATGTTGAGTTTATGTATGATGTTAATGAAGGTTGTGATGTGTTTAATTATTGTTGGTGATATAGATGTCAATTTGGCCGGGTCATAATTTGAATGTTCTTGAATTTTTAGCATATTGTTGAAATGTAATGAACTTATGAAATATGTATGCTTAACTTTCACTAGTTTAGGCCTGTTGAAGTAAATTGTTGGAATGAAATGCCATAATGTATGACGTTATAATGGTCATTTGAGCTAAAATTGTGAAAATTGTGTTATGATTTGTGATGAATATCATTAGAATGCAAGTTTAAATGTTATGACCTATTAACGCAACATGCTTGAGTCCTAAGTTGATGCTAAATTGTGAAGTTGTGATTTTCATTTTTGAAAGTGTATTAGCGAGTTCATATTGACTTTAGTTAGCTTTGGTTAAAAATTGTGAACATACGCTTTTGTTTAAATGATTCATAATACTTATGAACTTTGAATGGAATGATTAAATTCTCTTGCTACTCGGTTATGTTTTTAGCTAACATTAACACAATGGTCTCTATGTTCTTTTGGTTTGGTGTTATTATGTTTTGCAGGGACAATCTAGCCGAGGAGGACCAGCAAAGAGAGGCAGGACCGCAGGTTTGGCTCCACCACCACCACCACCGCAACAACATTCATCATCATCGTCTGGAGAGGAAGAAGATGAGGATCTAAATGATCCTCGAGTTTGGTTGAGACTGGTTCAAAATGACGACGACTACGCAGAAACATTTGAGAAGGTAAATAGCAGGCCTATTAATGCCATGTGGTATTTTATCTGGGGCCCGTTGGATGAGGCGGGTATGCACCGCCATGTTTCCAACTTACTAGCCATCCCCTACGGTAGGATAGTTACCCACGCATGGGAACAATTTTTCAACATCAACGAACCAATTTATCCCGTACTACTAAAAGAATTCTACTCAATGGTACGGTTTAATAATGTCCGTGATTATTTGTCAAATGATTTTCTCCAATTTCGGTTGGGGGGCGAATATAGGGGTATAAGCAGTTTTGAGCTATGCAGAGTTTTGAGTATTTTTGAGGAACTCACCGACACCCAGTTAGGTGAATACTTGCGGGGTTCCGATTACGTTGGTCGATATGTTTTTAATGACACTGTTTATTGGCGAAGAATTTGTAGGCCAAATGCATCTACACCATTCAAATCGAGCAGACACAGGTATAATGAGATTGCATCCAGGGAGGATAGACTTCTGCATCGACTCATTGCATGCACTTTCAATGCGAGAGTCGAAGGCAACGAAAAGGTTAAAACTTTGGATCTATGGATAATGGACCAAATTAAACGGGGTCACTATACCGACATTCCTGGGTTGATAGGAAACTATTTCCTGACCATCGCTACCAAGACACGGCGAGAAAAGCCGCTTCTTGGAGGCCACTACATCACCAGAATTGCTCGACACTTCAACATAGATTTCAGTCGATTACAGGAGTGTACTAACGTCATGAAACCATTAAAGAAGGTTTCTTATATCAATGCTGAAATTCTTATGAAAGATAGAAATGGGCATTTGGTACCTTTTGTGGCAGGTGGCGCGAGTGGTAGTGGCGTGCAGCAAGAACAAAAGGTAGAGGAGGAAGCAGAAATGGAGGCGCAAACGAATGTTGGTGATCAGGGCCCTTGGCATCCATCCCAATCTAGTTGGGATAATTTGATTAGTAGTGTTAATAATATGAGGTTGAGTCCGAGTGAGCAAAGGACACACACCGATCGAATGTGGGATAGTCAGCAGCGAATGGAGCAACGACAGATTGCTCAAGTGCACGATCAGGGATGGATGAGTTATGGTATTGATTGGAATAACCATAACTCAGAGTTGTTTTATTCCAACCCCGAGCAGTACTATAGGACTGGGTTGTAATTGCTATCTTATTAGGTTCAGCCGCTCTAGCGGTTCGGAACCGTCTGACACCCCAATATTACACAGATCCTCAAAAACCCACCTCCTCCTCGCCCAATTTATGATAATAACGCCGCGATGCAGGATGCTAGGAACCGGTTTGATCAGGAATACCCGCAAGGACGCCCGTACAGAGATGGTTCGGGAAACTACTTTTGGCCATATGGTAACTAATCCAGTTAAGGCCTGCGTGCCTTTGATCATTTTGTACACTATTTTCAGACAATTTAATTTGTATGGTGTGTTTTTAGACAATATTTGGTTTGTAATAATTAACTAATTGTGTGGATTTATAATGGGTGTGGTTGAAAAAACACCATTATTTTTAGTATTATTTGTGTGGTTTATTAAATTGTGCAGCGTGATTGAACTTCAAAGACTGGCATTAAGTTCAGCAACATTTGATATTATGATGTGTGTATGATGATAATCGCGGAATGGACGATGCTCTTATGCTGGCAGTAAGTTCAGCGGCATCCGTCTACATGTTCCACGATTTGCAGGTTAAAAATTGAAAATTTCTACAATCACCCTATCACTTTGCCCTCTAAATTTAATCCTTTTTCTGATTTCATGCTATAAGGGCCTTGCATGATCTCAAGTGTGGGGTGGGGAATAGAAATTTATCGGGAACTCGTTTTACTAAAATTAAGGCATTTATTTAAAAAAAAAAATTTTAAATTTTCAGGTAGCCTTAAAAACGATTAAATGTCCAAAAACCATGTTACACACACATTATGTTCTTAAAATCTAGAAAATAAATGTTGATTTATGTTTTAAATTATTAATAGTCTTTGAAGTTGCTCTATCATTCAATTATTTGGATGAAAATCCTACTAGTTTAGTAAAGCTAACTTGTAGGTCACTTGTACCAAAACGAGTGTAAACCGTGAGAGAGCGGTGATAGTATAGCGTGGTCGGAAACCAGATCTCGCGCCAGATCGAAAACCCTAAGGACGATCCTCATTGTTTCTCCTAACAAGGACAATGTTGCTTCCGACCACTTCTTATGACCAATAGGATGTATCTATTCCATCCTCAAGGAAGTAAAGTCTTCCGAATGACACACTTACTGATTTAATTCAGAAGATGTAGTCCAGACCAGTTGTAGGGTGACGAAAAATTTTGAAAAGTCATTACTAACATCGACTGGAAATCTACCAGGCCTCAACGTCAAACAGGGAAACTGGTAGTCAAAGTTTGTCTCAATGAGGGAGATTTACTAGTAAAATGGGAAGCGCACCATGATACACAAAATGTCAGTGAATTGATCAGATTCCCAGTGGATAACCTCCGAAAAGGTAAGATAACAGCTTTTAAGACTGATGAACCTCAATCTTCATGATTGATTTAACGGATTAGATGATTACCTCATAATTGTCAATGATATTCGGACGTAATGTGTATCCTCCTAAGCACATTATTTTCTTACCGGCATCGCATGGTGTTAGGTACCGTGGGAGGGATTGGCTTGACCAATAGCGGGAAACCCGCACTCATTTTTCAAAATTCAGAAAATCAGACAAAATCAGAAAACGTGCCTAGTTTTAAAACTAGCATGATATTTTCAAAAACCATAAAACGTTTTCATAAGGTCCTGATTTCCGTAGGATCAAATTTTTCGGATACTTGGCTCTAATCTCCCAAAAATGTGTGTGTGTATTTCCATTGTGTATATAGCATGAGTGTGATTACAATAAAGGTGTGTTATACTTAAAGCGTGTGTTTCATATAGCGTGAGTTGCGTTCCATATCAACGTGTGTGTATCGTGTGCTTCGAGTGATTTATGTAATGTTTGTAATCTATATTGTGTGATTGTGTTTGATATTGTTCTACTTTGTAAAGAAAGAATTGCTTGAGGACAAGCAAGGTTTAAGTGTGGGGTGTTTTGATATTGCTCAATAACATCATATATATATCTATCGCAATATCGTGTAAAAATGCTCTAGAATCAAGGATAATGAAGGCGTTTCTACAAGTAATAGGCCAAGATGTGCAAATTTGTATCGGAGAGAGATTTATAAAGAGTTTTGATGATCTATGACCTTGGTTGATCTCGATACAAGTTAAGGTCTAATTTATGCTCTAAAATGGTAAAACAAGGCATCAAAGGTGTTAGGCTTCGTCCAAATGAAAGAAGATTGAAAAGAAAACGAAACAGTAATTTTCGTTACATTGGGACGCCGTCCAAGGCTTTGGGACGCCGTCCAGCCTTTTAATGTGGGACGCCGTCCAAGTCTTTGGGACGCCGTCCAGCTCTCAAGAACGGGATGCCGTCCAGACTTTAGGACACCGTCCTGTAGTAGGTTTTCAGCTACTTTTACCTTTTGACCTACTTTCTCCACTTTAAAACCTACTGATTGAGGGACTGTTTTATCATATACGAAACCAGAGGTTACTGAGACGATTTTGGGAGCAAATTTGGTGAACTCCGAGCTCTTGAAAGAGGATCAACATCAAGTCTTCAAAGATCAAAACCTTCTCCATCCAAGATTCATTCTCTATTAGGTTGTTTTCTTGTCCTCCAACAATGAAATCTACTTATCAGTTGATTGTTATTTTGTTTGTAATTATGATTGTTGGCTAAACTCTATAATGTTCATCTAGATAAATAACTGAGATGTTGAATGTTTACTTTTGATTGATTGTTATTATGCACGATAGTTTGATGTTTGAATACAAGAACCATTCTTGTTAAAGCTTAATCCTTTCGATTCAACTAGTTGATATGTTCATTTGATTAAGAAACATCATCTTGTTAAATTAATGTATTGATTTACATCTAGTGACATGTGTTTATCCATCTTTTACCAAAAGGGATAAGTTGAGTTCAAATGGTTAGTTTATATAAGGATGTAAGAACGACTCTTGTAGATACTTTCGGATAGCCTAATTGATATGTGTAGTTATATAGGTGAACGATCAATTCCCTAGATATTGTTATACATATTTTCATTACTCGATTCCATATAACTAATAGGTGTTAGTAATTTGCCTTATCTAGTGACGTTTATAGGGATCTTATTACCACACTAAATTGATTACTTGGGTTGGGTGAATTGAGCATTTAACCGGACCAAGGGAATGAACTAGGCTAAATCATAAGTTGACATAGGAGTGGATCATGATCAACACACCATTGACTTGATCATTCTTCAAGTCTTTAGACTAGTTGAATTAGTTGATTACAAATAGGAGGTCTTAGATGACAAGAACATCACTTGCGTCTTGTAATCCCGTTTGAGTGTTTACTCAAGACTACTCTTGGTGAACCGATCAATTAGTTCTCGTGCATAACCAATCAATCCGGTCTTAATCTTAAATAACATTCAACATCGAGGGTAAAAAGTCTAGATGAGCATTTTTCCTTAAATTGATATCAAATCTATCTTACTTACTTTCTTTGCACTTATTTTCATCTTATAAACTTAAAAGACCAAAAATATTGTTTTTACATTTATCCTTCTCTGATTTTGCTAAATCGTTAAATAGCCACCAAAACATAAAACTTGTACCTTTAAGCTTCATTTACTTAGTTAATCATAATATAGTTTATAATTCTAGTTTGACTAATACAACTGTCCTTGGAACGATACACGGAACTAAACCAGTTACTATACTACTACACGATCGGGTACACTACCCGTTAGTGTGTAGCAATCTCTAATCGGTATTTTTCCATATTATTTTATACAACAATTCATACACCACTTTTCGCATATCAACAATCAATCACTGCTCGTCCAAAAATCTCGGGTAGGGTCCCAGTTCACACTATACATATCCTGACAAGCTAGGTACAGGTCATAAGAAGGATTCGGTCTCGGAGGAGTAACAGACATATAATCGGGAATGGTAGTTCGCGTTGGAATATACGCCTCCGGGTTATGACGCATTTGACACTGAATTTGTCGCTGATGGATCTCCCACTGATTGTGGGCCCTAATTCCCCTAACATCGTACTCAACCCTGTCAACACGCTCTCCCAAATGACCCAACTCTGTTCCAAACTGTCCTAGTGTTGTGTTAATCGACCCATAATTTTGTTGGTGCCAAGTCATCAAACCCTCATTATACCTACGCTGCTCTGCCAACATCCACTGATTATGCTCCACCTGAGCATGATATGCTGACTTGCTGTCCCTAAACTCGATATGAAGACCGTCGACACTGTTCACCAACGAATTCCAACTCTCTTCACCCATTGACCACGTACCCTGTACGTTCGCACCACTTGAGCTACCAGCCTCATACGTGGGTCGACTAGCCCACATCCACGTCTACGACCTGCACCTTCACCTGGCTGTTGCTGTTGCTGTTGCTCTTCATCAGACCACAAAACCCAACCCGCTGGACCACGACGAATAAACTCAGCCTTAGAGAAAAACAGAATATTGGTGGGCATCGCCTCAACTCCCACCACATCACACCTACTCGTCGGGACCGAAAACGCCCGAGCTAACCTAGTAACAAAATGCCCACCTAACAATGGGCGTTCTGTGCGGTTGTCCAGTCCGATTTCCTGCAACCATACCCCTAACATACATGGGACATCGATCGGCTCCCTCAGTTTAATTTGTTGTAGGATCCAAAGATCCCTTCGCTGAATTTTGTTCGCGTTTCTCCTCGCCATAAACATCGTAGCGATCATCTTAAAAATTATTCGATCCTCAGGAAGTCTAAGCATCGACTGAACACTTCGACTCGAACTAAACGGACCAGCACTAGCAGTTGCCACAGTCGGCCAATAATCACTTTCACTGAAAACTTGCTCCCCAAACACTCTGCAATTCATCAAATGCCACTTCAAATCATTATCAGTCAACTCAAGATATAGATCTAATGCCCGAGCCAACTCAACTTTAGACATGCGACGCTCTACCCGCCAAGACTAAACATCAAGAAATCTGCCTCGGTCGGAGAGACTCGAGGTCGACAGCTAACAGTTGAGAAAAACTCTATAGTTATCTGCTCATAAATATCTTCATTAATCTCAAATAACCTTTCATAAGGTCTCAACTCATTACCCGCATAAACTACCCACAAGTAACGACGCAACTCCCGAACAATATTAGGACCCGCTGATGAAAGATGCGACCAATCTAAATAATAAGTTCGCTCAATTGGACGAGCGCTATTTGTTGTGAACCTTTCCTCCAAATCCTCATCATTCGAGATGTGAGATAACCATAATTCAGGATTATTCGATGGTTGCCTTGGTTGTTCCTGGGTTCCTCTTGATCTCTACATTCATGAAACAAGTAAAGAAAACAAAACACCAAACTCAAAAGTTAGTGTTAGTCATAATAATAAATACCAAGTACCATTCACAACCAAACCATGTTTCATGTCAATCCACTTTTGAAAACAATCTCCAAGTTAACAAATAAAACTTGTAAAACAATGCCAAGACCACAATCTATCTCATATCATACGATCATGTAAACCAATTCATCATATCAACTATGCTCACTTAACACCGTTACCAAAATATTAGCAAACACGACTACTCATAACACTTCTTAACTTCCAAAAATCTAGAAAAGTTCATCATGTGTGCCAATCTTAACCAATGCAAATTACTACCACCAACATGCTCATCACAACTCAAAAATACATGTTTCATCCTCACTAGCATGGCATCATAAACAACTAAACCAATTTTACATCAAGTCATTCAAACCATTATGACCCGCCCATATGAACACAACCCACACTAGTTCAAAAACACATAAACGATTCAAGGACTAGATCAATTTCAAGCTTAAAACACCTTAATTACCTACAAATTCGCAATTCTCAAATATACAAACCCTAGAACAATTGCAACTTCTAAAAACACCAAGTAAATCATGCAATTAAAGCATATAATGATTATCTAACAAAACCCATCACTAATTAGAACACAAAATCCCAATTAAAGAAACCCCACACTAATTCATCACATAAATCAAAGATTAAGCAATTAATTACATACAATAAGAAGAAATTAGTAAGATAGGAAACAAAATCGGACCATTGGGTTAATCATTCTTACAAGATTTGAAGTTAATTGCACAAGAAACTTAAGACTTGAAAATTAGGGTTTGTAAGATCTATGTGTTTGTAGGTGTAAAAGAGGTGTTGTGAATGAAAAGAATGAAGGAATGGGGAGTAAATACAGCTGGTACCCATTTTTTATTTTGTGTGGTGGAGAAAATTCGGATTTATTTCAATTAAAAAGCAAAGATTGCTGCCCGACAGGAATCGCGCGGCTTACCAGGTTTTCGCGCGGCGCGCCAAAGAGCCGCGCGGCGCGCCTTATAACTAAAAAGCGAGGTCGGGAGTTTTCAAATATCTGGCACATCAGGCTTTTTTTATGTGGAGCGGCGCGCATAAATATGGAGCGGCGCCCCAAATGCTGTTTTCTCAAAAATTCGCAATTTTAAGCCATTTTAACCCATTTTCTCAACCTAAAAACCCCCAAACAACCCCAACAAAAATCCGAGCATGATCACATTGCACATATCATCAAACAAGCACAAAACATACAAACTATACAACAATGTGAAGTTTATTACCGAGTCATTCACAAGACTCGTTTCCAACTTCAAGTAACCTTATGATCGGGTTCAACGTGAACCCCATCATCAATCTCCAATGGACCATCGAAATATTTCTTCACACGATGTCCATTAACCTTAAAGGTCGTACCACTAGCATTTTTCAACTCAATCGCACCGTAAGGGTATACCTTAACAACCTCAAATGGTCCCGTCCACCGGGACTTAAGTTTTCCCGGTAAAAGCTTCAATCTAGAGTTAAACAAAAGCACTCGATCGCCTTCATTAAACTCTTTTGGACCCTTTAAGTTCCTATCATGCCATTGCTTGGTTTTCTCCTTATAAATCAACGAATTTTCATACGCATCAAGGCGTAATTCCCCAAGCTCATTCAATTGCCCCGTCCTTAGGCGTCCGGCTTCCTTCAAATCCAAATTGCACTTTTTAAGTGCCCACATAGCCTTATGCTCAATTTCCAACGGGAGATGGCACGCTTTCCCATAAACCAACCGATAAGGAGTGGTACCAATTGGCATTTTGAAGGCGGTTCTAAACGCCCACAAAGCTTCATCGAG
This sequence comes from Rutidosis leptorrhynchoides, assembly GCF_046630445.1. NCBI lineage: Eukaryota > Viridiplantae > Streptophyta > Magnoliopsida > Asterales > Asteraceae > Rutidosis > Rutidosis leptorrhynchoides. Next base: position 577,850,985 of record NC_092336.1, on the reverse strand, counting down.
CTTATTCGCCCACTCCTTCGGATTCGACCCCACAGTCTTCTCAAGAATCCTTTTGAGAGCTCGATTGGTATTTTCAACTTGTCCGCTCGTTTGGGGATGGTATGAAGTAGAAACCTTATGGAGAACTCCATATCACTTCAATACCTTCTCCATTTGGGCGTTACAAAAATGAGTACCCCTATCGCTAATTAAAGCTTTAGGAGTTCCAAATCGAGAGAATAAACGCTTAAGAAAGGAAATCACAACTCGTGCATCGTTTGTGGGCAAAGCTTGAGCTTCGGCCCATTTAGACACGTAGTCAATAGCAACGAGTATGTAACTATAATTCTGAGATTTCGGAAATGGCCCCATAAAGTCAATCCCCCAAACATCAAATACTTCACAAACTTGGATGCTTTGTTGAGGCATCTCATCCTGTTTGGTGACTTTACCGGCCCTTTGACAAGAATCGCACGACTTGCAAATCCGGTGGGCATCCTTGAAAATTGTCAGCCAAAAGAAGCCGGCATCATAAACTTTACGCCCCGTGATTTGGGGTCCAAAATGCCCACTGGTAGGCCCACTATGGCACTCGGTCAAAATACGCATACACTCCTCACCGGAAATGCACCGGCGGATAACCCCATCGGGACAACAACGAAAAAGATAGGGAGCCTCCCAGAAATAGTACTTAAGGTCACTGAAGAATTTCTTCCTCTTTTGATGCGACCACCCTTTTTCCAAGAATCCCCCAATGAGATAATTAGCAATGTCCACGTACCACGGCTCGTCTACCTTGTCCATTGCCATGAGATATTCATCGGGAAAATCATCATGGATATCCGATTCGTGAAGGACTTCGAGATTTGGGTTCTCGAGTCTAGACAAGTGGTCAGCCGCTAGATTTTCAGCACCCTTCTTATCCCGGATCTCGATGTCGAATTCTTGCAAAAGCAAGATCCATCTAAGCAGTCGAGGTTTCGCATCCGGTTTCGAAAATAGGTACTTCAGAGCAGAATGGTCCGTAAAAACAATAGTCTTAGATAAGACTAAGTAGGACCGGAACTTATCAAACAAAAAGACCACCGCGAGGAGCTCCTTTTCAGTGGTAGTATAATTCAATTGCGCTCCCTGCAAGGTCTTGCTTGCATAGTAGATGGGTCAAAAATGTTTCTCGATCCTTTGACCCAAAACAGAGCCAACAGCAAAATCGGAAGCATCGCACATAAGCTCGAATGGAAGGGACCAATTCGGAGCAATTATGATTGGTGCATTGATCAGTTTCTCCTTAAGAAGATCGAATGCCTTTTGGCACTCGTCGGAGAAATTCCAAGGCGTGTCCTTTTTGAGGAGTTTGTTCATCGGGTTAGCAATTTTAGAAAAATCCTTAATAAATCGCCGGTAAAAACCGGCGTGCCCGAGAAAACTTCGAACACCCTTAACATCGGTGGGAGGTAGAAGGTTCTTAATAGCTGTTACCTTCGCAGGATCCACCTTGATACCGTCCCTAGAAATCTTGTGCCCTAGAACTATGCCCCCTTGAACCATGAAATGGCACTTTTCCCAGTTGAGCACAAGATTAGACTTCTCACACCGTTCCAACATCCGTTCTAAATTAAGAAGGCATGAATCAAAAGTGTCACCGAAGACCGAAAAGTCATCCATGAACACCTCCATGCAATCCTCTATCATATCGTGGAATATGGCCATCATGCACCTTTGAAAAGTGGCTGGAGCATTGCAAAGGCCAAAGGGCATGCGTCGGTATGAAAATGTGTCATACGGGCACGTGAAAGTAGTTTTCTCCTGGTCCTCGGGCGAGATAGGAATTTGAAAATAGCCCGAAAAACCATCAAGAAAACAATAAAAGTTGTTTCCCGCTAACCTCTCTAGAATTTAATCCATGAAAGGTAACGGGAAGTGGTCTTTACGTGTGGCGTCGTTCAACTTTCGATAGTCAATACAAACACGCCACCCCGTGACAGTCCTAGTGGAAATTAACTCATTTTTATCATTGGTGGTAAGAGTCATACCACCTTTCTTAGGTACACAGTGTACCGGGCTAATCCAAGGACTGTCAGAGATCGGGTAAATCAAACCTGCATCGAGGAGCTTAATGATCTCTTTCTTTACGACATCTTGCATGTGCGGGTTCAACCTCCTTTGACGTTGCACCACAGGTTTGGAGTTATCCTCCATTAGGATTTTGTGGGTGCAATATGAGGGACTAATACCCTTAATGTCGTGAATTTTCCACGCAATGGCCGGTTTATGGGCCTACAGCATGGTTACAAGCTCAGTTTTCTGACCTGTAGTAAGAGAAGAATAAATAATTACCGGAAGCTTAGACTCCTCCTGCAAATAAGCGTATTTCAAATGATCTGGAAGTGGCTTCAATTCTAACTCGGGAGGTTCTTCAATTGAAGACTTGCTCCGGTAATCCGCATCACGCTCGAGTTCCTTGAACTCCTCCTCAGTCGGCTCATAGCCATTTTCCATCAAGGTGGTCAAAATATCCACCTCCTCAACCTGCAACTCTTCATCAATTTCAACCAATGAACACTCTCCTGAACCCTGTAACTCTGGGAATTCTTGCAATAACTAAGAGTGGACATTCATAGTGTTAAGAAAATAGCATACATCATCGGTGTACGCAGGGTATTTTAAAGTATGGTCGATTGAAAAAGTTTCATGCAAATTATCTATCCGAAGGGTCAACTGTTGGCCATATACATCAATGATACACCTAGCAGTATTTAAAAATGGCCGACCCAAAATCAGTGGAATCCTATCATCCACTTCCATATCTAACACCACGAAATCGGCCAGGAAAACCAACGACCCGGTCTTAACTAGCATATTCTCGATAATTCCACGAGGGAATTTAATAGAGCGGTCTGCTAGCTGAATAGCCATACGCGTGGGTTTCAACTCCCCAGGGTCTAGCTTCAAATAAATAGAGTAGGGCATTAAATTTATGCTAGCCCCCAAATCTGCCAACGCCCTCATACAATCCAAGTTACCCAGTAAACAAGGAATGGTAAAACTCCCAGGATCCTCAAGCTTCTCGGGAAGCTTGTTTACAACTACCGATGAGCATGCGGCATTCAACCTAACTGAAGACACGTTCTCCAGCTTCTTCCTGTTAGTTAGCAAGTCCTTAAGAAACCTTGCATACTTGGGCATACCTGCAATCACATCAATAAAAGGCAAATTAATGTTAACTTTTTTAATCAAGTCCATGAACTTGGACTTTTCTGCCTCCAACTTCTCCAGTCTCTGCTTCCTTGGGAATGGGAGCAGTGGTTGATACTCTTTAACTACCGGTTTAACAGCAACAGTTTCCGGTACCCTCACAACCTTCTCAATCACCTGTTCCGGCTCCTTATCCCCCTCCGGTTCACTAACAACTACCGGCTCACTATCCTTAACCAACGGAACTCGTAAATCATACTCATCGGGCTTACTCGGTGAATCATATGCTAAACCACTACGGGTAGTGATAGCATTAACGTGCCTATTCTTCGGGTTGTTATCGGTCTTACTTGGTAACTCCCCCGGTTTCCTCACATTATTCTGGCTAGCAAGCTGACCAATTTGTTTCTCTAGATTCTGAATCGCTGCTTGTTGATTTCAAAACATTGGATCATTCTTCTCATTGTTCTGAGTAACAGTAATAACAAGCTGAGTTTGAGAAATCACAAGCTTCTCGATCATAGCTTCAAGATTGGACTTTTTCTCTTCGGCCTGGGGTTTTTGAAAATACCCGGGAGCTTGCTGTTGATATCCTTCACTAGAACCTGGCTGGAACCTCGAACCTTGATTACCTTGAGGATTATAGGGATTGTTGAAATTCCTATTAAATTGCGCACGTCCCTGAAACTGATTGTTGTTCTGTTGACTAATATAAGCAATCTCTTCCTTCTGATTCATAGTCAAACCTGCATCACAATCTTTTGCCAGATATAATCCCCCACAATACTCACAACCAACCTTCATACCATGAATATCCTTATTTATCTTCTCCAAATTCCTACCAAAGGAATCCAACTTAGCACTTATAGACCCAAAATCGTCATATGCACCATGGGTTTCGGTTCTCTTAACTGAAGCTGAATGGAATGACTCATGATCTTGATGCCATTTGTGAGAATAAGCAGCTTGCTTTTAAATTATCTCTAGCGCCTCTTCTTCGGTCTTATCCATTAACGTACCACCTGCTGCTTGATCAATAGTCTGACGAGTTGGGATATCACAACCCTTATAGAAAATCTGGACCTTCTGTAAATCATTTAACCCGTGTTGCGGACACAAGCGTAGCATATTAGAATAACGGTCCCAAGCATCAAATAGTGTCTCACTGCTCTTTTTTCTGAATTGAGAAATTTCTGCTTGAAGTCTAGCAGCTCGAGATGCAGGGAAAAACTTCGATAAAAACTTATCCATCAAAATCTCCCAAGAGGTAATCGTACCCTCTGGTTGCTTATCTAACCATCTCTTTGCTTCTCCCTTAAGAGTCCAAGGAAAAAGCCTTGTCTTGATCGACGTATCGACAACCTCATGCAACTTAAACAAATTGCAAACATCATTGAAAACACGAATATGCTCGTTAGCATCCTCACTATCCTTGCCATGAAATTGGCAGTCAGAAGAAATCAAACTCAGGATCGGCCCTGTAATTTGAAAAGGCTGAGTGATGTTCGGTTGAGTAATCGAATTGCCTTGGCCCCCTCGTGTGGCCTTCAACTTTTCTGCCATAGTCTGAGGACGAGGTGGTTGTTCTTGGTCAGCCATATCTTCAGTCTCGAAAAGATCTAATGAAATGTAAGATTCTTCTTCTTCTCTGATTTCAGGTGGTGTATCGGGCACCACAGTCTTAGAACTACTTCCCAAATTAATTATATTAGCACTTGAAGAAAAAGATGAATCCACTGTAGACTGTTGCTCTTGACTTAACGCTCTGAATAACTCTCTTTCGGGTTCTGCAAATGGTTGAAGAATCAGAGAATTAGAAGAACGCGTATGTGGCATGCACTCCCTGTTATCTGCGAAATCACAACTAACAACTGATTAAACGCACCGATTCAACTGAGAATAACGAAAAGAAATAATAAACTATAAGTAAACTAAACTAAGAACAATTAGATAACAATCTTAATTTTCGACACAACTGTCCCCGGCAGCGGCGCCAAAAACTTGATGTGTAATATCGTGTCTATAATTTATATTGGAAAAAAATGCCGATTAAATGATTACTACACACTAACGGGCAGTGTACCCGATCGTGTAATAGTATAAAATTGGTAATTCCAAAATTGTTCCAAGGACAGTTTTAACGTGAGAATTAAGATTGCAACTAATAAAGTAAACTAAGTTAATCTATGAAAATTGAAAGTACGAGATAGTTTGTTTTGTGGCTATTTAACGATTAGCCAAATCAAAGATTGATTAAAAGTAAAAGACGATATTTTTGTATTTTTAAGTTTATAAAAATAAATGCTGACTCAACAAAAAGTAAAGATATTTGAATTCAATAGATAAAAGAATGTTCGCCTAGATCTCCTATTCGCAGTGTTGGATGACTTGTTATTACGCACTAGTTCTATTTATCAATGCATGCAATTACAGAGTCAGTTTACCCAGAGTTCTCTTTTAGCAAACACGTCAAACTAGGATTTATTGGCTTAGGGTTCCCTTTCACCAAAGACCTCTTTCGTTTGTGACTTAGTAATTAGCTAATTATAAGATTAAGATTCAATTGGTTACGCGTTCGCTCCACACAATTCACCCCTATTTTGTTCAATCAATGTTACCCGGTTTACCCCCTTGGTCCAGTAAGCACCCAATCGGTTAAGACAAATCAATTGGAAATTAGATCACTAAATTGAAACAGGGTTCCCTTTGTTCAAACAAGATTCACTAATCAACCTAGTAACAATAATCAATACCCACAAGAATGGTTCTTAATCAAAACTCATAATTATCATGCATTAATCAATAAAACATTAAAGTATCATCCAAACACATGCAAATATTCAATCTAGACAAACATTAAAAGCTTAGCCAATCATGGCTAGAACAAAAATCACAAATAAATAATTAAAGGTATTCATAATGATGATAAGAATTAAACCTAATGAATATTGTGTTCTTGATTGATAGACGGATCGAGACTTGTTTTCGGAATGATTGATGTGTTAGAATGACCTTGAGAAACCCCAAAAATCACCTAAGTTCGTCAAAAAGCTGCTGGAAATCGTCTGGATGCGAAAGTGTCAAGTTAGGGTATTTTTCGGGCTTTAAATAGGAAACAAAAAACTGAACCGGGCTCAAAGTGGCGCGGCGCGCCAGGCACCTGCGCGGCGCACCGATACCCTGCGCGGCGCGCCATATAACTGTGATCTGACTTCTAGATACCTGAAAACTGTCGAACTGATTTTTATGCCCATTGGAGCGGCACGCCACCTTTTGGAGCGGCGCTCCAGACCTCTTTTTGCTGAATCTGAGCTGAAAACTCACTAAAATCACCTGTTTTCGAACCAAACTCGAATCAAACCAATCCCTTTAACTTGCTTTCATATAAGATCACTAAAAACCTTCAAATATCTTCAAAATTCATCTCCTTGGTCTTAGAACTCGAACTTTCACAACTCTTATCAAAATATCACCAAATCGTATCCAAAAGGACAAAAATGTACCCGATATCGCTAAGGAAAACGCGTATGAAATATGCGATATCAGTGAGACGATCAACTATTACCTAAATAGTATCATAACCACTTGCAGTCCTTGGAAATTTAGTAATGAAATCCATGGTAATGTTTTCCCATTTCCATTCCGGGATTTCAGGTTGTTGTAGTAGACCTGATGGTTTCTGATGTTCAGCTTTGACCTTAGAACACGTCAAACATTCTCCTACATATTTAGCAATATTGGCTTTCATACCCGGCCACCAAAAGTGTTTCTTGAGATCTTTATACATCTTTCCCGCTCCGGGATGTATTGAATATCTGGTTTTATGTGCTTCTTTAAGTACCATTTCTCTCACATCTCCAAACCTTGGTACCCAAATTCTATCAGCCCTATATCGGGTTCCGTCTTCCCGAATATTAAGATGTTTCTCTGATCCTTTGAGTATCTCATTCTTCAACTTTCCTTCTTTTACAACCCCCTGTTGCGCCTCCTTTATTTGAGTAGTAAGGTTAGTACGAATAATTATATTTATAGCTTTTACCCGTATAGGTTCTCTGTCCTTTCTAATCAAAGCGTTGGCTACCACATTCGCCTTCCCCGGGTGGTATCGAATCTCAAAATCATAATCATTCAACAGTTCAATCCACCTGCGTTGTCTCATATTCAGTTGCTTCTGATTAAATATATGTTGGAGACTTTTGTGGTCGGTATATATAATACTTTTCACTCCATATAAATAATGCCTCCAAGTCTTTAATGCAAAAACAACAGCACCCAATTCCAAATCGTGAGTTGTATAATTTTTCTCGTGAATCTTCAATTGTCTAGACGCATAAGCAATCACCTTCGTTCGTTGTATTAATACACAACCGAGACCTTGCTTTGATGCGTCATAATAAATCACAAAATCATCATTCCCTTCAGGCAATGACAATATAGGTGCCGTAGTTAGCTTTTTCTTCGATAACTGAAACGCCTTCTCTTGTTCATCCTTTCATTCAAATTTCTTCCCTTTATGCGTTAATGCAGTCAAGGATTTTGCTATTTTGGAGAAATCTTGGATGAATCTTCTGTAGTAACCATCCAATCCTAAAAATTGACGTATATGCTTCGGAGTTTTTGGGGTTTCCCACTTTTCAACTGTTTCGATCTTTGCCGGGTCCACCTGGATACCTTCTTTGTTCACTATGTGATCGAGGAATTGAACTTCTTCCAACCTAAATGCACACTTTGAAAACTTAGCGTACAGTTTTTCTTTCCTCAATACTTCTAGCACTTTTCTCAAATGTTCTTCGTGCTCTTGATCATTCTTTGAGTAAATAAGTATGTCATCGATGAAAACAATGACAAACTTGTCAAGATATGGCCCACACACTCGGTTCATAAGGTCCATGAACACAGCTGGTGCATTAGTCAATCCAAACGGCATAACCATAAACTCGTAATGACCATAATGCATCCTAAAAGCAGTTTTTAGAATATCATCCTCCTTTACTCGCATTTGATGATATCCAGAACGTAAATCAATTTTCGAATAAACCGACGAGCCTTGTAGTTGATCAAATAAGTCGTCAATTCTCGGTAGTGGATAACGGTTTTTGATGGTAAGTTTATTCAACTCTCTGTAGTCAATACACAACCTAAATGTACCATCCTTCTTCTTGACAAACAAAACAGGAGCTCCCCATGGTGATGTGCTTGGTCGAATGAAACCACATTCTAATAGTTCTTGCAGTTGGTTTTGCAGTTCTTTCATCTCACTGGATGCGAGTCTGTAAGGAGCACGAGCTATTGGTGCAGCTCCTGGTACAAGATCTATTTGAAATTCAATAGATCGATGTGGAGGTAGTCCCGGTAATTCTTTCGGAAATACATCGGGAAATTCTTTTGCGACGGGAACATCATTGATGCTCTTTTCTTCAGTTTGTACTTTCTCGACGGTGTGCTAGAACAGCATAGCAACCTTTTCTTATTAGTTTTTGTGCCTTCAAATTACTAATTAGATGTAGCTTCGTGTTGCCCTTTTCTCCGTACACCATTAAGGGTTCTCCTTCTTCTCGTACAATGCGAATTGCATTTTTGTAACATACGATCACTGCTTTCATCTCCTTCAGCCAGTCCATGCCAACTATTACATCAAAACTCCCTAACTCTACTGGTATCAAATCAATCTTAAATATTTTGCTACCCAGTTTAATTTCTCGATTTCGGCATATATAATCTGCTGAAATTAATTTACCGTTTGCTAATTCGAGTAAAAATTTAATATCCAATGGCGTCAATGGATAACTTAATTTACCACAAAAATCTCTACTCATGTAGCTTCTATCCGCACCCGAATCAAATAAAATGTAAGCAGATTTATTGTCAATAAGAAACGTACACGTAACAAGCTCCGGGTCTTCCTGTGTCTCTGCCGCATTAATATTGAAAACTCTTTCGCGGCCTTGTCCATTCGTGTTCTCCTGGTTCGGGCAATTTCTAATAATGTGGCCCGGTTTTCCACATTTATAACAAACTACATTTGCATAACTTGCTCTGACACTACTTACTCCACCATTACTCGTTCCGACACCATTTGTTCCTTTCGTTCTGTTAACCCCTGGTCCGTAGACCTCACACTTCGCCGCGCTATGACCATTTCTTTTACACTTGTTGCAAAATTTGGTGCAAAACCCCGAGTGATACTTTTCACACCTTTGGCATAGCTGCTTCTGATTGTTGTTGTTGTTGCGTTTGTTATTGTTGTTGGGATGATTGTTATAGTAGTTGTTGTTGTTGTTGTTGTGACGTTTGTTGTAGTTGCGATTGATGTTGCGATTGTTGGGATAGTTGTTGTTGTTTTGGTGACTCTTATCACTGTTTTCCTCCCACTTTCTTTTGACTAGCTTCACGTTGGCCTCTTCGGCCGCCTGTTCTTTAATTCTTCCCTCAATCTGGTTTACTAGTTTGTGAGCCATTCTACATGCCTTTTGTATGGAGGCAGGCTTGTGTGAACTTATATCTTCTTGGATTCTCTCCGGTAACCCTTTCACAAACGCGTCGATCTTTTCTTCCTCATCTTCGAACGCTCTCGGACACAATAGGCACAATTCTGTTAATCGTCTTTCGTACGAAGTAATATCGAATCCCTGTGTTCGTAACCCTCTAAGTTCTGACTTGAGCTTATTGACCTCGGTTCTGGGATGGTACTTCTCATTCATCAAGTGCTTGAATGCTGACCACAGTAGCGCGTAAGCAGCATCTTGTCCCACTTGCTCTAGATAGGTATTCCACCATGTTAATACAATACCTGTGAAGGTATGCGTAGCGTACTTCACTTTGTCTCCTTCAGCACACTTACTTATGGCAAACACCGATTCAACTTTCTCGGTCCACCATTTCAATCCGATTGGTCCTTCGGTCCCATCAAATTCTGAAGGTTTGCAGGCAGTGAATTCCTTGTAGGAGTATCCTACACGATTTCTTGCGCCGTTAGCTGTATTGCTAGATTCAGAGTTATTGTTGGTATGTAGCGCGGCCTGTACTGCGGCTATGTTTGAAGCAAGAAAGGCACGAAATTCCTCTTCGCTCATATTCAAGGTGTGTCGAGTAGTCGGTGCCATTTCCTTCAAAATAGTCAAATGAAACAAGTTAATCATACAGAATATTAAGAGTAGTCAATAGTATCTCGTAGTATAATATGAACTCATTTATAAAAGCTTTTTCTTCATATTAGCATTTTATAAGTTTAAATTCGGGTACTACCTACCCGTTAAGTTCATACTTAGTAGCTAATATACAATTCAACTACTACAATTCCATATGAAAAATTGATTATAATAATATATCACATATAAATATTCTTCAAACTTACAACTTCGCTATATTACATATAACATGAAATATAGTACACTATGATACATGACAGTTTTGAAGATAAATCTAGTTAATACGCAAGTAGTTCAGCAAAGGAAATAAAGACACGTAATTCATAAGTTCAGAAACAAGTCATGCATTCTGGTTTTACTAAGACGACTTCCCATCCTTGGTCTTGTGGAAAATAACCGTTATGACCATTGGCTACGCAGCATGTTGTAATGTCGTCAAAAGGACGAGGGTTTCGTAATGTCCAACAGCCCCGTAATAATCTAAAAACCTTGTTTCTCACCCCAACTACTGAATCCGTCACTTGTGGGAAAGTTTTATTTAAAAGCTGCAATCCGATGTTATTTTTCTCACTTTGGTAAGAAGCGAACATCACTAACCCGTAAGCATAACATGCTTCTTTATGTTGCATGTTAGAAGCTCTTTCTAATTCACGAAATCCTATGTTGGGATATGTTGAGTCAAAATAGGTTCTTAACCCGTAGCGTAAAATTGCATTTGGGTTCCCCGCATTTAACGCTTTAAAGAAAACACGGCGTAACTTAAAGTCTCCCCAATGTGATATGCCCCATCTATTACAAACTAAGGCATTTTTGGAAAGTCTTTCAAATGTTTGACAAGTTAATTTCGCCATAACTAAATGTACTGATGAATTCTGACCGACTCTAGACAAGATTTCCTCAATCATATCCTCTGGTAGGTCTTCTAGAATATTCGGTTGTCTACCCTTAACGTCCATTTTATTTTTATACTGTAAAATAGACAAGGATTAGATTTGTAATAACAAACAATACAAGCAATTTTTACATAGAACATAAAAGTACAAGCACACTACAATACATTTATTACACAACATGCTCACACCCCTCTAATCTAAATCACTGGTTTCTTCTTCTTCGGAATTGGTTCTTTTTCCTAATCTTCTAGGGATATATGATGTTCCTCTAATACGAGTCGTCGTTTTCCATATTGGTTTAGAAAAACCTGGTGGTTTAGAGGTTCTCGGGTTATTGTCACGATATTGAAAATACGGGTGTTGACGGTACATATAAAGTTCATCGGGGTCGGAATCAGATTTCTCTATTTTGATGCCTTTTCCCTTATTATTTTTTTTGCCTCATTAAATTGGGTCGGGGTAATTTCTATAACATCATCGGAATCCTCATCAGGATCCGATTCATCGGAAAATTGGTAATTTTCCCAATATTTTGCTTCCTTAGCGGAAACACAATTGACCATTATTAACTTTGGTCCATTGGTTGAGGATTTTCTTTTATTTGACCGGTTTTCTGTGGTTCCTACTATTCCCCCCTCCGGAACCTCTTCTTCTTCCGGTTCCTCTTCTTCTGGTTCCTCTTCTTCCGGTTCCTCTTCTTCTGGTTCTGCTTCCTCTTCTTCCGGTTCTTCGGGAACTTGTGAATCTTGCCAATATATATTCGACTCTTCGTTATTATTAGGTGAGTCAATGGGATTTGTGCTAGAGGTAGACATCTATCACACAATATCAACCATGTTAAGAGATTAATATATCACATAATATTTACATGTTAATAATATATAGTTTCCAACAAAAATGTTAAGCAATCATTTTTAAAGAAAACACGGTCGAAGTCCAGACTCACTAATGCATCCTAACAAACTCGATAAGACACACTAATGCAAATTTTCTGGTTCTCTAAAACCAACGCTATGATACCAACTGAAATGTCCCGTTCATGTTGATTATAAACGTTCCATATTAATTGATTTCGTTGCGAGGTTTTGACCTCTATATGAGACGTTTTTCAAAGACTACATTCATTTTCAAAACAACCATAACCTTTATTTTATCAATAAAGGTTTTAAAAACATTACGTAGATTATCAAATAATGATAATCTAAAATATACTGTTTACACACGACCATTACATAATGGTTTACAATAGAAATATATATTACATCGACATATATTTCTTGAATGCAGTTTTTATACAATATCATACAAACATAGACTCCAAATCTTGTCCTTATTTTAGTATGCAACAGCGGAAGCTCTTAGTATTCACCTGAGAATAAACATGCTTTAAACGTCAACAAAAATGTTGGTGAGTTATAGGTTTAACCTATATATATCAAATCGTAACAATAGACCACAAGATTTCATATTTCAATACACATCCCATACATAGAGATAAAAATCATTCATATGGTGAACACCTGGTAACCGACATTAACAAGATGCATATATAAGAATATCCCCATCATTCCGGGACACCCTTCGGATATGATATAAATTTTGAAGTACTAAAGCATCCGGTACTTTGGATGGGGTTTGTTAGGCCCAATAGATCTATCTTTAGGATTCGCGTCAATTAGGGTGTCTGTTCCCTGATTCTTAGATTACCAGACTTAATAAAAAGGGGCATATTCGATTTCAATAATTCAACCATAGAATGTAGTTTCACGTACTTGTGTCCATTTTGTAAATCATTTATAAAACCTGCATGTATTCTCATCCCAAAAATATTAGATTTTAAAAGTGGGACTATAACTCACTTTCACAGATATTTCCTTCCTCGGAAATAAGACATGGCCACGGATCGATTCACGAACCTATACAAATATGTACATATATATCAAAGTATGATCAAAATATAATTACAACCATTTTTATTATGTTTTAAAGATTTGAGTGTATTAAGTCAGCTGTCCTCGTTAGTAACCTACAACTAGTTGTCCACAGTTAGATGTACATAAATAAATCGATATATATTATCTTGAATCAATCCACGACTCGTGTATACACATCTCAGGCTAAATCACAACTCAAAGTATATATATTTTTGGAATCAACCTCAACCCTGTATAGCTAACTTCAACATTACTGCATATAGTGTGTCTATGGTTGTTCCAAATAATATATATACATGGGTCGATATGATATGTCAAAATATTTGCATACGTGTCTATGGTATCCCAAGATTACATAATATATTAGAATACATGTATAATACAATATAAGTTAGCTAGGATATGATTTGTATAGATTTGTTAAACATTTCCCGTAACTAAAAAGATCAAAAATATCCAATCTTGTTTTACCCATAACTTCTTCATTTTAAATCCATTTTGAGTGAATCAAATTGCTATGGTTTCATATTGAACTCTAATTTAAGAATATAAATAGAAAAATTATAGGTTTATAGTTGAAAATTTAAGTTAAATGTCAATTACTAAAGAGGTAGTCATTTCCGTCGAAAGAACGACATCTTGATGACCATTTTGAAAAACATACTTTCACTTTGAGTTTAACCAAGATTTTTGGATATAGTTTCATGTTCATATGAAAAATCATTTTCCCAGAAGAACAACTTTTAAATCAAAGTTTATCATAGTTTTTAATTATCCAAACCAAAACAGCTCCCGATTTCACTACGACGGCGTATATCCGATTTTATGGTGTTCATCGTGTTTCCAGGTTTTAAATCATTAAGTTAGCATATCATATAGATATAGAACATTTGTTTAGTTGATTTTAAAAGTCAAGTTAGAAGGATTAACTTTTGTTTGCGAACAAGTTTAGAATTAACTAAACTATGTTCTAGTGATTACAAGTTTAAACCTTCGAATAAGATAGCTTTATATGTATGAATCGAATGATGTTATGAACATCATTACTACCTCAATTTTTCTGGATAAAACTACTAGAAATGAGAAAAATGGATCTAGCTTCAAAGGCTCCTTGGATGGCTTGAAAGTTCTTGAAGCAGAATCATGACACGAAAACAGTTCAAGTAAGCTTTTCACTCAAAATAAGATTGTTATAGTTGTAGAAATTGAATCAAAGTTTGAATATGAATATTACCTTGAATTAGAAAGATAACCTACTGTAAATAACAAAGGTTCCTTGATCTTAGATGATTACTTGGAATGGATTAGAAAGCTTGGAAGTAGACTTGCAAACTTAGAAGTATTCTTGATTTTTATGAAACTATACTTACGGAATTTATGAAGAACACTTAGAACTTGAAGATGGAACTTGAGAGAGATCAATTAGATGAATAAAATTGAAGAATGAAAGTGTTTATAGGTGTTTTTGATCGTTGGTATATGGATTAGATATAAAGGATATGTAATTTTGTTTTCATGTAAATAAGTCATGAATGATTACTAATATTTTTGTAATTTTATGAGATATTTCATGCTAGTTGCCAAATGATGGTTCCCACATGTGTTAGGTGACTTACATGGGCTGCTAAGAGCTGATCATTGGAGTGTATATACCAATAGTACATACATCTAAAAGCTGTGTATTGTACGAGTACGAATACGGGTGCATACGAGTAGAATTGTTGATGAAACTGAATGAGGATGTAATTGTAAGCATTTTTGATAAGTAGAAGTACTTTGATATGTTTCTTGAAGTCTTTCAAAAGTGTAAGAATACATATCAAAACACAACATGTATATACATTCTAATGGAGTCGTTAAGTCTTCGTTAGTCGTTACATGTAAGTGTTGTTTTGAAACCTTTAAGTTAACGATCTCAATTAATGTTGTTAACCCAATGTTTATTATATCAAATGAGATGTTAAATTATTATTATCATGATATTATGATGTATGAATATCTCTT
The DNA here is from genome assembly GCF_046630445.1 of Rutidosis leptorrhynchoides. NCBI lineage: Eukaryota > Viridiplantae > Streptophyta > Magnoliopsida > Asterales > Asteraceae > Rutidosis > Rutidosis leptorrhynchoides. Next base: position 577,835,832 of record NC_092336.1, on the reverse strand, counting down.
AATATGATATATACATTAAAATATCGTTACAACGATAATCGTTACATATAAGTCTCGTTTCGTAATTCTTGAGTTAGTAGTCTTGTTTTTACATACGTAGTTCATTGTTAACACACTTAACGATATATTTAAATATCATTTTATCATGTTAAATATAGTGTATCAATATCTTAATATGATACATATATATATTTTGTAGACGTTATCATAACGATAATCGTTATATATATCATTTCGAGTTTCTTAACTTAGTAATCTCATTTCTTATGTATATCACACATTGTTAATATACTTAGTGAGATACTTACTCATTATAATCTCATGTCAACCATATATATATGTCTATATATACCACAACATGTAGTTTTTACAATTTTGTAACGTTCGTGAATCGCCGGTCAACTTGGGTGATCAATTGTCTATATGAAACTTATTTCATTTAATCAAGTCTTAACAAGTTTGATTGCTTAACATGTGATAATGCTAAAAACGAACATATATTTCATAGCATTATTCCTCAAGAAAAACAAGCTTTTAGTTGCAATTGTTCTATTTACAAGTGATATTCGTTTAAATAATAAAAGGTGAAGACAAAAGACAGATTCGACAAATTGAAGACGCAAACGACCAAAAAGCTCAAAAGTACAAAAGACAATCAAAGAGATTCAAATTATTGATAAGAAACGTCTCGAAATTACAAGAGTACAAGATTCAAAACGCAAAGTAGAAGATATTAAATTGTACGCAAGGACGTTCGAAAATCAGGAACCGGGACCAGAGTCAACTCTTAACGCTCGACGCAACGGACTAAAAATTACAAGTTAACTATGTATATAAATATAATATAATATATAATTAATTATATTAATTATATATATATTATATATATAAAATAAATCGTCGGCAAGAAAGACTCCAAACATGGGTGAGCTGTAAAAGTAAACTCCGCGACTCGCGGAGTTTGAAGGCAAAATTGGCCGCGAGTCGCGGAGCCCCAATTTCTGAAACTCCCTATAAAGCTCGCGCATTCTGATCGTAAAAATTCACCAAAAATATATCCATCTCTCTATCTATATCGTATATATTTATATTTATATTTTAATTTTAATTTTAATTTTAATCCTAATAATAAGGGTATGTTAGCGAATGTTGTAAGGGTGTAAGTCGAAATTCTGTCCGTGTAACGCTACGCTATTTTTAATCATTGTAAGTTATGTTCAACCTTTTTATATTAATGTCTCGTAGCTAAGTTATTTTTATGCTTATTTAATCCGAAGTAATCATGATGTTGGGCTAATTACTAAAATTGGGTAATTGGGCTTTGTACCATAATTGGGGTTTGGACAAAAGAACGACACTTGTGGAAATTAGACTATGGGCTATTAATGGGTTTTATATTAACTAAACAATACCTTGTTAATTTAATATACAAACTTATAATTCGACGTATTTATATATAACCACATACGCTTGACTGGGTACGGTGGGCGGGATATCTATAAATACCAATAATTATTCATTTTACCGGATACGGAACTGGATTAATAGTTAATAAACTTGTTGAAACAGGGGTGAATTACATTCAAGGGTAATTGGTGTAATTGTTAACAAAGTAGTAAAACCTTGGTTTACACGCAGTCGATAACCTGGTGTATTCATTAAACAAAGTATTAAAACCTTGTTACAATTCGAATCCCCAATTAGTTGGAATATTTGACTTCGGGAATAAGAATAATTTGACGAAGGCTTTCGCTCTTTATATTTATGACTGATGGACTATTATGGACAAATCCGTATGGACATATTAAATAATCCAGGACAAAGGACAATTAACCCATGGGCATAAAACTAAAATCAACACGTCAAACATCATGATTACGGAAGTTTAAATAAGCATAATTCTTTTATTTCATATTTAATTTCCTTTATTTTATATTTAATTGCACTTCTAATTATCGCACTTTTATTTATTGTTATTTAATCGCACTTTTAATTATCGTACTTTTTAATTATCGCAAGTTTATTTTATCGCACTTTTATTATTCGCAATTTCATTATCGTTATTTATTTTACGCTTTAAATTAAGTCTTTTATTTATTTAATATTTTACATTAGGTTTTAACTGCGACTAAAGTTTTAAAATCGACAAACCGGTCATTAAACGGTAAAAACCCCCTTTATAATAATAATATTACTTATATATATATATATTTGTATTTTTATAAAAGTAAACTAATATAGCGTTAAGCTTTGTTTAAAAAGATTCCTCGTGGAACGAACCGGACTTACTAAAAACTACACTACTGTACGATTAGGTACACTGCCTATAAGTGTTGTAGCAAGGTTTAAGTATATCCATTCTATAAATAAATAAATATCTTGTGTAAAATTGTATCGTATTTAATAGTATTTCCTGTAAAAATATAAGCTATTTCGTATACACCTCGCGAAATATCAAGTATTTTTGGCGCCGCTGCCGGGGAATCTTAAACGCCGGAAGCGCAACGCTAATATAAAAATAAAATTACGTTTTTTTTTATTCGAAAATATAAAAAGAAAAATAAAAATATAAGTATTTTTAAGATTTTGTTAAATATTTAAGTTTTATAAAGTTTCTTTATTTTTATATAAGTTTTATTTAAGTATTTTGTTTTTATTTAAAAACATATAAAATATATATATATATATATATATATATATATATATATATATATATATATAAATCTAGTTTTAAGATTTTTATTTATAAAATTATAAAGTAATTCTATTTATTTAAGTTTTAAATATAAGTTTTTATTATACACATATTTTTTTTTAAACAGAAAAATTAAAAACAGAAAAAAAAAATAAATAAAGAAAAATGCGTCCAATTTAAATAACCTGTCAGTTGAAAACTGGAACCCCGCGACTCGCGGGGTTTGATGCTTTGAATACCGCAACTCGCGAAGTAAACCTGACACGCTGACAGAAACCCTAATTCTGTATTAATTACGAGTAATTATTAATAATTATTATTTTAAACCCTAATTAATTATTATTATTATAATTAGTTTTATTATAATTAGTTTTACTTTTTATTTAATTTGTTTTATTTAGTTAAATTAGTTTAATTAAATTGTAAAATTAATAGTTTTAATAAATAATTAATATAAAAATCATATTTTTATAAAAATTGTACTTTTTACAACTTTTTGTATATTTTTATATTTTATCCCTTTTTAATTGTTTTAGCATAATATTTGTATTTTTAGCTCATATTTAGTTTTAAACTTAGTTTTTGCCATAGTTATTTTTACTTCTAGATTTTTAGGCTTTGCCGTAGAAACCCTTAAGTGCTTTTTCTTTAGACTAAGATTTAGGTGCTTCAGAATTTTGCGACGCCTTTTTAAGTTTTAGTTTCTTTTTAAGTTATTTCCATTTGGGATATAGTTTTTCCTGTAAGCTTTAATATTTTTAGACACCTTTTACTATGTATCAATTATCATTCCAATTAGTAATCTCAATTTGCGATTATAATTTTAAGTTAGTTGTAGTAATAAGGTTAGGTTAGTCAAGTATTTTTAATTTTTATAAGTTTCTTTTATTTTTCCGTCACCTTTTATTTTTCAACCATTTTTTCTTTTTCGACCTTTTTCGACGAACTCTTTTTCTTTCTTATTTCTCGCTATTCTAGTTTTAGGACATAGATTTTTATTCTACTTCTTATCTAAATTTCTTAAAATTACGAAAATTTATTTTAAGTGGTTAAATTGATAGACATCAAAATTTTCTGGTTCGTAGTAATAGTTGGATTTGTACGTGGACCGGGTTATTGGAGCCAAACAGTCCTCAATTATATTGAGACCAAACGAATCCTGCCCCTCTGCGGCATCTTTTGGCTATTCGAAACGTGGGCAAAATCAGAAAATTCTATTGATTGGATAACTTATTATAATTTTTTTTGTCCTTTTAAAAACTAATAGGATATTCAGTGAATGCACCGAGCAAGACGTTCACCACCTTTTGTACGTTCACCACCTGTAACTAGATCAAGACATTTAGCAAATATTACTGCCGTTGATTTTTCTTTAGAATCGTCATCCAGTCGACCAAGTACTTCAGTTCAAATTTTCGATAATCCATTTTTTGAACCCGACCTCACAATTGAGAATCCGGAGAATATTCAGGAACGGTTTGTAGATCCTGAACCACTAAACTTTCCTCTGGAACCACCAATCATTCAAACAGAGATTGTTGAGGAACGAACCATTAAATCAGAATCCTCTAGTGATTCCGATTCAACAAATTCAATTATGGAGAATCTGGAACCTTTAAGTATGGAAGACCGAATGAGAGCTAAACGCACTGGCCAAGGTCACGCAATTACTCATCCAGACATTAATGCGCCAGATTATGAAATCAGAGGACAAATTCTACACATGGTGAGTAATCAATGTCAATTTAGTGGTGCGCCGAAGGAAGATCCAAATGAACATCTACGTACCTTTAATAGGATCTGCACACTATTTAAAATCTGAGAAGTGGAGGATGAACAGATATATCTCATGTTATTTCCCTGGACTTTAAAGGGAGAAGCCAAAGATTGGTTGGAATCGTTACCTGAAGGGGCGATCGATACATGGGACGTTTTAGTTGACAAATTTCTTAAACAATTCTTTCCGGCATCTAAAGCCGTAAGACTTCAAGCAGAAATTGTTACGTTTACACAGAAACCGAATGAAACTCTATATGAGGCGTGGACTAGATATGGAAAGTTATTAAGAGGATGTCCGCAACATGGTTTAGACACCTGTCAAATAGTACAAATATTCTACCAAGGATGCGACATCACTACAAGGAAAGACATAGATATAGCAGCTGGTGGTTCTATTATGAAGAAAACCGAAACTGATGCTTACAAAATAATTGATAACACTGCTTCCCACTCACATGAGTGGCACCAAGAAAAAGACATCGTTAGATCATCTAAAGCAGCTAGAGCCGATTCTAGCCATGACTTAGATTCCATTTCCGCAAAGATAGATGCTGTGGAGAGACGAATGGAAAAGATGACTAAAGATATTCACTCAATACGAATTAGTTGTGAGCAGTGTGGAGGACCACATTTGACAAAAGATTGTCTCAGTATTGAATTAACAATGGAACAAAGAGAGAATATTTCATACATAAACCGAAGGCCTGGAAATAATTATCAGAATAATTATCAACCCAAAGACCGATTTACAATCAAAACCAGAATTATAACCGAAATATTCCATACAACAACCAACAAGGTCCTAGCAATCAACAAGTATCCAATAATACTTACAATCAGCAAAGACCTAATTTTCAAAACAAACCACCACAACAAACAGATGATAAAAAGCCAAATTTAGAAGATATGATGACGAAGCTAGTTGAAACTCAAACGCAGTTTTTCACATCTCAGAAACAAACCAATGAACAAAATGCTCAAGCATTTAGAAATCAACAAGCTTCTATTCAAAATCTGGAACAAGAAGTAAGTAACCTAGCAAGGTTAATAGGTGAAAGAAAGCCAGGAAGTCTACCTAGTGATACAAATGCCAACCCCCGAAATGAAACAGCTAAAGCCATTACCACAAGAAGTGGTACAACACTTAAACCACCTGAAATACCTATAACTTCTGATGAAGCTATTCCTACTCCACAAGAACCACAACCTGATCAAGATAAGGAAAAAGAACCGGTAGTTGAAAAGGTTAATGAAGATAACATAGTTAAGGCTAAACCTTATGTTAAACCATACCAACCACCACTTCCTTACCCGAGTAAAATGAAGAAAGAGAAACTTGAAGCCGAGCAATCCAAATTCTTGGATATGTTTAAACAGATAAATGTAAATCTTCCTTTCATTGATGTGATTTCAGGAATGCCTAGATATGCTAAATTCTTGAAAGATCTAATCTCAAATAGAAAGAAAATGGAAGAACTCTCGGCTGTTACTATGAATGCTAATTGTTCAGCAGTGCTGTTGAATAAGATACCAGAAAAACTATCTGATCCAGGAAGTTTCACAATTCCATGTTTTCTGGGTAGTCTTAGTTCAATAGAAGCATTGGCAGACTTAGGTGCTAGTATAAATTTAATGCCGTATTCACTATACGCTAAACTAGACCTTGGAGAATTGAAACCAACCAGAATAAGCATACAACTAGCCGATAGATCAATAAAATATCCTAGAGGGATAATGGAGAACATGCTAGTTAAAGTTGGTACTTTAGTATTTCCAGTAGATTTTGTTGTTCTGGACATGGAAGAAGATTCTCAAGTTCCTCTCATATTATGAAGACCATTCTTAAACACGGCTAAGGCAATGATAGACGTGTTCGGTAAGAAATTGACCCTAAGTATAGAGGATGAGAGTGTTACCTTTTCAGTTGATAGAGCAATGCAACAACCACAATCTGCAGATGATACATGTTATTATATTCAAACTATAGATGCACATGCAGAATTATTAGAAGAATTTCCAGAATTACAAGGAACAGGAGAATGCTCTTTAGGAGAAGGTAATGAACCAATTGATGAAGCTGAAATGTTAGCTACACTAATAGCTAATGGATATGAACCAACAACAGAAGAAATTCAAATGCTAAAAGAAGAAGACAGATATCGATACAAATCATCGATAGAAGAACCTCCGAAATTAGAGTTAAAGCCACTTCCAAACCATTTGGAATACGCTTATTTACATGGTGAATCTGAATTACCTGTAATAATATCGTCTTCTCTTACTAAAAATGAGAAATCACAACTCATTTCTGTGTTGAAAGCCCATAAACCAGCCATTGCATGGAAGATTCATGATATTAAAGGAATAAGTCTTCGTATTGCACACATAAAATCCTTATGGAAGAAGGTCATAAAACGTATGTGCAACGCCAACGAAGACTAAATCCTAATATGCAAGATGTAGTTAAAAAAGAGATTATTAAACTGCTAGATGCAGGTTTAATTTATCCAATCTCTGATAGTCCATGGGTAAGCCCAGTTCAATGCGTGCCTAAGAAGGGTGGCATGACTGTCATTACAAATGAGAAAAATGAGCTTATTCCTACTAGGACTGTAACAGGATGGCGTGTGTGTATTGATTATAGAAAATTAAATGACGCCACCAGAAAAGATCACTTTCCCTTACCTTTCATAGATCAAATGTTGGAAAGATTAGCCGGAAATAGTTACTATTGTTTTCTAGATGGATTTTCCGGATATTTTCAAATTCCAATAGCACCAGAAGATCAATAGAAAACCACATTCACGTGCCCTTATGGTACTTTTGCTTACAAACGCATGCCATTTGGACTTTGTAACGCCCCTGCAACCTTTCAAAGGTGTATGATGGCGATTTTTCATGACATGATAGAAGAATGCATGGAAGTATTCATGGATGACTTTTCAGTCTTCGGTGATACATTTGAATCATGTCTAGTTAATCTGGAACGAATGCTTATTAGATGCGAACAATCAAATCTAGTTCTTAATTGGGAGAAATGCCATTTCATGGTTAAAGAAGGCATCGTTCTTGGACATAAAATTTCAAAAGAAGGAATTGAAGTGGATATAGCTAAAGTAGATGTAATTGCTAAACTTCCACATCCCACCAATGTTAGAGGAGTTAGGAGTTTTCTAGGGCATGCCGGTTTTTACCGACGTTTCATAAAAGATTTTTCTAAAATTGCCACTCCTATGAATAAACTCCTAGAAAAGGATGCTCCATTCATCTTTTCAGATGAGTGTATCAAATCTTTTAATATTCTTAAAGAAAAACTTACTAATGCGCCGATCATGATAACACCAAATTGGAATCTACCATTTGAACTAATGTGCGATGCAAGTGATTTTGCAATGGGAGCCGTTTTAGGACAAAGGATTGAAAAACGATTTCAACCTATATATTATGCTAGTAAGACGTTACAAGGAGCACAAAAAAACTATACAACTACTGAAAAAGAACTCCTTGCTATTGTCTTTGCTTTTGACAAATTTCGATCATATCTCGTTCTAGCAAAAACGGTGGTCTATACCGACCATTCTGCTCTTAGATACTTATTTTCAAAACAAGATGCTAAACCAAGATTAATCCGTTGGATCTTACTCTTACAAGAGTTTGATATTGAAATCCGAGATAAAAGAGGAGCAGAAAATCTCGCCGCTGATCATCTTTCTCGTCTTGAAAATCCTGAATTAGAAGTTCTAAATGAATCGGCCATACAAGACAACTTTCCTGATGAATATCTATTGAAGATAGATTATAAAGAAATTCCATGGTTTGCAGACTATGCAAACTACTTAGTATGTGGATTCCTTGAAAAAGGATTATCATACCAAAGACGAAAGAAATTCTTCAGTGATATAAAACACTATTTTTGGGAAGATCCACATCTGTTTAAAAGTTGTCCCGATGGAATAATACGCCGATGTGTATTTGGAGATGAAGCTAGTAAAATTTTAAACCATTGTCACACAGGACCAACAGGAGGGCATTATGGGCCTCAACTAACAGCAAAAAAAGTTTATGATGCTGGATTCTATTGGCCTACAATTTACAAAGACGCACACCTTCTTTGCAAATCCTGTGATGCTTGTCAAAGGGCCGAAAAAATAAGTCAACGTGATGAAATGCCACAAAATGTCATCCAAGTATGTGAAGTATTTGACATTTGGGGTATAGACTTTATGGGTCCATTTCCAAAATCTCATAATAATCTATATATACTCGTAGCCATTGATTATGTATCTAAATGGGCGGAAGCATAAGCTCTCCCAACTAACGATGCACGAGTTGTAGTCAACTTTTTAAAACGTCTTTTTGCAAGGTTTGGAACACCGAAAGCTTTAATAAGTGATCGGGGTACTCATTTCTGTAATAATCAACTTGAGAAAGTTCTTAAAAGATATGGAGTAACTCATAAAATCTCCACCGCATATCATCCACAAACAAGTGGACAAGTTGAAAATACCAACCGAGCTTTAAAACGTATTCTAGAGAAAACCGTAGGATCAAATCTGAAGGAATGGTCCATTAAATTGGAGGATGCACTCTGGGCTTTTAGAACAGCCTACAAAACTCCAATTGGAACCACACCTTTTAGACTTGTTTATGGAAAAGCATGTCATCTTCCAGTAGAAATTGAACACAAAGCATTTTGGGCTTTAAAGACATGTAATCTTAATTTACATGAAGCCGGACGTCTACGATTAAGTCAACTAAACGAATTAGAAGAATTAAGACATGAAGCATACGATAATTCGTTAATCTATAAAGAAAGAACGAAGAAATGGCATGATAAAAGAATCAGAAGTTCAAAAGAATTTAAGGAAGGAGACAGAGTTCTTCTTTTCAATTCACGATTCAAGCTATTTCTTGGAAAATTGAAATCAAGATGGTCTGGACCATTCATAGTCAAAAGAGTTTTCCCATACGGAACGATAGAATTGATAAATTCAAATGGGGATTGAATTTAAAGTTAATGGTCACAGAGTTAAACATTACATACATGGTCCGATGGAAGTTGACAATGAAGTTAATCATAATTTCACCACCCAAGAAAACCTTCAAAATGAAAACATAAATATGTTATCAACAACATATGAAAAATCAAAACTGGAATATAGGGAGGATTCAAATTTGAGTGATGAAGAAGAATTCCTATACAAACCTCCCATTCCAAGAAACGAAGAAAAATGTGAACAAGAAATTCAAATAGAAATGAAAGAACCAAGGAAAGAACACCCGAAAAAGGTTTACAAACCAACTCGACTTACTAAAGCAGGAGACCCGGGTGAATTTATCATTTCTTGCTTACTTAATGATGGTGCTGTATATAATGGACTCGCAGATTTAGGAGCAAGTGCAAATATTATGCCTCTTTCCTTATACAAAAGATTAGGCATGGGTAAATTAAAACCAACCAAAATAGGTGTTCAATCATTTGACCAAACCATTAAACACCCGGTTGGAATAGCAAATAATTTACTTGTTAACGTGGGAAGTTTGACCTTTGTTACAAACTTCATAGTGATTAATATGGAGGAAAACCTTGATATTCCTCTAATTCTAGGTCGCCCATTTTTAGCAACCACCGAGGCATTCATTGATGTAAGAGAAGGTAGAATAACACTTAGGAATGGTGATACATCGATCACCTTTGTGAACCGAAAGTTTAGATCTCCACAAACCAAAACTGTTAGACCAATAAAAATGCATAAGTGTGGGGAAGATGAAGAAACACTTAATGATGATCCAATCACAAAGAATGCCGTTGATGATACGAAATTAGATGAATCCATTTTTAACAGTTCAACTAAGAAACTTTATAAACGGATTCACGATGCTAAGATTAAAGGAAACTTTAAGTTATATAACCGATTAATATCCAATTTATCGTCAAAAGAAAAGGCAATGTTAGTTGAATTTGTGAAAGTTACGGAGGAAATCAAAAAATGGATTGAAGTAAAAGTCAAAGATATACAAGTTGTTGATGATTCGATTGAAAATAATGTTAATCACAATTTCGATACCACAGCCAACTAAGTGTGGGGAGAATCAAAGGGGTTTATGTATTTCTGTTAGAGTTAGATTGTCTGTTTTCGTGTAGTTCTCGAAAATGGAACCCGAATGGTCTTTCCCTAGCAGACCCTAAAGAACTAGTCTTCTCCCCCCATTCTGAATTTTTATTTTTTTTAGGTTTTTACAAAATGAAGACTGCCTGTGAACTAAACCATGGTCTAATGCTACACGCTTTGATCACTAAACGTAATAATGACATACTACCGAGTGAAATAGTATCAGTAATCAGAGAAAGAATGGACGGAGTTAGAAAAGAATCCAGATGCGAAGATAATAAGTTACAATTTGGTAAAGGAAAATCAAAATCCGCAGCGAAAAGAAGAGCACGACACCTAGAAAGATGTCACAAATGCGGAAAATGGTCACATGGAGGTAAATGTTCAAATAATCAAACCTATTCAAACACCGAATTTGTTACTTTATGCAGAGACGGACCGTTCATATGTTTAGAAGAAAAGACACTGAATGCTCTAAAATGTCCCGTTCTTATTGATTAAAAACGTTCCATATTAATTGATTTCGTTGCGAGGTTTTGACCTCTATATGAGACGTTTTTCAAAGACTGCATTCATTTTTAAAACAAACCATAACCTTTATTTCATAAATAAAGGTTTAAAAAGCTTTACGTAGATTATCAAATAATGATAATCTAAAATATCCTGTTTACACACGACCATTACATAATGGTTTACAATACAAATATGTTACATCGAAATCAGTTTCTTGAATGCAGTTTTTACACAATATCATACAAATATGGAATCCAAATCTTGTCCTTATTTTAGTATGCAACAGCGGAAGCTCTTAATATTCACCTGAGAATAAACATGCTTTAAACGTCAACAAAAATGTTAGTGAGTTATAGGTTTAACCTATATATATCAAATCGTAACAATAGACCACAAGATTTCATATTTCAATACACATCCCATACATAGAGATAAAAATCATTCATATGGTGAACACCTGGTAACCGACATTAACAAGATGCATATATAAGAATATCCCCATCATTCCGGGACACCCTTCGGATATGATATAAATTTCGAAGTACTAAAGCATCCGGTACTTTGGATGGGGTTTGTTAGGCCCAATAGATCTATCTTTAGGATTCGCGTCAATTAGGGTGTCTGTTCCCTAATTCTTAGATTACCAGACTTAATAAAAGGGGGCATATTCGATTTCGATAATTCAACCATAGAATGTAGTTTCACGTACTTGTGTCTATTTTGTAAATCATTTATAAAACCTGCATGTATTCTCATCCCAAAAATATTAGATTTTAAAAGTGGGACTATAACTCACTTTCACAGATTTTTACTTCGTCGGGAAGTAAGACTTGGCCACTGGTTGATTCACGAACCTATAACAATATATACATATATATCAAAGTATGTTCAAAATATATTTACAACACTTTTAATATATTTTGGTGTTTTAAGTTTATTAAGTCAGCTGTCCTCGTTAGTAACCTACAACTAGTTGTCCACAGTTAGATGTACAGAAATAAATCGATAAATATTATCTTGAATCAATCCACGACCCAGTGTATACGTATCTCAGTATTGATCACAACTCAAACTATATATATTTTGGAATCAACCTCAACCCTGTATAGCTAACTCCAACATTCACATATAGAGTGTCTATGGTTGTTCCGAAATATATATAGATGTGTCGACATGATAGGTCGAAACATTGTATACGTGTTTATGGTATCTCAAGATTACATAATATATAATACAAGTTGATTAAGTTATGGTTGGAATAGATTTGTTACCAATTTTCACGTAGCTAAAATGAGAAAAATTATCCAATCTTGTTTTACCCATAACTTCTTCATTTTAAATCCGTTTTGAGTGAATCAAATTGCTATGGTTTCATATTGAACTCTATTTTATGAATCTAAACAAAAAAAGTATAGGTTTCTAGTCGGAAAAATAAGTTACAAGTCGTTTTTGTAAAGGTAGTCATTTCAGTCGAAAGAACGACGTCTAGATGACCATTTTAGAAAACATACTTCCACTTTGAGTTTAACCATAATTTTTGGATATAGTTTCATGTTCATAATAAAAATCATTTTCTCAGAATAACAACTTTTAAATCAAAGTTTATCATAGTTTTTAATTAACTAACCCAAAACAGCCCGCGGTGTTACTACGACGGCGTAAATCCGATTTTACGGTGTTTTTCGTGTTTCCAGGTTTTAAATCATTAAGTTAGCATATCATATAGATATAGAACATGTGTTTAGTTGATTTTAAAAGTCAAGTTAGAAGGATTAACTTTTGTTTGCGAACAAGTTTAGAATTAACTAAACTATGTTCTAGTGATTACAAGTTTAAACCTTCGAATAAGATAGCTTTATATGTATGAATCGAATGATGTTATGAACATCATTACTACCTTAAGTTCCTTGGATAAACCTACTGGAAAAGAGAAAAATGGATCTAGCTTCAATGGATCCTTGGATGGCTCGAAGTTCTTGAAGCAGAATCATGACACGAAAACAAGTTCAAGTAAGATCATCACTTGAAATAAGATTGTTATAGTTATAGAAATTGAACCAAAGTTTGAATATGATTATTACCTTGTATTAGAATGATAACCTACTGTAAGAAACAAATATTTCTTGAGGTTGGATGATCACCTTACAAGATTGGAAGTGAGCTAGCAAACTTGAAAGTATTCTTGATTTTATGAAACTAGAACTTTTGGAATTTATGAAGAACACTTAGAACTTGAAGATAGAACTTGAGAGAGATCAATTAGATGAAGAAAATTGAAGAATGAAAGTGTTTGTAGGTGTTTTTGGTCGTTGGTGTATGGATTAGATATAAAGGATATGTAATTTTGTTTTCATGTAAATAAGTCATGAATGATTACTCATATTTTTGTAATTTTATGAGATATTTCATGCTAGTTGCCAAATGATGGTTCCCACATGTGTTAGGTGACTCACATGGGCTGCTAAGAGCTGATCATTGGAGTGTATATACCAATAGTACATACATCTAAAAGTTGTGTATTGTACGAGTACGAATACGGGTGCATACGAGTAGAATTGTTGATGAAACTGAACGAGGATGTAATTGTAAGCATTTTTGTTAAGTAGAAGTATTTTGATAAGTGTATTGAAGTCTTTCAAAAGTGTATAAATACATATTAAAACACTACATGTATATACATTTTAACTGAGTCGTTAAGTCATCGTTAGTCGTTACATGTAAGTGTTGTTTTGAAACCTTTAGGTTAATGATCTTGTTAAATGTTGTTAACCCAATGTTTATAATATCAAATGAGATTTTAAATTATTATATTATCATGATATAATCATGTATGAATATCTCTTAATATGATATATATACATTAAATGTCGTTACAACGATAATCGTTACATATATGTCTCGTTTCAAAATCATTAAGTTAGTAGTCTTGTTTTTACATATGTAGTTCATTGTTAATATACTTAATGATATGTTTACTTATCATAATATCATGTTACCTATATATATAACCATATATATGTCATCATATAGTTTTTACAAGTTTTAACGTTCGTGAATCACCGGTCAACTTGGGTGGTCAATTGTCTATATGAAACCTATTTCAATTAATCAAGTCTTAACAAGTTTGATTGCTTAACATGTTGGAAACATTTAATCATGTAAATATCAATCTCAATTAATATATATAAACATGGAAAAGTTCGGGTCACTACAGTACCTACCCGTTAAATAAATTTCGTCCCGAAATTTTAAACAGTTGAAGGTGTTGACGAATCTTCTAGAAATAGATGCGGGTATTTCTTCTTCATCTGATCTTCACGCTCCCAGGTGAACTCGGGTCCTCTACGAGCATTCCATCGAACCTTAACAATTGGTATCTTGTTTTGCTTAAGTCTTTTAACCTCACGATCCATTATTTCGATGGGTTCTTCGATGAATTGAAGTTTTTTGTTGATTTGGATTTCATCTAACGGAATAGTGAGATCTTCTTTAGCAAAACATTTCTTCAAATTTGAGACGTGGAAAGTGTTATGTACAGCTGCGAGTTGTTGAGGTAACTCAAGTCGGTAAGCTACTGGTCCGACACGATCAATAATCTTGAATGGTCCAATATACCTTGGATTTAATTTCCCTCGTTTACCAAATCGAACAACGCCTTTCCAAGGTGCAACTTTAAGCATGACCATCTCTCCAATTTCAAATTCTATATCTTTTCTTTTAATGTCAGCGTAGCTCTTTTGTCGACTTTGGGCGGTTTTCAACCGTTGTTGAATTTGGATGATCTTCTCGGTAGTTTCTTGTATAATCTCCGGACCCGTAATCTGTCTATCCCCCACTTCACTCCAACAAATCGGAGACCTGCACTTTCTACCATAAAGTGCTTCAAACGGCGCCATCTCAATGCTTGAATGGTAGCTGTTGTTGTAGGAAAATTCTGCTAACGGTAGATGTCGATCCCAACTGTTTCCGAAATCAATAACACATGCTCGTAGCATGTCTTCAAGCGTTTGTATCGTCCTTTCGCTCTGCCCATCAGTTTGTGGATGATAGGCAGTACTCATGTCTAGACGAGTTCCTAATGCTTGCTGTAATGTCTGCCAGAATCTTGAAATAAATCTGCCATCCCTATCAGAGATAATAGAGATTGGTATTCCATGTCTGGAGACGACTTCCTTCAAATACAGTCGTGCTAACTTCTCCATCTTGTCATCTTCTCTTATTGGTAGGAAGTGTGCTGATTTGGTGAGACGATCAACTATTACCCAAATAGTATCAAAACCACTTGCAGTCCTTGGCAATTTAGTGATGAAATCCATTGTAATGTTTTCCCATTTCCATTCCGGGATTTCGGGTTGTTGAAGTAGACCTGATGGTTTCTGATGCTCAGCTTTGACCTTAGAACACGTCAAACATTCTCCTACGTATTTAGCAACATCGGCTTTCATACCCGGCCACCAAAAATGTTTCTTGAGATCCTTGTACATCTTTCCCGTTCCAGGATGTATTGAGTATCTGGTTTTATGAGCTTCTCTAAGTACCATTTCTCTCATATCTCCAAATTTTGGTACCCAAATCTTTTCAGCCCTATACCGGGTTCCGTCTTCCCGAATATTAAGATGCTTCTCCGATCCTTTGGGTATTTCATCCTTTAAATTTCCCTCTTTTAAAACTCCTTGTTGCGCCTCCTTTATTTGAGTAGTAATGTTATTATGAATCATTATATTCATAGATTTTACTCGAATGGGTTCTCTGTCCTTCCTGCTCAACGCATCGGCTACCACATTTGCCTTCCCCGGGTGGTAACGAATCTCAAAGTCGTAATCATTCAATAATTCAATCCACCTACGCTGCCTCATATTCAGTTGTTTCTGATTAAATATGTGTTGAAGACTTTTGTGGTCGGTATATATAATACTTTTGACCCCATATAAGTAGTGCCTCCAAGTCTTTAATGCAAAAACAACCGCGCCTAATTCCAAATCATGCGTCGTATAATTTTGTTCGTGAATCTTCAATTGTCTAGACGCATAAGCAATCACCTTCGTTCGTTGCATTAATACACAACCGAGACCTTGCTTTGATGCATCACAATAAATCACAAAATCATCATTCCCTTCAGGCAATGACAATATAGGTGCCGTAGTTAGCTTTTTCTTCAATAACTGAAACGCTTTCTCTTGTTCATCATTCCATTCAAATTTCTTCCCTTTATGCGTTAATGCAGTCAAGGGTTTTGCTATTCTGGAAAAGTCTTGGATGAACCTTCTGTAGTAACCAGCTAGTCCTAAAAACTGGCGTATGTGTTTCGGAGTTTTCGGGGTTTCCCACTTTTCAACAGTTTCTATCTTTGCCGGATCCACCTTAATACCTTCTTTGTTCACTATGTGACCGAGGAATTGAACTTCTTCCAACCAAAATGCACACTTTGAAAACTTAGCGTACAATTCTTCCTTCCTCAATACTTCTAACACCTTTCTCAAATGTTCACCGTGTTCTTGGTCATTCTTTGAGTAAATAAGTATGTCATCAATGAAAACAATGACAAACTTGTCAAGGTATGGTCCACACACTCGGTTCATAAGGTCCATGAACACAGCTGGTGCATTAGTTAAACCAAACGGCATGACCATAAACTCGTAATGATCGTAACGTGTTCTGAAAGCAGTCTTTGGAATATCATCTTCTTTCACCCGCATTTGATGATACCCGGAACGTAAGTCAATCTTTGAATAAACAGACGAGCCTTGTAGTTGATCAAATAAGTCATCGATTCTCGGTAGTGGGTAGCGGTTCTTGATGGTAAGTTTGTTCAACTCTCGGTAGTCGATACACAACCTGAATGTACCATCTTTCTTCTTGACAAACAAAACAGGAGCTCCCCACGGTGATGTGCTTGGTCGAATGAAACCACGCTCTAAAAGTTCTTGTAATTGGCTTTGCAGTTCTTTCATCTCGCTGGGTGCGAGTCTGTAAGGAGCACGAGCTATTGGTGCAGCTCCTGGTACAAGATCTATTTGAAATTCAACGGATCGATGTGGGGGTAATCCCGGTAATTCTTTCGGAAATACATCGGGAAATTCTTTTACGACGGTAACATCATTGATGCTCTTTTCTTCAGTTTGTACTTTCTCGACGTGTGCTAGAACAGCATAGCAACCTTTTCTTATTAGTTTTTGTGCCTTCAAATTACTAATAAGATGTAGCTTCGTGTTGCCCTTTTCTCCGTACACCATTAAGGGTTTTCCTTTTTCTCGTATAATGCGAATTGCATTTTTGTAACAAACGATCTCTGCTTTCACTTCTTTCAACCAGTCCATACCGATTATCACATCAAAACTCCCTAACTCTACTGGTATCAAATCAATCTTAAATGTTTCGCTAACCAGTTTAATTTCTCGATTCCGACATATATTATCTGCTGAAATTAATTTACCATTTGCTAATTCGAGTAAAAATTTACTATCCAAAGGCGTCAATGGACAACTTAATTTAGCACAAAAATCTCTACTCATATAGCTTCTATCCGCACCCGAATCAAATAAAACGTAAGCAGATTTATTGTCAATAAGAAACGTACCCGTAACAAGCTCCGGGTCTTCCTGTGCCTCTGCCGCATTAATATTGAAAACTCTTCCACGGCCTTGTCCATTCGTGTTCTCCTGGTTCGGGCAATTTCTAATAATGTGGCCTGGTTTTCCACATTTATAACAAACTACATTGGCATAACTTGCTCCGACACTACTTGCTCCGTCATTACTCGTTCCGACACCATTTGTTCCTTTCGTTCTATTAACCCCTGGTCCGTAGACCTCACACTTCACCGCGCTATGACCATTTCTTTTACACTTGTTGCAAAATTTGGTGCAGAACCCCGAGTGATTCTTTTCACACCTTTGGCATAGCTGCTTCTGATTGTTGTTGTTGTTGCGGTTATTATTGTTGTTGGGATGATTGTTGTAGTTGCTGTTGTTGTTGTTGTTGTTGTTGTTATTGTTGGGCCGTTTGTTGTAGTTGCGATTGATGTTGCGATTGTTGGGATAATTGTTGCGATTATTGTTGTAATTGTTGTTGTTGTATTGGTGATTCTTATCACCGTTTTCCTCCCACTTTCTTTTGACTTGCTTCACATTGGCCTCTTCAGCAGTCTGTTCTTTAATTCTTTCTTCAATCTGGTTCACTAGTTTGTGAGCCATTCTACATGCCTGTTGTATGAAGGCGGGCTCGTGTGAACTTATATCTTCTTGGATTCTTTCCGGTAATCCCTTCACAAACGCGTCGATCTTCTCTTCCTCATCTTCGAATGCTCCCGGACACAATAGGCACAATTCTGTGAATCGTCTTTCGTACGTGGTAATATCAAATCCTTGGGTTCGTAACCCTCTAAGTTCTGTCTTGAGCTTATTGACCTCGGTTCTGGGACGGTACTTCTCGTTCATCAAGTGCTTGAATGCTGACCACGGTAGTGCGTACGCATCATCTTGTCCCACTTGCTCTAGATAGGTATTCCGCCATGTTAACGCAGAACCTGTGAAGGTATGCGTAGCGTACTTCACTTTGTCCTCTTCAGTACACTTACTTATGGCAAACACCGATTCAATCTTCTCGGTCCACCGTTTCAATCCGATCGGTCCTTCGGTTCCATCAAATTCCAAAGGTTTGCAGGCAGTGAATTCTTTGTAGGTGCATCCTACACGATTTCCTGTACTGCTAGATCCAAGGTTATTGTTGGTATGTAGCGCAGCCTGTACTGCGGCTATGTTTGAAGTTAGAAAAGTACGGAATTCCTCTTCTTTCATATTCACGGTGTGTCGAGTAGTCGGTGCCATTTCCTTCAAAATAGTTAAATGGAACAAGTTAATCATACAGAATATTAAGAGTAGTTAATAGTATTTCGTAGCATAATATGAACTCATTTATAAAAGCTTTTTCTTCATATTAGCGTTTTATAAGTTTAAATTCGGGTAGTACCTACCCGTTAAGTTCATACTTAGTAGCTAATATACAATTCAACTACTACAATTCTATATGAAAAACTGATTATAATAATATTTCGCGTTCAAACTTTTATACAATATTTTACAAACTTACAATACCGCTTATTTTACATAAAGCATGAAATATAGCACACAATAACTTTGATACAAGATAGTTGTGAAGACAATTCTAGCTAGTACACAAGTCGTTCAGCAAAGGCAATAAAGACACGTAATTCATACGTCCATAAACAAGTCATGCATTCTGGTTTTACTAGGACTACTTCCCATCCTTGGTCTTGTGCAACATAACCGTTATGGCCGTTGATAAGACAGCGTGTTGTAACGTCATCAAAGGGATGAGGGTTACGTAATGTCCAACAGTCCCGTAATAATCTAAAAACCTCATTTCTTACCCCAATTACCGACTCCGTCACTTGTGGAAACGTTTTGTTTAATAGTTGTAGCCCGATGTTCTTGTTCTCACTTTGGTGAGAAGCGAACATTACTAATCCGTAAGCATAACATGCTTCTTTATGTTGCATGTTAGCCGCTTTTTCTAAATCAC
The DNA here is from genome assembly GCF_046630445.1 of Rutidosis leptorrhynchoides. Lineage (NCBI taxonomy): Eukaryota > Viridiplantae > Streptophyta > Magnoliopsida > Asterales > Asteraceae > Rutidosis > Rutidosis leptorrhynchoides. The sequence goes on along the minus strand of NC_092336.1, from coordinate 577,816,191 downwards.
GAAGTCCAATATTCGGATATATTGAGTCAAAATAATTTCTTAACCCGTTGCGTAAAATAGCATTTGGGTTCCCCGCAATATATGCGTCAAAGTAAACACATCGTAACTTATGGGTTTCCCAATGTGATATCCCCCATCTTTCAAACGAAAGTCTCTTATAAACCAAGACATTCTTGGAACGTTCTTCGAATGTCTTACAAACTGATCTCGCCTTAAATAGTTGTGCCGAGGAATTCTGACCGACTCTAGACAAGATTTCATCAATCATGTCTCCGGGCAGGTCTCTTAAAATATTGGGTTGTCTATCCATTTTGTGTTTTTATACTGTAAAATAGACAAGAGTTAGATTCATAAAAAAAATACTTATTAATACAAGCAATTTTTACATATATCATAAAGCATAAGCACACTATATTATATATATTACACCTCACGAATACAACTATCTTATTCCGAATCGCTTGTTTCTTCTTCTTCGGTTTTGGTTCGTTTTGCCAAGTTTCTAGGGATATATGATGTTCCCCTAATACGAGCCGTTATTTTCCACATTGGTTTAGAAAAACCTGGTGGTTTAGAGGTTCCCGGGTCATTGTTACAACTTAAGGACTTCGGGGGTTGACGATACATATAAAGTTCATCGGGGTTGGAATTAGATTTCTCTATTTTTATGCTCTTTCCCTTATTATTTTCTTTTGCCTTTTTAAATCCAGTTGGGGTAATTTCTATAACATCATCGGAATTCTCGTCGGAATCCGATTCATCGGAGAATTGGTAATCCTCCCAATATTTTGCTTCTTTGGCGGAAACACCGTTGACCATAATTAACCTTGGTCGGTTGGTTGAGGATTTTCTTTTACTTAACCGTTTTATTATTTCCCCCACCGGTTCTATTTCTTCATCCGGTTCCGATTCTTCTTCCGGTTCCGATTCTTCTTCCGGTTCCGACTCTTCTTCCGGTTCCGACTCTTCTTCCGGTTCCTCTTCGGGAACTTGTGAATCAGTCCACGAATCATTCCAATTTACATTTGACTCTTCATTATTATTAGGTGAGTCAATGGGACTTATTCTAGAGGTAGGCATCTATCACATAATATCAAACGCGTTAAGAGATTAATATATCACATAATATTCACATGTTAAAAATATATAGTTTCCAACAAAATTTGTTAAGCAATCATTTTTCAAGTAAACACGGTCAAAGTCCAGACTCACTAATGCATCCTAACAAACTCGATAAGACACACTAATGCAAAATTCTGGTTCTCTAAGACCAACGCTCTGATACCAACTGAAATGTCCCGTTCTTATTGATTAAAAACGTTCCATATTAATTGATTTCGTTGCGAGGTTTTGACCTCTATATGAGACGTTTTTCAAAGACTGCATTCATTTTTAAAACAAACCATAACCTTTATTTCATAAATAAAGGTTTAAAAAGCTTTACGTAGATTATCAAATAATGATAATCTAAAATATCCTGTTTACACACGACCATTACATAATGGTTTACAATACAAATATGTTACATCGAAATCAGTTTCTTGAATGCAGTTTTTACACAATATCATACAAATATGGAATCCAAATCTTGTCCTTATTTTAGTATGCAACAGCGGAAGCTCTTAATATTCACCTGAGAATAAACATGCTTTAAACGTCAACAAAAATGTTAGTGAGTTATAGGTTTAACCTATATATATCAAATCGTAACAATAGACCACAAGATTTCATATTTCAATACACATCCCATACATAGAGATAAAAATCATTCATATGGTGAACACCTGGTAACCGACATTAACAAGATGCATATATAAGAATATCCCCATCATTCCGGGACACCCTTCGGATATGATATAAATTTCGAAGTACTAAAGCATCCGGTACTTTGGATGGGGTTTGTTAGGCCCAATAGATCTATCTTTAGGATTCGCGTCAATTAGGGTGTCTGTTCCCTAATTCTTAGATTACCAGACTTAATAAAAGGGGGCATATTCGATTTCGATAATTCAACCATAGAATGTAGTTTCACGTACTTGTGTCTATTTTGTAAATCATTTATAAAACCTGCATGTATTCTCATCCCAAAAATATTAGATTTTAAAAGTGGGACTATAACTCACTTTCACAGATTTTTACTTCGTCGGGAAGTAAGACTTGGCCACTGGTTGATTCACGAACCTATAACAATATATACATATATATCAAAGTATGTTCAAAATATATTTACAACACTTTTAATATATTTTGGTGTTTTAAGTTTATTAAGTCAGCTGTCCTCGTTAGTAACCTACAACTAGTTGTCCACAGTTAGATGTACAGAAATAAATCGATAAATATTATCTTGAATCAATCTACGACCCAGTGTATACGTATCTCAGTATTGATCACAACTCAAACTATATATATTTTGGAATCAACCTCAACCCTGTATAGCTAACTCCAACATTCACATATAGAGTGTCTATGGTTGTTCCGAAATATATATAGATGTGTCGACATGATAGGTCGAAACATTGTATACGTGTCTATGGTATCTCAAAATTACATAATATATAATACAAGTTGATTAAGTTATGGTTGGAATAGATTTGTTACCAATTTTCACGTAGCTAAAATGAGAAAAATTATCCAATCTTGTTTTACCCATAACTTCTTCATTTTAAATCCGTTTTGAGTGAATCAAATTGCTATGGTTTCATATTGAACTCTATTTTATGAATCTAAACAAAAAAAGTATAGGTTTCTAGTCGGAAAAATAAGTTACAAGTCGTTTTTGTAAAGGTAGTCATTTCAGTCGAAAGAACGACGTCTAGATGACCATTTTAGAAAACATACTTCCACTTTGAGTTTAACCATAATTTTTGGATATAGTTTCATGTTCATAATAAAAATCATTTTCTCAGAATAACAACTTTTAAATCAAAGTTTATCATAGTTTTTAATTAACTAACCCAAAACAGCCCGCGGTGTTACTACGACGGCGTAAATCCGGTTTTACGGTGTTTTTCGTGTTTCCAGGTTTTAAATCATTAAGTTAGCATATCATATAGATATAGAACATGTGTTTAGTTGATTTTAAAAGTCAAGTTAGAAGGATTAACTTTTGTTTGCGAACAAGTTTAGAATTAACTAAACTATGTTCTAGTGATTACAAGTTTAAACCTTCGAATAAGATAGCTTTATATGTATGAATCGAATGATGTTATGAACATCATTACTACCTTAAGTTCCTTGGATAAACCTACTGGAAAAGAGAAAAATGGATCTAGCTTCAATGGATCCTTGGATGGCTCGAAGTTCTTGAAGAAGAATCATGACACGAAAACAAGTTCAAGTAAGATCATCACTTGAAATAAGATTGTTATAGTTATAGAAATTGAACCAAAGTTTGAATATGATTATTACCTTGTATTAGAATGATAACCTACTGTAAGAAACAAATATTTCTTGAGGTTGGATGATCACCTTACAAGATTGGAAGTGAGCTAGCAAACTTGAAAGTATTCTTGATTTTATGAAACTAGAACTTTTGGAATTTATGAAGAACACTTAGAACTTGAAGATAGAACTTGAGAGAGATCAATTAGATGAAGAAAATTGAAGAATGAAAGTGTTTGTAGGTGTTTTTGGTCGTTGGTGTATGGATTAGATATAAAGGATATGTAATTTTGTTTTCATGTAAATAAGTCATGAATGATTACTCATATTTTTGTAATTTTATGAGATATTTCATGCTAGTTGCCAAATGATGGTTCCCACATGTGTTAGGTGACTCACATGGGCTGCTAAGAGCTGATCATTGGAGTGTATATACCAATAGTACATACATCTAAAAGCTGTGTATTGTACGAGTACGAATACGGGTGCATACGAGTAGAATTGTTGATGAAACTGAACGAGGATGTAATTGTAAGCATTTTTGTTAAGTAGAAGTATTTTGATAAGTGTATTGAAGTCTTTCAAAAGTGTATAAATACATATTAAAACACTACATGTATATACATTTTAACTGAGTCGTTAAGTCATCGTTAGTCGTTACATGTAAGTGTTGTTTTGAAACCTTTAGGTTAATGATCTTGTTAAATGTTGTTAACCCAATGTTTATAATATCAAATGAGATTTTAAATTATTATATTATCATGATATAATCATGTATGAATATCTTTTAATATGATATATATACATTAAATGTCGTTACAACGATAATCGTTACATATATGTCTCGTTTCAAAATCATTAAGTTAGTAGTCTTGTTTTTACATATGTAGTTCATTGTTAATATACTTAATGATATGTTTACTTATCATAATATCATGTTACCTATATATATAACCATATATATGTCATCATATAGTTTTTACAAGTTTTAACGTTCGTGAATCACCGGTCAACTTGGGTGGTCAATTGTCTATATGAAACCTATTTCAATTAATCAAGTCTTAACAAGTTTGATTGCTTAACATGTTGGAAACATTTAATCATGTAAATATCAATCTCAATTAATATATATAAACATGGAAAAGTTCGGGTCACTACATGCTCGAGGTTACGCCTATGTAGCTATGAAAAACCAATTAAACCGACTATCTTATAAATGGGATAGATCATATAACTAAGAAATCTATTTCACAGGTATGTGTGTACAGTTTTTATTTTTATTTTTATTTTTAAGCTTTTGATAATAAACGCTAATTTGTTCGCTAAAAAGTATTAAATTGGTATTGAATAAAATTAGGTTTGGCGACCGAAATTATTGATATCATACAAAAATTTATTACATCACTGTTAAATTTAACGTTTATTCTTAAGGTATAAATATCTTTAATCAATCAACACAAAATATTTCAAAAATTCGTCATGAGTTAAATTAGGTCTTGGAACCAAAATTACTTTACCGAAAAGAGGGGCGCATATTTTTGATAATATTTGATTGATTAAAGTGGGATAAAAAGCCAAAAAGATTTTTAATTTTATTTTTACCATGTTTTTAAAATTAATATATAAATCTTAAATTAATATTGTAAACTTTGTAAAAACAATATATTTAAAATTGAAATATTTGAAAAATTAATATAAGTTTGGTGTGAATTTATAATATGAATTTTTAAATTAAGTTTGGTGTGAATTTTTAATTTTTAAAATATGAATTTTTTAATTTTATGCATTTTAAATTTTAGGTTTGGTGTGAATTTTTAATATTAATTTTGAATTTTATATTTAAATTGTGTGAATTTAAAAACAAAAATTTACTTTATCTCATTAAGTTAAAAATATGATTTTTAAAATTCGTCGTAAGTTGAAGACTAGGTCTTTGAACCGAAATTGCTTTACCCAAGGAAGGGACGAGAACTTTTATTATCATTATTTTTAATCTTATTGAATTAAAGTATGCCAAAAACATTTATAAAAAAAACCCAAAAATCTTAGCTTTTAAAACAATCGCTACAAAAAGACAAATTTTAAAATTTTGTCGAAGGACGGACTAGGACATCGATCCGAAACGACCTCGTCCTAAATAACATGGGAAACAAAATTTTAAAATTAATTACTTAATCGTTTTAATAAGTTAAAGATTATAAAAAAAAAAAATACCAAACTCCGCGACTCGCAGAGTTTGAAGGGGAAATCTCCGCGAGTCGCGGAGGGACCGAAATACAGAAAAAAATAAAACGTAAAGAACTGCTCAGACAACACACACAACTCAAACATACAGCAAAATAACTGCGAAATAACCCACGAAAAACCCGAAAAAAAACCCCCAAAATCACAATTTTTAACCGTTAATCATCAAATCTTTTACTAAAATCATGTTGAGAAGGATGCTATCTAGGAATTACTCAAGAAAAACGGTAAATTTCTACACCTAAACACCATTTAATCCGAAATTTGGTGTTCTTGAGCAATTTTTTCCCTAATTTGATTTTGATGCTTTTTAGTGTAATTAAGCTTAAATTGTTTATGTATTATGCTTGTATAACCTAGATTGATGCTATTTAACATGATTAGAAGCCTTAAACTTCAAAATTTGAGTAATCTAGGGTTTGTGTTCTTGAGCAAATTTGGGGCTTTTTGATATAAACAGGTTATGGCCGATTTTTGTCATGAATCGTTGCTAAATTAAGTAGTGTAACATGTTTAGGTAGTTAAATGATCCAAACTTTGAGCCTAAACATGATTTTGAGAATTAAAGTGGACTTTTTCAAGTCTAAAAATTCATGAACTTGATTTTTGAAAGATAATGCCATTTGAGACTTGTTTAATTGCTAGTAATGATTATTTTGACATGTTATTTGAGTTGAATGCTTATGAACTTGGCGAACATTTTCATATATGCTTATTTGAAAAAGTGTAGATTTGATAAAAATGTGAAAATGAGCTTAAGTTTGATATAAATTGATCATGTCATTGTAATTATTTTGATTGATGATTTTGCTGACACTAATGCATATTTGGATGCACAAAAATTGTGTTTGATGTGTTTTGCAGACTGAAAGGGGTGAATCTTCATCCCAAGCTCGCAATGCTCCTGCTGAGAATGCGGAACAACAGGAGGTGGATAACTACTACAAGCAGGATATACCTCATCCAGTCATGACCTTTTCTGATATGCACTTGGAAGAGTTGCACCCGAACCTGAGATTTGACAGACTTTGGATAGATTATCCAAAATATCAAAGGGGTTTGCATACTCTTCATTCTAAGGTTGTTGAGGTACCGAGGGTCATAGAATGGGGACCCTTATAAGCTGTACAATTGGCCGGGCCAATTAGGGAATTACTTGTACAGAGGTATGGTAATTCTACTTTTAAAGACTGGGTACGTTTATTCACCATGCATAGACCTGTATATAAAGTATGGTGTGAAGAATTGTTATGTAGTATAGAGTTGAATGATCGGGTAGCTAGTTTAACCGATCGATCTTTTATTAGATTTTTGTTAGGCGGTTCGATGCGCCACATGTCTTTACTGGACATGGCTCAGGCTTTACGTATATATACGCCTGAGGAGTTAGCATCTGCCGATTGTAGAGGGTTGATACTAAACGGTAGAAAGATAGATGAAAATTTTGATACACACGGTGTGTGGAGTCAAATGACAAGCCATCACCGTTTCAAAGGGGGAAATTACTCTTATTTGGATATAGATAGAGCCGAATTAAGAGTGATTCATAGGTTTTTAGCTAATTCGATTACACAAAGGGGTAAGAACAAGGAAAAAGTAAATGAATAGGATTTGTTTTACCATATGTGTATTCGAGACCCACACAGCGCTGTAAGTATACCGTATTGTGTGGGTTATTATTTATCAGCTATGGTTCGGGGGATGAGACCGCATAGCATAATAGGAGGTGGTATTTTTATTGCTTTGATTGCTGAATATCTCGGTGTGGATATAAGTCGGGGGGATTATTAGTGGAAGAACCAGAACCTCGCGATACTATAGGTTTAAATGTATACCATGGTGCGAAAGTTTTGAAGAGGCAAAATAACGCCGCAGTACCATACCATGGTAGACATCCACAGGTTGAGAGAAACCAACAGCAAGGTAATGTAGGAGGGGGGAATGAGATGCAAGAAATGCAAAGGTTTATAGCTTCTCAGGAGTACGAAAATGCTGGACAGAGAGCATTTGAAGATTGGCAAGTTCATCAGAACCAAATCATAGCTCATTGCCAACATATAGGTAGAAACTATATTCCTACACCGAAACCCATCTTCCCTCCCTGGTCTATAGAGATGCAACCACCTTATCCTACGTATAACCCGGCCGAAGCATTCTATAGCACCTATGGTTATGCTTGGAACCCCTATTGGTACCAGTATCATCCCTAGTATACTTAATTTTTTTTTTATTTTGTAATTTGTAATGATTGATACATTTAATACTTTTGTTAATATTGTAATAGTTTTTATAATTGTCTAACTTTTATTCATAGATTTTAATAATTTTTGAATGTGGGGTAATATACCAAACTTCAAAAATATGTATATATGTTTGCAGTTTATCTTATGTACATAACAGGGTAAAACAACGTATTTTCAAAGACTGGCATTAAGTTCAGCAAAAGCAACTAATTTTGACGACAAGAGGCAAAATATATGTGAAATAACAACAAGACGGAATGAACAAATGATGTGCACCATTTATCATTCAGCAAACAAACGCCAATATATTTGGAAACTTTGGTAAAAATTTAATCATTTTCACACAAATCAACCTCAATAATTTAAATTATTACTGATTTCTTGCAAATGAGGGCATTGCAAGATCTTAAGTGTGGGAAGGGGTTAAATTCTTTCAGATTTTAAATTTTTTTTTACTTTATACACTTGGTTACCATTAAAAATACTAGTAAAGCAGTAGTTGTATTAGAATCTAGTGCTCTCTGATAATAAAGAACAGCCCTAGTCTTATATACTGACTACCCAAATCTAGTAAAATTTTTCAAAATTTTCAATTAAATGAACTCAAAATCATGTTTATACATATTTATGAACGATAAAACTAGGTTTTAACACCGAAATTATTGTTACCTCAAAAAGGACATAAATTGAGAAACAACCCAAAATGTTAAAATTCATTTAAAATGGAATAGAGGACGATAAAAAAGGAAAATAAAAGCCAAGTGTGGGAAAATTTACCAAGTTATCTTAAACATATGTCACATATATCTGTAACAAATAACTGAAAATACTTTTGCTTTGGACTAAACTAAACTGTTTTACCCGATGAAAGAAAAGAAAAGATGGATCTACACGATGAATCAATTCCATCATTAAAAGGAAGTAAAGTCTTCCGAAAAAGACACGCGCTTCTTGATTTAGGTTATGAAGTTGTCGTCCAGACCAGCTATAGGTTGACGAAAAATCGAGAAAAGTCATCACTAAAATCAGCAGGAAATCCACGGACCTCAGCATTAAACAGGGTCGCCAAGTGGTCAGATTTATCCTAACCATGAGAAGGATTTATCTCGTAAAATGGGGGGGCACCATGCAAATTAGCTGGATAAGACTAATGAATCAGATCCCCAGAAAGGATAATCTCCTTAAAGATTAAAAATAGCTTTTAAGCCTGATATTACTCAATCCTAGAGATTGACCTTAAAGATTGAGAATTCAAACTCATGGAATTCAATGATATCTAAACTCGAGCTTGAACGAGAAAATATTTTGATCAAAATTACAAACCGATTTGTTTTCTGAAAACCCTATTTTCAAAGCGTTCATTACCATTGAACGTAAAATCCTAGGAATTCACCTGGAATTCATTAGGTCACCTGAACCAAATCGGGTGTCAACCGTAAGAACGGTGGTTGCATAGTGGTCAAAGACAGGACCTTGTGCCATACCGAAAAATTATAAGGGTGAGATTTACTATTGCTCCTACCAAGGATAGTAATTGCGTCCGACACGTTATAGACCATAATTAAAAGCATGTCAGGGGACATTGCCTTAACAGTTGCTTGTTCAACGCTTTCCTTTACAACCGGACGGTAGTTTACCGAAAAGTAATATACGGGACAAGTAAACTGGACGTGTTGCTTTCCAAATACAAGGTTAGCAAGTGGGTGACACAAAACTATAAGTTTTGAGCTAAAATTTTCAAATCTGAAACCCACCAAACCCACAAAAATATTTTGCAAACACCGATAAAGGGTTATTCCGGAAAACTTATCTAGGGTAAAAACTAGATTTAATTTTTTAAAAGATCAAATGTTTTCATAAAGATCCAATTTCCTTAATGGATCTAAATTTTTATAGTCATGTGGGACTGTAAACCATATCGTTACTACCATTGTTTATACCGCCGTATAGAAAATCACTGATGTACAAAGTGTGAAGAATAAAGAAGTGATTCTAGTATTTCAAGACGATATTGCTTGAGGACAAGCAACGCTCAAGTGTGGGAATATTTGATAATGCTAAAAACGAACATATATTTCATAGCATTATTCCTCAAGAAAAACAAGCTTTTAGTTGCAATTGTTCTATTTACAAGTGATATTCGTTTAAATAATAAAAGGTGAAGACAAAAGACAGATTCGACGAATTGAAGACGCAAACGACCAAAAAGCTCAAAAGTACAAAAGACAATCAAAGAGATTCAAATTATTGATAAGAAACGTCTCGAAATTACAAGAGTACAAGATTCAAAACGCAAAGTACAAGATATTAAATTGTACGCAAGGACGTTCAAAAATCCGGAACCGGGACCAGAGTCAACTCTTAACGCTCGACGCAACGGACTAAAAATTACAAGTTAACTATGTATATAAATATAATATAATATATAATTAATTATATTAATTATATATATATTATATATATAAAATAAATCGTCGGCAAGAAAGACTCCAAATATGGGTGAGCTGTAAAAGTAAACTCCGCGACTCGCGGAGTTTGAAGGCAAAATTGGCCGAGAGTCGCGGAGCCCCAATTTCTGAAACTCCCTATAAAGCTCGCGCATTCTGATCGTAAAAATTCACCAAAAATATATCCATCTCTCTATCTATATCGTATATATTTATATTTATATTTTAATTTTAATTTTAATTTTAATTTTAATCCTAATAATAAGGGTATGTTAGCGAATGTTGTAAGGGTGTAAGTCGAAATTCTGTCCGTGTAACGCTACGCTATTTTTAATCATTGTAAGTTATGTTCAACCTTTTTATATTAATGTCTCGTAGCTAAGTTATTATTATGCTTATTTAATCCGAAGTAATCATGATGTTGGGCTAATTACTAAAATTGGGTAATTGGGCTTTGTACCATAATTGGGGTTTGGACAAAAGAACGACACTTGTGGAAATTAGACTATGGGCTATTAATGGGTTTTATATTAACTAAACAATACCTTGTTAATTTAATATACAAACTTATAATTCGACGTATTTATATATAACCACATACGCTTGACTGGGTACGGTGGGCGGGATATCTATAAATACCAATAATTATTCATTTTACCGGATACGGAACTGGATTAATAGTTAATAAACTTGTTGAAACAGGGGTGAATTACATTCAAGGGTAATTGGTGTAATTGTTAACAAAGTAGTAAAACCTTGGTTTACACGCAGTCGATAACCTGGTGTATTCATTAAACAAAGTATTAAAACCTTGTTACAATTTGAATCCCCAATTAGTTGGAATATTTGACTTCGGGAATAAGAATAATTTGACGAAGGCTTTCGCTCTTTATATTTATGACTGATGGACTATTATGGACAAATCCGTATGGACATATTAAATAATCCAGGACAAAGGACAATTAACCCATGGGCATAAAACTAAAATCAACACGTCAAACATCATGATTACGGAAGTTTAAATAAGCATAATTCTTTTATTTCATATTTAATTTCCTTTATTTTATATTTAATTGCACTTCTAATTATCGCACTTTTATTTATTGTTATTTAATCGCACTTTTAATTATCGTACTTTTTAATTATCGCAAGTTTATTTTATCGCACTTTTATTATTCGCAATTTCATTATCGTTATTTATTTTACGCTTTAAATTAAGTCTTTTATTTATTTAATATTTTACATTAGGTTTTAACTGCGACTAAAGTTTTAAAATCGATAAACCCGTCATTAAACGGTAAAAACCCCCTTTATAATAATAATATTACTTATATATATATATTTGTATTTTTATAAAAGTAAACTAATATAGCGTTAAGCTTTGTTTAAAAAGATTCCCCGTGGAACGAACCGGACTTACTAAAAACTACACTACTGTACGATTAGGTACACTGCCTATAAGTGTTGTAGCAAGGTTTAAGTATATCCATTCTATAAATAAATAAATATCTTGTGTAAAATTGTATCGTATTTAATAGTATTTTCTGTAAAAATATAAGCTATTTCGTATACACCTCGCGAAACATCAACATGTTGGAAACATTTTGTCATGTAAATATTAATCTCAATTAATACATATAAACATGGAAAAGTTCGGGTCACTACAGGTAACGATGACGAAGGGCAAACTTATATATATCAAAGTTATAATAGAATTTATTCGAATGAAAAGTCGGAATTGATTTGCTGAAACTCTAACGACCCGTCCTAATCCATCCGGACGAAGTCCGTATCGATTATAAACGATTCACAATAGTTGATTACATCGCGAGATACTTGACCTCTATATGATACATTTTACAAACATTGCATTCGTTTTTGAAAAGACAATATTTCATTACATCGAAAGTTGACGACATGCATACCATTTCATAATATATCTAACCATAATTGACTTAATATTAATCTTGATGAACTCAACGACTCGAATGCAACGTCTTTTGGAATATGTCATGAAAGACTCCAAGTAATGTCCCTAAAATGAGCAAATGCACAGCGAAAGATTTCTTTCGTACCTGAGAATAAACATGCTTTAAAGTGTCAACCAAAAGGTTGGTGAGTTCATTAGTTTAACATAAATAATCATTTCCATCATTTTAATAGACCACAAGAATTTCATTTCCAGTTCCAATAAATATACGTCCCATGCATAGAGACAAAAATATCATTCATATGGATTGAACACCTGGTAACCGACATTCACAATATGCATATAAGAATATCCCCATCATTCCGGGATCCTCCTTCGGACATGATATAAATTTCGAAGTACTAAAGCATCTGGTACTTTGGATGGGGCTTGTTGGGCCCGATAGATCTATCTTTAGAGTTCGCGTCAATTAGGGTGTCTGTTCCCTAATTCTTAGATTACCAGACTTAATAAAAAGGGGCATATCCGATTTCGATCATTCAACCATATAATGTAGTTTCAATTACTTGTGTCTATTTCGTAAAACAGTTATAGAAACAGCGCATGTATTCTCAGTCCCAAAAATATATATTGCAAAAGCATTTAAAATGGATTAATGAAACTCACCTAATGTATTTTGTAGTAAAAATACATAGCACAATATTGAACCAGTATAGGGTTGGCCTCGGATTCACGAACCTATATCATTTATATATATATATTAACACATATAATGGTAATCGAACAAATTTATATATTATAAGTGATTTAATTGTTATTTTAATTATGTGTTTCATTAATAACTTAAAAAAATTATATTAATATAGTTATGTTATATCTAATAATTATATTTTATATAAATAATATTTGTTGTATTAGTAATAATAATACTAAATGTAATATTAGTAATACAAATAATGATAATAATAATAATAATAATGTTAAAAATAATAATTTTAATGTTAAAATAATAATGATGGTAATACTAATAATAATAATAATAATAATAATAATAATAATAATAATAATAATAATAATAATAATAAAAATAATAATAATAATAATAATAAAAATGATAATGATAATAATAAAAGTGTATACCCTTAGGATCTTTTTCTAAAAAGAAATGCCCGAGACGGGGCTCGAACATGCGACCTCTCGCTCCCCAACAACTCCCTTAACCATCTACTCTGATCAGTTTTTCTGTCTTAACTCTCAACTTATATTTATTTAACCAATATTTCGATTTCTTCTTTGACTAACAGCCCAACATCACTCATCATTTGGCCCAACAGAGGAGGGCAGCCCAACAGCAACTCTCGGCCCAAATACCTAAACGAGTTTCATGGCCCTAAGACAATTTATAAACATGGTGACCCAACAACCCTTCGGCCCAACAGCAATTAATCACGGCCCACATCAGTTTCTCTTATAATTAATAAAAAAAATTGTAATGGCCTGGGTTCGAACCCAGGACCTCTCGTTTAACACAAACACTCTATACCCTTCTTCTGCTTGCTCATTTTCTGAATTATATCATAGCCTAAATATATTAAACTCGTAAAATTCTATTTTCTTTCTTCTTCATCATCACAAGAATCAAACCCATTTTTAACATTTCATTATCTTCTTCATTATAATCATAGCATCATCATCATTCTAGTTTTCTAATTTCTATCATCATCTTATTCGATCATTATCCTAATTACTAACATCATAACTATCGAATATCTATCATCTCATCGTCTTCTCATGCATCTCGATCACGATTATCACCTTCGCTATCATCATCATCATCATCAATCTTTTATTGTAACCGTAATCATTATCATCTTCAACGACCTAGTTCATCATCAAATACATAACATCATCATCTTCTTTAAACTTCACGGACTCACCATCATCATACTCGTTACCAGTTGCATCATCATAATCATAATTGTCATACATGTATCAATATCATCATCACTTCTTACTACCTTATCAATCTAAATTGCGTATAAAAAATAATAGCAGCCATCAAACTTTTTTTTTTTTTTACGGCTCACTTAGGCAAAAAGTATATCGGCCCAACTATAAGCTAGTAACACGGCCCATGTTGCCATCATTAGTCCACTTATCATGTAGTGGCCCAAAAAAATACGGCTGTTTAGAAAAGAAAAGGCTTATGCTGATTTTAAAGGAATACGTCCAGAATGCAAGATAGAGATAGGATTTGGAATGTAAGTTTGATCCTGGTCCACCACGAAATCAAATGACAGCAAAAAGTGTCGGCCAATAAGTTATTATTTGTCCCACCATTATAGTTTTGATAAAGCTTAATGAATTATCATTCTCTATTTAATTTAAGTTGACAATTTCCTTGAGCTTGTAAACATATTAAATCCTTTTCATCAAAATCAATATCTCGGTTTGTGGTGTTATTACATAACAGGAAATAGCAGCAGCAGTTCGTAGCAATGTGTGACGGATCATGATGTTGTAAATTGATGGTTCTTGGTTTGATTCAAAAAGAAAACGAAAGTGTAACATAGATAGATAGATGGTTTGGTGGTGCCGTGGTGGTGATTGTCGGTGGTTTAATGGTTCATGATGGGTTACGCTGGGTGTTGAATGGTGGCGGGTTTGGTTGGTTGTCTTTTACAAACAGAAGGATATTATAGGGTTGTTTTGGGTTGTGGCCTGCAGAAATCAAGAAGAAATAGCAGTTGCAATCATAACAAAAGGATGGGTTTGGGTTGCCTTGATCCTAGTCGAACTGTAGCAACCAACTAAGGTTTCGATTAAATGATGTGTGGGTTGTGAACAAACAACAAAAAGTGGTGGTTCTTCAGACAGAAAACTAGTGGGTTTGGTTTGTTAGTTTTTTATGACGATTATTGATGTGACTTTGGTGGTGGATGTCAAGTAACATAAACATGTACACATATGGGTGATGGTATTGATGGGTTTAACGAAAGTGGTTAAGTGTTCGATAGATTAGCAACAGAGAACACGAATGATCTGAAGATGATGGCCGTTATCAAGATTAGTTTACAGAAATAAGAAAGAAAGGATGATGGGCTTGGTTTCTCGATGATTTCGAACACGAACAGAACATGTAGTAGGCATCAATTTGCAACTATTGTAGATAATTGTTTGTTGATTGAAGAAGAAGTTGTGAGAAAACAAATAAGAGATGTCAAACGTTTTCAAAAATCTCTCTCCATGTATAGGCATGTTATTTACACATATATAAATTAAATATGTGACAATTGTTAGTGGATGGATTGAAAAGGCAACAGTGAAACACAGTAATCACTAACAAATTCATCAATTTGTTGTGAAGCAAACAAAAGAAGTACCAATCAATTCACTACTTTATTTTAATCACGGCTATATCAATTAATTGAAAACAGAATTATTATAATAGTAAATAACGCGTTAAACTATTTAGCAGCCATAATAATTTGAATATAATCTACCGACAGTTTCAATATGGCTGTTATTTCGTACACCGTTGTTGGTTAGTAGCGGATAAAAGTATTCCGAAAAATCCCAAATTTTTATAGTAATTATATTTATTTATTTCAGTCATTATAGTATAAAATTAGATCATTAATTATTAAATAAAGATTACATTAATTATTCACTCTCAACCCCAAGTAAAATATAAAAAATTTTAAAATTCAACAAATAGTTCTTAAATATATATATTTTTTAATATGCCTATAGTTTATCTATCTCATTTTCGACTCACTGTTTATTTTAAAATCATATAAGTTTGAATTTAGCTTGTTTAATATCAATCGGAACATCAAACGAGTATTACAATCATTAAATATTTATTTTTAATATACTTTATATATAGAGATATATATATAGAGATATATTTTAAATAATAATTATTATAATATCTTATTTTTATTTTATTAAATTTTTAATAACAACAACATATAATACTTCAAATTATATTTCGAATTATTATTTATATATACATACACACATATCTATTTACAATTAATGGTTCGTGAATCGTCGAGAGCAGTCGAAGGTCAATTGAATACATGAACATAGTTTCAAAATTTTCGAGACTCAACATTATAGACTTTGCTTATCGTGTCGAAATCATATGAAGATTAAGTTTAAATTTGATCGGAAATTTTCGGGTCATCACAGTACCTACCCGTTAAAGAAATTTCGTCCCGAAATTTGATTGGGATGGTTATGACTGACAATAAGTATGTTTTCATGATGCATACGAGCTAGAAATTAGAGTTTTATCGTCAGCGAGTAATATGGATAAAACAATTTGTTTATATGAAGTGTACGAGTGAAGTTATCACAAAAGAGTAAAATAAGAAAGGTAAAGTTTCGTCATATCTTTTGACGTAGTCACAGTGGATTTCCGGAATTCAAGGAATTTAGAGAAAATCTTCATAATAAGATTCGATTCTTCGATAATTAAAGAAAATAAAATTTTCTTTTCTTAAATGCAATAATATGTCTCGATTGTTCGGTCTAACTTTTCAAATTACCAGAAGTCACAAGAAAAGATAGAACTATCAGGAAGATACGTTCTTGATATGTTTAGAGATTAGACAGAATGTAAGAGTCGTGTAATATGGCACATGATGACGGTATAGTCTGTGAATCATCACGTTCCATTAGAAACTCAGCATGACTTACTGTAATATAATCACGTTGATCAAGTATCATTATATTATACTAACTCATGCATCAATTTCGGACACTATTTCAAAAACATTCATAATTTAAATTCAAAGATTTACAGAATATAGAAACTAAAATCGTTTCCTTTTATGAGATAACACAGATAGTGCGGAGAGATAATTAATATCGGACGAGAATATTTATGAAGATATCTTCAGAAATATTGAGGATATTAATAAAGAAAGGTACGATGATATTTTAAAATTTCGGAATCAATTTGTGATGAAGAAATTTATTCACGATGATTAAGAGCGATTAAGGAGAAATGTATTCGCTAAAGATTTTATCAGAAACAGAATCATAAGGATTCTTTGAAGGCAGGTTTTATTCTATGTGATTTGTCCACAGTCTCCTTCATGGTTTGCTCAATCTATTTTCGATTACATATTTTCCATTGAGTGTTTCCAACACTCCATCCTTCATCATCAAACTTTAGATTGTTAAAGTCGTTTACATTTTTAGTTGTTTCATCAACACCTCCTAACATTCAGAGAACTGATTTGTAAACTGGGTGCTATTTAAAATTTCAGAATTGAAGATCATGATTTTAAGAGATACATGTTATATATATACATATAACTGTTGTTGTAGAATTGTTGCGAGATTCAAAATACTGATTGCTGATTCACGGTAATTGGTATGGCAATACTCATTACAAGATGCGGATGAGTATATGATATGGTTTCAAAGAATATAATGATTTTCAGAAAATCAAAGATCAACGGAGTTGCTGGTACATCTGCTGATAATGTCGTGGAATATAAAAGGTTCCTCGGTAACAATAAAAGAGTACACATATATATCAAGGTTATAATAAGGTTGTTTCGAATGAAAAGTCGAAGTTGACTTGTTGGAGCTGTGACAAAACTGACTATTACGAAAAAGAATTGCAATGTTATTTTCCATAATAACAATGCCAAAGGAGCTAGCATAGATACGTGTTAAACGTTTACTCAGGTTCCGAGTGTTTTCAGGTGCATAACTATATGCATCAATCTTTTCACGTAGATGAAGTGCGGTTGGTTCATCCTCTCGATTGAGGTGTCTTCAAGAATCATGAAAGGTTTGAACGCAAATTGTAATCATCAAAATACAAATGAGGTTTAAGACGAAATCAAGTGGCAAACTTGAAGAATTATTTAGTTTCATATATTATAATCAATATTTTAATTCATTTTAATTATCCAATGTCATTAGTCCACAGTCGATAATCCACAGTTGACAGTCCAATAATTCATTTATAGTTTAATATATAATATTCGAATTAATTAATACATATCGTGAACCGTGTACATGTCTCAGACTCGATCACAACTCAAATTATATATATTATTGTAGAATCAACCTCAACCCTGTATAGAGAACTCGATCATTACTACATATAGAGTGTCTATGGTTATTCCAAATAATATATATAAATGCGTCGATATGATATGTCAAAACCTTGTATACGTGTCTCGATAAATAAAGTGTGTAAAGTAAATAACATAAATTAATTGACGATAAATAAAATTGCGAGAATGTAGATTGCGATAAGTTGCGATAAAATAAAATGTAATCAGTTAGCTAGGAACAATTAGCTAGGAACAGTTAGCATGGATTCTTAACAAAATTTCTCATAGTTAATTTGTTTGTTTCTAATAATTTTTATTTTGTCCAATGTTTCTTCATTATGCCACTTGTCGGATTTTGATAGGTCAAAATCCAAATATGAAATTGAATGAAAATGATTATTCTGTGGTGAACGAATACGTATGTCTGTGGATGTAAGTAGGATAATAAATGACTGTTGAATCAGATTCGAAGAATGTACAATGTAACTTATTAATGTGAAATCTAAATATTCCTCGGGTATTACCTACCCGTTAAAATATTTTCACCATTAACAGTTTGTACGAAAGAATTTTTAATTACAATCTTTATGAAAATATTTATACATATATATTTTCTTCAGATGTAATCATGGATTTAATGGGTTAATATTATATTAATCTCATTTGCTTTACCGTTAGAATAAGAATACCTAATCTCTAAAACATTAGAGATTACATAATCGTCATGTCGAACGAAGATCAAGGATGTAGAACGATACGTAGAACGAAGATAATCGATGTAGGACAAGATGTTGAATGAAAATTATGCTCGAGGTATAGATTGCGATGTTGAGGCATGTGATGTTGAAACTTGGGTTGTTGGTGGTACTGGTGTTGATATTAGTGATACTGTTGGTGCCGATGATGTTGCTGAAGCTGGTACGTTTTGCACCATATTTTCCAAAGCCACTACTCGAGCGGAAAGCTCATTGACTTCTTCTATTACGCCGGGATGATTGTCGGTTCGGACGAGCGAATGAATGAGGTTTAGAATTTTAGATAGAATATAATCATGGCGAGTTATTTCGGAAAATGAGGGTGAAAATGGTGTTTCGGACTAGTTCACTGGTAAATGCTTCGGGTTCTTCGTCAAGAGATGAATTCGGTTGGTGGAAGGGATCACCTTCTTCGCGTTTCCATTGATTAAGTCGACTACGAATCCCATCGGATGAATTGGGGATAGCTGATTGATTGATGCATTCTGGTGACACCATTTTCAGAGCTTAGGTGAATATCCATGTCGGAATAGCTGTCGAGATAACTATCGGGGTAGCTATCGAAATCTGAGGGACTCGAACTGGTTGAGGGATTCATCTCGTACGATCAGATGAAGGATTTTCGATAAGAAATAGATTATAGGATGTAGATTAGTACCCTGCAATACATAATTTACATATGCATATATAATACCAAAATCCCATACGTTACGGGGGAATCTACAGAAAATGTCAGGCAAAGTTTACAATAACAGATACGCTAAGATATGAATTAGTAGATATGCTAAGATATGAATTTTGTCTATACACTAATCATGCAATCAATGCAATAAGATGTGTCTAGACTAAGGATGATAAGCAAGTGATTCTCTAAGAATGATAAGCAGGTAATTTTCGACACGAAATGATAAGCAAAACTTTTGACACGCAGACACGGTCGAAGTCCAGACTCACTAATGCATCCTAACGACTTTTCAGTTATACACACTAATGCAGACCTGGTTTGCTAATACCACCGCTCTGATACCAACTCTAAATACCCGTCCTAATCCATCCGGACGAAGTCCGTATCGATTATAAATGATTCACAATAGTTGATTACATCGCGAGATACTTGACCTCTATATGATACATTTTACAAACATTGCATTCGTTTTTGAAAAGACAATATTTCATTACATCGAAAGTTGACGACATGCATACCATTTCATAATATATCTAACTATAATTGACTTAATATTAATCTTGATGAACTCAACGACTCGAATGCAATGTCTTTTGGAATATGTCATGAAAGACTCCAAGTAATGTCCCTAAAATGAGCAAATGCACAGCAGAAGATTTCTTTCGTACCTGAGAATAAACATGCTTTAAAGTGTCAACCAAAAGGTTGGTGAGTTCATTAGTTTAACATAAATAATCATTTCCATCATTTTAATAGACCACAACAATTTCATTTCCAGTTCTCATAAATATACGTCTCATGCATAGAGACAAAAATATCATTCATATGGATTGAACACCTGGTAACCGACATTCACAATATGCATATAAGAATATCCCCATCATTCCGGGATCCTCCTTCGGACATGATATAAATTTCGAAGTACTAAAGCATCCGGTACTTTGGATGGGGCTTGTTGGGCCCGATAGATCTATCTTTAGAGTTCGTGTCAATTAGGGTGTCTGTTCCCTAATTCTTAGATTACCAGACTTAATAAAAAGGGGCATATCCGATTTCGATCATTCAACCATATAATGTAGTTTCAATTACTTGTGTCTATTTCGTAAAACAGTTATAAAAACAGCGCATGTATTCTCAGTCTCAAAAATATATATTGCAAAAGCATTTAAAAGGGATTAATGAAACTCACCTAATGTATTTTGTAGTAAAAATACATAGCACAACATTGAACCAGTATAGGGTAGGCCTCGGATTCACGAACCTATATCATTTATATATATATTAACACATATAATGGTAATCGAACAAATTTATATATTATAAGTGATTTAATTGTTATTTTAGTTATGTGTTTCATTAATAACTTAAAAAAATATATTAGTATAGTTATGTTATATCTAATAATTATATTTTATATAAATAATATTTGTTGTATTAGTAATAATAATACTAAATGTAATATTAGTAATACAAATAATGATAATAATAATAATAATAATGTTAAAAATAATAATTTTAATGTTAAAATAACATTGATGGTAATACTAATAATAATAATAATAATAATAATAATAATAATAATAATAATAATAATAATAATAATAATAATAATAATAATAATAATAATAATAATAATAATAAAATGATAATGATAATAATAAAAGTGAATACCCTTAGGATCTTTTTCTAAAAAGAAATGCCCGAGACGGGGCTCGAACATGCGACCTCTCGCTCCCCAACAACTCCCTTAACCATCTACTCTGATCAGTTTTTCTGTCTTAACTCTCAACTTATATTTATTTAACCAATATTTCGATTTCTTCTTTGACTAACAGCCCAACATCACTCATCATTTGGCCCAACAGAGGAGGGCAGCCCAACAGCAACTCTCGGCCCAAATACCTAAACGAGTTTCATGGCCCTAAGACAATTTATAAACATGGTGACCCAACAACCCTTCGGCCCAACAGCAATTAATCACGGCCCACATCAGTTTCTCTTATAATTAATAAAAAAAATTATAATGGCCTGGGTTCGAACCCAGGACCTCTCGTTTAACACAAACACTCTATACCCTTCTTCTGCTTGCTCATTTTCTGAATTATATCATAGCCTAAATATATTAAACTCGTAAAATTCTGTTTTCTTTCTTCTTCATCATCACAAGAATCAAACCCATTTTTAACATTTCATTATCTTCTTCATTATAATCACAGCATCATCATCATTCTAGTTTTCTAATTTCTATCATCATCTTATTCGATCATTATCCTAATTACTAACATCATAACTATCGAATATCTATCATCTCATCGTCTTCTCATGCATCTCGATCACGATTATCACCTTCGCTATCATCATCATCATCAATCTTTTATTGTAACCGTAATCATTATCATCTTCAACGACCTAGTTCATCATCAAATACATAACATCATCATCTTCTTTAAACTTCACGGACTCACCATCATCATACTCGTTACCAGTTGCATCATCATAATCATAATTGTCATACATGTATCAATATCATCATCACTTCTTACTACCTTATCAATCTAAATTGCGTATAAAAAATAATAGCAGCCATCAAACTTTTTTTTTTTTTTTACGGCTCACTTAGGCAAAAAGTATATCGGCCCAACTATAAGCTAGTAACACGGCCCATGTTGCCATCATTAGTCCACTTATCATGTAGTGGCCCAAAAAAAATACGGCTGTTTAGAAAAGAAAAGGCTTACGGCTGATTTCAAAGGAATACGTCCAGAATGCAAGATAGAGATAGGATTTGGAATGTAAGTTTGATCCTGGTCCACCACGAAATCAAATGACAGCAAAAAGTGTCGGCCAATAAGTTATTATTTGTCCCACCATTATAGTTTTGATAAAGCTTAATGAATTATCATTCTCTATTTAATTTAAGTTGACAATTTCCTTGAGCTTGTAAACATATTAAATCCTTTTCATCAAAATCAATATCTCGGTTTGTGGTGTTATTACATAACAGGAAATAGCAGCAGCAGTTCGTAGCAATGTGTGACGGATCATGATGTTGTAAATTGATGGTTCTTGGTTTGATTCAAAAAGAAAACGAAAGTGTAACATAGATAGATAGATGGTTTGGTGGTGCCGTGGTGGTGATTGTCGGTGGTTTAATGGTTCATGATGGGTTACGCTGGGTGTTGAATGGTGGCAGGTTTGGTTGGTTGTCTTTTACAAACAGAAGGATATTATAGGGTTGTTTTGGGTTGTGGCCTGCAGAAATCAAGAAGAAATAGCAGTTGCAATCATAACAAAAGGATGGGTTTGGGTTGCCTTGATCCTAGTCGAACTGTAGCAACCAACTAAGGTTTCGATTAAATGATGTGTGGGTTGTGAACAAACAACAAAAAGTGGTGGTTCTTCAGACAGAAAACTAGTGGGTTTGGTTTGTTAGTTTTTGATGGCGATTATTGATGTGACTTTGGTGGTGGATGTCAAGTAACATAAACATGTACACATATGGGTGATGGTATTGATGGGTTTAACGAAAGTGGTTAAGTGTTCGATAGATTAGCAACAGAGAACACGAATGATTTGAAGATGATGGCCGTTATCAAGATTAGTTTACAGAAATAAGAAAGAAAAGATGATGGGCTTAGTTTCTCGATGATTTCGAACACGAACAGAACATGTAGTAGGCATCAATTTGCAACAATTGTAGATAATTGTTTGTTGATTGAAGAAGAAGTTGTGAGAAAACAAATAAGAGATGTCAAACGTTTTCAAAAATCTCTCTCCATGTATAGGCATGTTTGATGTCGTAGCGTGGGGGTACGAAATAGTACTATATTTTACTACGAAATACGTTACAAATTACACAAGTTTTAATTATTTATTTACAGATGGGATATACCTAAACCTTGCTACAACACTATAGGCAGTGTACCTAATCGTAGAGTAGTATAGTTTTTTGTAAGTCCGGTTCGTTCCACAGGGAGCGGACTTATTGCACACTATATTTTTAAACAACTATATTTGTACAAAATATATATAATTATATATAATAATATATAAAAGGGGGTTTACCGTTTAATGACCGGTTTGTCGATTTATATTTTAAGCGAAGCGTATAGTAAATGACGATATTTAAATAACAATATAAAATAAATAACAATATAAAATAAATAACAATAATTGAAATGACAGTAAATAAAAGTACGAGGAAAAATGAAATAAAATATATAATGCTTATTTAAACTTCCGTAACCATGATGTTTGACATTTTGATTTTAATTTATTGTCCTGGGCTAATTGTCCTTTGTCCTGGATGTATTTGAAACCTATCTGGTTTTTGTCCATAATAGTTCATCGGTCATAATTATAAACTGCTCGGCAAATTTAACCTTATACCCGAAGTCAAATATTCCAACTAACTGGGGATTCGAACTGTAACAAGGTCTTAATACTTTGCTTAATGAATACACCAGGTTATCGACTGTGTGTAAACCAAGGTTTTAATACTTTGTTAACAATTACACCAATTACCCTTGAATGTAATCCACCCCTGTTTTAATTATTCTAGTGGCTATTAATCAATTCCCGTGTCCGGTTAAATGAACGATTATTCGTACATATAAATACCCCGCCCATCGTGTCCGATCGAGTGTATATGGTAATTTATAAGGACGCCCAATTGTAAATCTTTATATTAACATTAACAAACTATCATTTAGTTAAACAAATATAAAGCCTATTAATAGCCCATAGTCTAATTTCCACAAGTGTCGTTCTTTTGTCCAAACCCCAATTATGGTACAAAGTCCAATTACCCAATTTTAGTAATTAGCTCAACATCATGATTACTTCGGATTAAATAAGCATAATAATAACTTAAGTACGAGACATTAATTTAAAAAGGAGAACATAGCTTACATTGATTATTTATCGCGTAGTGTTACACGGACAGAGCTCCGACTTTAAAAACACGTAAAAATAACTTTTACATAACCCAAACTAATCTAATATAACACTAATCTATACTATATATACATATATATATTTATTTATATTATACTAGGGAGTATTATTATTATTATATTATATATGGAGTATTATTATTATTTTTATTATATATTTTACATGCAGAACTCGAGAGCTTTTATAGCCAGAACTGAAATTCACTGCTCCGCGAGTCGCGGCCATTTTGGCCTTCCAGCTCCGCAAGTCGCGGAGGTTCCTAAACCAGCCCACAAGTTCAAGATCCAAGGCTGCCGACGGTTTTTATTTAAATATATATAATATATAAATAATTTTTATAATTATTTATATATTATATTATATTTATATACATAGTAGACTCGTAAATTTTTTTTTCGTTGCGTCGAGCGTTGAGAGTTGGTTCATGTCCCGGTTCCGGATTTTCGAACGTCCTTGCGTACGCTGAGATATTTTGTACTTTGCGTTTCGTAACTTGTACTCTTGTCATTTTTAGACGTTCCTTATCAATAAATTGAACCTTTTTAATTGTATCTTGTACTTTTGAGCTTTTTGGACCTTTGCGTCTTCAATTCATTGTTTTCGCCTTTTGTCTTCGCACTTATTTAATATAAACGAATATTACATGAAAATGGAACAATTGCAACTGAAATCTTTACATATCGGAGGGATATTGATACTAAATATATGTTCATTTGGAGCACTATCAAATATCCCCACACTTGAACGTTGCTTGTCCTCAAGCAATACAGTCTTGAAATAAAACACACTAGAATCACTTCTTTATTCTTCACACTTTGTACATCAGTGATTTTGATACGGCGGTATAAACAACGATAGTAGCATTTGTGGTTTACAGTCCCACATGACTATGAAAATTTAGATCCGTTAGGAAATTTGATCTTTATGAAAACATTTGATCTTTTGAAAATTCATGCTAGATTTTACCTTAGACAGGTTTTCCGGAATAACCCTTCACCGGTGTTTGCAAAATATTTTTGTGGGTTGGTGGGTTTCAGATTTGAAAATTTTAGCTCAAAACTTATGGTTTTGTGTCACCCACTTGCTAACGTTGTATTAGGAAAGCAACACGTCCAGTATACTTGCTCCGTATATTACCTTTCGGTAAACTACCGTCCGGTTGTAAAGGAAAGCGATGAACAAGAAACTATTAAGGCAATGTTCCATGACTTGCTTTTGATTATGGTCTATAAACGTGTTGGATGCTATTACTATCCTTTGTAGGAGCAATAGTAAAGATCATCCTATGATTTTTCGGTCTGGCACAAGGTCATGTCTCCGACCATGCTATGCAACCACCGTTCTTACGGTTGACACCCAATTTGGTTCAGGTGACCTAATGAATTCCAGGTGAATTCCTAGGATTTTACGTTCAAAGGTAATGAACGCATTGAAAATGGGTTTTCAGAAAACAAATCGGTTTTATTTTTGATCAAAATATTTTCTCGTTCAAGCTCGAGTTTAGATATCATTGAATTCCATGAGTTTGTAATTCTCAATCTTTAAGGTCAATCTCAAGGATTGAGAAATATCAGGCTTAAAAGCTGATTTTTGATCTTTAAGGATATTATCCTTTCTGGGGATCTGATTCATTAGTCTTATCAAGCTAATTTGCACGGTGCCCCCCCATTGTACGAGATAAATCCTTCTCATGGTTAGGATAAATCTGACCACTTGGCGACCCTGTTTGATGCTGAGGTCCGTGGATTTCCTGCTGATTTTAGAGATGACTTTTCTAGATTTTTCGTCAACCTACAGCTGGCCTGGACGACAACTTCATGACCTAAATCAAGAAGCGCGTGTCTTTTTCGGAAGACTTTACTTCCTTTTAATGATGGAATTGATTCATCGTGTAGATCCATCTTTTCTTTCAAATATATTACAGTAAATCGGGTAAAACAGTTAATTTAGTCCAAAACAAAAGCACTTGCAATAAACTTTACAGAAACATGTGATAGATAGTTTTTAATTGAATAACTTGGTACATTCTCCCCACACTTAGTTTCTTTCTTTGCCTTTTTATTCTCCTTTATTCTATTTTAAATGAATTCAATCGTTTTAGGGTGTTTCTCAATTTATGTCCTTTCCGAGGTAACGATAATTTCGGTATTAACACCTAGTTTTCACCGTTCATAAATATATATAAACATGATTTTAAATTCATTTAGTTGAAAATTTTTCAAATTTTCATAAAATTTGGCAAATAAACCAAGTATAAACCCGAGAGAATTTATAACCCTTCCCCACACTTGAGATCATGCAATGCCCTCATTTGCATGAAATCAGACTATAATTATAAATTCATGAGGGTGATTAGTGTAGAAAAGTGATTGAAAATACCCAGTTTGTAATTACAAAGCTCGTCGAATGATAGATGGCGCCTCATCGTTCATTCCTTCTTTTGTTATTTCACACATGTTTTTCTTCAAAAACGGTTGCTTTTCTGAACTGTTTGCTAATATTTGAAAATGTGTCTTTTACCCTAATTGTGCATTTTTATTAACGAGTTATGCACTAACCCGAACCCCTAATTTAACGTTAAGTGGGGTTAAACTTCCCCACACTTAGCTGACGACATGTGAAGTCGGTAGAATAAGTTCCACGAATTAAAATAGTGAGCCAGTTATTTACATCTCGGGTGGTATAAAATATATTAATGGGTTTAAAGTTTAGACCCACCCGATCATCACTACTTAATTCTTTTTTAAGTGTAGCTTTTAGTAAATGGATATGTCTCTTTTCTGGTTCTTGGTCAAATGGATCGATATACACCGACATACTTATTTCTATAGGGTGGACAATTCCTAATATTTCCTTCCGTTTATTCTCGGGATCAAAGTTTTCACCTCTATTACCCATTTGGGTGAAATCCGAGGTGTCATTATCTATTAAAGCTCGTAGTTCATTTCCGGTGGATGACTCGTCTATTGAGAATATTGGGTTGGAAGGTTGTGGAATGGTGAAGTTTGGTTTGGCCTCGGGGGTAAAATTTTCAACGTTATCGTATTCCCAAGAGTACCAATTTGTCACCCTTACTTCTTCTTTATCCATTAATGGATCGATGATTTCGTCGGTAGAGGCTAATGTGTCGATATGTTGTGAAATTGGTAAGACTGAATAAAAAGTATCATCGGGATAGTTGGTGATTTCGGAGCTCTCGAATTCATCAAAATTCGATGATATGAGATTTTCTTGCACACGACTCCTCAGATCAACAGGTGTGTAGTCTGATAGAGTTTCAGCTTGCCGGTTTACAAACTCTCTCATTTGTTCATTTTGAGCATTGAGTTCTTCGAGTTTGATTTTCATATTGTCTAATAAATTTTCAGACACGTAATTTTCCTCGTCTACTGGTTGTTGAGTTTGGAAATATTCTTGGAAATAATCCCAATTTGAATTGTATTCTTCATAATCATTCCATTCAGGTTCCGTGGGTGCGTAATTTTCCATAGGAACGTAATAATAACATTCCCATGTTGAGTGATAATCTCCACAGATTTCACAACCAGTTATTGTTTCGTCGTTCGTGATCCAAGATTGACTGATCGAATTGTCATCAACACTCGTTTGAGAGTATTGATTTAATTGATTTTGGATATCAAAAAGAGTTTCCATAGCCTTGTTTTCAAAATTTTCCATTTTATTGCGATGGCCAAATTTTAGCTACAATGTGGTGCATTTACTAATTATCCTATTAGTTATAAAAATAGAAAAACTTATATAAGTTGTCCAATTAATAGACTTTTCTGCTTTTGCCCACGTTTCGAATAGCCAAAAGATGCAGCAGGGAGCCAGAACCCTTTAAATCGGAAGCTCACAACTCAGCCACTAACAAATCCAACTATTACTACGAAGCAGAAAATTGTCAACGTCCATTAATTTAACCACTTAAATAATTTTTCTTTCCGTTTGAGATATTAGATAAGAAATAGAGAAAATTTCTAAGTCCTAAAAACTAAAGCGTCGAGAAATAATAAAGAAAAAGAATGCGCGTCGAAAAACGTCGAAAAATAAAAATAAGAAAATAGCGCATCGTAACTTAAAAGTCTAAAAATTATATCTAAAAAGTTGCGCCTAAAGGTCTAAAGGTAAATGCAATTTTATTCAGAAAACGGCAATTACTTAAAGGCACTAAAATCTATTTAAAACTAAAGCGAAAAATGGCGTCGCAAAATTCTAAAGCACCTAAATCTTAGTCTAAAGAAAAAGCACTTAAGGGATTTTACGGCAAAGCCTAAGAATCTAGAAATAAAAATAAGCTACGGCAAAAACTATGTCTTAAAACTAAATACGAGCGAAAAACATACAAATATTACGCTAAAAACAAATAAAAAGGGACAAAATATAAAAATATACAAAAAGTTGTAAAAAATACAATTTTTATAAAAATATTATTTTTTTATAATAGTATTAATTTTTATATATAAATAAAACTAATTAAAACTTAATATTACAAATTAATTAAAAACTTAAACTAAATAATATTATATATAAAACCTAATTAGGTTTAATAATAATAATAATAAATAATTAAAACCTAAATCGTATTAATTGCTGGACCAGGTTCGTGTCAGACGGCTCCGCGAGTCGCGGTTCCCGAAGCTGCAAACCCCGCGTGTCGCGGGGTTCCAGAATTCAACTCTGGTACAGTTTGAAATTCGACGTTTTTTTTTTTTTTATATTGTTTTTCTAAAAATATATTTATACAAATATATATTAAAAATATAGCGTTTCGCCAAGTTCCCCGGCAGCGGCGCCAAAAACTTGATGTCGTAGCGTGGGGGTACGAAATAGTACTATATTTTACTACGAAATACGTTACAAATTACACAAGTTTTAATTATTTATTTACAGATGGGATATACCTAAACCTTGCTACAACACTATAGGCAGTGTACCTAATCGTAGAGTAGTATAGTTTTTTGTAAGTCCGGTTCGTTCCACAGGGAGCGGGCTTATTGCACACTATATTTTTAAACAACTATATTTGTACAAAATATATATAATTATATATAATAATATATAAAAGGGGGTTTACCGTTTAATGACCGGTTTGTCGATTTATATTTTAAGCGAAGCGTATAGTAAATGGCGATATTTAAATAACAATATAAAATAAATAACAATATAAAATAAATAACAATAATTGAAATGACAATAAATAAAAGTAAGAGGAAAAATGAAATAAAATATATAATGCTTATTTAAACTTCCGTAACCATGATGTTTGACATTTTGATTTTAATTTATTGTCCTGGGCTAATTGTCCTTTGTCCTGGATGTATTTGAAACCTATCTGGTTTTTGTCCATAATAGTTCATCGGTCATAATTATAAACTGCTCGGCAAATTTAACCTTATACCCGAAGTCAAATATTCCAACTAACTGGGGATTCGAACTGTAACAAGGTCTTAATACTTTGCTTAATGAATACACCAGGTTATCGACTGTGTGTAAACCAAGGTTTTAATACTTTGTTAACAATTACACCAATTACCCTTGAATGTAATCCACCCCTGTTTTAATTATTCTAGTGGCTATTAATCCATTCCCGTGTCCGGTTAAATGAACGATTATTCGTACATATAAATACCCCGCCCATCGTGTCCGATCGAGTGTATATGGTAATTTATAAGGACGCCCAATTGTAAATCTTTATATTAACATTAACTAACTATCATTTAGTTAAACAAATATAAAGCCTATTAATAGCCCATAGTCTAATTTCCACAAGTGTCGTTCTTTTGTCCAAACCCCAATTATGGTACAAAGTCCAATTACCCAATTTTAGTAATTAGCCCAACATCATGATTACTTCGGATTAAATAAGCATAATAATAACTTAAGTACGAGACATTAATTTAAAAAGGAGAACATAGCTTACATTGATTATTTATCGCGTAGTGTTACACGGACAGAGCTCCGACTTTAAAAACCCGTAAAAATAACTTTTACATAACCCAAACTAATCTAATATAACACTAATCTATACTATATATACATATATATATTTATTTATATTATACTAGGGAGTATTATTATTATTATATTATATACGGAGTATTATTATTATTTTTATTATATATTTTACATGCAGAACTCGAGAGCTTTTATAGCCAGAACTGAAATTCACTGCTCCGCGAGTCGCGGCCATTTTGGCCTTCCAGCTCCGCAAGTCGCGGAGGTTCCTAAACCAGCCCACAAGTTCAAGATCCAAGGCTGCCGACGGTTTTTATTTAAATATATATAATATATAAATAATTTTTATAATTATTTATATATTATATTATATTTATATACATAGTAGACTCGTAAAATTTTTTTCCGTTGCGTCGAGCGTTGAGAGTTGGTTCATGTCCCGGTTCCGGATTTTCGAACGTCCTTGCGTACGCTGAGATATTTTGTACTTTGCGTTTCGTAACTTGTACTCTTGTCATTTTTAGACGTTCCTTATCAATAAATTGAACCTTTTTAATTGTATCTTGTACTTTTGAGCTTTTTGGACCTTTGCGTCTTCAATTCGTTGTTTTCGCCTTTTGTCTTCGCACTTATTTAATATAAACGAATATTACATGAAAATGGAACAATTGCAACTGAAATCTTTACATATCGGAGGGATATTGATACTAAATATATGTTCATTTGGAGCACTATCAATGTTATTTACACATATATAAATTAAATATGTGACAATTGTTAGTGGATGGATTGAAAAGGCAACAGTGAAACACAGTAATCACTAACAAATTCAGCAATTTGTTGTGAAGCAAACAAAAGAAATACCAATCAATTCACTACTTTATTTCAATCACGGCTATATCAATTAATTGAAAACAGAATTATTATAATAGTAAATAACGCGTTAAACTATTTAGCAGCCATAATAATTTGAATATAATCTACCGACAGTTTCAATATGGCTGTTATTTCGTACACCGTTGTTGGTTAGTAGCGGATAAAAGTATTCCGAAAAATCCCAAATTTTTATAGTAATTATATTTATTTATTTCAGTCATTATGGTAAAAATTAGATCATTAATTATTAAATAAAGATTACATTAATTATTCACTCTCAACCCCAAGTAAAATATAAAAAATTTTAAAATTCAACAAATAGTTCTTAAATATATATATTTTTTAATATGCCTATAGTTTATCTATCTCATTTTCGGCTCACTGTTTATTTTAAAATCATATAAGTTTGAATTTAGCTTGTTTAATATCAATCGGAACATCAAACGAGTATTACAATCATTAAATATTTATTTTTAATATACTTTATATATATATATAGAGAGAGATATTTTAAATAATAATTATTATAATATCTTATTTTTATTTTATTAAATTTTTAATAACAACAACATATAATACTTCAAATTATATTTCGAATTATTATTTATATATACATACACACATATCTATTTACAATTAATGGTTCGTGAATCGTCGAGAGCAGTCGAAGGTCAATTGAATACATGAACATAGTTTCAAAATTTTCGAGACTCAACATTATAGACTTTGCTTATCGTGTCAAAATCATATGAAGATTAAGTTTAAATTTGATCGGAAATTTCCGGGTCATCACAGAAGCTGTGACAAAATTGACTACTTGGTAAAGGGATTGTAAAGTTATTTTCAGTAATGGCAACGCCAAAGGAGCTAACACATATACGCGTTAAACGTTTACTCAGGTTCCGAGTGTTTTCAGGTGCATAACTATATGCATCAATCTTTTCTTCCGTAGTTGAAGTATGGTTGGTTCATCCTCTCGATTGAGGTGTTTTCAAGAATCATGAAAGGTTTGAAAACAGATAGTAATTGTCAAGATACAAATGAGGTTTAAGATGAAATCAAGTGGCAAACTTGAAGAAATGTTTAGTTTCATATGTTTTAATCAATATTTTAATTCATTTTGATTGTCCAATGTTATTAGTCCACAGTCGATAGTCCACAGTTAACAGTCTGATAATTCATATATAGTTTAATATATAATATTCGAATTAATTAATACGTATCGTGACCCGTGTACATGTCTTAGACTCGATCACAACTCAAAGTATATATATTATTGTAGAATCAACCTCAACCCTGTATAGCTAACTCGATCATTACTGCATATAGAGTGTCTATGGTGATTCCAAATAATATATATAGATGCGTCGATATGATATGTCAAAACCTTGTATACGTGTCCCGATATTTAAAGTGCGTAAAATAAATAACAGAATTTAAATGACGATAAATAAATTGCGATAAATAAAATGCGATAAATAAAATGTAATCAGTCAGCTAGGAACAGTTAGCTAGGATTTTGTTAGCGTGGATTCTTAACAAAATTTCTCATAGTTAATTTATTTGTTTCTAACAAATTTTATTTTGTCCAACGTTTTCTTCATTATGCCACTTGTTGGATTCTGATAGGTCAAAATCCAAATATGAAATTGAATGAAAATGGTTATTCTGTGGTGAACGGATTCGTATATTTGTGCATGTAAGTAGGATAGTAAATGACTGTTGAATCAGATTCGAAGAATGTACAGTGTAACTTATTAATGTGAAATCTAAATATTCCTCGGGTATTACCTACCCGTTAAAATATTTTCACCATTAACAGTTTGTACAAAAGAATTTTTAATTACAATCTTAATGAAAACATATATACATATATATTTTCTTCAGATGTAATCATGAATTTAATGAGTCAATATGATATTAAACTCATTTGATTTACCATTAGAACAAGAATATATAATCTCTAAAACATTGGAGATTACATAATCGCCATGTCGAACGAAGATAAATGATGTAGAACGATACGTAGAATGATGATTATACTCGAGGTACAGAATGAGATGTTGAGGTATGGATTGTTGATGGTACTGGTGCAGTTACTGATGGTACTGTTGGTGTCGTTGATGTTGTTGAAGCTGGTAAATTTTTCACCATATTCTCCAAAAATCATTACTCAGGCGCGAAGCTCGTTGACTTCTTCTATTACACCGGGATGATTGTCGGTTCGAACTAGTGGATGAATAAGATCTAGAATCTGAGATAGTATATAATCGTGACGGAATACTCTGGAAATGAGAGAGAAAATGGTATTACGAACAGGTTCGACGGTAAGTGCTTCAGGTTCTTTGTCAAGAGGTGAATTTGGTTGATGGAAAGGATCACCTTCTTTTTATCTCCAATGATTAAGTAAGCTACGAACCCATCAAATGAATTGGTTGATTCATTCTGGTGACACTGCTTTTGGAGCTTAGGTGAAACTCCATATCGGAATAGCTGTCGGAATCCGAGGAATTCGAACTGGTTGTGGGATTCATCTTGTACGATCAGATGAAGGATTTTCAATAAGAAATAGATTATATGATGCAGATTAGTACCCTGCAATACATAATTTACATATGCATATATAATACTAAAATTCCATAAGTTATAGAAGAATCTACGGAATATGTCAGGCAAAGTTTACAGTAACAGATACGCTAAGATATGAATTAGCAAATACGCTATGATATGAATTTTTGTCTATACACTATTCATGCAATCAATGCAGTAAGATGTGTCTAGACTAAGAATGATAAGTAGGTGATTCCCTAAGAATGATAAGCAGGTAATTTTTGGCACGAAATGATAAGCAAAACTTTTGACATGCAGACACGGTCGAAGTCCAGACTCATTAATGCATCCTAACAACTACTAGTTAGACACACTAATGCAAGACCTGGTTCGCTACGACCACCGCTCTGATACCACATGAGACGACCCGTCCTAATCCATAAAGACAAATACAATAACATATGATTACATCGCGAGGTATTTGACCTCTATATGATACTTTTTACAAATATTGCATTCGTTTTTAAAAGACAAACTTTATTTACATCGAAAGTTGATGGCATGCATCCCATTTCATAATATGTCCAACTATAATTGACTTAATAATAATCTTGATGAACTCAATGACTCGAATGCAACGTCTTTTGAAATATATCATGAATGACTCCAAGTAATGTCTCTAAAATGAGCAAATGCACAGCGGAAGATTTCTTTCATACCTGAGAATAAACATGCTTTCAAGTGTCAATCAAAAGGTTGGTGAGTTCATTAGTTTATCATAATCATTCATTTTCATCATTTTAATAGACTACAAGATTTTCATTTCTCATAAATATACGTCCCATGCATAGAGACAAAAATCATTCATATGGATTGAACACCTGGTAACCGACATTAACAAGACACATATAAGAATATCCCCTATCATTCCAGGACATCCATCGGACATGATAAAACAACATCGAAGTATTAAAGTATCCGGTACTTTGGATGGGGTTTGTTAGGCCCAATAGATCAATCTTTAGAATTCGCGTCAATTAGTAGATCGGTTTACTAATTCTTAGGCTACCAAGCAAAAGGGGCATATTCGGCTTCGATCAGGCAACCATATAATGTAGTTTCGATTACTTGTGTCTATTTCGTAACACATTTATAAAAGCGCATGTATTCTCAGTCCCAAAAATATATATTGCAAAAGCATTTAAAAAGGGAGTAATGAAACTCACAATACGATATTTTGTAGTAAAAATATTCATACGACGATACCGAACAATGCAAGGTTGGCCTCGGATTCACGAACCTATATCAATTATAAATATTAAAATATATAATTAACATGTAATCATAATCCAACTAGTTTATATATGTTATTTATTTACTTTAGTAATATATTTGCTATTTTAAAAGCTATATATATATTTTGTATATTAATATTTATACATATAGTTATATTAATACATATATATCTATATAATTAGTATTATATTGATAAGTCAAATATTGGTTATATGTAAGTATTTATGTAAATAATGTTATTAGGTTTAATATATAATGTATATGTAATATTAATATAGTTATAGTATATGTAATAAGTATATTTTATATACAAAACATTTATTGGTTAAAAATGATAGTTTTAAAAATAATAATTTATTAATAATAATAATAATAATAATAATGATAACTTTATTAATATTAATAATACTAATATAAAAATGATATTGTTAATAATGATACTTATGTTATTAATAACAATAATGATAACAATCATAATAATATTGATAATAATATTAATACTAATACTAATGTTAATAATAATAATAATAACAGAAAAAAATATTAATTATTTTAATAATAATGATAATAATAATAATAGTAATAATAATAATAATAATAATAATAATAATAATAATAATAATAATAATAATAATAATAATAATAATAATAATAATGATATTACTAATACTAACAATAATGATAATAATATTAATTGTATGAATGATATTAATAATTATGTTTTTTAATATTTGTAATAACCTAATAACAATAATAATTAATAATAATAATAACAACAACAACAACAACAACAACAACAACAACAACAACAACAACAACAATAATAATAATAATAATAATAATAATAATAATAATAATAATAATAATAATAATAATAATAATAATAATAATAATAATAATAATAATAATAATAATAATGATAATAATAATAATAATGAGTAATAAGTGAACTACCTCAAATAAGCAGTTCTTAAAAATGCCCAAGTCCGGGTTTGAACCCGCGACGTCCCGCTAACCCGTAAACACCCTTAACTATTAATCTGTTTTTAAACACAACCGAAATATATATAATCCAATAACTGTTTCTTCTTCTCCTTCCTTAGAATCAATTCGATCAGAGACCAACCATTTCATCATCATTCGTTAACACAGTCATATCATCATCACTAACACCTCTATTCTATCATCATCATTCTCTTAAATTATTATCATCATCATCATAGTGGTATCGTTATCATTTCTAATTCTTTCTAAACATCATTATCAATCAAACTTCCATTATGCCATTATCACCATCATCACGACTTGATCATAACACCACCGTAATCATCAACGTTCGTTATTTTATGTATAAATTTCGTTTTCGTATTGTTACTATCAACAACATAACGAATCTCAACATGATCAACTCATCATTTAATTGAAATTGGGCTTCGGCCCAAATGGAACCTGAAACCTAGCGGCTAACATAAAATGAAAAAGCTTTCGGCCCAACTCAAATGGGTCTCGGCCCAACAACAAACCCAACTAGAAATCCAATATAAAAAATGCAGCCCACTAGAAGGATACAATTCAGCTTGATCTAACTATTTTTAGGAGAACAAAAAAAAACGTCGGTGGTTGTAATTGTGGGGTCTTCCTCATCAACTTGCATCCACTATATTCTTTAATCTAAATTGTCTACTATCATTACTTTATCTCTTTATTATTTATCATCATCATAACACTGTAACACAATATCCTCAAGCTTCAATTCATCGTGGTTAATCTTCAAAAAACAGATACCGCTGGCTCAAGCACAGAAATAGAGAAAGAGTAGTAGTTTAATTAACACAAGTATGTTTTGTAGCCGTAAAACAAATAGTAGTCGAGTAATATCATTGTTGTCTGTATTTGGGTGTCGGTTTACACAGGAATTTATAGGCGCACTACATGAGGATAGGATGAAGTTTACTGCTGAAATTAACAGAAACAGGAAAGTGGCCAAGGTGTTTGGTTTGTTCATGACAGAAACAAGAAATAGTGAGCGTATAATTTGATAGTTTAGTAATAGTGTTTGGCTAACAATCCTAAAGGTGAAAGTAGTGGTGTAACGTGGTGATCCTAGGTGTGGTTGAGATGATACAACAAAACGTACAATAAAAATACAGGTGATGATTATGGGTTGAAACAGAAAAACAAGCATAGCAGCCGTAGAAGTTATCATGGTTTCGATGATGGTGTTTGCTTCGTGATTTAAACGGAATAGAAACAATACAGCAACAAGAGTTGCTGTTTCAAATGGTAAGTTGGTACAGGAAATAGATTGCAATCGTGGGTTTACACGGAAGAGGGGGAGAGAGAGGAAAAGAGAGAGGTGTATGGTGGTGGTTCGAGGTGGTTGTAGGGTGATGATTGATGATGATTATCGATAGTTTAGGTGATGGATTAAGGTGTTTGCAGGGCTCGACTCAATAAATAGATCAACTTGTTTGTTGTGGGTTCACAAAGAAAAATAGGAGAGGGATAGAGAAGGGATAGTGGAAACCTGATGATGGTTGTCTCGAAACAGCAAAAGAGAAACAAGTGATAACTTTAAATGGAACCAAGGAACCAACAGACTGTAATAGTGGCAAAAACATGAGGTGTTGCAGGTGTGTGGCGATGATGGGTGCTTTGCAGAGAATCATAAATGGTTGTAGGTGTGAATCAAGATGGTGGCGAAGTGGAGATGAGGTGACTCACGATGAGATGGTGTTGTGAAGGTTGAAGATCAAAGAAGATGAGTTGTAGTTTTAAGTAAGAAGATGTATATGTATCTATATATGCATATATGCAATTTATATATTATTATTTTTTCGTTAGATATAATCAATAATAGATATTACTCAATCAACAACAATTAACAATAGTATTTGATATAAAGTAATGATTATAATAATCAATTGAAATTAAACGTGTGATACATTTAACCAACACAACAAATATAGTAACTCAATAATTAATACAAATTATCAATCTTAAACAGTAATTTAATCAACAAATATCTAGAATATGGTAGCAGTCGGGGGTTTGTCATGTTATCAATTTACAGAGCATTAACTCGTTTACTATCTATCGAATGACAATTGAGCGTTACCGTCGTTTATTAAATAACTTCGAAATCACAAAATATATATTCTATATACTTTATTTATATATATATATATACTCATTAAATAATAATTATTATATATTATTTTTATTTTTCAACATTGATTATAACATTTACAATATATAATATTTCTTTTTATAATATACATATATATTTATATATATATATATATATATATATATATATATATATATATATATATATATATATATATATATATATATATATATATATATATATATATATAATTATATGCATATCTATATATTATATATTAAATTAATAATATTAAATATACTGATATTATTTTATATATTTATTTCCAACAATTAAATCATATATTATTTCAAATAATATTTCAAATAAAATTATATATATCTATTTCTAAATTTGTTGTTCGTGAATCGTTCGGGAGTAGTCAAAGGTTAAATGGATTCATGTAAACAGTTTTAAGAATTTTGAGACTCAACTTTACAGACTTTGCTTATCGTGTCGAAATTATATAAAGATTAAGTATAAATTTGGTCGGAAATTTCCGGGTCGTCCCAATCAGACACAAACGCACTGAATGTTGAATGGTTCAGCATTCAGCGCTGAATCATTCAATTAAAAGGTAAACAAACACACCCTCAATCGTGTGCGTTGTGTGCGTTTTAGTATATAGGAGTAATAAATTATAATATGTTTAACGTTCAAGTTATCGATACATCATGTATTTGGTCATCTCTTTAAACCGATCTATTGTCTATTAAAAATTTGATATTAAAAAAAGTTAGATCCTTTTTCATTTTGTTAGTGGTTTTTTTTTATTTTTTCTTAGTTATTGTTTGACAAAAGATGGGCATTAAAATTCAAATAGATCAGAAAATCTAATTAGTTAAATCCTAATACAATTCAAATACAACCAGTGAAAACCAACTACTGATCGATAACATCAAATGAACAAACTAACACGTGAAACACAACTAAGCCCTCGATCTTCAATCACCACTCAAAGAAACGACATCCCCTGTAACATATAAAGGTCCAAAAAAGACTAAAAATAGTTGAAACCCACAACAACTTTCTTTTCAAAACCAACTCCCACTCGCTCTCCATCTTCTCCGGCCACTAGCATCTTGCCCGTGCCCTGGAGGGCTTCTGCGTCAACCGAAGTTATTTTTTTCTATAGCCGTCATGGTCGCAAGCGACGAATATGGTAATGATTAACATATATTCCGTGTTTCAATGTGTTTGGATTGAAGATTTTTAACTTTGACAAGCTGGAATTTCACGTAGTAATTAAATTGATTATTTTATAAAAACATATAAAACATTGCTCCCGTATCATTCATGATTAGGACACTGTGATTTTAATTGGGAACAAAATTATTACACGTGCAACAAGATTACTTTTAATTACAGTATGTCATTAAATCAAATCATTTTTCATGTGTTCACATTGTCGTATTGATATAGACAATTTTATCCATTAGCTTGAAGTAATTAATTAAATATTTTTTTGTGCTAAATATTATACTCAGCTACATTCTAGATATGATTTCTAGAAAAAATCTGTAATAGGTATATTAAGATTATATCAGTACGCTTAAATTAGAAAATATGTTGTAGTAATACAGAGTAATGTATTTGTGGAATGAAAATTTTTATACAGCAACAAATTATGGTAGTTTAACGTTTAAAAAGATTTTTAAAAATTTAAAGAAGTTCTAGAATTACATTTAGCCTATTACCCTTTTTCTGAAGATATCCCTTAGTCCATTGCTAGATTTCATGAAACCAGTTACCATATGCTAAAAATAGGTCGATTCATTTAATTATATATTAAATAAATATATTACTAAAATTATTTACCAGTCAAGTTGTTGCATGTGGTATCAATTTATTCAACAGTAAACTTATTTTAAATTCATTAAAAAAATCAACCATTATGGGACGTGACAACTGGGTTAAGCCCAATGGTACAACATTTCATCTATATAAACCATGCTGTGGAACATATTGACATGCACACCAACCATGGCTTCTCTTCAAACACCAATCACTCCAGCAACTGGAACCACCACTAAATCATTCTCATCTTCATTCACCCAAAATGTCTCATCTTGGCCATTGTTTTCAAACTCATCCAAAAAGTGTGCCATCAAGTCACTAAAACACAAAGTCACTTGCAACTCTGGTTCTTCAGATCACAACCTTGATCGACGAGACATTCTTCTAGGTCTCGGCGGTCTGGCAGGAGCTGTGAACCTTACTTCGGTTCCTTCTGTTGGGGCAGCACCACTTGCTGCCCCGGATATCTCAAAATGTGGGACTACTGCTATGTCTGGGTTCAGACCCGGAGAGAGTACTCCCACTGGCGGGGACTGTTGCCCGCCAAATGCTAATCAAATTATGGACTTTGTGTTCCCGAAGGATCAAGCATTTAAGGTACGACCTGCCGCGCATTTGCTTAGTCCTAAATACATTGCTAAGTTTAACGAAGCGATTAAGCGAATGAAGGAGCTTCCTGCTGATGATCCTCGTAACTTTTTGCAACAAGCGCATATCCATTGCGCTTATTGCAACGGAGCTTACACTCAGTCTTCGAGCGGGTTCCCGGATATCGAAATCCAGATTCACAACTCGTGGTTGTTTTTCC
Source organism: Rutidosis leptorrhynchoides (assembly GCF_046630445.1). NCBI lineage: Eukaryota > Viridiplantae > Streptophyta > Magnoliopsida > Asterales > Asteraceae > Rutidosis > Rutidosis leptorrhynchoides. The sequence goes on along the minus strand of NC_092336.1, from coordinate 577,775,010 downwards.
CGTTTCATCGTTGGTATCTTTACTTTTACGAGAGAATTTTGGGGAGTTTGATTGATGATCCCACATTCGCATTGCCATTCTGGAACTGGGACACCCCAGCTGGAATGACAATTCCGTACTATTTCAACGACTCGAAATCAGCATTGTTTGATTCCAAAAGAAACCAAGCTCACTTGAAAGGAGTCGTTGATCTCGGTTACAATGGTAAAGATAGCGACACAACCGATCTCGATAAGGTGAAAAATAATCTGGCAATCATGTACCGGCAAATGGTGACAAATGCAACTGACCCCACCGCGTTTTTCGGAGGTGAGTACCGTGCGGGAATTGAACCGATCTCTGGTGGTGGATCGGTTGAACAAAGCCCGCACACTCCGGTTCATAGGTGGGTGGGTGACCCAAGAGAAACAAACGGTGAAAACCTCGGAAACTTTTATTCCGCGGGTCGTGACACACTTTTCTACTGTCACCATTCGAATGTGGACCGAATGTGGTCGTTATGGAAAATGTTGGGTGGGAAACATAAGGACATAACCGATCCAGATTGGTTAAACGCGTCTTTTGTTTTCTATGATGAAAACAAAAATCTTGTACGTGTGTACGTGAAAGACTGCTTGTTCACTAATCAGTTAGGGTACGACTACCAACGAGTGGACGTACCCTGGCTGAAGAGCAAACCGGTCCCACGTGCACCCAAATCAGGAATTGCTAAAAAACTAGTTGGAAAAGTTGCTAAGGCACCTGATGTTACGTTCCCGGTGAAACTCGACAAAATCGTGAAGGTTTTGGTACCACGACCGAAGAAATCAAGAAGTAAGAAGGAAAAGGAAGAGAAGGAGGAGCTTTTGATCATTCAGGGTATTACTTACGACAGCGAAAAGTACGTGAAGTTCGATGTGTATGTGAATGACGAGGACGATGATGCGAGTGCACCTGATCAGACTGAGTTTGCCGGAAGTTTCGCTCAGTTGCCACATAAGCATAAGGGTAAGTCACAAAGCAAGACTAACTTCCGTGCTGGACTCACGGAGCTATTAGAGGAGCTCGAGGCGGATGACGATGACAATGTGTTGGTGACTGTGGTCCCGAGATCGGGATCTGAAGATATCACGATTGACGCGATTAAGATCATCTACGCTTAAGTTCAAGATTTGACGACATTTTATTGATGTTAATTAAGTTGATCATTGGTCGAGTTAGATTAGTGATCTTGCATGCTACTATCCTTAGAACTATAATATTAATTAGTACTATTATTATAAGTTGATTTAAGTTAATCCTTGATCGATTAGTGGGTGAGGGTTTGAGTGTTTGTTTGCGGAGCGTGTTGGTTTGAGTCTGATCGAGGTCATGTCATGCTTATATGACTAAGATCCAAAAAATAAATCTTTCAGGTTTGAGACTGCTTATGTAAGCTACGGGGTTCTTACCCCCTTTTATAATTAATTAATAATATTTCTATTTCATTATATTATTATGTATATATTTATTTATATTTATTTATTGAATAAATTCTTGTTACGTATATGCACGTTTTCTCAGTTTGATCACAATTGAATACTAGAATGATTACAGAGCTAACATTTTACTAGTACACGTAAGACGTTTAAGTGAGTTTTTGTTTATGACTTTTGACTTCTGACTTTAAATTGTGCAGAGTAAGAAGCACGGCTTTGATAGTTTGATACAATTGACATTTTAGTTAGTATCATTTGACATTTTCAACATAGGTGTTCAACGAGCATTAGGGGTAATCGCCCGACTTCGGATCCCCTTCATTTGTAGTAAGGTGTTTTTACGAATGTCTATTTGTATTTATGCTTGGTCTCAACAATAGCGGTGTTTGAAAATGATCGTTTTCCTAATGTTTTTATAAATTTTGATTAAAAATTGAAAGAGTAAAATTAAAGAGTAAAAACTGATTTAAAAAAAAATGAAATGTGACATTAGCAATGGAGAAAGGAGAAAAGGTAAAAGAAATCTTCTGCCATTCAAAATTAAAGAATGTCATCATGGTGATCATCTAGGCTGGAATATATATTTCATATTTTTGTTAGAAATTTAATTATTTAACTCTTGCTGATTTAATTAAAGAAAGAAAGAAAATTTGAAATCATATTTATAGGTACTATGAACAGGACTTTTATAAATAGTATAGTATAAAAGAGTTAATCATTTTATTCATAATTCTATAATTGATATTTGCTAATCTACTTTTAGATAAGTAATAAAATTCTATAATTGATATTTGCTAATCTACTTTTAGATAAGTTTGATAGGTAGTTAAATATTTGAAGGGAGATGATTAACAAAAAATTTATAATTATATTTTTAAATTTATTTAGGGAGTTGAACCTCCATAATTATAACTTGGCAAATGGTTCAAAAAAGTAACCTAAGTTACTTAATTTGACAATCAAGGTAACCTCCAATTTAGCTAAGCCAAAAAATGATTGCAATTTAATTTATGCTCACAAAAAGGATTGTATGTTCAAATTTTTTTAAAATTGAGATAATATCAAATGAACACAAGATCTAAAATCACAAATTACTTCAAATTGTGACTTGGAATAGATTCCTAGAGCTTCGATTATCATTTTTTGTGAAGCAACTCGATCCAAAACATCATGAAAAATAATGAATCGGGATGAACAAGTCGTTTGAACAAGTCGAGATGAACAAGTCGATTCATTGTTTTTCATGATGTTTTGGATCTAGTTGCTTCACAAAAAATGATAATCGAAGCTCTAGGAATCTGTCCAAGTATCAATTTGAAGTAATTCGTGATTTTAGATTTTGTGTTCATTGAATATTACCTCAATTTTAAAAAATTTGAACACGCAATTCTTTTTGTGAGCAAAAATTAAATTACAATCCTTTTTGGGCTTAGCCAAATTGGTAGTTACCTTGATTGTCAAATTGGATAACTTAGGTTACCTTTTCGAAGCATTTAAAAAGTATAATAGTAAGTTTGTGTGCAGGGGCGAAAACTAAAGTGGACAGAGGGGGGCAGCCGCTCCCAGTGAATTTGCAATTTTCAGTGTAAAAATTTCGGATTTTTCGATTTTGCCCTAGTGAAATTTTTTTACCCCAAAGTCTTCATATTTTGTCATAAAACCTCTATATTTTGTCCTAAAAAGTTTAAATTTTGACCCAAAACCTTCAAAATTTGCCTTAAAACCTTCAAATTTTGCCTAAAAACTTTCAAATTTTCCCCCAAAACTTTCATTTTTGCCCAAAAAAATTGTTACGCTTTTAATAAAAAATTTCGCACCGGTGAAAAGAATTCCTACTTCCGCCACTGTTTGTGTGTATGGATCAATTTTTAATGTGTGAGTATCATCTTCCAGAGTCATTCGTCATAGCTAAGCTAATGGCGGGATTTTTAGGGCTTTTCCCGTCTAAGAAAATTCAATTAATGAGTAATAAATTTTTTTTTTTTGAAAAGCCAAATATATTAATATCAAGAAATATTACAAGTGTTCGCTTATGTACATCACAGTTCACAAAACCTCAAATATTTACATAAAGAGATGCCAAGTTAGCATCGACACATAGCAATTTCATATTAAAAAGATTGACGGATTATGAAATCAATTGTGCCAATCGATGACCTTTCCTTTGATTCTCTTCACGATCCACTCAATGCTTTTGATTTGGATTTCATTTAGCGCCCACGGGGTATTTTAACACTTATTTTTGAAGATCTTATCATTCCTATTCTTCCAAATTAGGTAACAACTTGTCCACATAACCGCTTGCAAAATGAGTTTGCCCGCATCCGCAACTTGATGTCCAACACAATCATGAAGAAAAGCATCCAAGTTTACATATGATGACCCGCCCAAACCCCACCAATTAAGCACTTTGCCCCAAACGTCATGAACTTTAGAGCATGTAAGTAAAGAGTGTTCAACCGTCTCTATTTCGTCATCACATAGTGGACAAAGAATAGAGTGGAGATCCACCCCCCTTTTGTCGAGTTCCATACGCACCGGTAACCGCCCTTTTCTAGCACGCCAAATAAAGACTTCTACTTTTTTGGAACCAAGTTATTTTTTAATGATTCCTTCGCGTTTGCACCCGCACAAATTGTTTTCTCGTTGATGAGATTTTTTAAATTTTTTGTTGTCAAAATACCTCCACTTTTTGCAGCCCATATCCACGAATCACTGTGTTCCGGTACCAACTTAACACTTTCAAGCAGCCTGCACAGGTCAGACAGCTCACCATTTGAACGACCTCGAGGAGTTCTAGTCCAGGACCACTCTGCTTCGATCTTTGAACCGTCCCACCTCAGCCTATCTTTCACGCAAACATCCGAGTGTGTCTCCTACCTTGCCAACCTTTGGAATCTGTCTTTTAGTGTGAAGTTTCCTAACCAAGTGTCACCCCAAAACGATGTAGATGCCCCGTCACCAAGTTTACGAACAAAGAGGCCTTTGAAAGGGATTCCAAGTGTTTCAATTTCAAGGCTTGTAGCAATAATTCTCGACCAAACTGTATTATGAGAACAAGAAAAAGAATGTGAGTCAACGTGTAAGCCACCCGATGGTCCATAAATGCTCGAGATGACCTTAACCCATAAAGAGTGAGTTTCGATTTTAAACCTCCACCGCCACTTACTGATTAAGGCCATATTTTTATTTTTCAGGGAGCCCAAGTTTAACCCGCCCAACCCATAAGGACGGATCGCTTCATCCCATTTAACCCAAGAGATATGAGAATTCCCACCCGAACCGCCCCAAAAGAAAGAACGCCTCACACTCTAAAGTTTTTTAATCACACATTGCGGGGCACGGAAGAGCGAGAAAAATTATAACGGGAGACTATTTAACACCGATTTCACAAGAGTCAAACGTCCACCATACGACATCGTTCGTGCTTTTCAATCGGACAATCTTTTATCGAATTTCCTTACAACCGGATCCCAAGCTTCTAATTTGTACATCTTTTCTCCAACCGGAAGGCCAAGATACGTGAACGGAAACGAACCCACCTTACAGTTAAAAGACTTGGCCATGGACTCGATTATGTGCTTTTCCACACCCAACCCATATAAAATGCTCTTTTGGTAGTTTACTTAAGCCCTGATGTGAGTTCAAAGCACTTTAGAATCTTCATAAGGTTCGTGATGTTGGTCACATCCCATTTACCAAAGAAGATAGTGTCATCTGCGTATTGTGAATGGGAGATTTGAACATTATCGCACCCTACTTCCACACCAACAAACAAGTTATTTCTCACGACCATTTTCGTTAACACGTTAAGTCCTTCCGCCGCTAGAATAAAAAGGAAAGGCCAGAGAGGGTCGCCTTGCCTCACTTCACGTTCGAGTTTAAATTCATTTGTTGGTGATCCGTTCACTAAAATCGAAATCGATGCCGACCTTAGCCAATTCTGGATCCAACTTCTCCATTTATTCCCGAACCCCATCATTTCCATAATTTCAAGTAAGAACTCCCAATTGAGACTATCAAAAGCCTTCTCAAAATCCACTTTGAAAACGAGACTTTTAAGTTTTTTATGTTTCAAAAAATCAAGAGTCTCATTTGCGATGAGTGCCCCGTCCATGATGTTCCTACCTTTAATAAATGCACTTTGCTCATATCCTACTAGATTCGGAATCACCTTTTTGAGTCTGTTTGAGAGTAGTTTTGCCACAATTTTATAATAGCTTCCGATTAAGCTAATTGGTCGGTAATCATTTAGCCCTGTTGGTTCAAGCTTTTTCGGAACAAGTGTTATGAAAGATGCATTACATCCTTTGAAGATATCGCCGGTGTCCCAGAACGTATGAATAGCATCAATGAGATCATCTTTAATAGTAGGCCAAAACTTTTTAAAGAAGTCGAGGTTGAAGCCATCCGGGCCCGGGGGCCTTCGAGCTACCACACTCGTTTACCGCATCCCAAATTTCACCTTCCGAAAAACTCACTTCTAATGCGTCTGCAGCAGTGGGAGATATGCTGTTTAAAACAGCCCCCGGCGGCCCAATACACCCCATTAAAAAGGGTCTGATAGTTGCATTATTAGTGAAGATTCCATGAAAATGGTTAAACACAGTTGACTTAATGACGTTTGGGTCCTCGTTCCAAGATCCATTGATGATTAGTCCTCGAAGATTACATTTATTAAACCTGCGCCGGATGGAGGAGTGAAAATATTTAGTGTTTTCGTCGCCTTCCAATATCTAGTTAATCCGAGCCTTTTGTCTTAGCATACTCATTTTGGACCTCTCTTTTTCAATCCACTTCCTTCGGGTTTTGTAACTAAATCTCCCTCTCCGCGTCATTTAAACCGCCTTGCTCAGCTTTTGATTCCTAAATATCAACTTCTGCCCTTAAGTTTTTGATCTCAACATCGATATTGCCAAATTCACCTTTACTCCAGGATCTCAATTCTCCTTTGACATTTTTAAGCTTATCCCTAAAAACGCAATCTTTCCTAGCACTACGAACATTTTTATTCCAAGCATCAACAATTATCCTATCAACACCATCTCGATTCAACCATTCATCAAACACCTTGAAGGGTTTCGGACCAAAGTCAATTTTCTTGTCCCTAAAAACGAGAGGGCAGTGGTTCGATTCTCTTCTATCTAGTGCCATGATCGAAAGGTCGTCCCACAGTTCAATAAACTTGTCATTTACGAGGAACCGATCAAGTTTACTGAATTTTAAACCATCGTCGCTGATACGAGTGAATATTTGTGTGATGACCCGGGAATTTCCGACCAAATTTAAACCTGAATCTTTATATGATTTCGACACGATAAGCAAAGTCTATTTAACTGAGTCTCAAAATATTTGAATTATGTTTCATAAATGCAATTGACCTTTACTGTTTCCGACGATTCACGAACCTTTTATCGCAAATAGAAATGTGTATATAAATAATTATACATGTAAATAATTATATATTATAAATTAATTATATTAACGAAACTATCATGTGATTTATGTATTAAAGAAAACTTAAACTTGTTATGTAAAACCGTTTACTTAAATATAGAGAGTAGATTAAATTTTACATAAACTGCTAATGTTAACAAAAGTATTTAAAATTATAATGGAGAGTATTTATTAATATATTATTTACCTGATATTTAAAAATATAGTTAAATATGTAGGTAATATATATATATATATATATATATATATATATATATATATATATATATATATATATATATATATATATATATATATATGATTCTATACATAATTAATGTTTTTTGTATATATAAAACATGTAAATATTAAATGGCATATGTAATAGTAATATATTAAAAATAATTACAAGTTTGAATATAGTGATATATCAATATTATTATAGTTAATAGTAAAATATAACTTTAGTTATTATTGTTATAATTATTATTAATATTACTACTAAAACTTTCATTATTAAGAATTCTTTTATTACTAATATCATATTATTAATTAACTTATTATATTTATTACAAGTTATCAATATTGATTTATCTATATCATCATATTATTATTATAATTATTTTTAGTATTACTAGTTTTGTTATTTAAATTAATATTAATGATTAATAGTAATGTTTATATTAGTAATAATATTATGTTTATTTAATATATAAAATACATACATAAATATATATATATATATATATATATATATATATATATATATATATATATTCTGATAAACAGATATATAGATGCATAGTATAAATATATACGTACAATATACAGAATATATATATATATATATATATATATATATATATATATATATATATATATATATATATATATATATATACATTATATATATAAATTCAGGTATATATAAATACATATATAAATATAATACAGTATATATATAATTAAATATAAAAGATACATATACAGATAACCAGATATACATTAATCAGATATATATAGATTAAGTATACAGATAATTAAATACGTATACATATGATTAAATAAATGAATCCATATAAATATATAACACAAACTTTAAACTGTTTTCAATCGTTCTCAAGCTGTAGTAGTTTTTTACTTTATGTTCCTAATCCAGTACAAATTGATTCCATACAATTCATTAACAAACAAAACTGTCAAAGGTCGATGTCTGTTATATTTTTTTTTATTTTCTATTGTAACTGATGAACAAAGCATGTCGACACCTAATGCTATCAGACAATCGAATTTCTTAGTGATATTGACAAAAATCATTTAAGTCTCCATTACCAATATCAATTATAACTACTCTCTATGATTATTATTTTACGAATTTAAACTGAAAGCTCAGAAAACAACCGCCCCGACCTCTGTTCTTGTTTCAATTTCCAAAAACTTCAAAAACGAATTTAAACTCAAAATCTATTAATGCAATTACGTTTATAATTCTCTAGTGAATCTTTCTGTAAAGTTTCAAGACGTAATTCTTCATATTGAGTGTTAATTCTAGAGTCAAAGTTTATACTTCAAAAAGTCAACTTATGTTCTTCATTTAAATTCGAAGTTTCTGTTTTGAATTAAATCAAATTGATGATCCCTAAAGTTTCTATGAGGGATTTAAAACATTTTTCATGTTATAACCGTTAGCTAAAAGTGTCTAGAATTCAAAAGTCACCTATGGTGTTCATCCTTTTCCTCGTCGCAACAGCAGAAGCACTTAGATTGTTTATTTTATATTTTTTTTTGTTTTCAGTTAATCACACAAGTCGCTTCTGTTTCAATGTCAAGTTCAAAATTAATTTAGTAACTCAATTTTTGGTTTTGGCCGATTGCTGTATCGTGGGAAGAAGATGAATAAGAACAAGTAATTGATACGGGTTATATATATTTAGAAGGGATATTTATTCAGAAAACAGGCAACAACCTGATGGTTTAGAGTGTTAGTGGTATGCGAGAGGTCTCGGGTTCGATCCCCATCTTGGGCAAATTCTTTTTAGGATGGCTCTTTAAAGGGTATACACTTCCATATCTATTTTTATTATTATTATTATTATTATTATTATTATTATTATTATTATTATTATTATTATTATTATTATTATTATTATTATTATTATTATATTATTGTTATTATTATTGTTATTATTATTAATTTTAGTATTAAAATTATTATTGTTATTAATATTACTAAAATGAGTAGTAATTATAAGTTATTATTATTATTAAGTATTAGTAACATTATGATTATTATTATTATTATCATCTTGCTATTATGAAAAATCATTAAGTATTATTCATGGTTATTAGTGTTATTAATATCAATATAAGTATTTTTATGATTAGGCTTAATATTATAATTGTCATTATGAAAATAATACAAATTATTATTATTAGGATTAATAATAGTATTAGTATCATTGTAGATTCATTATTATTATTATTATTAATAAAATTGTTATTATTAAAGATTACCATTCTTAATATTGTTATAGTTATTATTATTAAGTATTATGTACTAATGTCAAAAATTATTATTTTCACTACCATTATTACTAAATCTTTCGTTTTACCAAAAACTACTAATATTATTATTATGAGAATTATAATCAAAAACTATCATCAATATTATTATTAACAAAAATTATTAACTTTAATACTTTTATTAGTAACATTAGGTATTATCATTATTATCATTTTTTTTAGCATTACAAATAATATCTTGGTATTATTATAATTACTATATTTTAACAAACAAACAATATATATATATATATATATATATATATATATATATATATATATATATATAATACATATAACATAATAAAATTTATATTATCATATACAAAATGAATATATGAATATATATATATATATATATATATATATATATATATATATATATATATATATATATATATATATATATATATATATATATATATATATATATATTATTAATATAAAAAGTGTATAACTAATAGAATTATATATATATATATATATATATATATATATATATATATATATATATATATATATATATATATATTATTCGATTACAACTATGTATATTAATAAATACACAAATGATATAGGTTCGTGAATCCGAGGCCAACCCTGCATTATTCAATGTCGTAATATGTATTTTTACTACAAAATACATTAGGTGAGTTCATTTACTCCCTTTTTACTCATTACATTTTTGGGTTGAGAATACATGCAAATGCTTTATTAACTATTTTACAATATTTATATGCGTGAGTTCATTTGCTCCCTTTTTACTCATTACGTTTTTGGGCTGAGAATGCATGCAAATGCTTTATTAACTGTTTTACAATATTTATATGCGTGAGTTTCATTTGCCTTTTTTTTACCCTTTATATTTTTGGGCTGAGAATACATGCAGGTTTTATAAATGATTTACAAAATAGACACAAGTACGTGAAACTACATTCTATGGTTGAATTATCGAAATCGAATATGCCCCTTTTATTAAGTCTGGTAATTTAAGAATTAGGGAACGGACACCCTAATTGACGCGAATCCTAAAGATAGATCTATTAGGTCCAACAAGCCCCATCCAAAGTAACGGATGCTTTAGTACTTCGAAATTTATATCATGTCCGAAGGAGGATCCCGGAATGATGGGGATATTCTTATATGCATATTGTGAATGTCGATTACCAGGTGTTCAATCCATATGAATGATTTTTGTCTCTATGCATGGGACGTATGTTTAGGAGAAATATGAAATCTTGTGGTCTATTGAAATTATGAAATGATTATTTATGTTAAACTAATCAACTCACCAACCTTTTGGTTGACACTTGAAAGCATGTTTATTCTCAGGTACGAAAGAAATCTTCCGCTGTGCATTTGCTCATTTTAGAGATATTACTTGGAGTCATTCATGACATATTTCAAAAGACGTTGCATTCGAGTCATTGAGTTCATCAAGAATATTATCAAGTCATTTATAGTTTAGATATATTATGAAATGGTATGCATGCCTATCAACTTACAATGAGATGGAAGTTTGTCTTTTGAAAACGAATGCAATGTTTGTAAAATGTATCATATAGAGGTCAAGTACCTCGCGATGTAATCAACTGTTGTGAATCGTTTATAATCGATGTGGACTTCGTCCGGATGGATTAGGACGGGTCGCTTCACTTTTCCCGTTAATCGGGATGTCAATCAAACGATTCCTGTCAATGACTTCATTAAACCGTTGAGCGCGACCTTGATTAAATCTGCAATTCATACAATCCGAATGTATTCTGACTTCATTGAAGTCACCACACAAGACGCAAGGATAATCAACATCACTTAGAAGTTTATCTAAACAGCACCACATCTCCTTCTTATCTTTATCATTATGGGGTCCATAGATATTGACAATTAGAGATTCTGCACCCGACCCGATCCAAACCCCAAGTATTGCAATGAAGTAACTGTTACCAATCGCATTATTAACCGTAAACCTAGAGGAATCCCAAATTACCAGCATTCCTCCAGAGTTCCCGACAACTTCTCTCTAGGCATAGCCAAAGAGATTACAGCCCCACAAATTTTGCACCCACCTATCCTCTAGATACCTACATTTAGTCTCTAGAAAAACAGCAATATCAGGCCGTTCCACACAGCATAAACCTTTGACCCACCCAAATTTCCCTTCGACACCAAATCCACGCACATTAACCGAGAGTATCATCATAAATAAGAAGAAACAGACGATAATAAGGAAGAAAAATGACTTACAGTGGGTTGAGGTTTGGCCACCTCAACTCGATTTGCTCCCCGAATTCCCTGACTTCCACGTTGCTAATTGAGTGATCAACAGCCGAACCGTTACCATGTGTATTCGAATTTTGGGCGGCGTTTTTGGTTCCTGGTCTAGAGCCACAATTTTTGCATCTAACTTTCCTTCTTGCATCAACACATGATTTACCCCTCGCCATACATCTGATCCTTTTGATTCGAGAAGAAGCTTTCCAATTTCCAATTAATTCCCAGTAGCAACCCATACAAAAAGAAGCCTCGACTAATTTTGAACTTTGTCTCGATTGAGTTGCAATATCTTTTCCCTTTTTATTTTTATTTTCGGTACAGTGACCAGGATATGTGGGAATCGAGTTTGGAATATGATTTACATCTTCACAATCAGCGTATGGGTATTTTGGCCCAGCAGGCCCGGTTAAATCCCAAAAATTGACTTCTTCCTCTGATGGGCTTATTTCTGTAGGTCCACCACGTCTGTTGTTATCATCATCTGTATTTTCTGCATCATTTGGGCCTATTTTGTTCGGCCCAACAGATACATGGCAGTCCACATGACCTTGGCCCACTGACTGACTTCCCTCCACAGATACCTCACGCGCCGTATTGAATTCACCTTGAAACTCTCCAACTTTTTTAAAACTAAGTTTGGAATGATTGTGCTCGATACTTTTTGCCACGAAATCTTCGTTTTCTTTAAAAAGCTTACCAATTCCAACATAGGCAGACCCTTGATCTCCTTCCTCATCCTGACCGTTGAGTTTTCCGGCACTGCCATACTTTCCGGTACCACCAACATTGCCACTATCCGAATCCTGAATTTCATCATTATCCGCCATTTTTTTCTTGATCGACCGAGTCATTTAGGTTAGTCTTGATGTTTTCTCCTTCATCTCCGCTGCATGAGTAGTCGTCAGAGTCGATGTAATCCGAGCTATACTCGGAGCTAACTGAGTAATCTCTACTTTCTAAATCAGACTCAACTCGATCAGGACAACATTTCCCTTCCTCAATAACGTTTATAAAGTGTAGCCTGGATTTTGTTTTAATTTTAGATAATCATTCACTTTCTCTGGTTCCTGTAATCTCACAAGGGCTCTACCGTATAACAGCTTTTGGTTTCCTAATAAAGTGCAGTTGTCTAACTCAAAAACGGTTCCCCACCATTCAGCAATAGACATGAACGTGTTATCTGACCAGCAGTGTGGGGGAACACCTGAGATTCGCAGCGATGCCATTCTTCCATCAGGTCAACTAAGTTCATCCCAAATTGTAATCTTGCAAAGCCATCTCCTTAACGGATGGTTAGATTGATTTATCAAATCTGGTGCGTTTTCCTTGGTTTTGAACACAAGGATGATACTTAGCCCACCCAAAGATTTGATTTCAAGGTCCCCAAACCCATCCTCCAAACATAACAGCTCCAGGTTTTTGAGAATATGATAATTTTTTGCCTCACATGAAACTGCATTCTGAAGAATGCTATTGTTGCAGTTGTCTCCTTCTATTTCCACAGTCTTCTCCTTGTTGACCCCATCTTTCCAGCCATCTTCGCTTGTAGGGTTTTCCACAGACCTTTTTTAGTTTAAGATTTACCGTAGGTCACCCTCAACGTTTTTGTTTCTCACAACCTCCGTGAAATCTCCTCCCATCATGGAACTTATTTTCCACCGAAGTGAAACCATATGGTTTTGGTTTCGGATGGCCTTCATCCCCTTTAGCTGGTTTTTTCGGGCTTCTCTGTGTAGCCTTGAATACCTTAATCAAGTTTCCGTTGAAACGTACACCTTCTAATCTACGAAGGAGGTTATCTGCATCCAAAACATCTGCAAATCGAACGAACGCAAATCGATTTCCGTTTCGAAGTCTCTTCACAGCTATGTACACATCCCTAACCGAACCATAGGGCTTGAAACCCTTCCAAAGGTCAACCACCTTCCAATCATCCGGGAAGTTGAAAAACATAAACGAAGTGAGAAGATTTTGGCTTGACCACTTGTGTTGGCGTCCATAGAATCCGTTGTACCTGGTTGCCTTTCGCCCCTACACACTTTCGCCCCTGGTTGCCTTTATACTTGTTTAGCACAATCAAATGCACCTTTATTTTTTAAATTATTATTTACACCTCTAACAATTACGTCCAAGTTCTGTCACTGGTTGTGTACATATTCAGGTTTCGCCACTGGCTATGTACATATTCAAGCACCGCCAATGAAAGTTTATTGATATACATTTTTCTTAAATATATACTCCGTAGCTAGGTATTGATCTCGGTCACCCCAGTAAATATGCATGTTCAAGCTCCGTCCCCAATTACAAAAAATTAAACTAAATATTGTGAATGCAAACACATTCGTCATATAAAATTCGGAGAGATATCGTAGCTGCAAACACATCACTTTTAAAAGTCCAGATGTATATTGCAACATGTAGTTAGTTCTTATCATTCATTAAAATAAGGATGATGTTATGAATATTACCTACGGTTGATAATTGTGAACATGATATCAACAAGATGACCAACAACTGAACAACGGAATCAGTGGCGAGTCTAACTTAGTGAGGGCGGGGTCCTAGAACCCCACTACTTTATAATTTTTTTACAATATATTGTTCGAATTGTGTAGTATACAACTAAATTTAACTACAAGACCTTAGACCTCATATTTTTATGCTATATATTTTTTTTAGAGTTAAACGACCACTAAAGTATTTTTCAAATTTAACTAGCTTTGAATCTTTTTTTAAGACCTTATTGAATTCCTATCCTGGATTCGGCACTTACTAAAAAAATTGTTTGATATTAGGTTAGGTGCATTGTATGTATGGTATGACCTTTTGCGAATGGCTGCCTATTTCAACTTTTACTCAGTGGTTGACAGAATAACATTATATTCATTTTATAAAAAAAAAATCTACTTACTTTTTTATGATTTAAAACTTATTGAAACTATATAGAATACGTAATTTTTGTTCCCATATGGCCATACTTAAGTAAATATATCAAAGTATCTAGTAATAAACTTGGTTAGCAACTTTATGGGCGCTGCAGTTGCACGTTATATATGTTTTCAATAATTGAATCTTTTTATTAATATGTAGTAGATAAATGGAGTAATTTTGAAGAGAGATTTGTTGGAAATGATAAATGCTTTTAGTTTATGTTATCTTCTTTGAAGTTTCCAACAAGTGGGATACGATCACATGCTTGGCCACCAACTTGGATTTCAATGCTAATCAAAGTCTTGCTATTAAGTTTTTTTTTTTTTTTTTTTTTCTTTTTCCAAATGTACGTAGACTAGTTTATAACCCACGATTTCGCGGGTTTTTAAAATAAGAGATTTTGAAACATATTTTGAGAGGTATCATAAATGTATGCGACTGAATAATCAATGACAAATGATAAAGATAAATATAAATATGGTGAAATATAATTCATATTGTTATAAAAGTAGTTGACAGTAAATCTAACAATTTATTGACACAAATTACAATACAATGGTTTAATGAATATGTAGCAAGTATGAAAAGAAAGCGAATAGTAAAAAAAAAAAACAAAAATGGATATTTCATGTTTGTGGAGGTGATTGCCGAACATAGTTTATTGATTCTAGTCTTTTGTAGTACGCGTTAATTGACAATAATAATTATGCGAATTGTTTAGTTGTCAACCCCTCTTAAAGCTTAGCCAAAGTATTTATACGCAACTAATCAGCCAACAATGTGTCAAAAGATGTTAAGTGTTTAACTATAGTCTTAGGCCATGTTTGTTTTTGACTTAATTCGCTTAATGGTATGAAACTTAAGTTAAAAAGTCTTGAAGGGGTGTTTGTTTTTAACTTGTTGAATAAGACGCGTCTTAATAAAAAAAAACTGAATTAAGTGTGAATTTCCATTTAAGTTCTTACTTTCTAATAACTGCTCACATGCAGGGTTAATTTAGTAATTTTAGTTATTCAGACAATTTTTCAGCACATAAAACAAACACTAATTATTTATTCATCACTTATTCCTCACAAACATCATATATCCGTTCAGATTCATGACTTAATAAGAAAAGAAAAACAAACGGGCCCTTAGTATTGTAGTATTGATGTATTATTTGTAAATGTTACTAAAAACTAAAATAATTAAATTTAGTTCGTTCCTCTATATCCCTTCCATGAATTACATGCCTCAAGTGTATATATATGAACCTTTTGAATCAAGCAAAAAAACAAAAAAAAAAATTGACCAATTCAGATGGTAAGAAGGCAATTTATAAATATATACATTCACCTCTAAAACATTTTTTAACTACATATAACAACAATATGTATATCATAAATAGTACACATTGGGTATAATAACTGCACGCAAGCAATCATCTTTAGTAACTTCCTCACGGGGTGCTTTACATCTCTAGGAATACCTATCTAGTGTACCTACCTAATGTATAATAAGAGCCCCAAAATATTGTTTTAAAAAGATAAATATTCTTTGAAAACTTATTGACCACCTTATCAAACACCTTTTTTTCCACTATCCATCTTTGTACTTTCAAGTTAGACCACCACATGAAGCACCTTAACAAAAAAACACAGAAAAAAAAAACATTAAGAGTATCTCCAAGATATTAACAGGCCTATAAACATATGATGTCTAGCAAAGTTAGTTTACAATGTTAAACATTTGCACTGGCGTTTCAGATTCCCAAGATATGTGATTAATGGACTCGTATATCATACAAATCATTTTTATATCGTATACTGAACAAATAATGACAATGAAATACGTAGAAAATAAGTATAGTAAAGTGCATACACACATAAGTGCATACTCATAGTGATGAAGATCGGACCATGTTAAGAAGTTTAGATGACTAATTTTTAGAGAGAGAATATTTCAACAGCATAACACTCACGATCACTCACATCGCATATATTAGCTTGTTCTGTTCTTAATTTGACTACAAAATTAAAATGCACATAACACAGAGTAAAAGTTATACTGTATAAACAATATTATAAGTTTATAACAAAGTAATATGCAATCAAAATAATCAAGCCAGCAACATAACATTATAATGACTGACCCGCCCAAACTATCACTTCCTACTGTTTCATACATCACGTTTTTAATAACCATAATAATCTCCTAAAAGTGCAAATAACAATATTAGAAATCAATATGGCATAATATCATAACCTGACTGACACACCCATTATATCATTCCCATCATTACTATATTTGATCTTATTATGCTTGTTGTTTTATGCAGTAAAGACTAAGAATCGCATCACCAAATGCAAATAACAATATTAGAAATCAACAAGAACCATATATGTAACAAAATTTAAAGGAAATCTATTTCCTTTACTAATTACCTAACGGATTTAATTTAGGGATTTCCTTTACTAATTACCTAGCGGATCTAATTTATTTTTGAAAATTCACATATCTTGAAACATATTTGTCTTATATACCGATCGATTATAACAATAACTGAAATTGAAACTCCCTCACAAATTCTCTTACGGTTAGAAAATTTAGGTCTAAAACAACAAAAATAAATTCTCTCAATAATTTACCAGTTGAAGAAGGCGTTGCAAGTTTCTCACGTTAATTATATCTTCATTTGTTAATGAAGATGGTAGGGAAGGGGCAAATGGTAGATTTGCAATTGCTACATATGTGAAAGACTCTAGAGTTGCCAGCCCAAGTGCATCTAAAACTACATTTTTAAATAGAATTACAATTCATTTTCTAAATTTGAAAACACTTCAATTTTAGCAATAGAGGCTTAAATCCCATACCTTGGCAAATTCATGAAGAAGTATTTCTCGCACAAATTCACCTTGTACAAAGCAAAGTTGATAAATGAATTTAGTATTTATGTATTCATTCATTCTTTTTTCCTTGAAGATACTGTAAACCAGTAATGTGATGTCTTTTACCTTACCGGTTAACGTGAATGACATAATCTTCTTGATAACTGAATTAGAGTTGTTATCTTTTACTTTAACCAACGCTCTTTCTGTTCTAGCTCGAATGGACTACAAACAAAACTATTTTAGTAATGGAGTAAACGTTGAGAGAATCCTCTGTATATTGTTGCTCAAAACAAACCATACATTCTATATTCTTATCATTTAAAATAATACATAATACTTCTGATGGAAGAGACTCCAAAAGATCTATCATGAAAAACCCGTCCTAATAGTGTATAGTCGCATTAATATTAATATATAAAACATTCATGAGTAAGTGTACAGTAACATTTTTTGCCATCACATCAAATTAAAAAATTGCACAAGGAAATGTAAGGATGGTAATTTTATATAAGAACTAACCTTGAGTATATCACTTATATCTTGTACTTAGTACCTTGAGTATATTACTAACGGAATAGCTCTAGTGGACTTCATATCTAATGCATTTATCAATATCTTTACTTAGTAATATAGCCGAATAGCTCCAGTGGACTTTATATCTATACTGAATGGTTATGTTATATATGTATCAAAATTTGATTTATAACTAATAACTTTATTTTGGTAGCTCCTTACATTACAACATTTATGAAGCACAAGATAAACATATATGCACAAGGCAATAGCAAATTTCACTAACTATAACCCTGTTACAAATCATATTATAAGGTATTGATACCTGGTTCAAAGATTATTTATAAAAACTACTGTTTATCAACTTTGTAAAATAAGATCGAAAAAAGATAAGATATTGATGCCTGTTTTAGTTAGTGAAATGCCAGTGAGTATCATATATTGTCACGGCTCAATTCAGTGGTCTTTGTTCAATTTCGTCTACCATCCAAGATCATTATCTATCTTATCGTATTCAATACTTGTATGGAAATTCCAGCAAGTATTTTGAAATTTACTACTAAACTCTATCATTAAACGAAGAATCAATTTAACCGATCTATAAAAAAATAGCTGAAAATAATAAATACCTCATCTCTATATTCACGATGATGATCGACATCAATATAACAACACAAGCCAGTATCTCGAAATAACCTGTACAAAATGAATTAAAATTCAATAACTTTATAAAAACCCCAATCACCTCAACCAAGAGAACCATAAAACTCAAACCGCACTCAAAATCTTGCATACGATTTATCTGAATTATAATTCAATTGAATAAATTTGTTATGGTAATAACCATAATAGATCCTAATACATCTCTGAATCTTTGAATGAAGAGTGTTGTAAATCAATCATCGAACACAAATTTTTTTAAACCCTAACAAATTGAAAAACTGAATTTTACAATTTATAAACTTTTCTAAAAATCGTAATCAAATTCCAAATAAACTAAATACAGCCCATACAAGGAACATAATCAATACATTAAACATACCCAGATTAACACTGCTCAAGATTTTCGTCGATCAACATATACTTAAACATAATCATAAATCAAATAATCGGAAAACCTTAACTATTTAAATCGAACAAAACACCAAATATTACCTCACAATGAATGATTACTGTTGATACCTTCATTCGATTTTGTTTATCCATCAGAATTGGTGGGTTGGTGGGAGATGAGGTGCTGATTATTGAAATCGTTGTTTCATACTTGAAAGAGGAAAGGTTTAAAAGCAAGTCGTTGTGTGTGATACCCTAATTTTCAATTCTATTTCGCTTTGCCGTTTGTGAACCTTAACCCTAAATTTTATGGATGAACACTTTCGGTTTGCAAACCCTATTACATTATTTGCTGGATATAATTCGTTGTGGTATATCGAAGTTTTGTTGATATCGTTCGAAAGCATAACATTCGAATTCGCAGATTGGAAGCGACAAATTTGATGGTTCAATGGAGATGATGAATGAGAGAACTAAGAAATCAACCCTAGAATTACAAAGGTACGGTTACTAAAAGTTTATTAGTAAACTGCCTATAATCAGGGGTATAATCAGGGGTAAGAGGGTAATCAAGATTCATAACTGCCGCTTACAATCCCTAATGACGCCATTATTAATTTCAATGGCTGTGATTAAAAGTTTAAATTTTCATCCAAGGAGTAGGATTTTGACATGTTGGATTTTTTAAAATTTCATGGCATCATACAAGTTTTCTAATTAGAGATAAGAGAGATATAAAAAGTTAGCAAAAAATAAAAATGTCGTGCCCACAAACATGCATCTATTAGAGCACATTAACTCCATCATAAAAAGTAAAACTTCGGGTAATTAAACTCTCCAAATGCGATATCTGATATCGGGTGAATTACGCATTAAGCGCACCCTCTAATCACACTTCCTTTTTGAACAATTTGAAATAATCAGGAATTTAATCCCGGTGGTGTGCTTTATTGGGTAACTCGATTATAACAACCCTCATATTTTCATACTTGAATTGACTAATTTGCCCCTAGGGTTGTTATCCATACTTAATATAGGATTAAATTCGACGTTGATTAAATATTTTTTTTTTCGTCGACACGTTTTGTTAACTAAAGTTTATACTAATTATATAAAATAACTTTAGTTAATATTAATATTAATGTGTATTATATATAAAACTATATGTAATATAATTATTAATTAAATGATAAGTTATTTTAATCATTATTTATATTTTTAGCTTATATAAAAAAAAGAAATAAGATTTTTTTTTTAAAATTAAATAATGAGCCCATGAATTTTGAATAAATATTTTCAAAAATAAAAACTTATTAAAAATATTTTTAACATGTTTTTATTATTTTGTCAAAATTGGCACCTTTATTTTATTATTTTTTTTTTCTTTTCACCAACCATTTTTTTACCTATAAATACATGGCTCCTCATTCATTTTTTCTTGCCAAACACAAAAACTTAAGTTATTCTCTCAAAACCTTGAAGAAAATTTGAGGTACTTTCTATTTTTATTAATTTTTTTCAATATTGTCATTTATATTTATATTTATTGTATATTCTTTGTAAAATTCGAAATTAATTATGTTTATATGTTATAATTAGTATTATAAGTGTTATGATGCATAAAAATAATTTTGATAATTTATGGAATATTATTTATAATTAAATACGAATTATGTAGTGTTTAAACGTAAAAACAATGTAAAATTCGTAATAAATACTTTTAACCAAAAAATAAAATATATATAATTTTTTTCTGATTTTTTAAAACTTATATAGATCTGAAAAAATTATGAAAATAATTACTTGGGTTGAATTGGTATTTATTATATAATTAAACTCTATTATTATGTAATTCAAAGGTAAATTAAGAATAAATATAAAATAATAAAAAAATATTTTTTAAATATTTTTCTACAGGTTATTAGACTGATAGAAACTTATAAAAATTATAAAAATAATTATTTGGGTTTATTTAGTAATTATGTAGAATTAAAATTGTTTTGTGAATACATTAAGGGTAAAAACAAAAATAAATACAAAAATATAATAAAAACGTTTTCTTAAATTTTTCTACTAATCTATATGATTAACTAAGACTATAAAAATTATGTATGTAATTTTTAGATATTTAATTTATTATTTAGACATTTTTGAATAATGTTCGATTAATAAAACACTATTATTTTTGAAGTAATTTAGGTATTTATTTAAAGGTAATTATATTTAATATATAAGACATACTAAGGTATAATAACTAAATATTAAATAAAACTTAGGTTAAATTATCACATATATAATTATTAAGTACATTAATAATTCGTTGTGTGTATACACCTAAAGTGAAGATTAATCAAAGATAATGTATAATTCATGTGAACTTCATCGCTACTCACGGTCGTAAGTGAATGATGTCTAGGTTGCCATTTATGGGTAAGCTTGTGGATCTCGAATGCCATGACTTAGATTCTGGTCAAGAATCCTGGGCCCCCGGTTACATCTGGTCATTCCTGACTTATTTGATAGCAACGAAGTTTGAGTAGAGTTGTACAACATCTTGCTAAAGATTAACCCGAACTTTCTAAAATTGGAAAATTACTATAAGTGGAAACTTTCCATAAATAGTAACCTTCTGAAAATGGAAATTCTTTAGTGAACCATTACTATCAATATAGTACTATATACTATTGTCTGTTAGGCAATGTCTGATCATACGTTCTATCTCTAGGTTGAGATCTCGGTCACGTCCTTCCGTTCAATTCTTTCGTGTGCTACTAAGGTGAACTTCATAGCCCCACTTTTTACTGTTTCATAACTGTTTTATAACTTTTGGGGTGAGACACATGCTTGCTTTATAACTGTTTTACGCTTAGACACAAGTACTAAATTGTTAACTATGCTGTCATGCTTTGATTCATGCTAAATCCCTACCGTAATATCGTTAATTGCTACGTTTAAATGCAAACTTAATTATTGTGAGTAGGCCTATTGAGAGTAACGTCTCTAACCATTCGACCGTTGGTCTTTGGTTATATAATAATGATTCCACGACACTGACAGTACAAGGTGTCATAGGGTAAACTTGTTTAGTAGCGATATTACAAAATGCAGCAACACTTTTAGATTGATATTTCTATATCAATCAACTTTAAACTAAATCTTGTGGTCTAAAACTTTGGATATTATTTATAAACCTATGAATTTCACTCAACCTTTTTGGTTGACACTTTAAGCGTGTTTTGTCTCAGTTGATGATTGAGCTAGCTGCTACTTGCTACTAGATGATTGATGTATGCTTTGCTGCTTGCATGGAGTCCATCATTCATATTTATCATTTTGTTTAAGACATTTTCCATTTACTGTACACTTATGATGTAAAACTTTGAATAATGCTTCCGTTGTTTATTTAATAAATAAAACGTCTCATTTAGAGTCGTTCTCGCTTATACAACTGTGTTATGATATGATTGGTCACAATTACCCCTGGTCCATTTTGGGGGTGTGACAGATTGGTATCAGAGCAGAATTGTTGTAGAGAACCAGGATTGCATTTTATGTGTGCCTTATACAATTAGGTACCTTAGCAATGTAGGACTACAACTTTCCTTGACTATAGTGCCTTTAATTGTTGCCTTTAACTGTTAAATGCTACACTATACTTTAGAAACTTTACTTATCTTAGAATGCCGAGCCAATCTAAAAACTCTGCTCATTCTCCTAAGTACTATTCAATTCCCCACCACATTTAAATGTGACACCGTTCTCGACATTCCTATGTCATCTAATATGGTTTTGTGTATTACATATGTATTACATGAAATATTATTCATGATTTTTGAAACTCCTATATTTGTTACTATTTATACTCAAACGTATATAACCTCCTTGTTATATCACGTACCTATATGCTTTATACCTTTATGCATCGGTTTACGAACCGGAAAATGTCATTGAGTTATCGAGAATCTCAAAGACATTATAATGTCATCACTACTCATATTCATTACTTTTAAATCTTTGATTTCTCGTTATTTTTTATCATTGAATTTTCTTGACGGATGACGTCTACGAAACTCTAGAATGGAAGGGTTTGGATTACCGGTTTAAAGGATCCTATAGCTCAAGCCCTAGACCTGAATAGGCCATTAAGAATTAAAAGTCTTTAATCGAAAGATTATTAGATTACATACTTATCATTTTATGATCTATACACGTCATACTGCTATTATTGGAGTATAGACACATCATATCTTATTATATCTTATCATTTCTATCTTAATAGACTTTGTCTAACACTTTTCCTAAATTTCCTCCGTAAATTACGGAAATATTTTTGCTATATATATGTATATCAAGAAGACAAATATATCATTCAACATTCAACACTCATCTTATAACAAAAACCCTTATTCCGATCAGATAATATGGATTTCTCACTTGATTCCTCGAACTCCTCAAGCTCTAATGGCAGCGTAACCGGAATGAACCAACCAATTAGTCATCATCTATTTTGGATGAATTGGGGATGGGTTCGTAGTAAACTTAATCAATGGAGACAAGAAGAAGGTGATCCCTTCCACCAACCGAATTCACCTCTTGGTGAAGAACCTGAAGCACTTACCGGCGAACCCGTTCGGAACACTATTTTCACCCTCATTTCCAGGGTATCCAGTCACGAATATATAATATCTAAAATTCTAGATCTTATTCATCCACTTGTCCGAACCGCCAATCACCCCGGAATAATAGAAGAAGTCAATGAGCTTCGCGCTCGAGTGGTGGCTCTGGAGAATATGGTGCGAAACCTACGAGCACCAGCAGCATAACCAGCATCACCACCAGTACCAACAGCATCACCACCAACAACATCAGCTTCACCAATAACAAACACCATAATCTGTACCTCAGATATCAACATCACACGCCCCATAGATACCAAGGAATATTAGTAATAATGAGTTAAGATGTATTGACTCATTCTTCCTGAAAATTATATATGTATACTTTATATATATATATATATATATATATATATATATATATATATATATATATATATATATATATATATATATATATATATATATATATATATATATATATTTGGTTTGGAACAATAATAAATCTTTTCGTATTAAGCTATTACGTGTGAATCTTAAATAGTATGTACTACTTGTTTAATTCATATCACTAATATGCTATGATATACATTCGTCGTTAATCACTGCTTCATCACAATAAACTCCATTTCATAATAAACTAAGTGTATTATTCAAATACATGTTTGGTTTTACACTTTCATTTTCGATGTACTCAAAACTCTTTAGAAAACATCATTCGTGCCTTGTGAATTTCACAAGAATTCCACGAGCATCAACATCATATACCGAGGTATATCAATAACAATGAACGATGGAGTATTGATTCATAACTTCATTAAAGAAAGATTCTGCGATGATTATGTAATCTCTCAAGTTTTGAAGATTATTTATTCTCGCTTCAACCGCAAATCAAATGATTTTAATAGTATATTAACTCATTAAATCTATATTATACGTGAAGAATACATATATGAACGTATATCTTCATAAAGATTGTAATTAAAAATCCTTTTGTACAAACTGTTAATTGTGAAAATATTTTAACGGGTAGGTAATGTGATGACCCAGGAATTTCCGACCAAATTTAAACTTAATCTTTATATGATTTCGATACGATAAGCAAAGTATGTAATGTTGAGTCTAGAAAACATTGGAACAATATTCATATATTCATTTGACCTTCGACTGCTCTCGACGATTCACGAACAATTAATTGTAAATAGATATGTGTGTATGTTTATATAAATAATAATTCAAAATATAATTTGAAGTATTATATGTTGTTGTTATTAAAATTTAATAAAATAAAAATAGGGTATTATAATAATTATTATTTAAAATATATCTATATATATAAATAAAGTATATTGAAAATAAATATTTAATGATTGTAATACTCGTTTGATGTCCCGATTGATATTACGCAAGTTTAATTCAAACTTATATGATTTTAAAATAAACGGTGATTCAAAAATGAGTTATGTAATTTTTAGACTTATTAAATATGTATTTAAGAGCTACTCGTTAAATTTTAAAACCTTTTATATTTTACCTGGAATTGAGCGCGGACAATGATTTAATTATTTTATTTATTTTATTTTATAGTTAATGATCAATATTATACAATAATGACTGAAATAAATGTATATATATAATATTAAAATTTGGAATTTTTATCAATACTTTTTAACCGTCACGTTTAACAACAGAGCACGAGACCCAGTCCGTGAAAACATGAGGTCTAAATAATTAAAGAATTATATGTCGAATAATAATGTCCAAATTTAGAGGCTGCTAAAAATAAACACGTTTATTTAGTTTTTATCCTTTCAACTTACTATATCACTAGATTATATACATCTATAGATATAGATACATACATAGCAAACAAATTACATACTCTTACACAATCACCTAACACCACTTGTATTTTTTTTTTTGTTTCTTTCACGACAACTTGCACCACTAATTGCTTTTGCTTTGACAACCATACTCATATTTGAAATAAGTTTTCATTAAAATAATTTATGATAGTGATTGAAAACAAATTCATTACAATCACCATTTACATCTCTATTTTTCTCTATTCTTTTTCTTTTTCTTGTCGACACTAACACACTATCTAAATTTTTCTATCCTCTAGATATATACATATTACGATATATATAGCAACCAAATACCAGCTTCTTCCATTGATACTCGTTACACTTATGCTTCTTCTATTTCTGTTAAACCAAACAAACGCCATGACCCACCAGACAAACACCATAACCCACAAAACAAACATCACCATCCTTATTCTTTTGTTTTGTTACAATTGCTGCTGTATGTATTCTGTTTCGAAAGAGGCCACCCCAAACCAACCACAACCATCAATCTTTCTCTCCTCTCTCTCATTTACTTCTGTTTTCATTTAGAACCATCGCTATCACCTTTTAACTACCACTGCTACCCACTCCATCATCATCGTGTTACATTCTGTGTCACTGCTAGATGCTTCTGCTTGAACAGCAGCTTCGACTGTAACCTGTACTAGTTATGCTCGATCTAACAACCCACACACCAACCGTGATCACCAAACCTAATACATACGTGAATGTTACTGCTGCTAAACGTTTTCTGTTCCAAACATAAAAACCCATTTAGTTACTATCACCCACAACCATAAAAACTCAGGTCAAGAATATTCACAAATCAATCAAAGAAATACATGACAATAGAGCAAAATATTACATTTTTAATTAGAAAGAGTTAGAGAAGAACAACATACCGAAGAGTGTAAAAATTACTGATCCAGCTCTTTAAATTTTTCCTTCACAATAACACAAGTACAATTCCGCCACTGGTAATGATCTGTTCAAAAGTGGAGACCAAGAGAAAGCTGGTAAAATTTTAAATCTATATGTATGATTATTTACTTATCTGATTTCCTCATTGTAACGAAGATATCAGAACCTAGAACTTAACAACATAATTCAGCAATTTCATTAAAATCAAATAAGAAACTACAAATTTAAATTATGAACAAATATATATAGAAACTCATATCTTTACACTATTTAATTCGAATTGTATAAAATTAAAAACCCTAATTTTAACTGCAACACAAAACCATTCGTTGCTGTTACTGGACTGGTTCTAATATCTATTACAGAGATCAAATCATCTCCTTTGTGAACATCTGTTGTTGCTGTTATATTAACCAAACACCATCGGTTTACTTGATTTTTCTGTTTTAATTAAACACTCAATCAATTCGTACATACAATGAATAATAAATTAAACCTCTTTTAATCAACTAACGGAATTTCAATTGAGTCAAAGAACTGAAATCTTTTTAGTATTTTAATTCGGTGTTTATCTGATTAAAACAAATTGAAGGAACGTACCTAAGATTTGTCTTCAATTTCTGTGAAAAACCTTGAACGAACGAACGAACGATGATGATGCTGAACCAACGATGATTGTAGTTTGATCGATTGATCTAAGAATGATGAAGATACTCGTGGATTGAAGGGACGATGAGGGAATTGTTTTCTCTCTGCGTATCTTCTAACCCTAGATCCGATTTGGGACATATGCCAACAAAACGCGTAATTTTATTATTATTATTATTATTATTATTATTATTATTATTATTATTATTATTATTATTATTGTTATTATTATTATTATTATTATTATTATTATTATTATTATTATTATTATTATTATTACTATTATTATTATTATCATTATTATTATTATTATTATTATTATTATTATTATTATTAAAATTATTAAATAAGTATTATTGATATAAGAATGTATTTATTACACATAATATTATAATTATATTAACCTCACATGTTAAGATATTTTAATGTGTTCATATTAGATTAGATTTACACATAATAGTATTAAAATTTATATATAAATACTTATATATATATCACATAAATATATTCATATAAGTTATATTATAAAATACATTTAAAACCCTGATATAAAAAAAATTGAAAATATTAACATAATTATTTAATACATTATGCAACAAAAAAATTAAACACTATTATAATATTAATATTAAGATATTAAAATAAATGACATATATATTATAAGTATATAACAATTATAAATTAGTTATTAAATTATTTTAAAGAATATTTACTCTAATAATAACTTAGTAAGATAATTTAATGTATGATCTAAATATAATACTTAGGTATATAAAATTGATAAAAATAATTATATAACATATATAAAAGTATAAATATATCAATATATAACATTTAAAACCACAAAAATATTGCTAAACTAAAAATATTAAATAATAATTGTTTTATAGTTTTATGACATTAATTGACATAAATAATTGGTATAGGTTCGTGAATCCGAGATCAACCCTACACTTGTTAAATGACGTCGTATGTATTTTTACTACAAAATACATTAGGTGAGTTTCATTAATCCCTTTTTAAATGCTTTTGCAATATATATTTTTGGGACTGAGAATACATGCGCTGCTTTTATAAATGCTTTACGAGATAGACACAAGTAATCGAAACTACATTCTATGGTTGGATTATCTAATCGAATATACCCTTTTTATTAAGTCTGGTAATCTAAGAATTAGGGAACAGACACCCTAATTGACGCGAACTCTAAAGATAGATCTATCGGGCTCAACAAGCCCCATCCAAAGTACCGGATGCTTTAGTACTTCGAAATTTATATCATGTCCGATGGAGGATCCCGGAATGATGGGGATATTCTTATATGCATATTGTGAATGTCGGTTACCAGGTGTTCAATCCATATGAATGATATTTTTGTCTCTATTCATGGGACGTATGTTTATGAGAAATGGAAATATGAAATCTTGTGGTCTATTAAAATTATGAAATGATTATTTATGCTAAACTAATGAACTCACCAACCTTTTGGTTGACACTTGAAAGCATGTTTATTCTCAGGTACGAAAGAAATCTTCCGCTGTGCATTTGCTCATTTTCGAAATATTACTTGGAGTCATTCATGGCATATTTCAAAAGACGTTGCATTCGAGTCGTCGAGTTCATCAAGATTATTATTAAGTCAATTATAGTTGGATATATTATGAAATGGTATGCATGTCATCAACTTTAGTTGTAAAGAAAGATTGTCTTTTAAAAATCGAATGCAATGTTTGTAAAATGTATCATATAGAGGTCAAGTACCTCGCGATGTAACCAACTGTTGTGAATCGTTTATAATCGATATGGACTTCGTCCGGATGGATTAAGACGGGTCCTTTCAGTTGGTATCAGAGCAGAGGTCTTAGCGAACCAGGTCTGCATTAGTGTGTCTAACTGATAAGTCGTTAGGATGCATCAGTGAGTCTGGACTTCAACCGTGTCTGCATGTCAAAAGTTTTGCTTATCATTTCTAGTCGGAAATCATCTGTTTATCATCCTTAGGAAATTATCTGCTTATCATTCTTAGTCTAGACACGTTTTACTGCATTGACTGCATGAATAGTGTATAAACAAAATTCATATCTTAGCGTATCTGCTACTTCATATCTTAGCATATCTGTTACTGTAACTTTGCCTGTTGTATTCCGTAGATTCCTCCGTAACTTATGGGATTTTAGTATTATATATGCATATGTAAATTATGTATTACAGGGTACTAATCTACATCCTATAATCTAATTCTTATCGAAAATCTTTCATCCGATCGTACGAGGTGAATCCCTCAACCAGTTCGAGTTCCTCAGATTCCGATAGCTATTCCGATAGTTATTCAGACGGCTATTCCGACATAGATGTTCACCTAAGCTCCGAAAACAGCGTCATCAGCATGAATCAACCAATCAGCCATTATCAATTCATCTGATGGGTTCGTATTCGACTTAATCAATGGAAACGCGCAGAAGACAATCCCTTCCACAACCGAATTCACCTCTTGACAATGAACCTGAAACGTTTACCGGCGAACCTGTTCGAGACACCATTTTCAGTCTCATTTCCAGGGTAACTCGACAAGATTATATTCTATCCACAATTCTAAACCTTATTCATCCGCTCGTTCTGACCGACAATCATCCTGGAGTAATAAGTCAACTAACTTCGCGCTCGAATAATCAATTAGGAGAATATGGTGCAAAATGTACCAGCTTCAGCAACATCACCGGCACCAACAGTACCATCAGTAACAGCACCAGTACCATCAACAATCCATGCTTCAATATCACTATCTGTACTTCGAGTATGATCTTCGTTCTACGTATCGTTCTACCTCATTTATCTTCGTTCGACATGGCGTATATGTAATCTATAAAGTTTTAGAGATTATTTATTCTAGTTCCAACCGAAAACTAAATGAGTTTAATATTATATTAACTCATTAAATTCATGATTACATCTGAAGGAAGTATATATGTATATATGTTTTCATAAAGATTGTAATTAAAAATTCTTTTATACAAACTGTTAATGGTAAAAATATTTAAACGGGTAGGTAATACCCGAGGAATATTTAGATTTCACATTAATAAGTTACATTGTACGTTCTTCGAATTTGATTCAACAATCATATACTATCCTACTTACATCCACCGATATACGTATCCGTTCACCAAAGAATAACTATTTTCATTCAAATTCAAATTTCATATTAGGATTTTGACATATCAGAATCCAACAAGTGGCATAATGAAGAAAAAATGGACACAATAAAAATTGATTAGAAACAGACTAATTAACAATATGAAATTTTGTTAAGAATCTACGCTAACAAAATCCTAGCTAACTGTTCCTAGCTAACTGTTAATTCCGTATTACATTTTATTTATCGCAATTTAATTATCGCAATTTATTTTATCGCAATTTAATTCTCGCACTTTATTTATCATTATTTAATTTCTGTTATTTATTTTACGCACTTTAAATATCGGGACACGTATTCAAGGTTTTGACATATCATATCGACGCATCTATATATATTATTTGGAATCACCATAGACACTCTATATGCAGTAATGATCGAGTTCTCTATACAAAGTTGAGGTTGATTCTACAATAATATATATAGTTTGAGTTGTGATCGAGTCTGAGACGTATACGGGTCACGACACGTATTAATTAATTCGAATATTATATATTAAACTATATATATATGAATTATTGGACTGTCAACTGTGGACTATCGACTGTGGACTAATAACATTAAACAATTAAAATGAATTAAAATATTGATTATAATATATGAAACTAAACAATTCTTCAAGTTTGCCACTTGATTTTATCTTAAACTTCATTTGTATCTTGACGATTACAAATCTGCGTTCAAAATTTTTCACGATTCTTGACAACACCTCAATCGAAAGGATGAACCAACTGCACATTACCTACAGAAGAAAAGATCGATGCATATTGTTGTGCACCTGAAAACTCTCGAAAATTGAGTAAACGTTTAATGCGTAGCTGTGCTAATTCCTTTGCGTTATTATTATCAAAAATAACTTTGCAATCTTTTTCCAAATTAGCCAATTTTGTCACAGCTCCAACAAGTCAACTTCGACTTTTCGTTCGAAACAACCTTATTATAACCTTGATATATATACGTGCTCTTTTATTGTTACCGGGGAACTGTTTATATTCCACCACATCAGAAGTAAACTTGCCAGCAAATCCATTGATCTTTAACTTTCTGAAAAATCTTTATACTCATTGAAACTCTATCATATACTCATTCACATCTTATAACGAGAATTGCCATTTTAATTACCGAGAATTTGCAATCAGTATTTTTAAATCCGCAGCATGTCTACATCAACAGATATATGTATACATATAACATTTATATCTTAGAATTATGATCTTTTATTCTGAAATTCTGAAAAGCACCCAGTCTACGAATCAATACTCCAAATTTTGAGGAAGCTGAATGAAGCAGCAGAAACTGTAGACAATCGTAAACGACTTTAACCATCGGGAGTTTAATGATAAAGATTAGTATGTTGGAAAAGCTCAGAAAAGTGGAACTGGAAAACGGATTGAGCTAACCAGGAAGGAAGCCGTGGACAAATCACAAAGAATAAATTTGACTTCAAAGAATCCAAATGATTCAATGCATGCTAAAGTCTTTAGCTAATATCTTGCTTCTTACTCTAAACCCTTGCGGACAATAGTCTCCGTCACCCTTTGATCTTAGATATTCAAAGATATTATCGTATCTTTCAATATAAATATCCTCGATATTTCTGAATATATTTTCATAGCTAATCTTATCTGAAATCATTAAATCTCTTCGTGCTATCAGTATTACATCATATAGAAACTGTTAGTTTCTATATTCTGTAAACTTTCGAGCTTAAAATATGAATGTTTTTGAAGTAATGTTGGGAACTGATGCATGAGTTAGTATAATATAATGACACTTGATCAACGCGATTATATTACAGTAAGTCATGCTGAGTTTCTAAATGGGATATGATGATTCACAGATTATAACGTCATCATGTGCCATGTTACACGACTCTTAATTTTATCTGATATATAAACATATCAAGAACATATTTTCTTGATAGTTCTATCTTTTCCGGATATTCTGGTAATTTGACGAATCAAGATCGTGCTATTACCATTTCTTTCTTAGAACGTTAACTATGTTCATTTCGAAGTTCATATTTATGAATTCTGGACCGTTGCTCGCTTTACTAGAGGTCGAGAGGATAATAAAAAGGCAAAGAGATCCAAAATATAAGGGAGAATATAAAGCCCAACAACAACACCGAAATTACAAACTGTGGATATCAGTGCGTATAGCAATATAAAGACACGGGAGGATTATAAATACAATAATCCCTAGAGCATAGTAGAAATAAACAGATTCTTCCGGTGGGAGTTGGAAAAGAAGAACGATCATTGCGATAGTCAGAATAAGAACAAGGATTAGAACCGAATTAAGCATTATTATGATCTTTTAGATATATGAACTGAGAAAGAAGGTATAGAAGTGGTGGAAACTAATGGAACAAAAAAAGTAAATTTATAATGCAAATATCAGACAGAGTAATCGAGACAGATCACCGTATTTAATTATAGAGATCTTAATTCCCTTATTCACCGAAGAATCAAATATTTTAGATTTCGAAAATTTTCTTAAAATTCCTTGAATTCTGGAATTCAACCAAGGCAACGTCAAAAGTTAAAACGAAACTTCATTTACTCATTTCACTCTTTTGTGATAGCTTCATTCGTGCTCTTCGATTAATCGAATTATTTTATCTGTATTATTCAATAATGATAAAACTCTATTTGTCAGCTCATATTCGTCAGGAAAACATATTTATTGTTAGCCATGACGACCTCACTCAAATTTCGGGACGAAATTTCTTTAACGGGTAGGTACTGTGATGACCCAGGAATTTCCGACCAAATTTAAACTTAATCTTTATATGATTTCGATACGATAAGCAAAGTATGTAATGTTGAGTCTAGAAAACATTAGAATAATATTCATATATTCATTTGACCTTCGACTGCTCTCGACGATTCACGAACAATTAATTGTAAATAGATATGTGTGTATGTTTATATAAATAATAATTCGAAATATAATTTGAAGTATTATATGTTGTTGTTATTAAAATTTAATAAAATAAAAATAGGGTATTATAATAATTATTATTTAAAATATATCTATATATATAAATAAAGTATATTGAAAATAAATATTCAATGATTGTAATACTCGTTTGATGTCCCGATTGATATTACGCAAGTTTAATTCAAACTTATATGATTTTAAAATAAACGGTGATTCAAAAATGAGTTAGGTAATTTTTAGACTTATTAAATATGTATTTAAGAGCTACTCGTTAAATTTTAAAACCTTTTATATTTTACCTGGAATTGAGCGCGGACAATGATTTAATTATTTTATTTATTTTATTTTATAGTTAATGATCAATATTATACAATAATGACTGAAATAAATGTATATATATAATATTAAAATTTGGAATTTTTATCAATACTTTTTAACCGTCACGTTTAACAACAGAGCACGAGACCCAGTCCGTGAAAACATGAGGTCTAAATAATTAAAGAATTATATGTCGAATAATAATGTCCAAATTTAGAGGCTGCTAAAAATAAACACGTTTATTTAGTTTTTATCCTTTCAACTTACTATATCACTAGATTATATACATCTATAGATATAGATACATACATAGCACACAAATTACATACTCTTACACAATCACCTAACACCACTTGTATTTTTTTTTTGTTTCTTTCACGACAACTTGCACCACTAATTGCTTTTGCTTTGACAACCATACTCATATTTGAAATAAGTTTGCATTAAAATAATTTATGATAGTGATTGAAAACAAATTCATTACAATCACCATTTACATCTCTATTTTTCTCTATTCTTTTTCTTTTTCTTGTCGACACTAACACACTAACTAAATTTTTCTATCCTCTAGATATATACATATTACGATATATATAGCAACCAAATACCAGCTTCTTCCATTGATACTCGTTACACTTATGCTTCTTCTATTTCTGTTAAACCAAACAAACGCCATGACCCACCAGACAAACACCATAACCCACAAAACAAACATCACCATCCTTATTCTTTTGTTTTGTTACAATTGCTGCTGTATGTATTCTGTTTCGAAAGAGGCCACCCCAAACCAACCACAACCATCATCTTTCTCTCATCTCTCTCATTTACTTCTGTTTTCATTTAGAACCATCGCTATCACCTTTTAACTACCACTGCTACCCACTCCATCATCATCGTGTTACATTCTGTGTCACTACTAGATGCTTCTGCTTGAACAGCAGCTTCGACTGTAACCTGTACTAGTTATGCTCGATCTAACAACCCACACACCAACCGTGATCACCAAACCTAATACATACGTGAATGTTACTGCTGCTAAACGTTTTCTGTTCCAAACATAAAAACCCATTTAGTTACTATCACCCACAACCATAAAAACTCAGGTCAAGAATATTCACAAATCAATCAAAGAAATACATGACAATAGAGCAAAATATTACATTTTTAATTAGAAAGAGTTAGAGAAGAACAACATACCGAAGAGTGTAAAAATTACTGATCCAGCTCTTTAAATTTTTCCTTCACAATAACACAAGTACAATTCCGCCACTGGTAATGATCTGTTCAAAAGTGGAGACCAAGAGAAAGCTGGTAAAATTTTAAATCTATATGTATGATTATTTACTTATCTGATTTCCTCATTGTAATGAAGATATCAGAACCTAGAACTTAACAACATAATTCAGCAATTTCATTAAAATCAAATAAGAAACTACAAATTTAAATTATGAAAAAATATATATAGAAACTCATATCTTTACACTATTTAATTCGAATTGTATAAAATTAAAAACCCTAATTTTAACTGCAACACAAAACCATTCGTTGCTGTTACTGGACTGGTTCTAATATCTATTACAGAGATCAAATCATCTCCTTTGTGAACATCTGTTGTTGCTGTTATATTAACCAAACACCATCGGTTTACTTGATTTTTCTGTTTTAATTAAATACTCAATCAATTCGTACATACAATGAATAATAAATTAAACCTCTTTTAATCAACTAACGGAATTTCAATTGAGTCAAAGAACCGAAATCTTTTTAGTATTTTAATTCGGTGTTTATCTGATTAAAACAAATTGAAGGAACGTACCTAAGATTTGTCTTCAATTTCTGTGAAAAACCTTGAACGAACGAACGAACGATGATGATGCTGAACCAACGATGATTGTAGTTTGATCGATTGATCTAAGAATGATGAAGATACTCGTGGATTGAAGGGACGATGAGGGAATTGTTTTCTCTCTGCGTATCTTCTAACCCTAGATCCGATTTGGGACATATGCCAACAAAACGCGTAATTTTATTATTATTATTATTATTATTATTATTATTATTATTATTATTATTATTATTATTATTATTATTATTATTATTATTATTATTATTATTATTATTATTATTATTATTACTATTACTATTATTATTATCATTATTATCATTATTATTATTATTATTATTATTAAAATTATTAAATAAGTATTATTGATATAAGAATGTATTTATTACACATAATATTATAATTATATTAACCTCACATGTTAAGATATTTTAATGTGTTCATATTAGATTAGATTTACACATAATAGTATTAAAATTTATATATAAATACTTATATATATATCACATAAATATATTCATATAAGTTATATTATAAAATACATTTAAAACCCTGATATAAAAAAAATTGAAAATATTAACATAATTATTTAATACATTATGCAACAAAAAAATTAAACACTATTATAATATTAATATTAAGATATTAAAATAAATGACATATATATTATAAGTATATAACAATTATAAATTAGTTATTAAATTGTTTTAAAGAATATTTACTCTAATAATAACTTAGTAAGATAATTTAATGTATGATCTAAATATAATACTTAGGTATATAAAATTGATAAAAATAATTATATAACATATATAAAAGTATAAATATATCAATATATAACATTTAAAACCACAAAAATATTGCTAAACTAAAAATATTAAATAATAATTGTTTTATAGTTTTATGACATTAATTGACATAAATAATTGGTATAGGTTCGTGAATCCGAGATCAACCCTACACTTGTTAAATGACGTCGTATGTATTTTTACTACAAAATACATTAGGTGAGTTTCATTAATCCCTTTTTAAATGCTTTTGCAATATATATTTTTGGGACTGAGAATACATGCGCTGCTTTTATAAATGCTTTACGAGATAGACACAAGTAATCGAAACTACATTCTATGGTTGGATTATCTAATCGAATATGCCCTTTTTATTAAGTCTGGTAATATAAGAATTAGGGAACAGACACCCTAATTGACGCGAACTCTAAAGATAGATCTATCGGGCTCAACAAGCCCCATCCAAAGTACCGGATGCTTTAGTACTTCGAAATTTATATCATGTCCGATGGAGGATCCCGGAATGATGGGGATATTCTTATATGCATATTGTAAATATCGGTTACCAGGTGTTCAATCCATATGAATGATATTTTTGTCTCTATTCATGGGACGTATGTTTATGAGAAATGGAAATATGAAATCTTGTGGTCTATTAAAATTATGAAATGATTATTTATGCTAAACTAATGAACTCACCAACCTTTTGGTTGACACTTGAAAGCATGTTTATTCTTAGGTACGAAAGAAATCTTCCGCTGTGCATTTGCTCATTTTCGAAATATTACTTGGAGTCATTCATGGCATATTTCAAAAGACGTTGCATTCGAGTCATCGAGTTCATCAAGATTATTATTAAGTCAATTATAGTTGGATATATTATGAAATGGTATGCATGTCGTCAACTTTCGTTGTAAAGAAAGTTTGTCTTTTAAAAATCAAATGCAATGTTTGTAAAATGTATCATATAGAGGTCAAGTACCTCGCGATGTAACCAACTGTTGTGAATCGTTTATAATCGATATGGACTTCGTCCGGATGGATTAAGACGGGTCCTTTCAGTTGGTATCAGAGCAGAGGTCTTAGCGAACCAGGTCTGCATTAGTGTGTCTAACTGATAAGTCGTTAGGATGCATCAGTGAGTCTGGACTTCAACCGTGTCTGCATGTCAAAAGTTTTGCTTATCATTTCTAGTCGGAAATCATCTGTTTATCATCCTTAGGAAATTATCTGCTTATCATTCTTAGTCTAGACACGTTTTACTGCATTGACTGCATGAATAGTGTATAAACAAAATTCATATCTTAGCGTATCTGCTACTTCATATCTTAGCATATCTGTTACTGTAACTTTGCCTGTTGTATTCCGTAGATTCCTCCGTAACTTATGGGATTTTAGTATTATATATGCATATGTAAATTATGTATTACAGGGTACTAATCTACATCCTATAATCTAATTCTTATCGAAAATCTTTCATCCGATCGTACATGGTGAATCCCTCAACCAGTTCGAGTTCCTCAGATTCCGATAGCTATTCCGATAGTTATTCAGACGGCTATTCCGACATAGATGTTCACCTAAGCTCCGAAAACAGCGTCATCAGCATGAATCAACCAATCAGCCATTATCAATTCATCTGATGGGTTCGTATTCGACTTAATCAATGGAAACGCGCAGAAGACAATCCCTTCCACAACCGAATTCACCTCTTGACAATGAACCTGAAACGTTTACCGGCGAACCTGTTCGAGACACCATTTTCAGTCTCATTTCCAGGGTAACTCGACAAGATTATATTCTATCCACAATTCTGAACCTTATTCATCCGCTCGTTCCGACCGACAATCATCCTGGAGTAATAAGTCAACTAACTTCGCGCTCGAATAATCAATTAGGAGAATATGATGCAAAATGTACCAGCTTCAGCAACATCACCGGCACCAACAGTACCATCAGTAACAGCACCAGTACCATCAACAATCCATGCTTCAATATCACTATCTGTACTTCGAGTATGATCTTCGTTCTACGTATCGTTCTACCTCATTTATCTTCGTTCGACATGGCGTATATGTAATCTATAAAGTTTTATAGATTATTTATTCTAGTTCCAACCGAAAACTAAATGAGTTTAATATTATATTAACTCA
The DNA here is from genome assembly GCF_046630445.1 of Rutidosis leptorrhynchoides. Lineage (NCBI taxonomy): Eukaryota > Viridiplantae > Streptophyta > Magnoliopsida > Asterales > Asteraceae > Rutidosis > Rutidosis leptorrhynchoides. The sequence continues at coordinate 577,736,638 of NC_092336.1, read as the reverse complement.
TTAAATTCATGATTACATCTGAAGGAAGTATATATGTATATATGTTTTCATAAAGATTGTAATTAAAAATTCTTTTATACAAACTGTTAATGGTAAAAATATTTAAACGGGTAGGTAATACCCGAGGAATATTTAGATTTCACATTAATAAGTTACATTGTACGTTCTTCGAATTTGATTCAACAATCATATACTATCCTACTTACATCCACCGATATACGTATCCGTTCACCAAAGAATAACTATTTTCATTCAAATTCAAATTTCATATTAGGATTTTGACATATCAGAATCCAACAAGTGGCATAATGAAGAAAAAATGGACACAATAAAAATTGATTAGAAACAGACTAATTAACAATATGAAATTTTGTTAAGAATCTACTCTAACAAAATCCTAGCTAACTGTTCCTAGCTAACTGTTAATTCCGTATTACATTTTATTTATCGCAATTTAATTATCGCAATTTATTTTATCGCAATTTAATTCTCGCACTTTATTTATCATTATTTAATTTCTGTTATTTATTTTACGCACTTTAAATATCGGGACACGTATTCAAGGTTTTGACATATCATATCGACGCATCTATATATATTATTTGGAATCACCATAGACACTCTATATGCAGTAATGATCGAGTTCTCTATACAAAGTTGAGGTTGATTCTACAATAATATATATAGTTTGAGTTGTGATCGAGTCTGAGACGTATACGGGTCACGACACGTATTAATTAATTCGAATATTATATATTAAACTATATATATATGAATTATTGGACTGTCAACTGTGGACTATCGACTGTGGACTAATAACATTAAACAATTAAAATGAATTAAAATATTGATTATAATATATGAAACTAAACAATTCTTCAAGTTTGCCACTTGATTTTATCTTAAACTTCATTTGTATCTTGACGATTACAAATCTGCGTTCAAAATTTTTCACGATTCTTGACAACACCTCAATCGAAAGGATGAACCAACTGCACATTACCTACGGAAGAAAAGATCGATGCATATTGTTGTGCACCTGAAAACTCTCAAAAATTGAGTAAACGTTTAATGCGTAGCTGTGCTAATTCCTTTGCGTTATTATTATCAAAAATAACTTTGCAATCTTTTTCCAAATTAGCCAATTTTGTCACAGCTCCAACAAGTCAACTTCGACTTTTCGTTCGAAACAACCTTATTATAACCTTTATATATATACGTGCTCTTTTATTGTTACCGGGGAACTGTTTATATTCCACCACATTAGAAGTAAACTTGCCAGCAACTCCATTGATCTTTAACTTTCTGGAAAATCTTTATACTCATTGAAACTCTATCATATACTCATTCACATCTTATAACGAGAATTGCCATTTTAATTACCGAGAATTTGCAATCAGTATTTTTAAATCCGCAGCATGTCTACATCAACAGATATATGTATACATATAACATTTATATCTTAGAATTATGATCTTTTATTCTGAAATTCTGAAAAGCACCCAGTCTACGAATCAATACTCCAAATTTTGAGGAAGCTGAATGAAGCAGCAGAAACTGTAGACAATCGTAAACGACTTTAACCATCGGGAGTTTGATGATAAAGATTAGTATGTTGGAAAAGCTCAGAAAAGTGGAACTGGAAAACAGATTTAGCTAACCAGGGACGATGAGGGAATTGTTTTCTCTCTGCGTATCTTCTAACCCTAGATCCGATTTGGGACATATGCCAACAAAACGCGTAATTTTATTATTATTATTATTATTATTATTATTATTATTATTATTATTATTATTATTATTATTATTATTATTATTATTATTATTATTATTATTATTATTACTATTATTATTATTATTATCATTATTATCATTATTATTATTATTATTATTAAAATTATTAAATAAGTATTATTGATATAAGAATGTATTTATTACACATAATATTATAATTATATTAACCTCACATGTTAAGATATTTTAATGTGTTCATATTAGATTAGATTTACACATAATAGTATTAAAATTTATATATAAATACTTATATATATATCACATAAATATATTCATATAAGTTATATTATAAAATACATTTAAAACCCTGATATAAAAAAAATTGAAAATATTAACATAATTATTTAATACATTATGCAACAAAAAAATTAAACACTATTATAATATTAATATTAAGATATTAAAATAAATGACATATATATTATAAGTATATAACAATTATAAATTAATTATTAAATTATTTTAAAGAATATTTACTCTAATAATAACTTAGTAAGATAATTTAATGTATGATCTAAATATAATACTTAGGTATATAAAATTGATAAAAATAATTATATAACATATATAAAAGTATAAATATATCAATATATAACATTTAAAACCACAAAAATATTGCTAAACTAAAAAGATTAAATAATAATTATTTTATAGTTTTATGACATTAATTGACATAAATAATTGGTATAGGTTCGTGAATCCGAGATCAACCCTACACTTGTTAAATGACGTCGTATATATTTTTACTACAAAATACATTAGGTGAGTTTCATTAATCCCTTTTTAAATGCTTTTGCAATATATATTTTTGGGACTGAGAATACATGCGCTGCTTTTATAAATGCTTTACGAGATAGACACAAGTAATCGAAACTACATTCTATGGTTGGATTATTTAATCGAATATGCCCTTTTTATTAAGTCTGGTAATCTAAGAATTAGGGAACATACACCCTAATTGACGCGAACTCTAAAGATAGATCTATCGGGCTCAACAAGCCCCATCCAAAGTACCGGATGCTTTAGTACTTCGAAATTTATATCATGTCCGATGGAGGATCCCGGAATGATGGGGATATTCTTATATGCATATTGTGAATGTCGGTTACCAGGTATTCAATCCATATGAATGATAATTTTGTCTCTATTCATGGGACGTATGTTTATGAGAAATGGAAATATGAAATCTTGTGCTCTATTAAAATTATGAAATGATTATTTATGCTAAACTAATGAACTCACCAACCTTTTGGTTGACACTTGAAAGCATGTTTATTCTCAGGTACGAAAGAAATCTTCCGCTGTGCATTTGCTCATTTTCGAAATATTATTTGGAGTCATTCATGGCATATTTCAAAAGACGTTGCATTCGAGTCATCGAGTTCATCAAGATTATTATTAAGTCAATTATAGTTGGATATATTATGAAATGGTATGCATGTCGTCAACTTTCGTTGTAAAGAAAGATTGTCTTTTAAAAATCGAATGCAATGTTTGTAAAATGTATCATATAGAGGTCAAGTACCTTGCGATGTAACCAACTGTTGTGAATCGTTTATAATCGATATGGACTTCGTCCGGATGGATTAAGACGGGTCCTTTCAGGTAAAACCCGAGAAATATTTATATCTCACATCAATATCTTACATTGTACATTCTTCAAATTTTGATTCAATAATTAGTAACTATACTACTTACATCCACATATGTATCCGTTCACTAAAGAACAACCATTTTCATACAAATTTAATTACCTATTCTGATTTGGACAAAGCTTTAGCAAGTGTAATCTTCCTAAAGATCACTACATTCATGAATTATATTCATTCGTATTCTATGATGAATTATCACATCAAACCACCGAAATTATCGTTCATTACTTTTGAAATCAACAACGCCTATTCATCAACCATTAGAACCGTTGACGATTACAATCAGCGTTTAATCATCTAAAAATGAAATTTCTTGAAACCATCTCGGATTGATAACCGATGAATCAAATATGGCTGCATTAAATGCAGAGGAAACAGCAAAATTGTAGATGGTCTCAATGGCCAAAAGTTTGATAATAAAGAATGGTATGTTGGAAAAGCTCAAAAGAAAATTTGAAACTGAAAAACGGATTGAGCTAACCATGGAGGAGACCAAGGACAAATATAAGGACCAAACCCTATATTCAAAGAATCCAGGTAATTCTGGATCCGATGAAATCTTTAGAGAATATCTTGCTCCGAAGTTATGTTAAAAGCTTGCGGAAAATTTTTCTTCATCAACCTTCGAACTTAGAAATTCCAAAATGTCGTTATAAATATCCTCTATATTTCTGAAGATATTTTCATAACGATTCTTGTCCACAATTAAGTATCTCTTTGTGATATCTTTATAAAGGAAACTATTTTAGTTTCTATATTCAGTAAAATTCAAGTTTAAATTATAAATGTTTTGAAGAAATGTTGGAAATTGAAGCATGAGTTAGTATAATATAATGACGTCAGGCCAACTTGATTATATTACAGTAAGTCATGCTAAATTTTTAATGGAAGATGATGATTCATAGACTTTATAATCATTATTTGCCATGTTACACGACTCTTACATTCTACTTAATCTCTGAACATATCAAGAACATATATTCTTGATAGTTCTATCCTTAGTAATTCTGGTAATTTGACAAATCAAATCGTACTATTACCTTTCCTTCTGCTTTGTATCTTATGATCATTCGAAACTTCGTACCTACGAATTCTGGACCATTATTCGCTTGACTTGAAGTCGGGAAGGAAAAACAAGAGCATGGAGCTTCGACATATAAGGGAAAATATAAAGCCCGATAACAACACGGAAATTACAAACCGTGTATATCAATGCGTATAGCAACATAAAGACACGGGAGAATTAAAAACACTATAACCCCAAGGTAATTGTAGAAGTAAACAGATTTCTCTGGGGGTAAATAAAAAAGAAGAATGACAGAAACGATAGTCAGAAAAATATCCAGGATAAGAACTGGATGGAGCATTTTCACAATCTTTGAAAGTATGAATCGAGAAAGAAAGTACAGAAGTGGTGAAGATAATGAAAAAGAGGAAGCTAATTTATAGCAAAATTCCAGACACAGCAATCAAGGCAATTTTAATTTTCTTAATTACCGGAGAATCAAATCTTATACAGATTATAAAGATTTTCTTTAAATCCCTTGAATTCCGGAAATCAACTTTAATTACGTCAAGAGTTAAAACAAATCTTTATTTTCCTCATTTCATTTTTTTTTACGATAGCTTCACTCATACTCTTCACGTAATCGAATTGTTTTATTACTCAATAGTGATAAAACTCTATTTTACAACTCATATCCGTCATGAAAACATACTTATTATCAACCATGACGATCTCTGTCAAATTTCGGGACGAAATTTCTTTAACGGGAAGGTACTATAACAACCCTCATATTTTCATACTTGAATTGACTAATTTGCCCCTAGGGTTGTTATCCATACTTAATATATGATTAAATTCGACGTTAATTAAATTTTTTTTTTTCGTCGACACGTTTTGTTAACTAAAGTTTATACTAATTATATAAAATAACTTTAGTTAATATTAATATTAATGTGTATTATATATAAAACTATATGTAATATAATTATTAATTAAATGATAAGTTATTTTAATCATTATTTATATTTTTAGCTTATATAAAAAAAAGAAATAAGATTTTTTTTTAAAAATTAAATAATGAGCCCATGAATTTTGAATAAATATTTTCAAAAACAAAAACTTATTAAAAACATTTTTAACATGTTTTTATTAATTTGTCAAAATTGGCACCTTTATTTTATTATTTTTTTTCTTTTCACCAACCATTTTTTACCTATAAATACATGGCTCCTCATTCATTTTTTCTTGCCAAACATAAAAACTTAAGTTATTCTCTCAAAACATTGAAGAAAATTTGAGGTACTTTCTATTTTTATTAATTTTTTTCAATATTGTCATTTATATTTATATTTATTGTATATTCTTTGTAAAATTCGAAATTAATTATGTTTATATGTTATAATTATTATTATAAGTGTTATGATGCATAAAAATAATTTTGATAATTTATGGAATATTATTTATAATTAAATACGAATTATGTAGTGTTTAAACGTAAAAACAATGTAAAATTCGTAATAAATACTTTTAACCAAAAAATAAAATATATATAATTTTTTTCTGATTTTTTAAAACTTATATAGATCTGAAAAAATTATGAAAATAATTACTTGGGTTGAATTGGTATTTATTATATAATTAAACTCTATTATTATGTAATTCAAAGGTAAATTAAGAATAAATATAAAATAATAAAAAATTATTTTTTAAATATTTTTCTACAGGTTATTAGACTGATAGAAACTTATAAAAATTATAAAAATAATTATTTGGGTTTATTTAGTAATTATGTAGAATTAAAATTGTTTTGTGAATACATTAAGGGTAAAAACAAAAATAAATACAAAAATATAATAAAAACGTTTTCTTAAATTTTTCTACTAATCTATATGATTAACTAAGACTATAAAAATTATGTATGTAATTTTTAGATATTTAATTTATTATTTAGACATTTTTGAATAATGTTCGATTAATAAAACACTATTATTTTTGAAGTAATTTAGGTATTTATTTAAAGGTAATTATATTTAATATATATAAGACATACTAAGGTATAATAACTAAATATTAAATAAAACTTAGGTTATATTATCACATATATAATTATTAAGTACATTAATAATTCGTTGTGTGTATACACCTAAAGTGAAGATTAATCAAAGATAATGTATAATTCATGTGAACTTCATCGCTACTCACGGTCGTAAGTGAATGATGTCTAGGTTGCCATTTATGGGTAAGCTTGTGGATCTCGAATGCCATGACTTAGATTCTGGTCAAGAATCCTGGGCCCCCGGTTACATCTGGTCATTCCTGACTTATTTGATAGCAACGAAGTTTGAGTAGAGTTGTACAACATCTTGCTAAAGATTAACCCGAACTTTCTAAAATTGGAAAATTACTATAAGTGGAAACTTTCCATAAATAGTAACCTTCTGAAAATGGAAATTCTTTAGTGAACCATTACTATCAATATAGTACTATATACTATTGTCTGTTAGGCAATGTCTGATCATACGTTCTATCTCTAGGTTGAGATCTCGGTCACGTCCTTCCGTTCAATTCTTTCGTGTGCTACTAAGGTGAACTTCATAGCCCCACTTTTTACTGTTTCATAACTGTTTTATAACTTTTGGGGTGAGACACATGCTTGCTTTATAACTGTTTTACGCTTAGACACAAGTACTAAATTGTTAACTATGCTGTCATGCTTTGATTCATACTAAATCTCTACCGTAATATCGTTAATTGCTACGTTTAAATGCAAACTTAATTATTGTGAGTAGGCCTATTGAGAGTAACGTCTCTAACCATTCGACCGTTGGTCTTTGGTTACATAATAATGATTCCACGACACTGACAGTACAAGGTGTCATAGGGTAAACTTGTTTAGTAGCGATATTACAAAATGCAGCAACACTTTTAGATTGATATTTCTATATCAATCAACTTTAAACTAAATCTTGTGGTCTAAAACTTTGGATATTATTTATAAACCTATGAATTTCACTCAACCTTTTTGGTTGACACTTTAAGCGTGCTTTGTCTCAGGTGATGATTGAGCTAGCTGCTACTTGCTACTAGATGATTGATGTATGCTTTGCTGCTTGCATGGAGTCCATCATTCATATTTATCATTTTGTTTAAGACATTTTCCATTTACTGTACTCTTATGATGTAAAACTTTGAATAATGTTTCCGTTGTTTATTTAATAAATAAAACGTCTCATTTAGAGTCGTTCTCGCTTATACAACTGTGTTATGATATGATTGGTCACAATTACCCCTGGTCCATTTTGGGGGTGTGACATCGATGGCCACAGGCAAGCCTGCGTGGTTAGAGTTTAATGCTTAATTACACACCCTTGAGATTTTTTAAAGATATATATATATATATATATATATATATATATAATATATATATATATATATATATATATATATATATATATATATATATATATATATATATATATATATATATATATATATATATATATATATATATATATATATATATATATATATATATATATATATATATATAGTGGTATGATCAAGAGGGAAGTAACCAATTGGGGGGAGGCAAAAACTTTTTTTTTCGTTTTTTGAAAAAACTTTGTTCACGAACATTATAGATGAGATGAAAATATGAACATTTAATAAAGACACTTTGTGATAAATATTTTTATTTTGGCGGAAAAACGTTCAAAGAAGTAATATATAACAATTATCGTGTTTTTCGAGCGTAAGTTGAGGTTTTAGCTATTAGGGTTCAGATATTAGGGTTTATAGGGTTTAGATATTAGGGTTTAGAAATTTAGAGTTTAGGGTTTAGATTTAGGGCTTAGATTTAGGATTTATATTGAGTTTTTAACACGAACGGTTTAGAGTTTAGGGTTTTTGGTTTAGGGTTTGGTGTTTAGAGTTTAACTTTAATCGACAATTTTCTATTTGATTTAATTAAATATATTGAAAAAAATATTTACATATACAAAAATTTTAACCCCTTCAAACTTTTGGGACCTAAGCGATTGTCTATCTTGCATATCCTCGAAGACAGCTCTGCAAATGATTTGCTAGTGTTCGACGCAACTTTAAAAAGCTACAATGTTCGGAGATATCTATGAGTTCATTAACATTGATTTGTGTCGATCATATTTGCTCATTTATTTTTCACTAATACTAATTAGTGAGTATATTTAGAAGAATCGGATTTATTTTTCATTAACGTTGATTCGTGTCGATCTATTTGCTCATTTATTTCACTATAATACTTAATTAGTGATTTGTGTCAATTGTATTTGACAATTCAAGGATTAATCGGATTGTGCTTTTTATATATTCAAATATTAAATTTCAAAATTATATGTGTAAATTTAGAAGAAAATCATAAACGTAAACATAAACAATAACATAATTGTATAAAGTCATTCATTTTGTTCAAAATCTCTAAAATTCTAGTTTAAATTTTTCTTAAATGTTGACTAACTTTAACTTTGACTGACTTTAATCAACAAATTCGATCTTGACCCATTAATCACGTTTTTTTTAAAGGCAAACTCACTCATTCACCTAATACTAAAAAAAAATATATATACCACGAAATGTCTTAAGTATGACTCGAATCTTCAACCTCAAGGTTGTAAGGGTGACCTCAATACCATCAATCCGTTGACTCTTTGGTACCCATTAACCATGTTGACTGATTAATTATACGGATTATGAAAAAATCAGAACGGAGTGCTCTTAAAAAAAGATTAATCAAGAGTAATCGGGTTTAATTTATACAACAGTAATCAACGACCTTCTCGTCCGATGCTTAATATATAGTAAAGCATTAGTTTTGGCTGGATTACATGTTCATGGACTTTGATGGGAAGTATAGTTTTGTACAGCCTATTAAAATCTTTGTAGTTTAATCTAATTGAATTCAACTTGAAAAGACGATTAACCCACTCTTGCTAATTCAGTATGACAATATGTATACGCAAACGATTTACTACTTGATAGATCTACTAATATAAATAGACCACATATATTTCTAGGGTAATTGCCTAAAATACACTTTTTTAAAAACTTTTGTCACAAAATACACTTTTTAAAAAAAATTGCCAATATACACCATTGAGTCGACCAACATTTTGGTCGACCACCATATACCTTGGTCGACCACCTCATTTTTCAAGGTGGTTATAACAACCCGAAAATTTTCGACAAAATTTAAACCTAACTTTTATGAAATACCAACGATTCACGAACAATTATTTGTAAATAATTACACAATTACTTGATATATTAATATTATTATTATTATTAATATCCTTTTTAACAATATATCAATAATTAATATCATTATAATTAATTATAATTAAACTTATCATTTTGTTATCATTTTATCTTTTTAACATCATTATTATTATTTGTTATTATTATTATTATTATTATTATTATTATTATTATTATTATTATTATTATTATTATTATTATTATTATTTGTAATTATCATTATCAGTGTTATCATTATTATTAATATTATTATTATCTAAATTATTAGTATTATCATTTATCATTTATTATTATTATGATTATCAATATCATTAACATAATTTATATTATTATTATTATTACTAGTATTATTGTTATCATCAATATTATAATTAGTAATAATACTATGATTACTAATATTAACATTAATATTATTCATTCATAAGTATTATTATAAAAATATCATTTATTATAAATGACATTATTATTATTAACATAATTATTAACAAATATCATTATTCTTGTTATTTATATTATTGTTGTATTAAAAGTATTATTATTATTATAATTATTATTATTATTAGTATTATTATTAAAATACTTATAAATATAAAGAATAAAAATAAATAAATAAAAAATAAAGAAGTCGACCATTACCTAAATTAGGATACCTGCCTTTTAATTTTTTTTATTCAATCAGAATCTACTTTTAATTATTTAATATCTGCTTTTAATTTTTATATACATCGTGATATATATTTAATTAGCCTACTAGTTTTGTTTTTGATTTTAGTGATCGAGCTGTTAAATTTTTTCTTCTTTAGTGTGCTAGAACGTCGACCCTTTGATTCTTATTTAACTCACCAATTCTAGTGTATTATGATACCAGCTAACCACATTATCAATTAAAAATTTCAAACACCCTTTACAGCCTTCAAATTAGTCGAATTAAATCAGAAATAGGAAGAACACAGGCCACTGCCCAGTTCTTATCCCATTTTTCAAATTAAACGATTTCGTAATCAATTTCAAATTGTGTTAATGTAGTTCTGTTCTAAATCTTTCATTTAAACTTTCTGGAAAGTTTCAGCTTCCAAATTTTAGTATCGAATTCTAATTTCGAGGTTAAAGTTTCAAAATAAAAAGTCAAACAACGTGTTCTTCATAAAATTCGAACTCGTTTGAAAGTTTCTGGAGAAATTAACGATTTAGAAAGTTTCTAGGAGTCAAATAAAACTTATTTCATGTTGAACTCATGATATAAAACCTTCTTAAAAATCAAAATCGAATATGGAGTTCATATGGGTCTCGACGTAACAGTTACAGCATTTTTTTTATTTTTTTCTGTTTTAATTAGTTCCAAACACAGCCGTTTGTTTCTATATCATTTTCAAATCCTAAAACTAAATAATTAACTCATTGAGGGATTGTTTTGGTCTTTGATCGAATAATTAAAGAAGAAGAAGGAAGTGAAACAGAAAACGAGTTATATGGATATAGATATGGGTTAAATCAGAAAAGCAGAAACAGCTGGGTCGTTTAGATGGTATTCGGGGGAACGAGAGGTCTCGGGTTTGAGTCCCGTCTTGGGCATTTTTTTTTAAGAAAAGGCTTATAAAGGTAGTTTTCTATTTCTAATTATTATTATTATTATTATTATTACCAAAAGTTAACATAGGTATAATTATCATTAGTATATTATTATTATTAAAAATTATTATCATTATTATAAAAATTAACATTTTTATTAAAAATATCATTTTAAATAAAAATTATCATTTCTAAGTTTTAATAGTATTATTACTACTATAATTATTATTATGGATATTACAAAAATTATTAATATCATTACTATTGTTAACATATAACATTTTAATTATTATAAGAACTTTTATTTTTATTACTATTATTATTATTATTATTATTATTATTATTATTATTATTATTATTATTATTATTATTATTATTATTATTATTATTATTATTATTATTATTATTATTATTATTATTATTTCATTACATTATTATGATTATTATCATTTTTACTACTAGTATTATTATTATTACAAAATAATACAACTCTTTACTCATTATCATTATTAATATCATTTTATCAAATAAATACTTATATAATATATATATATATATATATATATATATATATATATATATATATATATATATATATATATATATATATATATATATATATATATATATATATATATATATATATATATATATATATATATATATAAGTATATATATAGAAATAAACAACAACCGAAATTATATATAAACTTATTCAAATTACGAGTATATGTGTTAATATATATACTTGATATAGGTTCGTGAATCCGAGGACAACTCTGCACTTGTTCAAGTGCCATCATACATGTATTTACTACAAACTATCATATCGTATCGTGAGTTTTCATAGCTCCCTTTATATATATTTTTGGGCTGAGAATACATGCGCAACTTTTATAACTGTTTTACACGTTAGACACAAGTACCAACTATTAAACTATGCTATACCCGACTATGTCCGACTAAGTTCCTACAGTGATATTTTTAATTGCTCGTTAATTACAAACTTAATTATTGGGGGTAGGCCTATCTGGAGTAACGTCCCCGATACATTTGACTAAGTCTTTGTATTACTTGATAATGAAATCCAAACGACAAGGACAAAACAACTTGTCATGGGGCAAACTTTAAACGTTTAGTCTAAATATCACGAACTGGCATAACTTTTGATCCCTGAATGATCTACTTTACAAACAATTGGATCTGCGAGATCTACTTTACAAATAATTGGATCTGTGTGATCTACTTTATAAACGACTGGATCCGAGTGATCTACTTATGAAAACAAATCTTGTGGTCTACATCTATTACTGAAATCATTATTTATGACAAACCTATGAACTCACTCAACCTCGTGTTGACACTTTAAAGCATGTTTATTCTCAGGTACTTAAATATTGCTTTCGCTATATATCTGCTACTTTGATAATGATTGCTTGCTATGCTTGGAGTCTTCATTACATATCATATCAATTAAGAACATTTAATACTCTAAATACAATGTAATCTATTTATCTTCCGCTGCAAAACTCAATATAACGTCTCATATAGAGTCGTTCTCGTTTATACAACTGTGATTTGATATAATTAGTCACAAATACCCCAGGCCCTATTTGGGGGTGTGACAGAGATTGGTATCAGAGTAGTTTTGTTGTAGAGAACCAGGATTGCATTTTATGTGTGCCTTATACAATTAGGTACCTTAGCAATGTAGGGCTACAACTTTTCTTGACCATAGTGCCTTTACTTGTTGCCTTTAACTGTTAAATGCTACACTATACTTTAGAAACTTTACTTATCTTAGAATGCCAAGCCAATCTAAGAACTCTGCTCACTGTCCTAAGTATTATCCAATTTCGCCACCGCATTTAAATGCAACACCCTGATTTCAGAAATTCTTGACATTCCTATGTCATTTATCATGGTTTTGTGTATTACATATGTATTACATGAAACATTATCCATTATTTTTGAAACTCCTATAATTGTTACTATTCATACTCAAACGTATATAACTCTCTGTTATATATCACGTACCTATATGCCTTATGCCTTTATGCATCGGTTTGCGAACCGGAAAATGTCATTGGGTCATCACAGTATACGAATTGAAAGTCTTTAATCGAAAGATTATTAGATTACATACTTATCATTTTATGATCTCGACACGTCATACTGCCATTATTGGAGTATAGAAAAATCATATCTTATCATATCTATCCCAATAGACTTTGTCTAACACTTTTCCTAAATTTTCTCCATAAATTACGAAAATCTTTTGCTATATATACATATTCAAGGAGACAAATATATCATTCAGTATTCAACAACTCATCTCATATCGAAACCCTTATCCGATCACATAATATGGATTTCTCATCTGATTCCTCGAGCTCCAATAGCAGCGTAACCAGAACAAACGAACCAATCAGCCATCACCTATTCTGGATGAATTGGGGATGGGTTCGTAGTCGACTTAATCAATGGAGAAGTGAAGAAGGAGATCCTTTCCACTCATCAAATTGCCCTATTGGCGAAGAACCTGAAGCACTTACCGGTGAACCAATCCGAAACACTATTTTCACTCTCATTTCCAGGATATCCCGTCACGAATATATAATATCTAGAGTTCTAGATCTTATTCATCCGCTAGTCCAAACCGCCAATCATCCCGGAGTAAGAGAAGAAGTCAACGAGCTTCGCACCCGAGTGGTGGCTCTGGAGAATATGGTGCCAATTCTACAAGCATCAGCAGCATAACCAGCACCACCAGTACCATCAGCTTCACCAACAACAACATCCGCATCCCACGCCTCAACATCACACTCGGTACCTCGGATATCAACATCATACGCCCCCTAGATACCAAGGAATATTAGTAATAATGAGTTAAGATGTACTGACTCATTCTTCCTGAAGATTATATATGTATACTTTATATATATATATATATATATATATATATATATATATATATATATATATATATATATATATATATATATATATATATATATATATATATATATTTAAAACAATAATAAATCTTTTCGTACTAAGCTATTACGTGTGAATCTTAACTAGTATGTACTACTTGGTTAATTCATATCACTAATATGCTATAATGTACATCTTTCGTTAATGACTTAACAATCATTAATCACTGCTTCAACACAATAAACTCCATTTCATAATAAACCAAGTGTATTACTCAAATACATGATTGATTGTATACTTCCATTTTCGATATACTTGAAACTTTTTAGAAAAACATTATTCGTGTCTTGTGAATTTCACAAGGATTCCACGAGCACCAACATCATATACTGAGGTATATCAATAACAATGAACGATGAAGTATTGATTCATAACTTCATTAAAGAAATATTCCGCGACAATTATGTACTCTCAAGTTTTGGAGATTATTTATTCTCGTTCCAACCCCAAATCAAATGAGTTTAATATTTTATTAACTCATTAAAACCATGATTATATCTGAAGAATACATATATGAATGTATATCTTCTCTTTTGTACAAACTGTTAATTGTGAAAATATTTTAACGGGGTAGGTAAAACCCGAGAAATATTTATATCTCACATTAATTTTGTGACGACCCGAAAATTTCTGACCAAATTCAAACTTAATCTTTATATAATTCCGACTTGATAAGCAATGAATTTTAATAAATCTTGAACGTCCGAAAAGAGTTTTACACAAGCTTTTGGTCACTCTTTTATTCCGACGATTCACGAACGTCATAACTTGATTTAATTGTTTAATTGTTTAATTATTGTGTATGTATATGGATTTATATATATTTAACTTGAAAATATGATAATTAAATATCTCATTAAGTATATTAACAAAGTATTATATATATATTTTCATACTACTAATTTAAAGAGTTTTCAAACAATATATATATTACTATTTAAACGACGTAATTAACTTATGTTAAAATGTATTTACATATAATGTACTACGAGTGTAAATACATCCTTACAAGTATTGAATACACTTTATAATATACCAATATATATAAAAGATAGCTATACTCATATTTCCGTTCCATTTCCTCAAGAATTCTACTCGCATTCATACGATATTTTTACCCGTATTATACACAGCTTCTAGAAGTATTTACTATTGGTATATACTAATAGAAATATGCAATTATTTGTGTAATATGTTATCCATGACCAAATCAATTTAATATTTCATGCATGACTTAATACAATTTAACTTATCTTGATATTTTCACTAAAAGCCAAAATTATAAGCTTATAAATAAGGACCATTTTAACTCATTTTTACTCCACATTTTCTTAAACTAAAAACACACACTTGAATGCTCTCATATCATACTTTAATCTCAGCAATTTTCCTCTTTATAATCAAGGTAAAATACTTCTCAAAATCCTTGTTCAATTCCTTGTATAGTTGCTATCTTATTATACTTATAAAACTTGTAAAAGCTAGAACTTATTTTGGTGAACACCAAGCTTGTTTGAAAAACTAATCTAATCTTTCTAACTTAACTCTAATAACACTTATTTATACGTATTATGATGTTATATTAAGTTAATATAAGAACTTATAACTTGTACATATGAAGAACACCTTGAAACTTAACATATATCCTTTAATCTCTATTCGGTAAAAAGCGGGCTGTTTTGGGTTGGGAATTAAAAACCTATCTTAGACTTTGAGTTCGAGGCTAAGACTTTGGAAATATGTTAATATATGTAATTAAGACTTCCAGTATTATTTTCATGATTTTAGACAAAGTGGAAGTATTTTATCAAAAATCATATATTGGGTGGATGCCGGGATTTTTCCAAATCTGTCCACCGACACAAAAAGAGGGTAAAGCTCTAAAAATTACTACTTGGGATGAACTTTTCGAATTGGTTTTATAAAATTTACTTCTTAATTAATCCATAGCAATTTGATTCACTTTAAACGGAGTTGTAATGAATATTTGGCGAGCAAAACAAAATCTGCTAAAATTAACGTTGTATGGACGAAATTTATATTATAAAAACTATATTAACCATATCCTTGTTAACTTTTTCTATATCCTATATATATTTGAACATGTTATCAGTAGTATAACAAAATATTGTAATCTTGGTTAATTCTGTGATTGTATATATGTATAATAATATTCTTGGTACGTCCCAACACAATAAGTATACAATACGTTTTGATAAATCCTAAGACAATACGTACATAATACGTCTTAGTTAATTCTAATATAATACGTATACAATACGTCTCTGGGTTGATGCAAAGACAATACGTATACAATACGTCGTGGGGTAATTCTAAGATTATATATATATATATATATATATATATATATATATATATATATATATATATATATATATACCGATTATTGGACTATTGGACTTTTCGGACTACTAACAATGGAATGCTAACATAAAATGTTAAAAATTATTATATAAGTATTCTATGAACTTGATTTATTTTATTCATATGTCGTATTATTATCTGAATCATTATTATTGTTATAGGTTCGTGAATCCAAGGACGACGGTCATATTTTTAATAAGTTGAAAACTTATTATTAATATACTTTTACTACTGTGAGTATATAGTCCCATTTTTAAACTCTACAAATATTTTGGGATGAGAATATATGCATTTTATGTTTTACGCCATAGACACAAGTACTTAAAATATATTCTACGTTGAGTTGTACCACTTTGCATATTTTTCCCTAATAGCTTGGTAACTAATATTTACATGTTGTAAGAGCATGTAAGCGCGAATCCTATTGATAGATCTATCGGGTTTGACAACCCCAACCAGGCTAGTCACTCTAGTATCGTAAACGGTTGCATAGTACTTCGTTTTTACTACACTTGGTACACTGTAGGGAGATTTCATAATAAAGGGAATATGCCACATTAATGGTTAAGTATGGTTACCGAAGCACTCAACAACTTATAGAATACTTTTATATACTTGCGAATGTACATATATTTATAACTATGAAATCTTGTGGTCTATATTTATATCGATGCTAAACCTATATATCTCACCAACCTTTGTGTTGACTGTTTAAGCATGTTTATTCTCAGGTCCTTAAGAAAGTCTTCCGCTGTTGCATTATCTGAGCAAGCTGTGCATGGAGTCTTATGTTTTTGTTTAAATGAAGTGTTACATTCAATAAAACCTTCGTCATGTATTATATTCAACTTTTATGTCATGTGTGTAGTGAAATGTCCCGTTCTTATTGATTAAAAATGTTCCATATTAATTGATTTCGTTGCGAGGTTTTGACCTCTATATGAGACGTTTTTCAAAGACTGCATTCATTTTAAAACAAACCATAACCTTTATTTCATCAATAAAGGTTTAAAAAGCTTTACGTAGATTATCAAATAATGATAATCTAAAATATCCTGTTTACACACGACCATTACATAATGGTTTACAATACAAATATGTTACAACAAAATAAGTTTCTTGAATGCAGTTTTTACACAATATCATACAAGCATGGACTCCAAATCTCGTCCTTATTTAAGTATGCGACAGCGGAAGCTCTTAATAATCACCTGAGAATAAGCATGCTTAAAACGTCAACAAAAATGTTGGTGAGTTATAGGTTTAACCTATATATATCAAATCATAATAACAGACCATAAGATTTCATATTTCAATACACATCCCATACATAGAGATAAAAATTATTCATATGGTGAACACCTGGTAACCGACATTAACAAGATGCATATATAAGAATATCCCCATCATTCCGGGACACCCTTCGGATATGATATAAATTTCGAAGTACTAAAGCATCCGGTACTTTGGATGGGGCTTGTTGGGCCCGATAGATCTATCTTTAGGATTCGCGTCAATTAGGGTGTCTGTTCCCTAATTCTTAGATTACCAGACTTAATAAAAAGGGGCATATTCGATTTCGATAATTCAACCATAGAATGTAGTTTCACGTACTTGTGTCTATTTTGTAAATCATTTATAAAACCTTCATGTATTCTCATCCCAAAAATATTAGATTTTAAAAGTGGGACTATAACTCACTTTCACAGATTTTTACTTCGTCGGGATGTAAGACTTGGCCACTGGTTGATTCACGAACCTATAACAATATATACATATATATATCAAAGTATGTTCAAAATATATTTACAACACTTTTAATATATTTTGATGTTTTAAGTTTATTAAGTCAGCTGTCCTCGTTAGTAACCTACAACTAGTTGTCCACAGTTAGATGTACAAAAATAAATCGATAAATATTATCTTGAATCAATCCACGACCCAGTGTATACGTATCTCAGTATTGATCACAAATCAAACTATATATATTTTGGAATCAACCTCAACCCTGTATAGCTAACTCCAACATTCACATATAGAGTGTCTATGGTTGTTCCGAAATATATATAGATGTGTCGACATGATAGGTCGAAATATTGTATACGTGTCTATGGTATCTCAAGATTACATAATATACAATACAAGTTGATTAAGTTATGGTTGGAATAGATTTGTTACCAATTTTCACGTAGCTAACATGAGAAAAATTATCCAATCTTGTTTTACCCATAACTTCTTCATTTTAAATCCGTTTTGAGTGAATCAAATTGCTATGGTTTCATATTGAACTCTATTTTATGAATCTAAACAGAAAAAGTATAGGTTTATAGTCGGAAAAATAAGTTACAAGTCGTTTTTGTAAAGGTAGTCATTTCAGTTGAAAGAACGACGTCTAGATGACCATTTTAGAAAACATACTTCCACTTTGAGTTTAACCATAATTTTTGGATATAGTTTCATGTTCATAATAAAAATCATTTTCTCAGAATAAAAACTTTTAAATCAAAGTTTATCATAGTTTTTAATTAACTAACCCAAAACAGCCCGCGGTGTTACTACGACGGCGTAAATCCGGTTTTACGGTGTTTTTCGTGTTTCCAGGTTTTAAATCATTAAGTTAGCATATCATACAGATATAGAACATGTGTTTAGTTGATTTTAAAAGTCAAGTTAGAAGGATTAACTTTTGTTTGCGAACAAGTTTAGAATTAACTAAACTATGTTCTAGTGATTACAAGTTTAAACCTTCGAATAAGATAGCTTTATATGTATGAATCGAATGATGTTATGAACATCATTACTACCTTAAGTTCCTTGGATAAACCTACTGGAAAAGAGAAAAATGGATCTAGCTTCAATGGATCCTTGGATGGCTCGAAGTTCTTGAAGCAGAATCATGACACGAAAACAAGTTCAAGTAAGATCATCACTTGAAATAAGATTGTTATAGTTATAGAAATTGAACCAAAGTTTGAATATGATTATTACCTTGTATTAGAATGATAACCTACTGTAAGAAACAAAGATTTCTTGAGGTTGGATGATCACCTTACAAGATTGGAAGTGAGCTAGCAAACTTGAAAGTATTCTTGATTTTATGAAACTAGAACTTTTGAAATTTATGAAGAACACTTAGAACTTGAAGATAGAACTTGAGAGAGATCAATTAGATGAAGAAA
Source organism: Rutidosis leptorrhynchoides (assembly GCF_046630445.1). Taxonomy (NCBI): domain Eukaryota; kingdom Viridiplantae; phylum Streptophyta; class Magnoliopsida; order Asterales; family Asteraceae; genus Rutidosis; species Rutidosis leptorrhynchoides. Next base: position 577,716,764 of record NC_092336.1, on the reverse strand, counting down.
ATTGAAGAATTAAAGTGTTTGTAGGTGTTTTTGGTCATTAGTGTATGGATTAGATATAAAGGATATGTAATTTTGTTTTCATGTAAATAAGTCATGAATGATTACTCATATTTTTGTAATTTTATGAGATATTTCATGCTAGTTGCCAAATGATGGTTCCCACATGTGTTAGGTGACTCACATGGGCTGCTAAGAGCTGATCATTGGAGTGTATATACCAATAGTGCATACATCTAAAAGCTGTGTATTGTACGAGTACGAATACAGGTGCATACGAGTAGAATTGTTGATGAAACTGAACGAGGATGTAATTGTAAGCATTTTTGTTAAGTAGAAGTATTTTGATAAGTGTCTTGAAGTCTTTCAAAAGTGTATGAATACATATTAAAACACTACATGTATATACATTTTAACTGAGTCGTTAAGTCATCGTTAGTCGTTACATGTAAATGTTGTTTTGAAACCTTTAGGTTAACGATCTTGTTAAATGTTGTTAACCCAATGTTTATAATATCAAAAGAGATTTTAAATTATTATATTATCATGATATTATGATGTACGAATATCTCTTAATATGATATATATACATTAAATGTCGTTACAACGATAATCGTTACATATATGTCTCGTTTCAAAATCATTAAGTTAGTAGTCTTGTTTTTACATATGTAGTTCATTGTTAATATACTTAATGATATGTTTACTTATCATAATATCATGTTAACTATATATATAACTATATATATGTCATCATATAGTTTTTACAAGTTTTAACGTTCGTGAATCACCGGTCAACTTGGGTGGTCAATTGTCTATATGAAACCTATTTCAATTAATCAAGTCTTAACAAGTTTGATTGCTTAACATGTTGGAAACATTTAATCATGTAAATATCAATCTCAATTAATATATATAAACATGGAAAAGTTCGGGTCACTACAGTACCTACCCGTTAAATAAATTTCGTCCCGAAATTTTAAGCTGTTGAAGGTGTTGACGAATCTTCTGGAAATAGATGCGGGTATTTCTTCTTCATCTGATCTTCACGCTCCCAGGTGAACTCGGGTCCTCTACGAGCATTCCATCGAACCTTAACAATTGGTATCTTGTTTTGCTTAAGTCTTTTAACCTCACGATCCATTATTTCGACGGGTTCTTCGATGAATTGAAGTTTTTCGTTGATTTGGATTTCATCTAACGGAATAGTGAGATCTTCTTTAGCAAAACATTTCTTCAAATTCGAGACGTGGAAAGTGTTATGTACAGCCGCGAGTTGTTGAGGTAACTCAAGTCGGTAAGCTACTGGTCCGACACGATCAATAATCTTGAATGGTCCAATATACCTTGGATTTAATTTCCCTCGTTTACCAAATCGAACAACGCCTTTCCAAGGTGCAACTTTAAGCATGACCATCTCTCCAATTTCAAATTCTATATCTTTTCTTTTAATGTCAGCGTAGCTCTTTTGTCGACTTTGGGCAGTTTTCAACCGTTGTTGAATTTGGATGATCTTCTCGGTAGTTTCTTGTATAATCTCCGGACCCGTAATCTGTCTATCCCCCACTTCACTCCAACAAATCGGAGACCTGCACTTTCTACCATAAAGTGCTTCAAACGGTGCCATCTCAATGCTTGAATGGTAGCTGTTGTTGTAGGAAAATTCTGCTAACGGTAGATGTCGATCCCAACTGTTTTCGAAATCAATAACACATGCTCGTAGCATGTCTTCAAGCGTTTGTATCGTCCTTTAGCTCTACCCATCAATTTGTGGATGATAGGCAGTACTCATGTCTAGACGAGTTCCTAATGCTTGCTGTAATGTCTGCCAGAATCTTGAAATAAATCTGCCATCCCTATCAGAGATAATAGAGATTGGTATTCCATGTCTGGAGATGACTTCCTTCAAATACAGTCGTGCTAACTTCTCCATCTTGTCATCTTCTCTTATTGGCAGGAAGTGTGCTGATTTAGTGAGACGATCAACTATTATCCAAATAGTATCAAAACCACTTGCAGTCCTTGGCAATTTAGTGATGAAATCCATGGTAATGTTTTCCCATTTCCATTCCGGGATTTCGGGTTGTTGAAGTAGACCTGATGGTTTCTGATGCTCAGCTTTGACCTTAGAACAAGTCAAACATTCTCCTACGTATTTAGCAACATCGGCTTTCATACCCGGCCACCAAAAATATTTCTTGAGATCCTTGTACATCTTCCCCGTTTCAGGATGTATTGAGTATCTGGCTTTATGAGCTTCTCTAAGTACCATTTCTCTCATATCTCCAAATTTTGGTACCCAAATCCTTTCAGCCCTATACCGGGTTCCGTCTTCCCGAATATTAAGATGCTTCTCCGATCCTTTGGGTATTTCATCCTTTAAATTTCCCTCTTTTAAAACTCCTTGTTGCGCCTCCTTTATTTGAGTAGTAAGGTTATTATGAATCATTATATTCATAGATTTTACTCGAATGGGTTCTCTGTCCTTCCTGCTCAAGGCATCGGCTACCACATTTGCCTTTCCCGGGTGGTAACGAATCTCAAAGTCGTAATCATTCAATAATTCAATCCACCTACGCAGCCTCATATTCAGTTGTTTCTGATTAAATATGTGTTGAAGACTTTTGTGGTTGGTATATATAATACTTTTGACCCCATATAAGTAGTGCCTCCAAGTCTTTAATGCAAAAACAACCGCGCCTAATTCCAAATCATGCGTCGTATAATTTTGTTCGTGAATCTTCAATTGTCTAGACGCATAAGCAATCACCTTCGTTCGTTGCATTAATACACAACCGAGACCTTGCTTTGATGCGTCACAATAAATCACAAAATCATCATTCCCTTCAGGCAATGACAATATAGGTGCCGTAGTTAGCTTTTTCTTCAATAACTGAAACGCTTTCTCTTGTTCATCATTCCATTCAAATTTCTTCCCTTTATGCGTTAATGCAGTCAAGGGTTTTGCTATTCTGGAAAAGTCTTGGATGAACCTTCTGTAGTAACCAGCTATTCCTAAAAACTGGCGTATGTGTTTCGGAGTTTTCGGGGTTTCCCACTTTTCAACAGTTTCTATCTTTGCCGGATCCACCTTAATACCTTCTTTGTTCACTATGTGACCGAGGAATTGAACTTCTTCCAACTAAAAGGCACACTTTGAAAACTTAGCGTACAATTCTTCCTTCCTCAATACTTCTAACACCTTTCTCAAATGTTCACCGTGTTCTTGGTCATTCTTTGAGTAAATAAGTATGTCATCAATGAAAACAATGACAAACTTGTCAAGGTATGGTCCACACACTCGGTTCATAAGGTCCATGAACACAGCTGGTGCATTAGTTAAACCAAACGGCATGACCATAAACTCATAATGACCGTAACGTGTTCTGAAAGCAGTCTTTGGAATATCATCTTCTTTCACCCGCATTTGATGATACTCGGAATGTAAGTCAATCTTTGAATAAACAGACGAGCCTTGTAGTTGATCAAATAAGTCGTCAATTCTCGGTAGTGGGTAGCGATTCTTGATGGTAAGTTTGTTCAACTCTCGGTAGTCGATACACAACCTGAATGTACCATCTTTCTTCTTGACAAACAAAACAGGAGCTCCCCACGGTGATGTGCTTGGTCGAATGAAACCACGCTCTAAAAGTTCTTGTAATTGGCTTTGCAGTTCTTTCATCTCGCTGGGTGCGAGTCTGTAAGGAGCACGAGCTATTGGTGCAGCTCCTGGTACAAGATCTATTTGAAATTCAACGGATCGATGTGGGGGTAATCCCGGTAATTCTTTCGGAAATACATCGGGAAATTCTTTTGCGACGGGAACATCATTGATGCTCTTTTCTTCAGTTTGTACTTTCTCGACGTGTGCTAGAACAGCATAGCAACCTTTTCTTATTAGTTTTTGTGCCTTCAAATTACTAATAAGATGTAGCTTCGTGTTGCCCTTTTCTCCGTACACCATTAAGGGTTTTCCTTTTTCTCGTATAATGCGAATTGCATTTTTTAACAAACGATCTCTGCTTTCACTTCTTTCAACCAGTCCATACCGATTATCACATCAAAACTCCCTAACTCTACTGGTATCAAATCAATCTTAAATATTTCGCTAACCAGTTTAATTTCTCGATTCCGACATATATTATCTGCTGAAATAAATTTACCATTTGCTAATTCGAGTAAAAATTTACTATCCAAAGGCGTCAATGGACAACTTAATTTAGCACAAAAATCTCTACTCATATAGCTTCTATCCGCACCCGAATCAAATAAAACGTAAGCAGATTTATTGTCAATAAGAAACGTACCCATAACAAGCTCCGGGTCTTCCTGTGCCTCTGCCGCATTAATATTGAAAACTCTTCAGCGACCTTGTCCATTCGTGTTCTCCTGGTTCGGGCAATTTCTAATAATGTGGCCCGGTTTTCCACATTTATAACAAACTACATTGGCATAACTTGCTCCGACACTACTTGCTCCGCCATTACTCGTTCCGACACCATTTGTTCCTTTCGTTCTATTTACCCCTGGTCCGTAAACCTCACACTTCGCCGCGCTATGACCATTTCTTTTACACTTGTTGCAAAATTTGGTGCAGAACCCCGAGTGATACTTTTCACACCTTTGGCATAGCTGCTTCTGATTGTTGTTGTTGCGGTTATTATTGTTGTAGTTGCTGTTGTTGTTGTTGTTGTTGGGCCATTTGTTGTAGTTGCGATTGATGTTGCGATTGTTGGGATAATTGTTGCGATTATTGTTGTAATTGCTGTTGTTGTTGTATTGGTGATTCTTATCACCGTTTTCCTCCCACTTTCTTTTGACTTGCTTCACATTGGCCTCTTCAGCAGTCTGTTCTTTAATTCTTTCTTCAATCTGGTTCACTAGTTTGTGAGCCATTCTACATGCCTGTTGTATGGAGGTGGGCTCGTGTGAACTTATATCTTCTTGGATTCTTTCCGGTAATCCTTTCACAAACGCGTCGATCTTCTCTTCCTCATCTTCGAACGCTCCCGGACACAATAGGCATAATTCTGTGAATCGTCTTTCGTACGTGGTAATATCAAATCCTTGGGTTCATAACCCTCTAAGTTCTGTCTTGAGCTTATTGACCTCAGTTCTGGGACGGTACTTCTCGTTCATTAAGTGCTTGAATGCTGACCACGGTAGTGCGTAAGCATCATCTTGTCCCACTTGCTCTAGATAGGTATTCCACCATGTTAACGCAGAACCTGTGAAGGTATGCGTAGCGTACTTCACTTTGTCCTCTTCAGTACACTTACTTATGGCAAACACCGATTCGACCTTCTCGGTCCACCGTTTCAAACCGATCGGTCCTTCGGTTCCATCAAATTCCAAAGGTTTGCAGGCAGTGAATTCTTTGTAGGTGCATCCTACACGATTTCCTGTACTGCTAGATCCAAGGTTATTGTTGGTATGTAGCGCAGCCTGTACTGCGGCTATGTTTGAAGCTAGAAAAGTACGGAATTCCTCTTCATTCATATTCACGGTGTGTCGAGTAGTCGGTGCCATTTCCTTCAAAATAGTCAAATGGAACAAGTTAATCATACAGAATATTAAGAGTAGTTAATAGTATTTCGTAGCATAATATGAACTCATTTATAAAAGCTTTTTCTTCATATTAGCGTTTTATAAGTTTAAATTCGGGTAGTACCTACCCGTTAAGTTCATACTTAGTAGCTAATATACAATTCAACTACTACAATTCTATATGAAAAACTGATTATAATAATATTTCGCGTTCAAACTTTTACACAATATTTTACAAACTTACAATACCGCTTATTTTACATATAGCATGAAATATAGCACACAATAAATTTGATACAAGATGGTTGTGAAGATAATTCTAGCTAGTACACAAGTCGTTCAGCAAAGGCAATAAAGACACTTAATTCATACGTCCAGAAACAAGTCATGCATTCTGGTTTTACTAGGATTACTTCCCATCCTTGGTCTTGTGGAACATAACCGTTATGGCCGTTGATAAGACAGCGTGTTGTAACATCGTCAAAGGGACGAGGGTTACGTAATGTCCAACAGTCCCGTAACAATCTAAAAACCTCATTTCTTACCCCACTTACCGACTCCGTCACTTGTGGGAACGTTTTGTTTAATAGTTGTAGCCCAATGTTCTTGTTCTCACTTTGGTGAGAAGCGAACATTACTAATCCGTAAGCATAACATGCTTCTTTATGTTGCATGTTAGCCGCTTTTTCTAAATCACGAAGTCCAATATTCGGATATATTGAGTCAAAATAATTTCTTAACCCATTGCGTAAAATAGCAATTGGGTTCCTCGCAATATATGCGTCAAAGTAAACACATCGTAACTTATGGATTTCCCAATGTGATATCCCCCATCTTTCGAATGAAAGCCTTTTATAAACCAAGGCATTCTTGGAACGTTCTTCGAATGTCTTACAAACTGATCTCGCCTTAAATAGTTGTGCCGAAGAATTCTGACCGACTCTAGACAAGATTTCATCAATCATGTCTCCGGGTAGGTCTCTTAAAATATTGGGTTGTCTATCCATTTTTTGTTTTTATACTGTAAAATAGACAAGAGTTAGATTTATAAAAAAAAAAACTTATTAATACAAGCAATTTTTACATATATCATAAAGCATAAGCACACTATATTACATATATTACACCACACGAATACAACTATCTTATTCCGACTCGCTTGTTTCTTCTTTTTCGGGTTTGGTTCATTTTGCCAAGTTTTTAAGGATATATGATGTTCCCCTAATACGAGCCGTCGTTTTCCACATTGGTTTAGAAAAACCTGGTGGTTTAGAGGTTCCCGGGTCATTGTTACAACTTAAGGACTTCGGGGGTTGACGATACATATAAAGTTCATCGGGGTTGGAATTAGATTTTTCTATTTTTATGCCCTTTCCCTTATTATTTTCTTTTGCCTTTTTATATTCAGTTGGGGTAATTTCTATAACATCATCGAAATTCTCGTCGGAATCCGATTCATCGGAGAATTGGTAATCCTCCCAATATTTTGCTTCCTTGGCGGAAACACCATTGACCATAATTAACCTTGGTCGGTTGGTTGAGGATTTTCTTTTACTTAACCGTTTTATTATTTCCCCCACTGGTTCTATTTCTTCATCCGATTCCGATTCTTCTTCCGGTTCCGATTCTTCTTCCGGTTCCGACTCTTCTTCCGGTTCCTCTTCGGGAACTTGTGAATCAGTCCACGAATCATTCCAATTTACATTTGACTCTTCATTATTATTAGGTGAGTCAATGGGACTTGTTCTATAGGTAGACATCTATCATATAATATCAAACGCGTTAAGAGATTAATATATCACATAATATTCACATGTTAAAAATATATAGTTTCCAACAAAATTTGTTAAGCAATCATTTTTCAAGTAAACACGGTCGAAGTCCAGACTCACTAATGCATCCTAACAAACTCGATAAGACACACTAATGCAAAATTCTGGTTCTCTAAGACCAACGCTCTGATACCAACTGAAATGTCCCGTTCTTATTGATTAAAAACGTTCCATATTAATTGATTTCGTTGCGAGGTTTTGACCTCTATATGAGACGTTTTTCAAAGACTGCATTCATTTTAAAACAAACCATAACCTTTATTTCATCAATAAAGGTTTAAAAAGCTTTACGTAGATTATCAAATAATGATAATCTAAAATATCCTGTTTACACACGACCATTACATAATGGTTTACAATACAAATATGTTACAACAAAATAAGTTTCTTGAATGCAGTTTTTACACAATATCATACAAGCATGGACTCCAAATCTCGTCTTTATTTAAGTATGCGACAGTGGAAGCTCTTAATAATCACCTGAGAATAAACATGCTTAAAACGTCAACAAAAATGTTGGTGAGTTATAGGTTTAACCTATATATATCAAATCATAATAACAGACCATAAGATTTCATATTTCAATACACATCCCATACATAGAGATAAAACTTATTCATATGGTGAACACCTGGTAACCGACATTAACAAGATGCATATATAAGAATATACCCATCATTCCGGGACACCCTTCGGATATGATATAAATTTCGAAGTACTAAAGCATCCGGTACTTTGGATGGGGCTTGTTGGGCCCGATAGATCTATCTTTAGGATTCACGTCAATTAGGGTGTCTGTTCCCTAATTCTTAGATTACCAGACTTAATAAAAAGGGGCATATTCGATTTCGATAATTCAACCATAGAATGTAGTTTCACGTACTTGTGTCTATTTTGTAAATCATTTATAAAACCTGCATGTATTCTCATCCCAAAAATATTAGATTTTAAAAGTGGGACTATAACTCACTTTCACAGATTTTTACTTCATCGGGAAGTAAGACTTGGCCACTGGTTGATTCACGAACCTATAACAATATATACATATATATCAAAGTATGTTCAAAATATATTTACAACACTTTTAATATATTTTGATGTTTTAAGTTTATTAAGTCAGCTGTCCTCGTTAGTAACCTACAACTAGTTGACCACAGTTAGATGTACAAAAATAAATCGATAAATATTATCTTGAATCAATCCACGACCCAGTGTATACGTATCTCAGTATTGATCACAAATCAAACTATATATATTTTGGAATCAACCTCAACCCTGTATAGCTAACTCCAACATTCACATATAGAGTGTCTATGGTTGTTCCGAAATATATATAGATGTGTCGACATGATAGGTCGAAACATTGTATACGTGTCTATGGTATCTCAAGATTACATAATATACAATACAAGTTGATTAAGTTATGGTTGGAATAGATTTGTTACCAATTTTCACGTAGCTAACATGAGAAAAATTATCCAATCTTGTTTTACCCATAACTTCTTCATTTTAAATCCGTTTTGAGTGAATCAAATTGCTATGGTTTCATATTGAACTCTATTTTATGAATATAAACAGAAAAAGTATAGGTTTATAGTCGGAAAAATAAGTTACAAGTCGTTTTTGTAAAGGTAGTCATTTCAGTCGAAAGAACGACGTCTAGATGACCATTTTAGAAAACATACTTCCACTTTGAGTTTAACCATAATTTTTGGATATAGTTTCATGTTCATAATAAAAATCATTTTCTCAGAATAAAAATTTTTAAATCAAAGTTTATCATAGTTTTTAATTAACTAACCCAAAACAGCCAGCGGTGTTACTACAACGGCGTAAATCCGGTTTTACGGTGTTTTTCGTGTTTCCAGGTTTTAAATCATTAAGTTATCATATCATACAGATATAGAACATGTGTTTAGTTGATTTTAAAAGTCAAGTTAGAAGGATTAACTTTTGTTTGCGAACAAGTTTAGAATTAACTAAACTATGTTCTAGTGATTACAAGTTTAAACCTTCGAATAAGATAGCTTTATATGTATGAATCGAATGATGTTATGAACATCATTACTACCTTAAGTTCCTTGGATAAACCTACTGGAAAAGAGAAAAATGGATCTAGCTTCAATGGATCCTTGGATGGCTCGAAGTTCTTGAAGGAGAATCATGACACGAAAACAAGTTCAAGTAAGATCATCACTTGAAATAAGATTGTTATAGTTATAGAAATTGAACCAAAGTTTGAATATGATTATTACCTTGTATTAGAATGATAACCTACTGTAAGAAACAAAGATTTCTTGAGGTTGGATGATCACCTTACAAGATTGGAAGTGAGCTAGCAAACTTGAAAGTATTCTTGATTTTATGAAACTAGAACTTTTGAAATTTATGAAGAACACTTAGAACTTGAAGATAGAACTTGAGAGAGATCAATTAGATGAATAAAATTGAAGAATGAAAGTGTTTGTAGGTGTTTTTGGTCGTTGGTGTATGGATTAGATATAAAGGATATGTAATTTTGTTTTCATGTAAATAAGTCATGAATGATTACTCATATTTTTGTAATTTTATGAGATATTTCATGCTAGTTGTCAAATGATGGTTCCCACATGTGTTAGGTGAATCACATGGGCTGCTAAGAGCTGATCATTGGAGTGTATATACCAATAGTGCATACATCTAAAAGCTGTGTATTGTACGAGTACGAATACTAGTGCATACGAGTAGAATTGTTGATGAAACTGAACGAGGATGTAATTGTAAGCATTTTTGTTAAGTAGAAGTATTTTGATAAGTGTCTTGAAGTCTTTCAAAAGTGTATGAATACATATTAAAACACTACATGTATATACATTTTAACTGAGTCGTTAAGTCATCGTTAGTCGTTACATGTAAATGTTGTTTTGAAACCTTTAGGTTAACGATCTTGTTAAATGTTGTTAACCCAATGTTTATAATATCAAAAGAGATTTTAAATTATTATATTATCATGATATTATGATGTACGAATATCTCTTAATATGATATATATACATTAAATGTCGTTACAACGATAATCGTTACATATATGTCTCGTTTCAAAATCATTAAGTTAGTAGTCTTGTTTTTACATATGTAGTTCATTGTTAATATACTTAATGATATGTTTACTTATCATAATATCATGTTAACTATATATATAACTATATATATGTCATCATATAGTTTTTACAAGTTTTAACGTTCGTGAATCACCGGTCAACTTGGGTGGTCAATTGTCTATATGAAATCTATTTCAATTAATCAAGTCTTAACAAGTTTGATTGCTTAACATGTTGGAAACATTTAATCATGTAAATATCAATCTCAATTAATATATATAAACATGGAAAAGTTCAGGTCACTACATGTAGTATTTGGAAACCGATGTATTATGGGGATTATTTCTTAAATAATCGCCCACTTATTTAAAACATACATTATGTATAATAATGGTATGCTTTTTATGAAACGAATGCAATAATTTCTAAAACGTATCATATAGAGGTCAAATACCTCGCTATGGGACCAATGAATAACGTACTGCGTTTATAGTGATATGAACGGGTCGTTTCAGTTGGCATCAGAGCGGTGGTCTTAGCGAACCATGTCTTGCATTAGTGTGTCTAACAGATAGTTATTAAGATGCATTAGTGAGTCTGGACTTCGACCTTAACTGCATGTCAAAAGTTTTGCTTTTCATTTCTAGTCGGAAATCATCTGCTTATCACCCTTAGAAAATTACATGCTTATCATTCTTAGTCTAGACACATCTTACTGTATTGAATACATAAATAGTGTATAGACAAAGTTCATATTTTAGCGTATATGCTAATTCATTTCTTAGCGTATCTGTTACTGTAAACTTTGCCTAACATATTCCGTAAATTCCTCTATAATCTATGAAATCTTTTGCTTTATATATATAGATATTCTATGTAATTAGAATACCATCCGATAGCCGGAAATCATTTCATATCGAAAAATCCTTTATTCAATCGTACGAAATGGAACTCTCCACTAGTTCAAGTCCCTCGAATTCCGATATGGAATTTCACTCGAGCTCCGAAAGCAGTGTGACTGGAATGGATCAACCAATTAGCCATCATCTATTTTGGATAAATTGGGGATGGGTTCGTAGTCTACTTAATCATTGGAGACAAGAAGAAGGTGATCCCTTCCATCCACCACATTTTCCTCTTGGTGAAGAACATGAGGCACTTACCGGTGAACCCGTTCGTAACACCATTTTCTCTCTCATTTCCAGGATATGCCGCAACGAGTATAATATTACTAATATTATTGAGGCTATCTGACCTTTACTCCGTATCTTGCATGGTGAATTATTTAGTAAAAAAAAAAAATTACTGTCATGAAAAGCAAAACTTCATTAGCAAGTGCATCCTACATCATTTCATTTCCTTTATAAAGCTCTTGACCTCTCTTTTTATTCAAGAAACTTTAAACATCTTCTTTCATAATACAAAACAAAATAAATTCTCATCATCTATACTCGCATCAAACCACTACCAACAGCAGCAGCAGCATTACCAACAACATCACAAGCCTCAACATCACAAGCCGCATTACGAGCATCAACATCATACGCACCGCAGGCACTGAGGGATACCAACAATAATGAGTGATGAAGTATTAATTCATTATTTCATTTACGTTGAAGAAATATTTCGCGGCAATTATGTATTCTCTAAAGTTTTAGGGATTATTCATTTCTAGTTCCAACCGTAAACCAAATGAGATTAATATAATATTAACTCATTAAATCCATATTACATCTGAAGAAAATATACATACATATATTTTCATAAAGACTGTAATAAAAATTCTTTTGTACAAAATATTACTTGTGAAATTTTATTTTAACGGGTAGGTAATACACGAGAAATACTTAAGTTCACATTAATATGTTACACTGTACATTTTCAATGATGTTTCGACAATCGTTAATTATACTCTCTCCTTTCATAGCAATATATATCATTTCACAAAATTCAAGACAACCATTTTCCATACCAATTCAATTACATATTCTGATTTTGACAGATCAAAATTCAAGTCAAGATTTAAGAAGTGTCATCAATCTTAAATTCCTACATCATTCAAAATCATACCTTAAATTCAAACTATACTAGAACATCACTTTCATTCATAGAACTCATAAAGATATTCGTATCATTCAAGATTCACGACGAATTCATTATACTGATATTGACAATGACAACCTGCGTCTATGATGTTATGCGAGGTGTATACGAAATAGTTATATTTTTACTACGAAATACTACGAAATATTACACAAGTTTTATTAATTTACGGATGTGATATACCTAAACCTTGCTACAACACTTATAGGCAGTGTACCTAATCGTAGAGTAGTATAGTTTTTAGTAAGTCCGGTTCGTTCCACAGGGAGCTAGCTGAGTTTAACGCTATATTTTTAACAACTATATTTATATAAAATATATATAATTATATATAGTAATATTATTATAAAAGGGGGTTTTTACCGTTTAATGACCGGTTTGTCAATTTTATATTTTAAGCGTAAAGATAAATGACGATAATATAAATGACAGAATTTAAATTGCGATAAAGTAAATTGCAGTAATTAAAATGACAGTAAATAAAGGTACGATGAAATATGAAATAAAACAATTATGCTTATTTAAACTTCCATAACCATGATGTTTGACATTTTGATTTTAATTAATTGTTACCCGGGTTAATTGTCCTTTGTCCTGGTTTATTTGATACCTACTTGGTTTTTGTCCATAATAGTCCATCGGTCATAATTATAAAATGCTCGTCAAATTAACCTTATTTCCGAAGTCAAATATTCCAACTAATTAGGGATTCGAACTGTAACATGATTTTAATACTTTGTTTAATGATTACACCAGGTTATCGACTGCGTGTAATCTAAGGTTTTATTACTTTGTTAACAATTACATCAATTATCCTTGTATGTAATCCACCCCTGTGTTAATGAGATATGAATATTAATTTACCCACTTGATCATAATGAATAATCAATTAACCAACCCGAATAATTAATTAAATGATCATAAACGATGTCGTATAAACGTCACTAAATAGGACATTCGTAATCAATTTAATAATTATTAGTTTAACTAATTTGAAGATAGGTTCGACAGATTCTAATGAGTTGTCATTCAATTAGACAATACCCCCTACCTATTAATAGTCAATAGTCCAATGTCCACAAGTGTCGGTCTTTTGTCCAAACCTTAATTATGGTACAAAATCCAATAACCCCGTCTTAATATTTTAGTCCAACATCACGATTACTTCGGCTCAAATAAGCATAATAATAACTTAGTTACGAGACATTAATTTAAAAAGGAAGAACATAGCTTACAGTGATTATTTATCGCGTAGCGTTACCCGGACAGAGTTCTGACTTTAAAACCCGTAAAACATTTCTTACAATAACCCAATTATTATTAATTTAAATTAAAATTATAATTAAAATATAAATATAAATATAAATTGAGAGATAAGAGAAAGAAAATAGAAAAAGATGTATATAAAATTCGCAGAAAACTGGCGAATTTATAGGATGTGGCCTGCTACAGTAACTCATGCGGTCGCATGAGATTTTAGTGCAAATCTCATGCACTCGCATGGGCTCATGCACTCGCATGAGTTTTATGCCTATTTCCCATGCGATCGCATGGCCGTCAGATCCAGCTCACATATTTTTTTGTTTGCTAGTTTGTCGACGTTATTTAATATAATATATAATATATAAATAATTTATATAATTATTTAAATATTATATTATATTCTTGTGCATAGTTGACTTGTAATTTTAGCTCCGTTGCGTCGCGCGTTGATAGTTGGCTCAGGTCCCGGTTCCGGATTTTCGAACGTCCTTGTGTACTATTTAATATCTTGTACTTTGCGTTTTACGGCTTGTACTCTTATCATTTTTGGACGTTTCTCATCAATAAATTGAACAACTTGAATTATATCTTGTACATTTGAGCTTTTTGGTCATTTGCGTCTTCAAATCGTCGTTTTCTTCTTTTGTCTACGCACTTATTTATTTAAACGAATATTACATAAAAATAGAACAATTACAACTAAAAGCATTACATATTGGAAGGATATTGTGCCTAAATATATGTTCATTTGGAGCACTATCAAATATCCTCACACTTGAGCGTTGCTTGTTGATAGTTAAAGCTAAGGGGTATAAAATACTATTAAATTTTACAAGGAAATACTATTAAATACGGTACAATTTTACACAAGATATTTATTTATTTATAGAATGGATATACTTAAACCTTGCTACAACACTTATAGGCAGTGTACCTAATCGTACAGTAGTGTAGTTTTTAGTAAGTCCGGTTCGTTCCACAGGGAAAATCTTTAAACAAAGCTTAACGCTATATTAGTTTAATTTATAAAAATACAAATATATATATAAGTAATATTATTATTATAAAGGGGGGTTTTTACCGTTTAATGACCGGTTTGTCGATTTTAAAAACTTTAGTTGCAGTTAAAACAAAATGTAAAATATTAAATAAATAAAAGACTTAATTTAAAGCGTAAAGTAAATAACGATAATGAAATTGCGATAAATAAAAGTGCGATAAAATAAACTTGCGATAATTAAAAAGTACGATAATTAAAAGTGCAATTAAATACAATAACAATAAATAAAAGTGCGATAATTAGAAGTGTAATCAAATATAAAATAAAGGAAATTAAATATGAAATAAAAGAATTATGCTTATTTAAACTTCCGTAATCATGATGTTTGACGTGTTGATTTTAGTTTTATGCCCATGGGTTAATTGTCCTTTGTCCTGGATTATTTAATATGTCCGTCTGGTTTTTGTCCATAACAGTCCATCAGTCATAAATATAAAGTGCGAGTATCCTCGTCAAATTATCCTTATACCCGAAGTCAAATATTCCAACTAATTGGGGACTTAAACTGTAACAAGATTTTAATACTTTGTTTAATAATTACACCAGGATGTCGACTGAGTGTAACCCAAGGTTTTAATACTTTGTTAACAATTATGCCAAGTGTCCTTGTACATAATTTCACCCCTGTTTTAATAATTCTAGTGGCTATTAATCTATTCCCGTGTCCGGTTAAATGAACGATTATTCGTACATATAAATACCCCGCCCATCGTGTCCGATTGAGTGTATATGGTAATTTATGGGTACGTCCAAATATAAATCTTTATATTAACATTAACAAACTATCATTTAGTTAAACAAATATAAAGCCCATTAATAGTCCATAGTCTAATTTCCACAAGTGTCGTTCTTTTGTCCAAACCCCAATTATGGTAGAAAGCCCAATTACCCAATTTTAGTAATTAGCCCAACATCATGATTACTTCGGATTAAATAAGCATAATAATAACTTAGCTACGAGACATTAAATTAAAAAGTGTGACGATCGCTCCAAATCTATATGGACGAACACGTCATTCATTGATTTCATTGCGAGGTATTTGACCTCTATATGATACGTTTTGTAAACATTTCATTCTTTTGAAAAGGCACACCATAAATGAATATTTAAATCAAAGGTTTTCGACATCTGATGATTTCTACATATAGAAAATCACCATAAATAATAGTTTACAACAGTATTTCTGTTGACAATGCAGTCAAAATAAGTTACATGGTGATGATTTGGTGAATGCAACGTCTCCTTGAAAAATATGTCATGTAAGACTCCATGCACATAGCTTGTTTAACATCTAAGCAAACAGCGGAAGACTTCTAGGAAACCTGAGAATAAACATGCTAACAAGTGTCAACACAAAGGTTGGTGAGTTCATAGTTTTAGTGTTTCGCATAATCTGTATATAAAAGTGGATCACAAGATTTCAGTTGTTTCATCCAGAAACGTTTATCAAAATATTCTACGAAATTGAGCACCCTGGTAATCAAACTTAACGTATATATAATTTGTACCCTTTGTATAATCATCTTAATAATACACGCAAACCAACGTGTACGCTTCTCAAATAGCATACGTCCGTTAAAAGGCTAGTGCTCTAGCTCGGACGGAGATATCAAGCCCTATGGATCCATATACTACTACTCGCGGCCACCAGTTCTTATAACTGGCAGTTACTAGTTACCAAAGCTAAGGGATTTTCGGTCCACACTCAGTGTAGAATTTAGTATGTACTTGTATCCATTGTGTTTAAAATAAAGTTCATGTATTCTCAGCCCAAAAATATAGATTGCAAAAGCAATTAAAAAGGGAGCAATGAAACTCACCTTAGCAGCATATAAAGTTGTTCACCAAAATGTGATCAAAACACGGATTACCAAATAACCGTAGATCTCAACCTAGAGAACATATGTTGGTCAATAAATGTCTATCAAGCTAGGTCAGGTCATAGTGTATCACAATCCTAATGCTCGATATTGACATACAAAAGTTATCCAATGTTGTTTCAAGAAGTCAATTTTGACAATAGTTTAACAAAACGAGACGTACCTTATATAAGGATTCATTTACTCGGTTGGTAATATTCAAAAATCCAATTTATCAATCTCGTAAACAAGTTGTTTAAATCTTAATTGTAGATTCAAAAGTAATTTCAATTAACTTCAATCATAATTCAGTTGATCATATCTTTTAATCCGTTCATCGAAACTATTCGGTGTCTAAATGAAAAGTTACTGATTTTTCGCCAGCTTTCCAAAAACATGTATATCATATACCTTTTACCAGTAATATTTGTATTTAATTCGGGATTTATTATAAACTGTTTAACGATAAAATTTAGCATACAAACATGTATAAATATATATACTCGAACACTAGACATGTATACACTATTAATATATAAAAGATAAAATATGAGTGCTTACGTATCAGTATTGAGATTCAATATTGTAGGAAAGTATGTAGACGTAACGGAGATGATAAACATTAGATTTGATTCACAAATATACCCCCGAACATTACCCATAACCTCCTTGGCAATAATCCATAATTTCCTTAGCTCTATCCCGCTTGAAAACCATTTTGAAAGTGACACGCTCATAACCTCGTCGTAATATTTTATGTATAATACTAATTAATAATATTAATAATAATATTAATCTTAATAATAATAATAATAATAATAATAATAATAATAATAATAAATATAAATAATAATAATACAGAGATAGATAGTAGATATGTGTGCTGAAATGAAATGAAATCGCTCGAATTTATAGATGTGGCCTGGAAATGACTGCCATGCGATCGTATGGCTTTACAGCCCATTTCCCATGCGATCGCATGGGATGGGTTTACAGCTCACAATGTTTTGGCCTCTAGCTTGTCGACATATTTTAATATAATATTTATAATATATATAATTTATTTAATTTAAATAATTAATTATATATTATATTAAATTCACATGCATAGTTGACTTGTAATTTTTATTCCGACAAGTCGTACGTCGTCACTCGACTTATGTCCCGGTTCCGGTTTTTCGAACGTCCTATCGTATACTGAGAAAACTTGTACTTTACGTTTCGTGAATCGTACCTTTGTCAAAATATAGTCTAAAATCATCCATAAACTATACCACTCGAGCTATAACTTATATATTTGAGTGTTTTGGTCATTTACTTCTATAAATCATCGTATCGCTATTTGTTAACATATAATACATACATTTTCATTTTGAAATAGTGTTTTACTGTAGCAATTCACTGTAGCAAAGTCAATTTCACTGTAGCAAATAGTGATTTTCGAAAACACTATAGCATTTTGGGTACTGTAGCAATTTGAAAATACTGTAGCAAATTAGTGTTTTACTGGTTCATCTTAAACGCTTTAGTTAACTTATCTAAATAACAATCGAATCAATAAACGAATGTTACTATCGTTTACTAAATAACTTGAAATTATATATATGTATATATCTTTTTAATATATATAAATCAGTTTTTAAATACACATTGCAAGTTATTTATGAATAATTAATATTCCAATTTATATATATATATATATATATATATATATATATATATATATATATATATATATATATATATATATATATATATATATATATATATATATATATATATATATATATATTCAAATAGATGTTCATGAATCGTTGGTCAATAGTCAAAGGTTAACTGAATATATAACATTAGTTCAAAAATTTTGAGAATCAATATTACAGACTTTGCTTATCGTGTCGGAAATGTTAATAATACAAAGATTAAGTTTAAATTTGATCAGAAATTTCCGGGTCATCACAAAAAGGTTGAACATAACTTACAATGATTAAAAATAGCGTAGCGTTACACAGACAGAATTTTGACTTACACCCTTACAACATTTGCTAACATACCCTTATTATTAGGATTTAAAATTAAAATTAAAATTAAAATTAAAATATAAATATAAATATAAATATTACGTATAGATATAGAGAGATTGATATGTTGATATATAAAATGATCAGAATTCCTTTGCTTTTATAGGGAATTGAGTTCAGGGGGTCTCCGCGACTCGCGATACTTTTAGCCTTCGAACTTCGCAAGTCGCGGAGTTCGTTTTTACAGCTCATTCATCCTTGACTCTTTGTTTGCCGACGATTTTAAATAATAATATAATATATATATATAATTTTTAAGAATTATTTATATATTATATTATATTCATGTGCATAGTTGACTTGTAATTTTTAGTCCGTTGAGTTGAGCGTTGAGAGTTGACTCTGGTCCCGGTTCCGGATTTTCGAACGTCCTTGCGTACAATTTAATATCTTGTACTTTGCGTTTTGAATCTTGTACTCTTGTAATTTCAAGACGTTTCTTATCAATAATTAGAACCTCTTTGATTGTATTTTGTACTTTTGAGCTTTTTGGTCGTTTGCGTCTTCAATTCGTCGAATCTGTCTTTTGTCTTCACCTTTTAATATTTAAACGAATATCACTTGTAAATAGAACAATTGCAACTAAAAGCTTGTCTTTCTTGGGGAATAATGCTATGAAATATATGTTCGTTTTTAGCATTATCAAATATTCCCACACTTGAGCATTGCTTGTCCTCAAGCAATATAGTCTTGAAATACTAGAATCACTTCTTTATTCTTCACACTTTGTACATCAGTGATTTCTATACGGCGGTATAAACAATGGTAGTAACGATATGGTTTACAGTCCCACATGACTATAAAAATTTAGATCCATTAAGGAAATTGGATCTTTATGAAAACATTTGATCTTTTGAAAATTAAATCTAGTTTTTACCCTAGATAAGTTTTCCGGAATAACCCTTCATCGGTGTTTGCAAATTATTTTTGTGGGTTTGGTGGGTTTCATATTTGAAAATTTTAGCTCAAAACTTATGGTTTTGTGTCACCCACTTGCTAACCTTGTATTAGGAAAGCAACACGTCCAGTTTACTTGTCCCGTATATTAACTTTCGGTAAACTACCGTCCGGTTGTAAAGGAAAGCGTTGAACAAGCAACTGTTAAGGCAATGTCCCCTGACATGCTTTTAATTATGGTCTATAACGTGTCGGACGCAATTACTATCCTTTGTAGGAGCAATAGTAAAGATTACCCTTATAATTTGTCGGTCTGGCACAAAGTCCTGTCTTTGACCATGCTATGCAACCACCGTTCTTACGGTTGACACCCGATTTGGTTCAGGTGACCTAATGAGTTCCAGGTGAATTCCTAGGATTTTACGTTCAATGGTAATGAACGCATTGAAAATGGGTTTTTAGAAAACAAATCGGTTTGTAATTTTGATCAAAATATTTTCTCGTTCAGGCTCGAGTTTAGATATCATTGAATTCCATGAGTTTGTAATTCTCAATCTTTAAGGTCAATCTAAAGGATTGAGTAATATCAGGCTTAAAAGCTGATTTTTGATCTTTTAAGGAGATTATCCTTTCTGGGGATCTGATTCATTAGTCTTATCCAGCTAATTTGCACGGTGCCCCCCCATTGTACGAGATAAATCCTTCTCCTGGTTAGGATAAATATGACCACTTGGCGACCCTGTTTAATGCTGAGGTCCGTGAATTTCCTGCTGATTTTATTGATGACTTCTCTAGATTTTTCGTCAACCTACAGCTGGTCTGGACGACAACTTCCTGACCTAAATCAAGAAGCGCGTTTCTTTTTCGAAAGACTTTACTTCCTTTTAATGATGGAATTGATTCATTGTGTAGATCCATCTCTTCTTTTCTTTCATCGGGTAAAACAGTTTAGTTTAGTCCAAAGCAAAAGTATTTTCAGTTATTTGTTACAGAAATATGTGACATATGTTTAAGATAACTTGGTAATTTTTCCCACACTTGGCTTTTATTTTCCTTTTTATTGTCCTCTATTCTATTTTAAATGAATTTTAACATTTTGGTTTGTTACTCAATTTATTTCCTTTCCGAGGTAACAATAATTTCGGTGTTAACACCTAGTTTTATCGTTCATAAATATGTATAAACATGATTTTGAGTTCATTTAATTGAAAATTTTGAAAATTTTTACTAGAATTGGGTAGTCAGTATATAAGACTAGGGCTGTTCTTTATTATCAGAGAGCACTAGATTCTAATACAACTACTACGTTACTAGTATTTTTAATGGTAACCAAGTGTTTAAGATAAAAATTTTAAAAATCCGAAAGAATTTAACCCCTTCCCACACTTAAGATCTTGCAATGTCCTCATTTGCAAGAAATCAGTAACAATTTAAATTATTGAGGGTGATTTGTGTGAAAATGATTAAATTTTACCAAAGTTTCCAAACATATTTGTGTTTGCTTGCTGAATGATAAATGGTGCATATCATTTGTTCATTCCGTCTTGTTGTTATTTCACATATATTTTGCATCTTGTCGTCAAAATTAGTTGCTTTTGCTAAACTTAATGCCAGTCTTTGAAAATGCGTTGTTTTACCCTGTTGTGTACATAAGATAAACTGCAAACATACATATATATTTTTGAAGTTTGGTATATTACCCCACATTAAAAAATTATTAAAATCTAATAATAAAAGTTAGAAAATTATAAAAACTATTACAATATTAACATAAGTATTAAATGTATCAACATTACAAATTATAAAATAAATAAAACTAAGTAGACTAGGGAAGATACTGATACCAGAAGGGGTTCCATGCATAACCATATGTGTTATAAAATGCTTCGGCTGGGTTATACGTAGGATACGGTGGTTGGATTTCTATAGACCAGGGAGGAAATACGGGCGATGGAGTAGGAATATAGTTTCTACCTACATGTTGGCAATGAGCTATGATTTGGTTTTGATGAACTTGCCAATCTTCAAATGCTCGATGTCTAGTATTTTTATACTCTTGTGAAGCTATAAACCTTTGCATTTCTGTCATTTCATTTCCCCTTCCCACATTACCTGGCTGTTGGTTTCTCTCAACCTGTGGATGTCTACCATGGTATTGTACTGCGGCGTTATTTTGCCTCTTCAAAACCTTCGCACCATGGTATACATTTAAACCTATTGTATCGCGGGGTTCTGGTTCTTCGACTAATAATCCCCCCCGACTTATATCCACACCGAGATATTCAGCAATCAAAGTAATAAATATACCACCTCCTATTATGCGATGCGGTCTCATCCCCCTAACCATAGCTGATAAATAATAACCCACACAATAAGGTATACTTACAGCGATTTGTGGGTCTCGAATACACATGTGGTAAAACAAATCCTGTTCATTTACCTTTTCCTTGTTCTTACCTCGTTGTGTAATCGAATTAGCTAAAAACCTATGAATTATTCTTAATTCAGCTCTATCTATATCCAAATAAGAGTAATTTCCCCCTTTAAATCGGTGATGGCTAGTCATTTGACTCCATACACCATGCGTATCAAAATTTTCGTCTATCTTTCTACCATTTAGTATCAACCCTCTACAATCGGTAGATGCTAACTCCTCAGGCGTATATATACGTAAAGCCTGAGCCATGTCTAGTAAAGACATGTGGCGCATCGAACCTCCTAACAAAAATCTAATAAAAGATCGATCGGTTAAACTAGCTACCCGATCATTTAATTCTATACTACACAACAATTCTTCACACCATACTTTATGTACAGGTCTACGCATGTTGAATAACCGTACCCAATCGTTAAAAGTAGAATTACCATACCTCTGTGTAAGTAATTTCCTAATTGGCCCGACCAATTCTACAGCTTCTAATGGTCCCCATTCTATGACCCTAGGTACTTCAACAGCTTTAGAATGAAGAGTATGCAAACCCCTTTGGTATTTTGGATAATCTATCCAAAGTCTGTCAAATTTCAGGTTCGGGTGCAAATCTTCCAAGTGCATATCAGAAAATGTCATGACTGGATGAGGTATATCTTGTTTGTAGTAGTTATCCACCTCCTGTTTTTCCGTATTCTCAGTAGGAGCATTGCGAGCTTGGGATGAAGATTCACCCCTTTCAGTCTGCAAAACACATCAAACACAATTTTTGTGCATCCAAATATGCATTAGTGTCAGCAAAATCATCAATCAAAATAATTACAATGACATGTTCAATTTATATCAAACATAAACTCATTTTCACATTTTTATCAAATCTACACTTTTTCAAATAAGCATATACGAAAATGTTCGCCAAGTTCATAAGCATTCAACTCAAATAACATGTCAAAATAATCATTACTAGCAATTAAACAAGTTTCAAATGGCATTATCTCTCAAAAATCAAGTTCATGAATTTTAGACTTGAAAAAGTCTACTTTAATTCTCAAAATCATGTTTAGGCTCAAAGTTTGGATCATTTAACTACCTAAACATGTTACACTACTTAATTTAGCAACAATTCATGACAAAAATCGGCCATAACCTGTTTATATCAAAAAGCCCCAAATTGCTCAAGAACACAAACCCTAGATTACTCAAAATTTGAAGTTTAAGGCTTCTAATCATGTTAAATAGCATCAATCTAGGTTATACAAGCATAATACATAAACAATTTAAGCATAATTACACTAAAAAGCATCAAAATCAAATTGGGTATAAAATTGCTCAAGAAAACCAATTTTCGGATTAAATGGTGTTTAGGTGTAGAAATTTACCATTTTTCTTGAGTAATTCCTTGATAGCATCCTTCTCAACATGATTTTAGTAAAATATTTGATGATTAACGGTGAAAAATTGTGAATTTGGGAGGTCTTTTTCGTGTATTTTCGGGTTTTATTTCGCAGAATTTGTGGTGTGTTGGGTTGTGCAACTGATCAGTTTTGGCCTTTTATTTTTTTCTGTATTTTTGGAACTCCGCGAGTCGCGGTATTTTAACCTTCAAACTCCGCGAGTCGCGGAGTTTGTATTTTTTTTTACACATCTTATATTAATTAAAACAATTAAGTAATTAATTTTAAAATTTTGTTTCTCTTGTTATTTAGGATGAGGTCGTTTCGGATCGATATCCTAGTCCGTCCTTCGACAAAATTTTAAAATTTGTCTTTTTGTAGCGATTGTTTTAAAAGCTAAGATTTTTGAGTTTTTTTTTAATGTTTTTGGCATATTTTAATTCAATAAGATTAAAAATAATGATAATAAAAGTTCTCGTCCCTCCCTCGGGTAAAGCAATTTCGGTTCAAAGACCTAGTCTTCAACTTACGACGAATTTTAAAAATCATATTTTTAACTTAATGAGATAAAGTAAATTTTTGTTTTTAAATTCACACCAAACTTAAAATAAAAATACATAAAATTCAAAATTAATATTAAAAATTCACACCAAACTTAAAATTTAAAATGCATAAAAATAAAATTCATATTTTAAAAATTAAAAAATTCACACCAAACTTAATTTAAAAATTCATATTATAAATTCACACCAAACTTATATTAATTTTTCAAATATTTACAATTTTAAATATATTGATTTTACAAAGTTTACAATATTAATTTAAGATTTATATATTAATTTTAAAAACATGGTAAAAATAAAATTTAAAATCTTTATTTTTGCTTTTTATCCCACTTTAATCAATCAAATATTATCAAAAATATGCGCCCCTCTTTTCGGTAAAGTAATTTCGGTTCCAAGACCTAATTTAACTTATGACGAATTTTTGAAATATTTTGGGTTGATTGATTAAAGATATTTATACCTTAAGAATAAACGTTAAATTTCGCAGTGATGTAATAAATTTTTGTATTATATCAATAATTTCGGTCTCCAAACCTAATTTTATTCAATACCAATTTAATACTTTATAGCGAACAAATTAGCGTTTATTATCAAAAGGTTAAAAATAAAAATAAAAAATAAAAACTGTACAGACTTACCTGTGAGATAGTATTCTTAGTTATACGATCTATCCCATTCATAAGATAGTCGGTTTAATTGGTTTTCCATGGCTACATAGGCGTAACCTCGAGCATTCGGTGTTTTTTCTTCTAAACATATGAACGGTCCGTCTCTGCATAAAGTAACAAATTCGGTATTTGAATAGGTTTGATTATTTGAACATTTACCTCCATGTGACCATTTTCCACATTTGTGACATCTTTCAAGGTGTCGTGCTCTTCTTTTCGCTGCGGATTTTGATTTTCCTTTACCAAATTGTAACTTATTATCTTCGCATCTGGATTCTTTTCTTACTCCGTCCAATCTTTCTCTGATTACTGATACTATTTCACTCGGAAGTGTGTCATTATTACGTTTAGTGATCAAAGCGTGTAGCATTAGACCATGGTTTAGTTCACAGGCAGTCTTCATTTCGTAAAAACCTAAAAAAATAAAAATTCAGAATGGGGGGAGAAGACTAGTTCTTTAGGGTCTGCTAGGGAAAGACCATTCGGGTTCCATTTTCGAGAACTACACAAAAACAGACAATCTAACTCTAACAGAAATACATATTATCCTTTAAAGACTTGATTCTCCCCACACTTAGTTAGCTGTGGTATCGAAATTGTGATTAACTTCATTTTCGAATTCCATCGGACTATCTATGTAGTGTTTAACTCTGTGACCATTAACTTTAAATTCAATCCCATTTGAATTTATTAATTCTATCGTTCCGTATGGGAAAACTCTTTTGACTATGAATGGTCCAGACCATCTTGATTTCAATTTTCCAGGAAATAGCTTGAATCGTGAATTGAAAAGAAGAACTCTGTCTCCTTCTTTAAATTCTTTTAAACTTCTGATTCTTTTATCATGCCATTTCTTCGTTCTTTCTTTATAGATTAACGAATTTTCGTATGCTTCATGTCTTAATTCTTCTAATTCGTTTAGTTGACTTAACCGTAGACGTCCAGCTTCATATAAATCAAGATTACCTGTCTTCAAAGCCCAAAATGCTTTGTGTTCAATTTCTACTGGAAGATGACATGCTTTTCCATAAACGAGTCTAAAAGGTGTGGTTCCAATTGGAGTTTTGTAGGCTGTTCTAAAAGCCTAGAGTGCATCCTCCAATTTAATGGACCATTCCTTCGGATTTGATCCTACGGTTTTCTCTAGAATATGTTTTAAAGCTCGGTTGGTATTTTCAACTTGTCCACTTGTTTGTGGATGATATGCGGTGGAGATTTTATGAGTTACTCCATATCTTTTGAGAACTTTCTCAAGTTGATTATTACAGAAATGAGTTCCCCGATCACTTATTAAAGCTTTCGGTGTTCCAAACCTTGCAAAAAGACGTTTTAAAAAGTTGACTACAACTCGTGTATCGTTAGTTGGGAGAGCTTGTGCCTCCGCCCATTTAGATACATAATCAATGGCTACGAGAATATAGAGATTATTATGAGATTTTGGAAATGGTCCCATAAAGTCAATACTCCAAATGTCAAATACTTCACATACTTGTATGATATTTTGTGGCATTTCATCACGTTGACTTATTTTTCCGGCCCTTTGACATGCATCACAGGATTTGCAAAGAAGGTGTGCGTCTTTGTAAATTGTAGGCCAATAGAATCCAGCATCATAAACTTTTCTTGCTGTTAGTTGAGGCCCATAATGCCCTCCTGTTGGTCATGTGTGACAATGGTTTAAAATTTTACTAGCTTCATCTCCAAATACACATCGGCGTATTATTCCATCGGGATAACTTTTAAACAGATGTGGATCTTCCCAGAAATAGTGTTTTATATCACTGAAGAATTTCTTTCGTTTTTGGTACGATAATCCTTTTTCAAGGAATCCACATATTAAGTAGTTTGCATAGTCTGCAAACCATGGAATTTCATTATAATCTATCTTCAATAGATATTCATCAGGAAAGTTATCTTGTATGGCCGATTCATTTAGAACTTCTAATTCGGGATTTTCAAGACGAGAAAGATGATCAGCGGCGAGATTTTCTGCTCCTCTTTTATCTTGGATTTCAATATCGAACTCTTGTAAGAGTAAGATCCAACGAATTAATCTTAGTTTGGCATCTTGTTTTGAAAATAGGTATCTAAGAGCAGAATGGTCGGTATAGACCACCGTTTTAGCTAGAACGAGATATGAACAAAATTTGTCAAAAGCAAAGACAATAGCAAGGAGTTCTTTCTCAGTAGTTGTGTAATTTGTTTGTGCTCCTTGTAACGTCTTACTAGCATAATATATAGGTTGAAATCATTTTTCAATCCTTTGTTCTAAAACGGCTCCCATTGCAAAATCACTTGCATCGCACATTAGTTCAAACGGTAGATTCCAATTTGGTGTTATCATGATCGGCGCATTAGTGAGTTTCCCTTTAAGAATATTAAAAGATTTGATACATTCATCTGAAAAGATGAATGGAGCATCCTTTTCTAGGAGTTTATTCATAGGAGTGGCAATTTTAGAAAAATCTTTTATGAAACGTCGGTAAAAACCGGCATGCCCTAGAAAACTCCTAAATCCTCTAACATTGGTGGGATGTGGAAGTTTAGCAATTACATCTACTTTAGCTCTATCCACTTCAATTCCTTCTTTTGAAATTTTATGACCAAGAACGATGCCTTCTTTAACCATGAAATGGCATTTCTCCCAATTAAGTACTAGATTTGATTGTTCGCATCTAATAAGCATTCGTTCCAGATTAGCTAGACATATTTCAAATGTATCACCGAAGACTGAAAAGTCATACATGAAAACTTCCATGCATTCTTCTATCATGTCGTGAAAAATCGCCATCATACACATTTGAAAGGTTGCAGGGGCGTTGCAAAGTCCAAATGGCATGCATTTGTAAGCAAAAGTACCATAAGGGCACGTGAATGTGGTTTTTTCTTGATCTTCTGGTGCTATTGGAATTTGAAAATATCCGGAAAATCCATCTAGAAAACAATAGTAACTATTTCCGGCTAATCTTTCCAACATTTGATCAATGAAAGGTAAGGGAAAGTGATCTTTTCTGGTGGCGTCATTTAATTTTCTATAATCAATACATACACGCCATCCTGTTACAGTCCTAGTCGGAATAAGCTCATTTTTCTCATTTGTAATGACAGTCATGCCACCCTTCTTAGGCACTCATTGAACTGGGCTTACCCATGGACTATCAGAAATTGGATATATCAAACCTGCATCTAGCAGTTTAATAATCT
This sequence comes from Rutidosis leptorrhynchoides, assembly GCF_046630445.1. Classification (NCBI taxonomy): domain Eukaryota; kingdom Viridiplantae; phylum Streptophyta; class Magnoliopsida; order Asterales; family Asteraceae; genus Rutidosis; species Rutidosis leptorrhynchoides. Next base: position 577,688,784 of record NC_092336.1, on the reverse strand, counting down.
CTTTCTTAACTACATCTTGCATATTAGGATTTAGTCTTCGTTGGCGTTGCACATACGTTTTATGACCTTCTTCCATAAGGATTTTATGTGTGCAATACGAAGGACTTATTCCTTTAATATCATGAATCTTCCATGCAATGGCTGGTTTATGAGCTTTCAACACAGAAATGAGTTGTGATTTCTCATTTTCAGTAAGAGAAGACGATATTATTACAGGTAATTCAGATTCACCATGTAAATAAGCGTATTCCAAATGGTTTGGAAGTGGCTTTAGCTCTAATTTCGGAGGTTCTTCTATCGATGATTTATATCGATATCTGTCTTCTTCTTTTAGCATTTGAATTTCTTCTGTTTTTGGTTCATATCCATTAGCTATAAGTGTAGCTAACATTTCAGCTTCATCAATTTGTTCTGTTCCTTCTCCTAAAGAACATTCTCCTGTTCCTTGTAATTCTGGAAATTCTTCTAACAATTCTGCATGTGAATCTATAGTTTGAATATAATAACATGTATCATCTGCAGATTGCGGTTGTTGCATTGCTCTATCAAATGAAAAGGTAACACTCTCGTCCTCTATACTTAGGGTCAGTTTCTTACCAAACACGTCTATCATTGCTTTAGCCGTGTTTAAGAATGGTCTTCCTAATATGAGAGGAACTTGAGAATCTTCTTCCATGTCCAGAACAACAAAATCTACTGGAAATACTAAAGTACCAACTTTAACTAGCATGTTCTCCATTATCCCTCTAGGATATTTTATTGATCTATCAGCTAGTTGTATACTTATTCTTGTTGGTTTCAATTCTCCAAGGTCTAGTTTAGCGTATAGTGAATACGACATTAGATTTATACTAGCACCTAAGTCTGCTAATGCTTCTATTGAACTAAGACTACCCAAAAAACATGGAATTGTGAAACTTCCTGGATCAGATAGTTTTTCTGGTATCTTATTCAACAGCACTGCTGAACAATTAGCATTCATAGTAACGGCCGAGAGTTCTTCCATTTTCTTTCTATTTGTGATTAGATCTTTCAAGAATTTAGCATATCTAGGCATTTCTGAAATCACATCAATGAAAGGTAGATTTACATTTATCTATTTAAACATATCCAAGAATTTGGATTGCTCGGCTTCAAGTTTCTCTTTCTTCATTTTACTCGGGTTAGGAAGTGGTGGTTGGTATGGTTTAACATAAGGTTTATCCTTAACTGTGTTATCTTCATTAACCTTCTCAACTACCGGTTCTTTTTCCTTATCTTGATCAGGTTGTGGTTCTTGTGGAGTAGGAATAGCTTCATCAGAAGTTACAGGTATTTCAGGTGGTTTAAGTGTTGTACCACTTCTTGTGGTAATGGCTTTAGCTGTTTCATTCCGGGGGTTAGCATTTGTATCACTAGGTAAACTTCCCGGTTTTCTTTCACCTATTAACCTTGCTAGGTTACTTACTTCTTGTTCCAGATTTTGAATAGAAGCTTGTTGATTTCTAAATGCTTGAGCATTTTGTTCATTGGTTTGTTTTTGAGATGTGAAAAACTGCGTTTGAGTTTCAACTAGCTTCGTCATCATATCTTCTAAATTCGGCTTTTTATCATCGGTTTGTTGTGGTGGTTTGTTTTAAAAATTAGGTCTTTGCTGATTGTAAGTATTGTTGGATACTTGTTGATTGCTAGGACCTTGTTGGTTGTTGTATGGAATATTTCGGTTATAATTCTGGTTTTGATTGTAAATCGATCTTGGCGGTTGATAATTATTCTGATAATTATTTCCAGGCCTTTGGTTTATGTATGAAATATTCTCTCTTCGTTCCATTGTTAATTCAATACTGAGACAATCTTTTGTCAAATGTGGTCCTCCACACTGCTCACAACTAATTCGTATTGAGTGAATATCCTTAGTCATCTTTTCCATTCGTCTCTCGACAGCATCTATCTTTGCGGAAATGGAATCTAAGTCATGGCTAGAATCGGCTCTAGCTGCTTTAGATGATCTAACGATATCTTTTTCTTGGTGCCACTCATGTGAGTGGGAAACAGTGTTATCAATAATTTTATAAGCATCAATTTCGGTTTTCTTCATAATGGAACCACCAGCTGCTATATCTATGTCTTTCCTTGTAGTGATGTCGCATCCTTGGTAGAATATTTGTACTATTTGACAGGTGTCTAAACCATGTTGCGGACATCCTCTCAATAACTTTCCAAATCTTGTCCACGCCTCATATAGAGTTTCATTCGGTTTCTGTGTAAACGTAACAATTTCTGCTTGAAGTCTTACGGCTTTAGATGCCGGAAAGAATTGTTTAAGAAAATTTTCAACTAAAACGTCCCATGTATCAATCGCCCCTTCAGGTAACGATTCCAACCAATCTTTGGCTTCTCCCTTTAAAGTCCAGGGAAATAACATGAGATATATCTGTTCATCTTCCACTTCTCTTATTTTAAATAGTGTGCAGATCCTATTAAAGGTACGAAGATGTTCATTTGGATCTTCCTTCGGCGCACCACTAAATTGGCATTGATTAGTCACCATATGTAGAATTTGTCCTTTGATTTCATAATCTGTCGCATTAATGTCAGGATGAGTAATTGCGTGACCTTGGCCAGTGCGTTTAGCTCTCATTCGGTCTTCCATACTTAAAGGTTCCAGATTCTCCATAATTGAATTTGTTGAATCGGAATCACTAGAGGATTCTGATTTAATGGTTCGTTCCTCAACAATCTCTGTTTGAATGATTGGTGGTTCCGGAGGAAAATTTAATGGTTCAGGATCTACGAATCGTCTGTGAATATTCTCCGGATTCTCAATTGTGAGGTCGGATTCAAAAAATGGATTATCAGAAATTTGACTTGGAGTACTTGGCTGACTGGATGACGATTCTAAAGAAAAATCAACGGCGGTAATATTAGCTAGATATCTTGATCTAGTTACAGGTGGTGAACGTACAAAAGGTGGTGAATGTCTTGCTCGGTGCATTCACTGAATATCCTATTAGTTTTTAAAAGGAAAGAAAAATTATATAAGTTACCCAATTAATAGACTTTTCTGATTTTGCCCACGTTTCGAATAGCCAAAAGATGCAGCAGATGGGCAAGATTCGTTTGGTCTCAATATAATTGAGGACTGTTTGGCTCCAATAACCCGGTCCACGTACAAATCCAACTATTACTACGAACCAGAAAATTTTGATGTCTATCAATTTAACCACTTAAAATAAATTTTCGTAATTTTAAGAAATTTAGATAAGAAGTAGAATAAAAATCTATGTCCTAAAAACTAGAATAGCGAGAAATAAGAAAGAAAAAGAGCGCGTCGAGAAATAAGGAAGAAAAAGAAAAGAGTTAAAAAATAAAAGGCGTCGAAAAATAAGAAAGAAAAAGAGAATGACTATAAAACTTAAAAACACTCGACTAACCCAACCTTATTACTACCACTAACTTAAAATTATAATCGCAAATTGAGATTACTAATTGGAATGATAATTGATACATAGGTAAAAGGTGTCTAAAAATATTAAAGCTTACAAGTAAAACTATATCCCAAATGAAAATGACTTAAAAAGGTACTAAAACTTAAAAAAGACGTCGCAAAATTCTAAAGTACCTAAATCTTAGTCTAAAGAAAAAGCACTTAAGGAATTTTACGGCAAAGCCTAAAAATCTAGAAGTAAAAATAACTATGGCAAAAACTATGTTTAAAACTAAATATGAACGGAAAATACAAAAGTTATGCTAAAAACAAATAAAAAGGGACAAAATATAAAAATATACTAAAAGTTGTAAAAATTACAATTTTTATAAAATTATTATTTTTATATTATTTATTTTATAAAAACTATTAATTTTAAATTTTAATTAAACTAATTTAACTAAATAATACAAATAATAAAATAACTAAACTAATTAATATAATATAAATAACCTAATTAGGGTTAAATTTAAATAATAAAAATAAAAACCCATAATTAATGCCTGATTAGGGTTCTGTGTACCCGTGTCAGGGTTCCTCCGCGAGTCGCGTTTCCACCTGGTAAAAATCTCCGCGAGTCGCGGGGTTCGAGATTCCAGATGACAGGCTGTTTCAAATTCGACGCGTTTTTACGTAATTATATTTTTTTTAAAATTATATTTTCTGTTTTAATAATTAAATAAAATATTTAAAAAAACTAAATAAAAACTTATGTTTTAAAAAATAAAAAAATAGAAATACTCTATAATTTTATAAAAATCTTAAAAATAGATTTATATATATATATATATATATATATATTTTGATTTTATGTTTTAAATAAAAACAAAATATTTAAATAAAACTTATATTTTTATAAAATAAAAATAAAGAAACTTTATAAAACTTAAATATTTAACAAACTCTTAAAAATATTTATATTTTTGTTTTCTTTTTATGTTTTCGAATATTTAAAACGTATTTTTACAAAAGCGTATTTTTTATAAAACTAAAAAAAATCTTTTTTTTGTATATATTAGCGTTGCGCTTCCGGCTTTTAAGCTAGATTGTCCCCGGCAGTGGCGCCAAAAATACTTGATACTTAAAGCTAAGGGGTATAAAATACTATTAAATTTTACAAGGAAATACTATTAAATACGGTACAATTTTACACAAGATATTTATTTATTTATAGAATGGATATACTTAAACCTTGCTACAACACTTATAGGCAGTGTACCTAATCGTACAGTAGTGTAGTTTTTAGTAAGTCCGGTTCGTTCCACAGGGAAAATCTTTAAACAAAGCTTAACGCTATATTAGTTTAATTTATAAAAATATAAATATATATATATAAGTAATATTATTATTATAAAGGGGGGTTTTTACCGTTTAATGACCGGTTTGTCAATTTTAAAAACTTTAGTTGCAGTTAAAACAAAATGTAAAATATTAAATAAATAAAAGACTTAATTTAAAGCGTAAAGTAAATAACGATAATGAAATTGCGATAAATAAAAGTGCGATAAAATAAACTTGCGATAATTAAAAAGTACGATAATTAAAAGTGCAATTAAATACAATAACAATAAATAAAAGTGCGATAATTAGAAGTGCAATTAAATATAAAATAAAGAAAATTAAATATGAAATAAAAGAATTATGCTTATTTAAACTTCCGTAATCATGATGTTTGACGTGTTGATTTTAGTTTTATGCCCTTGGGTTAATTGTCCTTTGTCCTGGATTATTTAATATGTCCGTCTGGTTTTTGTCCATAACAGTCCATCAGTCATAAATATAAAGTGCGAGTATCCTCGTCAAATTATCCTTATACCCGAAGTCAAATATTCCAACTAATTGGGGACTTAAACTGTAACAAGATTTTAATACTTTGTTTAATAATTACACCAGGATGTCGACTGAGTGTAACCCAAGGTTTTAATACTTTGTTAACAATTATGCCAAGTGTCCTTGTACATAATTTCACCCCTGTTTTAATAATTCTAGTGGCTATTAATCCATTCCCGTGTCCGGTTAAATGAACGATTATTCGTACATATAAATACCCCGCCCATCGTGTCCGATTGAGTGTATATGGTAAATTATGGGTACGTCCAATTATAAATCTTTATATTAACATTAACAAACTATCATTTAGTTAAACAAATATAAAGCCCATTAATAGTCCATAGTATAATTTCCACAAGTGTCGTTCTTTTGTCCAAACCCCAATTATGGTACAAAGCCCAATTACCCAATTTTAGTAATTAGCCCAACATCATGATTACTTCGGATTAAATAAGCATAATAATAACTTAGCTACGAGACATTAAATTAAAAAGGTTGAACATAACTTACAATGATTAAAAATAGCGTAGCGTTACACTGACAGAATTTCGACTTACACCCTTACAACATTTGCTAACATACCCTTATTATTAGGATTTAAAATTAAAATTAAAATTAAAATATAAATATAAATATAAATATTACGTATAGATATAGAGAGATTGATATATTGATATATAAAATGATCAGAATTCGTTTGCTTTTATAGGGAATTGAGTTCAGGGGGTCTCCGCGACTCGCGGTACTTTTAGCCTTCGAACTCCGCAAGTCGCGGAGTTTGTTTTTACAGCTCATTCATCCTTGGCTCTTTGTTTGCCGACGATTTTAAATAATAATATAATATATATATAATTTTTAAGAATTATTTATATATTATATTATATACATGTGCATAGTTGACTTGTAATTTTTAGTCCGTTGCGTCGAGCGTTGAGAGTTGACTCTGGTCCCGGTTCTGGATTTTCGAACGTCCTTGCGTACAATTTAATATCTTGTACTTTGCGTTTTGAATCTTGTACTCTTGTAATTTCAAGACGTTTCTTATCAATAATTGGAACCTCTTTGATTGTATTTTGTACTTTTGAGCTTTTTGGTCGTTTGCGTCTTCAATTCGTCGAATCTGTCTTTTGTCTTCACCTTTTAATATTTAAATGAATATCACTTGTAAATAGAACAATTGCAACTAAAAGCTTGTCTTTCTTGGGGAATAATGCTATGAAATATATGTTTGTTTTTAGCATTATCACTTGTCCTCAAGCAATACATAACTTTGAAATAAAATCACACTTCACTCGAATCACTTTTTTTTATTCTCACACTTTATACATAAGTGATTTTGATACAACGGTATACACAATGATAGCAATGATGTGATTTACAGTCCCACATGACTATGAAAATTTAGATCCTTTAAGGAAATTGGTTCTTTATGAAAACATTTGATCTTTTGAAAATTCATTCTAGCTTTTACCCTAGATAAGTTTTCTGGAATAACCCTTCACTGGTGTTTACAAAATGTTTTTGTGGGTTTTCTGGGTTTCAGATTTTAAAATTTTAGTTCAAAACTTGCGGTTTTATGTCACCCACTTGCTAACCTTGTATTAGGAAAGCAACACGTCCAGTATACTTGTTCCGTATATTACCTTTCGCTAAACTACCGTCCAGTTGTAAAGGAAAGCGTTGAACAAGCAACTGTTAAGGCAATGTCCCGTGACATGCTTTTGATTATGGTCTATAACGCGTCGGATGCAATTACTATCCTTTGTAGGAGCAATAGTAAAGATCACCCTTTAGTTTTTCAGTCTGGCACAAGGTCCTAACTTCGACCATGCTATGAAACCACCGTTCTTACGGTTGACACCCGATTTTGGTTCAGGTGACCTAATGAATTCCAGGTGAATTCCTAGGATTTTACGTTCAATGGTAATGAACGTATTAAAAATGGGTTTTCAGAAAACAAATCGGTTTGTAATTTTGATCAAAATATTTTCTCGTTCAAGCTCGAGTTTAGATATCATTGAATTCCATGAGTTTGTAATTCTCAATCTTTAAAGTCAATCTCAAGGATTGAGTAATATCAGGCTTAAAAGTTAATTTTTAATCTTTAAGGAGATTATCCTTTCTGGGGCTCTGATTCATTAGTCTTATTAAGCTAATTTGCACGGCGTCATCCCCATTTTACGAGACAGATCCTCTCATGGTTAGGATAAGTCTGACCACTTGGCGACCCTATTTGATGTTGAGGTCCGTGGATTTCCTGCTGATTTTAGAGATGACTTTTCTAGATTTTTCGTCAACCTACAGCTGGTTTGGACGACAACTTCCTGACCTAAATCAAGAAGCGCGTGTCTTTTTCGGAAGACTTTACTTCCTTTTAATGATGGAATTGATTCATCGTGTAGATCTATCTATTCTTCCATTTTATATTACAATTTACCGGGTAAAACAGTTAATTTTGTCCAAAACAAAAGCACCTCCAATAACTTTACAGAAACATGTGATAGATAGTTTTTAATTGAATAACTTGGTACATTCTCCCCACACTTGGCTTTTATTTATTTGTTTTTCTTTGCCTTTTTATTCTCCTCTATTCTATTTTAAATAAATTCTAACATTTTGGGTTGTTTCTCCATTTATGTTCTCTCCGAGGTAACAATAATTTCGGTAATAAAAACTAGTTTTATTGTTCATAAATATGTATAAACATGATTTCGAATTCATTTTATTGAAAATTTTTCAAATTTTCACAAAATTTGGCAATTAAACTAAGTATAAACTCGAGAGAATTTATAACCCTTCCCCACACTTGAGATCATGCAATGCCCTTATTTGCATGAAATCAGACTATAATTATAAATTCATGAGGGTGATTAGTGTAGAAAAGTGATTAAAAATACCGAGTTTGCAAACATATTATTTTATATCACATTTGATATTTTGCGTCTTGTCGTCAAAATTAGTAGCTTTTGCTGAACTTAATGCCAGTTTTTTAAAGTGTGTTATTTTACCATGTTTTGTACATAATATAAACTACAAACAAATATATACATAATATATTTTTTTATAAAATCTTTATTTATTAAAACAATTTAAATGAATAATTTTTTAAAATTTTGTTTCCTTTTACTTTAGGTAGTTTCGGTATGTTTACCTAGTCCGTCCCTCGACAAAATTTAAAATTTGTCGTTTTTAAAGCGATTGTTTTAAAAACAAATTGGGTTTTTAAATTTTTTTAATTTTTTTTGGTATACTTTAGTTCAATAAAATTAAAAATAATGATAACAAAATTTGTCGCCCCGCCCTCGGGTAAAGCAATTTTGGTTCTATGACATAGTCTTCAACTTACGATGAATTTTAGAAATCATTTTTTAAACTTAATGAAATAAAGTAATTTTTAGTTTTTAAAATCACACAAAAATTAAATTTAAAAATGCATATAAATTTAATACAAAACCTACAAAAATTCAGAATGGGGGGAGAAAACTAGTTCTTTAGTGTCTGCTAGTGGAAAAGACCAATCGGATTCCATTCTCGGAACTACACGAGAATAGAACAACTAACTCTAGACAACATTTTCTTCTTAGAACTTTTGAATCTCCCCACACTTAAGTAGCTGTGGTGTCGAATTTTTGATTAACTTCATTGTCAATTTCTTTTGGACCATAATCAACTTGCATATCTGTGACTTTTGCTTTAAGCCATTGGTCGGATTCCTGTGTAACATCCACAAATTCAACTAGTTTCGCCTTTTCTTTAGGCGATAGATTGGATACTAACCGGTTACATAACTTAAAGTTTTCCTTGGTTCTAGCATCGCGAATCCGTTTAATAAGTTTCTTCATTGAACTGTTAATAACGGGGTCATTTAATTTCACATTTGTTAGCAGGTCATCATTAGGTGTTACTTCATCTTCCCCACACTTAGGCGTTTTATTATTGTTAAGCACTACCATTGGAGTTAGTAAAACAATATGGTTCTTACCAATCGTTTTTATCGGTTCAACGATTTTAGTTGGTGGAGATTTAGACTTTCGACTCGCAAAGGTGATCGATTTTTCACCATCACTAAGTGTCATTCTACCCTCTCTTACATCAAATAACGCCCCGGTAGACACTAAGAATGGTCGACCTAAAATTAAAGGAATGTTTGGGTCCTCTTCTAAGTCAATGACAATAAATTCGACTAAAAAGGTTAAATTACCCACTTGAACGGGTAGGTTGTCAGCAATTCCAACTGGGTGCCAAATGGTTTGATCAAAGAGTCGAACACTCATCTCTATTGGACTTAACTCACCTACTCCTAATCTCTTATATAATGAAAGAGGCATAACACTTATACTCGCACCTAAATCTGCTAGTGCATCATACATGACACAATCACTAAGTAGACAAGGAACAATAAATTCACCCGGATCACCCACCCTGGGTGGAGGTTTTGGTGGAACTGTCTTCACCGGGTTTATCTTTACGGTTTTTGTTTCTTGTACTTTCTTATTCTTCTTCTTCTTTCTAGAGGTATCATAAACTTTATTACCTATTACTTGCTCATACTCAACTCCTTTTCTTGGAAACGGGATGGGTGGTCTGTATGGTGCCACTACTGGCTTTACATATTCAGGTAGTGGTGGTGGCATTGTAATTTCTTCATTGTTACTCACATCTAAAACCTTCCCATCTTCTGATTCTGGTTTTTCAGAATTCGTTGATACCATATTAACATTCTCATTCCGAGGATTTACTTCAGTATCACTCGGTAGCTTTCCTTGTTCCCTCTCACTCATCATGCTAGCAAGAGTACCTACGTATTTTTCTAGATTCAAAATGGAAGCTTGTTGAGTTCTTAATGACTGATCAAACCTCTCATTTGTTTGGGTTTGAGATGTTATAAATTGTGTTTGAGATTCCATTAGCTTTGCCATCATTTCTTCTGGATTTGACTTTTTCTCTTCGGTTTGTTGTGGTGGTTTATACAAGCCAGGTCTTTGTTGATTGAAAGTGTTGTTTTGAGTTAGTTGGTTATTCGGACCTTGTTAGTTATACGAGTTATTGTTGGTCCATTTCGATTGTAAAGAATGTTTTGATTTCGATTGAAGTTTGGCCTTGGCGGTTGATAATTATTTTAATAATTATTTCCCGGCCTTTGGTTCATGTAGGAAACATTCTCACGTTGTTCCATCGTTTGTTCAATGTGACAATCTTTTGTTAAGTGTGGTCCACCGCATTGCTCACAACTGATTCGTATTGCGTGAATATCTTTATTCATCTTTTCCATTCGTCTCTCGAAAGCATCTATTTTTGCCGAAACGGAATCAAAGTCATGGCTAGAATCGGCTCTAGCCGCTTTAGATGAACGAAAAATATCTTTTTCCTGGTGCCACTCATGTGAGTGGGAGGCTGTATTATCAATTATCTTGTGAGCATCAGTTGCGGTTTTTTTCATAATGGAACCACCAGCTGCTATATCGATGTCTTTTCGTGTAGCAATGTCGATACCTTGGTAGAATATTTGTACTATTTGATAAGTGTCTAAACCGTGTTGAGGACATCCTCTCAACAACTTTCTAAATCTTGTCCACGCCTCATATAGAGTTTCATTTGGCTTCTGTGTGAACGTAACAATTTCTCCATGAAGTCTCACGGCTTTAGATGCCGGAAAAAATCTTTTAAGAAATTTCTCAACTAAAACATCCCATGTGTCAATCGCCCCTTCAGGTAACGATTCTAACCAATCTTTGGCTTCTCCCTTTAAAGTCCAGGGAAATAACATGAGATAAATCTGTTCATCCTCAACTTCTCTGATTTTGAATAGAGTACAAATCCTATTAAAGGTTCGAAGATGTTCGTTTGGATCTTCTTTTGGCGTACCACTATATTGTCATTAATTAGTTACCATGTGTAGGATTTGTCCCTTGATTTCATAATCTGGCGCATTAATGTCTGGCTTAATAATGGCGTGACCTTGGCCAGTGCGTGTGGCTCTCATTCGGTCTTCCATACTTAGAGGTTCTGTTACTTCCATAATTGAATTTGTTGAATCTGAATCACTAGAGGATTCTGATTTAATGGTTTCTTCCTCGATAATCTCTGGTTGAATGATTTGTGGGACATGATGAATGATTAGTGGTTCAGGATCTCTGAATTGTCCTTGAATATCCTCCGAGTTTTCAATTTTGAAGTTGGGTTCAAAATATGGATTATCGAAAATTTGAATTGGAGTACTTGTTTGATTTGATGATGATTCTAAAGAAAAATCAACAGCGACAATATTGGCTAGATGTCTTGATCGAGTTACAGGTGGTGAACGTATGAAAGGTGGTGAACGTTTTGCTCGGTGCATTCACTGAATATCCTATTAGTTATAAAAGATAAAAATTATATAAGTTATCAAATTAATAGACTTTTCTGATTTTGCCCACGTTTCGAATAGCCAATAGATACAGCAGGTAGCCAGGACCCTTTAAATCGGAAGCCCACAACTCGCCACTAATAAATCCAACTATTACTACGAACCAGAAAATTTTGGATGTCTATCAATTTAACCGCTTAAAATAATTTTTCGTTTTGAAATTTTAGAGAAGAAATAGAAAATTCTATGTCCTAAAAACTAGAGCATCGAGAAATAAGAAAGAAAAATAGCGCGTCGTAAAACGTCGAAAAATAAAAAGTCGAAAAACAATAATAAGAAGGTAGAGCGTCGGAACTTAAAAGTCTAAAAACTAAATCTAAAAAGTTGCGCCTAAAGGTATTAAAGCTGAAAAGGAATTCTATATCCAAAACGGCAATAACTTAAAAAATACTAAAATATATAAACGGCGTCGCAAAATTCTTAAGCGTCTAAATATTAATCTAAAGAAAAAGCACTTAAGGGATTTTACGGCAAAGCCTAAAAATTTAGAAATAAAAATAACTACGGCAAAAACTATAGCTTAAACTAATTAAGAACGATAAATATACAATTTACGAATAAACGATTAAAAAGATACGAAATATAAAAAGATATAAAAAGTGATAAAATTACTTTATTTTTATAAAAATATTATTTTTATATTTATTTTATAAAAATATTATTTTTATATTTATTTTATAAAAGTATTAATTTATATAATTAATAATAATATTAAAACTTAATATTACTAAATAAAAATTAATACTAAATTTAAAAACTAATTAATTAATTAAAACCTATTTAGGGTTAATTAATAAATATAATTAATAATAAAACCCTACTGCGTAATAATTAATGGGATCAGGCCTGTCAGACAGCCTCATGCGATCGCATGAGTTTTATGTGGCTGGGCCATGCGATCGCATGGCTTCGGATACCAGGCCAGGTCTTGGGATGCTACAGTACCAGGCCCGGATACTTATTTATATTTATATTTTTTTTTCTGTTTTTAATTTAAATAAAATATTTATATAAATAAAACTTATATTTAAAAACTAAAATAGAAAAATAAAAATACTTTATAATTTTAAACAAACTCTTAGAAATATATATATTTTGTTTTTCTTTTTATATTTTTGTATTTAAAACGTATTTTTATAAAAAGAAATTAAAACTTAATAAATTTTTTTTATAGAGTTTCGCTTCGGCGTTAAGTCTCCCCGGCAGCGGCGCCAAAAACTTGATGTTATGCGAGGTGTATACGAAATAGTTATATTTTTACTACGAAATACTACGAAATATTACACAAGTTTTATTAATTTACGGATGTGATATACCTAAACCTTGCTACAACACTTATAGGCAGTGTACCTAATCGTAGAGTAGTGTAGTTTTTAGTAAGTCCGGTTCGTTCCACAGAGAGCTAGCTGAGTTTAACGCTATATTTTTAACAACTATATTTATATAAAATATATATAATTATATATAGTAATATTATTATAAAAGGGGGTTTTTTACCGTTTAATGACCGGTTTGTCAATTTTATATTTTAAGCGTAAAGATAAATGACGATAATATAAATGACAGAATTTAAATTGCGATAAAGTAAATTGCAGTAATTAAAATGACAGTAAATAAAGGTACGATGAAATATGAAATAAAACAATTATGCTTATTTAAACTTCCGTAACCATGATGTTTGACGTTTTGATTTTAATTAATTGTTACCCGAGTTAATTGTCATTTGTCCTGGTTTATTTGATACCTACTTGGTTTTTTTCCATAATAGTCCATGGGTCATAATTATAAAATGCTCGTCAAATTAACCTTATTTCCGAAGTCAAATATTCCAACTAATTAGGGATTCGAACTGTAACATGATTTTAATACTTTTTTTAATGATTACACCAGGTTATCGACTGCGTGTAATCCAAGGTTTTATTAGTTTGTTAACAATTACATCAATTATCCTTGTATGTAATCCACCCCTGTTTTAATGAGATATGAATATTAATTTACCCACTTGATCATAATGAATAATCAATTACCCAACCCGAATAATTAATTAAATGATCGTAAACGATGTCGTATAAACGTCACTAAATAGGACATTCGTAATCAATTTAATAATTATTAGTTTAACTAATTTGAAGATAGGTTCGACAGGTTCTAATGAGTTGTCGTTCAATTAGACAATACCCCCTACCTATTAATAGTCAATAGTCCAATGTCCACAAGTGTCGGTCTTTTGTCCAAACCTTAATTATGGTACAAAATCCAATAACTCCGTCTTAATATTTTAGTCCAACATCACGATTACTTCGGCTCAAATAAGCATAATAATAATAACTTAGTTACTGTGATGATCCGGAAATTTTTGACCAAATTTAAACTTAATCTTTGTATGAGTAACATTTTCGACAAGAATAAACAAAGTCTGTAAAACTGAATCTCAAAATTTTTGAACTATTTTCATATATTCAAATACCTTTCGGTTATTCTCGACGATTCGCGAACAATTATATGCATATATATATATATATATATATATATATATATATATATATATATATATATATATATATATATATATATATATATATATATATATATATATATATATATATATATATATATATATATATATATATATATATATATATATATACTATAACTTGAAAACGTAACAATGTATTAATTTTTTTGATACCGTACATTAAACTTATTGGTTTAAATATTTATTTGAATATATATGATAAGTTGGAATATTAATTGTATGAATAACTTACGACGTATATTTAAAACGTGTTTATGAATGTTGAAAATATATATTAACTTGGTCATAAAAAGATTTGTTATTATATATATATATATATATATATATATATATATATATATATATATATATATATATATTAGCAAATAGCGAGACAATGATTTATAGAAGTAAATGACCAAAACACTCGAAAGTTTAAGATACACTTTGAATGATATAGTTTATTGATAATTTAAGACTATATTTTGACAAAAGTACGAGTCAAAAAACGTAAATTGCGAGTTTTCTAAGCGTACGAAAATGCGTTCGAGAAACCGGAACCGGGACATAAGTCGAGTGACAACGTACGAGTCATCGGAACGAAAATTACAAGTCAACTATGCACATGAATTTAATATAATATATAATTAATTATTTAAATTATATATATTATATATATATTATATTTAATTATGTCAACAAACAAGAAAACAAAAAATATGTGAGCTGGATCTGACGGCCATGCGATCGCATGAGAAATAGGCATAAAACCCATGCCATCGCATGGGCATCAAAATCAGGAATTATAGCTATAAATACCAGGTTTCTTGCGCATGTTTTTTTACACATATTACTCCTAAGTATTTATTTATTTATTCATTTATTATTATTATTATTATTATTATTATTATTATTATATTATTAAGATTATTAAGATTATTATTATTATTATTAATCTTCATATTTTTAGTAATATTATACATAAAATATTACGACGAGGTCATGAGCGTGTCACTTTCAAAACAAGCTTCAAACGGGATAGAACTAAGGAAATTATGGGTTATAGCTATGGAGGTTATGGGTAATGTTCATGGGTATTGTTCGCAAGTCAAACCTATTATTTATCATCTCTGTTGCGTCTACGTACTTTCCTGCAATATTGAATCTCAATATTGATACGTGAGCATTCATATCTTATCTTTTATATATTAATAGTGTATACATGTCTAGTGCTCGAGTATATATTTATACATGCTTGTATGCTAAATTTTGTCATTAAACAGTTTATAATGAATCACGAATTAAATACATATATTACTGGTAAAAGGTATATGATATACATGTTTTCAGAAAGCTGGCGAAAAATCAATAACTTTTCATTTAGAAATTGCGTAATTTCGATGAACGAATCAAAAGATATGGTCAACTGAATTATAATTGACGTTAATTGGAATTGCTTTTGAATCTGCAATTAATATTTAAACAACCTGTTTATGAGATTGATAAAATACTACTAGCCAAGTAAATGAATCCTTATATAAGGCACGTCTCGTTTTGTTGAACAATTGTCAAAATTGACTTTTTAAAATGACTTTTGATAACTTTTGTATGTCGATCTCGAGCATTTGGATTGTGATACACTATAACCCAACCTAGTTTATTAGACATGTATTGACCAACATATGTTCTCTAGGTTGAGATCTACTGTTAATCTTGCATTCCGAGTTACGGTCACTTTTTGATGAATGACCTTATGTGCTGCTAAGGTGAGTTTCATTTGCTCCCTTTTTAATTGCTTTTGCAATCTATATTTTTGGGCTGAGAATACATGCACTTTATTTTAAACGCAATGGATACAAGTACATACTAAATTCTACACCGAGTTTGAACCGAAAATCCCTTAGCTTTGGTAACTAGTAACTGCCGGTTATAAGAACTGGTGGGCGCGAGTAGTAGTATATGGATCCATAGGGCTTGATATCCCCGTCTGAGCTAGAGCACTAGCTTTTTAACAGACGTATGCTATTTGAGAAGTGTACACGTTGGTTTGCGTGTATTATTAAGATGATTATACAAAGGGTATAAATTATATATACGTTAAGTTTAGTTACCAGGGTGCTCAATTTCGTAGAATATTTTGATAAACGTTTCGGATGAAACAACTGAAATCTTGTGATCCACCTTTATATACAGATTATGCGAAACACTAAAACTATGAACTCACCAACCTTTGTGTTGACACTTGTTAGCATGTTTATTCTCAGGTTCCCTAGAAGTCTTCCGCTGTTTGCTTATATGTTAGACAAGCTGTGTGCATGGAGTCGTACATGGCATATTTTTCAAGGAAACGTTGCATTCACCAAATCATCACCATGTATCTTATTTTGACTGCATTGTCAATGGAAGTACTATTTTAAACTATTATTTACGGTGATTGTCTATATGTAGAAATCATTAGATGTCGAAAACCTTTGATTTAAATATTCATTTATGGTGTGCCTTTTCAAAAGAATGCAATGTTTACAAAACGTATCATATAGAGGTCAAATACCTCGCAATGAAATCGATGAATGGCGTGTTCGTCCATATGGATTTGGAGCGATCGTCACAGTTACGAGACATTAATATAAAAAGGAAGAACATAGCTTACAGTGACTATTTATCGCGTAGCGTTACCCGGACAGAGTTCCGACTTTAAAACCCGTAAAACATTTCTTACAATAACCCAATTATTATTAATTTAAATTAAAATTATAATTAAAATATAAATATAAATATAAGTTGAGAGATAAGAGAAAGAAAATAGAAAAAGATGTATATAAAATTCGCAGAAAACTGGCGAATTTATAGGATGTGGCCTGCTACCGTAACTCATGCGGTCGCATGAGATTTTAGTGCAAATCTCATGAACTCGCATGGGCTCATGCACTCGCATGAGTTTTATGCCTATTTCCCATGCGATCGCATGGCCGTCAGATCCAGCTCACATATTTTTTTGTTTGCTAGTTTGTCGACGTTATTTAATATAATATATAATATATAAATAATTTATATAATTATTTAAATATTATATTATATTCTTGTGCATAGTTGACTTATAATTTTAGCTCCGTTGCGTCGCGCGTTGATATTTGGCTCAGGTCCCGGTTTCAGATTTTCGAACGTCCTTGCGTACTATTTAATATCTTGTACTTTGCGTTTTACGGCTTGTACTCTTATCATTTTTGGAAGTTTCTCATCAATAAATTGAACCACTTGAATTATATCTTATACATTTGAGCTTTTTGGTCATTTGCGTCTTCAAATCGTCGTTTTCTTCTTTTGTCTACGCACTTATTTATTTAAACGAATATTACATAAAAATAGAATAATTACAATTAAAAGCATTACATATTGGAAGGATATTGTGCCTAAATATATGTTCATTTGGAGCACTATCAGTCTAAACCCTTCAAAATTCTTGAAAACATCTCAACTAAGGAACAATCGAGAGAATGAACCAATCACACGATACATACGAAGAATATATGCATATAGATATGCATTCGGAGGACACTTGAACCTAAGCAAAGGTTCAATACGTATCCGTGTCAGATCCTTTAGCATTATTATTACCAAAAATAACTTTACAATCCCTTTTCAAAATAGCGAATTTTATCACAGCTCTAAAAAGACAACTTCGACTTTTCATCCGGAGTAGCCTTATTATAACCTTGATATATACGTTATTTTTTCGCCATCGTTACTGGGGAACCTTTTATATTCCACCACATTAGTAGTAAGCTTACCATCAACTTTATTGCTCTTTGACTTAAATCTCTCTAAAAGATCACTATAAAACCTTGTCATGTACCCATCTACATCTTGTAACAATAATTGTCATACCAAACCCCAGGAAGCATCAATAATTATTCTTGAATCTCACATCATTTCTGCATATACATATAACATTATTTCCTGGAATTATAATTCTAAAATCCGGAATAGCACTTCAGCCTACGAATCAGAACTATGAAGTTTTGAAAAAACTGAATGAAGCGGCAGAAACTGTAGACAACCGTAACAGTCAAAAGTTGATGATAAAGAATATTGTGTTAGCAAAGCACAGAAAAAGAGAAGGTTTGGAACTGGAAAACGGATTGAGCAAACCCTGAAGGAGGCTGTGGACAAATCACACGGACGAAATCTACCTTCAAAGAATCCAAATGATTCGGTGTCTGCTAAAATCCTTAGCAAATACCTTGCTCCTTACTCTAAAACCCTTGCGGACAATATTCTTCATCATCCTCTTATCTTAAATATTCTAAGATATCATCGTATCTTCCATTATAAATATCCTTCATATTTCTGAAGATATTTTCATAACCATTCTTATCTGAAATCATTTATTCCTTCGCGTTATCTGTATCACATCATAAAGAAAACTGTTTTAGTTTCTAAATATCTGAAACCTCTGAGTGTAAAGTATGAATGTTTTGAAGTAATGTTGGGAACTGAAGCATGAGTTAGTATAATATAATAACACTTGATCAACGTGATTATATTACAGTAAGTCATGTTGAGTTTCTAAATGGAACGTAATGATTCACAGACCATAACATCATCATGTGCCATGTTACATGACTCTTACATTCAATCTAATCTCTAAACATATCAAGAACATATTCTATTGATAGTTCTATCTTTTCCTTTGGATTCTGGTAATTTCACAAGTCAAATTGTGCTATTACAATTTCTCTCTTAAAGCATTAGCTATGTTCATTCCGAATTTCATATCTATGAATTCTAGACCATTATTCGCTTGACTTGAAGTCGGGAAAAGAAGACGGAAGCATGAAACTCCAAAATATAAGAAAAAATATAAGCACGAAGACAACGCAGAAATTACAAACCGTGAATATCGATGCGTATAGCAATATAAAGATACGGGAAAACTAAGAACACTATAAATCTAAGAGCATAGTAGAAATTAACGGATTCCTCCGGTGGAAGATGAAAAAGAAGAATGACAGATGTGATAGTCAAGAATACATCAAGAATTAAAACTGGATGGAGCATATTGACGAATGTTTTGGAAGCACGAAGAAAGGAAGAAAGTATAAAAAATGGGAGATGTGGAAATAAGGAAACGTAGGAGGTTGATTTATAGTAAAATATCCAACAGAGAAATCGAGACAGATTATTGCATTAAATCAAAGAGGATCATAATTTCCTTAATCGCCGAAGAATAAAATCTTATATAGATTACAAAGATTTTCTTTAATCCGGAGATCAACCGTGATGACGTCAAAAGATAAGACGAATCCCTATTTTCTCATTTCACTCTTTTACGATAGCTTCACTCATACGTTTCGAGTAATCGAATTATTTTATCCATATTTCTCAATCATGATAAAACCCTATGAATCAACTTATATTCGTCATAATAACATTCTTATTGTTAGCCATGACAACCTCGATCAAATTTCGGGACGAAATTTCTTTAACAGGTAGGTACTGTGACGACCCGAAAATTTTCGACCAAATTCAAACTTAATCTTTATATAATTCTGACTTGATAAGCAATGAACTTTAATAAATCTTGAACCTCTGAAAAGAGTTTTACACAAGCTTTTGGTCACTCTTTTATTCCGACGATTCACGAATGTCATAACTTGATTTAATTGTTTAATTATTATGTATATATATGGATTTATATATATTTAACTTGAAAATATGATAATTAAATATCTCATTAAGTATATTAACAAATTATTATATATATATTTTCATACTACTAATTTAAAGAGTTTTCAAACAATATATATATTACTATTTAAACGACGTAATTAACTTATGTTAAAATGTATTTACATATAATGTATTACGAGTGTAAATACATCCTTAAAATTATTGAATACACTTTATAATATACCAATATATATAAAGGATAGCTATACTCATATTTCCGTTCAATTTTCTCAAGAATTCTACTCGCATTCATACGGTATTTTTACCCGTATTATACACAGCTTCTAGAAGTATTTACTATTGGTATATACCAATAGAAATATGAAATTATTTGTGTAATATGTCATCCATGACCTAATCAATTTAATATGTCATGCATGACTTAATACAATTTAACTTACCTTAGATATTTTCACTAAAAGCCAAAATTATAAGCTTATAAATAAAGACCATTTTTACTCATTTTTACTCCACATTTTCTTAAACTAAAAACACACACTTGAATGCTCTCATATCATACTTTAATCTCAAAAACTTTTCTCTTCATAATCAAGGTAAAATACTTCTCAAATTCCTTGTTCAATTCCTTGTATAGTTGCTATCTTATTATACTTATAAAACTTGTAAAAACTAGAACTTGTTTTGGTGAACACCAAGCTTGTTTGAAAAACTAATCTAATCTTTCTAACTTAACTCTAATAACACTTATTTATACATATTATGATGTTATATTAATTTATTATAAGAACTTATAACTTGTACATATGAAGAACACCTTGAAACTTAACATATATCCTTTAATTTCCATTCGGTAAAAAGCGGGCTGTTTTGGGTTGGGAATTAAAAACCTATCTTAGACTTTGCGTTCGAGGCTAAGACTTTGGAAATATGTTAATATATATAAATAAGACTTCCAGTATTGTTTTCATGATTTTAGAGAAAGTGGAAGTATTTTATCAAAAATCATATATTGGGTGGATGCCGGGATTTTTCCAAATCTGTCCACCGACACAAAAAGAGGGCAAAGCTCTAAAAATTACTACTTGGGATGAACTTTTCGATTTAGTTTTGTAAAATTTACTTCTTAATGAATTCATAGCAATTTGATTCACTTTAAACGGAGTTGTAATGAATATTTGGCGAGTAAAACAAAATCTGCTAAAATTAACGTTGTATGGACGAAATTTATATTATAAAAACTATATTAACCATATCCTTGTTAATTTTTCTATATCCTATATATATTTGGACATTTTATCAGTAGTATAACAAAATATTATAATCTTGGTTAATTCTGTGATTGTATATATGTATAATAATATTCTTGGTACGTCCCAACACAATAAGTATACAATACGTTTTGATAAATCCTAAGACAATACGTACACAATACGTCTTAGTTAATTCTAATACAATACGTATACAATACATCTCTGGGTTGATGCAAATACAATACGTATACAATACGTCGTGGGGTAATTCTAAGATTATATATATATATATATATATATATATATATATATATATATATATATATATATATATATATATATATATATATACACCGATTATTGGACTGTTGGACTTTTCGGACTATTTTGGACTACTAACAAAGGACTACTAACAATGGACTACTAACATAAAATGTTAAAAATTATTATATAAGTATTCTATGAACTTGATTTATTTTATTCATATGTCGTATTATTATCTGAATCATTATTATTGTTATAGGTTCGTGAATCCAAGGATGACGGTCATATTTTTAATAAGTTGAAAACTTATTATTAATATACTTTTACTACTGTGAGTATATAGTCCCATTTTTAAACTCTACAAATATTTTGGGATGAGAATACATGCATTTTATGTTTTACGCCATAGACACAAGTACTTAAAATATATTCTACGTTGAGTTGTATCACTTTGCATATTTTTCCCTAATAGATTGGTAACTAATATTTACATGTTGTAAGAGCATGTAAGCGCGAATCCTATTGATAGATCTATCGGTTTTGACAACCCCAACCGGGCTAGTCGCTCTAGTATTGTAAACGGTTGCATAGTACTTCATTTTTACTACACTTGGTACAGTGTAGGGAGATTTCATAATAAAGAGAATATGCCACATTAATGGTTAAGTATGGTTACCGAAGCGCCCAACAACTTATAGAATACTTTTATACACTTACGAGTGTAC
Source organism: Rutidosis leptorrhynchoides (assembly GCF_046630445.1). Lineage (NCBI taxonomy): Eukaryota > Viridiplantae > Streptophyta > Magnoliopsida > Asterales > Asteraceae > Rutidosis > Rutidosis leptorrhynchoides. Next base: position 577,666,637 of record NC_092336.1, on the reverse strand, counting down.
ATATATTTATAACTATGAAATCTTGTGGTCTATATTTATATCGATGCTAAACCTATATATCTCACCAACTTTTGTGTTGACTGTTTAAGCATGTTTATTCTCAGGTCCTTAAGAAAGTCTTCCGCTGTTGCATTATCTGAGCAAGCTGTGCATGGAGTCTTATGTTTTTGTTTAAATGAAGTGTTGCATTCAATAAAACCTTCATCATGTATTATATTCAACTTTTATGTCATGTGTGTAGTATTTGGAAACCGATGTATTATGGGAATTATTTCTTAAATAATCGCCCACTTATTTAAAACATGCATTATGTATAATAATGGTGTGCTTTTTATGAAACGAATGCAATAATTTCTAAAACGTATCATATAGAGGTCAAATACCTCGCTATGGGACCAATGAATAACGTACTGCATTTATAGTGATATGAACGGCTCGTTTCAAATTTGATTACATCGTACAAATTCTGATTCAATAGTCAGTAACTATAATACTTACATTCACAAGATATATGTATCCGTTCACTAAGGAACAACCATTTGCATACAAATTCAATTATATATATATCCTGATTTTGACATATCAGAATTCAAGTAAAGCTTTAGTAGGTGTTATCTTCCTAAAGATCACTACATTCATGAATTATATTCATTCGTATTTGATAATGCTAAAAACGAACATATAATTCATAGCATTATTCCTCAAGAAAGACAAGCTTTTAGTTGCAATTGTTCTATTTACAAGTGATATTCGTTTAAATAATAAAAGGTGAAGACAAAAGACAGATTCGACGAATTGAAGACGCAAACGACCAAAAAGCTCAAAAGTACAAAAGACAATCAAAAAGGTTCCAATTATTGATAAGAAACGTCTCAAAATTACAAGAGTACAAGATTCAAAACGCAAAGTACAAGATATTAAATTGTACGCAAGGACGTTCGAAAATCTGGAACCGGGACATGAGTCAACTCTCAACGCTCGACGCAACGGACTAAAAATTACAAATCAACTATGCACATAAATATAATATAATATTTAAATAATTCTTATAATTATTTAATATATTATATATATTTATAAATCCGTCGGCAAGAAAGACTCCAAAGTATCTGAGCTGTAATTTCAAACTCCGCGACTCGCGGAGTTTGAAGGCCAAAAAGGCCGCGAGTCGCGGAGCCCCAATTTCAGAAAATCCCTATAAAGCTCGCGCATTCTGATCGTAATCATCATCCATTTTTCTCTTCTCTCCATATATACGATATATTTATATTTATAATTTATATTTTAATTTTAATTTTAATTATAATTCTAATAATAAGGGTATGTTAGCGAATGTTGTAAGGGTGTAAGTCGAAATTCTGTCCGTGTAACGCTACGCTATTTTTAATCATTGTAAGTTATGTTCAACCTTTTTACATTAATGTCTCGTAGCTAAGTTATTATTATGCTTATTTAAAACGAAGTAATCATGATGTTGGGCTAATTACTAAAATTGGGTAATTGGGCTTTGTACCATAATTGAGGTTTGGACAAAAGAACGACACTTGTGGAAATTAGACTATGGGCTATTAATGGGCTTTATATTTGTTTAACTAAATGATAGTTTGTTAATGTTAATATAAAGATTTACAATTGGGCGTCCCTATAAATTACCATATACACTCAATCGGACACGATGGGCGGGGTATTTATATGTACGAATAATCGTTCATTTAACCGGGCACGGGAATGGATTAATAGCCACTAGAATAATTAAAACAGGGGTGAAATTATGTACAAGGACACTTGGTATAATTGATAACAAAATATTAAAACCTTGGGTTACACTCAGTCGACATCCTGGTGTAATTATTAAACAAAGTATTAAAATCTTGTTACAGTTTAAGTCCCCAATTAGTTGGAATATTTAACTTCGGGTATAAGAATAATTTGACGAGGACACTCGCACTTTATATTTATGACTGATGGACTGTTATGGACAAAAACCAGACGGACATATTAAATAATCCAGGACAAAGGACAATTAACCCATGGGCATAAAACTAAAATCAACACGTCAAACATCATGATTACGGAAGTTTAAATAAGCATAATTCTTTTATTTCATATTTAATTTCCGTTATTTTATATTTAATTGCACTTCTAATTATCGCATTTTTATTGTTATTGTATTTAATTGCACTTTTAATTATCGTACTTTTTAATTATCGCAAGTTTATTTTATCGCACTTTTATTATTCGCAATTTCATTATCGTTATTTACTTTATGCTTTAATTTAAGTCTTGTAATTATTTTTAATATTTTACATTTAGTTTTAACTGCGACTAAAGTTTTAAAATCGACAAACCGGTCATTAAACGGTAAAAACCCCCCTTTATAATAATAATATTACTTATATATATATTTGTATTTCTATAAAAGTAAACTAATATAGCGTTAAGCTTTGTTTAAAAAGATTCCCTGTGGAACGAACCGGACTTACTAAAAACTACACTACTGTACGATTAGGTACACTGCCTATAAATGTTGTAGCAAGGTTTAAGTATATCCATTCTATAAATAAATAAATATCTTGTGTAAAATTGTATCGTATTTAATAGTATTTCCTGCTAAAATTTAATAGTATTTTATACCACTCCGCTATCACATCAAGTATTTTTGGCGCCGCTGCCGGGGAGCTTCTTAAACGCCGGAAGCGCAACGCTAATAAAAAAAAAATTATGTATTTTTAAGATTTTTTTAAATATTTAAGTTTTATAAAGTTTCTTTATTTTTATATAAGTTTTATTTACGTATTTTGTTTTTATTTAAAAACATATAAAAAAAATATATATATAAATCTAGTTTTAAGGTTTTTATTTATAAAATTATAAAGAAGTTCTATTTTTATTTAAGTTTTTAATTATAAGTTTTTATTATACATTATAAAACAGAAAAATATAAAAACAGAAAAAAAAAAAAAAAAAAAAATAAAAACGCGTCGAAATTAAAAGCTGTCAGTTGAATTTCTGAACCCCGCGACTCGCGGGGTTTACTGCCTTGAATACCACAACTCGCGGAGAAAACCTGACACGCGACAGAAGCCCTAATCCTGCATTTATTACGGGGTAATTAATTATTATTATTATTATTTAACCCTAATTATTATTATTATTATTATTATTATTAGTTTTATTTTAACTTTTACTTTTTATTTAATTTATGTATTTAGTATTAATTAGTTTAATTAAATTGTAAAATTAATAGTTTTAATAAATAAATAATATAAAAATAATATTTTTATAAAAATTGTAATTTTTACAACTTTTTGTATATTTTTATATTTTGTCCCTTTTTAATTGTTTTAGCGTAATATTTGTATTTTTCGCTCATATTTAGTTTTAAACTTAGTTTTTGCCATAGTTATTTTTACTTCTAGATTTTTAGGCTTTGCCGTAGAATTCCTTAAGTGCTTTTTCTTTAGAATAAGATTTAGGTGCTTTAGAATTTTGTGACGCCTTTTTAAGTTTTAGTTTCTTTTTAAGTTATTTCGATTTGGGATATAGTTTTTCCTGTAAGCTTTAATATTTTTAGACACCTTTTACTATGTATGAATTATCATTCCAATTAGTAATCTCAATTTGCGATTATAATTTTAAGTTAGTTGTAGTAATAAGGTTAGGTTAGTCAAGTATTTTTAAGTTTTATAAGTTTCTTTTATTTTTCCGTCACCTTTTATTTTTCAACCATTTTTCTTTTTCGATCTTTTTCCGACGAACTCTTTTTCTTTCTTATTTCTCGCTATTCTAGTTTTTAGGACATAAATTTTTATTCTACTTCTTATCTAAATTTCTTAAAATTACGAAAATTTATTTTAAGTGGTTAAATTGATAGACATAAAAATTTTCTGGTTCGTAGTAATAGTTGGATTTGTACGTGGACCGGGTTATTGGAGCCAAACAGTCCTCAATTATATTGAGACCAAACGAATCCTGCCCCTCTGCTGCATCTTTTGGCTATTCGAAACGTGGGCAAAATCAGAAAAGTCTATTGATTGGATAACTTATTATAATTTTTCTTTCCTTTTAAAAACTAATAGGATATTCACTGAATGCACCGAGCAAGACGTTCACCACCTTTTGTACGTTCACCACCTATAACTAGATCAAGACATTTAGCAAATATAACCGCCGTTGATTTCTCTTTAGAATCATCATCCAGTCGACCAAGTACTTCAGTTCAAATTTCCGATAATCCATTTTTTGAACCCGACCTCACAATTGAGAATCCGGAGAATATTCAGGAACGGTTCGTAGATCCTGAACCATTAAACTTTCCTCCGGAACCACCAATCATTCAAACAGAGATTGTTGAGGAACGAACCATTAAATCAGAATCCTCTAGTGATTCCGATTCAACAAATTCAATTATGGAGAATCTGGAACCTTTAAGTATGGAAGACCGAATGAGAGCTAAACGCACTGGCCAAGGTCACGCAATTACTCATCCAGACATTAATGCGCCAGATTATGAAATCAAAGGACAAATTCTACACATGGTGACTAATCAATGCCAATTTAGTGGTGCGCCGAAGGAAGATCCAAATGAACATCTAAGTACCTTTAATAGGATCTGCACACTATTTAAAATCCGAGAAGTGGAGGATGAACAGATATATCTCATGTTATTTCCCTGGACTTTAAAGGGAGAAGCCAAAGATTGGTTGGAATCGTTACCTGAAGGGGCGATCGATACATGGGACGTTTTAGTTGAAAAATTTCTTAAACAATTCTTTCCTGCATCTAAAGCCGTAAGACTTCAAGCAGAAATTGTTACGTTCACACAGAAACCAAATGAAACTCTATATGAGGCGTGGACAAGATATGGAAAGTTATTAAGAGGATGTCCGCAACATGGTTTAGACACCTGTCAAATAATACAAATATTCTACCAAGGATGCGACATCACTATAAGGAAAGACATAGATATAGCAGCTGGTGGTTCTATTATGAAGAAAACCGAAACTGATGCTTACAAAATTATTGATAACACTGCTTCCCACTCATATGAGTGGCACCAAGAAAAAGACATCGTTAGATCATCTAAAGCAGCTAGAGCCGATTCTAGCCATGACTTAGATTCCATTTCCGCAAAGATAGATGCTGTGGAAAGACGAATGGAAAAGATGACTAAGGATATTCACTCAATACGAATTAGTTGTGAGCAGTATGGAGGACCACATTTGACAAAAGATTGTCTCAGTATTGAATTAACAATGGAACAAAGAGAGAATATTTCATACATAAACCAAAGGCCTGGAAATAATTATCAGAATAATTATCAACCGCCAAGACCGATTTACAATCAAAACCAGAATTATAACCGAAATATTTCATACAACAACCAACAAGGTCCTAGCAATCAACAAGTATCCAATAATACTTACAATCAGCAAAGACCAAATTTTCAAAACAAACCACCACAACAAACCGATGATAAAAAGCCGAATTTAGAAGATATGATGACGAAGCTAGTTGAAACTCAAACGCAGTTTTTCACATCTCAAAAACAAACCAATGAACAAAATGCTCAAGCATTTAGAAATCAACAAGCTTCTATTCAAAATCTGGAACAAGAAGTAAGTAACCTAGCAAGGTTAATAGGTGAAAGAAAACCGGGAAGTCTACCTAGTGATACAAATGCTAACCCCCGGAATGAAACAGCTAAAGCTATTACCACAAGAAGTGGTACAACACTTAAACCACCTGAAATACCTGTAACTTCTGATGAAGCTATTCCTACTCCACAAGAACCACAACCTGATCAAGATAAGGAAAAAGAACCGGTAGTTGAAAAGGTTAATGAAGATAACACAGTTAAGGATAAACCTTATGTTAAACCATACCAACCACCACTTCCTTACCCGAGTAAAATGAAGAAAGAGAAACTTGAAGCCGAGCAATCCAAATTCTTGGATATGTTTAAACAGATAAATGTAAATCTTCCTTTCATTGATGTGATTTCAGGAATGCCTAGATATGCTAAATTCTTGAAAGATCTAATTTCAAATAGAAAGAAAATGGAAGAACTCTCGGCTGTTACTATGAATGCTAATTGTTCAGCAGTGCTGTTAAATAAGATACCAGAAAAACTATCTGATCCAGGAAGTTTCACAATTCCATGTTTTCTGGGTAGTCTTAGTTCAATAGAAGCATTGGCAGACTTAGGTGCTAGTATAAATCTAATGTCGTATTCACTATACACTAAACTAGACCTTGGAGAATTGAAACCAACCAGAATAAGCATACAACTAGCCGATAGATCAATAAAATATCTTAGAGGGATAATGGAGAACATGCTAGTTAAAGTTGGTACTTTAGTATTTCCAGTAGATTTTGTTGTTTTGGACATGGAAGAAGATTCTCAAGTTCCTCTCATATTAGGAAGACCATTCTTAAACACGGCTAAAGCAATGATAGACGTGTTCGGTAAGAAACTAACCCTAAGTATAGAGGATGAGAGTGTTACCTTTTCAGTTGATAGAGCAATGCAACAACCACAATCTGCCGATGATACATGTTATTATATTCAAACTATAGATGCACATGCAGAATTATTAGAAGAATTTCCAGAATTACAAGGAACAGGAGAATGTTCTTTAGGAGAAGGTAATGAACCAATTGATGAAGCTGAAATGTTAGCTACACTTATAGCTAATGGATATGAACCAACAACAGAAGAAATTCAAATGCTAAAAGAAGAAGACAGATATCGATATAAATCATCAATAGAAGAACCTCCGAAATTAGAATTAAAGCCACTTCCAAACCATTTGGAATACGCTTATTTACATGGTGAATCTGAATTACCTGTAATAATATCGTCTTCTCTTACTGAAAATGAGAAATCACAACTCATTTATGTGTTGAAAGCTCATAAACTAGCCATTGCATGGAAGATTCATGATATTAAAGGAATAAGTCCTTCGTATTGCACACATAAAATCCTTATGGAAGAAGGTCATAAAACGTATGTGCAACGCCAACGAAGACTAAATCCTAATATGCAAGATGTAGTTAAGAAAGAGATTATTAAACTGCTAGATGCAGGTCTAATTTATCCAATCTCTGATAGTCCATGGGTAAGCCCAGTTCAATGCGTACCTAAGAAGGGTGGCATGACTGTCATTATAAATGAGAAAAATGAGCTTATTCCTACTAGAACCGTAACAGGATGGCGTGTATGTATTGACTATAGAAAATTAAATGACGCCACCAGAAAAGATCACTTTCCCTTACCTTTCATTGATCAAATGTTGGAAAGATTAGCCGTAAATAGTTACTATTGTTTCCTAGATGGATTTTCCGGATATTTTCAAATTCCAATAGCACCCGAAGATCAAGAGAAAACCACATTCACGTGCCCTTATGGTACTTTTGCTTACAAACGCATGCCATTTGGACTTTGCAACGCCCCTGCAACCTTTCAAAGGTGCATGATGGCGATTTTTCACGACATGATAGAAGAATGCATGGAAGTTTTCATGGATGACTTTTCAGTCTTCGGTGATACATTTGAATCATGTCTAGCTAATCTTGAACGAATGCTAATTAGATGCGAACAATTAAATCTAGTACTTAATTGGGAGAAATGCCATTTCATGGTTAAAGAAGGCATCGTTCTTGGACATAAAATTTCAAAAGAAGGAATTGAAGTGGATAGAGCTAAAGTAGATGTAATTGCTAAACTTCCACATCCCACCAATGTTAGAGGAGTTAGGAGTTTTCTAGGGCATGCCGGTTTTTACCGACGTTTCATAAAAGATTTTTCTAAAATTGCCACTCCTATGAATAAACTCCTAGAAAAGGATGCTCCATTCATCTTTTCAGATGAGTGTATCAAATCTTTTAATATTCTTAAATAGAAACTCACTAATGCACCGATCATGATAACACCAAATTGGAATCTACCATTTGAACTAATGTGCGATGCAAGTGATTTTGCAATGGGAGCCGTTTTAGGACAAAGGATTGAAAAACGATTTCAACCTATATATTATGCTAGTAAGACGTTACAAGAAGCACAAACAAACTATACAACTACTGAAAAAGAACTCCTTGCTATTGTCTTTACTTTTGAAAAATTTCGATCATATCTCGTTCTAGCAAAAACGGTGGTCTATACCGACCATTCTGCTCTTAGATACTTATTTTCAAAACAAGATGCTAAACCAATATTAATCCGTTGGATCTTACTCTTACAAGAGTTTGATATTGAAATCCGAGATAAAAGAGGAGCAGAAAATCTCGCCGCTGATCATCTTTCTCGTCTTGAAAATCCCGAATTAGAAGTTCTAAATGAATCGGCAATACAAGACAACTTTCCTGATGAATATCTATTGAAGATAGATTATAAAGAAATTCCATGGTTTGCAGACTATGCAAATTATTTAGTATGTGGATTCCTTGAAAAAGGATTATCGTACCAAAGACGAAAGAAATTTTTCAGTGATATAAAACACTATTTTTGGGAAGATCCACATCTGTTTAAAAGTTGTCCCGATGGAATAATACGCCGATGTGTATTTGGAAATGAAGCTAGTAAAATATTAAACCATTGTCACACAGGACCAACAGGAGGGCATTATGGGCCTCAACTAACAGCAAGAAAAGTTTATGATGCTGGATTCTATTGGCCTACAATTTACAAAGACGCACACCTTCTTTGCAAATCCTGTGATGCTTGTCAAAGGGCCGGAAAAATAAGTCAACGTGATGAAATGCCACAAAATGTCATCCAAGTATGTGAAGTATTTGACATTTGGGGTATTGACTTTATGGGTCCATTTCCAAAATCTCATAATAATCTATATATACTCGTAGCCATTGATTATGTATCTAAATGGGCGGAAGCATAAGCTCTCCCAACTAACGATGCACGAGTTGTAGTCAACTTTTTAAAACGTCTTTTTGCAAGGTTTGGAACACCGAAAGCTTTGATAAGTGATCGGGGTACTCATTTCTGTAATAATCAACTTGAGAAAGTTCTTAAAAGATATGGAGTAACTCATAAAATCTCCACCGCATATCATCCACAAACAAGTGGACAAGTTGAAAACACCAACCGAGCTTTAAAACGTATTCTAGAGAAAACCATAGGATCAAATCCGAAGGAATGGTCCATTAAATTGGAGGATGCACTCTGGGCTTTTAGAAAAGCCTACAAAACTCCAATTGGAACCACACCTTTTAGACTTGTTTATGGAAAAGCATGTCATCTTCCAGTAGAAATTGAACACAAAGCATTTTGGGCTTTGAAGACATGTAATCTTGATTTACATGAAGCCGGACGTCTACGATTAAGTCAACTAAACGAATTAGAAGAATTAAGACATGAAGCATACGAAAATTCGTTAATCTATAAAGAAAGAACGAAGAAATGGCATGATAAAAGAATCAGAAGTTCAAAAGAATTTAAAGAAGGAGACAGAGTTCTTCTTTTCAATTCACGATTCAAGCTATTTCCTGGAAAATTGAAATCAAGATGGTCTGGACCATTCATAGTCAAAAGAGTTTTCCCATACGGAACGATAGAATTAATAAATTCAAATGGAATTGAATTTAAAGTTAATGGTCACAGAGTTAAACATTACATACATGGTCCGATGGAAGTCGACAGAGAAGTTAATCACAATTTCGACACCACAGCTAACTAAGTGTGGAGAGAATCAAGTCTTTAAAGGATAATATGTATTTCTGTTAGAGTTAGATTGTCTGTTTTCTTGTAGTTCTCGAAAATGGAACCCGAATGGTCTTTCCCTAGCAGACCCTAAAGAATTAGTCTTCTCCCCCCATTCTGAATTTTTATTTTCTTTTAGTAAATGAAGACTGCCTGTGAACTAAACCATGGTCTAATGCTACACGCTTTGATCACTAAACATAATAATGACATACTCCTGAGTGAATTAGTATCAGTAATCAGAGAAAGAATGGACGGAGTTAGAAAAGAATCCAGATGCGAAGATAATAAGTTACAATTTGGTAAAGGAAAATCAAAATCCGCAGCGAAAAGAAGAGCACGACACCTAGAACGATGTCACAAATGCGGAAAATGGTCACATGGAGGTAAATGTTCAAATAATCAAACCTATTCAAACACTGAATTTGTTACTTTATGCAGAGACGGACCGTTCATATGTTTAGAAGAAAAGACACTGAATGCTCGAGGTTACGCCTATGTAGCCAGGGAAAACCAATTAAACCGACTATCTTATGAATGGGATAGATCATATAACTAAGAAATCTATTTCACAGGTATGTCTGTACAGTTTTTATTTTTATTTTTATTTTTAACCTTTTGATAATAAACGCTAATTTGTTCGCTAAAAAGTATTAAATTGGTATTGAATAAAATTAGGTTTGGCGACCGAAATTATTGATATCATTCAAAAATTTATTACATCACTGCGAAATTTAACGTTTATTCTTAAGGTATAAATATCTTTAAACAATCAACCCAAAATATTTCAAAAATTCGTCATGAGTTAAATTAGGTTTTGGAACTGAAATTACTTTACCGAAAAGAGGGGCGCATATTTTTGATAATATTTAATTGATTAAAGTGGGATAAAAAGACAAAAAGATTTTTAATTTTATTTTTACCATGTTTTTAAAATTAAAATTTAAATCTTAAATTAATATTGTAAACTTTGTAAAAACAATATATTTAAAATTGTAAATATTTGAAAAATTAATATAAGTTTGGTGTGAATTTATAATATGAATTTTTAAATTAAGTTTGGTGTGAATTTTTAAAATATGAATTTTTAATTTTATGCATTTCAAATTTTAAGTTTGATTTGAATTTTTAATATTAATTTTGAATTTTATATTTAAGTTGTGTGAATTTAAAAACAAAAATTTACTTTATCTCATTAAGTTAAAAATATGATTTTTAAAATTCGTCGTAAGTTGAAGACTAGGTCTTTGAACCAAAATTGCTTTACCCGAGGGAGGGACGAGAACTTTTATTATCATTATTTTTAATCTTATTGAATTAAAGTATGCCAAAAACATTAAAAAACCCAAAAATCTTAGCTTTTAAAATAATCGCTACAAAAAGACAAATTTTAAAATTTTGTCGAGGGACGGACTAGGACATCGATCCGAAACGACCTCGTCCTAAATAAAAAGGGAAACAAAATTTTAAAATTAAGTACTTAATTGTTTTATAAGTTAATGATTATAAAAAAAAAAAAAAACGAACTCCGCAAGTCGCGGAGTTGAAGGCTTAATTGCTGCGACTCGCGGGAGGACCGGATTACAGAAAAAAATAAAACGAGCTGAAACAGCTCAGTTTCACTCCCCAAAACCGAAAACCTGCGAAATACTCCGAAAAAATACCCAAAAACACCCCCAAAATCACAATTTTTAACCGTTAATCACCAAATCTTTTACTAAAATCATGTTGAGAAGGATGCTATCTAGGAATTACTCAAGAAAAACGGTAAATTTCTACACCTAAACACCATTTAATCCGAAATTTGGTGTTCTTGAGCAATTTTTTTCCCCAATTTGATTTTGATGCTTTTTAGTGTAATTATGCTTAAATTGTTTATGTATTATTCTTGTATAACCTAGATTGATGCTATTTAACATGATTAGAAGCCTTAAACTTCAAATTTTGAGTAATCTAGGGTTTGTGTTCTTGAGCAAATTTGGGGCTTTTTGATATAAACAGGTTATGGCCGATTTTTGTCATGAATTGTTGCTAAATTAAGTAGTGTAACATGTTTAGGTAGTTAAATGATCCAAACTTTGAGCCTAAACATGATTTTGAGAATTAAAGTGGACTTTTTCAAGTCTAAAATTCATGAACTTGATTTTTGAGAGATAATGCCATTTGAAACTTGTTTAATTGCTAGTAATGATTATTTTGACATGTTATTTGAGTTGAATGCTTATGAACTTGGCGAACATTTTCGTATATGCTTATTTGAAAAAGTGTAGATTTGATAAAAATGTGAAAATGAGCTTAAGTTTGATATAAATTGATCATGTCATTGTGATTATTATGATTGATGATTTTGCTGACACTAATGCATATTTGGATGCACAAAAATTGTGTTTGATGTGTTTTGCAGACTGAAAGGGGTGAATCTTCATCACAAGCCCGCAATGCTCCTGCTGAGAATGCGGAACAACAGGAGGTGGATAACTACTACAAGCAGGATATACCTCATCCAGTCATGACCTTTTCTGATATGCACTTGGAAGAGTTGCACCCGAACCTGAGATTTGACAGACTTTGGATAGATTATCCAAAATACCAAAGGGGTTTGCATACTCTTCATTCTAAGGTTGTTGAGGTACCGAGGGTCATAGAATGGGGACCCTTAGAAGCTGTAGAATTGGCCGGGCCAATTAGGGAATTACTTGTACAGAGGTATGGTAATTCTACTTTTAATGACTGGGTACGTTTATTCACCATGCGTAGACCTGTATATAAAGTATGGTGTGAAGAATTGTTATGTAGTATAGAGTTGAATGATCGGGTAGCTAGTTTAACCGATCGTTCTTTTATTAGATTTTTGTTAGGCGGTTTGATGCGCCACATGTCTTTACTGTACATGGCTCAGGCTTTACGTATATATACGCCTGAGGAGTTAGCATCTGTCGATTGTAGAGGGTTGATACTAAACGGTAGAAAGATAGATGAAAATTTTGATACACACGGTGTGTGGAGTCAAATGACAAGCCATCACCGTTTCAAAGGGGGAAATTACTCTTATTTGGATATAGATAGAGCCGAATTAAGAGTGATTCATAGGTTTTTAGCTAATTCGATTACACAAAGAGGTAAGAACAAGGAAAAGGTAAATGAACAGGATTTGTTTTACCATATGTGTATTCGAGACCCACAAAGTGCTGTAAGTATACCGTATTGTGTGGGTTATTATTTATCAGCTATGGTTCGAGGGATGAGACCGCATAGCATAATAGGAGGTGGTATTTTTATTACTTTGATTGGTGAATATCTCGGTGTGGATATAAGTCGGGGGGGATTATTAGTAGAAGAACCAGAACCCCGCGATACTATAGGTTTAAATGTATACCATGGTGCGAAAGTTTTGAAGAGGCGAAATAACGCCGCAGTACCATACCATGGTAGACATCCACAGGTTGAGAGAAACCAACAGCAAGGTAATGTAGGAGGGGGAAATGAGATGCAAGAAATGCAAAGGTTTATAGCTTCTCAGGAATACGAAAATGCTAGACAGAGAGCATTTGAAGATTGGCAAGTTCATCAGAACCAAATCATAGCTCATTGCCAACATATAGGTAGAAACTATATTCCTACACCGAAACCCATCTTCCCTCCCTGGTCTATAGAGATGCAGCCACCGTATCCTACGTATAACCCTGCCGAAGCATTCTATAGCACCTATGGTTATGCATGGAACCCCTATTGGTACCAGTATCATCCCTAGTATACTTAGTTTTTTTTTATTTTTTTTATTTTGTAATTTGTAATGATTGATACGTTTAATACTTTTGTTAATATTGTAATCATTTTTATAATTGTCTAACTTTTATTCTTAGATTTTAATAATTTTTGAATGTGGGGTAATATACCAAACTTCAAAAATATGTATATATGTTTGCAGTTTATCTTATGTACACAACAGGGTAAAACAACGCATTTTCAAAGACTGGCATTAAGTTCAGCAAAAGCAACTAATTTTGACGACAAGATGCAAAATATATGTGAAATAACAACAAGACGGAATGAACAAATGATGTGCACCATTTATCATTCAGCAAACAAACGCCAATATATTTGGAAACTTTGGTAAAAATTTAATCATTTTCACACAAATCACCCTCAATAATTTAAATTATTACTGATTTCTTGCAAATGAGGGCATTGCAAGATCTTAAGTGTGGGAAGGGGTTAAATTCTTTCGGATTTTAAAACTTTTTACTTTATACACTTGGTTACCATTAAAAATACTAGTAAAGCAGTAGTTGTATTAGAATCTAGTGCTCTCTGATAATAAAGAACAGCCCTAGTCTTATATACTGACTACCCAATTCTAGTAAAAATTTTAAAAAAATTTCAATTAAATGAACTTAAAATCATGTTTATACATATTTATGAACGATAAAACTAGGTGTTAACACCGAAATTATTGTTACCTCGGAAAGGACATAAATTGAGAAACAAACCAAAATGTTAAAATTCATTTAAAATGGAATAGAGGACGATAAAAAGGAAAATAAAAGCCAAGTGTGGGAAAATTTACCAAGTTATCTTAAACATATGTCACATATATCTGTAACAAATAATTAAAAATACTTTTGCTTTGGATTAAACTAAACTATTTTACCCGATGAAAGAAAAGAAGAGATGGATCTACACGATGAATCAATTCCATCATTAAAAGGAAGTAAAGTCTTCCGAAAAAGAAACGCGCTTCTTGATTTAGGTCATGAAGTTGTCGTCCAGACCAGCTGTAGGTTGACGAAAAATCTAGAAAAGTCATCACTAAAATCAGCAGGAAATCCACAGACCTCAGCATTAAACAGGGTCGCCAAGTGGTCAGATTTATCCTAACCATGAGAAGGATTTATCTCGTACAATGGGGGGGGGCACCATGCAAATTAGCTGGATAAGACTAATGAATCAGATCCCCAGAAAGGATAATCTCCTTAAAGATTAAAAATCAGCTTTTAAGACTGATATTACTCAATCCTAGAGATTGACCTTAAAGATTGAGAATTCAAACTCATGGAATTCAATGATATCTAAACTCGAGCTTGAACGAGAAAATATTTTGATCAAAAATTACAAACCGATTTGTTTTCTGAAAACCCTATTTTCAATGCGTTCATTACCATTGAACGTAAAATCCTAGGAATTCACCTGGAATTCATTAGGTCACCTGAACTAAAACGGGTGTCAACCGTAAGAACGGTGGTTGCATAGTGGTCAAAGACAGGACCTTGTGCCATACCGAAAAATTATAAGGGTGAGCTTTACTATTGCTCCTACCAAGGATAGTAATTGCGTCCGACACGTTATAGACCATAATTAAAAGCATGTCAGGGGACATTGCCTTAACAGTTGCTTGTTCAACGCTTTCCTTTACAACCGGACGGTAGTTTACCGAAATATACGGGACAAGTGAACTGGACGTGTTACTTTCCAAATACAAGGTTAGCAAGTGGGTGACACAAAACCATAAGTTTTGAGCTAAAATTTTCAAAACTGAAACCCACCAAACCCACAAAAATATTTTGCAAACACCGGTAAAGGGTTATCCTGGAAAACTTATCTAGGGTAAAAACTAGATTTAATTTTCAAAAGATCAAATGTTTTCATAAAGATCCAATTTCCTTAATGGATCTAAATTTTTATAGTCATGTGGGACTGTAAACCATATCGTTACTACCATTGTTTATACCGCCGTATAGAAAATCACTGATGTACAAAGTGTGAAGAATAAAGAAGTGATTCTAGTATTTCAAGACGATATTGCTTGAGGACAAGCAACGCTCAAGTGTGGGAATATTTGATAATGCTAAAAACGAACATATAATTCATAGCATTATTCCTCAAGAAAGACAAGCTTTTAGTTGCAATTGTTCTATTTACAAGTGATATTCGTTTAAATAATAAAAGGTGAAGACAAAAGAAAGATTCGACGAATTGAAGACGCAAACGACCAAAAAGCTCAAAAGTACAAAAGACAATCAAAAAGGTTCCAATTATTGATAAGAAACGTCTTGAAATTACAAGAGTACAAGATTCAAAACGCAAAGTACAAGATATTAAATTGTACGCAAGGACGTTCGAAAATCCGGAACCGGGACATGAGTCAACTCTCAACGCTCGACGCAACGGACTAAAAATTACAAATCAACTATGCACATAAATATAATATAATATTTAAATAATTCTTATAATTATTTAATATATTATATATATTTATAAATCCGTCGGCAAGAAAGACTCCAAAGTATCTGAGCTGTAATTTCAAACTCCACGACTCGCGGAGTTTGAAGGCCAAAAAGGCCGCGAGTCGCGGAGCCCCAATTTCAGAAAATCCCTATAAAGCTCGCGCATTCTGATCGTAATCATCATCCATTTTTCTCTTCTCTCCATATATACGATATATTTATATTTATAATTTATATTTTAATTTTAATTTTAATTATAATTCTAATAATAAGGGTATGTTAGCGAATGTTGTAAGGGTGTAAGTCGAAATTCTGTCCGTGTAACGCTACGCTATTTTTAATCATTGTAAGTTATGTTCAACCTTTTTACATTAATGTCTCGTAGCTAAGTTATTATTATGCTTATTTAAAACGAAGTAATCATGATGTTGGGCTAATTACTAAAATTGGGTAATTGGGCTTTGTACCATAATTGGGGTTTGGACAAAAGAACGACACTTGTGGAAATTAGACTATGGGCTATTAATGGGCTTTATATTTGTTTAACTAAATGATAGTTTGTTAATGTTAATATAAAGATTTACAATTGGGCGTCCCTATAAATTACCATATACACTCAATCGGACACGATGGGCGGGGTATTTATATGTACGAATAATCGTTCATTTAACCGGACACGGGAATGGATTAATAGCCACTAGAATAATTAAAACAGGGGTGAAATTATGTACAAGGACACTTGGTATAATTGATAACAAAATATTAAAACCTTGGGTTACACTCAGTCGACATCCTGGTGTAATTATTAAACAAAGTATTAAAATCTTGTTACAGTTTAAGTCCCCAATTAGTTGGAATATTTAACTTCGGGTATAAGAATAATTTGACGAGGACACTCGCACTTTATATTTATGACTGATGGACTGTTACGGACAAAAACCAGACGGACATATTAAATAATCCAGGACAAAGGACAATTAACCCATGGGCATAAAACTAAAATCAACACGTCAAACATCATGATTACGGAAGTTTAAATAAGCATAATTCTTTTATTTCATATTTAATTTCCGTTATTTTATATTTAATTGCACTTCTAATTATCGCATTTTTATTGTTATTGTATTTAATTGCACTTTTAATTATCGTACTTTTTAATTATCGCAAGTTTATTTTATCGCACTTTTATTATTCGCAATTTCATTATCGTTATTTACTTTATGCTTTAATTTAAGTCTTGTAATTATTTTTAATATTTTACATTTGGTTTTAACTGCGACTAAAGTTTTAAAATCGACAAACCGGTCATTAAACGGTAAAAACCCCCCTTTATAATAATAATATTACTTATATTTATATTTGTATTTCTATAAAAGTAAACTAATATAGCGTTAAGCTTTGTTTAAAAAGATTCCCTGTGGAACGAACCGGACTTACTAAAAACTACACTACTGTACGATTAGGTACACTGCCTATAAGTGTTGTAGCAAGGTTTAAGTATATCCATTTTCTAAATAAATAAATATCTTGTGTAAAATTGTATCGTATTTAATAGTATTTCCTGCTAAAATTTAATAGTATTTTATACCACTCCGCTACCACATCAGTATTCTATGATGAATTATCACATCAAACCACCGAAATTATCATTCATTACTTTTAAAATCAACAACGCCTATTCGTCAACCATTAGATCCGTTGACGATTACAATCAGCGTTTAATCATCTAAAAATAAAATTTCTTGAAACCATCTCGGATTGATAATCAATGATTCAGATTCATTAACCTTGAGAATGCTGACTAAGCAGCAAAAGCTATAGATGGTCTTAATGGCCAAAAGTTTGATAATAAAGAATGGTATAAGCACAGATTTAGAACTGGAAAACGGATTAAGCAAACTATGAAGGAGGCTGTGGACAAATCACAAAGACTAAACCTGCCTTCAAAGAATCCAAATGATTCAGTATCTGCTGAAGTCATTAATGAATACCTTGCTCCTGACTCTAAACCTTTACGGACAAATCTTCTTTATCATCCTTCGATATTAGAAATTCTAAGATATTATCGTATCTTTCGTTATAAATATCCTCTATATTTCTGAAGATATCTTCATAACGATTCTTGTCCGCAATTAATTATCTCTTTGCGATATCTTTATCACATCATAAAAGAAACTGTCTAGTTTCTATATTTTGTAACATATAAGTTTAAATTATAAATGTTTTGAAGAAGTGTTGGGAATTGAAGCATGAGTTAGTATAATATAATGACGTCAAGCCAAAGTGATTATATTACAGTAAGTCATGCTAAATTTTTAATGGAAGATGATGATTCATAGACTTTATAATCATTATTCGCCATGTTACACGACTCTTACATTCTATTTAACCTCTAAACATATCAAGAAAATATTTTTCTTGATGATTCGGTCTTTTTCGGATATTCCGGTAATTTGACAAATCAAATCGTGCTATTACCTTTCCTTTCTACTTTATATATTATGATCATTCGAAACTTCATACCAACGAATTCTGGACCATTACTTGCTTTACAAAAGCATGAAGCTTCGACATATAAGGGAAAATACAAAACCCAATAACAACACCGAAATTACAAACCGTGTATACCAATGCGTATAGCAACATAAAGACACGGGAGAATTGAAAACACTATAACCCCAAGGTAATAGTAGAAGTAAACAGATTCCTCCGGGGGTAGATGAAAAAGAAGAAAGACAGAAGCGATAATCAGAAAAATATCCAGGATAAGAACTGGATGGAGCATTTTCACAATCTTTGGAAATATGAATTAAGGAAGAAAGTATTGGAGTGGTGAAAATAATGAAACGGAAGAAGATAATTTATAGCGAAATTCCAGACACAGCAATCGAGGCAATTTACCGCATTTAATCAAAGAAATCCTAATTTCCTTAATTACCGGAGAATCAAATCTTATAAAGATTTACGAAGATTTTCTTAAATCCCTTGAAATCCGAAAATCAACTTTAACCATGTCAAAAGTTAAGGCGAACATGTAATTTCTGCATTTCAATCTTTTGTGATATCTTCGTTTATACTCTTCCTGTAATCGAATCGTTTCATCCATATTACCCAATGTTGATAAAAACTTTATTTTTCAACTTATATTCATCATTAAAATATTCTTAAACAATGAAGATCTCTATCAAACTTCATGACTATGATTTTCATGAACTCCTCTCTGTTTGTCTGTGTCATACCCCGTCCTAATCCATCTGGACGAAGTCATCAACATCTGGTCCCATTGCGAGGTTTTGACCTAAATATGTCATGAATGACTCCAAGTAATATCTTTAAAATGAGCAAATGCACCGCGGAAGATTTCATTCATACCTGAGAATAAACATGCTTAAAAGTGTCAACCAAAAGGTTGGTGAGTTCATAGGTTTATCATAAACAATCATAAAATTCAGTAATTTTGATAAACCACAAAATTTCAGTTTCATAAATATATGTACACTTAGAAGTGTATAAAAGTATTCTATAAGCTGTAGGCACCCGGTAACAAGCCTTAACGTTCATGTTTTACCCTCTGAAGTACACCAGATCAGGTGTGTTTAAAATAACCTCGAAGTACTAAAGCATCCCATAGTCAGGATGGGGTTTGTCAGGCCCAATAGATCTATCTTTAGGATTCGCGCCTACCGTACATAGACAAGTAGTTTAATGTTACCAAGCTAAGGGTATATTTCTGGTTTAAACCCACGTAGAATTTGTTTTAGTACTTGTGCCTATTTCGTAAAACATTTATAAAACAGCGCATGTATTCTCAGCCCAAAAATATATATTGCAAAAGCAATTAAAAAGGGAGCAAATGAAACTCACCATACTGTATTTTGTAGTAAAAATACATATGACGTCATTTAACAAGTGTAGGGTTGACCTTGGATTCACGAACCAAATAGTAGTAGGCCAACAGTTGGGCCGTGTAACTTGAATCGTCAACCCAGGCTCGTGAAGAACAATTGGACTCGTCATGTATTTGGGCTTCGTGAATTTTATGGGGCAAAATTTGGCCTACTTAGCATTGGGCCTCAACAATACCATGGTAATCCAATAACCTATACAGCCTTAACAACCCAGATTCATCATCATCATCCTATATCTATATCATCCTTCTAACTTCATCAACTAATTCACTATCAATATATGTATCATATCGTCTCAGTATCATGATATCATTCTTAAATCATAATCATATCATCATGCATTATTACCACAATTATCATATCATCTTTAACATAATCAATATTTTATGTACACCACTATCCTTAATCATGATTTCCATCATCGTCTGTTATATCAAGCATCATTATTATCATAATTATTTATCAAGCATCAACTTCATTTATCATTCGCTACTTATCTTCGTTTAACTTGAGACAGAAACGTATTGCTCAGAAATAGGGAAACTTTTGTAATAGGAGTGAATTGGGCTTTTGATCTTGTTTGTGGGCTTGTGATGGCCCAACAGAATGGGAAGGAGTCTCGGTCCAGTAACCTCTCGGCCCATTTAAAGAATCTGAATGGGTTTGATTATACTGGAAACGTTAGATGTCTTGACTTTGAATCACAAGTCCCACTATAATCCTACCTAATCCACTAGGAGCCCACACCGTATTATATTAATCGACCTAGGTAATAAGCACCAAAAAGGGTCGGTTCTTTTTCTTTTTATAAACAAGTGGAGAATATTTAATTGTAATTGTCGGCCAAATAAAGAAAATGGCAGCCTTAATATATCACTTTCAAGTTGTAAAGTCAATTAATCATATCAATCATCTTTTCTATCGTGCTACTTGTTGTAGGTGATGTAAAAATATCAAACGTATATCGGTGATTTTGTGGTGAGTTTAAAGTATAACAGCAGCAGTTTTTAAGGATAAAGAGGGTGATGGTGAGTGAAAACAACCTGCAACAGAACCAGTTCATATGGCTGTATTAGTAGATAAGAATGAGAGAGGAGAAAAGAAAAGAAACGAAGGGTAATGATATGGTTCTGTGGAACGGGAACAGATTTATAAGTTGTAGTTGGGTTCGTTTAACATAATAAAATAGAAGTATAAGTGTAGCTACAGCAGGTTTGTGATGAAAGTAATTGCAGGTCTCATAGTGGTATTTCATTACGGTTTTAATCAGAAAGAAATATAACGACAATAGCAGCGATTAAATAGTGTTGTTGGGTGTTGATTGTAAACGCATTTAGCAGTAGCATGATGATATTGGTTGTTCACGATGAAAAGGAAAATAGCAGGTGGTTTGTTGTGGTTGTTCTCGAGCATGAATACTAGAGAGAGAGTGAGTGGTTTTGGTGATGGTTGTGTTGTGGCTTCGAAACAGAAAGAGATCGTAGCAGGTTCAGTAGAGAGAGAGAGGAGGAAGAGGAAAATAGGTGGTGTTCTTGGTTTGGGTTTAGCAAACGAAACAGAAAACATAAGGGTTTGATTTGAAAACGAAAACATGTAGTCGTTTATCTTGGCTCAAAGATTATTATCAACTCGACAAGGTAGGTTTGTTAGTGATCCTTGAATGATGGTGCTCGGTTGAAAATGAGAAAGGATTGTGGTGATTGTGAGAGGTGATAATGGCAGGGATTAAGGTGATCGATGGGGTTTGGTTTTTGTGTGTTTATCAATATGTATGTAAATATGTGTATATATAAAATGAAAAGAAAAGGGATCATAAAATAATACTGCATGTGCATATTCAATTGATTTTAGAAAGAGGAGTTTTAAGAAGATTTCAAAAACAGTAATATCCACTAACCAATTTTATCAACGTATTAGGTAATTGATTGATTATGTTAGCATGATTTGATCCTAGTTGTTTTGTAGTATCCAATGAATTCGATTTTCAACAATTAGTAAGCAGAAAAACAAAATTTGATAAAGTCGATGGGGATGTGAAACAAAGTTTGACCTTATATATATAATTTTATATGTAATTAATATTAATTAATAATTATATTATTGATAACAATAATTATGATAATACTATTCATAATAATAAAAATACTAATAATAATAATAATAATAATAGAATATAATAATACTAATATTGATAATAATAATAATAATAATAATATCAAATAATACTATTAATAAGAATGGAATCAATCAATAATGATATAATAATAAAAATGATAATTTTTGAATAATAATAATAACTAATAATTTATTTAAATCATAACTAATTTGCAATTTCAATCATCCTTATAATAATTTTTATATTTAAAAATCTTTATTTTGATAACCTTAAAATTATTAGAATTTCATTAGTTATGGTTATAACATTTTTTAATTTTTAGCAACTAAATCACATAATACTTTACAACCAATTGTTCGTGAATCGTCGGGCACAGTCAGAGGGTAATTGGTTATATGAACATAGTTCTGAAATTTTCAAGACTCACAGTACAAACTTTGCTTATCGTGTCGAAATCATATAAAGATTAGGTTTAAATTTGGTCAGAAATTCTCGGGTCGTCACAGTACCTACCCGTTAAAGAAATTTCGTCCCGAAATTTAAGTGAGGTTGTTATGGCTAACAATAAAAATGTTTTTATGACGAATATGAGTTGATAAATATAGTTTTATCATTATTGAGTAATACAGATAAAACAAATCGATTATTCGAAACGTATGAGTGAAGTTATCACAAAAGAGTGAAATGAGGAAAAAAAATTTCGTCATAACTTTTGACGTAGATAGGGTTGATTTCCAAGTTCAAGAGATTCAAAAGAAAATCCTGGAAATCTATGAGATCTGATTCTTCGAGATTTAAGGAAATTAGGATCTCTTTAATTAAATGCGGTGATCTGTTTTGATTGCCCTGTCGGATATTTCACTATAAATCCACCCTCTCCATTTCCTTTATATTTTTGGAGTTTCATCCTTTTGTTTTCTATTCCCGACTTTAAATCATGCGAATAGTGGTCCAGAATTCGTAGGTATGGAGTTTTGAATGAACATGACTGTTGTTCTAAGAGAGAGATTGTATTAGCACGATTTTGATTTGTCAAATTATCATAGTTACTAAGAATAGAGCTATCAAGAATATACTTTCTTGATAAGTTCAAAAGTTAAGCAGAATGAAAGAGTTGTGTAACATGGCACATGATGATGGTATGATCTACTGTGAACCATCATCACGTTTCATTAGAAACTCAGCATGACTTTCTGTAATATAATCACGTTGGCCAAGCGTCATTATATTATACTAACTCATGCTTCAATTTCCAACACTTCTCCACCATTCATTCATAATTTATACTTAAATTTTACAGAAGTTTCCAATATAATGGAATACAGAAAACACGAAGAGGTAGATAATTTTGGACAAGAATATTTATGAAAATATCCTCAGAAATATCGAAGATATTTATGATAATATTTTGGAATTTCTAATATCAAAAGTTGATGAAGAAAAATTTTCCGCAAGATTTTAACATGACTTCGAAACAAGATATTCTCTAAAGATTTCATCGGATCCAGAATTACCTGGATTCTTTGAATATAGGGTTTGGTCCTTGTATTTGTCCTTGGTCTCTTTCATGGTCAGCTCAATCTGTTTTTCAGTACCAAATTTTCTATCGAGCGTTCCTAACACTCCTTTCTTTATCATCAAACTTTTGGCCGTTTAGACCATCTACAAATTTTCTGTTTTCTCTGCATTTAATGCTACGATATCTGAATCATTGGTTATCAATTCGAGGCGGTTTCAGGAGAATTGTATTTTTAGATGATTAAACGCTGATGGTAGTATGGTAGAATATAAAAGGTTCTCTGGTAACAATAAATGAGCACGCATATATATCAAGGTTATAATATGGTTGTTGCGAACGAATAGTCGAAGTTGATTTGCTGGAGCTGTGACAAAATCTGCTACTTTGAAAAGGGATTACCAAATTATTTTGGGTAATAATAACACTAAAGGAATTAGCGCAGCTACGTGTTAAACATTTACTCAGTTTTCGAGTATTTTTCAGGTGCATACTTTATGCATAAATCTTTCCTTCAGTAGACGAAGTGCGGTTGGTTCATCCTATCAATTGAGATGTTTTCAAGAATCATGAAAGGTTTGAACGCAGATTGTAATTGTCAAGATACAAATGAGGTTTAATGATGAAATCAAGTGGCAAACTTGAAGAATTGTTTAGTTTCATATGTTATAATTAATATTTTTATTCATTTTTAATTGTCCAATGTTGATAGTCCAATAATGGGTTTATATATATAATCTTAGAATTACCCAAGACGTATTGTATACGTATTGTCTTTGCATCAACACAGAGACGTATTGTATACGTATTGTCTTAAAATTAACTAAGATGTATTGTGTACGTATTGTCTTAGGATTTATCAAAACGTATTGTATACTTATGGTGTTAGGATATACCAAGAATATTATTATACATATATACAATTCCTTATATACGTATCCCGTTATTTAAAGTGCGTGAAATAAATAACAGAAATTAAATGACGATAAATAAAATTACGATAAATAAATTGCGATAAATAAAAAATGTAATCAATTAACTAGGAACTGTTAGCTAGGAACAGTTAGCGTGGATTCTTAACAATATTCTTCCCATAGTTAAATTGTTTATTTCTAACAAATTTTATTTTGTCCAATGTTTTCTTCATTATGCCACTTGTTGGATTCTTGAGAAATCAAAATCCAAATATGAAATTTTAATGAAAATGGTTATTCTATGGTGAACGGATTCGTATAGCTGTGGATGTAAATAGGATAGTAAATGACTGTTGAATTCATATTCGAAGAATGTACAATGTAACTTATTAATGTGAAATCTAAATATTCCTCGGGTATTACCTACCCATTAAAATATTTTCACCATTAACAGTTTGTACGAAAGAATTTTTAATTACAATCTTTATGAAAATATACTTACATATATATTTTTCTTCAGATGTAATCATAGATTTAATGAGTTAATATAATATTAATCTCATTTGATTTACCATTAGAACTTGAATACATAATCTCTAAAACATTAGAGATTACATAATCGCCATGAAGAACGAAGATAATTGATGAAGAACGATACGTAGAACGATGATAACGATAATTCTACTCACGATGATTCTACTCGAGGTACAGAATGAGATGTTGAGGCATGGATTGTTGATGGTACGGGTGCTGTTACTGATGGTACTGTTGGTGCCGGTGATGTTGCCGAAGCTCGTAAATTTTGCACCATATTCTCCAAATTGATTACTCGAGCGCGAAGTTCGCTGACTTCTTGTATTACCCCGGGATGATTGTCGGTCAGAACGAGTGGATGAATAAGGTTTAGAATTTTAGATAGAATATAATCGTGGCGAGATATTCGGGAAATGAGGGTGAAAATGGTGTTTCGGACTGGTTCACCGGTAAGTATTTCGGGTTCTTCGTCAAGAGGTAAATTCGGTTGGTGAAAAGGATTGCCTTCTTCGCGTCTCCATTGATTAAGTCGACTACGAACCCATCAGATGAATTGGGGATGGCTGATTGGTTGATTCATTCTAGTGACGTTGCTTCCGGAGCTTAGGTGAACATCCATGTCGGAATAGCTGTCGGGTTCCGAAGAACTTGATCTAGTGACGAGTTCCATTTCATAAGATTGAGTAAAGGATTTTTCGATATGAATGATTTTCGACGATCGGATGGTATTCTAATTACAAAGAATATCTATATATATATATATATATATATATATATATATATATATATATATATATATATATATATATATATATATATATATATATAGAACAAAAGATTTCGTAGATTATGGAGGAATTTACAGCATATGTCAGGCAAATCTACAGTAACAGATACGCTAGGATATGAATTATCAGGTACGCTAAGATATGAATTTTGTCTATACACTATTCATGCAATCAATGCAGTAGGATGTGTCTAGACTAAGAATGATAAGTAGGTACTTTTCTAAGGATGATAAGTAGGTAATTTTCGACACGAAATCATAAGCAAAACTTTTGACATGCAGACACGGTCGAAGTCCAGACTCACTAATGCATCTAAGCAACTATCAGTTAGACACACTAATGCAAGACCTGGTTCGCTAAGACCACCGCTCTAATACCACATGTCATACCCCGTCCTAATCCATCTGGATGAAGTCATCAACATCTGGTCCCATTGCGAGGTTCTGACCTAAATATGTCATGAATGACGCCAAGTAATATCTTTAAAATGAGCAAATACACCGCGGAAGATTTCATTCATACCTGAGAATAAACATGCTTAAAAGTGTCAACCAAAAGGTTGGTGAGTTCATAGGTTTATCATAAACAATCATAAAATTCAGTAATTTTGATAGACCACAAGATTTCAGTTTCATAAATATATGTACACTCGCAAGTGTATAAAAGTATTCTATAAGCTGTAGGCACCCGGTAACAAGCCTTAACGTTCATGTTTTACCCTCTGAAGTACACCAGATCAGGTGTGTTTAAAATAACCTCGAAGTACTAAAGCATCCCATAGTCAGGATGGGGTTTGTCAGGCCCAATAGATCTATCTTTAGGATTCGCGCCTACCGTACATAGACAAGTAGTTTAATGTTACCAAGCTAAGGGTATATTTCTGGTTTAAACCCACGTAGAATTTGTTTTAGTACTTGTGCCTATTTCGTAAAACATTTATAAAACAGCGCATGTATTCTCAGCCCAAAAATATATATTGCAAAAACAATTAAAAAGGGAGCAAATGAAACTCACCATACTGTATTTTGTAGTAAAAATACATATGACGTCATTTAACAAGTGTAGGGTTGACCTTAGATTCACGAACCAAATAGTAGTAGGCCAACAGTTGGGCCGTGTAACTTGAATTGTCAACCCAGGCTCGTGAAGAACAATTGGACTCGTCATGTATTTAGGCTTCGTGAATTTTATGGGGCAAAATTTGGCCTACTTAGCATTGGGCCTCAACAATACCATGGTAATCCAATAACCTATACAGCCTTAACAACCCAGATTCATCATCATCATCATCCTATATCTATATCATCCTTCTAACTTCATCAACTAATTCGCTATCAATATATGTATCATATCGTCTCAGTATCATGATATCATTCTTAAATCATAATCATATCATCATGCATTATTACCACAATTATCATATCATCTTTAACATAATCAATATTTTATGTACACCACTATCCTTAATCATGATTTCCATCATCGTCTGTTATATCAAGCATCATTATTATCATAATTATTTATCAAGCATCAACTTCATTTATCATTTGCTACTTATCTTCGTTTAACTTGAGACAGAAGCGTATTGCTCAGAAATAGGGAAACTTTTGTAATAGGAGTGAATTGGGCTTTTGATCTTGTTTGTGGGCTTGTGATGGCCCAACAGAATGGGAAGGAGTCTCGGTCCAGTAACCTCTCGGCCCATTTAAAGAATCTGAATGGTTTTGATTATACTGGAAACGTTAGATGTCTTGACTTTGAATCACAAGTCCCACTATAATCCTACCTAATCCACTAGGAGCCCACACCGTATTATATTAATCGACCTAGGTAATAAGCACCAAAAAGGGTCGGTTCTTTTTCTTTTTATAAACAAGTGGAGAATATCTAATTGTAATTGTCGGCCAAATAAAGAAAATGGCAGCCTTAATATATCACTTTCAAGTTGTAAAGTCAATTAATCATATCAATCATCTTTTCTATCGTGCTACTTGTTGTAGGTGATGTAAAAATATCAAACGTATATCGGTGATTTTGTGGTGAGTTTAAAGTATAACAGCAGCAGTTTTTAAGGATAAAGAGGGTGATGGTGAGTGAAAACAACCTGCAACAGAACCAGTTCATATGGCTGTATTAGTAGATAAGAATGAGAGAGGAGAAAAGAAAAGAAACGAAGGGTAATGATATGGTTCTGTGGAACGGGAACAGATTTATAAGTTGTAGTTGGGTTCGTTTAACATAATAAAATAGAAGTATAAGTGTAGCTGCAGCAGGTTTGTGATGAAAGTAATTGCAGGTCTCATAGTGGTATTTCATTACGGTTTTAATCAGAAAGAAATATAACGACAATAGCAGCGATTAAATAGTGTTGTTGGGTGTTGATTGTAAACGCATTTAGCAGTAGCATGATGATATTGGTTGTTCACGATGAAAAGGAAAATAGCAGGTGGTTTGTTGTGGTTGTTCTCGAGCATGAATACTAGAGAGAGAGTGAGTGGTTTTGGTGATGGTTGTGTTGTGGCTTCGAAACAGAAAGAGATCGTAGCAGGTTCAGTAGAGAGAGAGAGGAGGAAGAGGAAAATAGGTGGTGTTCTTGGTTTGGGTTTAGCAAACGAAACAGAAAACATAAGGGTTTGATTTGAAAACGAAAACATGTAGTCGTTTATCTTGGCTCAAAGATTATTATCAACTCGACAAGGTAGGTTTGTTAGTGATCCTTGAATGATGGTGCTCGGTTGAAAATGAGAAAGGATTGTGGTGATTGTGAGAGGTGATAATGGCAGGGATTAAGGTGATCGATGGGGTTTGGTTTTTGTGTGTTTATCAATATGTATGTAAATATGTGTATATATAAAATGAAAAGAAAAGGGATCATAAAATAATACTGCATGTGCATATTCAATTGCTTTTAGAAAGAGGAGTTTTAAGAAGATTTCAAAAACAGTAATATCCACTAACCAATTTTATCAACGTATTAGGTAATTGATTGATTATGTTAGCATGATTTGATCCTAGTTGTTTTGTAGTATCCAATGAATTCGATTTTCAACAATTAGTAAGCAGAAAAACAAAATTTGATAAAGTCGATGGGGATGTGAAACAAAGTTTGACCTTATATATATAATTTTATATGTAATTAATATTAATTAATAATTATATTATTGATAACAATAATTATGATAATACTATTCATAATAATAAAAATACTAATAATAATAATAATAATAGAATATAATAATACTAATATTGATAATAATAATAATAATAATAATAATATCAAATAATACTATTAATAAGAATGGAATCAATCAATAATGATATAATAATAAAAATGATAATTTTTGAATAATAATAATAACTAATAATTTATTTAAATCATAACTAATTTGCAATTTCAATCATCCTTATAATAATTTTTATATTTAAAAATCTTTATTTTGATAACCTTAAAATTATTAGAATTTCATTAGTTATGGTTATAACATTTTTTAATTTTTAGCAACTAAATCACATAATACTTTACAACCAATTGTTCGTGAATCGTCGGGCACAGTCAGAGGGTAATTGGTTATATGAACATAGTTCCGAAATTTTCAAGACTCACAGTACAAACTTTGCTTATCGTGTCGAAATCATATAAAGATTAGGTTTAAATTTGGTCAGAAATTCTCGGGTCGTCACAGTCTGCCATAATATTGTGGCATAAACGCTCAAAGTTTTAAATGAGCTCAATATTATTCATAACACATTTCATGTGTTCAGTTTACTGAAATGCTCGTATAGCACCATCATTCCTTTTGAGGATAACCTAGTCAAATGACACTCTTGTTAAATCCTTTAGATAACATGCATTAATGATAAAATGCACTTCGTAGAAGAACCTGTAGAAATTATGGTTCGTATGACTTAAACGCTTGAAACAAAACAATATTCTATCCGTTGGAATTCACGAAAGGCCCCGAGTATACCTGGGAACGCGAAGACCAAATAAAGCGTAAATATCCTCGTCTATATATGTACAACGCCGATTGATGGCAACAACTAAATTTCGGGACGAAATTTATTTTAACGGGTAGGTACTATAACAACCCGGAAATTTT
Organism: Rutidosis leptorrhynchoides; assembly: GCF_046630445.1. Classification (NCBI taxonomy): domain Eukaryota; kingdom Viridiplantae; phylum Streptophyta; class Magnoliopsida; order Asterales; family Asteraceae; genus Rutidosis; species Rutidosis leptorrhynchoides. Next base: position 577,636,819 of record NC_092336.1, on the reverse strand, counting down.
TGACAAAATTTAAACCTAACTTTTATGAAATACCAACGATTCATGAACAATTATTTGTAAATAATTACACAATTACTTGATATATTAATATTATTATTAGTAATATCCTTTTTAACAATATATCAATAATTAATATCATTATAATTAATTATAATTAAACTTATCATTTTGTTATCATTTTATCTTTTTAACATCATTATTATTATTTGTTATTATTATTATTATTATTATTATTATTATTTGTAATTATCATTATCAGTGTTATCATTATTATTAATATTATTATTATCTAAATTATTAATATTATCATTTATCATTTATTATTATTATGATTATCAATTATCAATTATCAATATCATTAACATAAATTATATTATTATTATTATTACTAGTATTATTGTTATCATCAATATTATAATTAGTAATAATACTATGATTACTAATATTAACATTAATATTATTCATTCATAAGTATTATTATAAAAATATCATTTATTATAAATGATATTATTATTATTAACATAATTATTAACAAATATCATTATTCTTGTTATTTATATTATTGTTGTATTAAAAGTATTATTATTTTAATAATTATTATTATTATTAGTATTATTATTAAAATACTTATAAATATAAAGAATAAATTTAAATAAATAAAAAATAAAGAAGTCGACCATTACCTAAATTAGGATACCTGCCTTTTAATTTTTTTTATTCAATCAAAATCTACTTTTAATTATTTAATATCTGCTTTTAATTTTTATATAAATCGTGATATATATTTAATTAGCCTACTGGTTTTGTTTTTTATTTTAGTGATCGAGCTGTTAAATTTTTTCTTCTTTAGTGTGCTAGAACGTCGACCCTTTGATTCTTATTTAACTTACCAATTCTAGTTTATTAGGATACCAGCTAACCACATTATCAATTAAAAATTTCAAACACCCTTTACAGCCTTCAAATTAGTCGAATTAAATCAGAAATAGGAAGAACACAGGCCACTGCCCTGTTCTTATCCCATTTTTCAAATTAAACGATTTCGTAATCAATTTCAAATTGTGTTAATGTAGTTCTGTTCTAAATCTTTCATTTAAACTTTCTGGAAAGTTTCAGCTTCCAAATTTTTGTATCGAATTCTAATTTCGAGGTCAAAGTTTCAAAATAAAAAGTCAAACAACGTGTTCTTCATAAAATTCGAACTCGTTTGAAAGTTTCTGGAGAAATTAACAATTTAGAAAGTTTCTAGGAGTCAAATAAAACTTATTTCATGTTGAACTCATGATCTAAAACCTTCTTAAAAATCAAAATCGAATATGGAGTTCATATGGGTCTCGACGTAACAGTTACAACATTTTTTTTTTTCTATTTTAATTAGTTCCAAACACAGCCGTTTGTTTCTGTATCATTTTCAAATCCTAAAACTAAATAATTAACTCATTGAGGGATTGTTTTGGTCTCTGATCGAATAATTAAAGAAGAAGAAGGAAGTGAAACAGAAAACGAGTTATATATATATATATATATATATATATATATATATATATATATATATATATATATATATATATATATATATATATATATATATATATATATATATATATATATATATATATATATATATGGGTTAAATCAGAAAAGCAGAAACAGCTGGGTCGTTTAGATGGTATTCGGGGGAACGAGAGGTCTCGGGTTCGAGTCCCGTCTTGGGCATTTTTTTTAGAAAAGGCTTATAAAGGTAGTTTTCTATTTCTAATTATTATTATTATTATTATTATTATTATTATTATTATTATTATTATTATTATTATTATTATTATTGTTATTATTATTATTATTACCAAAAGTTAACATAGGTATAATTATCATTAGTAGTAGTATTATTATTATTATTAAAAATTATTATCATTATTATAAAAATTAACATTTTTATTAAAAGTATCATTTTAAATAAAAATTATCATTTCTAAGTTTTAATAGTATTACTACTACTATAATTATTATTATGGATATTACAAAAATTATTAATATCATTACTATTGTTAACATATAATATTTTAATTATTATAAGAACTTTTATTTTTACTATTATTATTATTATTATTATTATTATTATTATTATTATTATTATTATTATTATTATTATTATTATTATTACATTATTATGATTATTATCATTTTTACTACTAGTATTATTATTATTACAAAATAATACAACTCTTTATTCATTATCATTATTAATATCATTTTATTAAATAAATACTTAATATATATATATATATATATATATATATATATATATATATATATATATATATATATATACATACTTATATATATATATACTTATATATATATACTTATATATATATATATATATATATATATATATATATATATATATATATATATATATATATATATATATATATATATATATATATAATATATAACATTTTAATTATTATAAGAACTTTTATTTTTACTATTATTATTATTATTATTATTATTATTTCATTACATTATTATGATTATTATCATTTTTACTACTAGTATTATTATTATTACAAAATAATACAACTCTTTATTCATTATCATTATTAATATCATTTTATAAAATAAATACTTATATAATATATATATATATATATATATATATATATATATATATATATATATAGAAATAAACAACAACTGAAATTATATATAAACTTATTCAAATTACGAGTATATGTGTTAATATATATATACTTGATATATGTTCGTGAATCCGAGGACAAATCTGCACTTGTTCAAGTGCCATCATACACGTATTTACTACAAACTATCATATCGTATCGTGAGTTTTCATAGCTCCCTTTATATATATTTTTGGGTTGAGAATACATGCGCAACTTTTATAACTGTTTTACACGTTAGACACAAGTACCAACTATTAAACTATGCTATACCCGGCCATGTCCGACTAAGTCCCTACAATGATATTTTTAATTGCTCGTTAATTGCAAACTTAGTTATTGGGGGTAGGCCTATCGGGAGTAACGTCCCCGATACATTTGACTAAGTCTTTGTATTACTTGATAATAGGGCTGTTAACGAACCGAGCTTTTAACGAGCTACTCGAGTTCGAGCTCGTCTATTTCGAGTTCGAGCCTTAACGAGTTTGAACTCGAATCGAGTTCGAACAACAAATATTGTTCGATTAGTTTCACGAGCCGAGTATGAAAAAGTTAATATTCGACTCGGCTCGCTCGAAAACTCGTTTAATAGTCGAGCGAGTAATCGAACACATATAGCTCGAATCGTTCGAAAACTCGATTAAGAGTCGAACGAGTAATCGAACATACATAGCTCGGATAGTTCGTAAGCTCGTTTATGCTTGGTAGAAAAATAGAATAATGCCCTCTGCAAGACTTGAACTCATGACCTTTTGCATACATTACACATGTGTTTACCACTAAGGCATAAGCTGATTTTGATTTAAGTTTAATATTTTGTACTTAAAAGTAGATAGTACTTCGTATTAATTTAAAATTGATTAATTTAAAAATAAAAAATAAGATAATTTATTTATTACTAATTAATTTAACGAGCAAAAGTCCTCGGTTAGTATACTTTATTTTAATTTATTTTAATATTTGTTTATAGTTTAATTTTATCATATTTTTTTGCTAGGAAAATCTTTATTTTAAGAGACTAACTAATAGAGAAGACTAACAATAGTAAAATGATACGTAGTTGACTAGTTGCACTACTTTGAAAAACATTTTTCGTCAATGAACCGTACTTTTAACGAGCTATTCGATACCACCACCACCACCAATCACCCACCACAACCCACCACCACCATCCACTACCAACACCCAACACCATCAGCCACTACCCATCACCACCCACTACCAGCACCACCTGTCGCCGCCACTACCCACCACCACCAATACCTACCACCCATTACCACAACACCATCAAACACCACCCCCCACCAACTACCACGTGTTACCACCAACACCATCAACACCATCAAACACCACCCCCACCAACTACCACCGATACCTACCACCAGTCCACCACCACAAACCTGCCACCAACACCTAATATCATCAACCACCATACCTACTACCACCACCACCACCTAACAACATCAACCACCACCCATTACCACCACCAACTGCTACCTTTACCCACCACCAACTGCCACCAACACCCAATGCCACCCGCCACCACCACCACGACCATCACCGACACCCACTACTATCACTACCCACTACCACCACCCACTACCACCACTCAACACCATCAACCACCACCACCCAATACCAACCATTTATAATTTTATCTACTGCATATTATTTATTTAATAAAATAATGTCTAATTAAGTCATTTTACATATTAAGTATTATATAATTTAATTTTTTTCAAGCACTCAGATAACTCATTATCTAATTATTGTGATACCAAACACCATTATACTAAATCATGTTTTGATACAACAAATTATTTGAGTCTGATTATTTAAAACGCATAATCAATTTTCAAGACCCAAATCCAAACACCCCTAAGTCAAATTTGTTGCGTGTAAAAAATTACTCAAACAACATCGATTTTGTAAAAATGTGCAGCAAACGGAAAAAAGAGAATATGATCAATAAAGTATTAAAATTAATAAACTGTAAGTAATTTAACAAAAAATCATCAATAACATGAATGAAAAATAATGTATGATTGAGTATAATATTATAGCCCAATAATAATCGAATATTATACAAAATTAATCAATCAAATGAAATAAAGAGAACTCAAGATTCTTCCACCCAAAACAATATTTCATTCTTTTATAACTAAACAATTTAATTTTATTATAGACTCTCCAAATGATACAATGTAATTAACACTAAATCCAATTCACGTACTGAATTGAAATTTCACATTTGAATTATATTAACAAAAAAAGTATTTGCAAGAGATACAGAGAAGAAAAAAATTATGTTAACAATTAAAGATTTAGTTAAAACTTGAAAATTTTGTAAGAAACAAAGAAACTTCATCCCACATTTGATGGAAGAAGAAAGTAAGAAAGGAATACTCAAGTATAAATACAATGCTAAGCAAGCCTATCTTTTTAAAAATTGGAAGTGCATTCTTTAATAGTATGCTCTTGTTCAATATAATTATGTTCTAAGTTTTTAGTTAAGATTTATAATATTATATAACTAGTTTTTAGTTATAAATTAATTAATTATAAGTGTGCATAAACGAATTCGAGTTCGAATTTATTTAAGCTCGAAATTGAGCTCGAGTTCGAGCTTAATTGAGTTCGAGTTTGAGCTAAAACTTATGATAATCAAACTTAACATTTTAAACGAATATTGAATTCGAGTTCGAGCATAGAAAAAATATTCGAGCTCGAACTCGATCAAATAATGAAATTTGTTATCGAGCTCGAGTCGAGTTCGAGCATAGTAAAAATCGAACGAGCCGAGCTCAACTTCTTACTGCTTGTAGTGACCCGAACTTTTCCATGTTTATATATATATTAAATGAAATTGTTATTTACATGATTAAGTGTTTCCAACATGTTAAGCAATCAAACTTGTTAAGACTTGATTAATTGAAATAGGTTTCATATAGACAATTGACCACCCAAGTTGACCGGTGATTCACGAACGTTAAAACTTGTAAAAACTATACGATGACATATATATGGTTATATATATAGTTAACATGATTTTATTATAAGTATGTATCTCATTAGGTATTTTAACAATGAGTTATATACATAAAGATGAGACTATTAATTTAAGAAACTCGAAAACGATATATATAACGATTATCGTTATAACAACGTCTTACTAGGTACATATGAATCATATTAAGATATTGATACACTTGGTTAATTATGTTAAATTATAAGTAAATATATTATTAAGTGTATTAACAATGAAATACATATGTAAAAATAAGACTACTAACTTAATGATTTCGAAACGAGACATATATGTAACGATTATCGTTGTAACGACATTTAACTGTATATATATCATACTAAGATATATAATATATCATAATATCATGATAATATAACAATTTAACATCTCATTTGTTATAATAAATAATGGGTTAACAACATTCAACAAGATCGTTAACCTAAAGGTTTCAAAACAACATTTACATGTAACGACTAACGATGACTTAACGACTCAGTTAAAATGTATATACATGTAGTGTTTTAATATGTATTCATACACTTTTGAAAGACTTCAAGACACTTATCAAAATACTTCTACTTAACAAAAATGCTTACACTTACATCCTCGTTCAGTTTCATCAACAATTCTACTCGTATGCACCCGTATTCGTACTCGTACAATACACAGCTTTTAGATGTATGTACTATTGGTATATACACTCCAATGATCAGATCTTAGCAGCCCATGTGAGTCACCTAACACATGTCGGAACCATCATTTGGCAACTAGCATGAAATATCTCATAAAATTACAAAAATATGAGTAATCATTCATGACTTATTTACATGAAAACAAAATTACATATCCTTTATATCTAATCCATACACCAACGACCAAAAACACCTATAAACACTTTCATTCTTCAATTTTCTTCATCTAATTGATCTCTCTCGAGTTCTATCTTCAAGTTCTAAATGTTCTTCATAAATTCCAAACGTTCTAGTTTCATAAAATCAAGAATACTTCCAAGATTACAAGTTTACTTCCAAGTTTTCTAAATCCATTCCAAGTAATCATCCAAGATCAAGAAACCTTTGTTACTTACAATAGGTTATCTTTCTAATACAAGGTAATAATCATATTCAAACTTTAATTCAATTTCTATAACTATAACAATCTTATTTCGAGTGGAAATCTTACTTGAAATTGTTTTCGTGTCATGATTCTGCTTCAAGAACTTTCAAGCCATCCAAGGATCCTTTGAAGCTAGATATATTTTTCTCATTTCCAGTAGGTTTATCCAAGGAACTTGAGGTAGTAATGATGTTCATAACATCATTCGATTCATACATATAAAGCTATCTTATTCGAAGGTTTAAACTTTTAATCACTAGAACATAGTTTAGTTAATTCTAAACTTGTTCGCAAATAAAAGTTAATCCTTCTAACTTGACTTTTAAAATCAACTAAACGCATGTTCTATATCTATATGATATGCTAACTTAATGATTTAAAACCTGGAAATACGAAAAACACCGTAAAACCGGATTTACGCCGTCGTAGTAACACCGCGGGCTGTTTTGGGTTAGTTAATTAAAAACTATGATAAAATTTGATTTAAAAGTTGTTATTATGAGAAAATGATTTTTATTATGAACATGAAACTATATCCAAAAATTATGGTTAAACTCAAAGTGGAAGTATGTTTTCTAAAATGGTCATCTAGACGTCGTTCTTTCGACTGAAATGACTACCTTTACAAAAATGACTTGTAACTTATTTTTCCGACTATAAAACTATACTTTTTCTGTTTCGATTCATAAAATAAAGTTCAATATGAAACCATAGCAATTTGATTCACTCAAAACGGATTTAAAATGATGAAGTTATGGGTAAAACAAGATTGGATAATTTTTCTCATTTTAGCTACGTGAAAATTGGTAACAAATCTATTCCAACCATAACTTAATCAACTTGTATTGTATATTATGTAATCTTGAGATACCATAGACACGTATACAATGTTTCGACCTATCATGTCGACACATCTATATATATTTCGGAACAACCATAGACACTCTATATGTGAATGTTGGAGTTAGCTATACAGGGTTGAGGTTGATTCCAAAATATATATAGTTTGAGTTGTGATCAATACTGAGATACGTATACACTGGGTCGTGGATTGATTCAAGATAATATTTATCAATTTATTTCTATACATCTAACTGTGGACAACTAGTTGTAGGTTACTAACGAGGACAGCTGACTTAATAAACTTAAAACATCAAAATATATTAAAAGTATTGTAAATATATTTTGAACATGCTTTGATATATATGTATATATTGTTATAGGTTCGTGAATCAACCAGTGGCTAAGTCTTACTTTCCGACGAAGTAAAAATCTGTGAAAGTGAGTTATAGTCTCACTTTTAAAATCTAATATTTTTGGGATGAGAATACATGCAGGTTTTATAAATGATTTACAAAATAGACACAAGTACGTGAAACTACATTCTATGGTTGAATTATCGAAATCGAATATGCCCCTTTTTATTAAGTCTGGTAATCTAAGAATTAGGGAACAGACACCCTAATTGACGCGAATCCTAAAGATAGATCTATTGGGCCTAACAAACCCCATCCAAAGTACCGGATGCTTTAGTACTTCGAAATTTATATCATATCCGAAGGGTGTCCCGGAATGATGGGGATATTCTTATATATGCATCTTGTTAATGTCGGTTACCAGGTGTTCACCATATGAATGATTTTTATCTCTATGTATGGGATGTGTATTGAAATATGAAATCTTGTGGTCTATTGTTACGATTTGATATATATAGGTTAAACCTATAACTCACCAACATTTTTGTTGACGTTTAAAGCATGTTTATTCTCAGGTGAATACTAAGAGCTTCCGCTGTTGCATACTAAAATAAGGACAAGATTTGGAGTCCATGTTTGTATGATATTGTGTAAAAATTGCATTCAAGAAACTGATTTCGATGTACATATTTGTATTGTAAACCATTATGTAATGGTCGTGTGTAAACAGAATATTTTAGATTATCATTATTTGATAATCTACGTAAAGTTTTTTAAACCTTTATTTATGAAATAAAGGTTATGGTTTGTTTTAAAAATGAATGCAGTCTTTGAAAAACGTCTCATATAGAGGTCAAAACCTCGCAACGAAATCAATTAATATGGAACGTTTTTAATCAATAAGAACGGGACATTTCAGTTGGTATCCGAGCGTTGGTCTTAGAGAACTAGAAAATTTGCATTAGTGTGTCTTATTGAGTTTGTTAGGATGCATTAGTGAGTCTGGACTTCGACCGTGTTTTCTTTAAAAATGATTGCTTAACATTTTTGTTGGAAACTATATATTATTAACATGTATATATTATGTGATATATTTGATGGAATTCAACATAACAACAAATTTATATGTGTATATAATCACAAAACCGATTTCATGAATATTAAGACAAGCGGAAGCATTATGTTATTTATAAACAAGTGTATATGTTAAACCCTTTTAAGTGAATTCCATTATGTGTTATCAAGCCTTGAACATATACTTACAAACTAAAAGAGGGAATAAGAATTTACCTCCTCAATATAGATTGAGGGCTGAAAATGGACAGCAGAATGTGGATGAAGATGATGCGAAAATGGAGCTTCAAAGCAATGAAACCTCAAGTTGTTATACCCCAAGCTTTTCACCAACACCTTGTACCTTAGTTAGGATTTGTTAACACTTGAATTTGGCTTACTAAGATCAAAACTTGAACCCCTTTAGTCCCCTAAACAGCCACGGCTTTCAGCAGCAGCTACAAAGGATTATGCAGTTTTTTTTGATCTTTTGATGTGTATGTGAAAGAGTACCTTTGGAATAAGTTAAGCCTTGCATGTTATAGAAGAATGGCCCTTGTAATTGACCAAAAAAAGGAATCCAAGCATGCTCACTTCACTTCCAAAGCCACTCACATTATTATTAAATGATTTTATAAACTAGACACATTTTATATACTTGCACATTTTATAAAGTTGTTTTTATAAAATTAGATTTTATAAAACACACTTAATAAACTTGCATTCTATAAAATTATGTATACATATTTATAAAACTCATTTTTATGAATTCCATATAATAAGTTATGTTTACTTTATTTTATAAAACCAATTTTATAAAATGTAACATAACTTTATTAATTATTTAACCTATAAATAATTAAATTCTTATTATATAAATTATACCATAATTTATATACACATCAAGTAATATTATTTAAGAAAACCATTTTTCTTAAATATCAAGTGTTGTGTAATTTAATCAATGATCCAATCGTTAAGATCAAAATACGATTAAGGTGTCGGTAAGCTTGTTATTGGGTATGACCCGACTTGGATCAAAACATATTAGCCACATTAATTTAATACGTCTCTCGGGCATACGAAATACCTTCAATCTCCCACTTGCACGAGAAACATAAGAAATTAATGCAAGTGATGGATACCACCTAACGACCGTCCATCACCCCCAATATGTTATGACTTAGTGCCATTCAATAACATCATCCCTTTCGAGTTCCCATCTCGAATATGAATAGGTGAATCTTTCATTATTTCCTTTCGTCCTAGATGTCTTGTTAAATCCAAGAGACACAGAGTGATCACTCTCTCCTAGATTTAACTTTATCAGGCCTTAGACATCTGACTCTCAACGAATAAGAGGGACAAATTCCATCTTGACTACATACGTCCTAAATATGTACCTTGCATTGTACCTGAGCTCTTCCTTATGAGCTACCATATTTCAGAATAGCGAAGGAAAGAATCAAGGCACAGTACTTGGTAAATATCTGAACCCAATATGTATCTCAGGTCAGAGGATACAATGATTTTCGCCTTTACTCAAGATTACATGTGATCAACCACAAGGCTCCATTTAGTAAGTCTTGAGAGCGGGTCTTCCAATATTTGTATCCCACAAATATCAACGAACCTTGGCTGTGATCTTGCATCACATTCATCCCGTGAATGTATACCAATCCGAGTTCATAATAGTCTAAACCTCACACTTGTTCCCACAAATGTGATCGACTACGGAATTTAGAATAATTACTTATTCATGGATAAAATATGCAAAATAGGAACATGACTCAATATTAATAAATTAATGCCATAATTATATAAATGAGTTTGAACAGATTTCGTTCCATTAAAATACTTAAACAGATCATGACCAATCACTAGAATATCGAAGTCCTAATGCACAAACATGTCCTGCATGTTTTGATCCATGTACGAGCTTCGTGAGAGGATCCGCTATATTAAGATCTGTGTGAACTTTGCGAATACATATCTTTCCCTTTTCAACTTCATCCCTTATGTAGTTGAATCTCCGCTCAATGTGACGGGTCTTTTGGTGAGCACGAGGTTCCTTGATTTGAGCAATCGCACCCTCGTTGTCACAAAAGATCTCAAGAGGGTCCTGAATGGAAGGGACTACTCCTAAGTCGTCGATGAATTTCTTCATCCATGCAGCTTCCTGAGCTGCCAATGAGGCGGCAATGTACTCCGACTCTGTAGTGGATAATGCAACAACATCCTGTTTTGAACTCTTCCAAGAGACCGCACCACCATTTAATGTGAAGACATAACCGGATTGTGATCGAGAATCATCTCGATCAGTTTGGAAACTCGCGTCCACGTAACCTTTTACAGCGAGTTCCTCCTCACTAGACCCATATATTAGAAACATATCCTTAGTTCTCCTAAGGTATTTCAATATACTTTTGACAGCAATCCAATGACTGTTGCCTAGGTTATTCTGGTATCTACTTGTCAGGCTTAGAGCGCATGACACATCCGGTCTAGTGCATATCATTGTATACATGATTGACCCAATGGCAGACGCATATGGGACTTTCTTCATTTTCTCTTGTTCATCTTTCGTGGTGGGGCACTGAGATGAACTGAGAAGTGTTCCCTTTTGAATAGGTACCAAACCTTTCTTAGAGTTCTCCATCTTGAACCTTTTCAAGATCTTTTCAATGTATGCACTTTGATTTAAACCTATCAGTTTCTTGGATCTATCCCTGTAGATCCCAATCCCCAAAACGTATTGTGCTTCTCCAAGATCCTTAATGGAGAAGCATTTGCTTAACCAAGTTTTAACACCTTGCATTGCCGGAATATCATTTCCAAATAACAATATATCATCCACATATAGTACAAGGAACATGATAGTGCTCCCACTAGCCTTCTTATATACACAAGCTTCATCACCATTTTTAATGAAGCCAAATTTCTTGGCCTCCTCATTAAAACGATGATTCCACATCCTGGATGCTTGTTTCAATCCGTAGATTGATTTCTTTAACTTACATACCTTATTAGGATATTTCGGATCCACAAAACCTTCAGGCTGAACCATATAGACATCTTCCTCAAGATGTCCATTTAGGAAAGCGGTCTTGACATCCATCTGCCATATTTCATAATCATAATGAGCCGCAATGGCAAGTAATATCCTAATAGACTTTAGCATTGCCACAGGCGAAAAAGTTTCATCATAGTCAACCCCTTGAGTTTGAGTGAAACCTTTTGCTACAAGTCTAGCTTTATATGTATCCAAGTTTCCATGTATGTCGGTTTTCATTTTGAAAAGCCATTTACAATCAACTAGCCTAGAGCCAGGAGGTTGCGCAACAAGTTCCCAAACTTGGTTGTCATACATGGATTGCATCTCAGCGTTCATGGCTTCCTTCCATTTATCTTTATCAATCCTTGATAAAGCATCTTGGTAGTTGGTTGGTTCATCCAAATCAACCACATAGCAACCATCCATAAGAAACCCATATCTCTCAGGAGGATTACTAATCCTACCAGATCTGCGAACGTCTTGTGTACTTTGATCATCCATTTGATCATTCTCAACATTTTCATGTTGAGTGCTAGTGTTAACCAATTGTGTATCTACTACTTGATCTTGAACCTCCTCAAGATCTATCTTCCTTTCACTATTTCCTTCCATTAGGAACTTAGTTTCAAGGAATTCCGCCTTCCGAGCAACAAATACATTCTGCTCGGATGGATCATAGAAATAATATCCCATATCATTCTTGGGATATCCTATGAAGATACACTTCGTGGATCGAGCATTCAACTTATTAGGGACGTAACGCTTAGGGTAAGCTTCACATCCCCATACCTTTAAGTATGATAGAGATGGAGGTTTTCCAAACTACATCTCATGAGGTGTTCGTTCCACTTTCTTGGTTGGGCCATATTTAAAATACGAGCCGCTGAGCATAGACAATAACCCCAGAATGATAGAGGTAACGAGCTTCTAGCCATTATAGATCGAACCATATCCATTAGGGTTCGGTTCCTCCTTTCGGACACACCATTAAGCTGTGGTGTCCCGGGTGGAGTAAGTTGCGAGATAATCCCACAACTTCTAAGATGATCTTGGAAGGCATCGCTTAGGTATTCACCTCCTCTATCGGTTCGAAGTACCTTAATTTTCTTATTGAGTTGATTTTGTACTTCGTTTTGATATTCTTTGAATGCTTCAAAAGTTTCATCCTTATGCCTTAACAAGTAGACATATCCGAAACGACTGAAGTCATCAATGAATGTAACAAAGTATCTTTCACCATTCCTAGTCATGGACTTAAAGGGTCCACACACATCCGATTGTATTAATCCCAATAAGTCTTTAGCCCTTTCATAGGTCCCTTTGAAAGGTGCTTTAGTCATTTTGCCTTGTAAACAAGATTCACATACATCAAACGAGTCCATCTCATTTGATTTTAAAAGTCCATTCTTTTGAAGTGTATGCATTCGGTTCTTGTTTATGTGACCAAGGCGACAATGCTATAAGTAGGAATCACTCAAATCCCTTTTAAGTTTCTTGGTGCTTGTATGGTACATTGAGCTACTAGATGATGTGTCATCATGAACCAATTCATAAATTCCATTTGAAGGCGAAGCCTTGAAATAGAATACATTATCTAAACAGACATGGATATCATCATTAATAAAATTAACATTAAAACCATATTGTTTCAAACGGGAAACAGAAATAATGTTTCGACACAAGTCGGGTGCATACAAAACATCATTCAAAATAAGTTCCATGCTACTTGGAAGTTTTAACACAAAGTCTCCTTGAGCTTTCACTTGCACTTTAGCTCCATTCCCCATGAAGAGACTTGATGTTCCCGTTTGCTTGTTACTTCTTTTGAACCCCTGCAAAGAATTGCAAATGTGAGTTCCACATCCAGTGTCTAATACCCATGTATTAGAAGAAGTAATACTAAGCTCTATATATACCATATATATATTACCTGAGGATTGCCCCGCATCCCTCTTTTCCTTCAACTCCTTAAGGTAGACCGGACAGTTTCGTTTCCAATGACCCATCTCACCGCAACCGAAACATGGGTCTTCCTTGGGGTTTGCCTTTTCCGCAACCTTTTGCTTTTTGTTCTTATTCTTGGTTGGGGTAACCATCTTCACCTTTCCCTTGCCTTGATAGGCGGGTCCTTTTCTCTTAGCCACCTTAGGCTTAGAGGTGTTGTTACCTTTTGACCCGCCATCATTGATCAATAGCACGGGTGAAGCCCTTTTACCCATGCTTGTTTCGGCCGTCCTTAACATGCCATGAAGCTCACCGATGGTCTTATCCATCCCATTCATATTGTAATTAATTACAAATTGGTCAAACCTCTTTGACAAGGAGTTTAGGATAAGATCAGTGGCTAGCTCATTGGAAATGTTGAGGTTAAGACGGTTTGCGCGATCAATGAGGCTTTTCATTTTGAGGACATAGGAGGAGACGGATTGGGTGTCATCCATACGACATGCATGTAGCGCTCGAACCGTTTCGAAGCGCTCGACACGTGCTTGTTGAAGGAACATCTCCTTCAATTGCGTTATCATGTCATATGCACTATGATGTTCGAAATCCTTTTAGAGTTTGGGTATCATAGTCCCAAGCATTAGGCAACCAACTTGCACCGAATCGGCACAATATTTATCATAGTAAGCCATGCCCTCCGTATCATCCATGTCGGGTTGATCGGGAATGGGGTCCTCCAACACATACGCTTTATCCTCGAGTTTGAGGACAATCCTAAGATTACGGAACCAATCCATAAAGTTAGTATGGTTGAGTTTGTCTTTCTTGAGGAGAGACCTTAACGATAGGTTGTTTAGGTTAAGTGGTGCGTTTTGCATGTTGTTGTTGTTATTAGCGGCCATCTACAAAATTAACAAAGTTCATTTAAGTATTGATTTCAAATTTAATAAACAATACCCTTTTATATTATAATTGTCTTATTAAATATTAGAATCCAACGGTAAATCAAATTTCGGTTAGGTGACCTTTATCCCGTTATTTGATTTAGCTAGGTAGTCATTTATATGACAATTGCAATCCTTTTGCAACTTCTAAATTATGGGATCATGCAATCCTTTTGCATGGCATATTTATCCCATCAACGCCTATTTGTTCCTCATGCTTCGGTGACCCTAAGTTCATGATTCCCAAATCAAGTCGTCCTACTTGTGTTAACATGTAAAATTAACATGCAAGTGGTTAGGTGACCTTTATCCCACAAGCATGTGAATTTCACCTTAACCATATTAGTTTGCTCATAACGGTTAGGTGACCTTTATCCCATTATGAGTTCACTACTATGTTCAAGTGTCCCACAATAGGATGGCGTTTAACTTGTTTTCCTTGTCGATTAAGGGATTTTAAGTTTTCGTTAATTCTAGTTTAAGAAAACATTTATGCCATACACCAACATGCATTTAGTGTATGGTTCATTTGAAATCCATTTTCAAATCTTGTAATTTTAACCAATTACTTGATATAAACCATTTTATATTTACGATCCTTATCATGTTCTTAATAACCGTTTATTAATTTTCTTTTAGCCGTTTTTAATTTAACCATTTAAATTGATCTTTTGCATGTGTTAACAATTTTTAATTTAACCAATTAAATGTAGTTTTGCTTGTTGTTTTACTTGTGTGATAACTTGTAGTAACCAAACATACAAACCATAATCAAACAACACAACCATGCATGCAAAATAATGTGTTCACAATCAAGCCGTTTTGGTAGACATTTGTTTAGCCGAAAACAAATGTCACCGGTTAAGGGTTATAACACTAAGTAGGAGATTTCAAAATCTCCCACTTAATCTTGCATCCAAATGCATCTTCCAAGTCTTCATCTTGTATCTTCATTTTTACAAAATTATATCCTAATACATTTTGTCTAAAAATGAAATTACAACCTAATCTATTTTACATACCAAATATAAAATAAATTACATAACCAAATGAATGAATATTACAACCAAATGAATGATTTAATTATTACATACCAAATGAATAATACAAATCATTCAAACACACATGCATTCAATCACAAGGTCTTGGCTATGATTGTGAACAACAACATATGAACAAAATATGAACCAAATGGCAAACCAAAACCATATTTGGAGCCCCAAACAATTCGGCACATAGATTAACCCACCCAAAACCAATAATATTTGCATTCTATTTTCATGCATGTACATAAAATGCAAAGTTATGGTGAGTTCAAAAAACCATCTCGAAGCATATTTCAAGACTTCGGCTCTAGATACCATTGATGGAATTCAACATAACAACAAATTTATATGTGTATATAATTACAAAACCGATTTCATGAATATTAAGACAAGCGGAAGCATTATGTTATTTATAAACAAGTGTATATGTTAAACCCTTTTAAGTGAATTCCATTATGTGTTATCAAGCCTTGAACATATACTTACAAACTAAAAGAGGGAATAAGAATTTACCTCCTCAATATAGATTGAGGGCTGAAAATGGACAGCAGAATGTGGATGAAGATGATGCGAAAATGGAGCTTCAAAGCAATGAAACCTCAAGTTGTTATACCCCAAGCTTTTCACCAACACCTTGTACCTTAGTTAGGATTTGTTAACACTTGAATTTGGCTTACTAAGATCAAAACTTGAACCCCTTTAGTCCCCTAAACAGCCACGGCTTTCAGCAGCAGCTACAAAGGATTATGCAGTTTTTTTTTTGATCTTTTGATGTGTATGTGGAAGAGTACCTTTGGAATAAGTTAAGCCTTGCATGTTATAGAAGAATGGCCCTTGTAATTGACCAAGAAAAGGAATCCAAGCATGCTCACTTCACTTCCAAAGCCACTCACATTATTATTAAATGATTTTATAAACTAGACACATTTTATATACTTGCACATTTTATAAAGTTGTTTTTATAAAATTAGATTTTATAAAACACACTTAATAAACTTGCATTCTATAAAATTATGTATACATATTTATAAAACTCATTTTTATGATTTCCATATAATAAGTTATGTTTACTTTATTTTATAAAACCAATTTTATAAAATGTAACATAACTTTATTAATTATTTAACCTATAAATAATTAAATTCTTATTATATAAATTATACCATAATTTATATACACATCAAGTAATATTATTTAAGAAAACCATTTTTCTTAAATCTCAAGTGTTGCGTAATTTAATCAATGATCCAATCGTTAAGATCAAAATACGATTAAGGTGTCGGTAAGCTTGTTATTGGGTATGACCCGACTTGGATCAAAACATATTAGCCACATTAATTTAATACGTCTCTCGAGCATACGAAATACCTTCAATATTAATCTCTTAACATATTTGATATTGTGTGATAGATGTCTACCTCTAGCACAAATTCCATTGACTCACCTAATAATAACGAAGAGTCGAATATATATTGGACTGATTCACAAGTTCCCGAAGAGGAACCGGAAGAAGAATCAGAACCGGAAGAAGAATCAGAACCGGAAGAGGAGGAACCAGAGGAGGAAATAGAACCGGTGGGGGAAATAATAAAACGGTTAAGTAAAAGAAAATCCTCAACCAACCAACCAACCAAGGTTAATTATGGTCAATGGTGTTTCCACCAAGGAAGTAAAATATTGGGAGGATTACCAATTCTCCGATGAATCGGATTCCGACGAGAATTCTGATGATGTTATAGAAATTACCCCAACTGAATTTAAAAAAAGCAAAAGAAAATAATAAGGGAAAGGGCATAAAAATAGAGAAATCTAATTCCAACCCCGATGAACTTTATATGTATCGTCAACCCCCGAAGTCCTTAAGTTGTAACAATGACCCGGGAACCTCTAAACCACCAGGTTTTTCTAAACCGTTGTGGAAAACGAAAGCAAGTATTAGGGGAACATCATATATCCCTAGAAACTTGGCAAAACGAACCAAAACCGAAGAAGAAGAAACGAGCGAGTCAGAATAAGATAGTTGTATTCATGTGGTGTAATATATGTAATATAGTGTGCTTATGCTTTATGATATATGTAAAAATTGCTTGTATTAATAAGTATTTTTTTTATGAATCTAACTCTTGTCTATTTTACAGTTTAAAAATACAAAATGGATAGACAACCCAATATTTTAAGAGACCTACCCAGAGACATGATTGATGAAATCTTGTCTAGAGTCGGTCAGAATTCCTTGGCACAACTATTTAAGGTGAGATCAGTTTGTAAGACATTCGAAGAACGTTCCAAGAATGTCTTGGTTTATAAGAGACTTTCGTTTGAAAGATGGGGGATATCACATTAGGAAACTCATAAGTTACGATGTGTTTACTTTGACGCATATATTGCGGGGAACCCAAATGCTATTTTACGCAATGGGTTAAGAAATTATTTTGACTCAATGTATCCGAATATAGGACTTCATGATTTAGAAAAAGCGGCTAACATGCAACATAAAGAAGCATGCTATGCTTACGGGTTAGTAATGTTCGCTTCTCACCAAAGTGAGAAAAAGAACATCGGGCTACAACTATTAAACAAAACGTTCCCACAAGTGACAGAGTCGGTAATTGGGGTAAGAAATGAGGTTTTTAGGTTATTACGAGACTGTTGGTCATTACGTAACCCTCGTCCCTTTGACGACGTTACAACACGCTGTCTTATCAACGGTCATAACGGTTATGTTCCACAAGACCAAGGATGGGAAGTAGTCCTAGTAAAACCAGAATGCATGACTTGTTTCTGGACGTATGAATTACGTGTCTTTATTGCCTTTGCTGAACGACTTGTGTACTAGCTAGAATTATCTTCACAACTATCTTGTATCTGAAATGTCCCGTTCTTATTGATTAAAAACGTTCCATATTAATTGATTTCGTTGCGAGGTTTTGACCTCTATATGAGACGTTTTTCAAAGACTGCATTCATTTTTAAAACAAACCATAACCTTTATTTCATAAATAAAGGTTTAAAAAGCTTTACGTAGATTATCAAATAATGATAATCTAAAATATCCTATTTACACACGACCATTACATAATGGTTTACAATACAAATATTTTACATCGAAATCAGTTTCTTGAATGCAGTTTTTACACAATATCATACAAACATGGACTCCAAATCTTGTCCTTATTTTAGTATGCAACAACGGAAGCTCTTAGTATTCACCTGAGAATAAACATGCTTTAAACGTCAACAAAAATGTTGGTGAGTTATAGGTTTAACCTATATATATCAAATCGTAACAATAGACCACAAGATTTCATATTTCAATACACATCCCATACATAGAGATAAAAATCATTCATATGGTGAACACCTGGTAACCGACATTAACAAGATGCATATATAAGAATATCCCCATCATTCCGGGACACCCTTCGGATATGATATAAATTTCGAAGTACTAAAGCATCCGGTACTTTGGATGGGGTTTGTTAGGCCCAATAGATCTATCTTTAGGATTCGCGTCAATTAGGGTGTCTGTTCCCTGATTCTTAGATTACCAGACTTAATAAAAAGGGGCATATTCGATTTCAATAATTCAACCATAGAATGTAGTTTCATGTACTTGTGTCTATTTTGTAAATCATTTATAAAACCTGCATGTATTCTCATCCCAAAAATATTAGATTTTAAAAGTGGGACTATAACTCACTTTCACAGATTTTTACTTTGTCGGGAAGTAAGACTTGGCCACTGATTGATTCACGAACCTATAACAATATATACATATATATCAAAGTATGTTCAAAATATATTTACAACACTTTTAATATATTTTGATGTTTTAAGTTTATTAAGTCAGCTGTCCTCGTTAGTAACCTACAACTAGTTGTCCACAGTTAGATGTACAGAAATAAATCGATAAATATTATCTTGAATCAATCCACGACCCAGTGTATACGTATCTCAGTATTGATCACAACTCAAACTATATATATTTTGGAATCAACCTCAACCCTGTATAGCTAACTCCAACATTCACATATAGAGTGTCTATGGTTGTTCCGAAATATATATAGATGTGTCGACATGATAGGTCGAAACATTGTATACGTGTCTATGGTATCTCAAGATTACATAATATACAATACAAGTTGATTAAGTTATGGTTGGAATAGATTTGTTACCAATTTTCACGTAGCTAAAATGAGAAAAATTATCCAATCTTGTTTTACCCATAACTTCTTCATTTTAAATCCGTTTTGAGTGAATCAAATTGCTATGGTTTCATATTGAACTCTATTTTATGAATCTCAATAGAAAAATTATAGGTTTATAGTCAGAAAAATAAGTTACAAGTCATTTTTGTAAAGGTAGTCATTTCAGTCGAAAGAACGACGTCTAGATGACCATTTTAGAAAACATACTTCCACTTTGAGTTTAATCATAATTTTTGGATATAGTTTCATGTTCATAATAAAAATCATTTTCTCAGAATAACAACTTTTAAATCAAAGTTTATCATAGTTTTTAATTAACTAACCCAAAACAGCCCGCGGTGTTACTACGACGGCGTAAATCCGATTTTACGGTGTTTTTCGTGTTTCCAGGTTTTAAATCATTAAGTTAGCATATCATATAGATATAGAACATGTGTTTAGTTGATTTTAAAAGTCAAGTTAGAAGGATTAACTTTTGTTTGCGAACAAGTTTAGAATTAACTAAACTATGTTCTAGTGATTACAAGTTTAAACCTTCGAATAAGATAGCTTTATATGTATGAATCGAATGATGTTATGAACATCATTACTACCTTAAGTTCCTTGGATAAACCTACTGGAAAATAGAAAAATGGATCTAGCTTCAACGGATCCTTGGATGGCTCGAAATTCTTGAAGCAGAATCATGACACGAAAACAAGTTCAAGTAAGATCATCACTTGAAATAAGATTGTTATAGTTATAGAAATTGAACCAAAGTTTTAATATGATTTTTACCTTGTATTAGAATGATAACCTACTGTAAGAAACAAAGATTTCTTGAGGTTGGATGATCACCTTACAAGATTGGAAGTGAGCTAGCAAACTTGAAAGTATTCTTGATTTTATGTAACTAGAACTTGTAGAATTTATGAAGAACACTTAGAACTTGAAGATAGAACTTGAGAGAGATCAATTAGATGAATAAAATTGAAGAATTAAAGTGTTTGTAGGTGTTTTTGGTCGTTGGTGTATGGATTAGATATAAAGGATATGTAATTTTGTTTTCATGTAAATAAGTCATGAATGATTACTCATATTTTTGTAATTTTATGAGATATTTCATGCTAGTTGCCAAATGATGGTTCCCACATGTGTTAGGTGACTCACATGGTCTGCTAAGAGCTGATCATTGGAGTGTATATACCAATAGTACATACATCTAAAAGCTGTGTATTGTACGAGTACGAATACGGGTGCATACGAGTAGAATTGTTGATGAAACTGAACGAGGATGTAATTGTAAGCATTTTTGTTAAGTAGAAGTATTTTGATAAGTGTATTGAAGTCTTTCAAAATTGTATAAATACATATTAAAACACTACATGTATATACATTTTAACTGAGTCGTTAAGTCATCGTTAGTCGTTACATGTAAGTGTTGTTTTGAAACCTTTAGGTTAGCGATCTTGTTAAGTGTTGTTAACCCAATGTTTATAATATCAAATGAGATTTTAAATTATTATATTATCATGATATTATCATGTATGAATATCTCTTAATATGATATATATACATTAAATGTCTTTACAACGATAATCGTTACATATATGTCTCGTTTAAAAATCATTAAGTTAGTAGTCTTGTTTTTACATATGTAGTTCATTGTTAATATACTTAATGATATGTTTACTTATCATAGTATCATGTTAACTATATATATATCCATATATATGTCATCATATAGTTTTTACAAGTTTTAACGTTCGTGAATCACCGGTCAACTTGGGTGGTCAATTGTCTATATGAAACGTATTTCAATTAATCAAGTCTTAACAAGTTTGATTGCTTAACATGTTGGAAACATTTAATCATGTAAATATCAATCTCAATTAATATATATAAACATGGAAAAGTTCGGGTCACTACAGTACCTACCCGTTAAATAAATTTCGTCCCGAAATTTTAAGCTGTTGAAGGTGTTGACGAATCTTCTGGAAATAGATGCGGGTATTTCTTCTTCATCTGATCTTCATGCTCCCAGGTGAACTCGGGTCCTCTACGAGCATTCCATCGAACCTTAACAATTGGTATCTTGTTTTGCTTAAGTCTTTTAACCACACGATCCATTATTTCGACGGGTTCTTCGATGAATTGGAGTTCGTTGATTTGGATTTCATCTAACGGAATAGTGAGATCTTCTTTAGCAAAACATTTCTTCAAATTCGAGACGTGAAAAGTGTTATGTACATCCGCGAGTTGTTGAGGTAACTCAAGTCGGTAAGCTACTGGTCCAACACGATCAATAATCTTGAATGTTCCAATATACCTTGGATTTAATTTCCCTCGTTTACCAAATCGAACAACGCCTTTCCAAGGTGCAACTTTAAGCATGACCATCTCTCCAATTTCAAATTCTATATCTTTTCTTTTAATGTCAGCGTAGCTCTTTTGTCGACTTTGGGCGGTTTTCAACCGTTGTTGAATTTGGATGATCTTCTCGGTAGTTTCGTGTATAATCTCCGGACCCGTAATCTGTCTATCCCCCACTTCACTCCAACAAATCGGAGACCTACACTTTCTACCATAAAGTGCTTCAAATGGCGCCATCTCAATGCTTGAATGGTAGCTGTTGTTGTAGGAAAATTCTGCTAACGGTAGATGTCGATCCCAACTATTTCCGAAATCAATAACACATGCTCGTAGCATGTATTCAAGTGTTTGTATCGTCCTTTCGCTCTGCCCATCAGTTTGTGGATGATAGGCAGTACTCATGTCTAGACGAGTTCCTAATGCTTGCTGTAATGTCTGCCAGAATCTTGAAATAAATCTGCCATCCCTATCAGAGATAATAGAGATTGGTATTCCATGTCTGGAGACGACTTCCTTCAAATACAGTCGTGCTAACTTATCCATCTTGTCATCTTCTCTTATTGGCAGGAAGTGTGCTGATTTGGTGAGACGATCAACTATTACCCAAATAGTATCAAAACCACTTGCAGTCCTTGGCAATTTAGTGATGAAATCCATGGTAATGTTTTCCCATTTCCATTCTGGGATTTCGGGTTGTTGAAGTAGACCTGATGGTTTCTGATGCTCAGCTTTGACCTTAGAACACGTCAAACATTCTCCTACGTATTTAGCAACATCGGCTTTCATACCCGGCCACCAAAAATGTTTCTTGAGATCCTTGTACATCTTCCCCGTTCCAGGATGTATTGAGTATCTGGTTTTATGAGCTTCTCTAAGTACCATTTCTCTCATATCTCCAAATTTTGGTACCCAAATCCTTTCAGCCCTATACCGGGTTCCGTCTTCCCGAATATTAAGATGCTTCTCCAATCTTTTGGGTATTTCATCCTTTAAATTTCCCTCTTTTAAAACTCCTTGTTGCGCCTCCTTTATTTGAGTAGTAAGGTTATTATGAATCATTATATTCATAGATTTTACTCGAATGGGTTCTCTGTCCTTCCTGCTCAAGGCATCGGCTACCACATTTGCCTTCCCCGGGTGGTAACGAATCTCAAAGTCATAATCATTCAACAATTCAATCCACCTACGCTACCTCATATTCAGTTGTTTCTGATTAAATATGTGATGAAGACTTTTGTGGTCGGTATATATAATACTTTTGACCCCATATAAGTAGTGCCTCCAAGTCTTTAATGCAAAAACAACCGCGCCTAATTCCAAATCATGCGTCATATAATTTTGCTCGTGAATCTTCAATTGTCTAGACGTATAAGCAATCACCTTCGTTCGTTGCGTTAATACACAACCGAGACCTTGCTTTGATGTGTCACAATAAATCACAAAATCATCATTCCCTTCAGGCAATGTATAACAACCCTCATATTTTCATGCCTGAATTGACTAATTTGACTATAGGGTTGTTATCCATACGTAATATATAATTAAATTCGACGTTGATCAAATATTTATTTTTAGTTGACACGTTCTGTTAACTAAAGTTTACACTAATTATATAAAATAACTTTAGTTAATATTAATGCGTATTATATTTAAAACTATATGTAACATAATTATTAATTAAATGATAAATTAATTTAATCATTATATATATTTTTAGCTTATAAAAAAAATAAAAATAAAAAGAAATAAGAATTTTTTTTATAAATTAAATAATGAGCCCACGAATTTTGACAAAAT
This sequence comes from Rutidosis leptorrhynchoides, assembly GCF_046630445.1. Taxonomy (NCBI): domain Eukaryota; kingdom Viridiplantae; phylum Streptophyta; class Magnoliopsida; order Asterales; family Asteraceae; genus Rutidosis; species Rutidosis leptorrhynchoides. The sequence goes on along the minus strand of NC_092336.1, from coordinate 577,612,399 downwards.
ATTTTCAAAAACAAAAACTTATTAAAAACATTTTTAACATGTTTTTATTATTTTGTTAAAATTGGCACCTTTATTTTATTATTTTTTTCTTTTCACCAACCATTTTTTACCTATAAATACATGGCTCCTCATTCATTTTTTTTTGCCAAAAACAAAAACTTAAGTTATTCTCTCAAAACCTTGAAGAAAATTTGAGGTACTTTCTATTTTTATTAATTTTTTTCAATATTGTCATTTATATTTATATTTATTATATATTCTTTGTAAAATTCGAAATTAATTATGTTTATATGTTATAATTAGTATTATAAGTGTTATGATGCATAAAAATAATTTTGATAATTTATGGAATATTATTTATAATTAAATATGAATTATGTAGTGTTTAAACGTAAAAACAATGTAAAATTCGTAATAAATACTTTTAACCAAAAATAAAATATATATAATTTTTTTCTGAGTTTTTAAAACTTATATAGATCTGAAAAAAATTATAAAAATAATTACTTGGGTCGAATTGGTATTTATTATATAATTAAACTCTATTATTATGTAATTCAAAGGTAAATTAAGAATAAATATAAAATAATAAAAAATATTTTTTTTAAATATTTTTCTACAGGTTATTAGACTGATAGAAACTTATAAAAATTATAAAAATAATTATTTGGGTTTATTTAGTAATTATGTAGAATTAAAATTGTTTTGTGAATACATTAAGGGTAAAAACAAAAATAAATACAAAAATATAATAAAAACGTTTTCTTAAATTTTTCTACTAATTTATATGATTAACTAAGACTATAAAAATTATGTATGTAATTTTTAGATATTTAATTTATTATTTAGACATTTTTGAATAATGTTCGATTAATAAAACACTATTATTTTTGAAGTAATTTAGGTATTTATTTAAAGATAATTATATTTAATATATATAAGACATACTAAGGTATAATAACTAAATATTAAATAAAACTTAGGTTATATTATCACATATATAATTATTAAGTACATTAATAATTCGTTGTGTGTATACACCTAAAGTGAAGGTTAATCAAAGATAATGTATAATTCATGTGAACTTCATCGCTACTCACGGTCGTAAGTGAATGATGTCTAGGTTTCCATTTATGGGTAAGCTTGTGGATCTCGAATGCCATGACTTAGATTCTGGTCAAGAGTCCTGGGCCCCCGGTTACATCTGGTCATTCCTGACTTATTTGATAGCAACGAAGTTTGAGTAAAGTTATACAACGTCTTGCTAAAGATTAACCCGAACTTTCTAAAATTGGAAAATTACTATAAGTGGAAACTTTCCATAAATAGTAACCTTCCGAAAATGGAAATTCTTTAGTGAACCATTACTATTAATATAGTACTATATACTATTGTCTGTTAGGCAATGTCTGATCATACGTTCTATCTCTAGGTTGAGATCTCGGTCACGTCCTTCCGTTCAATTCTTTCGTGTGCTACTAAGGTGAACTTCATAGCCTCACTTTTTACTGTTTACTTAACTATTTATAACTTTTGAGGTGAGACACATGCTTGTTTTATAACTGTTTTACACTTAGACACAAGTACTAAATTGTTAACTATGCTGTCATGCTTTGATTCATGCTAAATCCCTACCGTAATATCGTCAATTGCTACGTTTAAATGCAAACTTAATTATTGTGAGTAGGCCTATTGAGAGTAACGTCTCTAACCATTCGACCGTTGGTCTTTGGTTACATAATAATGATTTCACGACACTGACAGTACAAGGTGTCATAGGGTAAACTTGTTTAGTAGCGATATTACAAAATGCAGCAACACTTTTAGATTGATATTTCTATATCAATAAACTTTAAACTAAATCTTGTGGTCTAAAACTTTGGATATTATTTATAAACCTGTGAATTTCACTCAACCTTTTTGGTTGACACTTTAAGCATGTTTTGTCTCAGGTGATGATTGAGGTAGCTGTTTGCAACTTTGTGATGATAGATTTGATGCTTGCATGGAGTCCATATCGCATATTATATTTTAGTTCATAAACATTTATTTTACGTTTTAATAATAATGTAAACATGTATTACTGCTTCCGCTATTTTATTAACAAAGGTTTTATTTAAAAACTCTCATATAGAGTCGTTTTCGTTTATACAACTGTGTTATGATATGATTGGTCATAATTACCCCTGGTCCATTTTGGGGGGTGTGACAGATTGGTATCAGAGCAGTGCTATTGTAGAGAACCAGGATTGCATTTTAAGTGTGCCTTATACAATTAGGTACCTTAGCAATGTAGGACTACAACTTTCCTTGACTATAGTGCATTTAATTGTTGCCTTTAATTGTTAAATACTACACTATACTTTAGAAACTTTACTTATCTTAGAATGCCAAGTCAATCTAAGAAATCTGTTCACTTTTCTAAGTACTATCCAATTACGCCACCGCGTTTAAATGCGACACTACGATTTCTGAAATTATTGACATTCCTAAGTCATTTATCAGGGTTTGTGTATTACATATGTATTACATGAAATATTATCCATGAATTTTGAAACTCCTATATTTGTTACTATTCATACTCAAACGTATATAACTCCCTGTTATATCACGTACCTATATGCCTTATGCCTTTATGCATCTGTTTGCGAACTAGAAAATGTTATTGAGTTATCGAGAATCTCAAAGACATTATAATGTCATCACTATTCATATTCATTACTTTTTTTGCTTTCTTGTTGTTTTGATCATTGAATTTTCCTGACGGATGACGTCTACGAAACTATAGAATAGAAAGCGTTTGGATTACCGATTTAAAGGATCCTATAGCTCAAGCCCCTGGACCTGAATAGGACATTACGAATTGAAAATCTTTAATCAAAAGATTATCAGATTACAAACTTATCATCTAGACACGTCATACTACCATTATTAGAGTATAGACACATCATATCTTATTATATCTTATCGTATCTATCCCAATAATCTCTGTCTAACACTTTTCCTAAATTTTCTCCGTAAATTATGGAAATCTTTTTGCTACATATACATATTCAAGGAGATGAATATATCATCCAGTATTCAACACTAATCTCATATCAAACCCTAAATCAAATCACATAATATGGATTTCTCAACCGATTCCTCGAGCTCCAATGGCAGCGTAACTGGAACAAACGAACCAATCAGCCATCATCTATTTTGGATGAATTGGGGATGGGTTCGTAGTAAACTTAATCAATGGAGACAAGAAGAAGGTAATCCCTTCCACCAACCGAATTCACCTCTTGGTGAAGAACCTGAAGCACTTACCGGCGAACCCCTTCGGAACACTATTTTCACCCTCATTTCCAGGATATCCAGTCACGAATATATAATATCTAAAATTCTAGATCTTATTCATCCACTTGTCCGAACCGCCAATCATCCCGGAATAATAGAAGAAGTCAACGAGCTTCGCGCTCGAGTAGTGGCTTTGGAAAATATGGTGCAAAACCTACGAGCACCAGCAGCATAACCAGCACCACCAGTACCATCAGCATCACCGCCAACAGCATCAGCTTCACCAACAACAACATCTGCATTCCACGCCTCAACATCACACTCAGTACCTCAAACATTAACATCATACGCCCCATAGATACCAAGGAATATTAGTAATAATGAGTTAAGATGTATTGACTCATTCTTCCTGAAGAATTATATATGTATACTTTATATATATATGGTTTGGAACAATAATAAATATTTTCGTACTAAGCTATTACGTGTGAATCTTAACTAGTAAATACTACTCGGTTAATTCATATCACTAATATGCTATGATGTACATCCTTCGTTAATGACTTAACAATCGTTAATCACTGCTTCAGCACACTAAACTCCATTTTCATAATAAATCAAGTGTATTATTCAAATACATGTTTGATTTTACACTTCCATTTTCGATGTACTCAAAACTTTCTAGAAAACATTATTTGTGCCTTGTGAATTTCACAAGAAATCCACGAGCACCAACATCATATACCGAGATATATCAATAACAATGAACGATGAAGTATTGATTTATAACTTCATTAGCGAAATATTTCGCGACAATTATTAAATCTCTAAGGTTTTGGAGATTATTAATTCTCATTTCAACCGTAAATCAAATGAGTTTAATATTATATTAACTCATTAAATCCATGATTACATCTGAAAGAAAATATATATGTACGTATATTTTCATAAAGATTGTAATTAAATATTCTGTTGTACAAACTGTTGACGGTGAAAATATTTTAACGGGTAGGTAATACCCGAGAAATATTTATATCTCACATTAATATGTTACACCGTACATTCTTCAATTCTGATTCAACAGGCATTACCTATACTACTTACATCCACATATGTATCCGTTCACTAAAGAACAACCATTTTCATACAAATTCAAATACATATTCTGATTTTGACATATCGGAATTTAAGTAAAACTTTAGCAAGTGTTATCTTCTTAAAGATCACTACATTCATGAATTATATTCATTAGTATTCTATGATGAATTATCACATCAAACCACCGAACCACCGAACTTACCATTCCTTACTTTTGAAAATCACAAACATTTCTTCGTCAACTATTAGATCCATTGATGGATGCATCTTACGCTTAAACACTTCAAATTCAAAATTTTTGAAAACATCCTTTGAATCTTGATGATCACAATCAGCGTTCAATCATCTAAAAACGAAATTTCTTGAAACCATCTCAGATTGATAACCGACGATTCGAATATGGCTGCATTAAATGCAGAGGAAACAGCAAAATTGTAGATGGCCTAAATGGCCAGGAGTTTGATGATAAAGAATGGGGTATTGGGAACGCTCGATAGAAAATTTGGTGCTGAAAAACGGATTGAGCAAACCATGAAGGAGACCGTGGACAAATCACAAGGATTAAACCTGTAATCAAAGAATCTAGATGATTCGATTTCTGATGAAAATCACAAAAGATCTCCTTACGCATTCTAAATCCTTACAGAAGAATTTTTCTCGTTATCATTTGATCTTAGAAAATTCTAAGATATCATCGTATCTTTCGTTATAAATATCCTCCATATTTCTGAAGATACATTCATAACTACTCTTGTCCGAAATTATTTATCACTTCGCACTTTATGTGTTACATAATAAAGGAAACTGTTTTAGTTTCTATATTTCTATAACATACAAGTTTAAATTTTGAATGATTTGAGGTAGTGTTGGGAATTGAAGCATGAGTTAGTATAATATAATGATGTCAGGCCAACGTGATTATATTACAGTAAGTCATGCTAAATTTTTAATGGAAGATGATGATTCATAGACTTTATAATCATCATTTGCCATGTTACATGACTTTTACATTCTACTTAACCTCTGAACATATCAAGAACATATATTCTTGATAGTTCTATCCTTAGTAATTCTAGTAATTTGACAAATCAAATCGTGCTATTACCTTTCCTTCTGCTTTGTATATTATGATCATTTGAAACTCCATACCTACGAATTCTAGACCATTATTCGCTTGACTTGAAGTCGGGAAGGAAAAACAAGAGCATAGAGCTCCGACATATAAGGAAAAATATAAAGCCCGATAACAACACGGAAATTACAAACCGTGTATATCAATGCGTATAGCAACATAAAGACACGGGAGAATTAAACACACTATAACCCCAAAGTAATTGTAGAAGTAAACAGATTCCTCTGGGGGTAAATGAAAAAGAAGAATGACAGAAACGATAGTCAGAAAAATATCCAGGATAAGAACTGGATGGAGCATTTTCACAATCTTTGGAAGTATGAATCGAGAAAGAAAGTATATAAGTGGTGAAGATAATGAAACAAAAGAAGCTAATTTATAGCAAAATTCTAGACACAACAATCAAGGCAATTTTAATTTCCTTAATTACCGGAGAATCAAATCTTATACAGATTATAAAGATTTCCTTTAAATCCCTTGAATTCCGAAAATCACCTTTAATTATGTCAAAAGTTAAGGCAAACTGATATTTTCTTATTTCAAACTTTTAAGATAACTTCATTTATACTCTTCCTATAATCGAATCGTTTTATCCATATTACCCAATGTTGATAAAACAATATTTTCAACTCATATTCATCATTCTTGTTGTAAAGAATGACAATCTCTATCAAATTTCACGACTATGATTTTCATGAACTCCTTTCTATTTTGTCTACCCTAGCGTGGTGGCATAAACGCTCAAGGTTTAAATGACCTCGATATTATTCATAACACATTTTATATATCTAATTTACTGAAATGACTTTTATAACATCATCATTTTGAATGATCTCCGCATTAATAATAAAATGCACTTCGTAGAAGAACTTGTAGAAATTATGGTTTGTATGATTTTAATTCTAGAAACAGAACAATATTCTATCCGTTGGAATTCACGCAAGGCCCCGAGCATACCTGGGAACGTGAAAACCAAATAAAACGTAAATATCCTCGTCTATGTACGAACAAAACTGATTAATGGCAACAACTAAATTTCGGGACGAAATTTCTTTTAACGGGTAGGTACTATAACAACCCTCATATTTTCATGCCTGAATTGACTAATTTGACTATAGGGTTGTTATCCATACGTAATATATAATTAAATTCGACGTTGATCAAATATTTATTTTTAGTTGACACGTTCTGTTAACTAAAGTTTACACTAATTATATAAAATAACTTTAGTTAATATTAATGCGTATTATATTTAAAACTATATGTAACATAATTATTAATTAAATGATAAATTATTTTAATCATTATATATATTTTTAGCTTATAAAAAAAATAAAAATAAAAAGAAATAAGAATTTTTTTTATAAATTAAATAATGAGCCCACGAATTTTGACAAAATATTTTCAAAAACAAAAACTTATTAAAAACATTTTTAACATGTTTTTATTATTTTGTCAAAATTGGCACCTTTATTTTATTATTTTTTTCTTTTCACCAACCATTTTTTACCTATAAATACATGGCTCCTCATTCATTTTTTTTTGCCAAAAACAAAAACTTAAGTTATTCTCTCAAAACCTTGAAGAAAATTTGAGGTACTTTCTATTTTTATTAATTTTTTTCAATATTGTCATTTATATTTATATTTATTATATATTCTTTGTAAAATTCGAAATTAATTATGTTTATATGTTATAATTAGTATTATAAGTGTTATGATGCATAAAAATAATTTTGATAATTTATGGAATATTATTTATAATTAAATATGAATTATGTAGTGTTTAAACGTAAAAACAATGTAAAATTCGTAATAAATACTTTTAACCAAAAATAAAATATATATAATTTTTTTCTGAGTTTTTAAAACTTATATAGATCTAAAAAAAATTATAAAAATAATTACTTGGGTCGAATTGGTATTTATTATATAATTAAACTCTATTATTATGTAATTCAAAGGTAAATTAAGAATAAATATAAAAAAATAAAAAATATTTTTTTTAAATATTTTTCTACAGGTTATTAGACTGATAGAAACTTATAAAAATTATAAAAATAATTATTTGGGTTTATTTAGTAATTATGTAGAATTAAAATTGTTTTGTGAATACATTAAGGGTAAAAACAAAAATAAATACAAAAATATAATAAAAACATTTTCTTAAATTTTTCTACTAATTTATATGATTAACTAAGACTATAAAAATTATGTATGTAATTTTTAGATATTTAATTTATTATTTAGACATTTTTGAATAATGTTCGATTAATAAAACACTATTATTTTTGAAGTAATTTAGGTATTTATTTAAAGATAATTATATTTAATATATATAAGACATACTAAGGTATAATAACTAAATATTAAATAAAACTTAGGTTATATTATCACATATATAATTATTAAGTACATTAATAATTCGTTGTGTGTATACACCTAAAGTGAAGGTTAATCAAAGATAATGTATAATTCATGTGAACTTCATCGCTACTCACGGTCGTAAGTGAATGATGTCTAGGTTGCCATTTATGGGTAAGCTTGTGGATCTCGAATTCCATGACTTAGATTCTGGTCAAGAGTCCTGGGCCCCCGGTTACATCTGATCATTCCTGACTTATTTGATAGCAACGAAGTTTGAGTAAAGTTATACAACGTCTTGCTAAAGATTAACCCGAACTTTCTAAAATTGGAAAATTACTATAAGTGGAAACTTTCCATAAATAGTAACCTTCCGAAAATGGAAATTCTTTAGTGAACCATTACTATTAATATAGTACTATATACTATTGTCTGTTAGGCAATGTCTGATCATACGTTCTATCTCTAGGTTGAGATCTCGGTCACGTCCTTCCGTTCAATTCTTTCGTGTGCTACTAAGGTGAACTTCATAGCCTCACTTTTTACTGTTTACTTAACTATTTATAACTTTTGAGGTGAGACACATGCTTGTTTTATAACTGTTTTACACTTAGACACAAGTACTAAATTGTTAACTATGCTGTCATGCTTTGATTCATGCTAAATCCCTACCGTAATATCGTCAATTGCTACGTTTAAATGCAAACTTAATTATTGTGAGTAGGCCTATTGAGAGTAACGTCTCTAACCATTCGACCGTTGGTCTTTGGTTACATAATAATGATTTCACGACACTGACAGTACAAGGTGTCATAGGGTAAACTTGTTTAGTAGCGATATTACAAAATGCAGCAACACTTTTAGATTGATATTTCTATATCAATAAACTTTAAACTAAATCTTGTGGTCTAAAACTTTGGATATTATTTATAAACCTGTGAATTTCACTCAACCTTTTTGGTTGACACTTTAAGCATGTTTTGTCTCAGGTGATGATTGAGGTAGCTGTTTGCAACTTTGTGATGATAGATTTGATGCTTGCATGGAGTCCACATCGCATATTATATTTTAGTTCATAAACATTTATTTTACGTTTTAATAATAATGTAAACATGTATTACTGCTTCCGCTATTTTATTAACAAAGGTTTTATTTAAAAAGTCTCATATAGAGTCGTTCTCGTTTATACAACTGTGTTATGATATGATTGGTCATAATTACCCCTGGTCCATTTTGGGGGGTGTGACACAATGACAATATAGGTGCCGTAGTTAGCTTTTTCTTCAATAACTGAAACGCTTTCTCTTGTTCATCCTTCCATTCAAATTTCTTCCCTTTATGCGTTAATGCAGTCAAGGGTTTTGCTATTCTGGAAAAGTCTTGGATGAACCTTCTGTAGTAACCAGCTAGTCCTAAAAACTGGCGTATGTGTTTCGGAGTTTTCGGGGTTTCCCACTTTTTAACAGTTTCTATCTTTGCCGGATCCACCTTAATACCTTTTTTGTTCACTATGTGACCGAGGAATTGAACTTCTTCCAACCAAAATGCACACTTTGAAAATTTAGCGTACAATTCTTCCTTCCTCAATACTTCTAACACCTTTCTCAAATGTTCACCGTGTTCTTGGTCATTTTTTGAGTAAATAAGTATGTCATCAATGAAAACAATGACAAACTTTTCAAGGTATGGTCCACACACTCGGTTCATAAGGTCCATGAACACAGCTGGTGTATTAGCTAAACCAAACGGCATGACCATAAACTCATAATGACCGTAACGTGTTCTGAAAGCAGTCTTTGGAATATCATCTTCTTTCACCCGCATTTGATGATACCCGAAACGTAAGTCAATCTTTGAATAAACAGATGAGCCTTGTAGTTGATCAAATAAGTCGTCGATTCTCGGTAGTGGGTAGCGGTTCTTGATGGTAAGTTTGTTCAACTCTCGGTAGTCGATACACAACCTGAATGTACCATCTTTCTTCTTGACAAACAAAACAGGAGCTCCCCATGGTGATGTGCTTGGTCGAATGAAACCACGCTCTAAAAGTTCTTGTAATTGGCTTTGCAGTTCTTTCATCTCGCTGGGTGCGAGTCTGTAAGGAGCACGAGCTATTGGTGCAGCTCCTGGTACAAGATCTATTTGAAATTCAACGGATCGATGTGGGGGTAATCCCGGTAATTCTTTCGGAAATACATCGGGAAATTCTTTTGCAATGGGAACATCATTGATGCTCTTTTCTTCTGTTTGTACTTTCTCGACATGTGCTAGAACAGCATAGCAACCTTTTCTTATTAGTTTTTGTGCCTTCAAATTACTAATAAGATGTAGCTTCGTGTTGCCCTTTTCTCCGTACACCATTAAGGGTTTTCCTTTTTCTCGTATAATGCGAATTGTATTTTTGTAACAAACGATCTCTGCTTTCAATTCTTTCAACCAGTCCATACCGATTATCACATCAAAACTCCCTAACTCTACTGGTATCAAATCAATCTTAAATGTTTCGCTAACCAGTTTAATTTCTCGATTCCGACATATATTATCTGCTGAAATTAATTTACCATTTGCTAATTCGAGTAAAAATTTACTATCCAAAGGCGTCAATGGACAACTTAATTTAGCACAAAAATCTCTACTCATATAGCTTCTATCCGCACCCGAATCAAATAAAACGTAAGCAGATTTATTGTCAATAAGAAACGTACCCGTAACAAGCTCCGGGTCTTCCTGTGCCTCTGCCGCATTAATATTGAAAACTCTTCCGCGGCCTTGACCATTCGTGTTCTCCTGGTTCGGGCAATTTCTAATAATGTGGCCCGGTTTTCTACATTTATAACAAACTACATTGGCATAACTTGCTCCGACACTACTTGCTCCGCCATTACTCGTTCCGACACCATTTGTTCCTTTCGTTCTATTAACCCCTGGTCCGTAGACCTCACACTTCACCGCGTTATGACCATTTCTTTTACACTTGTTGCAAAATTTGGTGCAGAACCCCGAGTGATACTTTTCACACCTTTGGCATAGCTGCTTCTGATTGTTGTTGTTGTTGCGGTTATTATTGTTGTTGGGATGATTGTTGTAGTTGCTGTTGTTGTTGTTGTTGTTGTTGTTGCTGTTGTTGTTGGGCCGTTTATTGTAGTTGCGATTGATGTTGCGATTGTTGGGATAATTGTTGCGATTATTGTTGTAATTGATGTTGTTGTTGTATTGGTGATTCTTATCACCGTTTTCCTCTCACTTTCTTTTGACTTGCTTCACATTGGCCTCTTCAGCAGTCTGTTCTTTAATTCTTTCTTCAATCTGGTTCACTAGTTTTGGAGCCATTCTACATGCCTGTTGTATGGAGGCGGGCTCGTGTGAACTTATATCTTCTTGGATTCTTTCCGGTAATCCTTTCACAAACGCGTCGATCTTCTCTTCCTCATCTTCGAATGCTCCCGGACACAATAGGCACAATTCTGTGAATCGTCTTTCGTACGTGGTAATATCAAATCCTTGGGTTCGTAACCCTCTAAGTTCTGTCTTGAGCTTATTGACCTCGGTTCTAGGACGGTACTTCTAGTTCATCAAGTGCTTGAATGCTGACCACGGTAGTGCGTACGCATCGTCTTGTCCCACTTGCTCTAGATAGGTATTCCACCATGTTAACGCAGAACCTGTGAAGGTATGCGTAGCATACTTCACTTTGTCCTCTTCAGTACACTTACTTATGGCAAACACCGATTCGACCTTCTCGGTCCACCGTTTCAATCCAATCGGTCCTTCGGTTCCATCAAATTCCAAAGGTTTGCAGGCAGTGAATTCTTTGTAGGTGCATCCTACACGATTTCCTGTACTGCTAGATCCAAGGTTATTGTTGGTATGTAGCGCAGCCTGTACTGCGGCTATGTTTGAAGCTAGAAAAGTACGGAATTCCTCTTCATTCATATTCACAGTGTGTCGAGTAGTTGGTGCCATTTCCTTCAAAATAGTCAAATGGAACAAGTTAATCATACAGAATATTAAGAGTAGTTAATAGTATTTCGTAGCATAATATGAACTCATTTATAAAAGCTTTTTATTCATATTAGCGTTTTATAAGTTTAAATTCGGGTAGTACCTACCCGTTAAGTTCATACTTAATAGCTAATATACAATTCAACTACTACAATTCTATATGAAAAACTGATTATAATAATATTTCGCGTTCAAACTTTTACACAATATTTTACAAACTTACAATACCGCTTATTTTACATATAGCATGAAATATAGCACACAATAAATTTGATACAAGATGGTTGTGAAGATAATTCTAGCTAGTACACAAGTCGTTCAGCAAAGGCAATAAAGACACGTAATTCATACGTCCAGAAACAAGTCATGCATTCTGGTTTTACTAGGATTACTTCCCATCCTTGGTCTTGTGGAACATAACCGTTATGGCCGTTGATAAGACATTGTGTTGTAACGTCGTCAAAGGGACGAGGGTTACGTAATGTCCAACAGTCCCGTAACAATCTAAAAACCTCATTTCTTACCCCAATTACCGACTCCGTCACTTGTGGGAACGTTTTGTTTAATAGTTGTAGCCCGATGTTCTTGTTCTCACTTTGGTGAGAAGCGAACATTACTAATCCGTAAGCATAACATGCTTCTTTATGTTGCATGTTAGCCGCTTTTTCTAAATCACGAAGTCCAATATTCGGATATATTGAGTCAAAATAATTTCTTAACCCATTGCATAAAATAGCATTTGGGTTCCCCGCAATATATGCGTCAAAGTAAACACATCGTAACTTATGGATTTCCCAATGTGATATCCCCCATCTTTCGAACGAAAGCCTTTTATAAACCAAGGCATTCTTGGAACGTTCTTCGAATGTCTTACAAACTGATCTCGCCTTAAATAGTTGTGCTGAAGAATTCTGACCGACTCTAGACAAGATTTCATCAATCATGTCTCCGGGTAGGTCTCTTAAAATATTGGGTTGTCTATCCATTTTGTGTTTTTATACTGTAAAATAGACAAGAGTTAGATTCATAAAAAAAATACTTATTAATACAAGCAATTTTTACATATATCATAAAGCATAAGCACACTATATTACATATATTACACCACACGAATACAACTATCTTATTCCGACTCGCTTGTTTCTTCTTTTTCAGTTTTGGTTCGTTTTGCCAAGTTTCTAGGGATATATGATGTTCCCCTAATACGAGCCGTCGTTTTTCACATTGGTTTAGAAAAACCTGGTGGTTTAGAGGTTCCCGGGTCATTGTTACAACTTAAGGACTTCGGGGATTGACAATACATATAAAGTTCATCGGGGTTGGAATTAGATTTCTCTATTTTTATGCCCTTTCCCTTATTATTTTCTTTTGCCTTTTTAAATTTAGTTGGGGTAATTTCTATAACATCATCGGAATTCTCGTCGGAATCCGATTCATCGGAGAATTGGTAATCCTCCCAATATTTTGCTTCCTTGGCGGAAACACCATTGACCATAATTAACCTTGGTCGGTTGGTTGAGGATTTTCTTTTACTTAACCGTTTTATTATTTTCCCCACCGGTTCTATTTCTTCATCCGGTTCCGATTCTTCTTCCGGTTCCGATTCTTCTTCCGGTTCCGACTCTTCTTCTGGTTCCTCTTCGGGAACTTGTGAATCAGTCCACGAATCATTCCAATTTACATTTGACTCTTCATTATTATTAGGTGAGTCAATGAGACTTATTCTAGAGGTAGACATCTATCACATAATATCAAACGCGTTAAGAGATTAATATATCACATAATATTCACATGTTAAAAATATATAGTTTCCAACAAAATTTGTTAAGCAATCATTTTTCAAGTAAACACGGTCAAAGTCCAGACTCACTAATGCATCCTAACAAACTCGATAAGACATACTAATGCAAAATTCTGGTTCTCTAAGACCAACGCTCGGATACCAACTGAAATGTCCCGTTCTTATTGATTAAAAACGTTCCATATTAATTGATTTCGTTGAGAGGTTTTGACCTCTATATGAGACGTTTTTCAAAGACTGCATTCATTTTTAAAACAAACCATAACCTTTATTTCATAAATAAAGGTTTAAAAAGCTTTACGTAGATTATCAAATAATGATAATCTAAAATATCCTGTTTACACACGACCATTACATAATGGTTTACAATACAAATATGTTACATCGAAATCAGTTTCTTGAATGCAGTTTTTACACAATATCATACAAACATGGACTCCAAATCTTGTCCTTATTTTAGTATGCAACAGCGGAAGCTCTTAGTATTCACCTGAGAATAAACATGCTTTAAACGTCAACAAAAATGTTGGTGAGTTATAGGTTTAACCTATATATATCAAATCGTAACAATAGACCACAAGATTTCATATTTCAATACACATCCCATACATAGAGATAAAAATCATTCAAATGGTGAACACCTGGTAATCGACATTAACAAGATGCATATATAAGAATATCCCCATCATTCTGGGACACCCTTCGGATATGATATAAATTTCGAAGTACTAAAGCATCCGGTACTTTGGATGGGGTTTGTTAGGCCCAATAGATCTATCTTTAGGATTCGCGTCAATTAGGGTGTCTGTTCCCTGATTCTTAGATTACCAGACTTAATAAAAAGGGGCATATTCGATTTTGATAATTCAACCATAGAATGTAGTTTCATGTACTTGTGTCTATTTTGTAAATCATTTATAAAACCTGCATGTATTCTCATCCCAAAAATATTAGATTTTAAAAGTGGGACTATAACTGACTTTCACAGATTTTTACTTCGTCGGGAAGTAAGACTTGGCCACTGATTGATTCACGAACCTATAACAATATATACATATATATCAAAGTATGTTCAAAATATATTTACAACACTTTTAATATATTTTGATGTTTTAAGTTTATTAAGTCAGCCGTCCTCGTTAGTAACCTACAACTAGTTGTCCACAGTTAGATGTACAGAAATAAATCGATAAATATTATCTTGAATCAATCCACGAACCAGTGTATACGTATCTCAGTATTGATCACAACTCAAACTATATATATTTTGGAATCAACCTCAACCCTGTATAGCTAACTCCAACATTCACATATAGAGTGTCTATGGTTGTTCCGAAATATATATAGATATGTCGACATGATAGGTCGAAACATTGTATACGTGTCTATGGTATCTCAAGATTACATAATATACAATACAAGTTGATTAAGTTATGGTTGGAATAGATTTGTTACCAATTTTCACGTAGCTAAAATGAGAAAAATTATCCAATCTTGTTTTACCCATAACTTCTTCATTTTAAATCCGTTTTGAGTGAATCAAATTGCTATGGTTTCATATTGAACTCTATTTTATGAATCTAAATAGAAAAAGTATAGGTTTATAGTCAGAAAAATAAGTTACAAGTAGTTTTTGTAAAGGTAGTCATTTCAGTCGAAAGAACGACGTCTAGATGACCATTTTAGAAAACATACTTCCACTTTGAGTTTAACCATAATTTTTGGATATAGTTTCATGTTCATAATAAAAATCATTTATCAGAATAACAACTTTTAAATCAAAGTTCATCATAGTTTTTAATTAACTAACCCAAAACAGCCCGCGGTGTTACTACGACGGCGTAAATTCGGTTTTACGGTGTTTTTCGTGTTTCCAGGTTTTAAATCATTAAGTTAGCATATCATATAGATATAGAACATGTGTTTAGTTGATTTTAAAAGTCAAGTTAGAAGGATTAACTTTTGTTTGCGAACAAGTTTAGAATTAACTAAACTATGTTCTAGTGATTACAAGTTTAAACCTTCGAATAAGATAGCTTTATATGTATGAATCGAATGATGTTATGAACATCATTACTACCTTAAGTTCCTTGGATAAACCTACTGGAAAAGAGAAAAATGGATCTAGCTTCAACGGATCCTTGGATGGCTCGAAGTTCTTGAAGCAGAATCATGACACGAAAACAAGTTCAAGTAAGATCATCACTTGAAATAAGATTGTTATAGTTATAGACATTGAACCAAAGTTTGAATATGATTATTACCTTGTATTAGAATGATAACCTACTGTAAGAAACAAAGATTTCTTGAGGTTGGATGATCACCTTACAAGATTGGAAGTGAGCTAGCAAACTTGAAAGTATTCTTGATTTTATGTAACTAGAACTTGTAGAATTTATGAAGAACACTTAGAACTTGAAGATAGAACTAGAGAGAGATCAATTAGATGAAGAAAATTGAAGAATGAAAGTGTTTGTAGGTGTTTTTGGTCATTGGTGTATGGATTAGATATAAAGGATATGTAATTTTATTTTCATGTAAATAAGTCATGAATGATTACTCATATTTTTGTAATTTTATGAGATATTTCATGCTAGTTGCCAAATGATGGTTCCCACATGTGTTAGGTGACTCACATGGTCTGCTAAGAGCTGATCATTGGAGTGTATATACCAATAGTACATACATCTAAAAGCTGTGTATTGTACGAGTACGAATACGGGTGCATACGAGTAGAATTGTTGATGAAACTGAACGAGGATGTAATTGTAAGCATTTTTGTTAAGTAGAAGTATTTTGATAAGTGTATTGAAGTCTTTCAAAATTGTATAAATACATATTAAAACACTACATGTATATACATTTTAACTGAGTCGTTAAGTCATCGTTAGTCGTTACATGTAAGTGTTGTTTTGAAACCTTTAGGTTAACGATCTTGTTAAGTGTTGTTAACCCAATGTTTATAATATCAAATGAGATTTTAAATTATTATATTATCATGATATTATCATGTATGAATATCTCTTAATATGATATATATACATTAAATGTCTTTACAACGATAATCGTTACATATATGTCTCGTTTAAAAATCATTAAGTTAGTAGTCTTGTTTTTACATATGTAGTTCATTGTTAATATACTTAATGATATGTTTACTTATCATAGTATCATGTTAACCATATATATGTAGCGACCCGACCAAATCATGTTTGACGGCGCCGTCTACTTAGGTCCCGTTACGTGGTCATAAGTCTTTAAGACAAAGTTTGACCAAAATATGTCGCCTTCATTTCAAAATAAAGATTGTTCCCAAAGTTTACAAGAATTGTTCAACCAATAGTTAAGTTACAACGTTATAATACGAATGAAATCTAGGCGACACGGTTTAAAGTAAAGTCAAAAGACGCTCCATGAAATGCACATATACTCGACATCCAATGCAAGTATCAAATAATGAGCGGAAGCATGTATCATGTATCGTTCAAGGACCTGAGAAAAACATAGAAATCTGTCAACGAAAACGTTGGTGAAATCATAGGTTTAAGTAAGTAAGTACAAGTGAACCACAAGATTTGCATCAATGAAATAATAGTAAATACATTCCAAAAGTTTGTTTCACGAGCACCCAATTATCAATGCTTAACGTTTCCTTCCATTGAACCCCATCACTTAGTGCTAGAACATACACTGTTTCTCGAAAATATATTTCATTCGTAAACGGTAGCGAACCGTTTGAATGAGGGTTTGTCAAACCCATATGGATCCATACAACATAAGTTCTCGCTTACACCCGGCAAGTGTAACTAATGATAATCGAATTGAGGATTTTGTTCTAAACTCGTATGTAGAATGTTTGTTTTCCTGTACTTGTGTTCACTTAGTTCAAAAGAATCGTTTATGTTTTCTCATCCCAAATATAAGTTCAAAAAGAGTAAAAGTGGGACTATGATCTCACCTTGAGTGCACGAGTAGTAAAGTACTTCGACAAGTAAACGTGTGCAAAGAACAATGCTAGTCTTGACCTAAACAATAGGTTGTATCAATAACGGTAAGCACGAAAGGTCAAAGATGTTCAATTAGTCCTATGGCTCGTTACGACTCAATAATGTAGCATGCGAATCAAGTTGTCATGTTTCATGCAAGGTACAAGTATAAAAACATGTTAGAACGATTGCACAATTATTTAGTTAAGTTTGATTAAAAGTCAACTTGGTCGGGTCAAAGTCAACAGAAAAGTCAACGGGGTCGGGTTGGATGTCCGACAATTTTTCTAAGTTATATAATCATATATGAGCATGTTGGCCAAGTTTCATGTTAATCGGAGGTCCGTAGCATAGCAAACATTTTCACGTCAAATGACTAAAACGAACAGCCAGTTTTAGCCAAATGGGACGGCGTCCCAAGTGGCTAGACGGCGTCCCACAATGAAGTGTGGGACGGCGTCCCAAACGTCAAGACGGCGTCCCAAATTGAAGAGTGGGACGGCGTCCCAAAAGTCAGGACGGCGTCCCAAATGCCTTCCAGGCCCTGTTTGCTGAATTTCTCAATTGCACGAACCAAAACACAAACAATCACATTTTATGATCCGCAAACAATTAGAACATGTATTTTATATCACCGGAAAGCTCTTTCGACAAGGAACACAACTAACCACTCTTCATCAAGCAAAAACATCATATACAATAACCACAATCCCGTCAAGTGACCAATAAAGGTTTATTTTCAAGTTTCAAATTCATCAATTGCAATTTAAGTTTCGGGAATCCAATTTATACATATGATATGCCGTTTTGAAGGTAATCAAGCATACAATCCAACTAACCACTTACCAATAATAATCCATGGCATTCAATGCATCAAAAGTCCATTTCAAGTTCATCAAACCCTAACCCAAATTCACCAAAATCAATAATCAAGTTCATGAAGTTTTCTAAGGCAACCTACACATCAAATTGAAGCTAGTGATGCTAGTAACACAATTAAAACATCAACTTTTAACATCTAACAACATATGATCATCCTAAATTCAAGAACAACACCACAAAATTCAAGTTCATGCTAGTTACACTAAAACAACGAGATCGAGCATATAAATCACATAAACAAACTAGACTCGAGCCATAGACACTAATTAACAACCTTATAACTTAAAAATCTCAAGAACACAAGAATTAGTGATTTTAGAAAGTTACCCAAAATTGATGAAATCGGTATGGAAACGAAGAGGAGATCACGAGGAGTTCAAATATGCAATTTGTTTTGATCGAATCCTTCTTGAACGAATTTGGATGATGATTGAAGGTTTGAGGGTTTTGAGAGAAAAAGGTGAAGTATTATTTGGGAGGTGATAAAATGAATGGAGAGGAAAGAGTTGACTAGTTGACCTAGTCATCTCTTTCTCCATTTGGCAACTTTAGTCCCTCAACTTAGGAAACGGGTACGGAAATTACCTAAACGAGATAATTCAAACGCGTATTAACGAGATGTGTTATAAACATATAACGGAACTTAAATAGTTAAACGGAAAAGTGAATGGAAAAAGGCGGGATGTTACATTACCTACACCTTAAAAGAAATTTCGTCCCGAAATTTAAGTAGGCGCAGTAGTCGTTGTTTCTTCCTCGAGATCTTGCGTTTCCGAATTCACGAATAGAGGAGGATACTTCCTTTGCATTTGGTCTTGTCTTTCCCAAGTAAACTCGGGTCCCCTTTTGGCGTTCCAACGGACTTTAACAATCGGGATTCGGCTTTGTTTCAAAGTCTTGACGGAGGTGTCCACAATTTCAACCGGTTCCTCCACGAAATGAAGTTTGTCATCAATGGTAAGCTCCTCTAGAGGAATGACGATATCGGGTTCGGCAAGACACTTTTTCAAGTTGGATACATGGAAGGTAGGATGAACGGAGTTCAATTGAGGCGGAAGATCTAAACGATAAGCAACGGTTCCAATACGCTCCAAGATTTCGAAAGGACCAATATACCGCGGATTTAGCTTCCCGCGTTTCCCAAAACGGATTACACCCTTCCAAGGTGCGACTTTTAACATTACTCGGTCACCGACTTGAAATTCAAGATCGTTGCGTCGTTTATCGGTATAGCTCTTTTGACGACTTCGGGCCGTCCTAAGCCTATCTCGGATTTGAACGATTTTCTCGGTGGTTTCGTGAATGAGTTCGGGTCCGGTGATTTGCACGTCGCCTACCTCGGCCCAACAAAGAGGTGAACGACATTTGCGGCCATATAGCGCTTCAAAAGGTGCGGCCTTTATACTCGCGTGATAACTATTATTGTAAGAGAACTCGGCGAGAGGTAAGTGCTTGTCCCAAGCTTTTC
Source organism: Rutidosis leptorrhynchoides (assembly GCF_046630445.1). NCBI lineage: Eukaryota > Viridiplantae > Streptophyta > Magnoliopsida > Asterales > Asteraceae > Rutidosis > Rutidosis leptorrhynchoides. The sequence goes on along the minus strand of NC_092336.1, from coordinate 577,592,385 downwards.
CGAAATCAACCACGCAAGCTCGTAACATGTCCTCTAAGGTTTGAATTGTACGTTCGCTTTGTCCATCGGTTTGAGGATGATATGCGGTGCTCATATCTAAACGCGTTCCCAACGCTTCTTGCAATGTACGCCAAAATCTAGAAACGAAACGGCCATCTCGGTCGGAGATAATCGATAAAGGTACACCGTGTCGGGCTACGATCTCCTTAATGTAAAGTTGTGCAAGTTTCTCCATTTTGTCCGTTTCTTTCATGGCAAGGAAGTGTGCGGATTTGGTGAGACGGTCAACAATAACCCAAATGGTATCATAACCGCCCGTCGTTTTTGGTAGCTTGGTGATAAAATCCATCGTTATCCTTTCCCACTTCCATTGCGGGATCTCGGGTTGTTGAAGTAGTCCGGACGGTCTTTGGTGTTCGGCTTTGACCTTGGAACATGTCAAACACTTGGAAACATAAGTAGCTACGTCCTTTTTGATGTTCGGCCACCAATATAGTTGTTTAAGGTCGTGGTACATCTTATTAGCACCGGGGTGAATCGAGTATCGTGACTTATGGGCTTCATCTAAAATAAGGCTTCGTAGATCCCCAAAACTAGGCACCCAAATTCTTCCGGCGAAATATCGGAGTCCGGTTTCTTTAACTTCGAATCGAGAGGTGAGGACGTTCAAGTGTTCGAGAGAGATGTTTTCATCCTTGAGAGCCTCATCTTGGGCTACCCGAATTTGGCTATTAAGGTTGGTGTGAATGGTGATGTTTAAAGCTCGGACACGAAGAGGCACCGCTCTTTCTTTTCGGCTTAAGGCATCGGCTACTACATTTGCCTTCCCGGGATGGTAACGAAGCTCGCAATCGTAATCGTTTAAGGTTTCAATCCACCTTCGTTGTCTCATGTTTAGTTGCTTTTGATCGAAAATGTGTTGGAGACTTTTGTGGTCGGTAAAGATAGTACTCTTGGTCCCGTAAAGATAGTGTCTCCACATTTTAAGTGCAAAGACAACGGCTCCGAGTTCGAGATCATGTGTCGTATAGTTTCGTTCATGAATTTTAAGTTGTCGAGAAGCATAAGCAATGACTTTCGTTCGTTGCATCAATACACACCCAAAACCATGTTTTGAGGCATCGCAATATACAACAAAGTCATCATTGCCTTCGGGAAGTGACAAGATAGGAGCGGTGGTTAGCTTCGTTTTCAAGATTTGGAATGCGGATTCATGTTCGGTCGCCCAAATGAATTTCTTTCCCTTGTGAGTCAAGGCGGTTAGAGGACGTGCAACCAAAGAGAAATTTTCGATGAATCTACGATAGTACCCGGCGAGACCCAAAAATTGACGAATGTGAGTAGGAGTAGTAGGAGTCTCCCATTTGCTAATGGCTTCGATTTTCGATGGATCGACTTTAATACCTTGGTCACTTACAACATGACCAAGAAATTGAACTTCCTTTAACCAAAATTCACACTTGGAGAATTTGGCATAGAGTTGTTCTTGTCTTAAAAGTTCAAGCACAAGTCGGAGGTGTTCCTCGTGTTCTTCTTCGCTTTTTGAATAGACTAAAATATCATCGATGAACACGATAACGAATTTGTCAAGATACGGTTTGCACACGCGGTTCATAAGATCCATGAACACCGCCGGTGCGTTAGTGAGACCAAATGGCATGACAAGGAATTCATAACTACCATAACGAGTTCGGAAAGCGGTTTTGGAGACATCTTCCCCCTTAACCCTTAATTGATGATAACCCGAGCGGAGATCGATTTTCGAATATACACAAGACCCTTGTAGTTGATCAAAGAGGTCATCGATGCGAGGAAGAGGATATCGGTTCTTAACCGTCAATTTATTTAGTTCACGATAATCAATGCACATTCGTAGGGATCCGTCTTTCTTTTTAACAAACAAAATCGGAGCGCCCCAAGGTGAATGGCTAGGTTGGATAAAACCACGATCAAGTAGTTCTTGGATTTGACTTTGCAATTCTTGCATTTCGGATGGAGCGAGTCTATATGGTGCACGTGCTACGGGTGCGGCTCCCGGAATAAGATCGATTTGGAATTCAACCGGTCGATGAGGCGGAAGACCCGGCAATTCGTCGGGAAATACATCGGAATAGTCACTAACAATTGGCACATCATCGATGTGCTTCTCATCGGACTCGACTTTCTTAACGTGAGCAAGGATCGCAAAACAACCCTTACGGAGTAGTTTTCTAACTTTAACACACGAAACGAGGTTGAGTCCGGTGCAACTCTTATCGCCATAGACGATCAAAGGTTCACCATTCTCGATAGGAATTCGGATTGCGTTAAGATCACAAAGAATGTGAGATTTCGTTTTGACTAACCAATTCATACCGATTATTACATCAAAGCTTCCTAGTTCCATGGGTATCAAGTCAATTTCAAATTCCTTACCCAAAATGTTTAACGTACACCCCCGGTAATATGTGTTGGCACTTAATAGTTTCCCGTTAGCCACTTCAATGGTATAAGTGGTATCTAATGGAAGAGGTGGAGTGCTAAAAGAATGAGTCAAAGTCTTGGATACAAAGCATTTATCGGCACCCGAATCGAATAAACAGGAGACATAAGAATTGTTGAGAAGAAACGTACCCGTGACTAGTTCAGTGTCATCCCGGGCTTCCTCGGTGTTGATGTTGAAAGCTCGGCCGCGCGTATTGGTATTATCTTTCCTTTTCGGGCATGCATTTCTATAATGACCCGTTTGACCACATTCGTAACAAGTGCCCGTCTTTGGTGCATTGGGCCACTTTCGAGCAACGGGAGTGGCACTTTTACAATCGTTGGCCTTATGACCAACTCCTTGGCACCGGTGGCAAATTAACTTGCCACATTCACCAAAGTGATGTCTGTTGCATTTGTTGCAAAGAGGTAGATTCCCGGCATAACCCTTCTTGCCGTCGGAAGTGAAAGATTTCTTGGCAAAGTTGTTGTTGCTCGATTGGGGAGCTTCCCATTTTCTTTTGTTGCCGCCCGATTTATCCTCGGCCTTAGGTGCCGGAACTACGATTTCGTCAACCGTTTCAATTAGTTGGCGAGCCATGTTCATAGCGGCTTGATGAGTAGTGGGTTTGGATGACATCACCCCTTGTTTGATGCTTTTTGGAAGACCGAGCATGTAGAGCTCAATCCTTTGAGATTCGGGGTTAACAAGATTAGGACACATCAAGGATAGTTCGGCGAAGCGTTGATTATAAGCTTTAAGATCGTTTCCGACCGCTTTCAAAGCTCTTAGTTCTTCCTCAAGCTTTCGGGTTTCTTCGCGCGGAAAATATTCAACAATCATCTTTTCCTTTAGATCGGCCCAAGAGAGGGCATGAGCTTCATCGGTACCCACCGATTGAACATAGGTGTTCCACCATGTTAGAGCAATTCCGGAGAAAGTGTGAGTGGAGTATTTGACCTTGTCTTGGTCCCGACAACCGCTTATGCTAAAGACGGCTTCCGTTTGCTCAAACCATCGGGTGAGCACGACCGGTCCCCCGGTTCCATCAAAAGTGTGAGGTTTGCACCCCATGAAAGCTTTATAGGAGCATCCCTCGTTTGAGTTTCCGGCTCCATTGTTGTTGTTGTTGTTGTTGTTGTTGTTGTGGTTGTTATTATTATTGTTGTTGGATGAGTGACCGGCCATGGCCGCATCTACGGCGGTAGCTATCATCCGTTCGAGAGCTTGTTCGGGAGTTTCATTGCGGCGTACACGACGAGGAGCCATTGTTCCTTCAAGACACAAGAATATCATTGATTAGTATTCTCAATAATACTAACCGTGATATAGAATAAAGATAAAGAGAAGTTTTTTTTTTTTTTTTTTTTTTTTTTTTTTTTTTTTTTTTTTCTCTCGACTCGCCTTAAATTCTTTATGTCATAATGTCGGAACGTTCATACGAGTCACCGTAATATAATCCCGGAAATTATATTACCCTAATTCATATGTGCATTCGACATCATTTCATATAGTCAAGGTGGCGTGTCAATCAAATTAAACAACGTGAGATTAAGATGAACTAAGAGTAGATATGAGTAGAAACGTTCGAGTATAAATGCACAAGTAGTCAAGTAATTCCTACTTCAAGTCTATATGCCGGTTGTAGTCTAGACTCACCAATGTACCCTATGACTCGGGGTTGACACTAATGAACTCTAAATCCCTACAACCAACGCTCTGATACCATCTGTAGCGACCCGACCAAATCATGTTTGACGGCGCCGTCTACTTAGGTCCCGTTACGTGGTCATAAGTCTTTAAGACAAAGTTTGACCAAAATATGTCGCCTTCATTTCAAAATAAAGATTGTTCCCAAAGTTTACAAGAATTGTTCAACCAATAGTTAAGTTACAACGTTATAATACGAATGAAATCTAGGCGACACGGTTTAAAGTAAAGTCAAAAGACGCTCCATGAAATGCACATATACTCGACATCCAATGCAAGTATCAAATAATGAGCGGAAGCATGTATCATGTATCGTTCAAGGACCTGAGAAAAACATAGAAATCTGTCAACGAAAACGTTGGTGAAATCATAGGTTTAAGTAAGTAAGTACAAGTGAACCACAAGATTTGCATCAATGAAATAATAGTAAATACATTCCAAAAGTTTGTTTCACGAGCACCCAATTATCAATGCTTAACGTTTCCTTCCATTGAACCCCATCACTTAGTGCTAGAACATACACTGTTTCTCGAAAATATATTTCATTCGTAAACGGTAGCGAACCGTTTGAATGAGGGTTTGTCAAACCCATATGGATCCATACAACATAAGTTCTCGCTTACACCCGGCAAGTGTAACTAATGATAATCGAATTGAGGATTTTGTTCTAAACTCGTATGTAGAATGTTTGTTTTCCTGTACTTGTGTTCACTTAGTTCAAAAGAATCGTTTATGTTTTCTCATCCCAAATATAAGTTCAAAAAGAGTAAAAGTGGGACTATGATCTCACCTTGAGTGCACGAGTAGTAAAGTACTTCGACAAGTAAACGTGTGCAAAGAACAATGCTAGTCTTGACCTAAACAATAGGTTGTATCAATAACGGTAAGCACGAAAGGTCAAAGATGTTCAATTAGTCCTATGGCTCGTTACGACTCAATAATGTAGCATGCGAATCAAGTTGTCATGTTTCATGCAAGGTACAAGTATAAAAACATGTTAGAACGATTGCACAATTATTTAGTTAAGTTTGATTAAAAGTCAACTTGGTCGGGTCAAAGTCAACAGAAAAGTCAACGGGGTCGGGTTGGATGTCCGACAATTTTTCTAAGTTATATAATCATATATGAGCATGTTGGCCAAGTTTCATGTTAATCGGAGGTCCGTAGCATAGCAAACATTTTCACGTCAAATGACTAAAACGAACAGCCAGTTTTAGCCAAATGGGACGGCGTCCCAAGTGGCTAGACGGCGTCCCACAATGAAGTGTGGGACGGCGTCCCAAACGTCAAGACGGCGTCCCAAATTGAAGAGTGGGACGGCGTCCCAAAAGTCAGGACGGCGTCCCAAATGCCTTCCAGGCCCTGTTTGCTGAATTTCTCAATTGCACGAACCAAAACACAAACAATCACATTTTATGATCCGCAAACAATTAGAACATGTATTTTATATCACCGGAAAGCTCTTTCGACAAGGAACACAACTAACCACTCTTCATCAAGCAAAAACATCATATACAATAACCACAATCCCGTCAAGTGACCAATAAAGGTTTATTTTCAAGTTTCAAATTCATCAATTGCAATTTAAGTTTCGGGAATCCAATTTATACATATGATATGCCGTTTTGAAGGTAATCAAGCATACAATCCAACTAACCACTTACCAATAATAATCCATGGCATTCAATGCATCAAAAGTCCATTTCAAGTTCATCAAACCCTAACCCAAATTCACCAAAATCAATAATCAAGTTCATGAAGTTTTCTAAGGCAACCTACACATCAAATTGAAGCTAGTGATGCTAGTAACACAATTAAAACATCAACTTTTAACATCTAACAACATATGATCATCCTAAATTCAAGAACAACACCACAAAATTCAAGTTCATGCTAGTTACACTAAAACAACGAGATCGAGCATATAAATCACATAAACAAACTAGACTCGAGCCATAGACACTAATTAACAACCTTATAACTTAAAAATCTCAAGAACACAAGAATTAGTGATTTTAGAAAGTTACCCAAAATTGATGAAATCGGTATGGAAACGAAGAGGAGATCACGAGGAGTTCAAATATGCAATTTGTTTTGATCGAATCCTTCTTGAACGAATTTGGATGATGATTGAAGGTTTGAGGGTTTTGAGAGAAAAAGGTGAAGTATTATTTGGGAGGTGATAAAATGAATGGAGAGGAAAGAGTTGACTAGTTGACCTAGTCATCTCTTTCTCCATTTGGCAACTTTAGTCCCTCAACTTAGGAAACGGGTACGGAAATTACCTAAACGAGATAATTCAAACGCGTATTAACGAGATGTGTTATAAACATATAACGGAACTTAAATAGTTAAACGGAAAAGTGAATGGAAAAAGGCGGGATGTTACAATATATATCCATATATATGTCATCATATAGTTTTTACAAGTTTTAACGTTTGTGAATCACCGGTCAACTTGGGTGGTCAATTGTCCATATGAAACATATTTCAATTAATCAAGTCTTAACAAGTTTGATTGCTTAACATGTTGGAAACATTTAATCATGTAAATATCAATCTCAATTAATATATATAAACATGGAAAAGTTCGGGTCACTACAGTATCAAAGTTATTGTGTGCTATATTTCATGCTTTATGTAAAACAAGCGGTATTGTAAGTTTGTAAAATATTGTATAAAAGTTTGAACGCGAAATATTATTATAATCAGTTTTTCATATAGAATTGTAGTAGTTGAATTGTATATTAGCTACTAAGTATGAACTTAACGGGTAGGTACTGCCCGAATTTAAACTTATAAAACGCTAATATAAAGAAAAAGCTTTTATAAATGAGTTCATATTATGCTACGAAATACTATTAACTACTCTTAATATTCTATATGATTAACTTGTTCCATTTGACTATTTTGAAGGAAATGGCATCGACTACTCGACACACCGTGAATATGAATGAAGAGGAATTCTGTACTTTTCTAGCTTCAAACATAGCCGCAGTACAGGCTGCGCTACATACCAACAATAACCTTGGATCTAGCAGTACAGGAAATCGTGTAGGATGCACCTACAAAGAATTCACTGCCTGCAAACCTTTAGAATTTGATGGAACCGAAGGACCGATCGGATTGAAACGGTGGACTGAGAAGGTCGAATCGGTGTTTGCCATAAGTAAGTGTACTGAAGAGGATAAAGTGAAGTACGCTATGCATACCTTCACAGGTTCTGCGTTAACATGGTGGAATACCTATCTAGAGCAAGTGGGACAAGATGATGCTTACGCACTACCGTGGTCAGCATTCAAGCACATGATGAACGAGAAGTACCGTCCCAGAACCGAGGTCAATAAGCTCAAGACAGAACTTAGAGGGTTACGAACCCAAGGATTTGATATTACCACGTACGAAAGACGATTCACAGAATTGTGCCTATTGTGTCTGGGAGCGTTCGAAGATGAGGAAGAGAAGATCGACGCATTTGTGAAAGGATTACCGGAAAGAATCCAAGAATATATAAGTTCACACGAGCCCGCCTCCATACAACAGGCATGTAGAATGGCTCATAAACTAGTGAACCAGATTGAGGAAAGAATTAAAGAACAGACGGCTGAAGAGGCCAATGTGAAGCAAGTCAAAAGAAAGTGGGAGGAAAACGGTGATAAGAATCACTAATACAACAAGAACAGCAATTACAATAATAATCGCAACAATTATCCCAACAATCGCAAAATCAATCGCAACTACAACAAACGGCCCAACAACAACAACAACAACAACAGCAGCAACTACAACAATCGTCCCAACAACAATAACAATCGCAACAACAACAACAATCAGAAGCAGCTATGCCAAAGGTGTGAAAAGTATCACTCGGGGTTCTGCACCAAATTTTGCAACAAGTGTAAAAGAAATGGTCATAGCGCGGCGAAATGTGAGGTCTACGGACCAGGGGTTAACAGAACGAAAGGAACAAATGGTGTCGGAATGAGTAATGGCGGAGCAAGTAGTGTCGGAGCAAGTTATGCCAATGTATTTTGTTATAAATGTGGAAAACCGGGCCACATTATTAGAAATTGCCCGAACCAGGAGAACACGAATGCACAAGGCCGCGAAAGAGTTTTCAATATTAATGCGGCAGAGGCACAGGAAGACCCGGAGCTTGTTACGGGTACGTTTCTTATTGACAATAAATCTGCTTACGTTTTATTTGATTCGGGTGCGGATAGAAGCTATATGAGTAGAGATTTTTGTGCTAAATTAAGTTGTCCATTGACGCCGTTGGATAGTAAATTTTTACTCGAATTAGCAAATGGTAAATTAATTTCAGCAGATAATATATGTCGGAATCGAGAAATTAAACTGGTTAGCGAAACATTTAAGATTGACTTGATACCAGTAGAGTTAGGGAGTTTTGATGTGATAATCGGTATGGACTGGTTGAAAGAAGTGAAAGCAGAGATCGTTTGTTACAAAAATGCAATTCGCATTATACGAGAAAAAGGAAAACCCTTAATGGTGTACGGAGAAAAGGGCAACACGAAGCTACATCTTATTAGTAATTTGAAGGCACAAAAAACTAATAAGAAAAGGTTGCTATGCTGTTCTAGCACACGTCGAGAAAGTACAAACTGAAGAAAAGAGCATCAATGATGTTCCCGTCGCAAAAGAATTTCCCGATGTATTTCCGAAAGAATTACCGGGATTACCCCCACATCGATCCGTTGAATTTCAAATAGATCTTGTACCAGGAGCTGCACCAATAGCTCGTGCTCCTTACAGACTCGCACCCAGCGAGATGAAAGAACTGCAAAGCCAATTACAAGAACTTTTAGGGCGCGGTTTCATTCGACCAAGCACATCACCGTGGGGAGCTCCTGTTTTGTTTGTCAAGAAGAAGGATGGTACATTTAGGTTGTGTATTGACTACAGAGAGTTGAACAAACTTACCATCAAAAACCGTTATCCACTGCCGAGAATTGACGACTTATTTGATCAACTACAAGGCTCGTCGGTTTATTCGAAGATCGATTTACATTCTGGATGTCATCAAATGCGAGTAAAGGAGGATGATATTCCAAAAACTGCTTTTAGGACGCGTTATGGTCATTACGAGTTTATGGTTATGCCGTTTGGATTGACTAACGCACCAGCTGTGTTCATGGACCTTATGAACCGAGTGTGTGGGCCATATCTTGACAAGTTTGTCATTATTTTCATCGATGACATACTTATTTACTCAAAAAATGATCAAGAGCACGAAGAACATTTGAGAAAAGTGCTAGAAGTATTGAGGAAAGAAAAACTGTACGCTAAGTTTTCAAAGTGTGCATTTTAGTTGGAAGAAGTTCAATTCCTCGGTCACATAGTGAACAAAGATGGTATCCAGGGGGACCCGGCAAAAATCGAAACCGTTGAAAAGTGGGAAACCCCAAAAACTACGAAGCATATACGTCAATTTTTAGGATTGGCTGGTTACTACAGAAGATTCATCCAAGATTTCTCCAAAATAGCAAAACCCTTGACTGCATTAATGCATAAAGGGAAGAAATTTGAATGGAAGGATGAACAAGAGGAGGCGTTTCAATTATTGAAGAAAAAGCTAACTACGGCACCTATATTGTCATTGCCTGAAGGGAATGATGATTTTGTGATTTATTGTGACGCATCAAAGCAAGGTCTCGGTTGTGTATTAATGCAACGAACGAAGGTGATTGCTTATGCGTCTAGACAATTAAAGATTCACGAACAAAATTATACAACGCATGATTTGGAATTAGGCGCGGTTGTTTTTGCATTAAAGACTTGGAGGCACTACTTATATGGGGTCAAAAGTATTATATATACCGACCACAAAAGTCTTCAACACATATTTAATCAGAAACAACTGAATATGCGGCAGCGTAGGTGGATTGAATTGTTGAATGATTACGACTTTGAGATTCGTTACCACCCGGGGAAGGCAAATGTGGTAGCCGACGCCTTGAGCAGAAAGGACAGAGAACCCATTCGAGTAAAATCTATGAATATAATGATTCACACTAACCTTACTACTCAAATAAAGGAGGCGCAACAAGGAGTTTTAAAAGAGGGAAATTTAAAGGATGAAATACCCAAAGGATCGGAGAAGCATCTTAATATTCGGGAAGACGGAACCCGGTATAGGGCTGAAAGAATTTGGGTACCAAAATTTGGAGATATGAGAGAAATGGTACTTAGAGAAGCTCATAAAACCAGATACTCAATACATCCTGGAACGGGGAAGATGTACAAGGATCTTAAGAAACATTTTTGGTGGCCAGGTATGAAAGCCGATATTGCTAAATATGTAGGAGAATGTTTGACGTGTTCTAAGGTCAAAGCTGAACATTAGAAACCATCAGGTCTACTACAACAACCTGAAATCCCGGAATGGAAATGGGAAAACATTACCATGGATTTCATTACTAAATTGCCAAGGACTGCAAGTGGTTATGATACTATTTGGGTAATAGTTGATCGTCTCACCAAGTTAGCACACTTCCTGCCAATGAGAGAAGATGAAAAAATGGAGAAGTTGGCGCGATTGTATTTGAAGGAGGTCGTCTCCAGACATGGAATACCCGTCTCTATTATCTCTGATAGGGATGGTAGATTTGTTTCAAGGTTCTGGCAGACGTTGCAACAAGCATTGGGGACTCGTCTAGACATGAGTACTGCCTATCATCCACAAACTGATGGGCAGAGCGAAAGGACGATACAAACGCTTGAAGACATGCTACGAGCTTGTGTTATTGATTTCGGAAACAGTTGGGATCGACATCTACCGTTAGCAGAATTTTCCTACAACAACGGCTACCATTCAAGCATTGAGATGGCGCCGTTTGAAGCACTTTATGGTAGAAAGTGCAGGTCTCCGATTTGTTGGAGTGAAGTGGGGGATAGACAGATTACGGGTCCGGAGATAATACAAGAAACTACCGAGAAAATCATCCAAATTCAACAAAGATTGAAAACCGCCCAGAGTCGACAAAAGAGCTACGCGGACAGTAAAAGAAAAGATATAGAGTTTGAAATTGGAGAAATGATCATACTTAAGGTTTCATCTTGGAAAGGCGTTGTTCGATTTGGTAAACGGGGGAAACTAAATCCAAGGTACATTGGACCATTCAAGATTATAGATCGTGTCGGACCAGTAGCTTACCAACTGGAGCTACCTCAACAACTCGCGGCTGTACATAACACTTTCCACGTCTCAAATTTGAAGAAATGTTTTGCTAAAGAAGATCTCACTATTCCGTTGGACGAAATCCAAATCAATAAAAAACTTCAATTCATTGAAGAACCCGTCGAAATAATGGATCGTGAGGTTAAGAGACTTAAACAAAACAAGATACCGATTGTTAAGGTTCGATGGAATGCTCGTAGAGGACCCGAGTTCACCTGAGAGCGTGAAGATCAGATGAAGAAGAAATACCCGCATTTATTTCCAGAAGATACGTCAACACCTCCAACTACTTAAAATAATGTATTAAAATTAATAAACTGTAAGTAATTTAACAAAAAATCATCAATAACATGAATGAAAAATAATGTATGATTGAGTATAATATTATAGCCCAATAATAATCGAATATTATACAAAATTAATCAATCAAATGAAATAAAGAGAACTCAAGATTCTTCCAGCTAAAACAATATTTCATTCTTTTCTAACTAAATAATTTAATTTTATTATAGACTCTCCAAATGATACAATGTAATTAACACTAAATCCAATTCACGTTCTGAATTGAAATTTCACATTTGAATTATATTAACACAAAAAGTATTTGCAAGAGATACAGAGAAGAAAAAAATTATGTTAACAATTAAAGATTTAGTTAAAACTTGAAAATTTTGTAAGAAACAAAGAAACTTCATCCCACATTTGATGGAAGAAGAAAGTAAGAAAGGAATACTCAAGTATAAATACAATGCTAAGCAAGCCTATCTTTTTAAAAATTGGAAGTGCATTCTTTAATAGTATGCTCTTGTTCAATATAATTATGTTCTAAGTTTTTAGTTAAGATTTATAATATTATATAACTAGTTTTTAGTTATAAATTAATTAATTATAAGTGTGCATAAACGAATTCGAGTTCGAATTTATTTAAGCTCGAAATTGAGCTCGAGTTCGAGCTTAATTGAGTTCGAGTTTGAGCTAAAACTTATGATAATCAAACTTAACATTTTAAACGAATATTGAATTCGAGTTCGAGCATAGAAAAAATATTCGAGCTCGAACTCGATCAAATAATGAAATTTGTTATCGAGCTCGAGTCGAGTTCGAGCATAGTAAAAATCGAACGAGCCGAGCTCAACTTCTTACTGCTTGTAGTGACCCGAACTTTTCCATGTTTATATATATATTAAATGAAATTGTTATTTACATGATTAAGTGTTTCCAACATGTTAAGCAATCAAACTTGTTAAGACTTGATTAATTGAAATAGGTTTCATATAGACAATTGACCACCCAAGTTGACCGGTGATTCACGAACGTTAAAACTTGTAAAAACTATACGATGACATATATATGGTTATATATATAGTTAACATGATTTTATTATAAGTATGTATCTCATTAGGTATTTTAACAATGAGTTATATACATAAAGATGAGACGATTAATTTAAGAAACTCGAAAACGATATATATAACGATTATCGTTATAACAACGTCTTACTAGGTACATATGAATCATATTAAGATATTGATACACTTGGTTAATTATGTTAAATGATAAGTAAATATATTATTAAGTGTATTAACAATGAAATACATATGTAAAAATAAGACTACTAACTTAATGATTTCGAAACGAGACATATATGTAACGATTATCGTTGTAACGACATTTAACTGTATATATATCATACTAAGATATATTATATATCATAATATCATGATAATATAACAATTTAACATCTCATTTGTTATAATAAACAATGGGTTAACAACATTCAACAAGATCGTTAACCTAAAGGTTTCAAAACAACATTTACATGTAACGACTAACGATGACTTAACGACTCAGTTAAAATGTATATACATGTAGTGTTTTAATATGTATTCATTCACTTTTGAAAGACTTCAAGACACTTGTCAAAATACTTCTACTTAACAAAAATGCTTACAATTACATCCTCGTTCAGTTTCATCAACAATTCTACTCGTATGCACCCGTATTCGTACTCGTACAATACACAGCTTTTAGATGTATGTACTATTGGTATATACACTCCAATGATCAGCTCTTAGCAGCCCATGTGAGTCACCTAACACATGTGGGAACCATCATTTGGCAACTAGCATGAAATATCTCATAAAATTACAAAAATATGAGTAATCATTCATGACTTATTTACATGAAAACAAAATTACATATCCTTTATATCTAATCCATACACCAATGACCAAAAACACCTACAAACACTTTCATTCTTCAATTTTCTTCATCTAATTGATCTTTCTCAAGTTCTATCTTCAAGTTCTAAGTGTTCTTCATAAATTCCAAAAGTTCTAGTTTCATAAAATCAAGAATACTTCCAAGATTACAAGTTTACTTCCAAGTTTTCTAAATCCATTCCAAGTAATCATCCAAGATCAAGAAACCTTTGTTACTTACAGTAGGTTATCTTTCTAATACAAGGTAATAATCATATTCAAACTTTAATTCAATTTCTATAACTATAACAACCTTTGTTACTTACAGTAGGTTATCTTTCTAATACAAGGTAATAATCATATTCAAACTTTAATTCAATTTCTATAACTATAATAATCTTATTTCGAGTGGAAATCTTACTTGAAATTGTTTTCGTGTCATTATTCTGCTTCAAGAACTTTCAAGCCATCCAAGGATCCTTTGAAGCTAGATCTATTTTTCTCATTTCCAGTAGGTTTATCCAAGGAACTTGAGGTAGTAATGATATTCATAACATCATTCGATTCATACATATAAAGCTATCTTATTCGAAGGTTTAAACTTTTAATCACTAGAACATAGTTTAGTTAATTCTAAAATTGTTCGCAAATAAAAGTTAATCCTTATAACTTGACTTTTAAAATCAACTAAACACATGTTCTATATCTATATGATATGCTAACTTAATGATTTAAAACCTGGAAACACGAAAAACACCGTAAAACCGGATTTACGCCGTCGTAGTAACACCGCGGGCTGTTTTGGGTTAGTTAATTAAAAACTATGATAAACTTTGATTTAAAAGTTGTTATTCTGAGAAAATGATTTTTATTATGAACATGAAACTATATCCAAAAGTTATGGTTAAACTCAAAGTGGAAGTATGTTTTCTAAAATGGTCATCTAGACGTCGTTCTTTCGACTGAAATGACTACCTTTACAAAAATGACTTGTAACTTATTTTTCTGACTATAAACCTATAATTTTTCTGTTTAGATTCATAAAATAGAGTTCAATATGAAACCATAGCAATTTGATTCACTCAAAACGGATTTAAAATGAAGAAGTTATGGGTAAAACAAGATTGGATAATTTTTCTCATTTTAGCTACGTGAAAATTGGTAACAAATCTATTCCAACCATAACTTAATCAACTTGTATTGTATATTATGTAATCTTGAGATACCATAGACACGTATACAATATTTCGACCTATCATGTCGACACATCTATATATATTTCGGAACAACCATAGACACTCTATATGTGAATGTTGGAGTTAGCTATACAGGGTTGAGGTTGATTCCAAAATATATATAGTTTGAGTTGTAATCAATACTGAGATACGTATACACTGGGTCATGGATTGATTCAAGATAATATTTATCAATTTATTTCTATACATCTAACTGTGGACAACTAGTTGTAGGTTACTAACGAGGACAGCTGACTTAATAAACTTAAAACATCAAAATATATTAAAAGTGTTGTAAATATATTTTGAACATACTTTGATATATATGTATATATTGTTATAGGTTCGTGAATCAACCAGTGGCCAAGTCTTACTTCCCGACGAAGTAAAAATCTGTGAAAGTGAGTTATAGTCCCACTTTTAAAATCTAATATTTTTGGGATGAGAATACATGCAGGTTTTATAAATGATTTACAAAATAGACACAAGTACGTGAAACTACATTCTATGGTTGAATTATCGAAATCGAATATGCCCCTTTTTATTAAGTCTGGTAATCTAAGAATTAGGGAACAGACACCCTAATTGACGCGAATCCTAAAGATAGATCTATTGGGCCTAACAAACCCCATCCAACGTACCGGATGCTTTAGTACTTCGAAATTTATATCATATCCGAAGGGTGTCCCGGAATGATGGGGATATTCTTATATATGCATCTTGTTAATGTCGGTTACCAGGTGTTCACCATATGAATGATTTTTATCTCTATGTATGGGATGTGTATTGAAATATGAAATCTTGTGGTCTATTGTTACGATTTGATATATATAGGTTAAACCTATAACTCACCAACATTTTTGTTGACGTTTAAAGCATGTTTATTCTCAGGTGAATACTAAGAGCTTCCGCCGTTGCATACTAAAATAAGGACAAGATTTGGAGTCCATGTTTGTATGATATTGTGTAAAAACTGCATTCAAGAAACTGATTTCGATGTAACATATTTGTATTGTAAACCATTATGTAATGGTCGTGTGTAAACAGGATATTTTAGATTATCATTATTTGATAATCTACGTAAAGTTTTTTAAACCTTTATTTATGAAATAAAGGTTATGGTTTGTTTTAAAAATGAATGCAGTCTTTGAAAAACGTCTCATATAGAGGTCAAAACCTCGCAACGAAATCAATTAATATGGAACGTTTTTAATCAATAAGAACGGGACATTTCACTGCTCGACTCGAGTTCGGTTCGTTAACAGCCCTACTTGATAATGAAATCCAAACGACAAGGACAGAACAACTTGTCATGGGGCAAACTTTAAATGTTTAGTCTAAATATCACGAACTGGCATAACTTTTGATCCCTGAATGATCTACTTTACAAACAATTGGATCTGCGAGATCTACTTTACAAACAATTGGATCTGTGTGATCTACTTTACAAACGACTGGATCTGAGTGATCTACTTATGAAAACAAATCTTGTGGTCTACATCTATTATTGAAATCATTATTTATGACAAACCTATGAACTCACTCAACCTCGTGTTGACACTTTAAAGCATGTTTATTCTCAGGTACTTAAATATTGCTTCCGCTGTATATCTGCTACTTTGATGATGATTGCTTGCTATGCTTGGAGTCTTCATTACATATCATATCAATTAAGAACATTTAATACTCTAAATACAATGTAATATATTTATCTTCCGCTGCAAAACTCAATATAACGTCTCATATAGAGTCGTTCTCGTTTATACAACTGTGATTTGATATAATTAGTCACAAATACCCCAGGCCCTATTTGGGGGTGTGACAGTGGTCGACCAAGCTTCATTGAGTTTTCGGTCGACCACCGTGTAAACATGGTCGACTACCTCTCATTTTTTCATGGTCGACTACCCCAACAAGAAAAAATGTGGGCGACCCAATACATGGTCGACTACCAAAAATTGGTCATAAAGATTTGTGGTGTTTTCAATACTTATCATATACGGAGTAATTCAATTTCAGTTGGATGAAAATAATAATTGGGACACCATGTTCATGAGGTGTGGAGACATTAAACAAGCTGGAAAAAGTGTCATTAAAAACTGTTAATAGACTTGCACGGATTTTGCAAATTTCGAGATGCGTGAAACCTGAATCCAGGGAAGTCGACCAACTCATTGATCGCCCGCGTTGTTTTTTTGCTTTGTGGTCGACCATGTGTAATTGAGGTGGTAGTCGACCATGTTTACATGATAGTCGACCATGCTCTGAATGAAGTTTGGTCGACCACCTTGAAAAATGAGGTGGTCGACCAAGTTAAAAGGGTAGTCGACCATATTGTTGGTCGACCTAATAGTGTAAAAAGATAATTTTTTTTCAAAAGGTGTATTTTGAACGAAAATTAAAAAAAGAGAGTGTATTTTGGCGAATATCCCATATTTCTATTACTATTATCCGTTGCTCGGAATCCCGGATCATGACAATGTGGATGCATAAATTTTATTGCTTTATATTTATGAAACAATAAAAATATAATGATCAGTACTTATAGTTTTGATAATTTTATTAAATTTTGATATAGGCTACATGATTAATTAATTAATGAATATTAAATCAAGCTTAGCTAATGCAAAGGAAATATATATTTACACATTTAACAAATTATTTTGAGAATTTGCTACATGTTTTACAATTGGGCTCTGGACTAGGTTACCAACCTTTAAGGCCCATTTATTTACAAAAACCCAACTAGCCTTCTTTGACGCTAAAACAACCGTTTGTTTCCCGCCAATTTATCTAAGATCCCCCCAATGGCTCTCCAACAGCGTACCCCTTCACCATCGTCGTTCCTCAATTATCCAGGCATGGCTCGCGGCGATGATAATAATACTCCCCGTCGAACTACTCGTTCCCGTTCAATATTCCTGGCAGCGTTGCTGCTACTCCTAGAGGTAATCTTCAATTGACTGTTAAATAAATTTAGTTAACATCTAGGTTTTCAGTTTATGTTTATTTAAGTTAGGGTTATGTAGCTTTATACATTCGATTTTAGATTTTAATTGAGCTAAATTGATTAATTAACGTTACCTTCATCACCTGATGATATGATTTCGAGTCCAATCGGTGACTCATTTTCATATCCGAACACCACTCCAAACAACCGCCGGAAACGGGGACGGGGATCTACGGCTGTTGATACTCCGCCACCACCACCATCACAGTCTTTTTTTGCCGCCACACCTGATGGCGGTGTCCGTGGTCTTCCTTCCCGCCGTACGCCACGGTGATACCCCTGGCCAGGGGCGGACCTATATAGTGTTCAGTGGTGGCACGGGACACCACTGAAATACGCGATGTAGTGGAAATTTTTTGGGTTTTTAACTAGTGACACCACTGGATAGTGTACATTTTTTGGGTGACACCATTGAAATAAGACATCTAGTAGAAATTTTTTAGCGATTTTAACCGGTGACACCAGTGACTACCCATCTTAGATCCGCCACTGCCCCTGGCGATAGTACGCCGTCGTCTCCACAACCTTCTTCTTCGGAAGGTGGAGAACCTGATGAAAACTATGTGCCGCCTATGTATGTTTGGGGAACGAGTATTAGCGTTCAAGATGTGAACGCTGCTGCGATTTTGAGGTTTTTGAGGCATTTTCGTGACCATCACTCGCATGATGAAGGAAAGTACATACATGAAAGTTATTAATCAAGTGATTGAGATGGAATTAGGGGAGTCGCTTGAAGTAGATGCTAATGACGTTTTTGATTATGATAATGGCTTGTACATAAAGATGGTGAGGTATCCTTTAAAGGTTCTTGCTATATTAGATATTGTCTTGATGGACATGGTTAGCAGAATTAATCCGTTATTCGAGAAGCATATACAAGCCCGGATATTTAATTTGAAGACTTCGAAATTTGAATCCATGTCTGGGATATATAGGGCTATGAGTGTTAGAGTTGGTCAAACTCAAAGAACTGTGCAATCTTTGTTCAAGGTAAATGTTGATGCTACGTACGTTTCCACTATTCCAACTGAACATGTAATTGATATAAGCTGAAACCATTTATTTAATTTTTTTTTTTTTATTGCATCTTCAGACTTATATTGATTGTCTTCATATAAAGAAGACGGACAAGTCAAGAATGAATAATGCAGAAGATCTAATGGAAACTGAACAGAGTTCTACACAAGAAGATGGTCAAGAAACCTCTTTGGACTATGAAGAGAAGGCAATGATCTCAAAACATTGTTATCTTTAACTACTTCAGGATTTTACGTATTACTTATACAGATATGTGTTAGAAATCGGGTATGAATTGACTGCCGGATTCGTTCTTGAATCGTGTAATCACTATCTCTATAAAGTATTTCGACCCTACGATTGCCACGGTTGCACGAAATCTTTACAGGGATCAAACAAGAACGCAATCAGTGTTTTGGGCAACGAAATCACTGATCAAATTGTTAGAGAATATGTGTGTGTTTCTGTTAGTTTTTATGAATGCAGAATGAATGAACAAAGACGTTCATAAACTGTTTATAGGAAAACAGTTAAACCGAAAGGGTGTAACCCTTCAGTTTTGGCGGGAAAATCGGTTATACCAAAAGGCATACATGTTCGCTGACACTTATTCGAACGCAATCAGTGTTTCTACCAAAATCGGTTATACCAAAAGCCAGGGGCGCTGCCCCTTGGACCCCGCCAGGGGCGCTGCCCCTTGGACTCCGCAAGGGGGCGCAGCCCCCTTGACCCCCGCATTTTACGCGACAGTTAGTAGCCAACTCTTACGGGCGTGTACTCCACACTCTCCGAACCCGTTGGTAAGTATAGCTAGCTAACACCTGCATTCAAGTAAATCGCAACTAACTAAAATGTACGTTGGATGACACTAAAATCACCAACAAATCCCCCCCATTTTAGTGTAATCCTTGATTTACTAAAATAACTAAACAAACAGAACAAACTAATGCATAAATGAAAATGTTTCAGAAATTGAATTTCCACTTAGTATAATATTTACGAGAATTCGAGTATCAGGGTGTTTCAGAAATTGAACCCTTCCACTCGTATGAAAACTATAAAATATTATACACATCAGTTTCTTACATATCCCTAAAACAATCTTGACACTATTATAAGCCATGTGTCCCAATCCTTCAGTGAACATATTGGCAGCTAAGTCCAAGGCTCCATTGAAGCGGCAAAACTTCATGCTCACATAGGTAGTCCCTTTACATCTTGCACCTGCATATGCAATTTTTCAAAAGAACTATTAAGAAGAATAACTTCAACCTAACTCAACTTGCAGGTCTAAACACGTACTTTGGGATCAGAATTTTATGTGTTTCAATCTTCAGAAAGTAAGCTTACCTCATTGAATTCAGCTTCTAGCGTTGTACTAGAAGGGAATTGGGCGTCTCACTTTGGAAGATTTATGTGGACTTCAATCCCACTCCAATAGCCGACTTGTGCACTAAGTCTCGGGCTAATGCTTTAGTCAAGTGATCCGCTAAATTTTGTTGTGATCTAACGAAACTTACGGATATCACTCCATGTGAAATCAGCTCGCGAACCATACTGTGTCTAACACCTAAGTGTCTAGACTTTCCATTGTACATTTGGCTATAAGCCTTAGCCAAAGTAGCTTCACTGTCACAACGGATGGAAATAGGAGATATTGGCTTCGGCCACAAAGGAATTTCATGAATTAGATTCCTTAGCCAATCAGCTTCCTTACCAGCTGCAGCTAAAGCTACAAATTCAGACTCCATGGTTGAATTTGTAATGCATGTTTGCTTCTTAGAAGCCCATGAAATAGCACCTCCTCCAAGTAGGAATATCCAACCAGTCGTAGATGAATGATCTTCGACGTTGGTTATCCAACTTGCATCCGAATATCCTTCTAAAACTGAAGGGAACCCAGTATAAGTGATACCATAATCCATAGTACCCTTCAAATACTTGAATACTCTAACCACAACACGCCAGTGAGTAGCATTTGGATTACTAGTAAACCTACTAAGTTTTCCCACTATGAAAGCAATATCAGGGCGTGTGCTTGTCATAGCATACATCAAGCATCCAATTGCTCGAGAGTATTCAAGCTGTGATACAGCTTTACCCGAATGGGGCATAAGCTTCACAGTTGTATCAACGGGAGTATTCAAGGGAGAACATTGATCACACTTAAACCGTTTCAGAATCTTCTCAATGTAATGATATTGTGTGATCGTGATACCTCTATCATCCCTTTTAATCCTTATGCCTAGGATTACATCCGCCACTCCCATGTCCTTCATGGAGAACTTCGAAGATAAAAACTCCTTTGTTCTATCAACTTGATCCTGGTCAGTACCAAAGATCAACATGTCATCCACGTATAAGCAAATGATCACACCTTTTCCGGATTGATTGAATTTTCTATATACACACTTGTCAGATTGATTTAGTACAAAACCATTAGACAATACCACATCATCAAACTTCTGATGCCACTGCTTGGGAGCTTGTTTCACCCCGTACAATGATTTAACCAACTTGCACACCTTATGCTCTTGACCTGGCATAACAAACCCTTCTGGTTGTCTCATATACACTTCCTCTTCCAAATCACCATTCAAGAATGCTGTTTTGATATCCATTTGATGGATCACTAGATCATACGTAGCAGCAAGTGCTATTAACAATCTAATAGTAGTGATACGAGCAACAGGAGCATATGTATCGAAATAATCAATACCCTCCTTTTGTTTAAAGCCTTGGATAACCAATCTAGCTTTAAACTTATCAATTGTGCCATCGACTTTCATCTTCTTCTTGAAGATCCACTTGTTTCCCAAAGGTTTACATCCTGGTGGTAAATCTGTTAATACCCAAGTGTTATTCTCCAAAATAGAACTCATCTCGTCGTCAATTGCTTCTTTCCAAAAGACAACGTCACGAGATTTCATGGCCTCATTAAAGGTTCTAGGATCATCATCTATACTGTAACAGTAAGAATATTGTGACTTAACACAATCTCTCGATCCTTCAACTAGGTAAAGTTGAAAGTCAGAACCATACGACTTGGGTGTCCTAGTTCTAGAGCCCCTACGAGGTTCTAGTGACTCACTTGGAATTTCTTCCAGGTTAACTCCTTGTGTAGTCTCATTTGAATGAGAAATCACGTCCCTTGGTCTAGGTATTGATGTAAAACGGGATTCATCAAATATTGCATCTCTTGATTCTATAACGGTGTTAATCGAAATAAAATCATTAGGTTCTATCACATAAAACCTATAGGCTTTGGAATGTTCAGCATATCCAATAAAGATGCAATCAACACCTCTTTCACCCAAAGTTTTCCTTTTGGGTTCAGTTAATCTTACGATTGCCCGACAACCCCAAACTCACAAATAATGCAAGTTTGGTTGTTTCTTGTACCAAAGTTCGTAAGGAGTCATAGTTCCTCTTTTATTAGGAACTCTATTCAAAATGTGACAAGCCGTTAACATGGCTTCTCCCCAAAATCCGTCACTCAAACCAGAGTACGTCATCATGGAATTAACCATTTCCTTGAGAGACCTATTTTTCCTCTCCGCTACACCATTTTGTTGTGGTGTATATGGAGCTGTAGTTTGATGAAAACTCCCTACAGATTGGAAATACATTGGATCATAATACTCACCACCTCTATCAGTGCGCAACGTTTTAATTAAACCATTTTTTTGTAATTCCACTTCAGTCTTATAGATTTTAAATTTGTCTAAGGCCTCATCTTTAGAATGCAAAAGATAAACATAGCAGAACCTAGACGCATCATCTATAAATGTGATTACATACTTCTTATTTCCTAAGGAAAGTGTAGCATGAAAATCACAAAGGTCACTATGAATTAGTTCTAAATTCAAAGACGTCCTGTTTATGGTCTTAAAAGGTTGTCTCGTGATTTTATTCAACATACAGGTATTACATTTTTCAGAACATTTTTCAAAGGTAGGAATCAAATCAACTTTAGACATTTCATACATTCTTTTATAATGTACATGTCCTAGACGCGCATGCCATAAACTTGACTCATTTGAACTAGAACTAATCATGCAAGCAGAATTATCAACAACAGGAACATTCTTAAGATTCAACATAAACATACCATTATTATAGTATCCAAATCCAATAAACATGCCACCCTTCGACAAGATATACTTGTTGGATTCAAATACTTGTTTATAACCACACTTATTTAATATAGGATTGGAAATTAGATTCTTTCTCAACCCAGATACATACACAACATTATTTAAAGTAATTGTCTTATCAGAACTAAATTGTAAAACAACATCTCCACGACCAAGGACAGGAGTGACTAATTCGTTCCCCATGTGAAGCACATCATCATCAGGTTGAAATGTCTTAAACCAACAGCGATCTTTACATGCATGACATGTGGCCCCGGAATCAATCCACCACGCTATGTTATCATCCTGCACATAAAATGCTTCAGAAATATGTGATACATAATTCTGAACAGAATTTATAATACAATCAAAATTCTGACCTTGGTTAGGAACTTGGTCCTTAGACCCGTTTCCTGAACCTGAACCGCTTGCTCCATCCTTGTTCTTTCCAACACGACATTCTTTCTTAAAGTGACCAGGTTTGCCACAAATCCAACAAGATAGAGATTTCTTATCCTTCTTGTTGGAACCATCGTTGTTCCCTTGAAACTTACGTTTCTTTCCATTGAACTTTTTGTTGTTTTTGTTCCCACGTTTACCATCCTCAATCATGTTAACAGAGGATGATGCAACGTCCTTTTCTTTAGTCTTACCACCCTCTTGATCATGTATTGATTCCTCAATACGTAGGGTGCCTCCCAATTCAGTCAAAGACAATTCTTCTTTCTTATGTTTTAGCATGTGTTTGAAAGTCTGCCATGATGGTGGCAGTTTGTCTATAATTGAAGACACTGAAATGGATTCATCCATTTTCAGATTGTGTTGTGTAAACTGTCCCAAAATTCGAAGAATTTCGTGGAACTGTTCCATAACAGGCCTTGAATCCACCATTTTGTAATTATTGAAATTACTCACAAGAAACTTCTTACTCGAAGCATCTTCGGCCATGTATTTGGATTCAAGCGAATCCCATAGTTTCTTAGCAGTTTCTACAGATTGGTAAACATCAAAAAGAGCATCAGACATACCATTTAGAATGTGGCCACGACATATGAAATCATCGTTATCCCACTTGTTTCTTCTCCTGATTTGATCCAAAGTTGCATCCTCAGGAAGTTCTGGCATGGGGGTGGATAGAACATGAACAACCTTCAACGTTGTTAACAGAAATCGCATCTTCTGTTGCCATCTTCGAAAATTAACTCCTTCAAATTTCTCCAGTTTTGCAAACTGCCTTGTCATCTCTTTCACCGTTTCTCCAGACATGATTACAGACTAAATACTTTATAGATTTGTTAGAAATCAGGTATGAATTGACTGCCGGATTCGTTCTTGAATCGTGTAATCACTATCTCTATAAAGTATTTCGACCCTACGATTGCCACGGTTGCACGAAATCTTTACAGGGATCAAACAAGAACGCAATCAGTGTTTTGGGCAACGAAATCACTGATCAAATTGTTAGAGAATATGTGTGTGTTTCTGTTGGTTTTTATGAATGCAGAATGAATGAACAAAGACGTTCATAAACTGTTTATAGGAAAACAGTTAAACCGAAAGGGTGTAACCCTTCAGTTTTGGCGGGAAAATCGGTTATACCAAAAGGCATACATGTTCGCTGACACTTAGACCCCGCCAGGGGCGCTGCCCCTTGGACCCCGCAAGGGGGCGCAGCCCCCTTGACCCACGCATTTTACGCGACAGTTAGTAGCCAACTCTTACGGGCGTGTACTCCACACTCTCCGAACCCGTTGGTAAGTATAGCTAGCTAACACCTGCATTCAAGTAAATCGCAACTAACTAAAATGTACGTTGGATGACACTAAAATCACCAACAATATGTGCAACTACGTACAGGTGGATAAATTAAAAGAGCTATCAAAACAGCCTGATATATATGAAATGCTTACTAGGTCTTTGGCTCCAAACATATGGGAGTTAGATGATGTAAAAAAAAGGAATTCTTTGCCAGGTATACTGTTCAACGTAAACTGAATCTATATTTTAAATTATGAAAAATGGACTTTATAAATATCCTTTTTTTTTTAAATTACAATGTAGCTGTTTGGCGGGAGTGCTTTGACACTTCAATCTGGGGCTAGTTTCAGGGGAGACATTAATATCTTTCTAGTTGGTGATCCTGGTACCAGCAAATCTCAGCTTCTTCAATACATACAATCATACATACACAAATTAGCACCTCGTGGTATCTACACAATTGGAAGAGGGAGTTCAGTTGTTGGATTGACTGCTACGTGGCAAAAGATCCCTAAACTGGTGAAACGGTATGTGTTAACACATTCTTGAATATATTAGTCCATTTTGCTAATTGAAAGTGTGGTGTGTTAGGGCTTACTAAACATGAATGATCATTAGGTTCTAGAGAGTGGGGCCTTGGTTCTTAGTGACAGGGGTATCTGCTGTATTTGATAAAATGTCTGAGAATGCAATACATGAGGAGATGCAGTATTAAGTGCATATTTTCTTAATTTTCGTTATATTAAGTGTTTGTGTGTACTTAACATCTGTTCTTGTAGGTGATGGAACAACAAACTGTATCGATAGCAAAAGCTGGGATTATAATTGCTTCTCTAAATCCAAGGACTTTAGTCTTGGCCTGTGAAAGTAGGATAGAATACGTAATGTTATTGATGATGATTTACAATGCAGTGCTTGGTATTTATACAGGCTTCATCTAACTAAGAGTCCACTATTTGTGGAACACATGTGACTAACTAACACTCCACTTAATGTGGATTACAAAAGACTCAATCTACAACTATTAATTTGTGTACAAATATAAATATAACTGCTATGTGTACATATACAACTATATTGACTATTATCCTCCCTCAGTCACAGCCGTAGTAAAGCGAAGGCAAATACTGGATCTAAAATCGTTGAAAAGAACGCGTGGTAAACCTTTGGTGAAAATATCCGCAAGTTGGAATCTAGTTGGAACATGTAAAACCTTAACTTCGCCTTTTTGGACCTTTTCCCGAACAAAATGTATGTCGAGTTCGATGTGTTTTGTGTGTTGGTGTTGGACTGGGTTATCGGAGAGGTAAGTGGCGCTAACATTATCACACAGAACCAGAGTAGCTTTATGTAAAGGCATATGTAACTCGAGTAACAAGTTTCGTAACCAGCAGGATTCGGCCACTACGTTAGCCACCCCTCGATATTCTGATTCAGCACTTGAACGAGAGATGGTTGGTTGACGTTTGGAGGACCAAGAAATAAGGTTGTCCCCTAAGAATATACAATAGCCCGAGGTGGAACCTCTTGTGTTCGGACAACCACCCCAATCCGAGTCCGTATAAGATACCAGTTCATGTTTCTTTGAACGTGTCATGTGTAACCCCATATGAACGGTTCCCTTTATATACCTGATGATGCGTTTAATGGCTAACATGTGAATGTCTCGTGGGTCGTGCATATGCAAGCAAACTTGTTGAACCGCGTATGCAATGTCGGGACCTTTGAAAGTTAAATATTGTAACGCCCCTGCCAGACTTCGAAAATATGTAGGATCTTTGTACTTGTCGCCTGCATTTGAACTCAATTTTCCCATCGTGTCTACAGGAGTAGAAACAGGTTGGCATAAAGTCATGCCTGCTCGACTAATGATGTCATTTGCGTAGGCTGTTTGATTGAGGAATAAGCCATCTGATGTTCGCTGAACTGAGATCCCCAAGAATGAGCTTAGATTACCGAGATCCTTCATGGCAAATTCATTAGATAACTAAGATAATAGTGACTCTCGTAAGCTGTCATGAGATGTAATTAAAATAATATCGTCGACATATAAAAGTATATACGCCGTATGAATGCCACGTTTATAGATGAATAATGAATGGTCGCACTTGCTGTGATTGAAACCAATAGTCGAGACATAATTAGCAAACCTTTGATACCAAGCTCCCGGTGATTGTTTCAACCCGTAAAGTGAACGTTTCAAGAGACATACATGATTTGGTTTTTGAGGGTCGCGAAAACTAACAGGTTGATACATATATACGGTCTCATTTAGTTTTCCATGGAGGAAGGCGTTTTTAAAATCTAATTGATGTATTTGACACGAGTTTGCAAGGGTAATGTGGAGTACGGTACGTGTAACGACCCTGGATTTTCCAACATTTATTTATTAATAATTATTATTATTAATACTTGTGATTAAACGAATGTATATTATTACATTTACATGTTGCCATGATTAAACGTACATGACTTTTGAATGCCCGAAACATCTTTGTGACACGCGTACATTACACGAATAATATTTTCAGATATTATTTACATTCATGATTGATTTTATTAATCATTTTAATTAACTATGGTTATTAGTTAGTTACTTGGGCTTTAATTGGATTAACTTGTTAAATACTTGAACTTGGGCCTTGTTTATGTTAATGGACTTAAAGAGCCCACCCTACACACACTTAATGGGTTCATTAGCCCATGTCTTTTATGCAAGTATCACTTTAGATTGGAACTAGTAGCTTAATGCTCATGGAATCTTGTTACTACTTAGTTACACCATAATCCCCATGCATGTACCCTTATTAACCAATCTTTTAAGACTTTACATGCAAGAGACTAGTGTGTAAACTTCTCCCCCCATTTGTTGAGCAGGCCGTCGGCCTAGGAGGTGTACATGGGTGGTTTTGTTTCAAATTTTGATCACATATTGCTAGCATTTTGCTTCACTTCTCACACACACACATACTTGCAACTTTTTCTCTCAAACTTTCCTCTCAACTTTTCTCTCAAGTGTGAGTTTCTTCCTCTTTTCTTTCTCTTGTCTAAACCTAATACTAACACCCTTAAACATCATCATCTTCTCACTTGTTTAATTACTTGTTCTTGTTTATGGTTTACATACTTGTAATAGTTGTTGTTCTTTACTAGTTGCAAGAATCAAACTTACTAGTTTGTTCTTCATTTATCTTGTATTTACAAGAACACACAAGAACATAAACTTTCTAGTTTATGTTCTACACTTAATATGTTAAAAGATTTTAAGTTCATGGTTGTAGAATCATTACTTGTAAGTCACGTTTGTAAACTTAAAGTTTACATTTTTAAAGATCAAACTTTGGTTTGAATCTTTAAAGTATGAACAACCATGGAATAGTTACTTGTTTATTTAGTTTATTTCTTTGTATTATGCACTTTAATTTCATGTTTGTTAGTTTGAATGGTCAAGTATTACAAGTTAGTCTTGATCTCATACTTTCTTGAACTAAAGTCAACTTTGAAAGTTCAAGAACATGTAAGTAAGCTTTCTTTAACTATAACTGTTGAGTCTCCAAAATAATTAAGGATTTAATTATGACAAAACTGTAATTTATTTACACTAAAATGTTATGTGCAGCCAGCACAAGTTTGTTTATGTTGTTTATGTACAGTCAGCTAATATAGCTGTGTCGAGTGTGTAGTATGCTGGCTGTTCTACCGGCACAAGGTAGAATGTATTCTTCGAATCAGCACAGGATGAGTACTCGGCTAATTAAGAATATCAAGTGACTCAGCATATGAAGAACCAGTAGATCTGGATAGCAGCATACAACACAAGACAACCATGCTCCATTACAAGCATGGTAGTTTCCCAGAGTGGTCTACATCAACGTACTATTCAACAGAAGTCGAAGACAAAGTTGAACAGAAAAGGACAGGAGTCGGCGGCTGACAAGTGACCTTACAAGACCACGTGGGAATGCAGAAGTGGAACGCATGTGCAGACATGTGTTATACTTTATTCATACCTAGGGAACATAACATTCCATTTGTTTAAATCAAATGGTAGTGCCAAACCGAATTGGTGTGTTCCTACAAATAGCTACCTAAGAGGAAAGAAGGAGAGCACGCCTTCTGACACAATTGTCCCCACAAGTACAAGGCATCCAATGTACTAGTGGACAATAGATTAATTACACAGACAATAGGACTACTATATATTATTGTATTCACTGTTGTATCAACTAGTGGTGTGGGTTTCATTATTTAGAGTCCTAAACGTGTAATAGCTTTTAGTTTACCTCTTAGCTATAATCTAGGTATTCTGTATCAACAAACTATCATTCCGCCAAGGATAGTTGTAATTCTTTGTAATTCAATCAATAAAGAATAACCGTTCAAAATTACATGTGACTCTATCTAATTTGCATGCTTGAATACATAATCGAGTTTAACTGTTTAGTTAATTGAAAAGTAATTGTATTCACCCCCCCTCTACAATACTCCTGTTGTTATTAAGGGACCAACAACTGGTATCAGAGCTTCAGTCTTGATAATTAATATCTTGGATCTAAATTCTCTCATGACTGCTTATTCCAATTCAGCTTACCTTGAAAATGGCTCATCCAATAGACCACCTAAATTTGATGAAGAAGAGTATGAAACTTGGAAAGCAAGATTCATGCTTCACCTTGAGTCTATTGACCCACTCATGCCTGATATTGCCACAAATAGTCCATTCATTCCTACTGAGACTATTGGCAGTGTACCAGCGACTGCTGACACTCCTGCTATTCCTGGCAGAGAGGTTATTCTCACTCCTTCTAGATGGGATGCTGAGGATAAACGTCGTGTTGGACTTGACCCTAAGATCAGAACCTTGTTAGCTATAACTTTACCTAACACATTGTTCAAATTTAATTAAGGGAAAAGAAAATGCTAAGCTTATGTTGGACTATTTAGATGTTACCTATGAGGGTATGGGTGAGGTAAGACAGAACAGAATGATAGCTTTGAAAAGAGAATATGAAATGTTCTTTGCCTACAAGAATGAAACCCTTAAGCAAACCTTCATTAGGTTTAACTCCCTAATTGCTGACCTGAATACCTTGAATGTCACGTATA
The DNA here is from genome assembly GCF_046630445.1 of Rutidosis leptorrhynchoides. Taxonomy (NCBI): domain Eukaryota; kingdom Viridiplantae; phylum Streptophyta; class Magnoliopsida; order Asterales; family Asteraceae; genus Rutidosis; species Rutidosis leptorrhynchoides. The sequence goes on along the minus strand of NC_092336.1, from coordinate 577,562,547 downwards.
CAGAATTTGAACAAGTAAACAAATTCATTGACTCACTGCCTGCTAAATGGAAACCTGTAACTGACCCATTAAGAACCACTCAGACCTTAAAAAACTTTAACTTGTCTTCTCTCTATAGCTCCTTATGGAACCATGAGAAGGCAGAAGCTAAATTTGAACTTAACTTGAAAGAAAACTTTAGATCTGCCCCCACCACTTCAAAATTGTCTAAAACTGATGATACTGCTCTTATTGCTAATGCTAAAAAGAAAGCTCAAAAGGCTTTACTGGTTCAAAAGCTGCTGGCAGAAGAAGAGACAGCTGAGAGTGATGTGGATAGTGGTACTGGGTCTGAAGAAAGCAGTGATGATGAAAGTGATGTAGAAGGGTTTGCTGAAGGTATGGCCTTGCTAGCTAGGCAGTTCAAAAGGTTCAATCGTAATAGAACCAGCAAGTCATACAAAGGGAGTAAGAAACCAAGTGCTAGGTTTAGCAGCAAATCAGTCAAAGGTCCTAAATCTGAGTGTTATAATTGTGGGAAGGTTGGACACTTTGCAGCTGAGTGCATGTCCAGGAAACCTCCAACTTCACATGCTAACTCTTTCTCTAAAGCTGATAAGTACAAAAACAAGTACAAAGCTATGAAATCTCAGATGAAGGAAAGTGCTAAGACTGATAAGAAGGGTAAGAAGCCAGAAAAGGTTCTAGTTGCTGAGCATCATGATTGGGATGAAACCAGCTCATCGTCTTCCTCTGATAGTGATACTGATGATGATGGTGCTGGTTATGCTCAAGAAAAGAAGCTGTGTTTAATGGCCAAGGAGGTCAAGGAGTCTGATGAGGATTAGTGGTAGCAATTTTTTGGCTGATATGAGGGAAGCTGATCAGAAAAGAGATTCTCCTCAATGGAAAACTGAATTGATGTATAAGGTTGATAATTTTCGAACTTATACTGATGATGAAAAGGCCGAAATGTTTGACTACCTAAGAGTAGACTTATGTAGAGGCAGCAAACGTGAAGAAGTTTTGATATCAGACAACAAATCTTTAAATGAGAAACTTAAATGCAAAAATGATGAAATTAAAATCTTGAAAGATGATATTTCAAAACTCGAAAAACAAAATTTTGCTTTAAAGTCTCTTCACGTTGAGGCAGCAGAAGTCAAGAACCAGCTGGATAATCTTAAAAAGGTTGTCGCTTCATGGTGTACATCAGCTCAACGCACAGCAAAGTGTGTTAACGAGCAGGTGCCTGCCCAAGTTGAAGCTTTCTTTGCTGGTGACTATGCTGCTGCTGCTGCTATTGCAGAGGTTACGTTCATGGACCCAATTCTTGAAACAGATCCTGAAGCTGTCTTGCCAAATACTTTTGCCAAGATAGTTAAAGGTAAAAAGGTCTTGACGAATAAATTTGTTAGACCTGCTACTGTGTCCCCACCACCTGCCATGATAGAGATTTTGGAGGATGAGGTTAGAGCAAGAGAAGCCAGTACCTCAATTGATGAGACTACTGACCCCTCAAGCATCTACTACATGACTCCAAAAGAAAGATGTATAAAAAGGGAAATCACTGAAAATAATCTTAGAAAAGTTAAATCTACTGATTCCCCTTCGTGTTCGAGTTCCAATTGTGCTGTGCCAGCTGATGACAAACTTACTGGTCAACCAGTAGCTACAGACAAGCCAGTCAAATGTAATACTGGCAAGTCCAAGGCAGCAGGAAAAACATCTTCTAGTTCATTAGCTTCAGTTGACAAGCCAGTAACTTCCCACACTGGCTCGTCAAATGATAAAGGCAAAGCAATTCGTCATGACTATGGTACTGGTTCCAAGAAGAAAGCTGCCCTTAAGGGAAAAGCAAAAGTGGACTCGAATGAAGAGCTGTCTATCACTGAGATTATGACAGTCAAGCTTGACCAGCTTATTGAGGCAGTTACCAAACATCGCCCCGATCCCCTTTACAATGTGTATGACCCATCACCGATACCAAATGTGAGAAAATGCTACAAATGTGGCAGCAAGTTGCACTTAGCCAACAGGTGTCCTTTTACCCCAACCTCGTCTGCTGATGCTTCTTCAAGCAAACCAGCAGACAGGAAGAGATCATCAAAGATGACCCTTCCAGAACCCATCCTTGGATGGGTTCCCAAAAAGAACTAATCTCTTAGCTACTGTGCAGGGCATTCAAAACAAGCAAATCTGGTATCTCGATAGTGGATGTTCGAGACATATGACCAGATGTAAGTCCCTGCTAATGGACTATCAAGAAAAAGATGGTCCAGTTGTTTCGTATGGAGATAATTCGTTGGGTTACACAAAGGGTTTTGGTACTTTGACTAATGGGAATGTCACATTCTCAAATGTTGCATATGTGGTTGGGCTTAAACATAATTTACTCAGCATAAGCCAACTGACAAGCAAGAACAAGATAGTCCAATTCAGAAAGAAAATTGGCACTATTTTTAATAAGACAGGGAAGCCACTGCTGACTGCAAAACGTCATGAAAACATGTATCAAATTGACATGAACACAGCTGTCACAACAACTGATACTTGTTTCTATTCGAAGGCAGCAGACAACCTGAAATGGTTATGGCACAAGAGACTCTCACATCTCAACTTCAAAGATATTCACAAATTATCCAGTAGAAGTTTGGTGTCCGGGCTACCCACCATGTCTTATGTAAAGGACAGACTGTGTCCTGGTTGTGAAAAATGAAAACATCACCATGCCTCATTCAAATCAAAGCAAATCTCATCTATTGACAAACCATTTCATTTACTTCATATGGATCTTTTTGGTCCTGTTAATGTGGCCAGCTGTAGTGGGAAGAAGTATACACTGGTTATTGTTGATGAATATTCCAGATACACCTGGGTATTCTTTTTGAAGCAAAAGAGTGAAGCTGCTGATGAAATTATCAATTTTATCAAACGAATGTAGCTTTTGAATGGGCAGCTGGTGAAACAGCTAAGAAGTGATCATGGTACAGAATTCAGAAATGCAACTTTAGAAGAATTTTGTGCTGACAAAGGTATTTCACAAAACTTTTCTGCTGTGAGAACACCTCAGCAAAATGGTGTTGCAGAAAGAAGAAACAGAACTCTCATTGAAGCAGCAAGATCTATGTTAGCTGAGTCTGGGTTGAAAAATTCATATTGGGCAAAAGCTGTGAATACTGCTTGTTTTACCCAGAATAGATCTCTTATAGTGAAAAGACATCAGAAACTGCTTATGAAGTTCTCAAAGGTAGAAGACCCTCAATTTCATTTCTTCATGTATTTGGCAGTCCCTGTTACATTCTCAATAATAGGGATCAGCTGGGCAAATTTGATGACAATGCTGATGAAGGTATATTCTTAGGATATTCCAACATGTCAAAGGCATACAGGGTTTTCAACAAGAGAAGGGGTTGTTTTGAAGAATCCACTAATGTTACATTTGATGAAACTGCTCCTTCTTCTTCTTCTGATCATGAAGATGAAGTGCTACTGTTTGAAGAGCCTACTCAGCCAGCTCTAGATGATGAAGAACCAGCAGCACAACCCTCGCCTATTCATGCTGCTGGGTTCTCTGATGATGAGATGGAACACTCTGTTCCATCTGTGTCTAAACCAGGTGGACCTACTGGCTCTACTGAAGTCTTACAACTTGAGCATAGGTCTACTGGTTCTGAAGGATCACAAGCTGATACTGGTTACACTAATAATGAACAGATGTCTCCAACTGCTGTTCATACCTCTGAACCAGCTGATGATCAAGATGCTGTGTGTTCCACAACAAGCTCACCTGTTCATAACACTAGATGGACAAAAGAGCATCCTATCGAGCAAGTTATTGGTAATCTGGCTAGTGGTGTTAAAACCAGACGACATGCAACCAGAAATTTTTGTATGCATGTAAACTTTGTGTCTACCATTGAACCTACATGTCCTGATGAAGCTATTAAAGATCCAAGCTGGGCAGGAGCTATGCAAGAAGAGATCTCCCAGTTTGATAGGAATAAGGTTTGGACATTGGTACCTAAACCTGATGATGAAACTAAGAAAATCATTGGTACCAAGTGGGTTTTCAAAAACAAGATGGATGAAGATGGGATTGTGATCAGAAACAAAGCTAGATTGGTAGCTCAAGGTTTCAAACAGGAAGAAGGATTGGATTATGGAGAGACTTATGCTCCAGTGGCTAGGATGGAAGCTATCAGACTGTTCTTGGCGTATGCTGCTAAGATGAACTTTAGGGTATTCCAGATGGATGTTAAATCTGCATTTCTAAATGGGAAGCTGCAAGAAGAAGTTTATGTCAAACAGCCTCCTGGTTTTGTAAGCAGTAAATATCCAGACCATGTCTACAAGTTAGACAAAGCTCTTTATGGCCTCAAACAGGCTCCAAGAGCATGGTATGAGACACTTCATGTGTATCTCACTGGTATAGGCTTTAAAGTTGGAACAATTGACACCACTCTATTCTCAAAAGAGACAGATGGTGATCTCTTGCTGGTACAGATATATGTGGATGATATTATTTATGGATCTAAAAATGAGAAACATTGTCAAGATTTTTCAAAACTTATGTCAAAGACATATGAAATGAGCTTACAAAGAGACTTGCAATACTTTTTGGGATTGCAAATTAAACAACTTGATGATGGAATTTTTATAAGTCAGGATAAATATATCAAAGATATGCTAAAGAAATTTGGTCTGACCTGTTTAAAAGATATAGGGACTCCAATGGCAGCATCTATTAAAATAGATGCTGATCCCAATGGTGAACCAGTCAATATCACTGAGTATAGAGGTATGATTGGATCCCTACTTTATCTCACAGCCAGCAGACCAGATATTATGTTTTCCACATGTCTGTGTGCCAGATATCAAGCTGATCCTAAAGAGTCGCACTTGCTAGCAGTCAAAAGGATATTTAGGTATCTGAAAGCTACTGCTAAACGTGGTCTTTGGTATCCCAAAGACCAGGATTTTGAGCTAATTGGGTATTCAGATGCTGATTTTGCAGGGTGTAAAATAGACAGGAAAAGTACTACTGGTGGTTGCCAGTTACTGGGTGGTAGGCTAGTCAGCTGGACGAGCAAAAAGCAGAATACGGTGTCCACATCTACTGCTGAAGCAGAATACGTTTCTGCTGGTAGTTGTACTGCTCAAGTACTATGGATGCAAAGCCAGCTGAAAGACTATGGTGTTCATGTTACAAAGACTCCAATCTTCTGTGACAACACAAGTGCAATAGCTATCACCAACAATCCTGTAATGCATTCAAGAACAAAGCACATTGACGTTCGATATCATTTCATAAGGGATCATGTTCAGAAAGGAGACGTGGAGCTACATTTTATTTCAACAGACCAGCAGTTAGCAGATCTATTCACAAAGCCCTTAGATGAGAAACGTTTTAACTATCTCATCTCTGAGCTGGGTATGCTTGAACTTTAAATAAAAGACAATTTTTGTTGGTGTGCTGGCTCTACAACATGAAGGGCAAACCAGTAAGCAATTTTTGTTATCTTACTGCCTACATGTAAAACACTCAGCACAACAAGGTCTTTTATATTTTGGTTACTCAAAGTTTTTTTTTAATTGAAATAATAAATAGCTCACAAAATTAAATGATTCCTTAAAACTGAAACTCATTTACTTCCAATGATTTAAATTAAATTCATAACATATTAAATGTAACAAAGTATCTTGTATTTAATACAACACTTATTTTGTGGTTTTCAATTCTTTTTAAATAAAAAAAATTATTTAAAACCTGCTGCATTTAATGTTGAATGGAAGGTATGAGTATTCAAGCCGTATATACGTCAAATCATCAGTCTGTATTGAAAGGACCCGTCCTAATCCATCCGGACGAAGTCCATATCGATTATAAATGATTCACAGCAGTTGATTACATCGCGAGGTACTTGACCTCTATATGATACATTTTACAAACATTGCATTCGTTTTGAAAAGACAATCTTTCATTACTTCTAAAGTTGACAGACATGCATATCATTTCATAATATATCTAATTATAATTATCTTAATAATAATCTTGATGAACTCGACGACTCGAATGCAACGTCTTTTGAAATATGTCATGAATGACTCCAAGTAATATCTTTAAAGTGAGCAAATGCACAGCGGAAGATTTCTTTCGTACCTGAGAATGAACATGCTTTAAAGTGTCAACCAAAAGGTTGGTGAGTTCCTTAATTTAACATAAATAATCATTTCCATCATTTTAATAGACCACAAGATTTTTCATATTCCCAATTCTCATAAATAAACGTCCCATGCATAGAGACAAAAATATCATTCATATGGATTGAACACCTGGTAACCGACATTCACAATATGCATATTAGAATATCCCCATCATTCCGGGATCCTCCTTCGGACATGATATAAATTTCGAAGTACTAAAGCATCCGGTACTTTGGATGGAGCTTGTTGGGCCCGATAGATCTATCTTTAGGATTCGCGTCAATTAGGGTGTTTGTTCCCTAATTCTTAGATTACCAGACTTAATAAAAATGGGCATATTCAGTTTCGATCATTCAACCATAGAATGTAATTTTAAGTACTTGTGTCTATTCCGTAAAACAGTTATAAAAGCAGTGCATGTATTCTCAGTCCCAAAAATATATATTGCAAAAGCATTTAAAAAGGGAATAATGGAACTCACCTAATGTATTTTGTAGTAAAAATACATATGACTATATTGAACAACTGAACAATGCAGGGTTGGCCTTGGATTCACGAACCTATACCATTTGTATGTATATATTAGGACGTATAATCGTAATCGGACAATTCATTTTATCTTAATTTATATATTATATTATTAATTTGTGTTTATGTTCAAGATGGTTATTATTTATATAGTTATATTAATAGATCCATACTTGTTCAAGGTTATATATAAAAAAAATCGATTGTCTGTTATTTTATAAGGATTTATATAAATAATATTAGTAAGTTTGATATATATAGTTATGTGAAATTTTAATATAATTATAGTATATGTAATAAGTATATATTTTTTTTTTTTGTATAAAATATTTATCTATTTAAAAAGGTAGTTTTTGAGATTAATAAAAATAATATTACTAATCATATTATTTAATAATAATACCTATTTTGAAATAATATTGGTAATAACAATAATAACTAATATTCATAATACTTATTAATAATACTAATACTAATACTAATAATAATTTTATTACTTACTAATAATCTTTATGATTGTACTATTAAAGATAATAACAATAATTATGATGATAATGATAATAATAATAATAATAATATTAACCATAATTCTCAATACTTGATAATATTAATTAGTAACAATAATAATAGTAGTCCTTAATAATAACATTAATAATAATAGCAACAACTAATAATAATAATAATAATAATAATAATAATAATAATAATAATAATAATAATAATAATAATAATAATAATAATACTTATTTTGTTCTAATGTTATTACCTAATAATAATTAATTATTAATAATAGTAATCATTTTAATTATATAATAACAACAATAAATAAATAATACAAACATTAATATTAATAATCATAATAACAATAATCATATTAACAATAATAATAGAAAAAAATATAATAATAATAATATAGAACTACCTTACAAAAGGGCTTCTAAAAATAATTGTGCCTCATACGAGGCTTGAACCCACGACCTCCCGCTACCTTGCAAACATCCTTAACCATTCTACCATTTCCGTTCTTCTGATATTATAACCCATTTATATATATTTAACCCGATTTATTCTGTTTTCAATTCCCTTCATCTTTATCATGCACAACCCAGAACTAATCATCCTTATCAAAATTACCATCTAATAACCTTCATCATATTCGTGTATGCGTATCAAAAGCAAGACAGGAGCAGCGAAGTTAATCATCATCATTAATTTAATGATCGTTATCATCACATAAAATCGTAACCTTAATCATCTAAATCGCTAAACCTCAATATTTATGTTACTTTTGTTCATCCTCGTACATGTTTATTGTAACAGGGATGGAAATAGAGTTGTGTAGCAGCAGTAATGATAGTATGGGTTCGAGGATTCAACAGAGAAACGAAATACAGAAGTGACAGAAATAAGTGTATATAGCAGGAGGTGTTTCTTTCAGAAATAAAACTCAAGTAATGTTTTTCTACGGCCCAAAAGAAATGAAAAGGGACAGCCCAACAAAAGGAAAGGAAATTTGTGGCCTTTGTGTATCTGTAACCAAATTCGAAAGGCAGGAAGTACGCATATATACATCATGCTTTCTTCATCAATACTTCATTATCCACTATCTAATATCATAAGTGTATTGGACAGTTTCCAACAACTTTACAGCTCACTCCTATCTTTAAGATCATTAGTGAAGTTTAAACAAATAAAAAGAAAAAGGAACGTATGTATTGGTTTATTATTTGTCGGCCATATCATTCAGCCATTCCCACTTGCATTGGATTCCTTGGAGGTTAGTAATGTGATATCAACACTCCATATATAAGTTGATAACTCATGTATCTCATTATCCTCTCGGTAATTTACTAATTCAGAGGAAACAAGCATCATGAGGAAATTATATAAATATATATATGGTGGTGTTTTGGGTGTCCGGCCAAAACAGAAACACAAAAATCGTGGTTACAGTGGTAGTGAAGAGGAAAAGAAATAGAGGTGACGAGTGGAGGTGTTTGGTGTTCATGGTGGTGGTTTATATAGAAGAAGTATAGTAGCAGCGAAAAGGAGACCAAACTTGTAACGGTGGTTGTGTCTCGTAAATCAAAGAAGAAGGGTATTGGGTAGATATATACACGTAAGTATGTATAGGGAAGAAATTGATGTACATGTTTTGTTTCTGCAAAAGCCGAAGGAAGAAGAAACAAAGGATGAAATTTGTTTACCTAATAAAGTGAAGGTGGTGATCGGTTTATGATTATGGTGTAAAGGTGATCGTGCTAGTTCCTATACATCATGTTTGGGTTTTGAATGTTTCATGATAATAATTATGAGCAATATTTCAGAAGGTGCACATGAAAATGAAATGTGATGATTAATTGGTGGTGATCAATTGAAGGTGAGTTTTTGAGTTGTCGAAGAAATCACAAGGAAAAAAGAAGTAGATGAGTGTTGTGAATGAATGTGTGAGTCGTTTGATTATATCCTCATGTGTTAACAGATAGAATAGCAATAGTAATAAAGGTAGACAAATAGAATCTTTCCAGGGAGAAGAAAATAAAAATATGGAAAGCAGATGGAGACTCTCAACTGATTTTGTTTGGATACAAAGTTGAAATCGTTATGTAATTCATATAAAAGACAAGAGTACAAATCATATACAGTTTGATAGCAGAATTGTTTGATAGTTGATTTGGAATTCGAATATATATAAGTTTATAGTACAAATCAGGAGCAGCATATAAACTGGATTGCTTGTGATGTTAAATATTACGTATTATCTCAAAATCCTACATTTTTTGTAATTTATATAACTATATCTATTTATTACGTAGTATCTGTTATATATTTATATCTTCATTTATAACATATATAATCAGTCTTAACAATAAATGTAAATAAGTAATAATAATAATTCTAATTAATAAAGATTTTATTAATAATACTTATTATTAATTATAGAAATACCAATACTAATAATAATAATAATAATAATAATAATAATAATAATAACAATAATAACAATAATAGTTAGTAAAAATCCTTACAACTAAAAATAACTATTAACAACACTCTTAGATATGATATTATTAATGATAATGATAATAATTTGTATTATTTTCATAATAGTATTTATAATAATAATGATTTTAATAATAATGAAAGTAGTAATAATATAATTGTCATTACTATTATATTTTTAACTTGTTATTATATCATATATTATATTTGTAAATATGTATATATTAATAATGCTTTATGTATATAATTGTTATATATCTAATTACTATATTATTTCATAATAGAAATAGATATTATAAATTTCAGCACAATATTTATATATATACATATTTATTTACAATTGTTCGTGAAACGTCGGACACATTCAAAGGGTGATTAATTGTATGAACATAGTTCTAAAACTTACGAGACTCACCATCACAGACTTTGCTTATCGTATCTAAATCGTTTAAGATTAAGTTTAAATTTGGTCGGAAATTTCCGGGTCATCACAGTACCTACCCGTTAAAGAAATTTCGTCCCGAAATTTGAGTGAGATGGTCATGGCTAACAATAAAAATGTTTTCATGACGAATATGAGTTGATAAGTAGAGTTTTATTATCATTAAGTAATATGGATAAAATGTTTCGATTAATCAAAGCGTATGAATGAAGTTATCACAAAAGATCGAGATGACGAAATGGAGATTTTCCATAACTTTTGACGTAGTCGCGATTGAATTCCGGAATTTAAGGGATTTAGAGAAAATCTTCGAAATCTAAGAGATTTGATTCTTCTGTGAATGAGGAAATTTATATTTCTATAATTAAATACGGTGATCTGCCTCGATTACTCTGTCTGATATTTCCATTATAAATTTACCTTTTCCGTTCCATTAGTTTCCACCCCTTCTATGTCTTCTTTCTCAGTTCATATATTCAAAAGATTATAATAATGCTTAATCCGGTTCTGATCTTTGTCCTCATCCTTACTATCGCAACAATTATTCTTCTTTTCCAACTTCCACCATAGGAATCTGCTTACTTCTACTTTGCCCTTGAGGTTATAGTACTTATAATTCTCCCGTGTCTTTATGTTGCGATAAACATTGATTTACACGGTTTGTAATTTAGGTGTTATTATCGGGCTTTATATCTTTCCTTATATTTCAATGTCCCTATATCTGTTTTCTATAATCATTGTCATCCACAGTTAATACTCCTTCCTATTTGCTGCGATTTATACTCCAATTTCTATTTCTTTTGGAGCTTTGTCCCTTCGTTTCTTCTTTTTACGATTAGACATCTCTTGTAATGGTCCAGAATTCGTAGGTATGGAGTTTCGAATGAATATAATGTTCTAAACAAGAAAGAACGTAATAACACGATTTGATTTGTCAAATTACAAGAATCACTGAGAATAGAACTATCAAGAATATATATTTTTGATATGTTCAGAAGTTACGCAGAATGAAAGAGTTATGTAACATGGCACGTGATGACGTTATGATCTGTGAATCATCACGTCTCATTAAAAACTCAGCATGACTTACTGTAATATAATCACGTTGATCAAGTGTCATTATATTATACTAACTCATGCATCAGTTCCCAACATTACTTCAATAACATTCATATTTTTAAGCTCGAAAGTTTACAGAATATAGAAACTAATAGTTTTTATATGATGTAACACTGATAGCACGAAGAGATTATTGATTTTCGATAAGAATAATTATAAAAATATCTTCAGAAATATGGAGGATATTTATAATGAAAGATACAATAAATCTTTGGATATCTAAGATCAGAGAATGATAGAGATTATTGCCTGCAAGGGTTTAGAGTAACGAGCAAGATATTCACTAAAGACTTCAGTAGACATTGAATCATTTAGATTCTTTGAAGTCAAACTTATTCTTTGTGATTTATCCACGGCTTTCTTCATAGTTTCGCATAATCTGCTTTTCGGTACTAAATTTTCTCTTGAATGTTTCCAATATAATGATACACATGAAGCACGAAGAGGTATATAATTTCAGACTAGAATATTTTTGAAAATATCCTCAGAAATATCGAAGATATTGATGATGATATTTTGGAATTTCTAAGTTCGATGGTTGATGGAGAAAGATTTTTTCGCAAGATTTTAACATGACTTCGGAGCAAGATAATCTCTAAAGATTTAATCAGATTCAGAATTATCTGGATTCTTTGAATATATGGTATGGTCCTTGTATTTGTCCTTGGTCTCCTTCGTGGTTAGCTCAATCCGTTTTCCAGTTCCAACCTTTCTGAGCTTTTCCAACATACTATTCTTTATCATCAAACTTTCGATGATTAAGGGCGTTTATAGTTGTTTATGGTTTCTACTGCTTCATTCAGCTTTTTCAACATTCAGAGTATTGATTTGTGACTGAGTGCTTTTCAGAATTTCAGAATGAGAGATCATAATTCTATGCGATAAATGTCATACATATAACTGTTGATGTAGATATGTTGTGAGTTTTCAAAGTACTGATTGCTGATTCCTGGTAATTGGTATGGCAGTTCTCGTTACAAGATGTGGATGAGAGTATGATGAGACTTTAACAGATAAAAATAGTGATTTGTCGGAGTGACTTGAACCAAGGAGCAGCGAGGTCGTTGGTACATCTACTGGTAATATGGTGGAATATAAAAGAATTCTCCGGTATTAAAAGGGTAATTGTATATATCAAGATTATAGTAAGGCTACTTCGAATGAAAGTCGAAGTTGACTTGTTGGAGCTGTGACAAAATTGGCTACATTGAAAAGGGATCGCAAAGTTATTTTTGCTAATAAATGTCAAAGGATCTGACGCGGCTGCGTGTTAAACTTTTACTCAGTTGCCGAGAGTTTCTCAGGTGCATAACTATATGCATAATTCTTTCCTTCCGTAGATGAAGTGCGGTTGATTCATCCTATCGATTGAGGCGTTTTCAAGAATCATGAAAGGTTTGAACGCAGATTGTAATCGTTAAGATACAAATGAGGTTTAAGGTGAAATCAAGTGGCAAACTTGAAGAATTGTTTAGTTTCATATGTTATAATCAATATTTTAATTCATTTTTAATTGTCCAATCTTGATAGTCCACAGCCGATAGTCCACAGTTAACAGTACAATAATTCATATATAGTTTACTTTATAATATTCGAAATAATTAATACGTGTCGTGACCCGTATACGTCTCAGACTCGATCACAACTCAAAGTATATATATTATTATAGAATCAACCTCAACCCTGTATAGAGAACTCGATCATTACTGCATATAGAGTGTCTATGGTAATTCCAAATAATATATATAGATGCGTCGATATGATATATCAAAACCTTGTATACGTGTCCCGATATTTAAAGTGCGTAAAATAAATAACAGAAATTAAATAACGATAAATAAAGTGCGTAAAGTAAATAACAGAAATTAAATAACAATAAATAAAATTACGAGAATTGAATTGCGATAAAATAAATTGCGATAATTAGATTGCGATAAATAAAATGTAATACGGAATTAACGGTTAGCTAGGAACAGTTAGCTAGGATTTTGTTAGCGTGGATTGTTAACAAAATTCATATTGTTAATTAGTCTGTTTCTAATCAATTTTTATTGTGTCCATTTTTTCTTCATTATGCCACTTGTTGGATTCTGATATGTCAAAATCCTAATATGAAATTGAATTTGAATGAAAATAGTTATTCTTTGGTGAACGGATACGTATATCGGTGGATGTAAGTAGGATAGTATATGACTGTTGAAACAGATTCGAAGAACGTACAACGTAATTTATTAATGTGAAATTTAAATATTCCTCGGGTATTACCTACCCGTTAAAATATTTTCACAATTAACACTTTGTACGAAAGAATTTTTAATTACAATCTTTATGAAAACATATACACATATATATTTTCTTCAGATGTAATCATGGATTCATTGAGTTAATATGATATTAAACTCATTTGGTTTACCGTTAGAACTAGAATACATAATCTCTAAAACATTTAGAGATTACTTAATCGTCATGAAGAACGAAGATAATCGGTGTGGAACGATACGTAGAACGATGATTATACTCGAGGTACAGAATGAGATGTTAAGGCATGGATGGTTGATGGTACTGGTGCTGTTGCTGATGGTACTGTTGGTGCCGATGATGTTGCTGAAGCTGGTACATTTTGCACTACATTTTCCAAATTGATTACTCGAGCGCGAAGCTCGTTGACTTCTTCTATGGTTCTGGGATGATTGTCAGTTAGAACGAGTGGATGAATAAGGTTTAGAATTGTGGATAGAATATAATCGTTTCGAGATACTCTGAAAATGAGGCTGAAAATGGTGTTTCGAATAGGTTCGCCGGTAAGTGTTTTAGGTTCTTCGCCAAGAGGTGAATTCGGCTGACGGACAGTATCACCTTCTTCTTGTCTCCAATGATTAAGTAGACTACGGCCCATCAAATGAATTGGTTGATTCATTCTGGTGACTCTGCTTTCGGAGCTTAGTTGAAACTCCATATCGGAATAGTTGTCTGAATCCAAGGAATTCGAATTGGTTGAGGGATTCATCTCGTACGATTATTCGAAGGATTTTCGATAAGAAATAGATTATAGGATGTAGATTAGTACCCTACAATACATAATTTACATATGCATATATAATACTAAAATCCCATAAGTTACGGAGGAATCTATAGAAAATGTCAGGCAAAGTTTACAATAACAGATACGCTAAGATATGAATTAGCAGATATGTTAAGATATGAATTTTGTCTATACACTAATCATGCAATCAATGCAATAAGATGTGTCTAGACTAAGGATGATAAGCAAGTGATTCTCTAAGAATGATAAGCAGGAAATTTTTGACACGAAATGATAAGCAAAACTTTTGACATGCAGACACGGTCAAAGTCCAGACTCACTAATGCATCCTAACGACTTATCAGTTAGACACACTAATGCAGACCCGGTTCACTAAGACCACCGCTCTGATACCAACTGAAAGGACCCATCCTAATCCATCCGGACGAAGTCCATATCGATTATAAACGATTCACAGCAGTTGATTACATCGCGAGGTACTTGACCTCTATATGATACATTTTACAAACATTGCATTCGTTTTGAAAAGACAATCTTTCATTACATCTAAAGTTGACAGACATGCATATCATTTCATAATATATCTAATTATAATTATCTTAATAATAATCTTGATGAACTCGACGACTCGAATGCAACGTCATTTGAAATATGTCATGAATGACTCCAAGTAATATCTTTAAAGTGAGCAAATGCACAGCGGAAGATTTCTTTCGTACCTGAGAATGAACATGCTTTAAAGTGTCAACCAAAAGGTTGGTGAGTTCCTTAGTTTAACATAAATAATCATTTCCATCATTTTAATAGACCACAAGATTTTTCATATTCCCAATTCTCATAAATAAACGTCCCATGCATAGAGACAAAAATATCATTCATATGGATTGAACACCTGGTAACCGACATTCACAATATGCATATTAAAATATCCCCATCATTCCGGGATCCTCCTTCGGACATGATATAAATTTCGAAGTACTAAAGCATCCGGTACTTTGGATGGAGCTTGTTGGGCCCGATAGATCTATCTTTAGGATTCGTGTCAATTAGGGTGTTTGTTCCCTAATTCTTAGATTACCAGACTTAATAAAAAGGGGCATATTCAATTTTGATCATTCAACCATAGAATGTAATTTTAAGTACTTGTGTCTATTCCGTAAAACAGTTATAAAAGCAGCGCATGTATTCTCAGTCCCAAAAATATATATTGCAAAAGCATTTAAAAAGGGAATAATGGAACTCACCTAATGTATTTTGTAGTAAAAATACATATGACTATATTGAACAACTGAACAATGCAGGGTTGGCCTTGGATTCACGAACCTATACCATTTGTATGTATATATTAGGACGTATAATCGTAATCGGACAATTCATTTTATCTTAATTTATATATTATATTATTAATTTGTGTTTATGTTCAAGATGGTTATTATTTATATAGTTATATTAATAGATCCATACTTGTTCAAGGTTATATATAAAAAAAAATCGATTGTCTGTTATTTTATAAGGATTTATATAAATAATATTAGTAAGTTTGATATATATAGTTATGTGAAATTTTAATATAATTATAATATATGTAATAAGTATATATTTTTTTTTTGTATAAAATATTTATCTATTTAAAAAGGTAGTTTTTGAGATTAATAAAAATAATATTACTAATCATATTATTTAATAATAATACCTATTTTGAAATAATATTGGTAATAACAATAATAACTAATATTCATAATACTTATTAATAATACTAATACTAATACTAATAATAATTTTATTACTTACTAATAATCTTTATGATTGTACTATTAAAGATAATAACAATAATTATGATGATAATGATAATAATAATAATAATAATAATATTAACCATAATTCTCAATACTTGATAATATTAATTAGTAACAATAATAATAGTAGTCCTTAATAATAACATTAATAATAATAGCAACAACTAATAATAATAATAATAATAATAATAATAATAATAATAATAATAATAATAATAATAATAATAATAATAATAATAATAATAATAATAATAATAATAATAATAATAATAATAATAATAATACTTATTTTGTTCTAATGTTATTACCTAATAATAATTAATTATTAATAATAGTAATCATTTTAATTGTATAATAACAACAATAAATAAATAATACAAACATTAATATTAATAATCATAATAACAATAATCATATTAACAATAATAATAGAAAAAAATATAATAATAATAATATAGAACTACCTTACAAAAGGGCTTCTAAAAATAATTGTGCCTCATACGAGGCTTGAACCCATGACCTCCCGCTACCTTGCAAACATCCTTAACCATTCTACCATTTCCGTTCTTCTGATATTATAACCCATTTATATATATTTAACCCGATTTATTCTGTTTTCAATTCCCTTCATCTTTATCATGCACAACCCAGAACTAATCATCCTTATCAAAATTACCATCTAATAACCTTCATCATATTCGTGTATGCGTATCAAAAGCAAGACAGGAGCAGCGAAGTTAATCATCATCATTAATTTAATGATCGTTATCATCACATAAAATCGTAACCTTAATCATCTAAATCGCTAAACCTCAATATTTATGTTACTTTTGTTCATCCTCGTACATGTTTATTGTAACAGGGATGGAAATAGAGTTGTGTAGCAGCAGTAATGATAGTATGGGTTCGAGGATTCAACAGAGAAACGAAATACAGAAGTGACAGAAATAAGTGTATATAGCAGGAGGTGTTTCTTTCAGAAATAAAACTCAAGTAATGTTTTTCTACGGCCCAAAAGAAATGAAAAGGGACAGCCCAACAAAAGGAAAGGAAATTTGTGGCCTTTGTGTATCTGTAACCAAATTCGAAAGGCAGGAAGTACGCATATATACATCATGCTTTCTTCATCAATACTTCATTATCCACTATCTAATATCATAAGTGTATTGGACAGTTTCCAACAACTTTACAGCTCACTCCTATCTTTAAGATCATTAGTGAAGTTTAAACAAATAAAAAGAAAAAGGAACGTATGTATTGGTTTATTATTTGTCGGCCATATCATTCAGCCATTCCCACTTGCATTGGATTCCTTGGAGGTTAGTAATGTGATATCAACACTCCATATATAAGTTGATAACTCATGTATCTCATTATCCTCTCGGTAATTTACTAATTCAGAGGAAACAAGCATCATGAGGAAATTATATAAATATATATATGGTGGTGTTTTGGGTGTCCGGCCAAAACAGAAACACAAAAATCGTGGTTACAGTGGTAGTGAAGAGGAAAAGAAATAGAGGTGACGAGTGGAGGTGTTTGGTGTTCATGGTGGTGGTTTATATAGAAGAAGTATAGTAGCAGCGAAAAGGAGACCAAACTTGTAACGGTGGTTGTGTCTCGTAAATCAAAGAAGAAGGGTATTGGGTAGATATATACACGTAAGTATGTATAGGGAAGAAATTGATGTACATGTTTTGTTTCTGCAAAAGCCGAAGGAAGAAGAAACAAAGGATGAAATTTGTTTACCTAATAAAGTGAAGGTGGTGATCGGTTTATGATTATGGTGTAAAGGTGATCGTGCTAGTTCCTATACATCATGTTTGGGTTTTGAATGTTTCATGATAATAATTATGAGCAATATTTCAGAAGGTGCACATGAAAATGAAATGTGATGATTAATTGGTGGTGATCAATTGAAGGTGAGTTTTTGAGTTGTCGAAGAAATCACAAGGAAAAAAGAAGTAGATGAGTGTTGTGAATGAATGTGTGAGTCGTTTGATTATATCCTCATATGTTAACAGATAGAATAGCAATAGTAATAAAGGTAGACAAATAGAATCTTTCCAGGGAGAAGAAAATAAAAATATGGAAAGCAGGTGGAGACTCTCAACTGATTTTGTTTGGATACAAAGTTGAAATCGTTATGTAATTCATATAAAAGACAAGAGTACAAATCATATACAGTTTGATAGCAGAATTGTTTGATAGTTGATTTGGAATTCGAATATATATAAGTTTATAGTACAAATCAGGAGCAGCATATAGTGAGCCGAATCTTTTCAGAATGAATCCAGATGAAAGAGAAGCTTACAAGCTGGAGATCACTGTTCCAGAATTGCTTGAGCAAAGACAAGCAGAGCTTAATGAAAGAATATGCCAAGTCAGATTGCTGCATCATCCTCTTGATCAGCCACTCTACATCGCTGCCTTGACCTTTGGCGTTGATATTGGTGTATATTTGAATAACAGTGGTCGAAGGCTCTCCACTGATAAGGAGAAAGCTCAATTTCATGAAGCTCATCAGCTGGGTATGGATCTGAAAGAGTATCAGGTTGCTCTAAGAACTGAAGATGGAAGAAAAATGATTGAAGCAGTCAGATCTCTAAAAATTAGCCACACTGATTATCTGCTAGGCTTAGTGGCAGAACAGCAAAGAAGAGAGGCTGCTAATGCTGAACTTACTGAGAGATTAAGGCTTCAGGAAATAGAAGACAAGTTGGCTGCCGATGAAAAGGAAGAGGCTGAGTCCCTCAAACTAATTCAAGCCATTGTCAAAGAACAGGATAAGGCACTTGATGAGAAGGAAGTTGCTGAGAAAGCACCTGCTACTGCTCCTATAAAACCTGTCAGTACTATTGAAGTCCCTGATCATTATTACAGGAGCAGATATGGTGATGTAATGAATAGAAGATCAAATCCCAGCCGGATCATCAAAGTGAACAGAGGGTCAAAAAGAGCCTTCAACGTGATGAGGGAGAATAATGTTCAAGAAAGGATTAACTATGATGAGTTAAGATCCCTTGGATTTAGTGAATGGATGGAGATACTGGAGTATTTTATTGGCAAAGGTGATAGTGCCATCAAAAAGACAATTAAATCTGAACTCCAATAGCTCTTCAACAAAGCCACGAAGTTTGGAAATGCACCAGCAGTAGATGTAGAACAGGTTCTTTCTGAAAAATTTAAAAGACATCAATCTACTGGTGAAGGACCAACCGGAAGAGGCCCCATCATTCTACCTCCTTCTATCCATGTTTTTGACCCAGCTGAGATACCTATTCTGTTCTATGAATCCTGGAGAATCAAATAAGAGGAGCTATCTGAAGAAGAACGGGACAAAGATAAAGATAGATAGTCTCCTATATGCTTAAATTGAATCTTTTGACTAACTCACTTTTCATTCTTTTATCACTGTATTTAATGTATATATCCTGTTGTAATGAAAGTGAAATGAGTTTATCTTCAAAATCATATCGAATTATAAGATATAGATAACTCAGCAAAAGATCCCAAAACAAACTTAAAAAGGGACAATCTCACTGCATATTCTTATTTGTTCCCTTGTTGCTGGCTTTAGTGTTTTCTCTATATGTCATAGGTTTTGTCATCATCAAATAGGGGGAGATTGTTGAGTCCCCAAAATAATTAAGTATTTAATTATGACAAAACTGTAATTTATTTACACTAAAATGTTATGTGCAGCCAGCACAAGTTTGTTTATGTTGTTTATGTACAGTCAGCTAATATATCTGTGTCGAGTGTGTAGTATGCTGGCTGTTCTACCAGCACAAGGTAGAATGTATTCTTCGAATCAGCACAGGATGAGTACTCAGCTAATTAAGAATATCAAGTGACTCAGCATATGAAGAACCAGTAGATCTGGATAGCAGCATACAACACAAGACAACCATGCTCCATTACAAGCATGGTAGTTTCCCAGAGTGGTCTACATCAACGCACTATTCAACAGAAGTCGAAGACAAAGTTGAACAGAAAAGGACAGGAGTCGGCGGCTGACAAGTGACCTTACAAGACCACGTGGGAATGCAAAAGTGGAACGCATGTGCAGACATGTGTTATACTTTATTCATACCTAGGGAACACAACATTCCATTTGTTTAAATCAAATGGTAGTGCCAAACCGAATTGGTGTATTCCTGCAAATAGCTACCTAAGAGGAAAGAAGGAGAGCTCGCCTTCTGACACAATTGTCCCCACAAGTACAAGGCATCCAATGTACTAGTGGACAATAGATTAATTACACGGACAATAGGACTACTATATATTGTTGTATTCACTGTTGTATCAACTAGTGGTGTGGGTTTCATTATTTAGAGTCCTAAACGTGTAATAGCTTTTAGTTTACCTCTTAGCTATAATCTAGGTATTCTGTATCAACCAACTATCATTCCGCCAAGGATAGTTGTAATTCTTTGTGATTCAATCAATAAAGAATAACCGTTGAAAATTACCTGTGACTCTATCTAATTTGCATGCTTGAATACATAATCGAGTTTAACTGTTTAGTTAATTGAAAAGTAATTGTATTAACCCCCCCCCCCCCCCCCTCTACAATACTCCTGTTGTTATTAAGGGACCAACAATAACCTTGTATACTTATGTTAGATCTAGACTTTTGGGTCTAGGATCTTCAAGATCTAACTAAGAAATATGTTCTACAACTTAAGATCTTGATTTTATAAGTTTATTTTCAAGTTGTAACTTAAAATTAGTTTTAAAGTTCATGTATGTGTTAGATCTAAGACCTTGATGTAACTTTGGTTCATCAAACTTCATACAACTCATAAGTGAGTTGTACTACATGTCTTAGACTTACACTTGTGTCATAATAGTCAAAACTTGGTTAATATTACTTTTATAGTTCATGTATGTGTTAAATCTAAGACTTTGATGTAACTTTGGTTCATCAAAACACTTGCAACACTTAAATGAGTTGTGCTACATGTCTTGGACTTGCACAAGTGTTATGATGGTGAAACCTTGGTTAAGATGATACAAACACATCAACGAGTTGTACACTTGAAGCTATATGCATCAAGGATGAGAACCGTGATAAGCATCGAACACCAAGAACCCACCGGGCCTACTGTTTTACTGTTTCTGTGTCTGACCCGTATGACCTGGGCTACTGTAATTATGATTTTCAGATAGCTCTGTTCGAGTAGATAACTTTTCATATAGGACTCGTCTTAATCCGAGTTACGGTTTAGGATTTATGGCCCTCCGATCGTCACTATGTCCATTTAACGTCACTACAAGAAAAATGCTCCTATAGGACCCCCAATTTGGTCCTATAATGCCACTTTATAGGACCTTTGCGCTTGATAGGACCTACCAATGGGGGTTGTATCTAACGCGGTCGTATAAAGTATAGAAACTAAAAAGTGTCCTAAAAGGTAATAAGATTATGAAACCAATGATCAGGTCCTATAATATAATTAACAACCACACAGAAAAGTCCCTAAAAGTACATATCGAGTGACTTTTTTTAAATTGAGACATACAAAAGGGTCACAAAAGTAATATGAATTACATTAGTACCAACAAATGGGTCCTATTTAAATTTTATATTTCGTAAGGACTAACAAAAATGATCCTATTGTTATGTTAGTACCTAAATAAGAGTCCTATTATAAAGAAAAATTACTACATTAGTACCATTAAAAGGGTCCTAATGTATCAATATTCTTGTTTAGTAACAATAAAAAAAGTCCTAATATGCACAAATGTTACTGTAATACCACATAAAAAGGTCCTAATATAATATCTAAAGATTAGTACCACTAAAAAAAGTCCTAATATAAATATCTTAAACCTTAAAACCCCAAAATGGGTCCTAATATAGATATATCAAGTTTATTATGATATAATTATGCGTCCTATCAAGTCATAGTAGTTCCAGATCCGGTTCGAATATTTGGATCCGGTTCAATATTCGGATCCGGTTCACAGATTCAGGCGTTCGGGCCCGATTTGGATAATCGTATCCAGATCGGATATTCGGGCCCGGTTCCAATATTCGAATGCGGTTTAGTTTTCGAATTTTGGGCAGTTTTATTTAATATGATTATGGACACCGATTAATAATTTATACTCAAAAACAAATATGACATAAAACATAATTATATTTCGATAAATTATTCTCATAACACGAAAAACAATAAACATAAAAAATTCATAAATAATACATGAAGACTTCAACTAACATGACAAAAAAAGTAAAGACAATGAAAAGCAACGAAGAACGTCTGGATCGGCATCTATCTTTATAAATCCAAATGTACCACCTACAAATAAACCATCCACAAAGGTGTGGGGGAACAATGTTATAGTTACTAAAACGGTTGCCTGTACGCTTGGGTTCGATGCATCAGCTGTTCTTCATTGAGCAGCAGCAACTGCTGCAACAACACCAACACCACTTGGAGCAGCAACAACTATCATCATAAATCAGAGCACAAGTCATAAATTTGGTAGCATTATCTTGAACTATATATGTAGGGCAATTAAAATAGAAAAATGTCAAGGTTCAAATCTGATTTATTTGACTCTTTTTTGGATGATGTTGTATGACTTTCGTTATAAATAAACCAGATATTCTGAGTGCAAATCAAGCAATTTACTTTATTAAATGAGGATAAAAAGTTCCAAGTTAATAGATTTCTTAAGCATATATCTCTTACCCAGCTTGCAGCATAACGTCTAGTTGCTTCCTTCATTACCTGAAAAAAGGTTACGTAACAAAAACGACACACATATTAGTCTGTGATCTAAGTATCAGTTACAAACTTACAGGGTCCATAGATAATCTTCATGCCAGCAAGGTGAAATCATGTCATAACTTACAAATTGAATCAAAAAATCTATTCAAGAGTACAACCATAAAAGATCAGTCTCACCAAATATCGTTCTTTCCATGTTATTTTCCTCCACTTTTTGAAATGAGGTGGTTCGGGTAAAGATGAGGACGAATAGTAATGATTGTTCTCCACATGCTGTTTCGAGCAGACTGCTATGAACAATTAAAATAATCATGTAAAGTAAACACTGATTCAAATTACCAACACTATCTAATATTTAAGATTAATACTAAATCATTATAAATCTAAACTTATAACCAAAGTGCTAGACACGCCCATTCGGTCATGATGCTTGTTTCTGCTTAAATCTCTTGCTATTACGGACAACTTATTGGAGGTGGCTTTGTGCTTTTACCTAAAAATGAACTGATAAAAATTTATGATTAACTCAAGTTCAACTATAACATAATTAGAGAAATAATAGCCTCGACAACCTCCTCTACAAGTGTTCAGCTATTAAGAATCCACAAGAACGGGTAAGAACTGAGCCGGAACCCAGTGTCGTTTGGTATGACCACGACATTGGAGATGTGGTATCGCCTGTATGGAGCCAGGGAATTTGCAAAGAGGCTCAGGTTGGAGTAAACAAGCAGGGTCAGCTTTGTTCCCTGCTCAGAGATGACGCAACATATATAAGATTAAAAAGGGACGTAAGCAAAGCAAAGGAACATTTAGTAAATAAGATGCCAATGAACTAAATGGTTGTCAAGTAATTAAGATATTGGAAGGCATACCTATGGAGGGAGAAAAGTTATACAAGTGTAGGAACAATATTCTCCCCACCAAATGGTAGCTCCAAACCGCGTAAACGCTTCGTAAGGGGCATAATAGTGAACTGGATGACATTTAAAAAAAAAAAAATCTGAAATAGTACCTTCTATTATAAAATCTAACTTTGATTTGATCTTTGTAGGTTCAATGTTTGACACAATTAGGCACTCCTTGATGAGTTGTTGCCGGCTAAGTGAACTTGGTTTTTGGGCAATCAAGATACAATCTAAAGCTTCAACTTGTTCTGTAGTGTAGCAAACATATTTACCATCATCTAACTCTGTTGGATCCCGTTTGCAGGCTGGACACATCATCATCATCACTAAAAACAACACCAATGCAAGTAAGACGCATATAACCATCATCACTAAAAAGATCACCATTGGAAATAAAACACTATATACCTTTGGTTTCTTATATTTGTTTCCATCAAACATTTATCGTTAGCAGCTCTAATATCTAAATCCGGTAAAAATATAAAATCATATTACTACTTACTGTATATTTTGGTTAAACATCATATAATTAGTAACAAAATGCTAACAGCTGAAGAGAACTTAAAACTAAATAAGAAATAGCAAAACTGGAATTGTATCATTCTTAATTCGATACAATAGAATACTCCTTTTTTACATACCATATCTAACACAAATTGTATCATATTGGTAAAATAAAATACTTTATTTTTAAAGACATACATGCTCAACCCATTTGATCTATTGATCCACTATAACTATTGAAATTCAAAATATTCAACCCATTTGATTCATTGGTCTATTTTACATTCGATGTATTAAAAAGTTCATTTATACCTTGGGCCAGAACATTTCCAACTCCCATCATATAATGAAAGGACAAAACAAACAAACATAAAAAGGAAGGTGATAGCACATACCTTTTTAGGTGACAGCCTAACTACATTTTCAGGGACTGAAATTAGCGATAAGTAAAAAAAATATCATTAATCGTTCAAATCGTCTCGATAAGAGTCGTACTTCCTGGTCGAGGAGCTGTAGAGAAATGAGAGCGATGTGAGTGAAGTAACGACAAATTCATATATCTCAGTGAAATTTATACATCAGCATAAACTATGGTCCAAATCCCATATTGTCTTTATGAAGAAAAGAAAATAAAAGACATGTGAATCCATCCCTTCTTTCTACAAACCTCATTCATTGTTGTTTAAGATCTAAGTAGCATCAAACATAGTCACTGATACATAATTACGAATGTATCTTGATTGAATTCATTTAGTCCTATCAAATGACATTTGATTAGTTGTTATACAATAACCTTCAATAAAAGGTCGTATGTTCAAAATATGCGTAATCCAACACTAATAGACAATAACCTGAATCTGGGTGCGTCTGGGATGCGATGGTCAACGCAGAGTGTTTTTTGTGCGTTGCCGCCCATTTTTCTTTTGCATCAGTCGCAACTTATGTAAAACCATGGTTTTGTCTCGTCAATGGTCCCAATAGTTGCTCAAAGGTGAATCGATCAGTCTGCAATATGCATATTGTTTGTTTAGTTTAGTACATATTCGAATGCAGCAAAATGAATCTTATCTTATTCTGTCATTAAAGGAAGATTTCTGAATCAATAAGTTTTCAATGACAAAAAATGATATAAACTGTATATTAAGGTAAAAAAAAAAAAAAAGATAATGGAACTCACTAACATTGGACATCGAATACACGGCAAGCATAACCAAATAATCGCAACTAAGACCCACCATTCAACCTAAGAAAATTAGATAAACAACTGGCAACTTTTAAACAGCAAGGTACAAACGTAATTGAAAAGCGGGTGACCTTCAGCAACAACAAAACCAGTTAATTAGCGATAATTTTTTGTAATTGCAACACAAAACAGATTTAGACCCAAAACGGCAAAAATGAGTTACACAATCGTCATCGCTATAAACCCTAATTTTTGGTGCAGCTTTTCTAACAAAAGAGAAAAGGTTTGGGATACCAGCTGTAATAATTAATGGATATGTTGATGTCGGTTTCGTTACACGAATGATACCAATCGTGACAGTTAAGCAACGCATACCACAAAAATCGCCATAAATTCCAAATTCTTTAGAGGCGTCGAAGAAGAAGCAGGGAGAATATGTAAAATTGATATGCTGGAGGCATTTTGGCAGACAAATACTGAAGAATAGGAGTATAGGACAATCGTTTCACTTAATCATGGCATGTCGCAAAATCGCCAGAATCCTAGTCGAAGGGTGAACATAAAAGCGTGGGAAGAAATACGTAATAGTTCACGATTTCAAAAATTTTTTTGTTTTTATTATTGAGTGTGAAATTTGGTCTTTGTCAATTTTTTAGGAATTTTAGATTTGAATTGAAGTTTGAATTTTAAATCTGAAATTTGAGATTTTGTATTCTAATTTTTTTTTTTTCAATCAAGAATTCAAGTTTTTCTAGGTATTCCCTCCCTTTAAAATTATTGTTCCGTTTTAATTTTTAAATTCTTTCATATATAATTTTGACTTTAAATATATTTATTTGTGTACGATAATATTTGATGAAAATTATACAAATAAAACTCATTTCAAAATCAAATCCATTCATATAGCTTTTATCAAATATTGTATAGCACAAATATAAATATTTAAAATTAAAATTTTAAAAAATATACTTTGAAATATAACGGACAGTTATTTTGGGATTTGAGGGAATACAATTAAGTGATTTTTGAATTTTGATATAGACCTATATGAAGAAGGGTTAATTAAATAAGATAACGGCGAGCGAGAGTATGAATAAGAGCGTAAACGCTACCAGAGGAACCAATGCTAATTGTATCACTATTGAATCGTTTTAGGGGTCATACTAAACAATGCGCCTACTAGTACAAAGTGACATGCAAGACGCATAAGAAAACGCCACTTCTTATAAACATTAGAAGACAATAGAGGTGTCATTATCAATGTCAAACACAATGTCTCATATAATCCATACAACTACATTAGCTAAACTAACGAGGAAGAGTATATTTCTGGTGCCACATATCTTTGATTGACCGACAATCGAGAAATCTTGATTCATAATCATTTCAATAATTAGATGACTCATATTTGATTGAAACACAATTTACAAAGAACTCATTTACGAGTTCCTTAACACTTATTAGCAGCTAGTTATGAATCAATTTTATACGGGTATGGTTCAATGTTGTTAAATAAGTGCGGATAATCTTCATTTTTATAACCGCCCCATTTTTTCAATTTCTCGTTTTGCTTTAAGTTTCGATTTAGAGTTGGGTAATAGGTTTAAACGGGTTTGTAGGTCAAATCAATTTCATTTTGTACTTTTCAAACCGGTATAGGATTTAAAGTTTAGTGTTTTAAGGTTTAAGTTTAAGGTCTAGGATCTAGGGTTTTAGTTGTAGGGTTTATGGTTTATGACCCACCAACAATCATCACCACCAGACCATTACTGAACCATTGAACCACCACCAAAACATTTCTGACCAAGAAAATAACACCGATAGTGGCAATAAACACCACCGAACCAACGAACCACCACCGGATCACCAAACCACCACCGGACCACAAGACCCCGCCCGATCACCAAACCGCCACTAGAACGCCATATGGCCACTAGACCACCACCGAACTATCATCAGACCATCGTTCCACCACCGTTCCATGAGACCACCACCAGACGACCAGTCCACCTCCGGACACCAGACCACCACTGGACTAACAAACCATGACCGGACCACCCCTAAACCACCAACAAATGAACCCTCACCAAATCACTCATTATTAAGACAATTATCAATTAGTTATTAACAATAAGTATAAGTAAAAATAAATATAATTTCGCGAATTCGAAGGGTGTACGCATACACACTAATTAGTATTTATAGCTCACGTACATAATATTTTTAACTTAGATAACTATTTTTAAATTATTAAAAATTTAAATAATATTAGTTTTATCTTTTAATAATGTTCGAATTTTCAAAAAAGGAAATGATACATAAATTTATTTGCCGCTAACTTATATTTATTTTATAATCTAAATGAAATAATACGTATACGTTTAATCCTTACCGTTGATTAAGATGATACGTTTCAATCAAGGTTGCAAAAGATGTGAGATGGGGTCGAGACGGTCGGGTTCTAAAAAGGTCAAGACGTTTGAGACGGGATCGAGAAGGGTCGAGACGGAAGTTGATCAAAGTTGACTTTTAAATATATAAGTATATAAATATATAAATGTTATAATTCAGTAGGCTTATAACTACCTTTAGTGGTTTGATTCTTGATGTTATAATTCAGTAGGCTTATAACTACCTTTAGTGGTTTGATTCTTGATTTATAATACTAATAATGAAGTGTAAGAACAAAGATGATAATGGAGAGAAAGAAAGAAACACTTTGTAAGTGTGAGAAATGGTGCAAGTTTAATGCTTGCATTCATGGCTATTTATAGCAAAAATATCACAAGTTTAGGTAATACAATAATATTACTTTTGTGTATCAATAATTGACTATCCATTTATATATATATATTTATATATTATAACACTCCCCCTTGGATAGCAATTTTGTTTGTTGAAGATCAACTGTAAGTTACTGCCTCGTTAAAAACCTTGCTAAAGAAAACCCAGTGGGAAAAACTTTAGCTAAGGGAAAAAAAGTGCAGCATGGAGTTGACTCCCCCTCAAGTAGACATCGCTTCAGCTGTTACATCTTTTGAACATGTCTCATGCCAATGTTATGAACGTGTGTTCTGAAAATAGCAGTTGGAAGTGCTTTCGTGAAAAGATCAGCAGAGTTTTTGCTAGATTGCACATATCTCATTTCAATCTGGTTGTCCTTAATGAGATTTTGAGTGTATGAGAAGAATCTAGGTGGTATGTGTTTTGTTCGGTCACTTTTGATATACCCTTCTTTCATCTGTGCTATGCAAGCTGCATTATCTTCATAGATAGTTGTTGGACTTTTATCGCGTTCTAGTCCACAAGAATCAGTAATGATTTGTGTCATTGATCTCAACCAAAAACATTCCCGAGTAGCTTCATGTAATGCAATCACTTCGGCATGATTTGATGATGTAGCAACAAGTGTTTGTTTTTGAGAACGCCATGATATTGCAGTACCTCCATTTAGGAATACATATCCAGTTTGAGATTTAGCTTTACGTGGATCAGATAAATAACCTGCATCAGCATAACCAACCAAATCTTGTTTTGATTCGTTAGAATAAAATAATCCTAAATCAGTAGTTCCTCGAAGGTATCGAAATATGTGTTTGATCCCATTCCAGTGTCTTTTGGTAGGAGCAGAGCTGAACCTTGCCAACAAATTAACTGCAAAAGAAATGTCAGGTCTTGTACAATTTGTAAGATACATAAGAGCTCCAATTGCACTAAGATATGGTACTTCTGGTCCAAGAATATCTTCATGATCTTCACATGGACGAAATGGATCAGTTTCAACATTGAGTGATCTAACAACCATAGGAGTACTTAATGGTTTTGCCTTGTCCATATTGAAAGGTTTAAAATCTTTTCAGTATATGTTGTTTGATGTACAA
Source organism: Rutidosis leptorrhynchoides (assembly GCF_046630445.1). Lineage (NCBI taxonomy): Eukaryota > Viridiplantae > Streptophyta > Magnoliopsida > Asterales > Asteraceae > Rutidosis > Rutidosis leptorrhynchoides. Next base: position 577,533,211 of record NC_092336.1, on the reverse strand, counting down.
GTAAACCATTAGGCATATGCTCAATTTGTAAACCAAGGCAATACTTGGTTTTTTCGAGATCTTTCATTTCAAATTCTTTCTTTAGAAGTTGAATGGCTTCATAGATCTCGTTATTTGTACCTATGATGTTAAGATCATCAACATAAACAGCTATGATCACATATCCGGATGTTGTTTTCTTAATGAAAACACAAGGGCAAGTAAGATTATTTGTATACCCTTTGCTTATCAAGTAATCACTTAATCGGTTATACCACATACGTCCCGATTGTTTTAACCCATATAAAGATCTTTGTAATTTAATCGAATACATTTCTTTGGGTTTTGCATTTGATGCTTCTGGTACCTTAAATCCTTCAGGTATCTTCATATATATATCACTATCAAGTGATCCATATAGATAAGCAGTCACAACATCCATGAGATGCATTTCTAAATTTTTAGAAACTGCCAGACTGATTAAGTACCTAAAAGTAATTGCATCCATAACAGGAGAATAAGTTTCTTCATAATCAATTCCCGGTCTTTGAGAAAAACCTTGAGCTACAAGTCTAGCTTTATACCTTGTAACTTCATTTTTCTCATTTCTTTTTCGGACAAAAATCCATCTGTATCCTACAGGTTTCACATCTTTAGGAGTGAGAATGATGGATCCGAAAACTTTTCTTTTATTGAGTGATTCTAATTCAGCTCGTATTGCTTCTTTCCATTGAGCCCAATCATGTCTATTTTGACATTCAACCATAGATGTTGGTTCTGGATCATCATCATTATTCATGATGTCATATGCAACATTAAATGAAAATTTCTCATCAAGATTTTTCATTTCATTTCGGTTCCATAATATTTTTGAATATGCATAATTGATTGCAATTTCTGTATTGACATCATCAATCTCCTCTGCAGTAGGAGTACTGATTTGTGGTTCTTCTTGAACACTTTCTTTTACTTCATTATCAGCTGATTTTCTTTTTCGAGGATTTTTATCCTTTGAACCGATTGGTCTTCCACGTTTCTGACGTGGCAAAGATTCATGAGTGACGTTATTGCCAGCTTTTGGAATTTCAATTCGAGCTGGAGTATTTACTGCTGGTATATATGATTTTGTCACCGTTTTTGTATCTGTAAATGCATCAGGCAATTGATTTGCAAGTTCTTGTATATGCATTATCTTTTGAACTTCTGTCTCGCATTCTTTTGTGCGAGGATCAAGATACTTTAATTGAGGTTCACACCATGAAACATCATTTTCTTTATTTTTCATTTCTCCCCCTAATCTAGGGAACAATGTTTCATTAAAATGACAATCAGCAAAACGTGCTGTAAAAACGTCACCTGTCATAGGTTCAATATACCTTAATATTGAAGATGTTTCATATCCAACATATATTCCCAACCTCCTTTGAGGACCCATTTTTGTACGTTGTGGTGTCGCAATTGGAACATACACTGCACAACCAAATGTTCTAAGATGGGAAATATTTGGCTCTTGACCAAAAGCAAGTTGTAGGGGGGAATATTTATGACTTGCACTTGGTCTGATGCGAATCAATGCAGCAGCATGTAAAATTGCATGACCCCATATAGATACAGGGAGTTTTGTTCTCATTATCAATGGTCTAGCGATTAACTGTAAACGTTTAATCAATGACTCGGCTAAACCATTTTGTGTATGCACATGAGCAACAGAATGTTCAACAACAATTCCTATAGACATGCAATAGTCATTAAATGCTTGAGATGTAAATTCACCAGCATTATCAAGTCTCACCCTTTTAATGGTGTAATCAGGAAAATGAGCTCTCAATTTAATAATTTGGGCAAGAAATTTTGCAAATGCCACATTACGGCTTGATAACAGACAAACATGAGACCATCTGCTAGATGCGTCTATTAGAACCATGAAATATCTAAATGGTCCACATGGTGGATGAATTGGTCCACATATATCACCTTGAATTCTTTCAAGAAACATTGGTGATTCTTTCTCAACCTTAAGTGGTGAGGGTCTAGTTATCAATTTTCCAAGAGAGCAAGATGTACATGGAACCATTGTATCATGATGGATTTTTCTATCCTTTAGTGGATGTCCATGAGTACATTCAATAATCCTTTTCATCATTGTTGATCCTGGATGGCCTAATCTGTTATGCCATAAACTGAATACACCAGGATCAATATATTTTTCGTTAACTACCATATGTATTTCTGGTACATTTATATGTGTATAATGTAATCCAGAACTAAGTCTTGGCAGTTTTTCAACCACATGACTCTTGTCAGTGATACTTAAATATTTCTCATTTTCTGTTGTCACTGACTGATAATCATACCCGTTAAGGTATATGTCGGAGAAACTCAATAAATTTCTGCTTGACTTGGGAGAAAATAAGGTATCATTTATTAAAAATTTTGTACCATTTGGTAGTATGAAATTTGCCTTTCCTATCCCTTTTATCAAGTTAGCAGGTCCTGATATTGTATGTATAGTTCCTTCCGTTGGTTTTAGATCAATAAAATATTTCTCGGATTTAAGTATAGTGTGTGTAGTTCCACTGTCTGCTATACAGAGATCTCCACCACTTGATTGATGTTGTATTCCAGCAAAATTCATATTGAACTTCATATATAAGAAATAAATAGTGAGTACATTAATATTACACAATATTTTAAACGCAAATAGATAGTACTGAAACATTTAGCAAACATAATGACAAAGACAGACGATATTAAATCGTTTATTTTTCAAAAGACACACAACTTAAACATTCAAGAAATCTTCATATAAATCAGATGGTTTCTCAGTGACTGTTGGATCAATATTATCCACAAAATTTACTTCCTTTTCTTTACCTTTCAGCGAATCCTGATACATCTTAACAAGATGTTTAGATGTTCGGCAAGTATTAGCCCAGTGGCCCATTCTACCACATCTGTAGCAAGATTCTTCAGAATTTTTAGAAGAATTTTCTTCAACATCTTGTTTAATGGGCTTGTTTTGTGGTTGATATTTATATTTTCGTGGATTACTATTTCTTTGACCACCACGGCCACGACCACGACCACGTCCACGCCCATTACCATTACCATAAGGATGGTTTCTACCATAGTTATGGCTTTTGGCATGATGATGGTGATGGTTATTATAACTACGACCTTGCCCGCGTCCTTGTCCCTGTTTATAATTATTTGCAGTATTTGCTTCAGGGATTGCAAGTGTACCAGTAGGACGGGATTGCTGATTTTTCATTAATAGCTCATCATTTTGCTCTGCAACTAAGAGATATGAATTAAGTTCAGGATATGTTTTGAACTTTAGCATTCTCAAATTTCTTTGCACTGTGATGTTTGCAGCATTCATTGTGGAGAAAGTTTTCTCCATCATGTCTGCATCACTAATTTCATGTCCACAGAATTTAAGTTGTGAACATGTATTATACAGAGCTGAGCTGTATTCATTTACTTTCTTAAAGTCTTGGAACCTTAATGTTCTCCATTGTTCCATTGCAGCTGGAAGTAAAATTTCTCTTTGATTATTGAATCTGCTTTTGAGACCTTCCCATAAAACATGGGGATCTTCTACAGTCACATAATTATTTTGTAAGCATTCATCAATATGTTGATGAATAAAGCAACATGCCGTAGCTTGTTCTTTTTCAGAACAAGTGTTGTTTTCATTTATGGTTTCAAGAATGCCCATTGATTTAAGATGCATTTTTACTTTTATAACCCATGGCATGTAGTTGTTTTCAGTTGATTCTAAAGGAGTAAATTTAAGCTTTTCCAGATTCGACATTTTCTATTATCAAAAATTAAAACAAACATCATGATAAATTAGAGTCAATTTATATTCATAAGTATATAAACATTAAACATAAATTTAATATAACATAAATGATAAGTAGGTGACAGTGTCGACCATGTGTAAGCAATCATAAATAAATGTTATATAACAAAAATATAAATATTAGTAAACATAAATGAAAATTTGGCGACAGTGTCGACCATATATTTTTTCAGGTGGTATAACCGACCTATATCATTCTGGTGGTATAACCGACCATATATCATTTTGGTGGTATAACCGACCATATATCATTTTGGTGGCAGAGCCAACCATATTTAGTATTAAGATTATCGTGCTGATAACGTGTTATAATTCAGTAGGCTTATAACTACCTTTAGTGGTTTGATTCTTGATGTTATAATTCAGTAGGCTTATAACTACCTTTAGTGGTTTGATTCTTGATTTAGAATACTAATAATGAAGTGTAAGAACAAAGATGATAATGGAGAGAAAGAAAGAAACACTTTGTAAGTGTGAGAAATGGTGCAAGTTTAATGCTTGCATTCATGGCTATTTATAGCAAAAATATCACAAGTTTAGGTAATACAATAATATTACTTTTGTGTATCAATAATTGACTATCCATTTATATATATATATTTATATATTATAACAATAAATGTATATATGTATACATATTTTAAAACCAAAAACTTTAATTGATTGATTTGTACATATAATCGATATTACCGTTAATTTATTACCTAAAATTCAAACTAAAATACGACAAATTTGACTGATTTTACCGACTTTTTGACTCTTCTAAATTTGGACCGACTTTGACCCAGACCGTTGACTGTTATATTAAACAGTTTTTTTCGTGACGAGATGGGCTACTCACCGAACCATAGCAACTGACGTCCCAACCATTCAAGACTTGATTTTTGCAACAGTGGTTTCAACCCTCACACTGTACACCTTCATTCCTAATCTGATTTCAATACATACATCATCATCAACAATCACGATGAAAAACTATCTGCAAATTTCTGAACTGTCAAAAAATTGTGGCTGTGATTAAATATAACTAGGGAATATACGGGATTATATCATTCAAAATTCTAATTTTTATACTTTTTTCATATATGAATTCAATGTGAACATCAAAAACCCTAATTTGATTTCTTGCCCTTAATCCGATAATTAGATATTGGATGTGTATTACATTTTCATTGTTCACTACATGATTGCTAATGACGTGCAGCACGACCTTGAATTCTGGAAAGCAAGGTACGTATTATTAGCGAATTAGGGTTTTTTTATTTTGTTTTTTACTTATAAACATACCGTTTGTGGATTTGAACAATGAATAATGAAATCAACATGAGTCTAAATGTTTGAATCCACATTGCGTATGAGTATTCAGCACCTAAATAGTCCACGTTACGATTCAGGTTTCAAGGTTAGCGACGGTTCCAATTGCATTCAGTAGGTTATTCGGTTATAATTATAAGGATCATCTACTTCTGCCATCAACTCATTTAGTCTTTCTCGATTGTTGTTAAAAGCGTCTTTCTTCGATTGTCGTTAAAAGCGTCTTACTTCTGCCATCAACTCATTTAGTCTTTTACCGATGTATCACATAAACATAAACATACATAAATTGTTATTTATCTGATACCTGCTAATCCTACATACTCAACACACAAAATATTGAAATCTACAGGGTAAAACTACTGCATTGTGTGCCTACTTATGTTCACCAACGCAACCAACGAGTCGTCGTGTATTGCAAGACGATTATCTGAATGCTCCTTCTAATTGTGGTTTGGCCATTTGATATCTGCCTGTGTTACTTCTGCTGCTTCTGACGACTTCCATCCATATGATAACCAACGTCGACAAGTGGTACGTTTTTTTTCCCTTTTTAGCTAAATTGATATAGTGTTATTACATTTTCTGCTTGGGATTTGTAACATTGATTTGTGGTTGTATTTACAGCTTTCAGTTTAGATTTGGTTGGTTCCTCTTTAGATATTGTATGCAGTTCCATCTCCGAGTCATCTGGCGTAGTTTTGAAGGTACATACTAATAGTTGTCACAACGTTTCGTCATTTCGGTGCATTGTTAATATCCTACTCAATTTGTATGTATGTTTAGCCCTTATAATTGTTATTTTCAGTTTTATAGCATGACAGTTACCTATTATTATACTCATTCACATAGACCTGGAACTTGGCATGTTATTTTTCAAATGTTTGGCATCTCATGGTTGTACACTATTGCATCACCTATGTGTAGTAGTGCCTAAACCATTTAAGTGATCTTTAAGCATGTGAATCAACCTATAACATAATACATAGTAATTATAATGTAGATGACGTTATGTGATTTTTTTTGATCTAGGAATTATAACAAACATTTGACTTGTTAGATGACAAACTGAAGTATTGTTGCATATTTACTTGCATTGCACCTGTTAGATGTCAAATTTAAGTAGTGACCCATTTTCAAGAATGTGATGATAAATTACCTATTTGATGACAATTTGAAGCATATCCCTGTTTGAAAGTTTTCATAAATAAAGAATGGCTCATTGGCCTATGGATAAAATATGTAATGACCCATTTAATGACAAAATGACATGGTGACCCATTTTACTATAAACTGAAGTAGGGACCCATTTGACCTGTTGGATAACTATTTGAAGCATAGGCCCATTTGAAAAATTCAAAGTGAAAAAAAGGCAGACTGTTATAGTACTGACCCATTTGATTACTATAGCATAGGCCCATCATTGTGATGCAGCAGAAACTTTCTATTCCATGTAATGACCAGGGTCGGACATTGGGCGGGGCCCAACGTGCAACCGCACTGGGCAACATAATCCAATGGGCCTTTTAATCTTAGTCCCGCTTTATTAATACTAGGCTCATTAAAGTCCAATATTTTAGCCCACGTAAATAACAATTCCCTTAAAAAAAAAGGCCGGCTCTTTATATCCGGATCTGGAAGAGTTATATCCTCGAATTTATTTAATACAGAGTTCTAAAAGGCTTACATATGGCATCCAAACAAGTGAGCGACTGCATTATGTGTCTCAATTCCCAAATGAGGATCATCAATTTCTTTTTCTCTATTGCCTAAAACACCATAAATAGTTAAATACCACCATGAGTCAAGGATATAATGGTTCTGGTTCAGTAACATTAAATTACACGGTTCAGTAATTTTTCCCCAATTTGCCTCCTTGAATCCGGTTTTTAAATTTTCGGTCTTTAAGCTTGATTGATAGTCAGATAGAGGTTCCGAGATCGAGCAGGTATGATAGCTAGAGGTAACGTTGATTAGTTATGAGATAGTTCCGGTGTCACATCTTGTGTGCAGGTATATATAGCTTGATTCTTGTTTGAAACATATGTTTTTGTTAGAATCATATATATATTTATATTAGATAGTTAGAAACAGACCGGTTTACTTGGTTAAGTGACAAGTTTTTGATTACCGAATCTCAATTATTCATATAAAGATTGAATATAACTAATATCCCCTAAATAGATGGTTAATGTTTAATTTTGAATCGATATTCTGTATTAATTTTTTATTAATAGATGAGTTAATGTTTACTTTACTAGTTGACTGTTTACTGTTTATGTTTGTGTTATTACTTTACAACTTTACTAATTGATTTTTTATTTTCTATTTATGATTATGATTCAGTATGTGTTTATTGGATGACTAATGACCCATTTAATGACAGGTTTTATGGTGTACAATATTTGGACAATGAATCGTTGGACATAAAACAGTAGCGTATTTCTACCTATATAATAAGTTATAAGTTATGATAACTGTGAGAAGACGTTTAAATATAGGTGGTTAGACCGTGTTACTTGATTATTTACAAAGTTTTTGTTATTTGTTATGCATTTTCAATGTTGAGTTATTATGTACCGTGTTGTTTTCAGGTAGGCAGGCCACGTCTTCTACCTTGGTGTCTGATCAAGTCCAAAGAAAAACCAGTACATGGAAAAACCAGAAGACCTTTCAAGGATATCAACCGAGAAACATATCGCAACAGACACCCCTTGCATTACTTGATGACGCTCCATCGCTCCACCAGTACCGTAAGTTCAAAACTATTCACTTCAACATTACTTTTAATATTTCTGATTATTGTCTCAGTAAAACAAATACAACGCTATTACCGTCTAATGCTTCTACACCTACTGCTCAAAGTGTCCATTCAAGCTTCACAACCTCAAATGCGGACCAAGGAACCGACACAGACCCAAAATACAGGTACATACATATTGAAGTTTCATTTTCTATGGTCAGACAATACAACTGGTTACATAGATTGTTGGTTACATAGTTGCATACACACACGTTGGTCGCTAACTATTTGATACATTCTTTTTGTACAACTAGGTCAACAACTAGGTCATTCTATTGCTCCCCGTCCTTCCTCTGGTCATGCACCCAGTCTTTCATCAGGTCATGCTGCTGGTCAATCTACCCATAATATCACAAAATCAACTGCTTCTCGTTTTTAACTTAAGGTACTTCCAGTGGGTCGTCTTCAGGTAATTCTAGTGTCTTATAATCAACTGCTGTTCATTTTGGTTTCTGTTCTTTTGTTGCAGATCAAACTATTGTTTATTTTGGGTTATGTACTTTATTTGTAATTTGTAATGTTAATTTCTGTGTTTTGGATATTTTGTTTACTATCCAAATTATATGATGTCAGATCTTGTTATTTCAGTTGTATATGATGTATTATGATGTAATTTGGGTCTTGTTTTATACAACTGACAAGTTGTATAAAATTCAGATACACATGTTCAGATACACATGTTTCAACAGTATGATGTCTTTTTTAACAATTCAGACACATACATCAATCAATTAATACATCATAATAAAACTCAGACATAATAAAATTGATGACTCTTGTTTTAACAATCCGATGTAATTTGATCGAGTTGTAATTTGGGTCTTGTTATTTGGATCGACATCAATTTTGTATATGTACCATCCGGATTATAAGATACTTATGGCATCTTTCAGTTGTAATAAAAATCAAATACACCGGTTTCAACAGTTCTATCTCCTAACAAGTTGCTAATGGATAATACCAATGCTAGATAACTGAATTTTTCCGAAACCTCTATAACCAAATTGATTAAAATCTTAACGGAAATTGTCACAATATTAACCTGAATTGTGAATGTAAGGTATTTTATAACCATAATATTATGATTCTTAAAAGTGTGTAAACGGATAGATCACCGAATTCGATTCTTATAACTCCTTTTTATAATATTAAGACATAAAAAACTTTTCAACGTTCCTAAATGCTTACATTGATATGATTTACATATCAAATTTCTTACTATGTTTCGATGTAATACGACTAGGACAAACAAATGTCCTATGATGGTATATTTGATATGACTTTTATATAAGGTGTCATATTAAATTAGCACGTAATGTGACACCAAACCGTTAAATGTATTATAAAGTCTCATTTAATGAGTCACCTTTAAAGTGTCCTATGAATATTTATAATGATACGACATATATTTCACATGTCCTATTAGCTTATGATATAATACGACTATGAAAAAAAATTGTCCTATGATAGTTTATTTCATATGACCTTTTTATAAAGTGTCCTATTAAATTCACACATAGTGTGACATTAAATCTTTAACTGTCTTATAAAGTTTCATTTGATTATTCACAATTAAAGTGTCCTATGAAATCATATGATAATTATAATTAACGTGTCCTAAAATTTTACAATGATACAACATAAATATCATATGTCCTGTTAGCTTATGTTATAATACGACTATGACAAATAAATGTCCTATTAGAGGTTATTTCATATGACTTTTATATAAGGTGTTCTATTAAATTAACATGTAATACTACACTATGCCGATAAATGTCTTATAAAGTACTATCTTATGGTTCACACTTAAAGTGTCCTATGAAATCATATGACCATTAAGCCAGAAAAATATCATTCAGTCATATTAAGTCCTATTATGTTCTACTATGACACGACTCACAAAAATAAACGTTCTATAAAGGTACATTTCATATGACCGTCATATAATGTGTCTTAATAACATAAATTTATAGGACATAAGTACCAAAAGTCCTAACATGATACAATTTAATAAGACTCTCGAAAATAATTGGCCTCTAAAGATATATTTAATATGACGTTCATATTAAGTGTCCTATTACATAAACATATAATGAGACTCTATCAAATAAATGTCTTATAAGATCCTCTATTAGGATCTACTTTTTAAGTGTCCTATGAAAATATATGATTATGGGACCTACTCTAAAAGCGTATCTCGTCATAGGACCCTACTCTAAAAAAGTACCCCATAATAGGACCATACTCTAAAAGCGTAGCTTATAAAAGGACCTAAATATTGTTTGGTCCTATATAAGTAGCATTTAGGACCATATTTTACTAGGTCCCAGAAAAAAAGGTCCTATAGGAGCATTTTTCTTGTAGTGCGTTGTGCTGAAAATTCTGACCTACTCGCACTTAGACCGTCGCCACGGTCAAACGAAGACGAGTTTGCTTCTGTAATTTTTACCACAACTAAAGGACTCATATACGGAGCCATGGCCACTGGTCTCACCTTATTTCAGTAGGTATAGAGGCCGTGGTGACTGACCGAACTCAGCCTTTGTTTTAAACTCTTTTCATGAACAAAACTTACTTTACACCTTTTGTTTAATGATGAATGATGATGACCCTTAAGACCTTATTTACATACTTTTAAACCTATTCGGACGATTTACTGACTTAGTACTATTTGACTTAGGTTGAGGACTTTCCGGACCTACGTACTTGCTTATTTCCCGACTCGACTTTACCGCTACTTTATCATTGTGAGTTATAGCATTCCCTTTTTACTTTAACTTATTTTGGGAACTGAGAATACATGCGGATTTTATGTTTTACATACTAGGCACGAGTACTTAAACTTTATATATGTGTGGGTTATACAATGGCATAAACATTCCCTTTAGCTCGGTAACGTTTAGTCATTGGTTTTTGAACCGGTGAACGCGAATCTTAGATATGGATCCATAGGGTTTGACATCCCCACTCGGGCTAGTCACGCTAGCATTTAACGAGTGTTTAATACTTCGTAAACATACGCACTTGCCAAGTGTACTTTCAGGGGGTATAAACGTGAAGTTAGTTACCAAGTGCCCACGGTTAACATGTACTTTATCATACTGTCTTGAAACGCTCTTTGTAGCACTGAAATCTCGTGGCCTACCTTACCTACTGTTATACTTAAACTATAGCTCACCAACCTTTGTGTTGACGTTTTAAGCATGTTTTTCTCAGGTGCTTAAGGTTATTTGCTTCCGCTGTCGTGCTAGTCTTGCTGTAGACACCCGCTGTTCTAGAGTTATCACCGCATGAACTGTTTATCCTGCATTCATAACTTTAATACTTTTGAACTATGATTTGTAACGACCTAAGGGTCATGTAATATTATCTTTGCTTCCGTTCATTGAAGCATACTTTGGTTGTAAAACACTCGACGTTCGTTATGACGTCACCTTTTATCTTGAATGCAAACGAATTTTGAAATAGCATATAGTGTTTGACCTTGTAATGATCCTGTTGTTGATGATTCGTACACGATGGTTTTGTACGGGGCATCACAGTACGTATAGTCGCTGGCTTCACCACGGGACTAAAAGTCTCGTGGCAATCTATACCCACTTGTTGAGTACGACCGTCACCCACGAGACGTGCTTTATATCGTTCGAAAGACCCATTTGAATTGTGTTTATATTTGAAAATCCACTTGGAACGAATAACATTCATATCTTTTGTTTTAGGTACTAACACCCAAGTATTATTATCAACAAGTGTTGTATATTCGTCATACATGGAATGGCGCTAATTTGGATCGGCCAGGGCAGCTTTAAGGTTGGTAGGGATAGGAGAGATCGAACAAGAAGTGGTGAGATTAAACTGAATTTTTGGTTTGACGATTCCAGACATAGATCGAGTGACAATGGTGCGTGAGGAGGAGGCTGGAGTGGGCTCAGATGTATTGGATTGAGTTTGATTAATAACTTGTTGTGTGAGTGGACTGTTAGTGCTGTTGGGCTGAGTAGATAATGGTGGGTTAACATGATTAATTTCGATAGTGGGCTGAGAAGGAGAGGCATGGGTGGGCTGAACATAAGGGGAAGAATTGGTGGTCTCGCTACTGTGTTGAAGATAGTTAAGAAAAGGATTAGATTGATACAAGTTGGTTGAATTAGTTTGGTTAGAGGTGTTCTGTTTAGTGAAGAGAAATTCGAGTTCGTCAAAGATGACATGTCTAGATAGGAACATTTTATTTGTGCGTATGTCATAGAAATAATAACCACGGTGTTGAGGAGGAAAACCGAGAAAAACGCATGGAGTAGATCGAGATTGAAGCTTGTTGATTAATGTTGGTGGAGTGAGCGGGTACCATAGACATCTAAAAACTTTGAGATGAGCGTATGAAGGGACACGATGGTAAAGGAGGGTGGTGGGAGTGTGGTATTGAAGTTGTTTATGTGGTATGATGTTTAGAAGGTGAGTTGCTGTGTTAAGAGCATATTGCCAAAGTGAGTGTGGTACCGATGATTGTGTGAGGAGTGTTCGCATGATGTTGTTGATCGTTCGTATTTGGCGTTCGGCCTTGCCATTTTGTGAAGAAGTATAAGGACAAGAAAATCTAAAGGTGGTACCATTATTAGTCAGAAGATCGTGAAAGTTTTTGTTGTCATACTCTTTGCCATTATCACATTGAAAAGATTTAATAGAAGTATTGAATTGAGTGTGAATGTGTAGCGACCCCGACAAATCGTCAAGTGACGGCGTCGGCTACGTGGGTCCCATTACCTGATTATAAGTCTTTAAGATAACGTTTGACCAAAATATGTCGCCTTCATTTCAAAATAAAGATTGTTTCAAAGTTTACAAGAATTGTTCAACCAAAAGTTAAGTTACAACGTTATAAGTACGATTGAAATCTAGGCGACACGGTTTAAAGTAAAGTCAAAAGACGCTCCAAGTAATGCATGTATACTCGACATCCAATGCAAGTATCAAATAGTGAGCGGAAGCATGTATCACATATCGTACAAGACCTGAGAAAAACATAGAAGAATCTGTCAACGAAAACGTTGGTGAAATCATAGGTTTAGTAAGTATTAAACGTTGTTTTTGAACCACAAGATTTTGTATTTCCATAACGTAGATTATCCAAATCATTTGCATTCCAAAAGTGTTGTTATACGCGAGCACTCAATTATCAAAACTTAACCAACGTTACCCCATCACACAGTGCTAGAACCCGCACTAAAACACAAAAATATATTTCATCCGCATAACGGTAGCGAACCGTCCGAATGAGGGTTTGTTAAACCCGTATGGCCACACAATATAAGTTCTCGCTTACACCCTGCAAGTGTAACTAATGATAATCGAATTGAGGCATTTTGTTCTAACTCGCACGTGGAATGTTTGTTTTCACACTTGTGTTCAAAACATAAAAGTAAGTAGTACAAGATGTAACAAAGTAAATGTTTTCTCAGCCCACGATTTAAAAGTATAAAAATTGTTGAAAAGGTGGGACTATGATCTCACCTCGAGTGCACGAGTATAAGGGTACTTCAACAAGTAAACGTGTGCATGAAAGTTGCTTAGCCTTGACCTAAACAAGTAAGTTATATCAATTAACCGGTTACGACACAAGGTCGGGTGAAATGTGTTCAATTAGTCCTATGGCTCGTTACGACTCGATTAAGTATAGCATGTGAATCACGTTGTCAAGTTTCATACAAGAAACAAGTATAAAAGCATGTTAGAATGATTGTATAAAAGTTTGGTTAAGTTTGACTAAAAGTCAAACTTGGTCAAAGTCAACGAAAAAGTCAACACGTTCGGGTCCGGTCTCGGACAAATCTTCTATGCTAGTTATTCATATATAAGCATGTTAAAACAAGTTGCATGTGAATTGGAGGTCTAGAACATGGCAAACATTTTTGATAAAATGGAAAAGTTGGACAGAATCTGGACAAGGCAAATGTCGCGCCGCGGCAAGGGGTGTCGCGCCGCGACATAACACATGGTCTGGTGTCAGGTCGTTTTCAAGGTTCAAGTCTTGGTCAAAACTTCAAACAAACGCAAAACGCAAACCGCAAACAATTAGAAGACGTATCTTATACCGTTGGAAAGCTCTTTTGACAAGGAACACAACCTAACACAAATCCTCAAACAAAAACATCATTTACAACAATCGAATTCTCGTCATGTGATCAATAAACGCTCATTTCAAAGCCTCAAGTTCATCAATATGCATTTTAAGTTCCGGGAATCCAATTTACACATATGATATGCCGTTTTGAAGGTAATGAAGCATACATTACAACTAATCACTAACAATTAACATTCCATGGCATTCAAGCATCCAAAATTCATTTCAAGAACTAGCAAACCCTAGTCAAGCAACACCAAAATCAATAATCACGTTTTTTGAAGTTTCTTTGATCAATCTATATATCAACATGAAGCTAATGATGCTAGTAACACTTTTAAAACATGAACTTTAACAATCTAACAACCTTTAATCATCCAAATCAAAGATTAAGCATACAATTTTCATTTTCAAGCTAGTTACACCAAAATCAACAAATCAAGCAAACAAATCATATATTCATGTTATACATGAGCCATAGACTCTAACTAACACCATTTCAAATCAAAAACACGAATTTAGAGAAATCTAGAGTTTTAGAAACGTTACCCAAACGAGATGAAGTTGGTATCAAATTGTAGAGGATGAAGAGAGGATTCCAAATATGTAATTTGTTTTGTTGTAAGCCTCCTAAATCGAATTTAGATGATGAATGATTGAATTGGGTGTTGTGTGTGTGTGTTCTTGATAGAGAGAAAGAGAGATGAGGGAGATGGATGGAAATGGATGGAGGAGGTTGTAACGACCCGGAAATTTCCGACCAAATTTAAACCTTAAACTCTATATGTTTCCGACACGATAAGCAAAAACCTTAATGTTGAGTCTAGAAAGTCTGAAATCTATATCTGGATAAATAGTTACCCGTTTGACCATGCCTATCGATTCACGAATATTTATGTGTAAATAGATATGTATGAATATATATGAGTATTAAATTGTGAAATATTAACAAAACATTAATAGTATGATTAACATACTAGAAAATCTATTTTATGACTTATAAATTTTAGCAGAATATTAAAACTACATATGTAAATACATATACAAAAATTGTTGAAGTAGTATTATTACTTTCACTATTTTATTAAAATATATAATAATATTAATATGATGATATAAGTATAAAATTTGACATATACATATTGTTATATTATTATTATTATTATTATTACTATTAAGATTAGTATTAATACTAAGGATATTAGTGTTATAAATCTTATAATTATCATTATCAGATATATTATTTTTTTTATTTATAAAATTATTATTAATATAATTAGTATTAATAATATACTTAATTATTAATTATTAAATATTAGAATTTCGAATATTATTAGTATTATTAAAATTAGTATTATTATTATTAATAATAACATCATAAACTTTATAGTTAATATTATCAATATTTTAATTATTTATATCATTATTATTATTACTATTATGATCACTAATATTATTATTATTATTATTATTGTATTTTTAGTATTATATATTTATTGTTAATAATATTAATGATATTATATTATATTTATTATTAATATAAATTAATCTGAATAATAAAAATAAAAGAATTAAAAACGGATATATATATATGCTTAATTATGTTCATAACAGCAATTGCAAGAAAATAGATATATACACAGAATTTTCGGTATTGATATTGATTGATATATACATATTCGTTTTTTTTTCTCTGTTGTTTCTATTACCATGTGATACATTGTCGATTATCAAACACTAGGTAACAAATACATTACTGTCCAAGCGTTGAATTAATCCCATTATCCTTGTTATATATATATGATATCCGCTGTTATTAAGAAAAAAATAAAAATAAATAACAATCTGTTAAACTGAAACCTTCGTGTCCCTCTGTTATTCGACTTTTTGACCAAAACAAGATTTTGAATCGAATTAGAAAATCTATAAATGAGGTTACGTTAGGAATTATCTAATGAAGCTTTCTGCAAAATCTAATCTTTTAATTTTACAAAACGAATTAGAAATTCAGAATCAAAGTTTAGCCAAACGATGGTGTTCATTATAAAATTCGGTTTTATGTTGATGTTTTGAGTTAAATTAATCATGGAGAAAGTTTCGTTGAAGGATTCAAAAGGTATTTTGTGTTATAAATATTAGCTAAAACGAATTAGAAATTGAATTTGATTTTTCGAGCTCATACCCAAAACATACGAACTGTTACAGCTTCTATTTTTTTTTCTTTCTGTTTTAATTGATTTCGAATATAGCCAGTTGATTTATGATAAGTTCTGTAAATCATAAACGACTTATAAAATTCGCCTTATAAATGTTATGGGTTATGTTTGATTTTGGATCTCATGGGGAAGAAGATGAAACAGTTTTAACAGATATACCAAATATATAAATAAAAGTGTGGGATTTAATTCCGAATAACTAGCATAGCTGAATGGTTGAGAGAGGTGACGGGTTAGCAAGTGGTGAGGGTTCGATCCTTGACAAGAGCATTATATTATTATTATCCCATTTTGTGAGGTATATTATTTTTATTATTAATATTTCCTTATTATTATTAATGTTAATATTATTATTTATTACTATTGTTATTAGGTAATTAATACTACTAAGAAAACTAGTAATAAGATTAGTAGTTTAATTAATAATATTATTAAACAAATGATATATATATAATTAATACATATAACAAAACAAAATTTATAATTGTTTATATCAAATAAAAATATGGAAATATAAATATATTATTAATATAAATATGACATAACCAATAAATTCATACAAATGTTCAATTACAAACTTGTATATTAATATATATATATATACAATGATATAGGTTCATGAATCCGAGGCCAACCTTATAATTTATCAGTGGTGTTATATGTATTTTTACTACAAAATACATTAGGTGAGTATATAGTCCCTTTTAAACTCTAAATATTTTTGGGATGAGAATACATGTAATTTATGTTTTACGTTATGGACACAAGTAACTGAAAATATATTCTACGTTGAGTTGTACCACTGGCATACTTCCCTATAGCTTGGTAACTAATATTTACAGCGGTATTGTAAACGCGAATCCTGTTGATAGATCTATCGGGCCTGACAACCCCAACCGGACTGGACGACCAGTATTCAACGGTTGCACAGTACTTCGTTTCATGACTACACTTGGTACAGTGTAGTAAGATTTCATATTAAAGGGAATATGCGACGTGATTAATTGTTAAGTATGGTTACCAAGTGCTCAACCACTTAGAATATTTTTATTAAATGTTTATATATGAAATCTTGTGTTCCATTGTTATAACGCTGCTAGCATCAAACCTATATATCTTACCAACTTTATGTTGACTTTTTAAAGCATGTTATTCTCAGGTACGAATTAAGTCTTCCGCTGTGCAATAGCTCATATTAAGGACCTTACATGCATCCATTTTCAATTTTTGGAACATCATTTCTCTAGCTAAACACACACACTTACTAGCCTCATGTCTCTCTAAGAACTCCAGCAAAAATCCTCTCAAGAATCACCTTAAACACCACCATAAAAAGATCAACAAAAACACTACAAAAATACAACTTTCAATTCAAGTTTATGTCTTAAGTTGCTTCCAATCTTTCATCCAATTTCATCACTTTTTTGGTTCTAGGTTTTTACTCCTCTTTTACAGCAATCTTGTCCAAGTAACTTGAGGTAGTAACTTTGTTCATAACCTTATTCGATTCATATATATATAGCTATCTTATTGTATGGTATACAATTTTAACAACAAAAACATAGTTTGAATGATTTCAAACTTGTTTGCAAACTAAATAGATCCTTCTAACTTAAATTTTAAAATACTTCAAGACCTGTAATATAACTTAAATATATGCTAATTTAACAAGGTATAACTTGGTTTTTCAAAGAATACCTTAAAAAACTGTTTTTATGACGTCGGAGTGCAACCGGGGGCTGTTTTGGGTTGGATAATTAAAAACCATCTTGAACTTTGAATTGGAGGGTTATATTCTGGAAAAATGATATTTCTTATGAATATGTTAACACATAAAAATTTCATGATTTAATTCATAGTATAAGTATTTTTAGAAAAATGGTCATTAAATGATGTTTTTGTAACAAAAATGATTAACTTCATAAGTTTCACCAAAATTTGACCTATGACCTATGATTTCGAATACAAACTAAGATATTTACAGTTCATATTCTTAAAGAGGGACTCGATCCAAGGAAGTTGAAAGTTGAATCAACGAAAACGGAGTTGTAACGAAGAAATTATGACCAAAACAAAATAGGATATCCAAGACTAGTTTAGCCACGAAAATAATTGGAGAAAATTAAATAAATCACATCTTCCTAAAGTAACATGATATTTTATACATATGTACTCATAATTTAATTTTATATGGTTCAGGATCACTCGTAAACAATACGAGAAGATTAATCATAAGATCCCATGATTGTACGCAACACGTCATTTGACAACACCGGTACTTTATGTACGCAACACGTCATTTGACAACACCGGTACCATGGGTCAAGATTAATCTCGACCAATACATATACGATGGGGGTTTTATTTATTTCATTGGGGGTTTATTAAACAACTAAATATGAACCATTAAAATTGAATTACTAACATCGGACTGCTAACTACGGACTAAGGAATTATTAAAAGTATTAAAAGTATTATAAGTATATATATGTGACGATTGTTTAAAAATAAAAGGTATTGATATATTATATATGGATAGGTTCGTGATATCAATCGGAGACCAAGTCGAAATTACATATCTTCAAGACAAAAGTGAGTATATAGTCCCACTTTTAAACTCTAAATATTTCGGGATGAGAATACATGTATTTTATGTTTTACGCTATGGACACAAGTAACTGAAAAATATATTCTACATTGAGTTGTACCACTGGCATACTTCCCTGTAGCTTGGTAACTAATATTTACAGCGGTATTGTAAACGCGAATCCTGTTGATAGATCTATCGGGCCTGACAACCCCAACCGGACTGGACGACCAGTATTCAACGGTTGCACAGTACTTCGTTTCGTGACTACACCTTGGTACGGTGTAGTAAGATTTCATAATAAAGGGAATATGCGACGTGATTAAATGTTAAGTATGGTTACCAAGTGCTCAACCACTTAGAATATTTTTATTAAAATGTTTATATATGAAATCTTGTGTTCCATTATTATAACGCTGCTAGCATCAAACCTATATATCTCACCAACTTTATGTTGACGTTTTAAAGCATGTTATTCTCAGGTATGAATTAAGTCTTCCGCTGTGCATTAGCTCATGTTAAGGATACTACTTGGGACCTTTTAAGCCATGATACAAAGACGTTGCATTCGAGTCATTGGAGTTCAATAGAGAATATAAATAAGTAAATGACAGATTAGGTCATTTGGATATTATGAAATGTTAGACGAAAATGTCAAATATTGATGTAATGATAGTTTGCCTTTTAAGAATAAATGCAACGTTTGTAAAATGTATCATATAGAGGTCAAGTACCTCGCAATGTCATCATATGTTATTGTATTCGTCCCTATGGATTGGGTCGGGTCGTCTCATGTGGTATCAGAGCGTTGGTCTTAGTGAACCAGGCCTTGCATTAGTGTGTCTGACTGGTAGTTGTTAGGATGCATTAGTGAGTCTGGACTTTGACCGTGTCTACATGTCAAAAGTTTTGCTTATCATATCTAGTCGAAAATCATCTGCTTATCATCCTTAGGAAATTGCCTGCCTATCGTTCTCAAGTCTAGACACGCTCTACTGCATTTAGTGCATCGATAGTGTATAGACGAAATTCATATCTTAGCGTATCTGATAATTCCTATCTTGGCGTATCTGTAGATTTGCCTGATATATGTCGTAACATCCTTTGTAGCCTACGAAATCTTTAGTATTAAGTATAGATATTCTACATAGTTAGAATATCATTCTACATCCGAAAATCATTTCACATCGAGGAACCTTTCCATCCACTAAATTATCCTTTTGGCGATAAACCTGAAACACTTACCGATGAACCTGTTCGAGAAACCATTTCTTTTCCCCTTTTTACGGATATCTCATCATAATTACATACCATCTCATATTCCGAATTTTATACATCCGCTCGCTTCAATCGTCAATCATTCCGGTGTACAAGCATAAGTTAACAAACTTCGCGCTCGTGTGACGGCTATGGAAAATATGGTGCGACGGTTACAAACACCAGCAGCAGCCACAACCGCGTCGTAAACCTCAACGTCATAAATTATACCTTGAGTATAATCACCGTTCTAAGTATTGTTCTATCTATAATATTTTCGTTCTACATAACGTTCTACATTGGTTATCCTCACTTTACATATCATTCCACATCAATTATCTCTGTTCGATATGATGATTATGTAATTTCTAAAGTTAGAAATTATGTAATCTGGTAATAACGATAAATCAAATGAGTTTAATATCTTATTGACTCATTAAATCCATGATTACATCCGATGAAAATATATATGCGAGTATATTTTCATAAGAATGAAATTAAAAATTCTCTCGTACAAACTGTTAATGATGAAAATATTTTAACGGGTGGGTAGTACCCAAGGAATATTTAGAATTCACATTAACAAGTTACACTGTACATTCTTCGAATCTGATTCAACGATCATTTATTATCCTACTTACAATTACCGATATACGTATCCGTTCACCCCAGATTAACCATTTCCATTTAAATTTCATATTTGGATTTTTACCTATCCGAATCCAACAAGTGGAATAATGAAGAAACATTGGCAAAATAAAAATTGTTAGAAACAGATGAATTAATTAATTGAAATTGTGATAGGATTACACGCTAACTGTTCCGGCTAACTGTTCCCAGCTAACTGATTAATATTTAATTTATCGCAATTTACATTCTTGCAATTTTAATTTCTGTACTTTACATACCGTCGGGACACATGTACAACAACACGTCGGATTAATTCTGAGACAACACGTTGTATAATGGGTCATGATATATATTTATTTATTTTACGCATTTTAAATAACGGGACACGTATACAAGGTTTCGACTTATCATATCGACCCATCTATATATATATTTCGGAACGACCATAGACACTCTATAGCTGGCTATACAGGGTTGAGGTGGATTCCAAAATATATATATGGTTTGAGTTGTGATCGACACCGAGACCAGTACACGGGTCACGATACGTATTAAGTAATTCGAATATTATATATTTAGTTCATATATGAATTTATTGAACCATTGGACAATCGGACTATTGGACTGCTAACTTTGGACAATTAAAAATGAGTTAAAATGATGATTATTACATATGAAACTAAACAATCCTTCAAGTTTGCCACTTGATTCTATCTTAAACCCCATTCGTATCTTGACAATTACAATTCGCGTTCAAATCTTTTCATGATTCTTGAAAACATCTCGATCGAGAAGTTCAACCAGCCGCACCTCGTCTACGGAATAAAGATTTATGCATACAGTTATGCACCTAAAAATTTTTGAACTTGAAGTTATAGTTAAAACGTATCCGCATCGAATTCCTTATCATCCATTAGCAAAAACAATCACGCGATTCCTTTTCAATTAACTAATTTTGTCACAGCTCCACTTCGATATCTCAGTAAGACTACTCTTATTACAATCTCGATATATATATATACGTTGTTCTTTCGCCATCGTTACTGGAGAACCTTTTATATTCCATCATATTACCATCAGCGTTTAATCATCTAAAAATACAATTCTCCTTAAACCATCTTGGTTTGATAACCAATGACCCAGATCCGATAACTTTGAAAATACTGACGAAGCAGCATGTTGTAGAAGGTCTTAATGACCAAATGTTGATGATAAAAGAAGGAAGTGTTAGGAACGCTCGATAGAAAATTGGTACTGAAAACCGGATTGAACAAACCATGAAGGAGACTCTGAACAAGTTACAAGGACTAAACTTGTACATAAAGAATTATGACGATTCTGTAGCAAACACCTTGCTTCTGAATCTAAACCCTTACGGGTCAATCTTCATCATCATCCTTCGACATTAGAAATTCCAAGATATTATCATATCTTTCATTATAAATATCCTCAATATTTCTGAAGATATTTTCACCACTATCCTTATCTGAAATCATTTATCTCTCTGTAATATCTGCGTTACAATATAAAGGAAACTGTGTTAGTTTCTAAATCCTTCAAGTTTAAAATAGGAATGTTCTGAAGCAGTGTTGGGAACTGATGCATGAACTAGTATAATATATTGAAACTTGATCAACTTCATTATATTACAGTAAGTCATGTTAAGTTTCTAATGGAATATGATGATTCACAGTACCGTCATCATGTGCCATGTTACACGACTTTTACATTCTATCCAATTCCGAAACATATTAAGAACAAATCATCTTGATAGTTCTATTTTCCTGGATATTCTGGTAATTTGACAAATCAAAATCGTGCCATTACCATTCCTTTCTTAGAGCATTAGCTATGTTCATTCCGAATTTTATACCTACGAATTTCGAACTATTGATCGCTTGACTCAAGGACGGGAAGAAGAAACGAAGGGACAAAGTCCCAAAATAGAAATTGGGGTATAGATTACAGCAAATAGGAGAGAGTATTAACTATGGATGACAATGATTATGGAAAACAGAAGCAGGAGCATCGAAATATAAGGAAAGATATCAAACCCAATAACCACCCAGAAACTACAAACCGTGTGTATCAATACGTATGGCGACGTAAAGACACGGGAGAATTAGAAACATTATAATTCCAAGAAAATCATAAAAGTGAATAGATTCTTCTAGCGGTAGATGAAAGAGAAGAATGAAAGATATGAAAGTTAGAAGTATAACAAAAATCAGAACGGGATGAAGCATTTTAAAGGATACCTTAAGGTATGAATTAGAGGAGGAAGAGTAAGAGATGTGAGGTATGGAAGTAAGAAAGGGAAGGAGGTGGATTTATAGTGAAATATCCGACAAAGAAATCGAAACAGATTATCGCATTAAATCAAAGGAGATCCTGTTTTCTAAATCATCGAAGAACCAAATCTTATTACATAAGATTTTCTTTAAATCCCTTAAATTCTGGAAATCAATCCTAATCTCGACATCGGTTAAAACAATTCTATATTCACTCATTTCATTCTTTTGTGATAGCTTCACTCGTGCGCTTCACATGACCGAATCGTTTTATCCATATCTTCCAATAATGATAAAACTCTATTAATACCTCATATTCGTCATGAAAACATTCCTATTGTTATTTATGACAACCTCTACCAAATTTCGGGACGAAATTTCTTTAACGGGTGGGTACTTTAATGACCCGGATTTTTCCGATCGTTTTACACTTATAAGATTAATATTTACATAAATTAAAACTTACCAACATGATAAGCAATCTAAATTGTTGAGATTTATGATTTTGAAAAGAGTTTTACATAACGTTTAACCGTCTAGTTTGACCGATGATATCACGAACTATACAATATATGTTAATTATACGTTTGTGTATATATATATGTATATATACATATTTAACATGATTTAAGGATGTTTAAATATCTCATTTTGTATTAATAACAATAAGTTATAAGTATATTTTGAAACTACTAACTTAAGCTTTCAAAACGATAACTATACGTAACGTTATTTGACCTAAATACTTACGACCTATAATATATCATATATATAATGTATTTAATCACTTTTAAAGACTTAAATACATAAAACAATATAAGTATATTCACAAAAGATAGCTATATTTGAATCCTCATTCCATTTTTCACAAGATTTCTATACGTATATCTAGAGTATATGTACTCGTATCATACCTAGCTTCTATACGTATTTACTATTGGTATATACACATCAAATCACCACCAACCAGCCCTTGTTCATGCCTTATGTATAAGGTAACTACTTTTGTTATTTAGTATGACAATTTCACATGATTAAAAGATCTTTTCACAAAATTACAAATTTATACACCTTTTACACCACCATAAATACATGCATCCATTTTCAATTTTTGGAACATCATTTCTCTAGCTAAACACACACACTTACTAGCCTCATGTCTCTCTAAGAACTCCAGCAAAAATCCTCTCAAGAATCACCTTAAACACCACCATAAAAAGATCAACAAAAACACTACAAAAATACAACTTTCAATTCAAGTTTATGTCTTAAGTTGCTTCCAATCTTTCATCCAATTTCATCACTTTTTTGGTTCTAGGTTTTTACTCCTCTTTTACAGCAATCTTGTCCAAGTAACTTGAGGTAGTAACTTTGTTCATAACCTTATTCGATTCATATATATATAGCTATCTTATTGTATGGTATACAATTTTAACAACAAAAACATAGTTTGAATGATTTCAAACTTGTTTGCAAACTAAATAGATCCTTCTAACTTAAATTTTAAAATACTTCAAGACCTGTAATATAACTTAAATATATGCTAATTTAACAAGGTATAACTTGGTTTTTCAAAGAATACCTTAAAAACGAAGTGCGGCTGGTTCAACTTCTCGATCGCGGTGTTTTCAAGAATCATGATAGGTTTGAACACGGATTTGTAATTGTCGAGGTACAAATGAGGTTTAAGATGAAATCAAGTGGCAAACTTGAAGAATTGTTTAGTTTCATATGTTATAATCCATATTTTAATTCATTTTAATTGTCCAAAGTTAGCAGTCCAATAATCCAATTGTCCAATCGTCCAATATATTCATATATAAATTAATATATAATATTCGAATTAATTAATACGTATCGTGACCCGTGTACCGGTCTCAGTGTCGATCACAACTCAAAGTATATATATTATTTGAGAATCAACCTCAACCCTGTATAGCTAACTCCCGCATTACTGCATATAGAGTGTCTATGGTTATTCCAAATAATATATACAGATGCGTCGATATGATATGTCAAAACCTTGTATACGTGTCCCGATATTTAAAGGGCGTAAAATAAATAACAGAAATTTGATGACGATAAATTAAATGCGTAAAGTAAATAACAGAAATTAAATGACGATAAATAAAATTACGATAATTAAATTGCGATAAATAAAATGTAATCAGTTAGCTAGGAACAGTTAGCTGGAACAGTTAGCGTAGATTCTTAACAAAATTTCAATTAGTTAATTCGTTTGTTTCTAACAAATTTTATTTTGTCCAATGTTTTCTTCATTATGCCACTTGTTGGATTCTGATAGGTCAAAATCCAAATATGAAATGGAACGAAAATGGATTCTGTGGTGAACGTATACATATATCTATGGATACAAGTAGGATAATGACTGACTGTTGAATCAGAGTCGAAGAATGTACCGTGTAGCTGATTAATGTGAAATCTAAATATTCCTCGGGTATTACCCACCCGTTAAAATATTTTCACCATTAACAGTTTGTACAAAAGAATTTTAATTACAATCTTTATGAAAATATATATTTGCATATATATTTTCTTCAGATGTAATCATGGATTTAATGAGTCAATAAGATATTAAACTCATTTGATTTACCATTAATACTAGATTGCATAATCTCTAAAACTTTAGAAATTACATAATCGCCATATCGAGCTAAGATAATCGATGTAGAACGATTCGTAGAACGATGATTATACTCGAGGTGCAGAATGAGATGGTGAGGCATGGATTGTTGAAACTTGGGTTATTGGTGGTACTGGTACCGTTGGTGCTGAAGCTGGTGATGTTACTGGTGTTGGTGATACTGCTGGTGCTTGCAAATTGTGTACCGTTCTCTCTAAAGTTAACACTCGAGCTCGGAGTTCTTTAACTTCTTCTACTAACCCTGGTTGGTTATCAGTGTGAGGTAAAGGTCGGATATCTTCTCTAGTTCCGTTAATGGTAGCCTCAAGACGAAAAATTCTTGCAAAAAGGGTATAAACGGTGTTGCGAACAGGTTCGCCGGTGAGCGGGTCGAGCACTCCGACGTTAGGTGGTAAGTTCGGCTCGTGATATGGAGTACCTTCTTCATTTCTCCATAGGGTAAGTATTTCGCGAACCCATCCCCACTTTCTAAAGAAATCACGATAGTTGATCGGTTGGTGCGCTCCCGTCACGCTATCTTCGGAGTCAGAAGAACTTGGTCGATTCGTAGAGGCCATCGTACACGATCACAGAAAAGATTTTTGGTATGAAAAGCTTAGTGACAGCAAATAATAGTTGGATGGTATTCTCAATGCATAATATGCATAGATATATATAGTACCAGGATCCCTTAAATTACGGAGAAATTTACGGAAGATATTAAGCAAAGTCTATCGTAATAGATACGCTAAGATATAAATTTGTCTATACACTATCTATGCAATAAAGGCAGTAAGGCATGTCTAGACTTAAGAATGGTAAGCAGGCAATTCCCTAAGGATGATAAGTAGATGATTTCCGACTAGAAATGATAAGCAAAACTTTTTGACATGCAGACACGGTCAAAGTCCAGACTCACTAATGTATCCTAACAACCACCAGTTAGACACACTAATGGGAGACCTGGTTCACTAAGACCAACGCTCTGATACCACCTGTAAAGACCCGTCCTTATCCACCTGGACGAAATCTTCAACATTTGGTTCCATTGTGATGATCGACTCCAAGTAATGTCTTTAGTATGAGCTAATGCACAGCGGAAGACTTAATGTGTACCTGAGAATAACATGCTTTAAAAAGTCAACATAAAGTTGGTGAGATATATAGGTTTGATGCTAGCAGCGTTATAACAATGGACCACAAGATTTCATATATAAACATTTAATAAAGATATTCTAAGTGGTTGAGCACTTGGTAACCATACTTAACAATTAATCACGTCGCATATTCCCTTTAATATGAAATCTTACTACACCGTACCAAGTGTAGTCACGAAACGAAGTACTGTGCAACCGTTGAATACTGGTCGTCCAGTCCGGTTGGGGTTGTCAGGCCCGATAGATCTATCAACAGGATTCGCGTTTACAATACCGCTGTAAATAACAGTTACCAAGCTACAGGGAAGTATGCCAGTGGTACAACTCAACGTAGAATATATTTTTGATCACTTGTGTCCATAACGTAAATCATTTATAAAAACAGCGCATGTATTCTCAGCCCAAAAATATTTAGAGTTTAAAAGGGACTATATACTCACCTAATGTATTTTGTAGTAAAAATACATATAACACCATTGGTATCTTATAAGGTTGGCCTTCGATTCACGAACCTAATTAATTATATATATATATCAACACATATATTATTAATCAAATAAATACATATATTATTATTAGTGATGTAATTAATAACTTTTATATTTCATTATTAAATATAATCATTTTATATATAAAATATTAATATAGTTAAGTTATGTATTTTAAATATATATATATATTTTTATATGAATAATGTGATTGTGAAATTGATAATTATAATAATAATAATGATAATAATAATAATACTAAGTAAAAATTTGTAAAATTTTTATAATGATAATAATAACAATAGTTAATAATCATTTTAAAAATAATAATAATAGTAATAATAATGGTAATTTTTATAGAAATAATATTTACAATAATAATGATAATATTAATAATAATAATAATAATAATAATAATAATAATAAGTATAGTAAGAATGCTACCTTATGAAATAAGCTTTAAAAAAAATAATGTTGACTATGCCGGGACTCGAACCCACGACCTCCTGTTTTCCAAACACACTCCTAACCAATGCTCTAGCCATTTCTTTCTGATTTGTTTAGAATTTTAAATCCTTTTAACCTCGATTTCTGTCCTCTTCACCACATCAATAAAAAAAAATATCACACTCATCCTTATCACAACTATCCATCATCTAATCAATTGTTCATCGAATACCATTATCTTAATTATTACCACGTCATTCGAAAAGTAACAGAAGTGAGATTGTATTCGCTTGAAATGGAAACAGGGAACACACGTAACTTGATTTCTGTTGGGCTTATCATTTGTTCATGGGCTTATAGTGGGCTAGTACTAGGCTATTTTAATGCTAGCCTAAATTGTTCATAAGCCCATAATGGACCGTCCATTCCTAAAACAGATAACTAGGGTAGTTCAGTTTCAAACGTCCTAAAATGTAGCAGCCCAACAGACAAAGGGATTTATAATCCCAATTCGTGAATCTGCGTTTTATAATGGAACCAAATCAATTGTTATGTTATTATCTTGACAGCTCATCTTTCCATTATCAAACATAAATAGATATACCGTTTCATTCATATGGTTGTCCCTATCACTTTAACTTTTTCATTATCAAAAATTATTCATCAACTCCAAGCTTGTCTCATGTACCCATCATCTTTGATTTAAAAACACAAGTAAACACACATCAGCATGAGTGAAATACGGAAACAAAATAGAGAACCTTGCAGCAAGTGTACAGTGGTTTTCGGGCTGTCTTTTAATCGGAACAGAAAGTATTCGAACCACAGAGAAAGGAAGTGGGTTTATAAGGGTGGTGAGTAGGATAGTGGTTGCAACAGGAACGAATAGCATAAGGTGGTTTCAATTATAAAGGAGGTGGAATCGGGTTCATTTGTTTAAACTAAAATTAAAACGAGAGGGAGGTAGATAGATAGAAGAACATGGTGGTGTAGGGTGACGTTAGTAAGGTGGCGGTGGTGACTGTACGGTAGCCAGAAGTGAGCAGCAGATGTGTGATGGTTTTAAGTGGTGTTGTAATGGTTTCGATGGACGGTAGCAAGGGAGTTGCAGGTGGTTGTGGTGATCTTAATTTAGAGAGAGAGACAAGAGAGAAAGGATATCGATGGTGGTTTTAGTGATAGAAGAGGTGTCGGTTTTTGAGGTTCAAAAAGATGGACTAGCTGATGAGGGAGAGAGATGGCGGGTATGATGACCATAGGTCATGACTTCAGTAATATAAACGGTATTCTGCAATCGGTTTTCGTTGGTGGGTGTTGGCGATGATGGTTGTAAAGGTGATGAAGGTGATGGTTTAGCATCGAAGAAAGGTGCAAAGGTGGTGTGGTGCTACGGTTTTTTTAAAATAGTGGAGTGGTCACAAGGTGGCGGTTGAAATGGTGGTGATCAAACGGTGTTCTCCGGTGATCAAGAGGTGGGTGTTTAGAACGAAAGGGTGATATGGGTGTTTGAAATAAAGCGGATATAGACATAACAGTTTGGTGATGATGGTTCATTTGATAGCAGAGAAAAGAAGATATGGATGTTATTCTTGCAAGTAAATGTAAATGTGTAGTATATTAATATATATAATAATTCACACAAGACACACTAACGACTGTTTTAAAAATCGATTGTTGCCAGTGGTATTACAGCTAATGAGTAAATTAAATAATAATAATATTAATAAATCAAATGATTCATAAACGTGCATAATATAGATTAATTTAGCCGCCTGGTGGGATTTGAAATTTATCGACATATGAATTTATATAATATATATATGTATTTAAATATACATGTATCTATTTAAAATTAGTTGTTCGTGAATCGTCGGACAGGGCCAAAGGGTCACTAGTTATCGAATATAGATTTCAAACTTTCTAGACTCAACATTAAGGTTTTTGCTTATCGTGTCGGAAACATATAGAGTTTAAGGTTTAAATTTGGTCGGAATAAAGTACCGGTGTTGTCAAATGACGTGTTGCGTACAATCATGGGATCTTATGATTAATCTTCTCGTATTGTTTACGAGTGATCCTGAACCATATAAAATTAAATTATGAGTACATATGTATAAAATATCATGTTACTTTAGGAAGATGTGATTTATTTAATTTTCTCCAATTATTTTCGTGGCTAAACTAGTCTTGGATATCCTATTTTGTTTTGGTCATAATTTCTTCGTTACAACTCCGTTTTCGTTGATTCAACTTTCAACTTCCTTGGATCGAGTCCCTCTTTAAGAATATGAACTGTAAATACCTTAGTTTGTATTCGAAATCATAGGTCATAGGTCAAATTTTGGTGAAACTTATGAAGTTAATCATTTTTGTTACAAAAACATCATTTAATGACCATTTTTCTAAAAATACTTATACTATGAATTAAATCATGAAATTTTTATGTGTTAACATATTCATAAGAAATATCATTTTTCCAGAATATAACCCTCCAATTCAAAGTTCAAGATGGTTTTTAATTATCCAACCCAAAACAGCCCCCGGTTGCACTCCGACGTCATAAAAACAGTTTTTTAAGGTATTCTTTGAAAAACCAAGTTATACCTTGTTAAATTAGCATATATTTAAGTTATATTACAGGTCTTGAAGTATTTTAAAATTTAAGTTAGAAGGATCTATTTAGTTTGCAAACAAGTTTGAAATCATTCAAACTATGTTTTTGTTGTTAAAATTGTATACCATACAATAAGATAGCTATATATATATGAATCGAATAAGGTTATGAACAAAGTTACTACCTCAAGTTACTTGGACAAGATTGCTGT
Organism: Rutidosis leptorrhynchoides; assembly: GCF_046630445.1. Taxonomy (NCBI): domain Eukaryota; kingdom Viridiplantae; phylum Streptophyta; class Magnoliopsida; order Asterales; family Asteraceae; genus Rutidosis; species Rutidosis leptorrhynchoides. The sequence goes on along the minus strand of NC_092336.1, from coordinate 577,502,584 downwards.
AAAAGAGGAGTAAAAACCTAGAACCAAAAAAGTGATGAAATTGGATGAAAGATTGGAAGCAACTTAAGACATAAACTTGAATTGAAAGTTGTATTTTTGTAGTGTTTTTGTTGATCTTTTTATGGTGGTGTTTAAGGTGATTCTTGAGAGGATTTTTGCTGGAGTTCTTAGAGAGACATGAGGCTAGTAAGTGTGTGTGTTTAGCTAGAGAAATGATGTTCCAAAAATTGAAAATGGATGCATGTATTTTATGTTTTACGCTATGGACACAAGTAACTGAAAAATATATTCTACGTTGAGTTGTACCACTGGCATACTTCCCTGTAGCTTGGTAACTAATATTTACAGCGGTATTGTAAACGCGAATCCTGTTGATAGATCTATCGGGCCTGACAACCCCAACCGGACTGGACGACCAGTATTCAACGGTTGCACAGTACTTCGTTTCGTGACTACACTTGGTACAGTGTAGTAAGATTTCATATTAAAGGGAATATGCGACGTGATTAATTGTTAAGTATGGTTACCAAGTGCTCAACCACTTAGAATATTTTTATTAAATGTTTATATATGAAATCTTGTGGTCCATTGTTATAACGCTGCTAGCATCAAACCTATATATCTCACCAACTTTATGTTGACGTTTTAAAGCATGTTATTCTCAGGTATGAATTAAGTCTTCCGCTGTGCATTAGCTCATGTTAAGGATACTACTTGGGACCTTTTAAGCCATGATACAAAGACGTTGCATTCGAGTCATTGGAGTTCAATAGAGAATATAAATAAGTAAATGACAGATTAGGTCATTTGGATATTATGAAATGTTAGACGAAAATGTCAAATATTGATGTAATGATAGTTTGCCTTTTAAGAATAAATGCAACGTTTGTAAAATGTATCATATAGAGGTCAAGTACCTCGCAATGTCATCATATGTTATTGTATTCGTCCCTATGGATTGGGTCGGGTCGTCTCATGTGGTATCAGAGCGTTGGTCTTAGCGAACCAGGCCTTGCATTAGTGTGTCTAACTGGTAGTTGTTAGGATGCATTAGTGAGTCTGGACTTTGACCGTGTCTACATGTCAAAAGTTTTGCTTATCATATCTAGTCGAAAATCATCTGCTTATCATCCTTAAGAATTGCCTGCTTAGTATTCTTAAGTCTAGACACGTCTTACTGCATTTGGTGCATTGATAGTGTATAGACAAAATTCGTATCCTTGCGTATCTGTTGCTATAGACATTGCCTGACGAATTTCAAAGATTCTCCGTAATTCACGGGATTTTGAGTATTATAAATACATATGTAAATTATGTATTGAAGAATACCAAACCCAACTCCTATAATCTATTCCAAACCAAAAATTCATTTCCCCGACTGTACAAGATGAACTCCGCGTCCAGTTCGAATTCCTCCGACTCCGACAGCTACGCTGATATGGATTTCCATTCGGGCTCCGAAGGCAGCGTCACTGGAATGGATCAACCAATTTCTCATCATCTATTCTGGATGAATTGGGGATGGGTTCGTAGTATACTAAATTATTGGAGACAAGAAGAAGGTGATCCCTTTCACCCACCGAATTGCCCCATTGGCGACGAACCTGAAGCACTTACCGGCGAACCTGTTCGAGAAACCATTTTCTCTCTCATTTCTCGAGTATCTCGTCACGATTATATCCTATCCCATATTTCGGATCTTGTTCATTCGCTCACTCCAACCGCCAATCATCCTGGTGTACTAGCAGAAATTAACGAACTTCGCGCTCGTGTGACGGCTTTGGAGAACACGGTGCGAAGGTTACAAACACCAGCAGCAGCACCAGCAGCATAACCAGTACCGTTAACAACATCAACCTCGCAATCTTCAGTACCAGTAGCATCATCGACGTCAACGACATCATCAGCATCAACACCAACCGTATCATTACCACCACCAACAATCACATCCGCACCACGTACCTCAACATCATCATCTGAACTTCGAATATGATCTTTGTTCTACATATCATTCTACACCGATTACCTCTTCTTTACGTATCGTTCTTCGTTCGACATGACGATTATGTAATCTCTAATGTTTTGGAGATTATGTAATCTAGTAATAACGATAAATCAAATGAGTTGAATATTTTATTGACTCATTAAATTCATAGTTACCTCCGAAGAAAATATATATGCAAATATATTTTCATAAAGATTGTAATTAAAAATTTCATTCGTACAAACTGTTAATGATGAAAATATTTTAACGGGTGGGTAGTACCCAAGGAATATTTAGAATTCACATTAACAAGTTACACTGTACATTCTTCGAATCTGATTCAACGATCATTTATTATCCTACTTACAATTACCGATATACGTATCCGTTCACCCCAGATTAACCATTTCCATTTAAATTTCATATTTGGATTTTTACCTATCCGAATCCAACAAGTGGCATAATGAAGAAACATTGGCAAAATAAAAATTGTTAGAAACAGATGAATTAATTAATTGAAATTGTGATAGGATTACACGCTAACTGTTCCGGCTAACTGTTCCCAGCTAACTGATTAATATTTAATTTATCGCAATTTACATTCTTGCAATTTTAATTTCTGTACTTTACATACCGTCGGGACACATGTACAACAACACGTCGGATTAATTCTGAGACAACACGTTGTATAATGGGTCATGATATATATTTATTTATTTTACGCATTTTAAATAACGGGACACGTATACAAGGTTTCGACTTATCATATTGATCCATCTATGTATATATTTCGGAACAACCATAGACACTCTATATGTGAAGGTGGGAGTTGGCTATACAGGGTCGGAGTTGATTCCAAAATATATATATACTTTGAGTTGTGATCGACACCGAGACCAGTACACGGGTCACGATACGTATTAAGTAATTCGAATATTATATATTTAGTTCATATATGAATTTATTGAACCATTGGACAATCGGACTATTGGACTGCTAACTTTGGACAATTAAAAATGAGTTAAAATGATGATTATTACATATGAAACTAAACAATCCTTCAAGTTTGCCACTTGATTCTATTTTAAACCTCATTTGTATCTTGACGATTACAATTCGCATTCACAACTTTTCATGATTCTTGAAAACATCTCGATCGAGAAGTTCAACCAGCCGCACCTCGTCTACGGAATAAAGATTTATGCATACAGTTATGCACCTAAAAATTTTTGAACTTGAAGTTATAGTTAAAACGTATCCGCATCGAATTCCTTATCATCCATTAGCAAAAACAATCACGCGATTCCTTTTCAATTAACTAATTTTGTCACAGCTCCACTTCGATATCTCAGTAAGACTACTCTTATTACAATCTCGATATATATATATATACGTTGTTCTTTCGCCATCGTTACTGGAGAACCTTTTATATTCCATCATATTACCATCAGCGTTTAATCATCTAAAAATACAATTCTCCTTAAACCATCTTGGTTTGATAACCAATGACCCAGATCCGATAACTTTGAAAATACTGACGAAGCAGCATGTTGTAGAAGGTCTTAATGACCAAATGTTGATGATAAAAGAAGGAAGTGTTAGGAACGCTCGATAGAAAATTGGTACTGAAAACCGGATTGAACAAACCATGAAGGAGACTCTGAACAAGTTACAAGGACTAAACTTGTACATAAAGAATTATGACGATTCTGTAGCAAACACCTTGCTTCTGAATCTAAACCCTTACGGGTCAATCTTCATCATCATCCTTCGACATTAGAAATTCCAAGATATTATCATATCTTTCATTATAAATATCCTCAATATTTCTGAAGATATTTTCACCACTATCCTTATCTGAAATCATTTATCTCTCTGTAATATCTGCGTTACAATATAAAGGAAACTGTGTTAGTTTCTAAATCCTTCAAGTTTAAAATAGGAATGTTCTGAAGCAGTGTTGGGAACTGATGCATGAACTAGTATAATATATTGAAACTTGATCAACTTCATTATATTACAGTAAGTCATGTTAAGTTTCTAATGGAATATGATGATTCACAGTACCGTCATCATGTGCCATGTTACACGACTTTTACATTCTATCCAATTCCGAAACATATTAAGAACAAATCATCTTGATAGTTCTATTTTCCTGGATATTCTGGTAATTTGACAAATCAAAATCGTGCCATTACCATTCCTTTCTTAGAGCATTAGCTATGTTCATTCCGAATTTTATACCTACGAATTTCGAACTATTGATCGCTTGACTCAAGGACGGGAAGAAGAAACGAAGGGACAAAGTCCCAAAATAGAAATTGGGGTATAGATTACAGCAAATAGGAGAGAGTATTAACTATGGATGACAATGATTATGGAAAACAGAAGCAGGAGCATCGAAATATAAGGAAAGATATCAAACCCAATAACCACCCAGAAACTACAAACCGTGTGTATCAATACGTATGGCGACGTAAAGACACGGGAGAATTAGAAACATTATAATTCCAAGAAAATCATAAAAGTGAATAGATTCTTCTAGCGGTAGATGAAAGAGAAGAATGAAAGATATGAAAGTTAGAAGTATAACAAAAATCAGAACGGGATGAAGCATTTTAAAGAATACCTTAAGGTATGAATTAGAGGAGGAAAAATAGGAGATGTGGGATATGGAAATAAGGAAACGAAGGGAGTAGTTTTATAGTAAAATACCCGACAAAGAAATCGAAACAGATTGCCGCGTTAAATCAAAGAAGATCCCGATCGCCGAAAAATCAAATCTTATTACGTAAGATTTTCTTTAAATCCCTTAAAATCCGGAAATCAATCCTAATCACGTAATCGGTTAAAACAATTCCATATTTACTCATTTCATTTTTTTGTGTGATAGTTTCACTCGTGCGCTTCACTTAATCGAATCGTTTTATCTACGTTACTCAATGATGATAAAACTCCATTATCACCCTATATTCGTCACGAAAACATTCCTATTGTTATTTATGACAACCTCTACCAAATTTCGGGGACGAAATTTCTTTAACGGGTGGGTACTGTAACGACCCGGAAATTTCCGACCAAATTTAAACCTTAAACTCTATATGTTTCCGACACGATAAGCAAAAACCTTAATGTTGAGTCTAGAAAGTCTGAAATCTATATCTGGATAAATAGTTACCCGTTTGACCATGCCTATCGATTCACGAATATTTATGTGTAAATAGATATGTATGAATATATATGAGTATTAAATTGTGAAATATTAACAAAACATTAATAGTATGATTAACATACTAGAAAATCTATTTTATGACTTATAAATTTTAGCAGAATATTAAAACTACATATGTAAATACATATACAAAAATTGTTGAAGTAGTATTATTACTTTCACTATTTTATTAAAATATATAATAATATTAATATGATGATATAAGTATAAAATTTGACATATACATATTGTTATATTATTATTATTATTATTATTACTATTAAGATTAGTATTAATACTAAGGATATTAGTGTTATAAATCTTATAATTATCATTATCAGATATATTATTTTTTTTATTTATAAAATTATTATTAATATAATTAGTATTAATAATATACTTAATTATTAATTATTAAATATTAGAATTTCGAATATTATTAGTATTATTAAAATTAGTATTATTATTATTAATAATAACATCATAAACTTTATAGTTAATATTATCAATATTTTAATTATTTATATCATTATTATTATTACTATTATGATCACTAATATTATTATTATTATTATTATTGTATTTTTAGTATTATATATTTATTGTTAATAATATTAATGATATTATATTTATTATTAATATAAATTAATCTGAATAATAAAAATAAAAGAATTAAAAACGGATATATATATATGCTTAATTATGTTCATAACAGCAATTGCAAGAAAATAGATATATACACAGAATTTTCGGTATTGATATTGATTGATATATACATATTCGTTTTTTTTTCTCTGTTGTTTCTATTACCATGTGATACATTGTCGATTATCAAACACTAGGTAACAAATACATTACTGTCCAAGCGTTGAATTAATCCCATTATCCTTGTTATATATATATGATATCCGCTGTTATTAAGAAAAAAATAAAAATAAATAACAATCTGTTAAACTGAAACCTTCGTGTCCCTCTGTTATTCGACTTTTTGACCAAAACAAGATTTTGAATCGAATTAGAAAATCTATAAATGAGGTTACGTTAGGAATTATCTAATGAAGCTTTCTGCAAAATCTAATCTTTTAATTTTACAAAACGAATTAGAAATTCAGAATCAAAGTTTAGCCAAACGATGGTGTTCATTATAAAATTCGGTTTTATGTTGATGTTTTGAGTTAAATTAATCATGGAGAAAGTTTCGTTGAAGGATTCAAAAGGTATTTTGTGTTATAAATATTAGCTAAAACGAATTAGAAATTGAATTTGATTTTTCGAGCTCATACCCAAAACATACGAACTGTTACAGCTTCTATTTTTTTTTCTTTCTGTTTTAATTGATTTCGAATATAGCCAGTTGATTTATGATAAGTTCTGTAAATCATAAACGACTTATAAAATTCGCCTTATAAATGTTATGGGTTATGTTTGATTTTGGATCTCATGGGGAAGAAGATGAAACAGTTTTAACAGATATACCAAATATATAAATAAAAGTGTGGGATTTAATTCCGAATAACTAGCATAGCTGAATGGTTGAGAGAGGTGACGGGTTAGCAAGTGGTGAGGGTTCGATCCTTGACAAGAGCATTATATTATTATTATCCCATTTTGTGAGGTATATTATTTTTATTATTAATATTTCCTTATTATTATTAATGTTAATATTATTATTTATTACTATTGTTATTAGGTAATTAATACTACTAAGAAAACTAGTAATAAGATTAGTAGTTTAATTAATAATATTATTAAACAAATGATATATATATAATTAATACATATAACAAAACAAAATTTATAATTGTTTATATCAAATAAAAATATGGAAATATAAATATATTATTAATATAAATATGACATAACCAATAAATTCATACAAATGTTCAATTACAAACTTGTATATTAATATATATATATATACAATGATATAGGTTCATGAATCCGAGGCCAACCTTATAATTTATCAGTGGTGTTATATGTATTTTTACTACAAAATACATTAGGTGAGTATATAGTCCCTTTTAAACTCTAAATATTTTTGGGATGAGAATACATGTAATTTATGTTTTACGTTATGGACACAAGTAACTGAAAATATATTCTACGTTGAGTTGTACCACTGGCATACTTCCCTATAGCTTGGTAACTAATATTTACAGCGGTATTGTAAACGCGAATCCTGTTGATAGATCTATCGGGCCTGACAACCCCAACCGGACTGGACGACCAGTATTCAACGGTTGCACAGTACTTCGTTTCGTGACTACACTTGGTACAGTGTAGTAAGATTTCATATTAAAGGGAATATGCGACGTGATTAATTGTTAAGTATGGTTACCAAGTGCTCAACCACTTAGAATATTTTTATTAAATGTTTATATATGAAATCTTGTGGTCCATTGTTATAACGCTGCTAGCATCAAACCTATATATCTCACCAACTTTATGTTGACTTTTTAAAGCATGTTATTCTCAGGTACGAATTAAGTCTTCCGCTGTGCAATAGCTCATATTAAGGACCTTACTTGGAGTCGATCATCGCAATGGGACCAACTGTTGAAGAATTCGTCCGGGAGGATTAGTTCGGGTCTTTACAGAGGTGAAGTGGTTGACTAGTTGACCTAGTCACCACTTTGCCCACTTGTCAACTTAAGTCCCTCATGTTTGTAGTCGGGTGCGGGAATTAACCAAACGAATATTTTTAAAACGCTCGAGTAAACGGGTGATGTCAAAATTAAATAGCGGGAATATAATGAACGTTACTCACGGAAACTATTAATTTAAATACGAAAGATTATGTTTTAAAAAAAAAAAGACGGTGTTAAAATTAAATTTAACGGAAAAACGCGGGATGTTACATTATCCACACCTCAAAAGAAATTTCGTCCCGAAATTTAGTTGGAAGTAGTAGTTGTTGAATCTTCCTCGAGATCTTGCGTTGCCAATTCTACGAGTGAGGGAGAAGTACGTTCTAGGGTATTTCAACGAATTTTGACGGTCGGGATCATACGATGTTTTAAGGTTTGGCTTCACGATTTATGGTTTCAACCGGTCCTCCTAGGAAGTGAGGGTTATCGTCGATAGTGAGTTCATCAAAGGAGATAACAAGTTCTCGTTTCGCAAAACACGTCTTTGAGTTGATACATCGAATGTAGGATAAACGGAGACCCAAAATGAGTCGGAAAAGTCTAAACGGCTAGCGACGGGTCCAAAACACCCCAAGAATTTAAAGGATCAAAATATCGCGGATTTAGCTTCCTACGTTTCCCGAAACGGATTGCACCTTTCCAAGGTGCGACTCTTAACGTGACGCGGTTTCCCACGTGGAATTTGAAATGTTTACGTCTAACATCGGCGTAGCTCTTGGTGATTACGAGTCGCGTAGGGTTTTACCTGAATATGAATAAATTTTCTCGGTTGCTCATGAACAACCTCGGCCCCGGTGAATTGATCATCGTTTACTTGGTTCGACAAGGGAGAATGACGTTTCCGGTCACATGTGGTTTCAAAAGGAGTGACGTTAAAACTTGAATGAAAATCATTGTAGTACGAGGATTCGGTTAAAGGAAAATACTTTTCTCAAGTAAATTTGAAGTTGGTAATACAAACTTGTATTATGGTTTCCAAGGTTTAAATCACATGTTTGTTCGGTCCGTCGGGTTGTGGATGGTACGCGGTGCTCATGTCTAAACGCGGTCCCGAGGCTTCTTGTAAAACTAGAAGTGAAACGAGTATTTCGATACGGGACAATTAACAAAGATACACCGTGTTGGAATAGAATCTCTTAAGATATGTTTGAACGAGTCAGTTAGGGTTCGAAAAAAATGTTCGTTAGGACTATTCACCCTCGTGGCGAATACTTATGTAATATGAGGAGTTTCTCTATCCATGGAGAAATGTTACAAGGAGTTTCTTTAAACGGAAATGCGAACGGTAAAGATAGTAGTGAAATGAGGACTTAGAATAGGATGAGTTTACATCTCGAGGTTGCCATAACGTGCCTCTAGTTGTCAAAAGTTGAAGTCTGAAAGAGAAACGAGGTAGTACACGTAGTTGTATAGTTCGGGGTTGAATAGTAGTTGACCGATTATCAGAAACACAAGGGCGTTACGTCAAAGAAGAGTGAAGTATCGTTGGATTGTGTGTTATCTTAAATTCCAGTAATATCAGACGGTGACGGTGAAATAATAGAGGTATGTAGTGTGGTACGTGATGATGAGAAGTTTGATCGGATCCACAATTTAGTATTCGAATTCTTCGTGTAAAATAATGAATTTTAGTTATGTTGATTTTTGAGTCGAGAGAGTATGCCTTCCGGCGTTCATGTAGAAATATTTTCACAATTGAGTTCCATCTAGTGCTATACGCATTTAGCTAGGAAGGTTGGTGTGAAGAATCACATTCAAGGCTCAGACATGAAGAGGTTTAAAGTTTTCCTTAGTGAGTTAACGAGTTTAAAAGTCGTGTAACACAAGAAAAGTCAGGAATGAATCTTCGGTAAAAATAGACGAGATCTAGGATTTTACGAATACAAGTCTGAGTTGAGAGAGTTTCATGATTACGTGTGGCTTGATTTCGAGATTGATTGTAATGCCTTGACCATTAACATCATGGTCTAGAAAATTTGACTTCGTTTAACAGAAATTCTCACTCGGAGAATTTGGTATAGAGTTGCTCTTTTCTCAAAAGTTCGAGCTTAAGATGGTGGTGTTGTTCGTTTTCCTTCTTTACTTGAATAAGTTAAGATGTCATCTATGAATACAGATTAGTCTATATGAATTTGCATACGCGGTTCAAGAGGTTTAAGGATACGGGCGAGCCCTAAATAAATCAAACGGTACTAAGAGAGATTTACAACTAACGTGGCGAGTTCGGAAAGTGGCTTAGGAGACATCGTCTCCCTTAACCCCCAAGAGGTCGATTTGGAACATACGGGATTCGTGCAAAAATCATGAGGTCATGGATGCGAGGGAGAGGGTATCGGTTTCCAACCGAAAATTTCTTAGTTCACAATAATCTATACATAAATGTAGGGCAACAATTTCTCCTTAATGAATAGGTTTTGAGTTCCTTAGTTCTATTGGTGTCGAGTTCAATTTCTTAACGTATATCCTCCGATAATATTTGTAGGCACACAATATTTTTTTTTTTTTTTTTTTTTTTTTTTTTTTTTTTTCGTTGGTCGCTTAAATCGCCTAAATAGTATCTAGGGGAAAAGAGGTGGAATATAAAGAGCACGAGTCAAATCCTTGGTTATAAAACGTCTAACGGTACTCGAATCGAATAAGTATGAAATATACGGTTTGTTGTGAAGAAACGTACCCGTGACTAGTCCATCATCGTCTCGGGCATCCTAGGTGTCGATGTTGTAAGTTCAACGGCGCGCGTTGGTTTTTGCTTTATTCTTTGGGCATTCATTCCTAAAATGACCCGATTGGCCACATTTGTAGCAAATACTCGGCTTTGGTGCGTCGGGCCCCTTTTGAGTGACGGGAGCAGTACTTCCACAATACTTGGCAATATGACCACTACCTTGGCACCGATGGCAAATTAGCTTGCCACATTCACCAAAATGATGCTTGTGGCATTTGTTGCAAAAAGGTCGTGTCCCGGCATAACTTTTCTTGCCGACGGGGGTGAGAGGTTCCTTGGAAAAGTTGTTGTTGTAGTTACTCGATTGGGGGGCTTCCCATTTTCTTTTGTTGTCACCCGACTCATCCTCGGCTTTAGGTGCCGGCACTTCAATCTCGTCTACCGTTTCGATCAATTGACTGGCCATATTCAGGGCCTCTTGGTGATTACTGGGTTTGGATGACATTACTCCTTGTTTGATGCTCTTGGGAAGACCATCCATGTAAAGTTCAACCCTTAGAGGTTCGGGGGTCACGAGGTTTGGGCACATCAAGGATAGCTCAGAAAATCGTTGATTATATGCCTTTAGGTCATTCCCGACCGCTTTTAAAGTTCTTAGTTCGTGTTCGAGCTTACGGGTCTCTTCGCGCGGGAAGTATTCGGTGATCATCTTTTTCTTTAAGTCGGCCCATGAGAGTGTGTGGGCTTCATCGATACCCACCGACAGCACATACGTATTCCACCATGTGAGGGCGATACCGGCAAAAGTGTGGGTGGAATATTTGACTTTGTCTTGGTCCCGACAACCGCTTATGCTAAAAACGGCTTCTGTTTGCTCAAACCATCGGGTGAGCACAACCGGTCCTCCGGTCCCATCGAAGGTGTGAGGTTTGCACCTCATGAAAGTTTTGTAGGAGCAACCCTCGTTTGAATTACCGGCTCCATGGTTGTTGTGGTTGTGGTTGTTATTGATGTCGGAGGAGATACTAGCCATAGCCGCACCTATGGCGGTGGCTATCATGCGTTGAAAAGCTTGTTCGGAAGTTTCATTACGTGGTCCGCGACGGGGAAGCATTGTTCCTTCAAGACACAAGAATATCGTTGATTAGTATTCTCAATAATACTAATCATGATAGGGAATGATGATGTAGAGAAAATTTTCCTTGACTCGCCTTAAATTCTTTATGTCATAATGTCGGAACGTCCATGTGAATCACCGTAATATAATCCCGGAAATTATATTACCCTGATTCTCATGTGCATTTAACATTACTTCATAAAGTCAAGGTGGCGCATCAACAAAATTTATCAACTTAAGATTAAGATCGAATACGAGTTAGATATGATAGAAGAGTTCGAGTATAAATGCACAATTAGTCAAGTAATCCCTACGTCAGTCTATATGCCGGTTGTAGTCTAGATTCACCTATGTACCCTATGACTCGGGGTGGACACAAATGAACTCTAAATCCCTACAACCAAGGCTCTGATACCAACTGTAGCGACCCCGACAAATCGTCAAGTGACGGCGTCGGCTACGTGGGTCCCATTACCTGATTATAAGTCTTTAAGATAACGTTTGACCAAAATATGTCGCCTTCATTTCAAAATAAAGATTGTTTCAAAGTTTACAAGAATTGTTCAACCAAAAGTTAAGTTACAACGTTATAAGTACGATTGAAATCTAGGCGACACGGTTTAAAGTAAAGTCAAAAGACGCTCCAAGTAATGCATGTATACTCGACATCCAATGCAAGTATCAAATAGTGAGCGGAAGCATGTATCACATATCGTACAAGACCTGAGAAAAACATAGAAGAATCTGTCAACGAAAACGTTGGTGAAATCATAGGTTTAGTAAGTATTAAACGTTGTTTTTGAACCACAAGATTTTGTATTTCCATAACGTAGATTATCCAAATCATTTGCATTCCAAAAGTGTTGTTATACGCGAGCACTCAATTATCAAAACTTAACCAACGTTACCCCATCACACAGTGCTAGAACCCGCACTAAAACACAAAAATATATTTCATCCGCATAACGGTAGCGAACCGTCCGAATGAGGGTTTGTTAAACCCGTATGGCCACACAATATAAGTTCTCGCTTACACCCTGCAAGTGTAACTAATGATAATCGAATTGAGGCATTTTGTTCTAACTCGCACGTGGAATGTTTGTTTTCACACTTGTGTTCAAAACATAAAAGTAAGTAGTACAAGATGTAACAAAGTAAATGTTTTCTCAGCCCACGATTTAAAAGTATAAAAATTGTTGAAAAGGTGGGACTATGATCTCACCTCGAGTGCACGAGTATAAGGGTACTTCAACAAGTAAACGTGTGCATGAAAGTTGCTTAGCCTTGACCTAAACAAGTAAGTTATATCAATTAACCGGTTACGACACAAGGTCGGGTGAAATGTGTTCAATTAGTCCTATGGCTCGTTACGACTCGATTAAGTATAGCATGTGAATCACGTTGTCAAGTTTCATACAAGAAACAAGTATAAAAGCATGTTAGAATGATTGTATAAAAGTTTGGTTAAGTTTGACTAAAAGTCAAACTTGGTCAAAGTCAACGAAAAAGTCAACACGTTCGGGTCGGGTCTCGGACAAATCTTCTATGCTAGTTATTCATATATAAGCATGTTAAAACAAGTTGCATGTGAATTGGAGGTCTAGAACATGGCAAACATTTTTGATAAAATGGAAAAGTTGGACAGAATCTGGACAAGGCAAATGTCGCGCCGCGGCAAGGGGTGTCGCGCCGCGACATAACACATGGTCTGGTGTCAGGTCGTTTTCAAGGTTCAAGTCTTGGTCAAAACTTCAAACAAACGCAAAACGCAAACCGCAAACAATTAGAAGACGTATCTTATACCGTTGGAAAGCTCTTTTGACAAGGAACACAACCTAACACAAATCCTCAAACAAAAACATCATTTACAACAATCGAATTCTCGTCATGTGATCAATAAACGCTCATTTCAAAGCCTCAAGTTCATCAATATGCATTTTAAGTTCCGGGAATCCAATTTACACATATGATATGCCGTTTTGAAGGTAATGAAGCATACATTACAACTAATCACTAACAATTAACATTCCATGGCATTCAAGCATCCAAAATTCATTTCAAGAACTAGCAAACCCTAGTCAAGCAACACCAAAATCAATAATCACGTTTTTTGAAGTTTCTTTGATCAATCTATATATCAACATGAAGCTAATGATGCTAGTAACACTTTTAAAACATGAACTTTAACAATCTAACAACCTTTAATCATCCAAATCAAAGATTAAGCATACAATTTTCATTTTCAATCTAGTTACACCAAAATCAACAAATCAAGCAAACAAATCATATATTCATGTTATACATGAGCCATAGACTCTAACTAACACCATTTCAAATCAAAAACACGAATTTAGAGAAATCTAGAGTTTTAGAAACGTTACCCAAACGAGATGAAGTTGGTATCAAATTGTAGAGGATGAAGAGAGGATTCCAAATATGTAATTTGTTTTGTTGTAAGCCTCCTAAATCGAATTTAGATGATGAATGATTGAATTGGGTGTTGTGTGTGTGTGTTCTTGATAGAGAGAAAGAGAGATGAGGGAGATGGATGGAAATGGATGGAGGAGGTGAAGTGGTTGACTAGTTGACCTAGTCACCACTTTGCCCACTTGTCAACTTAAGTCCCTCATGTTTGTAGTCGGGTGCGGGAATTAACCAAACGAATATTTTTAAAACGCTCGAGTAAACGGGTGATGTCAAAATTAAATAGCGGGAATATAATGAACGTTACTCACGGAAACTATTAATTTAAATACGAAAGATTATGTTTTAAAAAAAAAGACGGTGTTAAAATTAAATTTAACGGAAAAACGCGGGATGTTACAGAATGTATATGGCAAAATTCTTGAATATGTTGTATACTTGTGATTTGTTACTTATTGGAAAAGTCCATAAAAAGTTAGTGTAGTCGTCGATAAATAAGACGTAATATCGATGGCCGTTATTAGTAAGTGTTGGTGAAGTCCATATGTCACTATGGATAATATCGAATGGTGCTTTAGTTCGAGAGGTGGATGGAAGAAAGGGTAAGCGTGTATGTTTACCAAGAACACAATGTTGACAAATAACATTTTTATTACTACGATTACATGTAATAAAATTTTTATTCCTAAGAAAATCTAAAACATGAGATCCCGGATGGCCAAGCCTAGAGTGCCAAATATCCGGTGTTGAAACTGAAAGTGCCGCATGCTTATTAAGTTGATGAAGTAACGACGAGTTGAGCGGGTAAAGATCGCCATTACTATTAGACCGTAGAATTGGTGTCCCCGTCGGGTATTCCTTCAAAGTAAAACCATAAGGATCAAAGTCAATAGATATATTGTTGTCAATTATAAGTTTGCGTACGGAAATTAAATTTTTAATGAGATTTGGAGCATAGAGTACATTGGATAGGTATAAAGAGCGTTTGGTGTTTGGTAAATAAGAGTGGCCCGATCCATGAATAGGTATGCCATTACCATTTCCGACAATAATACTAGAAGGAACACTTGAAGAATAATAAGACGAGATTTTACCTTGGGAATTGGTCATGTGAGATGTAGCCCCCGTATCAAAATACTAATTGTTGTCCGGCTGGTTCAACGTCATGGTGGGCATAGTGGCTTCTATATCTGTTGGAGTAGTCGAGCCTGCAACAGAACTAGGATATGGTTGAGTGGGCCTCGGACCGAGAAGACCAGGATGAGTGTTGGCATTGGGCCGAACCCAGGGAGTAGAAGGATACGGGCACGGGCCTGGAGTCCAGTTGGAAGTAGTTTGATTGGGCCAGGTCCAATTTTGTTGCTGCCAGTATGGTGGAGAGTTATAATAACTGCGACCTCTTCCTCTGTTACTCGACCCCCTTCCTCTAGGATTACGACCAGTACTGAAATGTCCCGTTCTTATTGATTAAAAACGTTCCATATTAATTGATTTCGTTGCGAGGTTTTGACCTCTATATGAGACGTTTTTCAAAGACTGCATTCATTTTAAAACAAACCATAACCTTTATTTCATCAATAAAGGTTTAAAAAGCTTTACGTAGATTATCAAATAATGATAATCTAAAATATCCTGTTTACACACGACCATTACATAATGGTTTACAATACAAATATGTTACAACAAAATAAGTTTCTTGAATGCAGTTTTTACACAATATCATACAAGCATGGACTCCAAATCTCGTCCTTATTTAAGTATACGACAGCGGAAGCTCTTAATAATCACCTGAGAATAAACATGCTTAAAACATCAACAAGAATGTTGGTGAGTTATAGGTTTAACCTATATATATCAAATCATAATAATAGACCACAAGATTTCATATTTCAATACACATCCCATACATAGAGAAAAAAATCATTCATATGGTGAACACCTGGTAACCGACATTAACAAGATGCATATATAAGAATATCCCCATCATTCCGGGACACCCTTCGGATATGATATAAATTTCGAAGTACTAAAGCATCCGGTACTTTGGATGGGGTTTGTTAGGCCCAATAGATCTATCTTTAGGATTCGTGTCAATTAGGGTGTCTGTTCCCTAATTCTTAGATTACCAGACTTAATAAAAAGGGGCATATTCGATTTCGATAATTCAACCATAGAATGTAGTTTCACGTACTTGTGTCTATTTTGTAAATCATTTATAAAACTTACATGTATTCTCATCCCAAAAATATTAGATTTTAAAAGTGGGACTATAACTCACTTTCACAGATTTTTATTTCGTCGGGAAGTAAGACTTGGCCACTGTTGATTCACGAACCTATAACAATATATACATATATATCAAAGTATGTTCAAAATATATTTACAACACTTTTAATATATTTTGATGTTTTAAGTTTATTAAGTCAGCTGTCCTCGTTAGTAACCTACAACTAGTTGTCCACAGTTAGATGTACAGAAATAAATCGATAAATATTATCTTGAATAAATCTACGACCCAGTGTATACGTATCTCAGTATTGATCACAACTCAAACTATATATATTTTGGAATCAACCTCAACCCTGTATAGCTAACTCCAACATTCACATATAGAGTGTCTATGGTTGTTCCGAAATATATATAGATGTGTCGACATGATAGGTCGAAATATTGTATACGTGTCTATGGTATCTCAAGATTACATAATATACAATACAAGTTGATTAATTTATGGTTGGAATAGATTTGTTACCAATTTTCACGTAGCTAAAATGAGAAAAAATATCCAATCTTGTTTTACCCATAACTTCTTCATTTTAAATCCGTTTTGAGTGAATCAAATTGCTATGGTTTCATATTGAACTCTATTTTATGAATCTAAATATAAAAAGTATAGGTTTATAGTCAGAAAAATAAGTTACAAGTCGTTTTTGTAAAGGTAGTCATTTCAGTCGAAAGAACGACGTCTAGATGACCATTTTAGAAAACATACTTCCACTTTGAGTTTAACCATAATTTTTGGATATAGTTTCATGTTCATAATAAAAATAATTTTCTCAGAATAACAACTTTTAAATCAAAGTTTATCATAGTTTTTAATTAACTAACCCAAAACAGCCCGCGGTGTTACTACGACGGCGTAAATCCGGTTTTACGGTGTTTTTCGTGTTTCCAGGTTTTAAATCATTAAGTTAGCATATCATATAGATATAGAACATGTGTTTAGTTGATTTTAAAAGTCAAGTTAGAAGGATTAACTTTTGTTTGCGAACAAGTTTAGAATTAACTAAACTATGTTCTAGTGATTACAAGTTTAAACCTTCGAATAAGATAGCTTTATATGTATGAATCGAATGATGTTATGAACATCATTACTACCTTAAGTTCCTTGGATAAACCTACTGGAAAAGAGAAAAATGGATTTAGCTTCAACGGATCCTTGGATGGCTCGAAGTTCTTGAAGCAGAATCATGACACGAAAACAAGTTCAAGTAAGATCATCACTTGAAATAAGATTGTTATAGTTATAGAAATTGAACCAAAGTTTGAATATGATTATTACCTTGTATTAGAATGATAACCTACTGTAAGAAACAAAGATTTCTTGAGGTTGGATGATCACCTTACAAGATTGGAAGTGAGCTAGCAAACTTGAAAGTATTCTTGATTTTATGTAACTAGAACTTGTAGAATTTATGAAGAACACTTAGAACTTGAAGATAGAACTTGAGAGAGATCAATTAGATGAAGAAAATTGAAGAATGAAAGTGTTTGTAGGTATTTTTGGTCGTTGGTGTATGGATTAGATATAAAGGATATGTAATTTTGTTTTCATGTAAATAAGTCATGAATGATTACTCATATTTTTGTAATTTTATGAGATATTTCATGCTAGTTGCCAAATGATGGTTCCCACATGTGTTAGATGACTCAAATGGGCTGCTAAGAGCTGATTATTGGAGTGTATATACCAATAGTACATACATCTAAAAGCTGTGTATTGTACGAGTACGAATACGGGTGCATACGAGTAGAATTGTTAATGAAACTGAACGAGGATGTAATTGTAAGCATTTTTGTTAAGTAGAAGTATTTTGATAAGTGTATTGAAGTCTTTCAAAAGTGTATAAATACATATTAAAACACTACATGTATATACATTTTAACTGAGTCGTTAAGTCATCGTTAGTCGTTACATGTAAGTGTTGTTTTGAAACCTTTAGGTTAACGATCTTGTTAAATGTTGTTAACCCAATGTTTATAATATCAAATGAGATTTTAAATTATTATATTATCATAATATTATCATGTATGAATATCTCTTAATATGATATATATACATTAAATGTCTTTACAACAATAATCGTTACATATATGTCTCGTTTAAAAAATCATTAAGTTAGTAGTCTTGTTTTTACATATGTAGTTCATTGTTAATATATTTAATGATATGTTTACTTATCATAGTATCATGTTAACTATATATATATATCCATATATATGTCATCATATAGTTTTTACAAGTTTTAACGTTCGTGAATCACCGGTCAACTTGGGTGGTCAATTGTCTATATGAAACATATTTCAATTAATCAAGTCTTAACAAGTTTGATTGCTTAACATGTTGGAAACATTTAATCATGTAAATATCAATCTCAATTAATATATATAAACATGGAAAAGTTCGGGTCACTACAGTACCTACCCGTTAAATAAATTTCGTCCCGAAATTTTAAGCTGTTGAAGGTATTGACGAATCTTCTGGAAATAGATGCGGGTATTTCTTCTTCATCTGATCTTCATGCTCCCAGGTGAACTCGGGTCCTCTACGAGCATTCCATCGAACCTTAACAATGGGTATCTTGTTTTGCTTAAGTCTTTTAACCTCACGATCCATTATTTCGACGGGTTCTTCGATGAATTGA
This sequence comes from Rutidosis leptorrhynchoides, assembly GCF_046630445.1. Lineage (NCBI taxonomy): Eukaryota > Viridiplantae > Streptophyta > Magnoliopsida > Asterales > Asteraceae > Rutidosis > Rutidosis leptorrhynchoides. Next base: position 577,483,610 of record NC_092336.1, on the reverse strand, counting down.
AGTTTTTCGTTGATTTGGATTTCATCTAACGGAATAGTGAGATCTTCTTTAGCAAAACATTTCTTCAAATTCGAGACGTGGAAAGTGTTATGTACAGCCGCGAGTTGTTGGGGTAACTCAAGTCGGTAAGCTACTGGTCCGACACGATCAATAATCTTGAATGGTCCAATATACCTTGGATTTAATTTCCCTCGTTTACCAAATCGAACAACGCCTTTCCAAGGTGCAACTTTAAGCATGACCATCTCTCCAATTTCAAATTCTATATCTTTTCTTTTAATGTCAGCGTAACTCTTTTGTCGACTTTGGGCGGTTTTCAACCGTTGTTGAATTTGGATGATCTTCTCGGTAGTTTCTTGTATAATCTCCGGACCCGTAATCTGTCTATCCCCCACTTCACTCCAACAAATCGGAGACCTGCACTTTCTACCATAAAGTGCTTCAAACGGTGCCATCTCAATGCTTGATTGGTAGCTGTTGTTGTAGAAAAATTCTGCTAACGGTAGATGTCGATCCCAACTGTTTCTGAAATCAATAACACATGCTCGTAGCATGTCTTCAAGCGTTTGTATCGTCCTTTCGCTCTGCCCATCAGTTTGTGGATGATAGGCAGTACTCATGTCTAGACGAGTTCCTAATGCTTGCTGTAATGTCTGCTAGAATCTTGAAATAAATCTGCCATCCCTATCAGAGATAATAGAGATTGGTATTCCATGTCTGGAGACGACTTCCTTCAAATACAGTCGTGCTAACTTCTTCATCTTGTCATCTTCTCTTATTGGCAGGAAGTGTGCTGATTTGGTGAGACCATCAACTATTACCCAAATAGTATCAAAACCACTTGCAGTCCTTGGCAATTTAGTGATGAAATCCATGGTAATGTTTTCCCATTTCCATTCCGGGATTTCGGGTTATTGAAGTAGACCTGATGGTTTCTGATGCTCAGCTTTGACCTTAGAACACGTCAAACATTCTTCTACGTATTTAGCAACATCGGCTTTCATACCCGGCCACCAAAAATGTTTCTTGAGATCCTTGTACATCTTCCCCGTTCCAGGATGTATTGAGTATCTGGTTTTATGAGCTTCTCTAAGTACCATTTCTCTCATATCTCCAAATTTTGGTACCCAAATCCTTTCAGCCCTATACCGGGTTCCGTCTTCCCGAATATTAAGATGCTTCTCCGATCCTTTGGGTATTTCATCCTTTAAATTTCCCTCTTTTAAAACTCCTTGTTGCGCCTCCTTTATTTGAGTAGTAAGGTTATTATGAATCATTATATTCATAGATTTTACTCGAATGGGTTCTCTGTCCTTCCTGCTCAAGGCATCGGCTACCACATTTGCCTTCTCCGGGTGGTAACGAATCTCAAAGTCATAATCATTCAACAATTCAATCCACTTACGCTGCCTCATATTCAGTTGTTTCTGATTAAATATGTGTTGAAGACTTTTGTGGTCGGTATATATAATACTTTTGACCCCATATAAGTAGTGCCTCCAAGTCTTTAATGCAAAAACAACCGCGCCTAATTCCAAATCATGCGTCGTATAATTTTGTTCGTGAATCTTCAATTGTCTAGACGCATAAGCAATCACCTTCGTTCGTTGCATTAATACACAACCGAGACCTTGCTTTGATGCGTCACAATAAATCACAAAATCATCATTCCCTTCAGGCAATGACAATATAGGTGCCGTAGTTAGCTTTTTCTTCAATAACCGAAACGCTTTCTCTTGTTCATCATTCCATTCAAATTTCTTCCCTTTATGCGTTAATGCAGTCAAGGGTTTTGCTATTCTAGAAAAGTCTTGGATGAACCTTCTGTAGTAACCAGCTAGTCCTAAAAACTGGCGTATGTGTTTCGGAGTTTTCGGGGTTTCCCACTTTTCAACAGTTTCTATCTTTGCCGGATCCACCTTAATACCTTCTTTGTTCACTATGTGACCGAGGAATTGAACTTCTTCCAACCAAAATGCACACTTTGAAAACTTATGTAACAACCCAAACCAACCCTCGACCAAACCCCGTGAAAATACAAACAAAAAAAAATTGCTGTAGAGTGACCCCGCGCGCCGCGCCCCCTATCTGGCGCGCCGCGCCAAAACGGCCTGTCCCCGGGCTTTTTAAATGCGAAAAAGATAGACTCGTCCCGACACTTTCAGACGAAACGCTTTTTACAACACATTAATATAAGTAAAACTAACATGATTAATTAATTAAAACGAGCTTTACATCGCGGGGCCCACATATGCCCAAAATACCCCTTTTAATACAAAATACAACTTCGACCCAATGAGTTTAAGTTCCAACAAACTACGAGCATGATGTTGGGGATAAACTACCCAATCCTAGGTCGAATCCAAGCAAGCATCAAAATGGGAAAATCATCTAATCCCGAGCATACCCTTGCCACGTCCGCCTTCGAACCTAAAAATGTAAACAACGAGAGGGTAAGCTAATGCTTAGTGAATGCAATACTTATACGCATACATACATAATCCAATTACTTGCATACACCTACACAACAACACAATAACATTAATAAACCGCAATAACAAATAAACGATTAATCGTACGTACAACAAGTCAACATCATTAGCATAGAGATCTCAACAATAATACATGCCAAAAACGAATACGTACAATGCTAATAAAATTACACATCCCAATATACCCAATGTCGACATTCGACTCGATGGTGGCCGACGAAGAGTAGTAGGTCAAAATCGTTAACTACTCACCACTCATCGCACGCGTAAGTGGCCGACGAAGAGTAGTAGGTCAAAATCGTTAACTACTCACCACTACGCACCATGAGGCCGACGAAAAGTGCAACCGAAACGTTAACACTTACCTCAATCACAAGGATGGCCGACGAAAAGCGGAACCGCTTACCATCCCACGATAAGTGGCCAATGAAGAGCGAACCCCTAAACGGTTAACACTCACCACTTACCCAAACACACATGTGGCAGACGAAGAGCGATAGGTCAAACGTTAATCACTCGCCACAAACTAAATATACACATGTGACCGACGAAGAGTGATAGGTCAAACATTAACCACTCGTCACATATCCAAACGCACACATGTAGCCGACGAAGAGTGATAGGTCAAACATTAACCACTCGCTACATATCCAAAATAAATATAGCCAACGAAGAGCTATCCACGCGGATATCACTCAATATATTTTTCCCAACTCAAATGTGGTCCACGAAAAGTGAATCCTAACGGATATCACTTACCACCCCGCACACAAGCAACCAAATTATATACATAAGCGTATAAATATTCCACTCACCTTGAAATACTTGAAGAACGTATCCCGCGATCTTAACTTCTTCCACCGACTTCACGCAAATCACCTACGCAAAGTATACATGCAAATAAGCTACTCACAATGCTTGTTCGACTTAAACAATACATATGTTCTCCTAGAACATCCTATTGACCAACTTTGACCAAAAACCATTTTTCGCTCGAAAACCTTCATAATCACAAATGACTTGTGATTATGCCTCAACAACATCATTTAAACATGGTTTGGTCATTCGATCACTCATTTGAACACACGACCCGCCCATTTGGTCCTAAAGTGTGTTTTACACCCTATTAAGCATAAAACGATACTCACAAGTCCAAAACTTATGAAATCACTTCCCGCGTTCCCGAAATAGCTAATCTTAACTCTTTTAGCCATTAAACGCCATTTATAGGGTTGTTTACTCAAAAACCCATTTTGACCTAAAACTAGTCAAAACACCAAATTGTAAGTTTACACCCCTAATCACCAACAATCCAAGTAGCTAGTGATTTCATCAACTAATTTAGTTTTACAAACCCACAATATCATCATCCAACCCTAGACCCACCAATATTAGGGTTCTTGCACTAAAACTTAACCCGTTTACCCCAAACTTCCAAGAAATGGGTTTTACATCTACTTTAACACAAACCCTAGCATAATAAACGAATTAACACAACTAAATCCGAATTAGGGTTTTACCTTTTGAAGAAAACGAAGCTAGTACAACAACAACACAAGTAATGAGCTTAAACTTGAAGAATCCAAGCTTCTTCTTCCTCTTCTCAAGCTTTCTCACTCTACTCTCACTCTAGAACTTGAGGTTGAAGATGAGAGTGTTTGTGGACTTGAAAATGATCCAAAAGTGGATCTAAAACTGATCTAAAAGCTACAAATCCGTCCACAAGTGAAAGGACCATAATACCCTTCATTTAGACACTTAAAATGCTGAAAAAAACGCATCAGACCCATTCGGCGCGCCGCTCCAAAAGGTCGCGCGCCGCTCCACAATGCAGGTCAGATTTCAGAAACTTGTTTTGGCCATAACTTTTTGACCGTAGCTCCGTTTTCGATGAATCAAATATCGTTGGAAACGTAATAAGATATTCTTTCCAATGGTAAGGCTTTGAAACATCAACTCAAACTTTATTTGGGGTTGAAAAGATACGTACACACTTTGTACCTCAAACAACGTCCAGTTTTCTTCGACGTTCGAGCAAGCAACACGTACCTGCTTCGTACACTTCGTATACGCATCGTACACCATAAATACATTATGTACAATAAATATTTGGGTCTTAAAACTCTCCCCCACTTAGAATCGATCACGTCCTCGTGATCCTTGTCACTTAAATTAGCAAGTACCAAAATCCATGGTCCTTCGACATACGTCCAAACTCGATGTCCACAACATTTCCCCCAAATTCGAAGATTTCATACAAATCCTTTAGGCGACCTTACACAAAGTTACCTTTCTGTTTAGAATCATCCTCCGTGATTCACCAATTCTACCAAACCGAGTACTAAGTCTCGCTTCGTCCCCAAACCGGGACAAACTCATGCCTCGACCTCATGACATAAGTAAGCTAACGTTCCATACCTCGTATCAAGTTAGTAACCCCTTTAGAGTACCCTTATCATGTACATCGCTAAAGTAACCGCACAACAATAACATGGCCAACAAGCAAATACAACGGAGCCGACGAAAAGTGAATCCTCACGATTGGATACCACTTGCCCCACATCCTTACGCGTACGTGGCCGACGAAAAGCGGTAGATCAAACGTTAACCACTTACCACTACGCGACGAGAGGCCGACAAGAAGCGCATCCCTACGGATCACACTTACCTCTACCCACACATGGCCAAACAAAAACGAATACTAACGGAAAACGCATTCCATACACCAATAAGTAGCCGACGAAAAGCGAATCCTAGCGGATAACACTTACTACTTATCACACCTCAACCGTGGCCAACGAAAAGCTAATCCTCGCAATTGGATAATACTTGCCACAATACATATAAACAAATTAAGTATATGCACATACTTAGAATCATTCCACACATCCAGGAATTCCCGCACACAAAATATCCGCACGCGCGAATATCGCCATCACAACCGAGCAAGAACCACCTATATCGCACATAGGCACAAAACAATAATTCTCTAGAAGAGAATCCGACACACACATCCCTTAACCGAGGGATTTCACCTTGCTCGTCAAACACGTCCATTACCTCTCAACGAGATTTACCACATTACCACATCGGTGATAATTTAAGTCCAAAATCATAAGTACAATTTTAACCGAAATTGTACTCTACCGCAAACCGACCAAATCTAGGTCCCGACACAAATTTCGGATCCACTATGAGCATCATCCGAAATCTCACACTAAAAACCTATCCTCAAACACTTCGAACGAAAAGTGTACCATAATTTACCCAAACTTTAACCTTGCAAATTCTCCGATTGCCGTAACTACCAAAGTTTCACCTAGTCACTCATGTACCTAAGGGTTTATCCCCGGTACCCTAAGTACAACGTAACCGCATCACCATCAGAGTCGAACACTATGCTTGTAGGTATGGAAGAAGGCACCTAACGTCGCATCATGTAGACTCCTTCACCAATACACATCGAGATCAACACTAGACCTCTCGGGTTTTATCCACCCGACGAACCTCACGGTTTAACGACCTCAACACGAGAGCGTACATGCTCTAACATCCAAACACCAAAACCCACACATGTGGCTTGGTATAAACTTTTTCCAATATCAAGGAATGCTTGGTTACACCAAGTCTTATGCCCTTCGCCCGACAACCGGACCAACAACATAGGGTAATTCCATAAGGAACACTACCCCTCATTACACTACGCACTAACACGAAATGCATTAAACACAATCATAAGTATGATTCAATAAGATAGTCGAATAGTACCTGAACACCATCGTCAGGTTCTCATGCTTTTCGGTGTCCCTCCTTTCGACAATTAAAACACACAACCTTTTTAGACTTCGCATTCGTACACTCGCGTGACATATGACCGCGTTCTCCGCAATTATAACACGTGGGTACAAAACCACCGGTGCCACTCCTTTTCATGCTCTCGCGGCCCTCGGAAATACTCTTACTTTTCTTGTTCGAATGCATCGTAGTCTCGGACTTCCGTTTACTAACATCAGACACACTTGGCTTCGACACCTCCGGTTCGAAACCCCGAGCCAATTCGAATAGCTCCTCAAAAGACTTAGCCATTCCCCGACTAATTTTACCCTTCAATTCATCATTCATCGTACGGTAAAAATCTTTCATCAACTTGTGATCGTCACCAACATACTCCGGACAAAAACGAGTCTTTGCCAAGAAGGTAGACTTGAGAGTAACCAAGTCCATCGAACCTTGTCGCAAATTGTGTAACTCGTCCCGGATTTTATCAAGGTCGGAAGAAGTTCGGTACTCGTTAAAGAACTCCTCTTTGAACTCATCCCATGACAAGCTCATACATTGTTCCTCGCCATACAATTGAATCTTGTCATCCCACCACAACTTGGCTTCTTCACGTAACATGCTAGACCCGTACCTCGTTTTCTTCTCGGGAGGACATTCACTAGTACGAAAAGCCCCCTCGATATCGGAAACCCAACATGTACTCTTCAACGGATCCCTCACCCCATTAAACATAGGAGGTTGAGCATCCTTGAAGTTCTTGTAATGGAAGTCCCGCCTTCCATGTCCACCGTTACCATCGCTCCCTTCACCACGAGGGTAAATGTTTCTAGCCTCGAATGCCTTTTCGATCGCGGCATCCACTCGTTCGTCGATTAGTTCGGTTACTTGCCCATCAATCGATTCCTGGAACACCTTTATAACATCCTCGAGAAACTCCACTTTATAACGTTTAATGATGGCCTCAACCTTAGCCGTAAACTCGGAGTCGTCGCTTTGATCACCATTATCATGTCCGTTCCTCGTCTTCATTCTAAGAAATGAACTTGGTTAGGAACGCAACACAAGTAAATCACATACACCGCCACGAACAATAATCACATCACATAAGTATGCCAACGTTCGTGCATCCCATCTAGTCCAATACTTGTTGTACATCACTTGCATGACTTGGCTTGCAACCGTAATAATGTTCGCGACGCATTATTACGCTCACACGCCGTGCCGAACTCATGAATACAACAACCATTTCGCTAGATATTCAACACAAAACAACACAATTAGTATCAACATAAACAACACATAGTTAAAGCACCTATTCTCAAAGGCACTAACTAGAAACCCGAACCGACCCGTAATCCTACAAGTCCTGATAATAGCACACACAAAAGTCTAAGTCTAGGCGCCTATCTCAAGTCACCTAAATCCCTTAGACCATGCTCTGATACCACTTGTAACAACCCAAACCAACCCTCGACCAAACCCCGTGAAAATACAAACAAAAAAAAAAATTGCTGTACAGTGACCCCGCGCGCCGCGCCCCCTATCTGGCGCGCCGCGCTAAAACGGCCTGTCCCCGGGCTTTTTAAATGCGAAAAAGATAGACTCGTCCCGACACTTTCAGACGAAACGCTTTTTACAACACATTAATATAAGTAAAACTAACATGATTAATTAATTAAAACGAGCTTTACATCGCGGGGCCCACATATGCCCAAAATACCCCTTTTAATACAAAATACAACTTCGACCCAATGAGTTTAAGTTCCAACAAACTACGAGCATGATGTTGGGGATAAACTACCCAATCCTAGGTCGAATCCAAGCAAGCATCAAAATGGGAAAATCATCTAATCCCGAGCATACCCTTGCACGTCCGCCTTCGAACCTAAAAATATAAACAACGAGAGGGTAAGCTAATGCTTAGTGAATGCAATACTTATACGCATACATACATAATCCAATTACTTGCATACACCTACACAACAACACAATAACATTAGTAAACCGCAATAACAAATAAACGATTAATCGTACGTACAACAAGTCAACATCATTAGCATAGAGATCTCAACAATAATACATGCCAAAAACGAATACGTACAATGCTAATAAAATTACACATCCCAATATACCCAATGTTGACATTCGACTCGATGGTGGCCGACGAAGAGTAGTAGGTCAAAATCGTTAACTACTCACCACCCATCGCACGCGTAAGTGGCCGACGAAGAGTAGTAGGTCAAAATCGTTAACTACTCACCACTACGCACCATGAGGCCGACGAAAAGTGCAACCGAAACGTTAACACTTACCTCAATCACAAGGATGGCCGACGAAAAGTGGAACCGCTTACCATCCCACGATAAGTGGCCAATGAAGAGCGAACCCCTAAACGGTTAACACTCACCACTTACCCAAACACACATGTGGCCGACGAAGAGCGATAGGTCAAACGTTAATCACTCGCCACAAACTAAATATACACATGTGACCGACGAAGAGTGATAGGTCAAACATTAACCACTCGTCACATATCCAAACGCACACATGTAGCCGACGAAGAGTGATAGGTCAAACATTAACCACTCGCTACATATCCAAAACGAATATAGCCAACGAAGAGCTATCCACGCGGATATCACTCACTATATTTTTCCCAACTCAAATGTGGTCCACGAAAAGTGAATCCTAACGGATATCACTTACCACCCCGCACACAAGCAACCAAATTATATACATAAGCGTATAAATATTCCACTCACCTTGAAATACTTGAAGAACGTATCCCGCGATCTTAACTTCTTCCACCGACTTCACGCAAATCACCTACGCAAAGTATACATGCAAATAAGCTACTCACAATGCTTGTTCGACTTAAACAATACATATGTTCTCCTAGAACATCCTATTGACCAACTTTGACCAAAAACCATTTTTCGCTCGAAAACCTTCATAATCACAAATGACTTGTGATTATGCCTCAACAACATCATTTAAACATGGTTTGGTCATTCGATCACTCATTTAAACACACGACCCGCCCATTTGGTCCTAAAGTGTGTTTTACACCCTATCAAGCATAAAACGATACTCACAAGTCCAAAACTTATGAAATCACTTCCCGCGTTCCCGAAATAGCTAATCTTAACTCTTTTAGCCATTAAACGCCATTTATAGGGTTGTTTACTCAAAAACCCATTTTGACCTAAAACTAGTCAAAACACCAAATTGTAAGTTTACACCCCTAATCACCAACAATCCAAGTAGCTAGTGATTTCATCAACTAATTTAGTTTTACAAACCCACAATATCATCATCCAACCCTAGACCCACCAATATTAGGGTTCTTGCACTAAAACTTAACCCGTTTACCCCAAACTTCCAAGAAATGGGTTTTACATCTACTTTAACACAAACCCTAGCATAATAAACGAATTAACACAACTAAATCCGAATTAGGGTTTTACCTTTTGAAGAAAACGAAGCTAGTACAACAACAACACAAGTAATGAGCTTAAACTTGAAGAATCCAAGCTTCTTCTTCCTCTTTTCAAGCTTTCTCACTCTACTCTCACTCTAGAACTTGAGGTTGAAGATGAGAGTGTTTGTGGACTTGAAAATGATCCAAAAGTGGATCTAAAACTGATCTAAAAGCCACAAATCCGTCCACAAGTGAAAGGACCATAATACCCTTCATTTAGACACTTAAAATGCTGAAAAAACGCATCAGACCCATTCGGCGCGCCGCTCCAAAAGGTCGCGCACCGCTCCACACTGCAGGTCAGATTTCAGAAACTTGTTTTGGCCATAACTTTTTGACCGTAGCTCCGTTTTCGATGAATCAAATATCGTTGGAAACGTAATAAGATATTCTTTCCAATGGTAAGGCTTTGAAACATCAACTCAAACTTTATTTGGGGTTGAAAAGATACGTACACACTTTGTACCTCAAACAACGTCCAATTTTCTTCGTCGTTCGAGCAAGCAACACGTACCTGCTTCGTACACTTCGTATACGCATCGTACACCATAAATACATTATGTACAATTAATATTTGGGTCTTACAACTTAGCGTACAATTCTTCCTTCCTCAATACTTCTAACACCTTTCTCAAATGTTCACCGTATTCTTGGTCATTCTTTGAGTAAATAAGTATGTCATCAATGAAAACAATGACAAACTTGTCAAGGTATGGTCCACACACTCGGTTCATAATGTCCATGAACACAGCTGGTGCATTAGTTAAACCAAACGGCATGACCATAAACTCGTAATGACCGTAACGTGTTCTGAAAGCAGTCTTTGGAATATCATCTTCTTTCACCCGCATTTGATGATACCCGGAACGTAAGTCAATCTTTGAATAAACAGACGAGCCTTGTAGTTGATTAAATAAGTCGTCGATTCTCGGTAGTGGGTAGCGGTTCTTGATGGTAAGTTTGTTCAACTCTCGGTAGTCGATACACAACCTGAATGTACCATCTTTCTTCTTGACAAACAAAACAGGAGCTCCCCACGGTGATGTGCTTGGTCGAATGAAACCACACTCTAAAAGTTCTTGTAATTGGCTTTGCAGTTCTTTCATCTCGCTGGGTGCTAGTCTGTAAGGAGCACGGGCTATTGGTGCAGCTCCTGGTACAAGATCTATTTGAAATTCAACGGATCGATGTGGGGGTAATCCCGGTAATTCTTTCGGAAATACATCGAAAAATTCTTTTGCAATGAGAACCTCATTGATGCTCTTTTCTTCAGTTTGTACTTTCTCGACGTGTGCTAGAACAGCATAGCAACCTTTTCTTATTAGTTTTTGTGCCTTCAAATTACTAATAAGATGTAGCTTCGTGTTGCCCTTTTCTCCGTACACCATTAAGGGTTTTCCTTTTTCTCGTATAATGCGAATTGCATTTTTGTAACAAACGATCTCTGCTTTCACTTCTTTCAACCAGTCCATACCGATTATCACATCAAAACTCCCTAACTCTACTGGTATCAAATCAATCTTAAATGTTTCGCTAACCAGTTTAATTTCTCGATTCCGACATATATTATCTGCTGAAATTAATTTACCATTTGCTAATTCGAGTAAAAATTTACTATCCAAAGGCGTCAATGGACAACTTAATTTAGCACAAAAATCTCTACTCATATAGCTTCTATCCGCACCCGAATCAAATAAAACGTAAGCACATTTATTGTCAATAAGAAACGTACCCGTAACAAGCTCCGGGTCTTCCTGTGCCTCTGCCGCATTAATATTGAAAACTCTTCCGCAGCCTTGTCCATTCGTGTTCTCCTGGTTCGGGCAATTTCTAATAATGTGGCCCGGTTTTCCACATTTATAACAAACTACATTGGCATAACTTGCTCCGACACTACTTGCTCCGCCATTACTCGTTCCGACACCATTTGTTCCTTTTGTTCTATTAACCCCTGGTCCGTAGACCTCACACTTCACCGCGCTATGACCATTTCTTTTACACTTGTTGCAAAATTTGGTGCAGAACCCCGAGTGATACTTTTCACATCTTTGGCAGAGCTGCTTCTGATTGTTGTTGTTGTTGCGGTTGTTATTGTTGTTGGGATGATTGTTGTAGTTGCTGTTGTTGTTGTTGTTGTTGTTGGGCCGTTTGTTGTAGTTGCGATTGATGTTGCGATTGTTGGGATAATTGTTGCGATTATTGTTGTAATTGCTGTTGTTGTTGTATTGGTGATTCTTATCACCGTTTTCCTCCCACTTTCTTTTGACTTGCTTCACATTGGCCTCTTCAGCAGTCTGTTCTTTAATTCTTTCTTCAATCTGGTTCACGAGTTTGTGAGCCATTCTACATGCCTGTTGTATGGAGGCGGGCTCGTGTGAACTTATATCTTCTTGGATTCTTTCCGGTAATCCTTTCACAAACGCGTCGATTTTCTCTTCCTCATCTTCGAATGCTCCCGGACACAATAGGCACAATTCTGTGAATCGTCTTTCGTACGTGGTAATATCAAATCCTTGGGTTCGTAACCCTCTAAGTTCTATCTTGAGCTTATTGACCTCGGTTCTGGGACGGTACTTCTCGTTCATCAAGTGCTTGAATGCTGACCACGGTAGTGCGTACGCATCGTCTTGTCCCACTTGCTCTAGATAGGTATTCCACCATGTTAACGCAGAACCTGTGAAGGTATGCGTAGAGTACTTCACTTTGTCCTCTTCAGTACACTTACTTATGGCAAACACGGATTCGACCTTCTCAGTCCACCGTTTCAATCCGATCGGTCCTTCGGTTCCATCAAATTCCAAAGGTTTGCAGGCAGTGAATTCTTTGTAGGTGCATCCTACACGATTTCCTGTACTGCTAGATCCAAGGTTATTGTTGGTATGTAGCGCAGCCTGTACTGCGGCTATGTTTGAAGCTAGAAAAGTACGGAATTCCTCTTCATTCATATTCACGGTGTGTCGAGTAGTCGGTGCCATTTCCTTCAAAATAATCAAATGGAACAAGTTAATCATACAGAATATTAAGAGTAGTTAATAGTATTTCGTAGCATAATATGAACTCATTTATAAAAGCTTTTTCTTCATATTAGCGTTTTATAAGTTTAAATTCGGGTAGTACCTACCCGTTAAGTTCATACTTAGTAGCTAATATACAATTCAACTACTACAATTCTATATGAAAAACTGATTATAATAATATTTCGCGTTCAAACTTTTACACAATATTTTACAAACTTACAATACCGCTTATTTTACATATAGCATGAAATATAGCACACCATAAATTTGATACAAGATGGTTGTGAAGATAATTCTAGCTAGTACATAAGTCGTTCAGCAAAGGCAATAAAGACACGTAATTCATACGTCCAGAAACATGTCATGCATTCTGGTTTTACTAGGATTACTTCCCATCCTTGGTCTTGTGGAACATAACCGTTATGGCCGTTGATAAGACAGCGTGTTGTAACGTCGTCAAAGGGACGAGGGTTACGTAATGTCCAACAGTCCCGTAACAATCTAAAAACCTCATTTCTTACCCCAATTACCGACTCCGTCACTTGTGGGAACGTTTTGTTTAATAGTTGTAGCCCGATGTTCTTGTTCTCACTTTGGTGAGAAGCGAACATTACTAATCCGTAAGCATAACATGCTTCTTTATGTTGCATGTTAGCCGCTTTTTCTAAATCACGAAGTCCAATATTCGGATATATTGAGTCAAAATAATTTCTTAACCCATTGCGTAAAATAGCATTTGGGTTCCCCGCAATATATGCGTCAAAGTAAACACATCGTAACTTATGGATTTCCCAATGTGATATCCCCCATCTTTCGAACGAAAGCCTTTTATAAACCAAGGCATTCTTAGAACGTTCTTCGAATGTCTTACAAACTGATCTCGCCTTAAATAGTTGTGCCGAAGAATTCTGACCGACTCTAGACAAGATTTCATCAATCATGTCTCCGGGTAGGTCTCTTAAAATATTGGGTTGTCTATCCATTTTGTGTTTTTATACTGTAAAATAGACAAGAGTTAGATTCATAAAAAAAAATACTTATTAATACAAGCAATTTTTACATATATCATAAAGCATAAGCACACTATATTACATATATTATATCACACGAATACAACTATCTTATTCCGACTTGCTTGTTTCTTCTTCTTCGGTTTTGGTTCGTTTTGCCAAGTTTCTAGGGATATATGATGTTCCCCTAATACGAGCCGTCGTTTTCCACATTGGTTTAGAAAAATCTGGTGGTTTAGAGGTTCCCGGGTCATTGTTACAACTTAAGGACTTCGGGGGTTGACGATACATATAAAGTTCATCGGGGTTGGAATTAGATTTCTCTATTTTTATGCCCTTTCCCTTATTATTTTCTTTTGCCTTTTTAAATTCAGTTGGGGTAATTTCTATAACATCATCGGAATTCTCGTCGGAATCCGATTCATCGGAGAATTAGTAATCCTCCCAATATTTTGCTTCCTTGGCGGAAACACCATTGACCATAATTAACCTTGGTCGGTTGGTTGAGGATTTTCTTTTACTTAACCGTTTTATTATTTCCCCCACCGGTTCTATTTCTTCATCCGGTTCCGATTCTTCTTCCGGTTCCGATTCTTCTTCCGGTTTCGACTCTTCTTCCGGTTCCTCTTCGGGAACTTGTGAATCAGTCCATGAATCATTCCAATTTACATTTGACTCTTCATTATTATTAGGTGAGTCAATGGGACTTGTTCTAGATGTAGACATCTATTACATAATATCAAACGCGTTAAGAGATTAATATATCACATAATATTCACATGTTAAAAATATATAGTTTCCAACAAAATTTGTTAAGCAATCATTTTTCAAGTAAACACGGTCGAAGTCCAGACTCACTAATGCATCCTAACAAACTCGATAAGACACACTAATGCAAAATTCTGGTTCTCTAAGACCAACGCTCGGATACCAACTGAAATGTCCCGTTCTTATTGATTAAAAGCGTTCCATATTAATTGATTTCGTTGCGAGGTTTTGACCTCTATATGAGACGTTTTTCAAAGACTGCATTCATTTTAAAACAAACCATAACCTTTATTTCATCAATAAAGGTTTAAAAAGCTTTACGTAGATTATCAAATAATGATAATCTAAAATATCCTGTTTACACACGACCATTACATAATGGTTTACAATACAAATATGTTACAACAAAATAAGTTTCTTGAATGCAGTTTTTACACAATATCATACAAGCATGGACTCCAAATCTCGTCCTTATTTAAGTATGCGACAGCGGAAGCTCTTAATAATCACCTGAGAATAAACATGCTTAAAACGTCAACAAAAATGTTGGCGAGTTATAGGTTTAACCTATATATATCAAATCATAATAATAGACCACAAGATTTCATATTTCAATACACATCCCATACATAGAGATAAAAATCATTCATATGGTGAACACCTGGTAACCGACATTAACAAGATGCATATATAAGAATATCCCCATCATTCCGGGACACCCTTCGGATATGATATAAATTTCGAAGTACTAAAGCATCCGGTACTTTGGATGGGGTTTGTTAGGCCCAATAGATCTATCTTTAGGATTCGCGTCAATTAGGGTGTCTGTTCCCTAATTCTTAGATTACCAGACTTAATAAAAAGGGGCATATTCGATTTCGATAATTCAACCATAGAATGTAGTTTCACGTACTTGTGTCTATTTTGTAAATCATTTATAAAACTTACATGTATTCTCATCCCAAAAATATTAGATTTTAAAAGTGGGACTATAACTCACTTTCACAGATTTTTACTTCGTCGGGAAGTAAGACTTGGCCACTGTTGATTCACGAACCTATAACAATATATACATATATATCAAAGTATGTTCAAAATATATTTACAACACTTTTAATATATTTTGATGTTTTAAGTTTATTAAGTCAGCTGTCCTCGTTAGTAACCTACAACTAGTTGTCCACAGTTAGATGTACAGAAATAAATCGATAAATATTATCTTGAATAAATCTACGACCCAGTGTATACGTATCTCAGTATTGATCACAACTCAAACTATATATATTTTGGAATCAACCTCAACCCTGTATAGCTAACTCCAACATTCACATATAGAGTGTCTATGGTTGTTCCGAAATATATATAGATGTGTCGACATGATAGGTCGAAACATTGTATACGTGTCTATGGTATCTCAAGATTACATAATATACAATACAAGTTGATTAATTTATGGTTGGAATAGATTTGTTACCAATTTTCACGTAGCTAAAATGAGAAAAAATATCCAATCTTGTTTTACCCATAACTTCTTCATTTTAAATCCGTTTTGAGTGAATCAAATTGCTATGGTTTCATATTGAACTCTATTTTATGAATCTAAATATAAAAAGTATAGGTTTATAGTCAGAAAAATAAGTTACAAGTCGTTTTTGTAAAGGTAGTCATTTCAGTCGAAAGAACGACGTCTAGATGACCATTTTAGAAAACATACTTCCACTTTGAGTTTAACCATAATTTTTGGATATAGTTTCATGTTCATAATAAAAATAATTTTCTCAGAATAACAACTTTTAAATCAAAGTTTATCATAGTTTTTAATTAACTAACCCAAAACAGCCCGCGGTGTTACTACGACGGCGTAAATCCGGTTTTACGGTGTTTTTCGTGTTTCCAGGTTTTAAATCATTAAGTTAGCATATCATATAGATATAGAACATGTGTTTAGTTGATTTTAAAAGTCAAGTTAGAAGGATTAACTTTTGTTTGCGAACAAGTTTAGAATTAACTAAACTATGTTCTAGTGATTACAAGTTTAAACCTTCGAATAAGATAGCTTTATATGTATGAATCGAATGATGTTATGAACATCATTACAACCTTAAGTTCCTTGGATAAACCTACTGGAAAAGAGAAAAATGGATCTAGCTTCAACGGATCCTTGGATGGCTCGAAGTTCTTGAAGCAGAATCGTGACACGAAAACAAGTTCAAGTAAGATCATCACTTGAAATAAGATTGTTATAGTTATAGAAATTGAACCAAAGTTTGAATATGATTATTACCATGTATTAGAATGATAACCTAATGTAATAAACAAAGATTTCTTGAGGTTGGATGATCACCTTACAAGATTGGAAGTGAGCTAGCAAACTTGAAAGTATTCTTGATTTTATGTAACTAGAACTTGTAGAATTTATGAAGAACACTTAGAACTTGAAGATAGAACTTGAGAGAGATCAATTAGATGAAGAAAATTGAAGAATGAAAGTGTTTGTAGGTATTTTTGGTCGTTGGTGTATGGATTAGATATAAAGGATATGTAATTTTGTTTTCATGTAAATAAGTCATGAATGATTACTCATATTTTTGTAATTTTATGAGATATTTCATGCTAGTTGCCAAATGATGGTTCCCACATGTGTTAGGTGACTCACATGGGCTGCTAAGAGCTGATCATTGGAGTGTATATACCAATAGTACATATATCTAAAAGCTGTGTATTGTACGAGTACGAATACGGGTGCATACGAGTAGAATTGTTGATGAAACTGAACGAGGATGTAATTGTAAGCATTTTTGTTAAGTAGAAGTATTTTGATAATTGTATTGAAGTCTTTCAAAAGTGTATAAATACATATTAAAACACTACATGTATATACATTTTAACTGAGTCGTTAAGTCATCGTTAGTCTTTACATGTAAGTGTTGTTTTGAAACCTTTAGGTTAACGATCTTGTTAAATGTTGTTAACCCGATGTTTATAATATCAAATGAGATTTTAAATTATTATATTATCATGATATTATCATGTATGAATATCTCTTAATATGATATATATACATTAAATGTCTTTACAACGATAATCGTTACATATATGTCTCGTTTAAAAAATCATTAAGTTAGTAGTCTTGTTTTTACATATGTAGTTCATTGTTAATATACTTAATGATATGTTTACTTATCATAGTATCATTTTAACTATATATATATCCATATATATGTCATCATATAGTTTTTACAAGTTTTAACGTTCGTGAATCACCGGTCAACTTGGGTGGTCAATTGTCTATATGAAACATATTTCAATTAATCAAGTCTTAACAAGTTTGATTGCTTAACATGTTGGAAACATTTAATCATGTAAATATCAATCTCAATTAATATATATAAACATGGAAAAGTTCGGGTCACTACAAGTACCACGTCCCCTGAAATTCGACATAAGATTGCGAGGTGTTGATGTGTTCGATGGTCCGCTGTTGTTGTTTCGCACCGAATTGTTCGAGTTGGTAGAGATCAGCTTTGTTGGATTGTTGGCGGGATTGTGTGCAGGCTATTTTCCCTTGCGGGTTTCTTCGAAAATCAACATAGAGCGAGCGTCGTAGAAGGAGGGTAATGGTTTGGTGTGGCTAATTAGGGTCGCAATGCTTTCATAGTTATCACCCAAACCGGTGACAAGTTGCAGCAGATTATTTTCTTCAACTTTGGGTCCATCATTCGATAGTTGGTCAGCAATCGATTTCAATTCTTGACAGTAGGAGGAGACATCAATGAAGTTTTCCAAACGAGTGTTGGAAAATTGAGTGCGAAGGTGAACTGCACGTGAGCTTTCATTGTCTTGGAAAATGCTTTTGAGTCGGTCCCAAGCTTGTCTTGCTGTAGCACCTTTTTGCAGAATTGTGAGAAGAAGATCATGGGAAATAGTCCCATAAATCCATTGTAGGACCACAACGTCTAAACGAGGCCATAATTGGGTGTCGACTTGGGGTGCAGGTTCGAAAACAGATGCTGGATCTGTTGGTGGTGTAGGTGGGATGATATGGTCGATTACACCATAAGCACGGCAGTGGATTTCAAATAGTTCAGCCCAAGAAGAATAGTGACTTTTGTTGATTTCAAGAGTGATTGGGATGAGGGTTTTGATGTTGTGCACTGAGATGGCGGGATGAAACTTGGTTTGATCGGCCATTTGTAGTGTTGGAAGAATCGACTAGGTTTAGATGAAGAAGGAATGGATCGATTAAGGCTCTGATACCATGAAAGTAGGATAGAATACGTAATGTTATTGATAATGATTTACAATGCAGTGCTTGGTATTTATACAAGCTTCATCTAACTAAGAGTCCACTATTTGTGGAACACATGTGACTAACTAACACTCCACTTAATGTGGATTACAAAAGACTCAATCTACAGCTATTAATTTGTGTACAAATATAAATATAACTGCTATGTGTACATATACAACTATATCGACTATTAGCCTGTGCAAATCCAAGAGGTTCACGTTATAATCCGCGCTTGTCTGTGATTGACAATATACTCTTCCCCCTACATTGCTCTCCAGGTTAGAACAGTTTTAACTTCTATCTACTTAAATAAGAAAAAAAACGCATTTATTGGTACAAAATACAAACAAAGATGCCCTAAGTTTACATGGTTTTAACGGCTAATTTCTGACATGTAGTATTATTTAATAAGCAGGTGATAGCTACTCCTAGACAAATTGAAAGCTTGATACGCCTCAGTGAGGCCCTTGCTTGGAATCGTTTCTCAGAATGGGTTGAGAAAAAAAGACGTTGTTGAGGCTTTTAGGCTTCTAGAAGTTGCACTACAGCAGTCTGCAACAGATCATTCCACTGGTTTACACCGATTTAATACAAATAAATTTTTGCCAAAATATGTTTATTTACTGAATGACAAATGTGTTATCCTAACAGGAACCATTGACATGGACCTAATCACGACTGGTGTATCTGCAAGTGAAAGAATGAGATTCTTCATACTCATTTACTAGAGGCGAACCTTCTTTTAATAGCGCAACTAAACTACTCATAAATCTATTATCGATGCATATCTAATTTGTACATCTTTTTATAATTGTGTAAAAGTATATGCTTTTTTTTTCTATAAAAAAATCTTCCCAATGCATGCTTGTTTCTTTCCTCCTCCATTTTTCTATCTTCACAGCTGTCACATCTGCCCAATATTCTTCCCCTGTGCACCTTCATTTTTAGACATACTCTAGTGCTACTAAAAAACATACGGAGTATAAATCATATATTCATAAAACATACAAAATATAAAGTAATAATTCCTCCAATTCAATCTTTAGTGTCGCGTTCTTTAGTCATTATGAATTGCAAAAGCTTTTTAAGTTCTAGCTAGAATTCCTCCAATTCAATCGATCATTTGTTTTTTTATTCGTTTAAGAAATTAAACTAGCAACTTATGTAGGATCAAGTCCCTTTAACAATTAAATATAAGTATTTACGGATGGAATAAGCTACTGTGTTTTGTATGAGTTTTGGTATGAGACAGAAAGAAATATAATAAATTGGAAACAAAAGCTACTTTTCTATTGAAAGCAAAGAGGCTATAAATAGCCTTACAATGACAACGTGCAACCATAATAATAGGACTAGAATATCTCACCTAATTGACCAGTAGCTCCTATCACCCACTACCCTCAACGTCTATTTCAATACCGTGATACTCGGTCAACTACTAGTACCATTTCAAACTACAGAACCAAAGTAGCATTTGATTAAACAAAACTATAACTAAATCTTAATTAAAAAAGCTAACTAAGATATTGAACGTAACTAATGACCATGGAACATTTATTTGACACTTGATATAACCAATTAGCACCAACAATCACCACCCTAATTGGTTAATCATAGTAATGCATGTTCTTCCTCAACCAAATCAGCTTTCTTTTCACGTGTAGGACATTCGTGACGGTAGTGACCAAGCTCTCCACACCCGTAACATTTCACGCGGCTTTTATCCCGGATCCGTTCACCACCTTCTCGACTCTTCCCGGACCCCCGACCTTTTCCCCGGTCACGTCCATAGTCATCTCGGTTAGAACTCCCGCCGCTACAATGATTACATCCGTGTGTCTTTTCATGACTAGCCAACAACAAACCACCTTGAATGCCCTCCATTTTATCGGTTCCTTTGATTCGTTCTTCATATGCCTTCAACCTTCCAACCGCTTCATCAAATAACATCTCATCCAACATGAAACATTGCTCAATTAAAGCCACAATTTGGAGAAATGACATAGGCATAGAATCAAGTAACCTTTACACCAAGTCTACCTCTTCAAGCTCATAACCTAGAGTCCTTGCTTTTGAAGCCAAACTGGTTAATTTTGTAGCAAAATCATCAACTGATTCTCCCTCTTTCATCTTCAAACCTTCAAGCTCCCTTTTCAAGGTTGCAAGTCGAGCCGATCTCACTCGATCCACCTCCAAGTAACGCGTCTTTAAATCGTCCCATACTTGTTTTGGATCGGTATAACTCGCCATTTGCAACACCATTTCCTCGGGAATCACTTGAAATAAGAAGGCAAGTGCTCGCTTTGATTTTCACGGATCAATTTCCGCACCTAGCATCCTTGGTTCCACCGTTTCCAATATTTCATAAGCGTCCATGATTGCCTTCACCTTGACAGCCCACAGGGTAGTTTGTAGCTGTTAAAATTGGTACCTGATATGTCAAAGAACTTCCATCTCTGACCGGAACTAACGCCATATTTTTTCAGCCTTTTGGGAGCTTAAAAAAATAGCACCTTAACACCTCAATCAGCACCTTCTTGACAACTCCCAACAACACCCTTAACAGCTACAAAAGTACAATCTTTGACACCTTCAACGGAACCTCTCAACACCTTTCACAGCTTCAACTTTGTGATCAAATTGCTCGAAAAAACTCTTCTACCACCCAAGAAAACAACCCTTTTAAAATAGATTGTACTCTTCTACCACCCAAGAAAATGTATGGATCCTGTTGAGATATGCATTATTTGTTTATGTCTTGGATTTGGAATAACTTGTGGTAGAAATCGTTATAATATTTTATGTGAAAATATGTTTCTCAAATGAAATCTGTAAGGAAAAGATTAGTATTGATGTGTTTTCCTTTTAAAATAGAATGTTTTCTTTCATTGGAATCACTTTAATCATTTATATGGAACCTCATTATTAAGTTTTAAGATGAAGATGATTGCTTAAATCTTGTACTAAATGTGATCTTGTAGACTATTACTATATTTTTTAGCAATTTTTTATTTATTACTCCGTATTAAATTATTGTTATTATTTCGTGTCTAGAATATTAGTAATATCTTTGTCCGTATGTTATAAATCTGTGATCCACATATCTTTTTTTTTGTTCAGTCGTGTAAAAATGTTTGGTGAGTTTTTACTACATACCTTTATCAAGATGATTAGTGATAGTATAACATGATTATCAATAATTAGCTTATATGTAAAATAAAATATTTTATTGTATTGCTCTAATTGTTGATAGTGTGGAGATACCGATGGATTTTTTTTATTTATATATTTTTTATTTAGTTTATTTAAAAACAATTGTGTTTTGCTTTTGTGCAAAATAATTTCTGTATATAAATTTGGTTAAAAAGGTAGTTTGATGTTGTCCAAAATATTTTACATATATCTAGTACTCCGTATATCTTAATTTGACAAATACAATCTGCACATTCCCGTGAAGACTGTTCTGATTAAATTGAGTCAGAAGAAACTATTAAAAATGAATGGTGCTATACAAAATCTGGTCTTTAACGTATACCTTTTAATTAATTTGGTTAGCTTTTAACAAAATGTTTAATTGGGCTATTAATTCAGATTTGTATTAAAATTTGATATCCAAAAGGCTCTGTACATTTATACAGGATACGAGTCTTTATTTGAGCACTTTGTTGTGTGCATAATGAATTAAATATGAGTTTTTGTTCACGAATAATATGGTTTAATTAAATAGATAATTGTGTAGAGTATGTGTCTACATATACATATACATATATGATTGATTATAATTTTAATTTTTTAGCAAGTTAGTCACTTACGTGGAGTACGTTTCTACAAAGATTGAAAATAAGTTTAAAATTTTGACAAACTAATTCTGATAGTTTGTGAGGAGTATGTGTCTTTCTTTGGATAAGATAAAGATAATTGTAAATTTTTACAATTGACATGAAGTATAATGGTATGTTAACATGATTTTATTTCATGGATCTAACAAATGAGTTGTAATTTGAGAAAGATAATTCAAACATATTGATTTCAAATTGTATTAATGTTTAAAACATAAGTTTTAGTGATTTATTAGTTTTGAAACATATTTTATGCAAATTATAACGTTTAGTACCTTCTGGAATATAACTCGTATTCAAGATGTAAGGTTTAGTACCTTCTTGGTTTGAATTATAATTGTATTCAAAATGTAAGGTTTAGTACATTATTGTTCTTGGAATATAATAATATTCAAACGTTAGGTTTAGTGCCTTTATGATTTTGAAATACAACTATTTTCAAAACATAAGGTTTAGTACCTTCTTTGATAATAATTAACGAGAAATGTAAATGACCTACTACTCGTTAATGATGTAGTTTGTTGACTACATAACGGAACTATAGAACTTATTGATGCTAGTTCTATGTTTCATATATTGGATATTCGGATTTTCAACTTGAAAGAACCAAAGTACATTTCATGATGGGTCGTAATGGAAATTATGCGAATATTTTATATATCTCATAATTACGAGTGAGAAATGACACGTTCGATCATTTCTGGCTATGTCAGTTGTCATTTGAATGGAAGGATGATAATAATGGATGCAATTGATATATGTTATCTTGAAAGAAAGTGAAAAGACATTCACAATGTGTTATGTTTCTCCTTATGGGTTGTCATGAAATTAATTATGTACGAGTTAAAATTTTAAATGTGTGTCAAACTTGAAATAAAGTACTTATAGTTTATTTTATTAAACTTTGCAAGTTCCATAAAAAAAAACTTCAAACAATTGAAGGTTGTTTCCCTCTACATAATTGTATTGTTACAACAAATGATTTGAGATGAACAGCTTTTTAAAACTATTTCTTGACAATATTTGAAAGAGAAATTTGTTATGTCATTATATGACTCGTAATAGATTTGAATGAATTAAGTAAAATGTAATACAACTTTATGGTATTGAAAAACATTTTAGTGCAAATAACATGATTGGAGGATATGTCATGATATGATATGAGAAAACTCCGTATGTGAATTTGAGATATGACACTATAATGTAAAGCATATCAAGATTAATATCTCGATTATTGGATGTTTTATCGTTGAGAGACCAATTTAGTGTCGAAAATACACTATAAATTATTCGACTTTAAAGTGGTCAGTATTATAATAAATAATTATATGTACCCTGAATGAGTAAACGTCATAAGATTATGATGTTGAATTTAATTCGGTTTATCTTGTGATGATAAATTGAATTATGTGATACGGACTCTGAAGATATTCAAGAGAAATTCTCTTGATGGAGAATTAAAGGAACTTCCTTCATATTTGGAATATCATTATTCATATGAATGAAGTGAGACTGAATGATTGATAAAAGACATTGTTTATAAGACACTCAGGATGATGTCTTTGTCTCAAGTGGATTTTGTCATGATGCAAGGAACATGTTTTAAGATTCCTTGTTGTTGGTGATTTTAGTGTTATCAACAATCATTTTAGTTAATTGGGATTTACTTGAAAGCAAAGGTATTCAAGTTATACTTATAACGGGTTTGGAGAGTGGGGAGTACACGCCCGTAAGAGTTAACTTGATACTGTTATGGAAATTGTGGTATTGAAAAGGTTTAAAATTCCACCATTTTTCATTAGGTGTCAACGAAAAGTTGCGTCTTTTCGTTGAAGAGTTACATCCTTTGGTTGAAAGGTTGCGTACTTTCACTCGCACCTTTTCGCTTCCTATAAATATAGGAATATGTTTTTGCTTTCATTCTAACAAACAGAAAACACACACATACTCTCTAACAATTTGATCAGTGATTTCGTTGCCAAAAACACTGATTGCGTTCTTGTCTTATCCCTGTAAAGATTTCGTGTAACCGAGGCAATCGTAGGGTCGAAATACTTTATAGAGACAGTGATTACACGATTCAAGAACGAATCCGGCAGTCAATTACAACCCTATTTTCTAACAAATCTATAAAGTAATTTGTGATAATCATGATTGACGGTTCGGTGAAGAATATGAGATTGACTAATTGGTGTAACAAAGTCATATGGAATTCATGAAAAATTACTGTTTCGTGTCTTTATGATCACTTTGTGATTAGTCAATGGTAAATTCGTGTAACACTTTTATTACCCATGTGATCGGCTGGGTGATGGTGGATAAGATTGTTTTAAGATTCCATAATTTTCAAAATTGGTGAGAAACACAATGGATTTTATGATGAAAAGTTGGCGGAAGTTAGTTTATTATATAAAAGTCAAATTGTATCATATCAATTATGAAGCCTGGGATTTCATATGAAGCCGACCATTAATTACCGGATGTGGGATCCATTTGGAAAGCATGAGTATGGAGAAATGGAGATAATGAAGTCTTTTATTTATTGGAGAAATAATACAAGGAGATGAAATAAAAAGTTAGTAAAAGTCATCGTCAAAGGTCCATGCATCCCTATTTTTTGTTTCCGATTATCTTTTAACATCTCAAGGTACACATTTTCTGTTGAATTATACATTCTCAGTGTCATGGATTTCTTATGATATTTAAGAATGGAATTTGAGTTTAATAATAGAAGTGGATTCAAGAATGGAATCTGGATACATGTAGATACCATGAATCATAATCCTTAAACTCATAAAATGTACACTCGTAAGATTCTATGTATGTAAGTACACGTATAATTTGTATTTGAGGAATCGTGTACGAAGCGGTTATTACGGTTCTAAAATTACTAAGAATCTTACAATTACGGTTTGAAATGTGCATATATGTATATGCATGTTATTCGGAAAAATACGTATGATTGTTTTATCAAAGAAATTAAAATTATATCAATCGTCACATGAATATGACGGTTACTGTTTTTCTCCTATGCCATGAATTGTTTCTATTACGGAGTAGTATTGAACCGATGTAAGAGAAATACCGCTTCATTTTATTAGGAGGGATGGGATCGATTCTTTGTCATTGTTGGAATTAAATTGAAACGAATTCTAATTGATGGGAAACATCAATTGGGTTTGTTATTATGAAAAGTGAAATTAATTAATAATAAAGGAGTGGTTATTACTCCGTAGTTATTCAATGTCACATGGTTGAAATATGTGACCATAATTTTGTATTTTGGATCATGAATCCAAATTGGTACGTGACTTCATGGAACATTTACTCATGGTGATTTTATCATCATGACATGATTTATGACATGAATTGATGACATGTATATGTATTAATTTAATACATGATAACTAAGTAACCGTTAGATCAAAAGTCAAGCATAGGGTTCCATATCGGTAAATTTATAAACTTGAAGTCTTTATTTATTCACTATTCATTGTGAGGTATGTTCACAAACCATTGATGGTTCATCAAGATGGTATAAGTTAGTGATACAAATATATTTTAATATGGAATACGGATTAGATTATGCTTAATTGTTTCCAATACCGGTATGCTATAGAAATTGGTGGTATGATGTATGTAATTACATCAAGTGACTATTATAGCACGGTGTTAGAAAGATTAAACATGGTCTAGTGAAATTCATTGTGATGGAGCTTAAGTACTTTAGTACTTTTAAAAGCAAACTATGGATTATGGTTTAATTCACAATGTGAATTCTTAAAGCATATTAAATATATATTGAGCTTACTATTGATCATTAAGATTTTACATCTACAAGTTATTGGATTTTACAGTTGGATTTAACATTATAAACTTGTTGTCATTACTTCTTGGTTTTAGAAGTGGATTGACTAAGATTTGTTTATAATTAATGTAATGGTATTAATTATATGCATAATGATAATAAGGATCCATTATCAAGGGTGTACCAATTATAAAGTATCAGTGGTGAGCTGTGAAAAGTGGACATGTAAATGACTGATCAATCAATTAACCTTGAGTACACACGTGTTTCTTATGGTAAAATAAGAATTTGGTATGTCCTTGGATTAAGGGATTCTTAACGCAAATTGATTGAAGTCAAAATAAATAAGATTAAAGTTCATAGTGATCCCTAGTTATGGGGTGTCATTTGACTAAGGCATGTATTTGAACAAGTGAAAGTCTAGACAACTATGCCTTAGACTGTGTTTCGTGAGGTGATCACGAATGAAGTAATGTATGCGGATTTTGTTTGGCCACAACAAAATTTGGCAAAAACACTTGACAAAACAATTAGCGGAGACTTAAGTGCACACAAGTCGGCTAATGTTGTGGGATTGAAGTCCAACCAGATCTTCCAAAGTGAGACGCCCAATTTCCTTCTAGTACAACGCTAGGAGCTGAATTCAATGAGGTAAGCTTACTTTCTGAAGATTGAAACACATAAATATTCTGATCCCAAATTATGTGTTTAGACCCGTGAGTGGAGTTAGGTTGAAGTTTAACTTCTTAATAGTTCTTTTGAAAAATTGCAAATGCGGGTGCAAGACTAAAAGAGCTACCTATGTGAACATGAAGTTTTGCCGCTTCAATGGAGCTTTGGACTTAGCTGCCAATATGTTCACTGAAGGATTGGGACACATGGCTTATAATAGTGTCAAGATTGTTTTACGGATATGTAAGAAACTGATGTGTATAATATTTTATAGTTTTCATACGAGTGGAAGGGTTCAATTTCTGAAACACCCTGATACTCGAATTCTCGTAAATATTATACTAAGTGAAAATTCAATTTTTGAAACATTTTCATTTATGCATTAGTTTGTTCTGTTTGTTTAATTATTTTAGTAAATCAAGGATTACACTAAAATGGGGGGATTTGTTGGTGATTTTAGTGTTATCAACAATCATTTTAGTTAATTGGGATTTACTTGAAAGCAAAGGTATTCAAGTTATACTCATAACGGGTTTGGAGAGTGGGGAGTACACGCCCGTAAGAGTTAACTTGATACTGTTATGGAAATTGTGGTATTGAAAAGGTTTAAAATTCCACCATTTTCCATTAGGTGTCAACGAAAAGTTGCATCTTTTCGTTGAAGGGTTACATCCTTTGGTTGAAAGGTTGCGTACTTTCACTCGCACCTTTTCGCTTCCTATAAATATAGGAATATGTTTTTGCTTTCATTCTAACAAACAGAAAACACACACATACTCTCTAACAATTTGATCAGTGATTTCGTTGCCAAAAACACTGATTGCGTTCTTGTCTTAATCCTGTAAAGATTTCGTGTAACCGAGGCAATCGTAGGGTCGAAATACTTTATAGAGACAGTGATTACACGATTCAAGAACGAATCTGGCAGTCAATTACAACCCTATTTTCTAACACTTGTGAGGAAAGCTATGGAGAATTAGAATGATGCATCTTCTATTCTTATGGTTTGGTCTTGAAGTCTATAGCATGCTAGACTTAGACTTGTTAATGATGATCACCTGTAGGGATCAATTAACAACGAATATTCCGTTGTGTGAAATTTATGTTAAGACAAAATCAATATTTCATTCAGTATAGAATGATTTGGCATAGTAAAACCAAATTAGTAACAACAATGATGTGAATTATTTCCATTATATATGGAACTAGATTAGAGCTCGTGCGTTGCACGGCAGCTCTATAAAATTGTATTAAAAAACGTTAGTATTGGTACTGATTACTTGTATTATACATGTAGTTACATATCCATTCATTATTGATAATATTTATATTGAAACCAAATTTATTATAAATTTCAGTATCGTAAACGCTATGAATTTATTATAAATTTCAGTATCGTAAACGCTATGAATGAATACACTTTCAATGCATCGAACATTTTTTTATAGGCGTTGTTACCATGTGCAACTTACGACTACTACATTCCCAAACTTTTGCCTGAGCTTTCGTGTAGCGTAGATTCTAATATTGTGAACCTGAAAAAAAAAGAGTGGAGATGAATGTATGCTTCAACATTTCAAGAATAAATGCGTAAGTACTATCTCAATGAATGTTTCATTGTCTTTATAAAATATAATGGATTATTAATGTAGATATCTCAATGATATGCTTCAACATTTCAAGAATAAATGCATTAAAATACTATCAATACATCACACGTCTCTAATACCATACGTAATTTTTTATATCAAAATATAGATCAAGTTTTTTACAACGACGATAATCAATTAGAAACAGTGCACTTTAAAACTAAATATTATTATATTATATTATTATATTATATTATTATATTATATTATATTATATTATATTATATTATATTATATTATATTATATTATATTATATTATACTTTACTTATATACTAAACCTCCTCCCATTTTTTTCCGTTTCAGTTTTACCGAATTGTCGTTTTGAGTTTGCGTTCACACTACAAATGGTCCTCCAACTTTCGCACACATTACACAACAACCCCTCAACTTTACACTTTTTCAGAGGTAAAAAACGTAAATTTATAATTTAATTACAATAAAAAAACCTTACTCCACCCGAATTTATAACGGGCCCTATCTTCTCGCTCGGTGCGAATTAAATTTTTCCGAGGCCACCGTTCAACTCGAAAAAATCTCACGAACCCAACGGGACTAACTATATGCAAAACGGACATCGTTAAAAAAACACTAAATAACGGGCCCTATATTCACGCTCGGTGCGAGTTAAATTTTTCCGAGACCACCGTTCAACTCGAAATAATTTTACGAACACAACGCGACTAACTATACGCGAAACGGACATCGTTAAAAAAATAAATATTTCGGGCTATATTACATACATATATATATACATATACAACACGACTAACTATACGCGAAACGGACATCGTATATCCAAATTGGACCGCGCGTCGAATACAACCGCAGCAACGCGCGGTCGGATTTTTTCTAGTTTCATAAATTAGAGAAAAGGAGTGAAGAATAAACCTGTTGATATTAAAAGCTATAGTCCCATGAATTGATCTACATCATAAGACCCCATGTCCGCAACAACAGTTCCCTTCAACTTAGAAAGCTTCTCTTCAGTCTTCAACTGATAGATTATGTGGTTCTTACAGTCTTTGTAGGACTAAAGTGAGATATCTAACAGTACTTTCACATGTCTTCAACAACATTTTTGCGTTCGACTCATATAATGTTCTCAACGCCCTCTCGATATCTGCCCGCATCGATAATCTGCACAACCCACTTATAAGTATATCATAAGTTGAAGAATTAGGAGGAACCCCTCTAACTTGCATCTCGTTCATAAGTTATCGTGCCTAACTCATCATACCCATCTTAGCAAACTCACTAATTAGCACATTATAAGTACCAGTTTGAGAAACAAACCCTTTCGATCTCATTTCACAGTAAACCTTAAGTAAATCCTAATAGCTTCCCTTTTATTCCAAATCCTACCGTACCCAGTAACCAAAATGTTGTACACGTCGGCATCCATATCAAAACCTCTTCCCATCATGTCAGTAACTAATTTCCTTACCTCCGGCATTATAGTGCCCTTCGAAAGACCCCGAAGTAGTGTATGATAAGTCGATATAGTAGGAAATATTCCATCAACCAACATCTGTGAAAACGTTTCAAGCGCTTTCTTTGAATGGGACTTTTGCACTATCCGTTAATTAAGGCGTTATAAGTTACCACGTCAGCTGAAAATTCCACTATTCTTCATATCCTGTAGTGCTGATGTGGCTTTCCTAGTCATACCGAGTCTACATAGGGCGGTGATAAGGGAATTATAGACTTTTTGGCTGGGTTTAAGGCCCATAGCTATAATACGTTCATGCGCTAACATGATTTGGGTCAGCACCAAGTCTTCGCAATTCCATGAAAAGCACTTGAGCATCATTGATCCTCTCATGCTTACAGAGCCCGTAAATAAGGAAATTAGAGAAAATTAACCCTTAACTACATAGTTATAGGTTCTCATTTGTTGTTGAAACACTATATGTCAATAGTCAATACCTTAAAATCAAGTATTTGATATTCTGCAGTGAAAACAAATAAAATTTTAATAATATGTATATCGAAGTGTGACGCATAGTTATACATATACAGAGTAAAAATGCAGTAGAATATGATAGGTTATAACCTAGCTTGTAGATGTGACAGATATTGAGCAACAATATAAATGTTGCAAAACATTCTTTGAACACTATAAATCTTACCTTTATAGGAATGTATGGAAGGAATGATAGTAGTAGCTGAACTATCCAGGACCAAACTGTTTGGTGGGGTTGATGATTAAATGCTTCAGAACAAAGGTGAAGTTCATGGGATTAGAGTAGCTTGTCCGCTTTTTTGTATGCTGGGTTCTCTTTTCAACATCCTTGCTTCTTTTTTTGTGGCTAAATTGTTACTGAATCTAGAGATACAGACGGTCAAAATAAAAAAGAACAATACTTGAGAATTGGTCATAAAATTATAAAATAAGCGTTAACAAATTACTTGTAAGCAGTAAAATCTTCTTGCGTCCGAGCCCAGTTCAAAATCGGTTTTCCAATCAAATATAACAGGTGGCGAAATGGACGGGTCTAGTAAAAAAGTCACAAATTAAAAAACAAACATATAGCAGTCTCATAGACTGTGAATCAACTGAAGACATACATGTTAAACGATGATTGAAACATTTCTTCAATGGGACACTTGTTGTAGTATTCCAATAAAAAAAAATGCATCGAATATTTTTATAAAATAAATTGAAAACAAAAATAAAATATTAATCTAAATATCTGAATATCTACACTTATATGGTTGCATTCATTCGTTAATAAAAACTTCGGAGGACTTTAAAGTTGTTTGACTCATTCCATTTTAGCTAACTTTTAGTTTAATGTCAATAAACATAACCTAACTCCACCCATTCATAAGTGATATGGGTCGCAATTACCACCATACTCTCATCGTCAACCCAACGTACAAAAAGGACGACATGAATCACCCAAATTAGAAAGACTAGAGTAAATATGCGATGCTCGACCGCTGTAAAAAACGAAAATTTCAAATCGTGTAACTACAAAATAAAGATGATAATTAGTAGTAAAAAAGTACTCAAACTATATTAGATGGAGTAAAAAAGTAGACATACCTTTAGGCCAAGGATTATATCATATTATATGCACATGCTTCCTAATTTTCAAAGATACACCACCAAGGAAGAAACACAATTAGCAAGAAAACATAGATATTTAATGAATTGTATACAGATTCCAAACATATTAATCAGACCTGTAGGTTTTGCAACTATACTTGCATTCATAACACATTTGAATATGATATTACATAAAACTTGATATCTCAGTTAATTGTCATGGTATTTGTTATTGTGTCATGCCACTATACTTGCATCCATAACACATTTGAATATGATATGCACTTCTTATGTTGATACAGAGACATACAAATTAATTAATTATCAAAAATTAAACATTTTGAAAAACAGATTAAAGAGATTACCTAGATGAATCAGTTAAAAGCTACGGACTTTTTCTTTTAAAACCTCATAAAACCATGACAAAGAGATTTTATACGATTATAATTTTAACTGATTGAACCTTTTGAATCATAAGCGTACATATAACCAAATAAAAAAAACCCTAATTTTAAAATTCAAATTCACATCGTCAAAAAAATTAAGGGTTTAAGAAATTAAATTATAGAGATGGATGATTCATACTTCTCATAACAAAGCAATAAATCACATTAACTTTAACAACAAATTTTAAATTACACAATAAATAAATAAATAAGTATATATGAATAACCTGATTGTGCTTGAGGATTGAAAGAGATGTGAAATCAAAGTCTTCAATGCGTTCTTAAAACCTAATCAAAGATTTTTACTTTTACCCAGTAATTGATGTATAGGAATCGGTTGATTGTAGCAAAGAAAATGCCTTATTTACACATAGAATCGGAAGGATTATTAGATATTAAAGATATTAGGTTTTGAGAGAAGAATTGGAATCGATTACAATGAAGGATTTTTGGAGCGTTTTGTGTATAGAGATTAGGGTTTTTTTCCTGCGTGGATTCATTCCCGTGTTTAAATGACACGTGGATTAGTGAGCGATTAGAAATGTCATTAGAGATTGCCATGTCACTAATTACAATTAAGGAGTCATTAGAGGAAGACACGTTGGATTAAAATTCATGATTTATAGAATGTTATAGATAGATTATAGATTCAATTAGAGATTTGCAATTGAGTGCGAAAACTTTGTCAAGTTTTCAAAATTTGACGTCTCTAGGCCAAGCCTAGAATATGACTAAGAATTGCTCAGAATGTGTTAAAATCTGGAACACATAAGATGTAAATCTCATGTGGGGGAATTTACCGCATCGTTGATTAGAATCATAGTTGAATTATATGATTAGTGTTGAAATTTACATCAAATTGCAAGACATGTGGGGGAAACTTTGAAAGGAAAAGCAGTGACCATTATTAGTTGTGTTGAATGTACACAACATGTGGGGGTGTCTTGCATTTTGATATAAATTCATGATTTATGATAAAATGGGAAACAATAAGAATTTAGTCGATGCTATAATTCTGGTTAAGCCGAAGAATGGTAATTAAGATTGACTTAATCGATATAATTACAGTAGAACAACTAATCTCTTTGTAGGTTATCATAGTTAACATTTTAAAGTTAAATGATAACATTTCGGATCCGACAACCATAGGGTTGAGAAGAGATTATGTTGTGGAATGAGACTAAAGCCCTTGAAATGATAGTTTATATGAAGGAAACCTAACCCAGTTAACTGGAGATCCAAAGATCTGGGTTCAATAGGACAACCTAATTATATAAACTGAGGTCACTGTGGGGGAGTTGCTAAACTTCTTAAACCATACGAGGGAGTTTTTAATCTTCCTAGTCCATTCCTATAACCAATTTTGACAATGATGTAAGGTTAAGCATTAGGCTTTTAATGATTGCTAAAGATACTTATAAGGTGGTGGTAGATCTTTATGAAATCACCTATGTGAGAGAGAAGTAGGGTCGCTTCGAAAGGAATTATTGGGCACAATTCCTAGAGCTCTCGCAGAACCAGGCTAGTGTTCAGGACCATAATGAACACGACTATAAGGAGTTGAAATTGTCAGGGAGAGTCATGTGTGAAATGTATTGTCGTCTACACAAGCGACAGATCAGTTCAAGGACATCACGTCTACTGAAAGCCAGGAGACTAAGTATGTTTCATAAGGGAAGGTTCAAAGGGTAACACCTACCTATCCTATGCATGACTCAACTGTTGAAAATGCAGTATGTTTGTGTGTTTTAAATCGATATCTATTCATGTGGGGGATTGTTGGAAAAAATTAGTTTCCAAGTGTATTTTTCCCAAACTTTGGACCTAAATATGTATACATATATAAGATATTTATGAGTATTATTTTATATGACTACGTAGCTTTTGACAAGGGTATATTATGTGTCCAAAGTTATATAGTGGTGAATGAGATACCGTGTTACAAAGTGAGGAGTTTAATGCTTGATTAAAGGAACAAAAGTGGCTTGAGTTTGACCCATAACCCATCTATTTTGACCCAGTTCCTTAAGAATCAAAATCCCATAAATCAAGGTACAATTAATGCTAATTAGTTGACATTTGAGATCAATATTTACGGTATTGATAATTGTCATTTAATGCATTAGGTGTAATAGTTATAATTTTGGTGTATAAAATATACACAATATTCCTCATTTGTAATATACCTACAACCAAGAGAAACACACACAATTATCTCCTCTGTATTTTCAGGCAATCATTCAATTCCGGCTGTACACAGCTTTGGCCGTTGTACCCTGGGAAACAGACGACGTGTAGACGGCGAATCTGTATTAAGGGAACCGTGTCAAACACGGGCCTCGGCTCAACCTTTTGTTGTTCGTGGTAATATCCTTTTGATTCGGATCAGGTATGAACATGTTACTTCATATTTATTAGTATGATGATTCGTTTAGTTGTTAATCTAAATTCGTTTCGGGTACTATATGTATAACACCAGTACCATTTCAAACTACAGAACCAAAGTAGCATTTGATTAAACAAAACTATAACTAAATCTTAATTAAAAAAGCTAACTAAGATATTGAACGTAACTAATGACCATGCACATTTATTTGACACTTGATATAACCAATTAGCACCAACAACTTATGAATTGCAAAAGTTTTTTAAGTTCTAGCATTTCTTTCCGATCCTTAGTAATATAACTAGCAGATGTTGAATCCATTAAATAGGATATAAATACAAATGGTGGTGGAGTGATTTAATGAGAGAAAAATAAAAGGTGCAAATGATAGTAAAATAAAATTAAAGAAAGAAAAGCATGCGATGGGAAGAGAATTTTTCAAGAAGCATACACTTTTACAAATAAATGAAAATCAACACCAATTGGTAATTGAGTCTGAAATCTAGCCCGGCCATCAACATATGTGTAGCTAAACCCAAATCAATCAATCAATTAACCATGTAAATTATACTAGTTCTAGTAGTATAGTAAATAGTAATAGTAATAAAAACATCAGTAAGGAATAAAATCTCAAGTATTGAACAAAGAAACAATTTAGTATTTGGTAGAGTGTAGGAGATAAATATTCCACACCAAATATTCCCTAACTACTTAGGGAATTCTATCTCGGGTCCAGGGAGAGGGAATTTATAGTATGAAAAGACGCTGGAAGTGGAGGGATTTGGTTGATTATGAAATGGAAACACTAACACAGCCTTTTTCCATGATGTCTTGGATGTTATATACTTCATCTTCTTCTGGCTGGAACCATTCTTTTGTAGCAAGTACCTGCGATGAAATTCATTTAAAATAATAATAATGTATATCTGTCAGTGTACATAATAATAAAGAACATGCATGTATGTGAGTCACTTTGACCAATTTTGACAGAATAGGTGGGTGGTTTGACCGGATAAATTCGGCCAAGTCGGAATATATCCCAACTAGTTGGGTGTTGGTGGGGGTGGGGGTCTAGTCGGCTAGTCGAAGAGTACCCAACCATGAATTGAAACAAGACTAGATTATGACTACACTCAAATGATAGTCAGTGAGAGCATGACAATTTCGACCCCCGTGATAATAAAAAAAAAAGGAAACTCACCTGTTGCTTAAGGGATTTAATTTCACTTTTATTTATTTCTCTTTCTGCCTTTAAGGTAGAGATCCCTGAAGCCAGATCCTTATGCTTTTCTTCGAGTTCTCTAGCCTTTTTCTCAAGCTTTTCTGAACATATTTTTTCATAATGAAGTTGTTCCTTTAAACGGATTATTCTCTCAGATTCGGGACTTGAACAATCATCAATTTGTTCGAATAAACTCTTATATCTTAATAACTGCATTTCTTCCATTTTGTCTTCTTGCAATTGCCCAATAGTTGAATTGCATTCCCCTTCATGTTTATTTGATCGCACCTCCTGTGGTAAGTTGATTAGTTAAAAGTGGTTAAGGGGTATTGTGCATTACTAATTAATCATATAGAAGACCATATGAAATATGTTAAAATACAATGCAAATTTAGAATAATATGGAATTAGTAAATGTATATGGGTAAAATATCTAGATATTAATATGTATATAAAAAATATCTAAATATTAAAATGTAAAGAAAAATCTAGATATTTATATGTGTAAGAAATATCTAGATATTTATATGTATAAAAATATCTAGATATTTATATATATCCATGAAAATATCTAGTTTCTAGAAACTTCCATGGAGTAGTATAAATATAGGTGGTGGGTTCATTTGTGGAAGGTGTGAGTAAGGAGTGAATAAGAGTAAGAAGTGAGAGTTGTGAGGAAGTAAGAAGAGTGTGAGTTAGAGAAGAGAAAATTTATAAGTAATATTGTAATTGTATTTTGTATTAATAAAAGTGTTCTTTGTTAAGTTTCCCGGTTAAGCCTTAGTTCGTGTTTAAGTTCTTAGTGCACTTGTGTTATTTTTATTATATGGTCGGCTCTGCCGCCCAAGTGATATATGGTCGGTTATACCGCCTGAATGATATATGGTCGACACCGTCGCCTAAGTATTATTGTGCACTAAAGATTTATAAAATTAAAGGCTAACCAACGTCAAAGTGTTGGTGTAGTAAGTGAGTATAACCTAGGTTCTCAATAGTGGGTGTGTTGGGCTCGTCAAAGCTTCCAATAATTGGTATCAGAGCGGGTCATTCGGGACCATTTCTAGTGGAGGAAATTGGTAAACGTTGGACGTTTACTGATAGTGCTCCAAATGAACATATATTTATTATCAATATCCTTCCAATATGTAAAGATTTAGTTACTATTATTCTATTTTTATGTTGTAATCGGTTAAATAAATAAGTGTGAAGACGAAAGACGAAAATGAAGATTTGAAGACGCAAATAACCAAAAAGCTCAAATATACAAGATACAATCCAAGTGGTTCAATTTATTGATGAGAAACATCTAAAAATTTCAAGAGTACAAGTCGCGGAACGCAAAGTACAAGATATCTAATCATACGAAAGGACGTTCGAAAATTCAGAACCGAGACATGAACCAACTATCAACGCGCGAGTCAACGGAACTAAAATTACAAGTCAACTATGCACAAGAATATAATATATATATATATATATATATATATATATATATATATATATATATATATATATATATATATATATATTACATATTATAATATTCAGCAGCCCACGTTTTAAATAAACAAATGAGTTGGAACCAGGAACTCCGCAATCGCGGAGCCCAATGCCTATAAACCATAGCGATCGCGGAGCTACTAAAGTCAGAAATATCTTATAAAAGGCCACGAATTCAGTCGATGAAAACACACCATTTTTTCTTTCTTCCTCTGTAAACTTAATATATATATAATATTAATTTTAATTTAAGTTTAATAATAATTGGGTTAATGTAAGAAATGTTTTAAGGTTTTGTAAGTTGGAACTCTGTCCGTGTAACGCTACGCGATAAATAATCACTATAAGCTATGTTCTTCCTTTTTTAATGTCTCGTAACTAAGTTATTATTATGCTTATTTAAGCCGAAGTAATCGTGATGTTGTGCTAAATATTAAGACGGAGTTATTGGATTATGTACCATAATTAGGGTTTGGACAAAAGACCGACACTTGTGGATATTGGACTATGGACTATTAATAGATGGGGGGTATTGTCTAATCGAATGACAACTCATGAGAATATGTCGAACCTATCTTCAAATTAGTTAATTTAATAAGTATTAAATGATTATGCATGTCCTATTTAGTGATGTTTATATGACATCTTTTACGATCATTTAATTAATTATTCGGGTTGGGTAATTGATTATTCAAACTGATCAAGTGGGTAAATTAATGTTCATATCTTATTAAAACAGGGGTGGATTACATACAAGGGTAATTGGTGTAATTGTTAACAAAGTATTAAAACCTTGGATTACACGCAGTCGATAACCTTGTGTAATTATTAACAAAGTATTAAAACCTTGTTACAGTTTAAACCCATAATTAGTTGGAATATATGACTTCGGGAATAAGGTTAATTTGACGAGCATATTATAATTATGACCGATGGACTATTATGGGCAAAACCCAGATAGGTATCAAATAAGCCAGGACAAAGGACAATTAACCTGGTAACAATTAATTAAAATCAAAACGCCAAACATCATGGTTACGGAAGTTTAAATAAGCATAATTCTTTTATTATATTTCTCATCGTACTTTTAAATACTGTCATTTAATTTATCGCAATTTTATTTTTACGCATTTTAATTATCATCATTTATCTTTACGCTTTATTAAAAATCGACAAACCGGTCATTAAACGGTAAAATCCCTTTTTTTATAATATTACTACTTATATATATATACATATATATATATATACACACACACATATATATATATATATATATATATATATATATATATATATATATATATATATATATATATATATATATATATATATATAGTTGTTAAAAATATAGTACGTAATCACTAGCTCCCTATAGAACGAACCGGACTTATTAAAAACTACACTACTCTACGATTAGGTACACTGCCTATAGTGTTGTAGTAAGGTTTAGGTATGTCTTATCTATAAATTAATTAATTAAAACTTGTATCATATTTCGTAGTAAAAATAATAGTATTTCATACACCTCCACTTTAACATCAAGTTTTTGGCGCCGCTGCCGGGGACTCGGTGAAAAACGCTATATTTTGTTAAAACTATATTTTTTTTTGTAAAAATATATAATTTCTTATTTTGTAAAAATATTTTATATTTATAATAAGTGTTAAAATAATAAAAAGAAAAAATATATATATATATATATATATATATATATATATATATATAAAAGATTTAGTTTATAATTTAAAAAAAATATTTTTATTTAGATTTTTAAAATATAAATTTATTTTTATTTTATAAAAATTATATATCTATCATTTTATAAAAAAAAAAATTAAAATCAGATAAATATTAAAAACTGAAATTGGGCCGGATTCAATTCGGAACCCAACAGAAGCCTAAAATAATAATAAATTTAAGTTGGGCCGAGCCTGTTGAAAGCCCAAAATTTAAGCCCAACTAGAATAGTATCAGGCCGAACTATTTTGAACCTGCACTTGAATTCTGAGTCTGCATCTCTCCGCGATCTCGGAGCTGTAGAGTGTAAAATCTACGCGTTCGCGTAGTGGGGTCTGACAGGACTGAAACCCTAGCATTAATTACGATTTTAGGGTTAGCTTTTATAATAATTATTATTATTAGGGTTTAATTTAATTATTATATAGTTTTAATATAATTTGTATTTTAAGTTTTAATTATTATTATTTACATATTTATATTAATCCTTTTATATAAATAATATAAATTTTTTATAAAATTTGTATTTTTATCAACTTAGTTTCTTTTTGTATTTGTTTTTTTAGCGTAACTTTCATAATTTGTCGTTCGTAATATATAGTTTTAAGTTATAGTTTTTGTCGTAGTTATTTTTATACTTCTAAATTTTTAGACTTTGCCGTAAAATCCCTTAAATGCTTTTTCTTTAGAATTAAGATTTAGGCGCTTTAGAATTTTGCGACGCCGTTTATATATTTTAGTACCTTCTAAGTAATTGCCGATTTTCCTTTTAGAATTGCATTTTAGTTACTTTAGAACTTTAGTCGCAACTTTTAGTTTTATGTTTTTCGAC
Organism: Rutidosis leptorrhynchoides; assembly: GCF_046630445.1. Lineage (NCBI taxonomy): Eukaryota > Viridiplantae > Streptophyta > Magnoliopsida > Asterales > Asteraceae > Rutidosis > Rutidosis leptorrhynchoides. The sequence goes on along the minus strand of NC_092336.1, from coordinate 577,443,623 downwards.
GCTAATCTTTAGACGTAAAATTTTAATTTCTAAGTTTAGATTGTTTTTCGACGTTTATTTTTCGACGTCTTATTTTTCGACGCGTTTTTTCTTTTTCATTTCTACGCTCTAATTTTTAGGACATAGAATTTTCTTTAATTTCTTTAAATTTCGACGAAAAATTATTGAAAGCGATTAAATTAATAGACATCCAAAATTTTCTGCTTCGTAGTAATAGTTGGATTTGGTAGTGGGTGAGTTGTGGATTTTCCAACTTAAAGGATCCTGGCTCCCTGCTGCATCTTTTGGCTATTCGAAACGTGGGCAAAAGCAGAAAAGTCTATTAATTTGATAACTTATATAATTTCCAATAGGATATTCAGTGAATGCACCGAGCAAAACGTTCAGCACCTTTCATATGTTCACCACCTGTAACTCGATCAAGACATCTAGCCAATAAAATCGCCGTTGATTTTTCTTTAAAATCATCATCAAGTCAAACAAGTACTCCAATTCAAATTTCCAATAATCCATCTTTTGAACCCGATTTCACAATTGAGAACCCGGAGGATATTCAAGTACAATTCTAAGATCCTGAACCACTAATCATTCCTCCTGAACCACAAACTGTTAAATCAGAATCTTCTAGTGATTCGGATTCAACAAATTCAAATATGGAAATAACGGAACCTCAAAGTATGGAAGACCGAATGAGAGCCTCACGCACTGGCCAAGGACATACCATTACGCGACCAGACATTAATGTGCCAGATTATGAAATCAAAGGACAAATCCTACACATGCTAACTAATCAATGCCAATATTGTGGTACGCCAAAAGAAGATCCAAACGAACATCTTCGAACCTTTAATAGGATTTGTACTCTATTCAAAATCAGAGAAGTTGAGGATGAATAGATCTATCTCATGTTGTTTCCCTGGACTTTAAAGGGAGAAGTCAAAGATTGTTTAGAATCGTTACCTGAAGGAGCGATTGACACATGGGATGTCTTAGTTGAGAAATTTCTTAAAAGATTCTTTCCGACATCTAAAGCCATAAGACTTCAAGGAGAAATTGTTACGTTCGCGCAAAAGCCAAATTAAACATTATATGAGGCGTGGACAAGATTCGGGAAGTTGTTGAGAGGATGTCCTAAACACGGTTTAGACACTTATCAAATAGTACAGATATTTTACAAAGGCGTCGACGTTGCTACACGAAAAGACATCGACACAGCAGCTGGTGGTTCCATTATGAAGAAAACCGCTACCGAAGCTCACAAAATCATTGATAACACAGCCTCCCACTCACATGAGTGGCACCAAGAGAAAGATATTTTTCGTTCATCTAAAGCGGCTAGAGCCGATTCTAGCCATGACTTTGATTCCGTTTCCGCAAAAATAGATGCTTTTGAAAGACGAATGGAAAAGATGACTAAAGATATTCACGCAATACAAATCAGTTGTGAGCAATGCGGTGGACCACACTTAATGAAAGATTGTCACATTGAGCAAACGATGGAACAACGTGAGAATGTTTCCTATATGAACCAAAGGCCGAGAAATAATTATCAAAATAATTATCAACCGCCAAGGCCAAACATTAATCGAAATCCAAACATTCTTTACAATCCAAATGGACCCAACAATAACTCGTACAACCAACAAGGTCCGAATAACCAACCAACTCAAAACATCACTTTCAATCAACATAGACTTAGCTTGTATAAACCACCACAGCAAACCGAAGAGAAAAAGTCAAATCTAAAAAAATGGTACAAAAGCTAGTTGAATCTCAAACACAATTTATTGCATCTCAAACCCAAATGAATGAGAGGTTTGATCAGTCATTTAGAACTCAACAAGCTTCCATTTTGAATCTAGAAAAACACGTAGGTACTCTTACTAGCATGATGAGTGAGAGGGAACAAGGAAAGCTACCGAGTAATACTGAAGTAAATCCTCGGAATGAGAATGTTAATATGGTTTCAACGAATTCTGAAAACCCAGCATCAGAAGATGGGAAGGTTTTAGATGTGAGTAACAATGAAGAAGTTACAACACCACTACCCGAGTATGTAAAGCCAGTAGTTGCACCATACAGACCACCCATCCCTTTTCCAAGAAAAGGAGTTGAGTATGAGCAAGTGATAGGTAATAAAGTTTGTGATACCTTTGGAAAGAAGAAGAAGAATAAGAAAGTGCAAGAAACAAAAACCGTAAAAATAAACCCGGTGAAGACAGTTCGACCGAAACCTCCACCCAGGTTGGGTGATCCGGGTGAATTTATTGTTCCTTGTCTACTTAGTGATTGTGTCATGTATGATGCACTAGCAGATTTAGGTACAAGTATAAGTGTTATGCCTCTTTCATTATATAAGAGATTAGGAGTAGGTGAGTTAAGTCCAACGGAAATGAGTGTTCGACTCCTTGATCAAACCATTAGGTACCTAGTTGGAATTGCTAACAACCTACCCGTTCAAGTGGGTAATTTAACCTTTCTAGTCGAATTTATTGTCATTGACATAGAAGAGGACTCAAACGTTCATCTAATTTTAGGTCGACCATTCTTAGCGTCCACTGGGGCATTATTTGATGTAAGAGAGGGTAGAATGACACTTAGTGATGGTGACAAATCGGTCACCTTTATGATTCAAAAGTCTAAATCTCCACCAACTAAAACCGTTGAACCAATAAAAATGATCGGTGAGAAGCATATTGTTTTACCAACTCCAATGGTAGTGCTTAACAATAATAAAATGCCTAAGTGTGGGGAAGATGAAGTAACACCTAATGATGACCTGATAACAAAGAACCCCGTTGTTGATACAAAATTAAATGACTCCGTTATTAACAGTTCAATGAAGAAACTTATTAAACGGATTCGCGATGCTAGAACCAAGGGGAACTCTAAGTTATGTAACCAGTTAGTATCCAATCTATCGCCTAAAGAAAAGGCGAAACTAGTTGAATTTGTGGAAATTACACAGGAATCCGACCAATGGCTTAAAGCAAAAGTCACAGATATGCAAGTTGATTATGGTCCAATAGAAATTAACGATGAAGTTAATCACAATTTCGACACCACAGCTACCTAAGTGTGGGGAGATTCAAATGTTCTAAAAAGAAAAAATGTTGTCTAGAGTTAGTTGTTCTGTTCTCGTATAGTTCCGAGAATGGAATCCGATTGGTCTTTTCTGCAAGCAGACACTAAAGAATTAGTTTTCTCCTCCCATTCTGAATTTTTTTTTTATTTTGTAGGTTTTATATGAAATTAATATGCATTTTAAATTTAAGTTTTGTGTGAATTTAAAAACAAAATTTACTTTATTTCATTAAGTTTAAAAAAATGATTTCTAAAATTCGTCGTAAGTTAAAGACTAGGTCATGGAACCGAAATTGTTTTACCCAAGGATAGGGCAAAAAATTTTGTTATCATTATTTCAATATTATTGATCTAAAGTATGCCAAAAATATTATATGAACGTGGGGTTATATACCAAACTTCAAAAATATGTATATATATGTTTGTATTTTATGTTATGTACAAAACAGGGTAAAACAACGCACTTTCAAATACTGGCAATTTTGTTCAGCAAAAGCTATTAATTTTAACGACAAGACGCAAACTATCAAATATGATATAACAATTGCAGGAATGAGCAAATGATGTGCACCATTTATCATTCGAACAAACAATATGATTGCAAACTCGGTATTTTTAATCATTTTTCTACGCTAATCGCCCTCATGAATTTAAATTTTTACTGATTTCATGCAAATGAGGGCATTGCAAGATCTTAAGTGTGGGAAGGGATTAAATTCTTTCAGGTTTTAAACATTTGACTTATACACTTGGTTTAATAGCCACCGTTAAATTTTACTAGTAAAGCAGTAGTTGTATTAGAATGTAGTGCTCTCTGATAATAAAGAACAGCCCTAGTCTTATATACTGACTACCCACTTCTAGTAAAATTTTTAAAAATTTTCAAATAAATGAATTCAAAATCATGTTTATACATATTTATGAACGAAAAAACTAGGTGTTAATACCGAAATTATTATTACCTCGAAAAGGACATAAATTGATAAACCACCCAAAACACTTGAATTCATTTAAAATGGAATAGAAGAGAATAAAAAGGCAAAGAAAGAAATATAAAAGCCAAGTGTGAGAAAAATTTACCAAGTTCTTTAAAACATATATCACATATTTTTGTACAAGATTATTGCAGGTACTTTTGCTTTGGAATAAACTAACCAGTTTTACCCGATTTACTGTAATATATTTGAAAGAAAGATGAATCTACACGATGAATCAATTCCATCATTAAAAGGAAGTAAAGTCTTCCGAAAAAGACACGCGCTTCTTGATTTAGGTCAGGAAGTTGTCATTCAGACCAGCTGTAGGTTGACGAAAAATCTAGAAAAGTCATCTATAAAATCAGCAGGAAATCCACGGACCTCAGCATCAAACATGGTCGCCATGTGGTCAGACTTATCCTATCCATGAGAGGATCTGTCTCGTAAAATGGGGAGGGCGCCGTGCAAATTAGCTTGATAAGACTAATGAATCAGACCCCCAGAAAGGATAATCTACTGAAAGATTAAAAATCAGCATTTAAGCCTGATATTACTCAATCCTTGAGATTGACCTTAAAGATTGAGAATTACAAACTCATAGAATTCGATGATATCTAAACTCGAGCTTGAACAAGAAAATATTTTGATCAAATTAAAACCGATTTGTTTTCTGAAAACCTATTTTCAATGCGTTCATTACCATTGAACGTAAAATCCTAAGAATTCACCGGAATTCATTAGGTCACCTGAACCAAATCGGGTGTCAACCGTAAGAACGGTGGTTGCATAGCATGGTCGAAGACAGGATCTTATGCCAGACTGAAAAATTATAGGGTGATCTTTACTATTTCTCATACAAAGGATAGTAATTGCATCCGACACGTTGTGGACCATGAACATCTGCATGTCATTAGACATTGCCTTAACAATTGATTGTTCAATGCTTTCCTTCACAACCGGATGGTCGTTTACCGAAAGGTAATATACGGAGCAAGTATACCGGACGTGTTGCATTCCTAATACAGGTTAGCAAGTGGGTGACACAAAACCGCAAGTTTTGAGCTAAAAATTGAAATCTGAAACCCACAAAAATATTTTGCAAACACCGGTGAAGGGTTATTCCGAAAAACTTATCTAGGGTAAAAGCTAGAATTTTCAAAAGATCAAATTTTTTCATAAAGATCCAATTTCCTTAAAGGATCTAAATTTTCATAGTCATGTGGGGCTGTAAACCCCATCGTTACTATCATTGTTTATACCGCCGTATTAAAATCACTGATGTATAAAGTGTGAGAATAAAAAAGTGATTCAAGTGAAGTGTGATTTAATTTCAAGTTCTGTATTACTTGAGGACAAGCAACGTTCAAGTGTGGGGATATTTGATAGTGCTCCAAATGAACATATATTTAGTATCAATATCCTTCCAATATGTAAAGATTTAGTTACTATTGTTCTATTTTTATGTTGCAATCGTTTAAATAAATAAGTGTGAAGACGAAAGACGAAAATGAAGATTTGAAGACGCAAATGACCAAAAAGCTCAAATGTACAAGATACAATCCAAGTGGTTCAATTTATTGATGAGAAACGTCTAAAAATTACAAGAGTACAAGTCGCGAAACGCAAAGTACAAGATATCTAATCATACGAAAGGACGTTCGAAAATCCGAAACCGAGACATGAACCAACTATCAACGCGCGAGTCAACGGAGCTAAAATTACAAGTCAACTACGCACAAGAATATAATATAATATATAAATAATTATATATATATATATATATTTATATATATATATATATATATATATATATATATATATATATATTATAATATTCAGCAGCCCACGTTTTAAATCAACAAATGAGCTAAAACCAGGAACTCCGCAATCGCGGAGCCCAATGCCTATAAACCATAGCGATCGCGGGGCTACTAAAGTCAGAAATCTCCTATAAAAGGCCACGAATTCAGTCGATGAAAACACACCATTTTTTCTTTCTTCCTCTGTAAACTTAATATATATATATATATATATAATATTAATTTTAATTTAAGTTTAATAATAATTGGGTTAATGTAAGAAATGTTTTAAACTTTTGTAAGTTGGAACTCTGTCCGTGTAACGCTACGCGATAAATAATCACTGTAATCTATGTTCTTCCTTTTTTAATGTCTCGTAACTAAGTTATTATTATGCTTATTTAAGCCGAAGTAATCGTGATGTTGGGCTAAATATTAAGACGGGGTCATTGGATTTTGTACCATAATTAGGCTTTGGACAAAAGACCGACACTTGTGGATATTGGACTATGGACTATTAATAGATGGGGGGTATTGTCTAATCAAATGACAACTCATTAGAATCTGTCGAACCTATCTTCAAATTAGTTAATCTAATAATTATTAAATGATTATGCATGTCCTATTTAGTGACGTTTATACGACATCTTTTACGATCATTTAATTAATTATTCGGGTTGGGTAATTGATTATTCAAACTGATCAAGTGGGTAAATTAATGTTCATATCTTATTAAAATAGGGGTGGATTACATACAAGGGTAATTGGTGTAATTTTTAACAAAGTATTAAAACTTTGGATTACACGCAGTCGATAACCTGGTGTAATTATTAACAAAGTATTAAAACCTTGTTACAATTTAAATCCCTAATTAGTTGGAATATTTGACTTCAGGAATAAGGTTAATTTGACGAGCATATTATAATTATGACCGATGGACTATTATGGGTAAAACCCAGATAGGTATCAAATAAGCCAGGACAAAGGACAATTAACCCGGGTAACAATTAATTCAAATCAAAACGTCAAACATCATGGTTACGGAAGTTTAAATAAGCATAATTCTTTTATTGTATTTCTCATCGTACTTTTAAATACTATCATTTAATTTATCGCAATTTTATTTTAAACATTTTAATTATCGTCATTTATCTTTACGCTTTATTAAAAATCGACAAACCGGTCATTAAACGGTAAAACCCCCTTTTTATAATATTACTACTTATATATATATATATATATATATATATATATATATATATATATATATATATATATATATATATATATATTTATATAAATATAGTTGTTAAAAATATAGTACGTAATCACTAACTCCCTGTGGAATGAACTGAACTTACTAAAAACTACACTACTCTACGATTAGGTACACTGCCTATAGTGTTGTAGCAAGGTTTAGGTATATCCCATCTATAAATAAATTAATTAAAACTTGTATCATATTTCCTAGTATTTCGTAGTAAAAATAATAGTATTTCATACACCTCCGCTTTAACATCATTTACATCGACTTGTTTTCACCAAGGCTCCAATGGAGATTCTGTCAGAGCGCAGTTAGGTACTGTGAAAGCTCATCGGTCAGGGACCAAGCTTATTGGACGTTGGACGTCATGATGGCAGATCTTGCAAGTACGATGTAAGACCCTAATATTGATTGTACATAGAGTATTAGTGATGTACGTATAGTGGGCGAAGCTGGGTATTAATTCAAAAACAGACAGGCTGTGCAGACCCTAGTGCGCGCCGCGCATGGGTATGGGTGCGCGCCGCGCACCTTGCCAGCGACAGTTTTCTGTCTTTTTCTTATTTGAGCTAAATGAGGGGCTTTTTGGTCTTTTCACTTGAGGCCGGATTTGAGGCCTTATCAGCTGGATTTGATCCAACTTTGGATCATATTTCACATCCACTAACACTCTCAACTATCTAGAGAGAGAGGGAGAGTTCTAGAGAGAGAATTGGGGTTTTGGAGAAGAAGGAGCTTGAATTGATCAAAAGCTCGAGTGTTAAAGTTGTTCATCTCGTTCCTAGCTACATTTTGGTTGTTGTGGTAAGTTCTAACTCCAAATTTCATTGTTTGATTTGATGTTCAAAGTTAGGGTTTGAATTTGATTTGTAGAGAAACCCATTCAAACTCTTGAAGTGGGTTTGTTGATGCTAGTAATCGGGTTTAGTGTTGTTGTTGGTGGATTTTGGGTTGGAAACCGACTTAGCCTTAAATTAGGACTTGTAATTGGGTTTAATCACTAGTTTTAGTGATTATGAAAGTGTTGGAACCCATTTTAGTGTATTTGAAAGACTAATTTTTAAATGAGTCAAAATTAGGGTTTATGGGTGATTTTGAGAATGATAAGTGTTTAACACTTGTGTTTGGGATTGTTGGTTAGTTTGGGCGCGTTTTGTGCTTGGAAGTGCAATTGGTCGAAATTGCACTAAGTGTCGTTTTGAGTTGGTTTGTAAATCCACTCTAAGTGTGTTACTTGTATTGTGATATTGGATTAGGTACATTCCATCGGCGAGTTACGGATTATTCGGTAGCATTCATCAAGACGACAAGGTGAGTGTTAATATCCTATATGCATATGTATGTGTAGGATGGGTGCGGGTCGGGTGAAGTGGTTCTCGGTTATAGAGCTCACTTCACATATAGGTGGATTTGATGGACTTGCGTACAGGTCCAATTGGCACGGTTGTGCGTTTTGGTTGACCACCTTTGGCGAGGTGCACACTTTGTGTGTACATTATCACATATGCTTGTGATGTGGATTATACAACCCCAATGGCGAAGGGTTGGTATTGAGTTGTGATTGGAGAAGTGGATCACGTGTGGATGCGGATTCACGATGACTCGTGTAGTTCGGTCATCTTATTGAGGTAGTGATCTCGTGTGGTTGCGGATTCACTAAGGCTCGTGTAGTTCGGCCAACCTCGATGTTGTTGCGGTAATGAAGATAGTAGTCTCATGTGGATGAGGATTTACTATGGCTCGTGTAGTTCGGCCAATCTTCATTGTGGTAATTGACTTTTGGTATTGGGTTAAGGGGTTAACCTTGGGCATTGTACGCTTTATTGTTATATATCGTTGTATCGTTGTGATGTAGCTAACCCTCCGTGTGTAACCTGTTGGAGTGGTTCATATCGTCGTTGGTGAACTTACTTGTTGATTATTAGCTTGTTGCTTAGTGATCGTACGGTATGCGTAGACTAGCTTGCCTTTAAGCATGGACTCCGGTATGTGTTATTTGATTAATATTGTGTGGCATGTCCATTCTATGCATATATATGTATGTAGTATATTCTCACTCACTAAGCATTAGCTTACCCTCTCGTTGTTTACTTTTTTTTATAGATTTGCATGGAGGCGGTGGCTCGGGTAAGCGTGGGAACTAGTGGACTCGCGTAGTTGCTTTAGAAGATCTTGCTTTTGGATTGATTAGGATTGGGTAGCGTATCCCCAATCGCCATGCTTAGTCTTTATTTTGTGTTAAAAATCATGTGGTCGGAAACTTGTACTTTGTACGAAAGTCGTAAAACGGCCGATGTAGGCCCGGTGTCGTAAAACTCATTTTATTATTGAAACGTGTTAGTTTTAACTATTATTAAATGTTGGGAAAACCGTTTCATCTAAAAGTGTCGGGAAGTGATAGATCTTTAACGCAAAAAACGTAAAATCCGGACAGAAGCTGAATGGCCTTGTGCGCGCCGCGCACAAGGAGGTTTGCGCGCCGCGCACCCTACCTGAAAAAAAAAATTTATTCCGCATTTTTGGTTGGACAACGGGTTGGGTTGTTACAAGTGGTATCAGAGCATGGTCTAAGGGATTTAGGTTACTTGAGATAGGTGCTAGACTTAGATTTTTGTGTGTGCTTATTTGTTGCGGGACTTGTAGGTGAACGGGTCGGATGGGAATTTGGTTAGTGCCTTAATTTGTAGGTGGACTAAGGGTTATATTAATATGCGGATATTATTAATATACTTTGCGTTGTGGTTGTATTTGTGTTTGCGTTGTGAATAACATCGAGCAAAATAGTCGTTGTACTAACGAGTTGATACGGTGTGTGTGCGTAATAAGGACTTGCAAACCTTATTACGGGTGCAAATCGTGTCTAACAAGTGATGTACGATGAGTGTTGAGCAAGATGGGGCGGTGATGTGCGTGTGGTTTTATATGTTCGTGGACTAATCGTTTTGCATTGTTTAGAATGACGACGCGAAACGAGATCGAGACGAATGACGTTGAGTTTAACGCTAGAGTTGCGGCCGTCGTTGTGGAGCAAATGGGTACGTTTTGAGAAGAAATGGATAGGAAATATTCTGAATTTCGGAGTAGTAGTGAAATGGAGCGTTGTCTTAAGAGCTTCATGAGGACTAAACTGTAACATCCCGCCTTTATTCGGTTACTTTCCGTTTAACTATTTTAAAGTCCGTTATATATTTATAACATCTTTCGTTAATACGCGTTTTAAATTATCTCGATTAGGTAATTCACGCACCCGATTCAAACTTGAGGGACTAAAATTGACACGGGGCAAACTAGTTGACTAGGTCAACAAGTCCACCCCAATCACCACCATTCAACCATCTCCATCTCTCTCTCTTTCTCTCTAGCAAGAACACACACAAAATTACCAAATTCATTCAATCATCATCTAAATTCGATCTAGGAGGCTTACAACAAAATAAATTACATATTCGTGATCCTCTCTTCATCCTCTTCATTTTGGTACCAACTTCATCTCATTTGGGTAACATATCTAAAACTCTAGATTTCTCTAAATTCGTGTTTTTGACTTGAAATGGTGTTAGTTAGTGTCTATGGCTCATTGTGATGTCGTGTATGTAAATTGTATGCTCGATCTTGTGATTTGACATAACTAGCATTAACTTGAAAAAGTGTTTGTTAAATCTTTGATTTTGGATGTTGAAATGTGTTTAGATGTTAATGTTTGTATGCTCAAAGTGTTAGTTACTTCATTAGAGTCGTTTTGGTGTGTTGATTGACATGAAAACCTTACATTAACATGATTATTGGTTTTGAGATTTTGGTTAGGGTTTGATAAGCTTTATATGAACTTTTGATGTATCAAATGCTATGAAATATTGTTGATAAGTGTTTTGTTGCAACGTGTGTTTGATTACCTTCGAAACGGCATATCATACATGTAAATTGGTTACCCGAATCATGAAATGCGTTTTTAGAACTTGAACCTTTGATTATGAACGTTTAATGCGGTTTTGGGTTGTTGTAGGTGTTAAATTACTTGTTGAAATGTGTTTAGTTGTCTTCCTCGTCAAATTACCATCTCAACGGTATAAAATACTTGACTTGATTGTTTGCGGATCATAAATTGTGTTTATTTGGTTTTTGGTTCGTGTACTTAGAAACTTACTGCATCAGACTGGAATACCAACCTGGACGCCGTCCAGATCCTTGGACGCCGTCCCATATTTCAAAGCTGGACGCCGTCCAGATATTTGGACGCCGTCCCAGCCTTCAAAGCTGGACGCCGTCCAGAAAATCTGGACGCCGTCCAGATACACTGACAGGCCTCTGTCTTCGTTGGTCATTTTACGAAAAATGTTTGCTATGCTATGGACCTCCGATTCACATGTAACTTGTTCTAACATACTCATATATGATTAAAAACCTCAGAAAAATAGTTCGGGACCCGACCCGAACGTGTTGACTTTTTGTTGACTTTGACCCGACCTAAGTTGACTTTTAATCAAACTTAACCAAATGTTGTGAAATCGTTCTAACATGCTTTTATACTTGTACCTTGCATGAAACATGACAATTTGATTCACATGCTATTATGATCGAGTCTTAACGAGCCATAGGACTAATTGAACATCTTTGACCTATCGTGTGTACCGTTATTGATACAACCTATTGTTTAGGTCAAGACTAGTATTGTTCTTTGCACACGTTTACTTGTTGAAGTACTTTACTACTCGTGCACTCAAGGTGAGATCATAGTCCCACTTTTACTCTTTTTGAACTTATATTTGGGATGAGAAAACATAAACATTTCTTTTACTAAGTGAACACAAGTACAGGAAAACAAACATTCTACATACGAGTTTAGAACGAAATCCTCAATTCGATTATCATTAGTTACACTTGCAGGGTGTAAGTGTAGGCGTGAACTTATGTTGTATGGCCATATGGGTTTGACAAACCCTCATCTCGGACGGTTCGCTACCGTCCACAGATGAAATATATTTTCGAGAAACAGTGTTGTTCTAGCACTATGAATGGGGTATCAACGGACGGAATGTTAAGCCTTGATAATTGGGTGCTCGTGAATATTAACTTTTAGAATGTATTACTATTTTATCTTTGATGTAAATCTTGTGGTTCGACTTACTTTTACTCACTTACTTACTTAAACCTATGATTTCACCAACGTTTTCGTTGATAGATTTCTATGTTTTTCTCAGGTCCCTGAACGTTTTGTGATACATGCTTCCGCTCATTATTTTGATACTTGCATTGGATGTCGAGTATATATGCATACATGGAGCGTCTTTTGGCTACTTTTAAATTATGTCGCATAAGGTTCATTTGTACTTATGACTTTGTAACGTAATATGTGGTGGAACAATTCTTATAAACTTTGAACAATCTTTACATTTGAAATGAATGCGACATATCTTTTGGTCAAACGTTGTTTTAAAGACTTATGACCACGTAACGGGACCTAAGTAGACGGCGCCGTCAATGACAATTTTGTCGGGTCGCTACAGATGGTATCAGAACGTTGATTGTAGGGATTTAGAGTTCATTGGTGTCAACCTCGAGTCATAGGGTACATTGGTGAGTCTAGACTACAACCGGCATATAGACTTGAAGTAGGAATTACTTGACTACTTGTGCATTTATACTCGAACGCTTCTACTCATATCTACTCTTAGTTCATCATAATCTCACGTTGTTTAATTTGATTGACACGCCACCTTGACTATATGAAATGATGTCGAATGCACATATGAATTAGGGTAATATAATTTCCGGGATTATATTACGGTGACTCATATGAACGTTCCGACATTGTGGCCTAAAGAATTTAAGGCGAGTCAAGGAAAATTTTCTCTCTATCATTATTCCATATCACGGTTAGTATTATTTAGAATACTAACCAACGGTATTCTTTTGTTTTGAAGGAACAATGCCTTTTCGCCGTGCGCCATGCCGTGAAACTCCCGAACAAGCTCTACAACGCATGATAGCCACCGCCGTAGATGCGGCCATGGCCGGTCACTCATCCAACAACAATAATAATAACAACCACAACAACAACAACAACAACAATGGAGCCGGTAACTCAAACGAAGGATGCTCCTATAAAGCTTTCATGGGGTGCAAACCTCACACTTTCGATGGAACCGGAGGACCGGTTGCTCTCACTCGATGGTTTGAGCAAACGGAAGCCGTTTTCAGCATAAGCGGTTGTCGGGACCAAGACAAGGTCAAGTACTCCACTCACACTTTCTCCGGCGTCACTCTCACTTGGTGGAACACCTATGTACAATCGGTGGGTACCGCTGAAGCCCACGCTCTCTCTTGGTCCGATTTGAAAGGAAAGATGATCACCGAATACTTTCCGCGCGAGGAAACCCGAAAGCTCGAACAAGAGCTAAGAACTCTAAAAGCGGTCGAAAACGATCTCAAGGCCTATAATCAACGATTTTCTGAACTAGCCTTGATGTGCCCAAACCTTGTGAACCCCGAGTCTTTAAGGGTTGAACTTTACATGGATGGTCTTCCAAAGAGCATCAAACACGGAGTAATGTCATCCAAACTGTAACATCCCGCGTTTTTTCGTTAAATTTATTTTAACACCGTCTTTTTTTTAAATAATATCTTTCGTCATTTAATTTGGCATCTTTCGTTAACTAACGTTCATAATATTCTCGTTATTTAATTATAACATCACTCGTTTACTCTAACGTTTTAAAATATTTCGTTTGGTTAATTCCCGCACCCGACAACAAACTCGAGGGACTAGTTTCGCCAAGGGAGCAAAGATGTGACTAGCTTTTGACTAGTCAACACCCACCTCCCCATTCCCTTCCATTTTCATTTTCATTTTCTTTTAACACTTTCAAGAATTCTCTCAAATCTTCAAACAAGAAATCATCATCCATTTTAAATCGATCAAGCTTCAATCCAAACAAATTACATATTTGGAATCCTTGCATCTTCCTCTTCGATTTCATACCAACCTCATCTCGTTTGGGTAACTTTCTAAAATCACTAGATTTTTGTGTTCTTGATGTTTTTAACTTATAAAGTTGTTAATTAGTGTCTATGGCTCAAGTCTAACATGAATATATGATTTATATGTTCGATTTCGTTATTTTTGATAACTAGCATGAACTTTAAAGTTTGGTGTGTTTGATTTATGATTTGGATGCTTAAATGTTGTTAATATGTTAAAGTGCAAGTATTAGATGTGTTCCTAGTGTCACTAGCTTCAATTTGATGTGTAGGTTGATTTGTAAAACTTCATAAACTTGATTAGTGATTTTGGTGATTTTGGATTAGGGTTTGATAAGCTTTATATGAACTTTTGGTGCATCAAATGCTATGAGATATTGTTGTTAAGTGTTTTGTTGCAATGTGTGTTTGATTACCTTCGAAACGGCATAACATACATGTAAATTGGTTGCCCGAATCATAAAATGCGTTTTTGGAACTTGAACCTTGATTATGAATGTTTAATTGTGGTTTTTGGTTGTTATAAGTGGAAGTTTGATTGATGATATGTGTTTAGTTGCATTCCTCGTCAAAATACCTTTCCAACGATGTATGATAGGCGTTATAAGTGTTTGCGGGTCAAGAGTTGTGTTAGAATTGGTTTTGGCTCGTGCATAGTTTGAAAGACAGAAAAATAGCTGAACTACAGGTCGCGCGGCGCGCACCCTACCCCGCGCGGCGCGCCAAATGGCCTGGACAGATTCTGACCTCCATGTCCCTTTTAACGTGAAATGTTTGACTAGCTACCGACCTCCGATTCACATGAAACTTGTTTTAATATACTTGTATATGAATAATTAGCATGGAAAATTTGTCCGGGACCCGACCCGAACATGTTGACTTTTTCGTTGACTTTGACCCGACCAAGTTTGACTTTTTGTCAAACTTAACCAATTAATTATGCAATCTTCCTAACATGCTTTTATACTTGTATCTTGCATGAAACTTGACAATTTGCTTCACATGCTATATTAATCGAGTCGTATTGAGCCATAGGACTAATTGAACATCTTTGACCCTTCGTGACTATCGTTATTGATACAACCTAATTGTTTAGGTCGAGACTAGCATTGTTCTTTGCACGTTTACTTGTTGAAGTACTATTTCACTCTTGCAATCAAAGGTGAGATCATAGTCCCACTTTTACTCTTTTTGAACTTATATTTGGGATGAGAAAACATAAACGATTCTTTTGAACTAAGTGAACACAAGAACGGGAAAACAAACATTCTACATACGAGTTTAGAACAAAAAGCCTCAATCCGATTATCATTAGTTACATCAGATGGTGTAAGCGAGAACTTATGTTATATGGCCATATGGGTTGACAACCCTCATCTTTGACGGTTCGCTACCGTCTACGGATGAAATATATTTTCGAGAATCAGTGTTTGTTCTAGCACTATGGATGGGGTATACAATGGATGGAATGTTAAGCTTTGATAATTGGGTGCTCGTGAATATTAACTTTTAGAATGTATTACTATTATTTCAACTTTGCAAACCTTGTGGTTCGACTTACTTTACTTTTACTCACAAACTTACTTAAACCTATGATTTCACCAACGTTTTCGTTGACAGATTTCTATGTTTTTCTCAGGTCTTGCACGATATGTGATACATGCTTCCGCTCATTATTTGATACTTGCATTGGATGTCGAGTATACATGCATTTCATGGAGCGTCTTTTGACTTCACTTTAAACCGTGTCGCCTAGATTTCATTTGTACTTATAACCTTGTAACTTAACTTTTGGTTGAACAATTCTTGTAAACTTTGGAAACAATCTTTATTTTGAAATGAAGGCGACATATTTTGGTCAAACATTGTCATAAAGACTTATGACCATGCAATGGGACCCACGTAGACGACGCCGTCACTTGACGATTTGTCGGGGTCGCTACAAGTGGTATCAGAGCCTTGGTTGTAGGGATTTAGAGTTCATTTGTGTCCACCCCGAGTCATAGGGTACATAGGTGAATCTAGACTACAACCGGCATATAGACTGAAGTAGGAATTACTTGACTATTTGTGCATTTATACTCGAACTCTTCTATCATATCTAACTCGTATTCAATCTTGATCTTACGTTGATAAATTTTGTTGATGCGCCACCTTGACTTTATGAAGTAATGTTAAATGCACATGAGAATCAGGGTAATATAATTTCCGGGATTATATTACGGTGATTCACATGGACGTTCCGACATTATGACATAGAGAATTTAAGGCGAGTCAAGGAAAATTTTCTCTCTATCCTTATTCCATGCCACGGTTAGTATTGTTGAAAATACTAACCAACGATATTCTTGTGTCATGAAGGAACAATGGCTCACCAAGGTCAACACAATACTCCTCTCGAAACCCTAGAACAAGCTCTTCAACGAATGATAACCACCGCCGTGGGTACGGCCATGACCGATCACTTTTCTAACAACAACAATCATGGAACCGGTAATTCAAGCGAAGGTTGCTCCTACAAGAACTTCATGAAGTACAACCCTCCCACTTTCGATGGAACCGGAGGACCGATTATTCTCACCCGATGGTTTGAACAAATGGAGACCGTTTTTGATACGAGCGGTTGTCGAAACCAAGATAAGGTCAAGTTTTCCACCCTCACTCTTACCGGTATCGCTCTCTCATGGTGGAACACGTATGTACAATCAGTGGGTATCGATGAAGCCCTTACACTCTCTTGGACCGAATTAAGAGAAAGAATGATCACCGAATACTTCCCGCGCGATGAGACTCGAAGGCTCGAGCAAGGGCTAAGGAATTTAAGAACGGTCGGGAATGACCTCGGAGCTTATAATCAACGGTTTACCGAACTAGTCTCAATGTGTCCAAATCTCATGACTCCCGAATCCCTAAGAGTCAAACTTTACATGGATGGCCTCCCTAAGAGCATTCAACACGGGGTAATGGCATCCCAACCCACTAACCTACAAGAGGCTTTAACAAAGGCCCACCAAACTTTAGAAACGGTGAATGAAATGGAAGCACCGGTACGAATGGTCGAAAACCACCCGGGTAACAACAAAAGAAAATGGGAAGCCTCGCAACCAAGCAACCACAACAATAACAACTTTTCCAAGGAACCTCTCACCCCCGTCGGCAAGAAAAGTTATGCCGGGACACGACCTTTTTGCAACAAATGCCACAAGCATCATTTGGGTGAATGTGGCAAGCTAATTTGCCATCGGTGCCAAGGTAGTGGTCATATTGCCAAGTATTGTGGAAGTACCGCCCCCGTCACTCAAAAGGGGCCCGACGCACCAAAGCCGAGTATTTGCTACAAATGTGGCCAATCGGGTCATTTTAGGAATGAATGCCCAAAGAATAAAGCAAAAACCAACGCGCGCCGTTGAACTTTCAACATCGACACCTAGGATGCCCGAGACGATGATGGACTAGTCACGGGTACGTTTCTTCACAACAAACCGTATATTTCATACTTATTCGATTCGAGTACCGTTAGACGTTTTATAACCAAGGATTTGACTCGTGCTCTTTATATTCCACCTCTTTTCCCCAGATACTACTTAGACGATTTAAGTGACCAACGGAAATATATTGTGTGCCTATAAATTCTATCGGGGGATATGCATTAAGAAATTGGACTCGACACCTATAGAACTAAGGAAATCAAAACCTATTCATTAAGGAGATATTGTTGCCCTATATTTATGTATAGATTATTGTGAACTAAGAAATTTTCGGTTGAAAACCGATACCCTCCCCCTCGCATCCATGACCTCATGATTAATTGCATGAATCACGCATGTTCCAAATCGACCTCCGTTCCGGTTATCAATTGGGGGTTAAGGGAGACGATGTCTCCTGAGTCTTTTCCGAACTCGCAACGTTAGTTGTAAATCTCTCTTAGTACCATTCGATTTATCCAAGGCTCGTCCGTATCCATAAACCTCCTAAACCACGTATGCAAACTTATCTAGACAAATCTGTTATCGTATTTATAGATGACATCTTAACTTATTCAAGTAAAGAAGGAAAACGAACAACATCACCATCTTACGCTCGAACTTTTGAGAAAAGAGCAACTCTATACCAAATTCTCCAAGTGAGAATTTCTGTTGAACGAAGTCCAATTTTCTAGACCATGATGTTAATGGTCAAGGCATTACAATCAATCTCGAAATCAAGCCACATGTAATCAGGAAACTCTCCCAACTCAGACTTGTATTCGTAAAATCTTAGATCTCGTCTATTTTTACCGAAGATTCATTTCTGACTTTTCTCGTGTTACACGACTTTTAAACTCGTTAACTCACTAAGGAAAACTTTAAACCTCTCCGTGTTCGAACCTTGAGCGTGATTCTTCACACCAACAATTCTAGTTAAAATCGTATAGCAACAGATGGAACTCAAACATGGAAATATTTCTACTTGAACGCCGAAAGGCATACTCTCTCGACTCAAAATCAACGTAACTAAAATTCGTTATTTTGCGCGAAGAATTCGAATACTAAATTGTGGATCCGATCAACTTTCTCGTCATCACGTACCACACTACATACCTATGTTATTTCACCGTTACCGTCTGATATTACTGGAATTTAAGGTAACACACAATCCAACGATACTTCACTCTTCTTTGACTTAACGCCCTTGCGTTGCTGATAATCGTCCAACCATTATTCAACCCCGAACTATACAATTACGTGTACTACCTCGTTTCTCTTTCAGACTTCAACTTTTGACAACTAGAGGCACGTTATGGCAACCTCGAGATGTAAGCTCATCCTATTCTAGGTCCTCATTTCACTCCTATCTTTATCGCTCGCATTTCCGTTTAAGGAAACTCCTTGTAACATTTCTCCATGGATAGAGAAACTCCTTATATTACATTAGTATTCGCCACGAGGGTGAATAGTCCTAACGAACATTTTTCGAACCCTAACTGACTTGTTCAAACATATCTTAAGAGATTCTACACCAACACGGTGTATCTTCGCCATTTATCCTGTATCGAAATACTCGTTTCACTTCTAGTGTTACAAGAAACCTTGGGAACGCGTTTAGACATGAGTACCGCATATCACCCACAAACCGATGAACTGAGCAAACGAACGATTTACGTCTTGGAAAGACATGTCACAAACTCGTATTGTCACCTTTAGTAGATCACTCGTACAACAGTAGTTACCACTCGTGTGTTCACCCGCACTTTTCGAAACCCTATATGACCGCTAATGTCGTACCCCTGTTCATTTAACCAACGCATGTGGCAAACAAAACACAGAATCCGAACTCAATCAAGAAACAACAATTGAGATCATTCAAGTCCGAGAAGGGCTCGAGACAACCCATAGTCACCAAAAGAGTTATACCAAACTTAGATGAAAACCTCACAAAATCCCTGTAACAGTGTAATATTGAGAACCCGCACCTTGGAAAGGTGTAATCCGTTTCGGGAATCAGGGAAAGTTAAACTCGCGACACGTTAACCCTCTTGAAACCTTGGGGCGTATTGGAACCGCTTCCTACCGTTTGGAACTTCTGACTCAATTAAGTTTCCGCTTACCCTGTGTACCATGTAACAAACTTAGAAACGTGTCCTACGGAACAGGAACGTGCAATCCTGCTAGATACATCAACTATCGATGACAAACTTCTCTTCATAGGAAAACCAGTTGAAACCAGGGATCGTAAAAAAAAAAAAAAAAAAAAAAACCGAACCTTAATACAACGAAATACTCTAACTATCCAAATTCATGAGAACACTCAAGGACGTGCCTTCACTTATTCATAACATTGACAACGTAAAGTCTCGAGTAAGAGATGTCGACTACTACTTCCAACTAAATTTCGGGACGAAATTTCTTTTGAGGTGTGGATAATGTAACATCCCGCGTTTTTCCGTTAAATTTATTTTAACACCGTCTTTTTTTTAAATAATATCTTTCGTCATTTAATTTGGCATCTTTCGTTAACTAACGTTCATAATATTCTCGTTATTTAATTATAACATCACTCGTTTACTCTAACGTTTTAAAATATTTCGTTTGGTTAATTCCCGCACCCGACAACAAACTCGAGGGACTAGTTTCGCCAAGGGAGCAAAGATGTGACTAGCTTTTGACTAGTCAACACCCACCTCCCCATTCCCTTCCATTTTCATTTTCATTTTCTTTTAACACTTTCAAGAATTCTCTCAAATCTTCAAACAAGAAATCATCATCCATTTTAAATCGATCAAGCTTCAATCCAAACAAATTACATATTTGGAATCCTTGCATCTTCCTCTTCGATTTCATACCAACCTCATCTCGTTTGGGTAACTTTCTAAAATCACTAGATTTTTGTGTTCTTGATGTTTTTAACTTATAAAGTTGTTAATTAGTGTCTATGGCTCAAGTCTAACATGAATATATGATTTATATGTTCGATTTCGTTATTTTTGATAACTAGCATGAACTTTAAAGTTTGGTGTGTTTGATTTATGATTTGGATGCTTAAATGTTGTTAATATGTTAAAGTGCAAGTATTAGATGTGTTCCTAGTGTCACTAGCTTCAATTTGATGTGTAGGTTGATTTGTAAAACTTCATAAACTTGATTAGTGATTTTGGTGATTTTGGATTAGGGTTTGATAAGCTTTATCTGAACTTTTGGTGCATCAAATGCTATGAGATATTGTTGTTAAGTGTTTTGTTGCAATGTGTGTTTGATTACCTTCGAAACGGCATAACATACATGTAAATTGGTTGCCCGAATCATAAAATGCGTTTTTGGAACTTGAACCTTGATTATGAATGTTTAATTGTGGTTTTTGGTTGTTATAAGTGGAAGTTTGATTGATGATATGTGTTTAGTTGCATTCCTCATCAAAATACCTTTCCAACGATGTATGATAGGCGTTATAAGTGTTTGCGGGTCAAGAGTTGTGTTAGAATTGGTTTTGGCTCGTGCATAGTTTGAAAGACAGAAAAATAGCTGAACTACAGGTCGCGCGGCGCGCACCCTACCCCGCGCGGCGCGCCAAATGGCCTGGACAGATTCTGACCTCCATGTCCCTTTTAACGTGAAATGTTTGACTAGCTACCGACCTCCGATTCACATGAAACTTGTTTTAATATACTTGTATATGAATAATTAGCATGGAAAATTTGTCCGGGACCCGACCCGAACATGTTGACTTTTTCGTTGACTTTGACCCGACCAAGTTTGACTTTTTGTCAAACTTAACCAATTAATTATGCAATCTTCCTAACATGCTTTTATACTTGTATCTTGCATGAAACTTGACAATTTGCTTCACATGCTATATTAATCGAGTCGTATTGAGCCATAGGACTAATTGAACATCTTTGACCCTTCGTGACTATCGTTATTGATACAACCTAATTGTTTAGGTCGAGACTAGCATTGTTCTTTGCACGTTTACTTGTTGAAGTACTATTTCACTCTTGCAATCAAAGGTGAGATCATAGTCCCACTTTTACTCTTTTTGAACTTATATTTGGGATGAGAAAACATAAACGATTCTTTTGAACTAAGTGAACACAAGAACGGGAAAACAAACATTCTACATACGAGTTTAGAACAAAAAGCCTCAATCCGATTATCATTAGTTACATCAGATGGTGTAAGCGAGAACTTATGTTATATGGCCATATGGGTTGACAACCCTCATCTTTGACGGTTCGCTACCGTCTACGGATGAAATATATTTTCGAGAATCAGTGTTTGTTCTAGCACTATGGATGGGGTATACAATGGATGGAATGTTAAGCTTTGATAATTGGGTGCTCGTGAATATTAACTTTTAGAATGTATTACTATTATTTCAACTTTGCAAACCTTGTGGTTCGACTTACTTTACTTTTACTCACAAACTTACTTAAACCTATGATTTCACCAACGTTTTCGTTGACAGATTTCTATGTTTTTCTCAGGTCTTGCACGATATGTGATACATGCTTCCGCTCATTATTTGATACTTGCATTGGATGTCGAGTATACATGCATTTCATGGAGCGTCTTTTGACTTCACTTTAAACCGTGTCGCCTAGATTTCATTTGTACTTATAACCTTGTAACTTAACTTTTGGTTGAACAATTCTTGTAAACTTTGGAAACAATCTTTATTTTGAAATGAAGGCGACATATTTTGGTCAAACATTGCCATAAAGACTTATGACCATGCAATGGGACCCACGTAGACGACGCCGTCACTTGACGATTTGTCGGGGTCGCTACACAAACCCCCTAATCATCAAGAAGCTTTGAACATGGCCCGCAAATTGATAGAGACGGTGGATGAAATCGTAGTACCGGCACCTAAAGCTGAGGACAAGTCGGGTAACAACAAAAGAAAATGGGAAGCCACTCCATCAAGCAACTACAACAACAATACCTTCACCAAAAAGCCTTTCAACAACGACGGCAAGAAAGGTTATGCCGGAACTCAACCTTTTTGCAACAAATGTCACAAGCACCACTTGGGTGAATGCGGCAAGCTAATTTGCCACCGGTGCCAAGGAGTTGGTCATAAGGCCAACAATTGCACAAGCGCCGCCCCCATCGCTCGAAAGGGGCCCAATCCTCCAAAAACGGTCACTTGTTACGAATGTGGCCAAACGGGCCATTATAGAAATGCATGCCCGAAGAGGAAAGATAACCCCAATACGCGCGGCCGAGCTTTCAACATCAACACCGAGGAAGCCTGAGATGATAATGAATTGGTCACGGGTACGTTCCTTCTCAACAACACTTATGTTACTTGTTTATTCGATTCGGGTGCCGATAAGAGTTTTGTATCCAAGACTTTGACTCATTCTTTTAATACTCCACCACGTCCACTAGATACCACTTATACCATTGAAGTGGCCAACGAAAAACTATTGAGTGCCGACACATATTACCGGGGGTGTACGTTAAACATTTTGGGTAATGAGTTTGAAATCGACTTGATACCCATTGAACTAGGTAGCTTCGATGTAATAATCGGTATGAATTGGCTAGCCAAAACGAAATCTCACATCCTTTGTGATCTTAACGCAATCCGAATCCCTATCGAGAATGGTGAACCTTTGATCGTCTATGGCGATAAGAATTGCACCGGACTCAACCTCGTTTCGTGTATTAAAGTTAGAAAACTACTCCGTAAGGGTTGTTTTGCGATCCTTGCACACGTTAAGAAAGTCGAGTTCGATGAGAAGCACATCGATGATGTGCCAATTGTTAGTGACTATTCCGATGTATTTCCCGACGAATTGCCGGGTCTTCCACCTCATCGACCGGTTGAATTCCAAATCGATCTTATTCCAGGAGTCGCACCCGTAGCACGTGCACCATATAGACTCGCTCCATCCGAAATGCAAGAATTGCAAAGTCAAATCCAAGAACTACTTGATCGTGGTTTTATCCAACCTAGCCATTCACCTTGGGGGCTCCGATTTTGTTTGTTAAAAAGAAAGACGGATCCCTACGAATGTGCATTGACTATCGTGAACTAAACAAATTGACGGTTAAGAACTGATATCCTCTTCCTCGCATCGATGACCTCTTTGATCAATTACAAGGGTCTTGTGTATATTCAAAAATCGATCTCCGCTCAGGTTATCATCAATTGAGGGTTAAGGGGGAAGATGTCTCCAAAACCGCTTTCCGAACTCGTTATGGTAGTTATGAATTTCTTGTAATGCCATTTGGTCTCACTAATGCACCGGCGGTGTTCATGGATCTTATGAACCGCGTGTGCAAACCGTATCTTGACAAATTCGTTATCGTGTTCATCGATGATATTTTAGTCTATTCAAAAAGTGAAGAAGAACACGAGGAACACCTCCGACTTGTGCTTAAACTTTTAAGACAAGAACAACTCTATGCCAAATTCTCCAAGTATGAATTTTGGTTAAAGGAAGTTCAATTTCTTGGTCATGTTGTAAGTGACCAAGGTATTAAAGTCGATCCAATGAAAATCGAAGCCATTAGTAAATGGGAGACTCCTACTACTCCTACTCACATTCGTCAATTCTTGGGTCTCGCCGGGTACTATCGTAGATTCATCGAAAACTTCTCTTTGGTTGCACGTCCTCTAACCGCATTAACTCACAAGGGAAAGAAATTCATTTGGGCGACCGAGCAAGAATCCGCGTTTCAAATCTTGAAGACAAAGCTAACCACCTCTCCTATCTTGTCACTTCCCGAAGGCAATGATGATTTTGTTGTATATTGCGATGCCTCGAAACATGGTTTTGGGTGTGTATTGATGCAACGGAAGAAAGTCATTTCTTATGCCTCTCGACAACTAAAAATTCATGAACGGAATTACACGACTCATGATCTCGAACTTGGAGCCATTGTCTTTGCACTTAAAATGTGGAGACACTATCTTTATGGAACCAAGAGTACTATCTTCACCGATCACAAAAGCCTTCAACACATCTTCGATCAAAAGCAACTAAACATGAGACAACGAAGGTGGATTGAAACCTTAAACGATTACGATTGCGAGCTTCGTTACCATCCCGGGAAGGCAAATGTAGTAGCCGATGCCTTAAGTCGAAAAGAAAGAGCGGTGCCTCTTCGTGTCCGAGCCTTAAACATCACCATCCACACAAACCTTAATAGCCAAATTCGGGTAGCCCAAGATGAGGCTCTCAAGGACGAAAACATCTCTCTCGAACACCTGAACGTCCTCACTTCTCGATTCGAAGTTAAAGAAACCGGACTCCGATATTTCGCCGGAAGAATTTGGGTACCTAGTTATGGGGACTTGCGAAGCCTTATTTTAGACGAAGCCCATAAGTCAAGGTATTCGATTCACCCCGGTGCCAATAAGATGTACCACGACCTCAAAGAACAATATTGGTGGCCGAACACTAAAAGGGACGTCGCTACTTATGTTGGAAAGTGCCTAACTTGCTCCAAAGTCAAAGCCGAACATCAAAGACCGTCCGGACTACTTCAACAACCCGAAATCCCGCAATGGAAATGGGAAAGGATAACGATGGATTTTATCACCAAACTACCAAAGACGGTTGGCGGTTATGATACTATTTGGGTCATTGTTGACCGACTCACCAAATCCGCGCACTTCCTAGCCATGAAGTAAATTGACAACATGGAGAAACTCGCACAACTCTACATTAAAGAAATAGTAGCCCGACACGGTGTACCCTTATCGATTATCTCCGACCGAGATGGCCGTTTTATTTCTAGATTTTGGCGTACTTTGCAAGAAGCATTGGGAACGCGTTTAGACATGAGCACTGCATATCATCCACAAACCGACGGACAAAGCGAACGCATAATTCAAACCTTGGAAGACATGCTACGAGCTTGCATTGTCGACTTTGGAAAAGCTTGGGATAAGCACTTGCCTCTCGCCGAATTCTCCTACAACAATAGTTATCACGCGAGTATTAACGCCGCACCATTCGAAGCATTATATGGCCGAAAATGTCGCTCTCCTCTTTGTTGGGCCGAAGTAGGCGACAAACAAATCACCGGTCCCGAACTTATTCATGAAACAACCGAGAAGATCATTCAAATCCGAGATAGGCTTAGGACGGCCCGAAGTCGTCAAAAGAGCTATACTGACAAACGACGCCACGATCTTGAATTTCAAGTCAGTGACCGAGTAATGTTAAAAGTTGCACCTTGGAAAGGTGTAATCCGCTTTGGGAAACGAGGGAAGCTAAATCCGCGGTATATTGGTCCTTTCGAAATCTTGGAGCGTGTTGGAACCGTTGCTTATCGTTTAGATCTTCCGCCTCAACTGAGTTCCGTTCATCCTACTTTCCATATATCTAACTTGAAAAAGTGTTTAGCTGAACCCGAACTCGTCATCCCTCTCGAGGAGCTTACTATCGATGACAAACTTCATTTTGTGGAGGAACCGGTTGAAATTGTGGACACCTCCGTCAAAACGTTAAAACAAAGCCGAATCCCAATTGTCAAGGTCCGTTGGAATGCCAAAAGGGGACCCGAGTTTACTTGGGAAAGACAAGATCAAATGCAAAGGAAGTATCCTCATCTATTCGTAAATTCGGAAACGCAAGATCTCGAGGAAGGAACAACGACTACTACGCCTACTTAAATTTCGGGACGAAATTTCTTTTAAGGAGTAGGTAATGTAACATCCCGCCTTTTTCCGGTTACTTTCCGTTTAACTATTTTAAAGTCCATTATATATTTATAACATCTTTCGTTAATACGCGTTTTAAATTATATCGATTAGGTAACTCACGCACCCGATTCAAACTTGAGGGACTAAAATTGACACGGGGCAAACTAGTTGACTAGGTCAACAAGTCCACCCCAATCACCACCATTCAACCATCTCCATCTCTCTCTCTCTTTCTCTCTAGCAAGAACACACACAAAATTACCAAATTCATTCAATCATCATCTAAATTCGATCTAGGAGGCTTACAACAAAATAAATTACATATTCGTGATCCTCTCTTCATCCTCTTCATTTTGGTACCAACTTCATCTCGTTTGGGTAACATATCTAAAACTCTAGATTTCTCTAAATTCGTGTTTTTGACTTGAAATGGTGTTAGTTAGTGTCTATGGCTCATTGTGATGTCGTGTATGTAAATTGTATGCTCGATCTTGTGATTTGACATAACTAGCATGAACTTGAAAAAGTGTTTGTTAAATCTTTGATTTTGGATGTTGAAATGTGTTTAGATGTTAATGTTTGTATGCTCAAAGTGTTAGTTACTTCATTAGCTTCGTTTTGGTGTGTTGATTGACATGAAAACCTTACATTAACATGATTATTGGTTTTGAGATTTTGGTTAGGGTTTGATAAGCTTTATATGAACTTTTGATGTATCAAATGCTATGAAATATTGTTGATAAGTGTTTTGTTGCAACGTGTGTTTGATTACCTTCGAAACGGCATATCATACATGTAAATTGGTTACCCGAATCATGAAATGCGTTTTTAGAACTTGAACCTTTGATTATGAACGTTTAATGCGGTTTTGGGTTGTTGTAGGTGTTAAATTACTTATTGAAATGTGTTTAGTTGTCTTCCTCGTCAAATTACCATCCCAACGGTATAAAATACTTGACTTGATTGTTTGCGGATCATAAATTGTGTTTATTTGGTTTTTGGTTCGTATACTTAGAAACTTACTGCATCAGACTGGAATACCAACCTGGACGCCGTCCAGATCCTTGGACGCCGTCCCATATTTCAAAGCTGGACGCCGTCCAGATATTTGGACGCCGTCCCAGCCTTCAAAGCTGGACGCTGTCCAGAAAATCTGGACGCCGTCCAGATACACTGACAGGCCTCTGTCTTCGTTGGTCATTTTACGAAAAATGTTTGCTATGCTATGGACCTTCGATTCACATGTAACTTGTTCTAACATACTCATATATGATTAAAAACCTCAGAAAAATAGTTCGGGACCCGACCTGAACGTGTTGACTTTTTTTGACTTTGACCCGACCTAAGTTGACTTTTAATCAAACTTAACCAAATGTTGTGAAATCGTTCTAACATGCTTTTATACTTGTACCTTGCATGAAACATGACAATTTGATTCACATGCTATTATGATCGAGTCTTAACGAGCCATAGGACTAATTGAACATCTTTGACCTATCGTGTGTACCGTTATTGATACAACCTATTGTTTAGGTCAAGACTAGCATTGTTCTTTGCACACGTTTACTTGTTGAAGTACTTTACTACTCGTGCACTCAAGGTGAGATCATAGTCCCACTTTTACTCTTTTTGAACTTATATTTGGGATGAGAAAACATAAACATTTCTTTTACTAAGTGAACACAAGTACAGGAAAACAAACATTCTACATACGAGTTTAGAACGAAATCCTCAATTCGATTATCATTAGTTATACTTGCAGGGTGTAAGTGTAGGCGTGAACTTATGTTGTATGGCCATATGGGTTTGACAAACCCTCATCTCGGACGGTTCGCTACCGTCCACAGATGAAATATATTTTCGAGAAACAGTGTTGTTCTAGCACTATGAATGGGGTATCAACGGACGGAATGTTAAGCCTTGATAATTGGGTGCTCGTGAATATTAACTTTTAGAATGTATTACTATTTTATCTTTGATGTAAATCTTGTGGTTCGACTTACTTTTACTCACTTACTTACTTAAACCTATGATTTCACCAACGTTTTCGTTGACAGATTTCTATGTTTTTCTCAGGTCCCTGAACGTTTTGTGATACATGCTTCCGCTCATTATTTTGATACTTGCATTGGATGTCGAGTATATATGCATACATGGAGCGTCTTTTGGCTACTTTTAAATTATGTCGCATAAGGTTCATTTGTACTTATAACTTTGTAACGTAATATGTGGTGGAACAATTCTTATAAACTTTGAACAATCTTTACATTTGAAATGAATGCGACATATCTTTTGGTCAAACGTTGTTTTAAAGACTTATGACCACGTAACGGGACCTAAGTAGACGGCGCCGTCAATGACGATTTTGTCGGGTCGCTACATAAACCCCTGATTCATGACGGAAAATTGAATCCTTTGGTTAGCACAACATGGATCTCGGATGTCGAAGGGTGTTTTCGCACTATTGAATGCCCTCCCGAGAAGAGGACAAGACTCGCTACTAGCTTGTTGCGAGGTAGGGCAAAGGATTGGTTTGATGGTAAGATTGATCTTATCGGTGGTGAGCCGTTTATGGCGTTATCGTGGGACGAGTTTAAGAAGGAATTTTTCGAGGAGTTCCGGACTTCAACTGATTTTTCGGAAATGCGTAATGAGTTACGAAATTTGCAACAGGGTTCTATGGATTTGAATACTCTCAAGACGACCTTTACGGTGAAGGCTCGTTTTTGCCCGGAGTATTTGGGGAATGATCGTTTGTTGATGGAGGATTTCTATCGAACTTTGAATGATGACTTGAAGAACAAAATAAGCAGGGGTTACGCGAAATCGTTTGCGGAATTATTCACAGTGGCTAGAGGTTTTGAGTCGTATTCGAGATCGAAGGTTGGTGAACCTTCAAGTGAGAGAAGGGTTGTTTCTTATGGTGCTCCAAGTAAGAGGACTAAGGGTCCAAGTGTGAGCACGGGTGATACACGGACGAGTATATCGGACTCTAGTGTGTCTAGGTGTTACAGTTGTGGCTTGAGGGGTCACAATTCTTGGGAATGTTCAGTGCCAAAGGGTGATGGCACAGTGTGCTTCAATTGCCAAGAGGAAGGACATCGTAAGTCAGAATGTCCCGAGTTAGCGGGGACGGGTGCGGCAAGGAGACGTTAAGGTACGTTTCGTTTTAATAAATATGTCCTTTGATTATTATTATGTGCCGTTGAGTTTGGGTTTGTTAAATGCATTGTGTTGTGCATGTTAATGTTATGGGTGACGTTCCTAATGGAATTACCCTATGGTGACGTTTTGGTTGCCGGGCGAAGGGCGTAAGACTTGGTGCAACCAAGCATTCCTTAGTGTTGGGAAATGTTTCTACCAAGCCATGGTTATGGGCTTTGGTGTTCGGTTGTTAGCGCGTGTTCGCTTTTGTGTTGAAGATAATGAACTATGGGGTTCGACGGGTAGATAGAACCCTTGAGATTGAGCGTTTTGGGTCTCGATGTATGTTGGTAATGGAGTCTATGTGACGCGATGTTAGGTGCCTCTTTCATACCTACTAGCGTGGTGTTTGACTCCGATTGTGTTGCGGTTACATTGTACTTAGGGTGCCGGAGAGAAACCCTTAGGTACATGAGTGACTAGGTGGGAAATTTGACAAGCTATAGTAATTGGATAATTGCGAGAGTAAAGTTTGTGTAATTGGTGGTAAACTTTTCGTTCGAAGTGTTTAAGGATAGGTTAAAATCCTTCGGGTGCTCAAGATTGGAGCAAGATGTGGTGATGGGTCTTGTGAACCCAATTGTTAGTAAACTCTACCCTTGGTAGAATTGTACGGTTGTACAAGGTGCGGTTATGAAACGTAGTTCCAAGTGGGGGAGTTACACTCCCGCACGAGGAGGTTTTAGTGTGAGATTTCGGATAATGCTCTTAGTAGATCCGGAATTTGTGTCGAGACCTAGATTTGGTCGATTTGTGGTAGAGTACAATTTCGGTTGAATTGTACTTATGGTTTGGATTGAGTTACCACCGAGGTGGTAATGGGGTGAATCTCGTTGAGAGATAATGGACGTGTGTGACGAGCAAGTGAGATCCCTCGGTTAAGGGATGTGCGTGTCGGATTCTCTTCAAGAGAATTATTGTTGTATGCCTATGTGCGATATAGGTGGTTCTTGCTCGATTGTGTTGGCGTTGTGTACGCGTACGTATGTATTCGTGTGCTATGGTATGAACCACGGCGCGGGTAGTGCCATAGTATATACGGGTGAAATATGATGTGAACCACGGAGCCGGTAGCATCATGACGATGCGTATGGTGTGAACCACGGAGCCGGTATCACCATGACGCGGGTATGGTTAGTGTTTTCCGTTAGGATTCACTATAGTGTAGCAGTGCGCGATGTTACGCTACTCATTGATCGAGGCCAAAAGAGCGTGTGTGATGGGAGTAGTGTTATATCAGCATGGTATAACATTATCGGGAAATGCGAGTACCAGTGGGAAATGCGAGTACCAATCCTGTGTTGAGATTTGGGAGGTGGATCACGTGTGGATGCGGATTCACAAATGACTCGTGTGGATGCGATCATTATATTGTGGAAGTGAGTCCCGTGTAGTTCGGATTCACAATGACATGTGTGGATGCAGTCATTATATTGAGGAAGTGAGTCTCTTGTAGTTCGGATTCACAATGACACGTGTGGATGCGGTCATTCTTTTGGGATAGTGATTCTCGTGTAGTTAGAATTCACTAGGGCGCGTGTAGTTCGGCCAATCCCGATTGTTGTGCGGTGGAGGTAGTGAGTCGCGTGTGGTGCAGATTCACTAAGACGCGTGTAGTTTTTGGCCAGCCTTCATGTTGTGTGGTGATCTATTGGTTGTTTTCTACGTCGATAGTGGGGTCGTAAGGACCATGTTGTGTGATTAGTGATGCGATAGCCGTGTTTCGCTCACATGTTGTTACGGGTGTGACAATAGTCGATTTTGTACACCTTGGGATTAGCGTTGCCATAGTCGTTGGGCGCTATCAGTTTTAGCCATTTGCTTCGGATGTTGTGTGCATTGCATGTCTCGAAATGCGTGCAAATGTGTAATTGGTAAATGGATTAATCTTCGGGTTTATGATGATTGTGGTTTAAGTTGGATTGGAACGGTATGTTTGAGGACCCTAGAGTGTGGGTCCGATTCGGTTAAGTGATGATGATCACGAGGACGTGATCGATTCTAAGTGGGGGAGAGTTATAAGACCCTAATATTGATTGTACATAGATTATTAGTGATGTACATATAGTGGGCGAAGCTGGGTATTAATTTAAAAACAGACAGTGTGTGCAGACCCTATTGCGCGCCGCGCATAGGTATGGGTGCGCGCCGCGCACCTTGCCAACGACAGTTTTCTGTCTTTTTCTTATTTGAGCTAAATGATGGGCTTTTTGGTCTTTTCACCTGAGGCCGGATTTGAGGCCTTATCAGCTGGATTGGATCCAACTTTGGATCATATTTCACATCCACTAACACTCTCAACTATCTAGAGAGAGGGAAAGTTCTAGAGAGAGAATTGGGGTTTTGGATAAGAATGAGCTTGAATTGATCAAAAGCTCGAGTGTTAAAGTTGTTCATCTCGTTCTTAGCTACATTTTGGTTGTTGTGGTAAGTTCTAACTCCGAATTTCATTGTTTGATTTGATGTTCAAAGTTAGCTTTTGAACTTGATTTGTAGAGAAACCCATTCAAACTCTTGAAGTGGGTTTGTTGATGCTAGTAATCGGGTTTAGTGTTGTTGTTGGTGGATTTTGGGTTGGGACCTGACTTGGCCATAAATTAGGACTTGTAATTGGGTTTAATCACTAGGTTTAGTGATTATAGAAGTGTTGGAACCCATTTTAGTGTATTTGAAAGACTAATTTTGAAATGAGTTAAAATTAGGGTTTATGGGTGATTTTGAGAATGATAAGTGTTTATTAGGACCATTTTCACTTGTGTTAGTGATTATTGGTTAGTTTTGGCCCGTTTTGTGCTTGGAAGTGCAATTGGTCGAAATTGCACTAAGTGTCGTTTTGAGTTGGTTTGTAAATCTACTCTAAGTATGTTACATGTATTGTGATATTGGAATAGGTACATTCCATCGGTGAGTTGCGGATTATTCGGTAGCATTCATCAAGACGACAAGGTGAGTGTTAATATCCTATGTGCATGTGTATGTGTAGGATGGGTGCGGGTCGGGTGAAGTGGTTCTCGGTTATAGAGCTCACTTCACATATAGGTGAATTTGATGGACTTGTGTATAGGTCCAATTGGCACGGTTGTGCGTTTTGGTTGATCACCTTTGGTGAGGTGCACACTTTGTGTGTACGTTATCACATATGCTTGTGATGTGGATTATACAACCCCAATGGCGAAGGGTTGGTATTGAGTTGTAATTGGAGAAGTGGATCACGTGTGGATGCGGATTCACGATGATTCGTGTAGTTCGATCATCTTATTGAGGTAGTGATCTCGTGTGGTTGCGGATTCACTAAGGCTCGTGTAGTTCGGCCAACCTCGATGTTGTTGTGGTAATGAAGATAGTAGTCTCGTGTGGATGCGGATTTACTATGGCTCGTGTAGTTCGGCCAATCTTCATTGTGGTAATTGACTTTTGGTATTGGGTTAAGGGGTTAACCTTGGGCATTGTACGCTTTATTGTTATATATCGTTGTATCGTTGTGATGTAGCTAACCCTCCGTGTGTAACCTGTTGGAGTGGTTCATATCGTCGTTGGTGAACTTACTTGTTGATTATTAGCTTGTTGCTTAGTGATCGTACGGTATGCGTAGACTAGCTTGCCTTTAAGCATGGACTCCGGTATGTGTAATTTGATTAATATTGTGTGGCATGTCCATTCTATGCATATATATGTATGTAGTATATTCTCACTCATTAAGTATTAGCTTACCCTCTCGTTGTTTACTTTTTTTTTTATAGATTTGCATGGAGGCGGTGGCTCGGGTAAGCGTGGGAACTAGTGGACTCGCGTAGTTGCTTTAGAAGATCTTGCTTTTGGATTGATTAGGATTGGGTAGCGTATCCCCAATCGCCATGCTCGGTCTTTATTTTGTGTTAAAAATCATGTGGTCGGAAACTTGTACTTTGTACGAAAGTCGTAAAATGGCCGATGTGGGCCCGGTGTCGTAAAACTCATTTTATTATTGAAACGTGTTAGTTTTAACTATTATTAAATGTTGGGAAAAACCGTTTCGTCTAAAAGTGTCGGGAAGTGATAGATCTTTAACGCAAAAAACGTAAAATCCGGACAGAAGCTGAATGGCCTTGTGCGCGCCGCGCACAAGGAGGGTTGCGCGCCGCGCACCCTACCTGTATAAAAAAATAAAAAATTATTCCGCGTTTTTGGTTGGAAACCGGTTTAGGTTGTTACATACGAGCAGTGGAATCAAGAGTCTCAATAACCACAACTATAGTTATTGGTGAACTTGTATAGAATCTTACCTACAAGGACAGGATTTATGGGAAATAATTGTTGGTAGTGACACAATGCCTCCACCGAAAGAAAATGCCGAAGCTTTGAGAAAATGGAACATCAAGGCCGGGAAAGCTTTATTTATATTGAAGACTACAATCGAGGAGGATCTATTGGAGCACATCCGTGACGAGAAAACACCAAAGGCAGCTTGGGAAACTTTTGAAAAATTATTTTCAAAGAAGAATGAAGCACGCCTCCAGTTCTTGGAAAATGAGCTTGCAGGTATCTCACAAGGAAGTTTATCTATTTCTCAATATTTCACCAAGGTGAAATCTATTTATCGTGAGATATCTCAACTTGCTCCTGAAGAGAAAGTGAGTGATGCAAGAATGAAGAGAATTATCATCCACGGCTTAAGATCCGAAAATAATGGATTTATAGCCGCTGTGAGAGGATGGCCTACTCAACCATCATTAATAGAGCTGGAGAATTTATTGGCTAATCAAGAGGCATTAGCCAAGCAGATGAATGAAGTAACCATAAAAGATGGAGAAGATGCACTCTTCACCAATAAGAAGAAAGCAACATCTCGAAGACAAAAGGCGATGAAAGAAAGTAACACATATGGGTGGAAGGGTCACCCAAAATCAAAAGGCAACGCTTCAGGGGGAGCTCAACAAGGAAGAAGAGATCATCGCCAACAATACGGGGAAAATGATAAGAGAAAGAATGGTGAATGCTTCAATTGTGGAAAGAAGGGTCATTTTGCTCGAGATTATAGATTCCCAAGAAGGCGAACTTTCGAAGGAAATGTGGTCGCCGCAAGAGATGAGAAGAAAGAGGTCACATTCGAAGCATCCATTAATGAGGAAACTTGGGATGCAGAAGCAGGACTCTCCGTTGAAGCTGACATTGATGATCAAGCTCTTGCAGCAACCTTAAAGTCAAAAATAAACTACAAAGATGATTGGATCATTGATTCTGGGTGCTCAAATCATATGACCAATGATGAGACGAAGCTGCAAGAAATGGATGATTAAAAAGGAAATAGAGTCGTGTTGACGGCCGACAATTCAAGCTTATCTATTTCTCACAATGGAAAGACAATAATTCCAAATGAAGGCGGCTCTCATAAGCTCCAACTCAAGAAGGTGTATCTTGTCCCTGGCCTAAAGAAGAATTTACTGTCAGTACCACAATTAACAGCAGAAGGGAACTATGTGCTCTTTGGACCAGAAGATGTGTCCGTATTCAAGAGAGTAAAGGTGGTTGGCAATCCAGTTATGCATGGAAGAAGAATAGAATCGGTCTATGTATTATCTGCTGAAACAGCTTATGTAGATAATGTAATGACCCGGAATTTTCCGACCAAATTATACTTATGAGATTAATATTTACATAAATTAAACCATACCAACATGATAAGCAATCCAAATTGTTGAGACTTGTGTTTTTGAAAAGAGTTTTACACAACGTTTGACCGTCCAATATGACCGATGATATCACGAACTATATAACATACGATAATTATACGTTTGTGTATATATATGTATTTATATATATTTAACATGATCTAAGGATGGTTTAACATCTCATTGTGTACTAATGACAATGAGTTATAAGTATATTTTGAAATTACTAACTTAAGTTTTCAAAACGATAACTATACGTAACATTCTTTGATATATATACTTATAATCTATAATGCTTATACATGTATCGTATATATAATGTATTTAATCACTTTTTAAGGACTTAAATACATAAAACAATATAAGTATATTCACAAAAGATAGCTATATTTGAATTCTCGTTCCGTTTCCTCAAGATTTCTATACGTATATCTAGGGTATATGTACCCGTATCATACCCAGCTTCTACACGAATTTACTATTGGTATATACACATCAAATCAACATCCTAATCAAAATTATTACTGCCCTAGATATGAGGTAACTAGAATTTGTCAAGTAGTATGAATTATTAGTAAGAAAACAAAATTAGGAATCCTTTTCTTTCTTTATAAACTAAAAACGTTTTTATAAATGAACACCATTTCTTCACTCCATTTTCTCATACCTACACCCTCATTTCTCTCTCAAAATACTCCTAACTTCATACTTGATCATCTCCAAGAATTTTACCCATCATTTAGCTTCAATTACAAGCCTTAAACACCATAATAAAACTCTTTCAAGAACACATCAAAATAACCACCCATTTGAAGAAGTTTACTTCCAACCTTTTGATCTAACTCCACCACTCTTTGATTCTAAGATTATTTCTTATATTTTGCAGTAACTTTGTCCAAGTAAATTAAGGTAGTAACCTTGTTCATAATCTTATTCAATTCATATTCATATAGTTATCTTATTTTGTGGTATAAAATTTTAACAACAAGAACATAGTTTGAATGATTTCAAACTTGTTCGCAAACTAAATAGATCCTTCTAACTTGACTTTTAAAACACTTCAAGACCTGTAATATATCATAATGATATGCTAACCTAACAAGATATAACTTGGTTTTACAAAGAACATCTTAAAAACTGAATCTACGTCGTCGGAGTGCAACCGGGGGCTGTTTTGGGTTGGATAATTAAAAACCATCTTGAACTTTGAATTGGAAGTTCATGTTCTGGAAAAATGATATTTCTTATGAATATGTTAACACATAAAAATTTCATGGTTTAACTCAAAGTGTAAGTATTTTTAGAAAAATGATCATTAAATGTTGTTTTTATGATGGAAAATGATCACTTTCATAAGTTTCACCAAAGTTTGACCTATAAGCTATGATTTCGAATACAAACTAAGGTATTTTCAGTTCATATTCTTAAAATTTGACTTGATCCAAGGAAGTGGCAAGTTGAACCAACAAAAACGGAGTTGTAATGAAGAAACTACGACTAAAACAAGATTGGGTATCCGAAGCTAGTTTAGCGACGAAAATATTTGGAGAAAAAGTAAATTAATCATATCTTTTCTAATTAATATGATATTTTATATATAATTACTTATGATTTGATTTTATATATTTCAGGACCACCCGTAAACAACACGAGAAGATTAATCATAAGACCTCATGATTGTACGCAACAAGTCATTTGACAACACGGTACTTTATGTACGCAACACGTCATTTGACAACATGGTACCATGGGTCGAGATTAATTCTGATCAATACGAATACGATGGGGTCTTTATTTATTTTATTTAAACAACTAATTGTGGACCACTAACATCGGACTGCTAACTACGGACTAAGAAAATATTAAAAGTATTAAAAGTATATATATATGTAACGATTACTTAAAAAGAAAATATGTTGATATATTATATATATGGTTAGGTTCGTGATATCTATCGGAGACCAATTCGAATTAAATACCTTCAAGGCAAAATGTGAGTTTCATTTGCTCCCGTTTTAATTGCTTTTGCAATATATATTTTTGGGCTGAGAATACTTTCGCTGCTTTTATAAATGTTTACAAAATAGACACAAGTACTTAAAAATATATTATACGTTGAGTTGTACCACTGGCATATTTCCCTGTAGCTTGGTAACTACTATTTACATGGGTATTGTAAACGCGAATCCTGTTGATAGATCTATCGGTCCTGACAACCCCAACCGGACTAGACGACCAGTATTCAACGGTTGCACAGTACTTCGTTTTGGTGACTACACTTGGCACGGTGTAGTGAGATTTCATAATAAAGGGAATATGCGACGTTGATTAAATGTTAAGTATGGTTACCAAGTGCTCAACCACTTAGAATGCTTTACATACACTTGCGAGTGTATTATGTTTATGATTATGAAATCTTGTGGTCTATTAACATATTGAAATGATTGTTATGATAAACCTATGAACTCACCAACCTTTTGGTTGACACTTTAAAGCATGTTTATTCTCAGGTACGAATTAAGTCTTCCGCTGTGCATTTGCTCAATATAAGGACATTACTTGGAGCCGATCATCGCAATGGGACTAAATGTTGATGACTTCGTCCAGGTGGATTAGGACGGGTCCTTTCAGATAAGACTCGAAAGAATGAGACGGCTGATCTGTGGCATGAACTTCTTGGGTATGTGGGCTACAATAAGTTAAAGAAGATGATGGTGAAACGCATAGTAAATGGGCTTCCTCAAATTGATATTCGAACAGATACAATATGTGTTGGATGTCAATTTAGCAAAGCTCACCAATTGCCATTCAAGGAGTCAGAGCACCAGTCTAAGACACCGCTAGAGCTCATACACTCAGATGTCTTTGGCCAAGTGAAACAAACATCACTTGGAGGAATGAAATATATGTTGACATTCATTGATGACTTCTCAAGGTATGTATGGGTTTACTTCATGAAGGAAAAGTTGGAGACTTTTCTTAAGTTTAAAGAGTTTAAGAATAAGATTGAAAGTGAGCTCAATTATAAGATTCGGTGCTTAAGCACTGATAATGGAAGATAATATTTGTCGACTGAGTTCAATATGTATCTTGAAGAGCACAAGATCAGAAGGCAATTAACTTGCCCCAATACTCCACAACAGAATGGAGTGGCAGAACGTAAGAATCGTCACCTTGCTGAAACTTGTCGAAGTATGCTTCATGGAAAGAATGTACCAGGCAGATTTTGGGCCGAATGTATGAGGACGACATCGTACGTGATTAACAGACTCCCACAAACAAAGTTGGGATATATTTCACCATATGAAAGATTATGGAAGATCAAGCCAACCGTCAACCATCTCAAGGTTTTTGGATGTGTATGCTACGTCTTCGTGCCAGACCATCTAAGAAGCAAATTTGATAAGAAGGTAATTCGGTGCATTTTTGTCGGTTATGATGAATCAAGAAAAAGATGAAGATGTTGTGATCCAAATACTGGAAAATGCCATACTTCAAGAAATGTGGCATTTGATGAAGCTTCTTCATGGTGGTCACCTCAAAAGATAGAGCTTCCAGAATCTCATGGATTAGAAGAAGGTCCAGAAGAAAAAGAAGAACCTAAAGAGCAGATATTAGATCCAATAAAAGAAGGAGAAGGGTCGTACTCTAAGGAAAAGAGTCCATGGAAAACTGGTGTACATCAATCTATATCTGAGGAGATTCGTCCAAGCCAAAAGGAAGTTGAGGAGCATGCGCAAGAATTAAGGAGATCAACAAGGCTGAGAAAACCTAATCCAAGGTATGCCAATGCTGCTCATGTGGATGAATCAATACCTATTGAGCCTTCTACTTATGAAGAAGCAATGCAAAGTCGAGAATGGCAGAAAGCGATGGAAGAAGAAATTAATGCATTAAAAGAAAACCAGACATGGAGTTTAGTTCCAAAGCCAAAAGATGTAAAATCAATATCTTGTAAATGGGTTTACAAGGTGAAGACTCGATCAGATGGCTCAATTGAAAGGTATAAAGCTCAACTTATTGCTAGAGGTTTTTTTCAACAATATGGGCTGGATTATGAAGAAACGTTTAGTACAGTGGCAAAGATCACAACAATTCGAGCTCTACTAGCTTTAGCCGCTAGCAAATCTTGGAAGCTGTGGCAGATGGATGTCAAGAACGCTTTCTTACATGGAGAACTTGACAAAGAAATTTATATGGAGCAACCAAGAGGCTTTGAGAACAAGTTTCATCCCGACCATGTCTGCAAATTAAAGAAAGCACTATACGGCTTGAAGCAGGCTCCAAGAGCTTGATACGGGAAGATTAGCGAGTTCTTGGTACAAGGTGGTTTCACAGTTACTCATTCAGATTCTAGTTTATTTGTGAAACACGATCAAGGAAAACTAGCCATAGTGCTAGTATATGTGGATGACTTAATCATCACGGAAGATTACTATGATGAGATCCAAAGAATAAGGGAGAATCTTTCTATCAGATTTCATATGAAGGAGCTTGGAGAACTCAAACATTTTCTTGGACTCAAAATAGAGCGGAAAAGAGAAGGATTATTTCTTGGACAACAGAAATATACGCGAGATCTTTTACAAAAGTACGGAATGCTTAATTGCAAACCTATCTCAACTCCTATGGATCCAAATACAAAACTACGAGCAGATGAAGGAAAAAGTTTAGAAGATGTTACCATGTATCGAAAGTTGGTCGGAAGTGTTATTTATCTCACATTAAGCCGACCAGACATATCTTATGCAGTTGGAGTGGCTAGTCGGTACATGAGCAATCCTAAGAAGCCACACCTTGATGTTGTACGACGTATCTTAAGGTATGTTAAAGGCACTATTAACTTTGATATTTTATACAAGAGAACAAAAGAATGTCAGGTGACTGGATATTGTGACGCTGATTATGCCGAAGACTATGATACACGACGGTCAACAACTGGATACATGTTTAGTCTTAGATCAGGAGTAATATCATGGCGTAACAAGAGACAACCAACAGTATCCTTATCAAGCACTGAAGCAGAATATCGATCGGCGGCATCAGTAACATAAGAAATTACTTAGTTGAAGCAACTAATGAAAGATCTTCATCAATCAACAGATTATCAAGTAAAACTTTTCTGCGATAATCTATCAGCTATTCGATTAGCAGAGAATCCAGTCTTCCATGCAAGAACAAAACATATAGAAGTGCACTATCACTATGTTCGCGAGAAGGTCCTTGAAGGGGAGATCAAGATGATGCCAACAAAGACAGATGAACAGGTTGCAGATATATTCACCAAGAGCCTAAGTAAACCGAAGTTTACAAAATTCAGAGAAGCACTTGGAATGGTTTGCAAGACATCGTTGGAAGAAAATTTGCATTGAGGGGGAGTGTTAAAATACAATGCAAATTTAGAATAATATGGAATTAGTAAATGTATATGGGTAAAATATCTAGATATTAATATGTATATGAAAAATATCTAGATATAAAAATGTAAAGAAAAATCTAGATATTTATATGTGTAAGAAATATCTAGATATTTATATGTATAAAAATATATAGATATTTATATATATCCATGGAATATCTAGTTTCTAGAAACTTCCATGGAGTAGTATAAATATAGGTGGTGGGTTCATTTTTGGAAGGTGTGAGTAAGGATTGAATAAGAGTAAGAAGTGAGAGTTGTGATGAAGTAAGAAGAGTGTGAGTTAGAGAAGAGAAAACTTATAAGTAATATTGTAATTGTATTTTGTATTAATAAAAGTGTTCTTTGTTAAGTTTCCCGGTTAAGCCTTAGTTCGTGTTTAAGTTCTTAGTGCACTTATGTTATTTTAATTATATTGTCGGCTCTGCCGCCTAAGTGATATATGGTCGGTTATACAGCCTGAATGATATATGGTCGACACCGTCGCCTAAGTATTATTGTGCACTAAAAATTTATAAAATTAAAGGCTAACCAACGTCTAAGTGTTGGTGTAGTGAGTGAGTATAACCTAGGTCCTCAATAGTGGGTGTGTTGGGCTCGTCAAAGCTTCCAATAATTGGTATCAAAGCGGGTCATTCGGGACCATTTTTAGTGGAGGAAATTGGTAAACGTTGGACGTTTACTGATAGTGCTCCAAATGAACATATATTTAGTATCAATATCCTTCCAATATGTAAAGATTTAGTTACTATTGTTCTATTTTTATGTTGTAATCGGTTAAATAAATAAGTGTGAAGACGAAAGACGAAAATGAAGATTTGAAGATGCAAATGACCAAAAAGCTCAAATATACAAGATACAATCCAAGTGGTTCAATTTATTGATGAGAAACGTCTAAAAATTACAAGAGTACAAGTCGCGGAATGCAAAGTACAAGATATCTAATCATACGAAAGGACGTTCGAAAATCCGGAACCGAGACATGAACCAACTATCAACGCGCGAGTCAATGGAGCTAAAATTACAAGTCAACTATACACAAGAATATAATATAATATATAAATAATTATATATATATATATATATATTACATATTATAATATTCAGCAGCCCACGTTTTAAATCAACAAATGAGCTGGAACCACGAACTCCGCAATCGCGGAGCCCAATGCCTATAAACCATAGCGATCGCGGAGCTACTAAAGTTAGAAATATCCTATAAAAGGCCACGAATTCAGTCGATGAAAACACACCATTTTTTCTTTCTTCCTCTGTAAACTTAATATATATATATATAATATTAATTTTAATTTAAGTTTAATAATAATAATAATCGGGTTAATGTAAGAAATGTTTTAAGGTTTTATGAGTTGGAACTCTGTCCGTGTAATGCTACGTGATAAATAATCACTGTAAGCTATGTTCTTCCTTTTTTAATGTCTCATAACTAAGTTATTATTATGCTTATTTAAGCCGAAGTAATCGTGATGTTGGGCTAAATATTAAGATGGGGTTATTTGTGATGCCCCATACAAAATCATCGTGTAAGAATAATAAACAACAGGATCATTACAAGGTCAAACACTATATGCGTTTTCAAAACAAGTTGCATTCATGATAAAAGCTGACGTCATAACCGACGTCAATGTTTAACAACCAAGGTATGCTTCAATGAATAGAAGCAAGAATAATAGTATGTGACCCATAGGTCATTACAAATCATAGTTTCAAAAGTATTAAAGTTATGAAAGCAAGATAAACAGTTCATGCGGTGATAATTCTAGAGCAGCGGGTGTCTACAGCAAGACTAGTACATAGCGGAAGCAGCTAACCTTAAGAACCTGAGAAAAACATGCTTAAAAACGTCAACACAAAGGTTGGTGAGCTATAGTTTAAGTATAACAGTATGTAAGGTAGGCCACGAGATTTCAGTGCTACAAAGAGCGTTTCAAAATAGTATGATAAAGTATATGTTTAACCGTGGGCACTTGGTAACTAACTTAACGTTTATCACCCCCTAAAAGTACACTTGGCGAGTGCGTATGTTTACGAAGTATTAAACACCTGTTAAATGCTAGCGCTACTAGCCCGAGTGGGGATGTCAAACCCTATGGATCCATATCTAAGATTCGCGTTCACCGGTTCAAAGACCAATGAATAAACGTTACCGAGCTAAGGGGAAAGTTTATGCCGTTGTATAACCCACACATATATAAAGTTTAAGTACTCGTGCCTAGTATGTAAAACGTAAAATGCGCATGTATTCTCAGTTCCCAAAATAGTTAAAGTAAAAAAGGGATGCTATAACTCACAGTGGTAAAGTAGTGGTAA
Source organism: Rutidosis leptorrhynchoides (assembly GCF_046630445.1). Lineage (NCBI taxonomy): Eukaryota > Viridiplantae > Streptophyta > Magnoliopsida > Asterales > Asteraceae > Rutidosis > Rutidosis leptorrhynchoides. The sequence goes on along the minus strand of NC_092336.1, from coordinate 577,400,778 downwards.
AGTCGAGTCGGGAAATAAGCAAGTACGTAGGTCCGGAAAGTCCTCAACCTAAGTCAAATAGTACTAAGTCAGTAAATTGTCTCAATAGGTTTAAAAGTATGTAAATTAGGTCTTAAGGGTCATCATCATTCATCATCAAACAAAAGGTGTAAAGTAAGTTTCGTTTATGAAAGAAGTTTAAAACAAAGGCTGACTTCGGTCAGTCGCCACGACCTCAATACCTACTGAAATAAGGTGAGACCAGTGGCCATGGATCCGTATATGAGTCCTTTATTTGTGGTAAAAATTCCAGAAGCAAATTCGTCTTCGTTTGACCGTGGCGACGGTCTAAGTGCGAGTAGGTCAGAATTTTCAGCACAACGTTAAAAGACATAGTGACGTTCGGAGGGCCATAGATCCTAAACCGTAATTCGGATTAAGACGAGTCCTAAATGAAAAGTTATCTACTCGAACAGAGATAACTGAAAATCATCTTTATAGTAGCCCAGGTCGTACTGATCAGACCCATAAACAGTAAAACAGTAGGTTCCGGTGGGTTTCTTGGTACTCGATGCTTATCACGGTTCTCATCCTTGATGCATATAGCTTCAAGTGTACAACTCGTTGATGTGTTTGCATCATCTTAACCAAGGTTTCACCATCATAACACTTGTGTAAGTCTAAGGCATATAGCACAACTCAATTAAGTGTTGTATGTAGTTTGATGAACCAAAGTTACATCAAAGTCTTAGATTAAACACATACATGAACTATAAAAGTAATATTGAACTACAAACTTGAAAGTAAACTAACTAATCAAGATCTTAGGTTGTAGAACATAGTTCTTAGTTAGATCTTGAAGATCCAAGACCCAAAAGTCTAGATCTAAAGTTATTAAGTTAAATCTAACACAAGTGTATGAAGTTATAATTAAAGAGTTACACTTCCATGTTCTTGAACTTTCAAGTTAACTTTTAGTTCCAAGAAGTATGAGATCAAGACTAACTTGTAATACTTGACCATTTAACAACAAACATGAATTTAAATGTACAAGAAATGAAGTAATAAACTAAATAAACAAGTAACAAGCCATGGTTGTTCATACTTTAAAGATTTAAGCCAAAGTCTTGATCTTTAGGAAGTAAACTTTTAAGTTTACAACATGAGCTTCAAGTATGGTTTTAACAACACATGAACTTACAATCTTTTAGAACTTTAAATGTAGAACATAAACTAGAAAGTTTAGTTCTTGTGTGTTCTTGTAGATACAAGATAAAAAGAAGAACAAACTAAAGAGTTTGATTCTTAAATACTAGTAAGTAACTACAACAACAAAGTAAGTAACTAATAAACAAGAACAAGTAATAAAACAACAACAAATGATGATGATGCATGTGTATATGTTTACGGTTTGGACAAGAGAAAAAGGGAGAAGAAGTCTTGAAAGAAACTCACACTTAGAGAGAAAAGTTGAGAGGAAAAATGAGAGAAAAGTGCAAGTGAATTGTGTGTGTGAAATGAATGAGGTTTACAAGTGATATGTTAACAAAATTTGAACAAAACAACACTCCCAAGGCCATAAAGGCCGACGGCCTACACAAGGAATGGGGAGGGGGAAAGATCCACAAGATACTTGCATGAAATTGTCTTAAAAGTTGGTTACAAGAGGTGTGTTCATGGGGATAAGATGTAAGTGTGTTGCAACTAGATTCCATACTAAGTTAATCTATCTAGTTCCATCTAAATGTATACTTACATGGAGTAATGGGCGAATAAGTCCAATAAAGAAGTAGGGTGGGCTCATAAGTCCATTAGCACTAATAAAGGCCCAAGTTCAAGTAATTTTCAAGTTAATCCAATTAAAGCCCAAGTAATTAACTAATAACTATAGTTAATCAAAATGATTAATAAAACTTTATCATGAATGTAAATAATACTCTAAAAATATTATTCGTGTAATGTACATGTGTCACAAAGATGTTTCGGGCATTTAAAGTCAAGTATGGTAACATGTAAATGTATATTAACAATACATTCATTAAATCACAAGTATTAATAATAATTATTATTATAATTAAGCGTTGGAAAATCCAGGATCGTTACATTACCCACCTGTTAAAGAAAATTTCGTCCCGAAATTTAAGCCGAGGTAGATGAAGGAGTCGGGAAAAGGTGAGGATACTTCTGCATCATTTGATCCTCTCGCTCCCATGTAAACTCAGGTCCTCGTTTGGCATTCCATCGTACTCGGACGATCAGAATCTTGTTGCATTTCAAAGTTTTGACCTCACGGTCCATGATTTCAACAGGCTCTTCCACGAAATGGAGTTTGTCGTCAATGGTAAGTTCTTCCAGTGGTATGATGAGTTTGGGCGCAGCAAGACACTTCTTCAAGTTTGACACGTGGAAGGTAGGATGAACTGAGCTCAATTGTGCTGGTAGATCCAAACGGTAAGCAACGGGTCCAACACGTTCCAAGATTTCAAAAGGACCAATGTATCGTGGGTTTAACTTTCCACGTTTTTCAAAATGGATCACACCTTTCCAAGGTGAAACCTTCAACATTACACGGTCACCCACGTTGAATTCAAAGTCTTTACGTTTAAGATCGGCATAACTCTTTTGACGATCACGGGCAGTCTTAAGTCTCGCCTGAATCTGAGCAATCTTCTCCGTTGTTTCATGGACTACCTTGGATCCGGTAATTTGCTTTTCGCCTACTTCGGCCCAACAAATAGGAGATCGGCACTTGCGGTAATACAACACTTCAAAAGGTGCAGCATTAATGCTCGAGTGATAACTGTTGTTGTACGAGAATTCGGCGAGTGGCAAATGCCTTTCCCAGGCCTTTCCGAAATCAATAACACATGCACGCAACATGTCTTCCAAGGTCTGAATCGTTCGTTCACTTTGCCTGTCGGTCTGTGGATGATAAGCAGTACTCATGTCGAGACGGGTTCCCATGGCTTCTTGTAAAGAACGCCAAAATCTAGAAGCAAAACGGTGATCGCGATCTGAGATGATCGATAAAGGTACACCATGACTAGATACAACCTATTTGATGTATAATTGAGCGAGTCTCTCCATCGTATCCATTTCCTTCATTGCTAGAAAGTGTGCAGATTTGGTAAGGCGGTCAACAATAACCCAGATGGTATCGTATCCGCCCACCGTCTTTGGTAACTTGGTGATGAAATCCATTGTTATCCTTTCCCACTTCCATTGCGGGATTTCCGGTTGTTGAAGTAATCCAGAGGGCCTCTGATGTTCGGCCTTAACTTTCGAACAAGTCAAACACTTACCAACATAAGTTGCAACGTCTTTCTTAAGATTCGGCCACCAATACTGTTATTTAAGATCATGGTACATTTTGCCCGCTCCGGGATGAATCAAATATCTCGACTTGTGGGCTTCATCAAGTATAAGGTTCCGTAGGTCTCCATAAAGATGTACCCAAATTCTTCCGGCATAACATCGGAGTCCAGACTCCCTAACCTTGAATCGAGAGACAAGTATGTTCAAATGTTCATGAGATATATTCTCCTCCTTGAGAGCCTCATCTTGGGCTACTCGGATCTGGCTGTTGAGATTCGAATGGATGGTGATGTTCAGAGCCCTAACACGAAGAGGTGCCGTCCTCTCCTTTCGGCTTAAAGTATCAGCTAAAACATTGGCCTTGCCAGGATGATAGCGAAGTTCACAATCGTAGTCGTTCAATGTCTCGATCCATCGATGCTGTCTCATATTCAGTTGCTTCTGATCGAATATATGTTGGAGGATTTTGTGGTCGGTGAAGATAGTACTTTTAGTTCCATACAAATAGTGTCTCCACAATTTAAGCGCAAAGACAACGGCTCCAAGTTCAAGATCATGAGTAGTGTAGTTCCGCTCGTGAATCTTCAATTGACGGGAAGCATAGGCGATAACCTTTTATCTTTGCATCAGTACACAACCAAAACCACTTTTCGATGCATCACAATAAACGACGAAATCGTCACTGCCTTCAGGAAGAGATAGGATAGGTGCGGTGGTCAACTTCTTCTTCAAGGTTTGAAATGCTGATTCGTGTGCGGGTTCCCAAACGACTTTCTTCCCTTTATGAGTCAATGCGGTCAAAGTACGCGCAATCAGAGAGAAACCTTCGATAAATCTTCGGTAATAACCGGCGAGACCTAGGAATTGGTGAATATGAGTTGGAGTAGTGGGGGTCTCCCACTTACTGATAGCTTCAATCTTGGTGGGATCAACTTTGATACCCTGGTCGCTCACAACATAACCCAGAAATTAGACTTCCTTCAACCAAAATTCACACTTGGAGAATTTGGCGTAAAGTTGCTCTTACCTCAAGAGTTCAAGTACTAGTCGGAGGTGTTACTCATGCTCTTCTTCGCTCTTAGAGTAGATGAGGATATCATCTATGAAGACGATAACAAACTTTTCCAGGTATGGCTTGCAGACACGATTCATAAGGTCCATGAACACGGCAGGTGCGTTGGTCAAACCAAATGGCATCACGAGAAACTCATAATGACCATAACGGGTTCTGAATGCAGTTTTCATAACGTCACTTTCTTTCACCCTCAACTGGTGATAACCGGATCACAGATCGATCTTCGAGTAAACGCTCGATCCTTGTAGTTGATCAAAAAGATCGTCAATGCGGGGAAGAGGATACCGATTCTTGATTGTCAATTTGTTGAGTTCACGGTAGTCGATACACATACAGAAGGATCCATCCTTCTTCTTCACAAACAACACAGGTGCTCCCCAAGGTGAGAAACTTGGTTGGATAAATCCACGGTCAAGTAGTTCTTGTAGTTGACTATGTAATTCTTGCATCTCGGAAGGTGCGAGTCTATAAGGTGCGTGAGCTACAGGTGCTTCTCCTGGTACTAAATCAATCTAAAACTCTACTGCTCTCGGCGGCGATAATCCAGGCAATTCTTTAGGGAAGACATCGGAAAACTCGTTCACAATTCGAACATCGTTCACACTCTTCACCTCGGTTTCTACCATTGGGGTTTCCACCGTTGTTGTTTCCTCTGAAACCCTCATGTCGTTTCGCCGGGTTATGATCATAGGTCCTTCCCCTGTTGTTATCCCATTTGCGCTTCTCACTACTACCCGCTTCAGACTTAGCCTTCTCCGGTTCATCGATGATAATTTGATTCATTAAAGTATGTACCATGCGCATCGCTTCCGGGACATTGGGTGGCTTGGACGAGGTGACGTTTCCCTTAATGCTCTTAGGAAGTCCCCAGAAGTACCTTTCCATACGCTTGAATTCTGGGGTGACCATTGTCGGACACATCAGGGCTAATTCCAAAAATCTCCGGTTGTAACTATCAAGGTCATTCCCAACAGCCTTTAACTGCATAAATTCAATCTCCATCTTCTGGATTTAGGTCCTAAGGCAATATTCCTCAATCAGGGCCCCTTTGAATTCCTCCCATGGGGTAGCAAACGCCTCATCAATACCTTTTGCTTGAGCCAACATGTTCTACCACGTTAGTGCGCCATCATACAGCGTACATGAAGCAAACTTGGTCTTATTCTCCTCTGAATAGTTACTAACTCGAAACACAGATTCTAATTTCTCGAACCATCTAGTGAGACCAACCAACCCCTCTGTTCCACTGAAGTTGTGGGGTTTGCAGCTTTGGAACTCTTTGTACATGCACTCATTACGAATGGGTTGAATAACCGGTAGCGGTGGCGGTGGAGCTTGGGGTTGCATTTCCGCAATGGCTGCGGGTACCCTTTCGGCAATCATCTCCTCGATTTGGGCTGCGGTAGGGGTTGATGTTGATCTTCCGTTGGCCATGGCGTTCTAAACAAAAATTTTGTCTCAAGTCAAAATCCAGTATGCAAATAGTAATAATACAGTATATGTAACCAACACGGAATCAACACATCACATGTTTATTAAGTAACGCATCTAGGTACAAATACCATAGAATCATATAGTAACGTAAATAGAACATCGTGCAAGAATTAAATAACGCAAAGTTTCATTCATTAATAATAATAAGTTGCATACATCTGTATAAGTTCGTACAATACATAAGTGAAACATAAAACTACAGCTAGAATACATAATAAAATCTACTACAAAAGTCCTATGGTGAAGGTGGGTGTAGGATGTCTAATACGTGGGACATCTGGTCCTCGAGCTCAGTTACCCGAGCACGGAGGATATCCACCTCCCTCATCAGTTCCTCCACAGAGGGAGTGGGTGGGGCAGGCGGTGCAGTCTGTACTGGTGGTGCTGGTAGAGCTGGTGGTACTGATGGTCCGGCTCCAGAAGTAGAGGTTACGAGGCGGTAAGGCTTACGGATGAAGGGATCAGCAGGATATGGCACAAGCCGCTTACGGGCAGTAACCCTACGATGCCGACCAAATGCGTCAGTGAATGCTCGCCCTCCGTTGTTCCCCAGAATAATGGTGCCGTCGATATGGTACCGCTTCTTCGGCGGGGTGGAGGGTGGCTGAACAGGTGCATCATCGGGGTCCTCCTCGTCGGAGTCATCGTCACTCGAGTCGTCTGTGGATGTGTCGTTGGATGACGGGTCATCTGAATCATGTGGAGGTGGCTGCACGGGTGGCTGTACTGGCTCTCCTCGAGTGGCCATCATCTGTCGGTATCTAAAAGGCGGGATCGGCACGAGTCGTCCATCAGGAGCGCGTCGGCACCAATGACGATACTGATTACGGAATGGACCTTCCCCAAATTCCGCGGGAATCACAACACCACTGGGATGGTGCTGTGGCTCCTGAAGTATCGGGGCAAGTGGAGCTGGAATCTCCGGGAGGTCCTGGGCTCCGTCTGCAGTACCCACTGGGGCAGGCGCATGGCTGCTAGCTCTGGAGGACGAAGCGCCTAAGTCACTAGAGGGTGTCGCCGACGGGATCGGTGGATCGGCAACAGTGGCAGGTGAAGTGGCTGAAGTGTCTGAACTGCCCAAAATGATAGCAGGTGGAATATCCGACATCTGAACAAGGAAAAATAAATTTTCCATGCCAGTAAGTCATAAAGCAAGCACGTATTAGGCCAACAGTCTAAATCATGTATAACGGTAAATAGCATGGCAATAACAGTAAATCGTACAGAAGTAGCATGTAATTGAAAGCAAGTAATATCATGCAGTAGTGAAATCATGTAGTAGCATACGGCATATAGCAGTAAAAGCAAGCAGCAACATGCAGTAAGTTCAGCGGAAACAAGTAAACTAGCAAGTTGTAGATTAGTCATATTAGTGAATCCTACTCGGGTCGGTCCAGACTCACTAATGCAACCTAATTCCCTACAACCAATGCTCTGAAATCAAATGTGATGCCCCGTACAAAACCATCGTGTATGAATCATCAATAACAGGATCATTACAAGGTCAAACACTATATGCGTTTTCAAAACAAGTTGCATTCATGATAAAAGCTGACGTCATAACCAACGCCAATGTTTAACAACCAAGGTATGCTTCAATGAATAGAAGCAAGAATAATAGTATGTAACCCATAGGTCGTTACAAATCATAGTTTCAAAAGTATTAAAGTTATGAATGCAAGACAAACAGTTCATGCGGTGATAACTCTAGAGCAGCGGGTGTCTACAGCAAGACTTGTACACAGCGGAAGCAGCTAAACTTAAGCACCTGAGAAAAACAGGCTTAAAAACGTCAGCACAAAGGTTGGTGAGCTATAGTTTAAGTATAACAGTATGTAAGGTAGGCCACGAGATTTCAGTGCTACAAAGAGCGTTTCAAAACAGTATGATAAAGTATATGTTTAACCGTGGGCACTTGGTAAGTAACTTAACGTTTATCACCCCCTAAAAGTACACTTGGCGAGTGCGTATGTTTACGAAGTATTAAACACCTGTTAAATGCTAGCGCTACTAGCCCGAGTGGGGATGTCAAACCCTATGGATCCATATCTAAGATTCGCGTTCACCGGTTCAAAGACCAATGACTAAACGTTACCGAGCTAAGGAGAAAGTTTATGCCGTTGTATAACCCACACATATATAAAGTTTAAGTACTCATGCCTAGTATGTAAAACGTAAAATGCGCATGTATTCTCAGTTCCCAAAATAGTTAAAGTAAAAAGGGATGCTATAACTCACAGTGGTAAAGTAGTGGTAAAGTCGAGTCGGGAAATAAGCAAGTACGTAGGTCCAAAAAGTTCTCAACCTAATTCAAATAGTACTAAGTCAGTAAATCGTCTCAATAGGTTTAAAAGTATGTAAATTAGGTCTTAAGGGTCATCATCATTCATCATCAAACAAAAGGTGTAACGTAAGTTTCGTTTATGAAAGAAGTTTAAAACAAAGGCTGACTTTGGTCAGTCGCCACGACCTCAATACCTACTAAAATAAGGTGAGACCAGTGGACATGGCTCCGTATATGAGTCCTTTATTTGTGGTAAAAATTCCAGAAGCAAACTCTTCTTCGTTTGACCGTGGCGACGGTCTAAGTGCGAGTAGGTCAGAATTTTCAGCACAACGTTAAAAGACATAGTGACGTTCGGAGGGCCATAGATCCTAAACCGTAATTCGGATTAAGACGAGTCCTAAATGAAAAGTTATCTACTCGAACAGAGATAACGGAAAATCATCTTTATAGTAGCCCAAGTCGTACTGATCAGACCCATAAACAGTAAAACAGTAGGTTCCGGTGGGTTTCTTGGTACTCGATGCTTATCACGGTTCTCATCCTTGATGCATATAGCTTCAAGTGTACAACTCGTTGATGTGTTTGCATCATCTTAACCAAGGTTTCACCATCATAACACTTGTGTAAGTCTAAGGCATATAGCACAACTCAATTAAGTGTTGTATGTAGTTTGATGAACCAAAGTTACATCAAAGTCTTAGATTAAACACATACATGAACTATAAAAGTAATATTGAACTACAAACTTGAAAGTAAACTAACTAATCAAGATCTTAGGTTGTAGAACATAGTTCTTAGTTAGATCTTGAAGATCCAAGACCCAAAAGTCTAGATCTAAAGTTATTAAGTTAAATCTAACACAAGTGTATGAAGTTATAATTAAAGAGTTACACTTCCATGTTCTTGAACTTTCAAGTTAACTTTTAGTTCCAAGAAGTATGAGATCAAGACTAACTTGTAATACTTGACCATTTAACAACAAACATGAATTTAAATGTACAAGAAATGAAGTAATAAACTAAATAAACAAGTAACAAGCCATGGTTGTTCATACTTTAAAGATTCAAGCCAAAGTCTTGATCTTTAGGAAGTAAACTTTTAAGTTTACAACATGAGCTTCAAGTATGGTTTTAACAACACATGAACTTACAATATTTTAGAACTTTAAATGTAGAACATAAACTAGAAAGTTTAGTTCTTGTGTGTTCTTGTAGATACAAGATAAAAAGAAGAACAAACTAAAGAGTTTGATTCTTAAATACTAGTAAGTAACTACAACAACAAAGTAAGTAACTAATAAACAAGAACAAGTAATAAAACAACAACAAATGATGATGATGCATGTGTATATGTTTACGGTTTGGACAAGAGAAAAAGGGAGAAGAAGTCTTGAAAGAAACTCACACTTAGAGAGAAAAGTTGAGAGGAAAAATGAGAGAAAAGTGCAAGTGAATTGTGTGTGTGAAATGAATGAGGTTTACAAGTGATATGTTAACAAAATTTGAACAAAAACAACACTCCCAAGGCCATAAAGGCCGACGGCCTGCACAAGGAATGGGGAGGGGGAAAGATCCACAAGATACTTGCATGAAATTGTCTTAAAAGTTAGTTACAAGAGGCGTGTTCATGGGGATAAGATGTAAGTGTGTTGCAACTAGATTCCATACTAAGTTAATCTATCTAGTTCCATCTAAATGTATACTTACATGAAGTAATGGGCTAATAAGTCCAATAAAGAAGTAGGGTGGGCTCATAAGTCCATTAGCACTAATAAAGGCCCAAGTTCAAGTAATTCTCAAGTTAATCCAATTAAAGCACAAGTAATTAACTAATAACCATAGTTAATCAAAATGATTAATAAAACTTAATCATGAATGTAAATAATACTCTAAAAATATTATTCGTGTAATGTACGTGTGTCACAAAGACGTTTCGGGCATTTAAAGTCAAGTATGGTAACATGTAAATGTATATTAACAATACATTCATTAAATCACAAGTATTAATAATAATTATTATAATTAAGCGTTGGAAAATCCAGGGTCGTTACATTATTGGATTTTGTACCATAATTAGGGTTTGGACAAAAGACCGACACTTGTGGATATTGGACTATGGACTATTAATAGATGGGGGGTATTGTCTAATCGAATGGCAACTCATTAGAATCTGTCGAACCTATCTTCAAATTAGTTAATCTAATAATTATTAAATGATTATGCATGTCCTATTTAGTGATGTTTATACGACATCTTTTACGATCATTTAATTAATTATTCGGGTTGGGTAATTAATTATTCAAACTGATCAAGTGGGTAAATTAATGTTCATATCTTATTAAAACAGGGGTGGATTACATACAAGGGTAATTGGTGTAATTGTTAACAAAGTATTAAAACCTTGGATTACACGCAGTCGATAACCTGGTGTAATTATTAACAAAGTATTAAAACCTTGTTACAGTTTAAATCCCTAATTAGTTGGAATATTTGACTTCAGGAATAAGGTTAATTTGATGAGCATATTATAATTATGACCGATGGACTATTATGGGCAAAACCCAGATAGGTATCAAATAAGCCAGGACAAAGGACAATTAACCCGGGTAACAATTAATTAAAATCAAAACGTCAAACATCATGGTTACGGAAGTTTAAATAAGCATAATTCTTTTATTGTATTTCTCATCGTACTTTTAAATAATGTCATTTAATTTATCGCAATTTTATTTTTACGCATTTTAATTATCGTCATTTATCTTTACGCATTATTAAAAATCGACAAACCGGTCATTAAACGGTAAAACCTTTTTTTTATAATATTACTACTTATATATATATATATATATATATATATATATACACATATATATATATATATATATATATATATATACATATATATATATACACATATATATATATACATATATATATATATATATACATATATATATATATACATATATATATATACATATATATATATATATATATATATATATATATATATATATATATATATATATATATATATATATATATATATATATATATATATATATATATATATATATTTATATAAATATAGTTGTTAAAAATATACAACGTAATCACTAACTCCCTGTGGAACGAACCGGACTTACTAAAAACTACACTACTCTACGATTAGGTACACTGCCTATAGTGTTGTAGCAAGGTTTAGGTATATCCCATCTATAAATAAATAAATGAAAACTTGTATCATATTTCGTAGTATTTCGTAGTAAAAATAATAGTATTTCATACACCTCCGCTTTAACATCAAGTTTTTGGCGCCGCTGCCGGGGACTCGGTGAAAAACGCTATATTTTGTTAAAACTATATTTTTTTTTGTAAAAATATATAATTTCTTATTTTGTAAAAATATTTTGTATTTATAATAAGTGTTAAAATAATAAAAAGGAAATATATATATATATATATATATATATATATATATATATATATATATATATATATATATAAAGATTTAGTTTATAATTTAAAAAAAGTATTTTTATTTACATTTTTAAAATATAAATTTATTTTTATTTTATAAAAATTATATTTCTATCATTTTATAAAAAAATTAAAATCAGATAAATATTAAAAACTGAAATTGGGCCGAAATCAATTCGGAACCCAACAGAAGTCCAAAATTATAATAAATTTAAGTTGGGTTGAGCCTGTTGAAAGCCCAAAATTTAAGCCCAACTAGAATAGTACCATGCCGAACTATTTTGAACCTGCACCTGAATTCTGAGTCTGCATCTCTCCGCGATCTCGGAGCTGTAGAGTGTAAAATCTACGCGTTCGCGTAGTGGGGTCTGACAGGACTGAAACCCTAACATTAATTACGATTTTAGGGTTAGATTTTATAATAATTATTATTATTAGGGTTTAATTTAATTATTATATAGTTTTAATATAATTTATATTTTAAGTTTTAATTATTATTATTTACATATTTATATTAATCCTTTTATATAAATAATATAATATTTTTATAAAATTTGTATTTTTATCAACTTAGTTTATTTTTGTATTTTGTTTTTTTTTGTAACTTTTATAATTTGTCGTTCGTAATTTATAGTTTTAAGTTATAGTTTTTGTCGTAGTTATTTTTATACTTCTAGATTTTTAGACTTTGCCGTAAAATCCCTTAAGTGCTTTTTCTTTAGAATTAAGATTTAGGCGCTTTAGAATTTTGCGACGCCGTTTATATATTTTAGTACATTCTAAGTAATTGCTTATTTTCCTTTTAGAATTGCATTTTTAGTTACTTTAGAACTTTAGTCGCAACTTTTAGTTTTATGTTTTCGACGCTAATCTTTAGACGTAAAATTTTAATTTGTAAGTTTAGATTGTTTTTCGACGTCTTATTTTTCGACGCGTTTTTTCTTTTTCATTTCTACGTTCTAGTTTTTAGGACATAGAATTTTCTTTAATTTCTTTAAAGTTCGACGAAAAATTATTGAAAGCGATTAAATTAATAGACATCCAAAATTTTCTGCTTCGTAGTAATAGTTGGATTTGTTAGTGGCTGAGTTGTGGATTTTTCGACTTAAAGGATCCTGGCTCCCTGCTGCATCTTTTGGCTATTCGAAACGTGGGCAAAAGCAGAAAGTCTATTAATTTGATAACTTATATAATTTCTAATAGGATATTCAGTGAATGCACCGAGCAAAACGTTCACCACCTTTCATACGTTCACCACCTGTAACTCGATCAAGACATCTAGCCAATATAATCGCCGTTGATTTTTATTTAGAATCATCATCAAGTCAAACAAGTACTCCAATTCAAATTTCCAATAATCCATCTTTTGAACCCGATTTCACAATTGAGAACCCGGAGGATATTCAAGGACAATTCTAAGATCCTGAACCACTAATCATTCCTCCTAAACCACAAACCGTTAAATCAGAATCTTCTAGTGATTCGGATTCAACAAATTCAAATATGGAAATAACGGAACCTCAAAGTATGGAAGACCGAATGAGAGCCACACATACGGGCTAAGGACATGCCATTACGCAACCAGACATTAAGCGCCAGATTATGAAATCAAAGGATAAATCCTACACATGCTAACTAATCAATGCCAATATAGTGGTACGCCAAAAGAAGATCCAAACGAACATCTTCGAACCTTTAATAGGATTTGTACTCTATTCAAAATCAGAGAAGTTAAGGATGAACAGATCTATCTCATGTTGTTTCCCTGGACTTTAAAGGGAGAAGCCAAAGATTGGTTAGAATCGTTACCTGAAGGAGTGATTGACACATGGGATGTCTTAGTTGAGAAATTTCTTAAAAGATTCTTTCCGGCATCTAAAGCCGTAAGACTTCAAGGAGAAATTGTTACGTTCGCGCAAAAGCCAAATGAAACATTATATGAGGCGTAGACAAGATTCGAGAAGTTGTTGAGAGGATGTCCTCAACACGGTTTAGACACCTATCAAATAGTACAAATATTTTACAAAGGCGTCGACGTTGCTACATGAAAAGACATCGACACAGCAGCTGGTGGTTCCATTATGAAGAAAACCGCTACCGAAGCTCACAAAATCATTGATAACACAGCCTCCCACTCACATGAGTGGCACCAAGAGAAAGATATTTTTTGTTCATCTAAAGCGGCTAGAGCCGATTCTAGCCATGACTTTGATTCCATTTCCGCAAAAATAGATGCTTTCGAAAGACGAATGGAAAAGATGACTAAAGATATTCACGCAATACGAATCAGTTGTGAGCAATGCGGTGGACCACACTTAATGAAAGATTGTCACATTGAGCAAACGATGGAACAACGTGAGAATGTTTCCTATATGAACCAAAGGTCGGGAAATAATTATCAAAATAATTATCAACCGCCAAGGCCAAACATTAATCAAAATCAAAACATTCTTTACAATCCAAATGGACCCAACAATAAATCGTATAACCAACAAGGTCCGAATAACCAACCAACTCAAAACAACACTTTCAATCAACAAAGACTTAGCTTGTATAAACCACCACAACAAACCGAAGAGAAAAAGTCAAATCTGGAAGAAATGGTACAAAAGCTAGTTGAATCTCAAACACAATTTATTGCATCTCAAACCCGAACGAATGAGAGGTTTGATCTGTCATTTAGAACTCAACAAGCTTCCATTTTGAATCTAGAAAAACACGTAGGTACTCTTGCTAGCATGATGAGTGAGAGGGAACAAGGAAAGCTACCGAGTAATACTGAAGTAAATCCTCGAAATGAGAATGTTAATATGGTTTCAACGAATTCTGAAAAACCAGCATCAGAAGATGGGAAGGTTTTAGATGTAAGTAACAATGAAGAAGTTACAACACCACCACTACCCGAGTATGTAAAGCCAGTAGTTGCACCATACAGACCACCCATCCCGTTTCCAAAAAAAGGAGTTGAGTATGAGCAAGTGACAGGTAATAAAGTTTATGATACCTTTGGAAAGAAGAAGAAGAAGAATAAGAAAGTGCAAGAAACAAAAATCGTAAAAATAAACCCGGTGAAGACAGTTCCACCGAAATCTCCACCCAGGTTTGGTGATTCGGGTGAATTTATTGCTCCTTGTCAAATTATATGCATACAACCAACTAATAAGAATTACTATTACTTTAAGACCTATTAGGCTTATTCAAGCATAATACCAGATGACGATTAAGTTGCACGATTTTAGCATTCTATTCGACTAGTCGAAGAGTACCCAATCATGAATTTAACAAGACTAGATTATTATGACTACAGCCAAATGATAGTCAGTGGGAATTAAATCGATCAACACACACGCACAATGTGTTGAAATAATATTCAAAGATGGCATGTAGCAAAGTTTGAATCAGTGTGTTTGGTGCCTACAATTTGTGATAAAAAAAATTAGACTTGTGAATAATCATTCACATCTTCACCAACCTCATTCCAAGTACTATAAATAAGGGCTTCATACAAGGTCTTTAAATCATCCCAAAAACACATTCTCCATTCTTGTACTAAAAGAGTTAATAGAAAGTTTGAGTGTTTAGTCTCCTAATTACAAGAGATATAAAGATTAGTGATTATCCTTGTAATTAGAGAGAAGTTGTAATTCCTATTATTCTTATTAGTGAAACATTTCTTTCCTTGACCGTGATTTTTACCCTATTGGGGTTTTTCATGCTAAATCTCGGTGTTCCTTTATTATCGTTTTCATATTATTACTAGCAGTTTGCTATAATTCGGTGTCACTTTTCTCAACAGGTGGTATCAGAGCTAAGGTTCTAATATCTAGTGTGTATTAATCTAATTATCGTATGCTCTGTGGTTTCCACACTGGTGGACTTTCAGATCAGAAAATAAGTAAGGTTATTTTTCACTCGATAAAAGTTTCAAGTACTATTTCTCGAAAAAAAGTATTGTCGAAAAGAAGATTGTAATTATAGCAATGTCTACAAAATCTGAAATTGAAAAATTTAACGGGAGTAATTTCTCGTTATGGAAACTAAAGATGAAAGCTATCCTGAGAAAGGATAAGTGTTTGGCGGCGATCAGTGGACATTCTGCCGAAGTCACTGATGAAAAATGGGAAGAGATGGATGGCCAGGCTATCGAAAATCTTCATCTGACACTAGCAGATGGCGTTTTGTCTAGCATAGAAGACAAGAAGACGACAAAAGAGATTTGGGATCATCTCGTAAAATTGTACGAGACCAAATCCCTCCACAACAAAATATTCCTTAAGAGGAAACTTTATGCGCTACGCATTAATGAATCTACTTCAGTTAATGAGCACATTAATTCTTTGAATACTCTATTTTCTCAACCCGCTTCATTAAGTTGCAATATAGAGCCAAAAGAACGTGTTGGACTTTTACTTCAGAGTCTACCTGACTCGTATGATCAACTCATTATTAACTTGACTAATAATGTTCTCTCGGAGTATCTAGTCTATGATGAAGTTGTGGCTGCTATTCTAGAAGAAGAAAATCGACGCAATAATAAAGAGGACAGACAGGCCGGTTTACGACAAGTTGAGGCCTTGGTAGTTTCAGGAGGGAGATCAACGGAACATGGCCCAAGTGGGAGTCACAATCATGGTAAACCGAAGTCTAGAAAGAAGAAGACATATACATGCTACAATTGTGGCAAGAAAGGTCATCTGAAGAAAGATTGTCGGAGTTTAAATAACTCTAATCCTCAAGGAAATATCGCAAGTATTTCAGAAGATGGGACTGCTTTGATTAGTGAAGCAATGGTAGCAAATGAAGGCAGAAAGACATTTGTTGATGTCTGGTTATTTGACTCGGGAGCTACTTTTCACATGACCCCTAGAAGAGAATGGTTCAAACAATATGAACGTATCTCAGGAGGATCTGTATACAGTTGCAATGATCATGAACTAAAGATCATCGGAATTGGAGATATCATTCTGAAGATGCACAATGGTACAGTTCGTACTATTCAAGGTGTAAGACACGTGGAGCGTTTAAAGAAGAACTTATTGTCTTTAGGACAATTGGATGATCTTGGTTGTAAGATGGAGATACAAGATAAGATCATGAAAATCATGAAAGGCGCAGTTGTACTTATGAAAGGAGAAAAGGTGGGTGCTAATCTATACATTCTGAAAGGAGAGACGGTACGGGAAGCGGATGCATCCATTGCTTCGAATAGTTCAAGTGATAAAGCTGCTATAACATGGCATCAAAAGCTTGGACACGTGTCTGAACAAGGTATGAAGATTCTTGTTGAAAGAAATCTTATTCCTGGTCTTACAAAAGTATCGCTACCTTTCTGTGAGCATTGTGTAATCAGCAAGCAGCATCGCCTGAAGTTTAACACATCAAATTCTAGAAGTAAATTAGTTCTAGAATTGGTTCACTCTGATGTGTGGCAAGCACCAGTTCAATCCCTAGGAGGAGCAAAGTATTTTGTATCATTTATTGATGATTACACTAGGAGATGTTGGGTGTACCCAATCAAGAGAAAGGCAGATGTGTTTAAAGTTTTCAAAGTTTACAAAGTGCGGGTTGAACTTGAATCTGGTAAAAGATCAAGTGTTTAAGGACTGATAATGGAGGAGAATACACTGGTGATGAATTTGATAAGTTCTGCAAACAAGAAGGTATCAAAAGGCAGTTCACGACGGCATACACTCCTCAACAAAACAGAGTGTCAGAGCGGATGAACAGAACCTTGTTAGATAGAACGAGGGCGATGTTGGCAACTGCAAGCTTGAGGAAATCATTCTGGGCAGAAGCAGTAAGTACTGCCTGTTACGTGATAAATCGGTCACCATCAACTGCAATTGAGTTGAAATCGCCGATGGAAATGTGGACTGAAAAACCAGTTGATTATTCTGACCTTCATGTATTTGGAAGTCCTGTGTACACAATGTACAATTCTCAAGAAACGGCAAAGTTAGATCCGAAGTGCAGAAAGTGTTTGTTCTTGGGGTATGCTGATGGAGTTAAGGGGTATCGCTTATGGGACCCCACTGCCCACAAAGTAGTCATCAGCAGAGATGTTGTCTTTACGGAAGACAAAGATCTTGAAGATGTTAGCACTTCAAAAGAAACTATACCGATACAGGTTGTAAATGAATTTTATAAAAATTCTTCTGAAGCAGTACCAGAGCACGATGAAAATCAAGTAGTCGTTCTTGAAGCTCCAACGACTCGTACTTCTAATCGGGAACGGAAACGTCCAGGGTGGCACTCGGATTATATTATGGAAAGCAATGTTGCATATTGTCTTCTAACAGAGGAAGGAGAGCCAACAACTCTTTGCGAGGCACTGAATCATTCAGATGCATCTCAGTGGATGACGGCTATGCAGGAAGAAATTGAAGCTCTTCATAAAAATAAAACATGGGAAGTTGTGTCATTGCCGAAAGGTAGAAAACCTATTGGAAATAAATGGGTGTATAAGATCAAGCGAAATGGCGATGATCAAGTGGAGCGGTATCATGCAAGACTGGTGGTTAAAGGATATGCTCAAAAAGAAGGTACGGACTTTAATGAAATATTTTCTCTTGTGGTTCGACTTACAACAATTCGAGTAGTTCTAGCGATGTGTGCTACATTTGATTTGCATCTAGAGCAGCTAGATGTGAAAACTGCATTTCTTCATGGAAACCTTGAAGAAGAAATTTACATGCTTCAACCAGAAGGTTTTGAACTAGAAGAAAAAAAGAACTTGGTTTGCAGATTAAAGAAATCTCTGTACGGTCTCAAACAGGCGCCGAGATGCTGGTACAAGAGATTTGATTCTTTCATAATGAGCCTTGAATATAATAGACTTTATGCAGACCCTTGTGCATATTTCAAGAGGTTTGAGGACAATAATTTTGTCATTTTGCTGTTATATGTAGACGACATGTTGGTTGCAGGCCCCAACAAAGATCGTATTAATAAGCTGAAGGCTCAATTGGCTAGGGAGTTTGAAATGAAAGACTTGGGTACCGCAAACAAGATTCTAGGGATGCAAATTCACCGAGACAGAGATAATAGGAAGATTTGGCTTTCGCAAAAGAATTATTTGAAGAAAGTCTTGCAGCGCTTCAATATGCAAGACAGTAAGCCAATCTCAACCCCACTTCCTACTAATCTCAAGTTATCCTCCGTTATGTGTCCTAGCAGTGAATACGAGAGGAAGGAGATGTCTCGAGTACCGTATGCATCAGCAATGAGAAGTTTAATGTTCGCAATGATATGTACAAGACCAGACATTGCACATGCAGTGGGTGTAGTTAGTCGGTACATGACGAATCCTGGTAAAGAGCATTGGAATGCAGTAAAGAGGATCCTAAGATACATTAAGGGTACCTCGGATGTTGCGTTATGTTATGGGGAACCAGAATTTATTGTCAAAGGGTATGTTGATTCAGATTATGCAGGTGATATGGATAAAAGTAAATCCACCACCGCGTATGTTTTTACACTTTGTGGTGGAACAATAAGCTAGGTTTTAAAATTGCAGTCAGTTGTAGACATGTCAACAACAGAGGCAGAATATGTAGCAGCTACTCAAGCTACTAAAGAGGCAGTATGGTTGAAGATGTTGTTGGAGGAACTCGGGCACAAACAAAAGAATATCACTCTATTTTGTGATAACCAGAGTGCCTTGAATCTTGCAAGGAATCCGGCATTTCATTTAAAGATAAAGCATATATGAGTTCAGTATCACTTCGTTCGTGAGAAAGTGGAAGAAGGAACCGTGGATGTGCAAAAAATTCATACTGACAACAATGTGGCTGATTTTCTAACAAAGTCAATCAACTGTGACAAGTTTATTTGGTGCCATTCCTTATGTAGCCTAGCATAAACTTAAGCAACATCATTGGCAAGGAAGGATTATCGTGTGAAAATTTATTGAGCTTCAATCAAATCTTCAAGTGGGAGATTGTTGAAATAATATTCAAAGATGGCATGTAGCAAAGTTTGAATCAGTGTGTTTGGTGCCTACAATTTGTGATAGACAAATTAGACTTGTGAATATGCATTCACATCTTCACCAACCTCATTTCAAGTACTATAAATAAGGGCTTCATGCAAGCTCTTTAAATCATCCCAAAAACACATTCTCCATTCTTGTACTAAAAGAGTTAATAGAGAGTTTGAGTGTTTAGTCTCCTAATTACAAGAGATATAAAGATTAGTGATTATCCTTGTAATTAGAGAGAAGTTATAATTCCTATTATTCTTATTAGTGAAACGTTTCTTTCCTTGCCCGTAGTTTTTACCCTATTGGGGTTTTCCACGTTAAATCTCGGTATTCCTTTATTATCGTTTTCATATTATTACTAGAGGTTTGCTATAATTCGATGTCACTTTTCTCAACACAACGGACGTGTGTAAACTTAGATTTCATCAAAATCCACCTTACGATATATATACTTACTAGTACTACAAATATTTTATTAATTAAAAAAAAGGAGAAACTCACCTGTTGCTGAAGGGATTTGATTTCACTTTTATCTTTTTCTCTTTCTGCCTTTAAGCTAGAGATCTCTGAATCGAGACCATTACGCTTTTCTTCCAGTCCTTTAGCCCTTTTCTCAAGCTCTTCTGAACGTTCTTTTTCATAATGAAGTTGATCACTTAGCAACCGATTTTCTTCCTGTTTACATTTCAATTCTTCATCTACAGAAAGATAAGTCCGTTTACTTTCTTCCTCTTCTTCGTTAATGCGGATTCTCCCGAATTCGAATTTTATTTCAGCAGTTGACACTCCATTAGTTAAATTCAAATTAGGACTTTGCAGTGTAGTCAACTTAGTTGAACAATCAATGTAAAACTGAAGTTGAGCTCTTAGATCTTTAATTTCTTCCAATAATACATTTCTTTCCCCCATATCACAGAAAGCCTTATATCGTTCCAATTCATCATTGACCCTTTTCAACTCGATTTCTTTCCTAAGAATATCTGGATGATTCTCATATTTCCCCTTCAGAATCTGTATCTCATCATAAGCCCTTTTAAACTAGGGAATTGTAACCAATATTGACCCAAAAACCCAACCCTTCCAATATATCTATCTTGTGACATGTGATTGATACAGTAAAAAGTACAAAACTGATGTACGAGTTGAAATGCATACCTCATACTTTTTTACTAAATACATCAATTTGCATTGACAAACTTGTCAGGCGACAAAACACCATCCATCAAATTCTCTAATTGAGCAATTTTGTCTTGTTGCAATTGCCCGATATTCGAATTACATTCCTGTTCCTGTTGATATTGTTGCACATGTGGTAGATTTAAAGTAGTTAATAAGGGTGAATGAGCTATTTGACTAATTACTCCATGGTGGCTTTAAGTAACTGAACAAAAGCATGACTAGACTATTTACTATATTGTACAGAACATATGGAACAGAATCAAAAAAGATTAGAACAGAGAAACAATTAAATCAATTGAAAGTTGAAAAAGCCACTTTATATGCATAACCAACTAATAAGTATTACTTAAAGATTTAGGCATGTTGAAACAAACCAGACGATTAAGTTGCACGATTTCAGCATTCTGTTTGCTGCAGTATTCTTCCAATGAGATTTCTCGCCTTATTACTCCAGCTAGTACCTTTTCTACATCCTCCTGCATAAACGTGACATAAATTAGGCCAGTAATAATGAAAGAAAAGAGCAAATCAAGTTTATTGTAAAAAAAATTTCCTACTTTTGGAAGAATAATTTGCTTTGACGTGTTCTTAATAATTATTAGTGATGCATCCACCGGAACCAATTGGAGATTCACACTATCAGAATTTGCTGCTTTTACTTCTTCTTCTTCTGAGTTTTTACCTTTACGATGGCTGCATAAAAACTCAAAATTATCAAGACATGTTGTTTGCACACCGACTTCTTTTTTGTCTGGTTTCGGTTCCGTGGATAGCTCATTCTCTGAATCTGGATTACACGCATTCCGGTCACATACAGTTTTATCTAATGAATAATCACCAAAAGTGTCGTTAATGCTTCTGTTTTGAAACATTATCTATTAATAAACAAACACTAATTAAGCTTTTACGGTTCTACGATTAGGGTTTTGAATTTTAGGGGTATTAGGGGATGTAATAGCATGCAAACAGGTATGTTTTTATATCCAAAGAAAGATGAATACAACCGCCGCCGAATAGAAAGAAAATATAAGGGCTAGGCCCGATACTAACTATCACGGACAAGGGCTAACAGGGCCCGTAAACCTATTTATTTATTTATTTATTTATTTTCCTTTAATTTTCGATTCAAGAAACACGATATCTTTAAGAACATTAGGCATTTTCATCGAAAGAGGAAATAACCAAAACCACAAAAACCAAGACGAAGCAGCTAGGCTCGAGACTAGAAAACATAACGCAAAGACAACGAGCAACCACTATCTACTAATGAGCATACACAGGACCAAAACTAACCAAACGACCCCGGTCAACAATGAAATAAAGAACTAAACTAGCCACAAACAATGCCAATCGACAAAAAAGCTAAACGATACACACCAAACCCAAATCAAAACTAACAAACAAACAACCAAAACAAACTATCGACAAAGCAAGCAAACTAATCAGTCCCGAAAGGAGCTTTATTGACTTTAGACCCCAGGTTAACCAGCATTCCGTTAACCGTCGCCGGTGAACAACATATAAACACTCTACAATAATTAAACAATTTGACTGTAATTGATTAAGAAGAGATTGGCCGTGAAATGTCCCGTTCCTATTGATTATAAACGTTCCATATTAATTGATTTCGTCGCGAGGTTTTGACCTCTATATGAGACGTTTTTCAAAGACTGCATTCATTTTTAAAACAACCATAACCTTTATTTTATCTATAAAGGTTTAAAAAGCATTACGTAGATTATCAAATAATGATAATCTAAAATATACCATTTACACGCGACCATTACATAATGGTTTACAATAAGAATATATTACATCAAAAATAAGTTTCTTGAATGCAGTTTTTACATAATATCATATAAGCATGGACTCCAAATCTTGTCCTTATTTTAGTATGCAACAGCGGAAGCTCTTAATAATCACCTGAGAATAAACATGCTTAAAACGTCAACAAAAATGTTGGTGAGTTATAGGTTTAACCTATATATTATCAAATCATAATAATAGACCACAAGATTTCATATTTCAATATACATCCCATACATAGAGATAAAAATCATTCATATGGTGAACACCTGGTAACCTACATTAACAAGATGCATATAAGAATATCCCCTATCATTCTGGGAAATCCTTCGGACATGATAAAAACGAATTCGAAGTACTAAAGCATCTGGTACTTTGGATGGGGTTCGTTAGGCCCAATAGATCTATCTTTAGGATTCGCGTCAATTAGTAGATCGGTTTACTAATTCTTAGGCTACCAAGCAAAAGGGGCATATTCGGCTTCGATCATTCACTCATATAATGTAGTTTCATTTACTTGTGTCTATTTCGTAAAATATTTATAAAACTGCATGTATTCTCATCCCAAAATATTAGATTTTAAAAGTGGGACTATAACTCACTTTCACAGATTTTTACTTCTTCGGGAGTAAGACTTGGCCACTGGTCGATTCACGAACCTATAACAAATATATACATATATATATATCAAAGTATGTTCAAAATATATTTACAACATTTTTAATACATTTTGATGTTTTAAGTTTATTAAGACAGCTGTCCTCGTTAGTAACCTACACTAGTTGTCCATAGTTAGATGTACAGAAATAAATTGATATATATTATCTTGAATCAATCCATGACCCAGTGTATACACGTCTCAGGCTAGATCACAACTCAAAGTATATATATTTTTGGAATCAACCTCAACCCTGTATAGCTAACTCAAATATTACTGCATATAGAGTGTCTATGGTTGTTCCAAATAATATATATACATGGGTCGATATGATATGTCAAAACATTTGCATACGTGTCTATGGTATCTCAAGATTACATAATATATTAGAATACATGTATAATACAATATAAGTTAGCTAGGATATGATTTGTATAGAATAGTTACAATATTTCCCGTAGCTACAACAATCAAAAAATATCCAATCTTGTTTTACCCATAACTTCTTCGTTTTAAATCCGTTTTGAGTGAATCAAATTGCTATGGTTTAAAATTGAACTCTATTTTATGAATCTAAACAGAAAAAGTATAGGTTTAGAGTCAGAAATATAAGTTACAAGTCATTTTTGTAAGAGGTAGTCATTTCAGTCGAAAGAATGACGTCTTGATGACCATTTTGAAAAACATACTTTCACTTTGAGTTTAACCATGATTTTTGGATATAGTTTCATGTTCATAAGAAAAATCATTTTCCCATAAGAACAACTTTTAAATCAAAGTTTATCATAGTTTTTAATTATCAAACCCTAAACAGCCCGCGGTGTTACTACGACGACGTATGTCCGGTTTTACGGTATTTTTCGTGTTTCCAGGTTTTAAATCATTAAGTTAGCATATCATATAGATATAGAACATGTGTTTAGTTGATTTTAAAATTCAAGTTAGAAGGATTAACTTTTATTTGCGAACAAGTTTATAATTAACTAAACTATGTTCTAGTGATTTCAAGTTTAAACCTTCGAATAAGGTAGTTTTATATATATGAATCGAATGATGTTATGAACATCATTACTACCTCAGGTTTTGTGGATAAACCTACTGGAAATGAGAAAAATAGATCTAGCTTCAAAGGATCCTTGGATGTCTTGAAAGTTCTTGAAGCAGAATCATGACACGAAAACAAGTTCAAGTAAGATTTTCACTCGAAATAAGATTGTTATAGTTATAGAAATTGAATCAAAGTTTGAATATGAGTATTACCTTATATTAGAAAGATATCTTACTGTAAATAAGAAAGATTTCTTGAGGTTGGATGATCACTTTACAAGATTAGAAGTAAGCTAGCAAACTTGGAAGTATTCTTGATTTTATGAAACTAGAACTTATAGAATTTATGAAGAACACTTAGAACTTGAAGATAGAACTTGAGAGAGATCAAATAGATGAAGAAAATTGAAGAATGAAAGTGTTTGTAGGTATTTTTGGTCGTTGGTATATGGATTAGATATAAAGGATGTGTAATTTTGTTTACATGTAAATAAGTCATGAATGATTACTAATATTTTTGTAATTTTATGAGATATTTCATGCTAGTTGTCAAATGATGGTTCCCACATGTGTTAGGTGACTCACATGGGCTGCTAAGAGCTGATCATTGGAATGTATATAGCAATCGTACATACATCTAAAAGCTGTGTATTGTACGAGTACGAATACGGGTGCATACGAGTAGAATTGTTGATGAAACTGAACGAGGATGTAATTGTAAGAATTTTTGTTAAGTAGAAGTATTTTGATAAGTATCTTGAAGTCTTTCAAAAGTTTATGAATACATATTAAAACACTACATGTATATACATTTTAACTGAGTCGTTAAGTCATCGTTAGTCGTTACATGTAAATGTTGTTTTGAAACCTTTAGGTTAACGATCTTGTTAAATGTTGTTAACCCATTGTTTATTATATCTAAAGAGATGTTAAATTATTACATTATCATGATATTATGATATATTAATATATCTTATTATGATATATATACAGTTAAATGTTGTTACAACGATAATCGTTACATATATGTCTCGTTTCGAAATCATTAAGTTAGTAGTCTTGTTTTTACATATGTAGTTCATTGTTAATACACTTAATGATATGTTTACTTATCATTTATCATGATTAAACATAGTGTATCAATATCTTAATATGATTCATATGTATTTAGTAAGACGTTGTTATAACGATAATCGTTATATATATCGTTTCGAGTTTCTTAATTCAATAAACTCAATTTTATGTATATAACTCATTGTTAAAATACCTAATGAGATACTTACTTATCATTATATCATGTTAACTATATATATAATCATATATATGTCATCATATAGTTTTTACAAGTTTTAACGTTCGTTAATCACCGGTCAACTTGGGTGATCAATTGTCTATATGAAACCTATTTCAATTAATCAAGTCTTAACAATTTTGATTGCTTAACATGTTGGAAATACTTAATCATGTAAATAACAATTTCATTTAATATATATAAACATGGAAAAGTTCGGGTCACTACAGTACCTACCCGTTAAATAAATTTCGTCCCGAAATTTTAAGCAGTTGGAGGTGTTGACGTATCTTCTGGAAATAAGTGTGGGTATTTCTTCTTCATCTGATCTTCTCATTCCCAGGTGAACTCGGGTCCTCTACGAGCATTCCATCGAACTTTAACAATTGGTATCTTGTTTTGCTTAAGTCTTTTAACCTCACGATCCATTATTTCGACGGGTTCTTCGATGAATTGAAGTTTTTATTTGATTTGGATTTCGTCTAACGGAATAGTGAGATCTTCTTTAGCAAAATATTTCTTCAAATTTGAGACGTGGAAAGTGTTATGTACAACCGCGAGTTGTTGTGGTAATTCAAGTCGGTAAGCTACTGGTCCGACACGATCAATAATCTTGAATGGTCCTATATACCTTGGATTTAATTTCCCTCGTTTACCAAATCGAACAACGCCTTTCCAAGGTGCAACCTTAAGCATGACCATCTCTCCAATTTTAAATTCTATATCTTTTCTTTTAATGTCGGCGTAGCTCTTTTGTCGACTTTGGGCGGTTTTCAACGGTTGTTGAATTTGGATGATCTTCTCGGTAGTTTCTTGTATTATCTCTGGACCCGTAATCTGTCTATCCCCCACTTCACTCCAACAAATCGGAGACCTGCACTTTCTACCATAAAGTGCTTCAAATGGCGCCATCTCAATGCTTGAATGGTAGCTGTTGTTGTAGGAAAATTCTGCTAACGGTAGATGTCGATCCCAACTGTTTCCGAAATCAATAACACATGCTCGTAGTATGTCTTCAAGAGTTTGTATCGTCCTTTCACTCTGCCCATCAGTTTGTGGATGATAGGCAGTACTCATGTCTAGACGAGTTTCTAATGCTTGTTGTAATGTCTGCCAGAATCTTGAAATAAATCTGCCATCCCTATCAGAGATAATAGAGATTGGTATTCCATATCTGGAGACGACTTCCTTCAAATACAGTCGTGCTAACTTCTCCATCTTGTGTCTTCTCTTATTGGCAAGAAGTGTGCTGATTTGGTGAGACGAACAACTATTACCCAAATAGTATCAAAACCATTTGCAGTCCTTGGCAATTTAGTGATAAAATCCATGGTAATATTTTTCCATTTCCATTCCGGAATTTCGGGTTATTAAAGTAGACCTGATGGTTTCTGATGCTCAGTTTTGACCTTAGAACACGTCAAACATTCTCCTACGTATTTAGCAACATCGGCTTTCATATCCGATCACCAAAAATGTTTCTTGAGATAATTGTACATCTTCCCCGTTCCAGGATGTATTGAGTATCTGGTTTTATGAGCTTCTCTAAGTACCATTTCTCTCATATCTCCAAATTTTGGTACCCAAATCCTTTCAGCCCTATACCGGGTTCCGTCTTTCCGAATATTAAGATGCTTCTCCGATCCTTTGGGTATTTCATCCTTTAAATTTCCCTTTTTTAAAACTCCTTGTTGCGCCTCCTTTATTTGAGTAGTAAGGTTAGTGTGAATCATTATATTCATAGCTTTTACTCGAAGGGGTTCTCTGTCCTTTCTGCTCAAGGCGTCGGCTACCACATTTTCCTTCCCCGGGTGATAACGAATCTCAAAGTCGTAATCATTCAACAATTCAATCCATCTGCGCTGCCTCATGTTCAGTTGTTTCTAATTAAATATGTGTTGAAGACTTTTGTGGTCGGTATATAAAATACTTTTGACCCCATATAAGTAGTGCCTCGAAGTATTTAATGCAAAAACAACCTCGCCTAATTCCAAATCATGCGTCGTATAATTCTGCTCGTGAATCTTCAATTGTCTAGACGCATAAGCAATTACTTTCGTTCATTGCATTAATACACAACGGAGACCTTGCTTTGAGGCGTCACAATATATCACAAAATCATCATTCCCTTCAGGTAATGACAATATAGGTGTCGTAGTTAACTTTTTCTTCAACAATTGAAATGCTTTTTCTTTTTCATCCTTCCATTTAAATTTCCTCCCTTTATGCGTTAATGCAGTCAAGGGTTTTGCTATTTTGGAAAAATCTTGGATGAATCTCCTGTAATAACCAGCTAGCCCTAAAAATTGGCGTATGTGTTTCGGAGTTTTCGGTGTTTCCCACTTTTCAACGGTTTCAATCTTTACTGGATCTACCTGAATACCTTCTTTGTTCATTATATGACCGAGGAATTGAACTTCTTCCAACCAAAATGTACACTTTAAAAACTTAGCGTACAGTTTTTCTTTTCTCAGCAACTCTAGCACTTTTCTCAAATGTTCTTCGTGCTCTTGATCATTCTTCGAGTAAATAAGTATGTCATCGATGAAAACAATGACAAACTTGTCAAGATATGCCCACACACTCGGTTCATGAGGTCCATGAACACAGCTGGTGCGTTAGTCAATCCAAACGGCATAACCATAAACTCGTAATGATCGTAACGCATCCTAAAAGTAGTCTTCGGAATGTCATCCTCTTTCACCCGCATTTGGTGATATCCAGAACGTAAATCGATCTTCGAATAAACCGACGAGCCTTGTAGTTGATCAAATAAGTCGTCGATTCTCGGTAATGGGTAACGGTTCTTGATGGTAAGTTTGTTCAACTCTCGGTAGTCGATACACAACCTGAATGTACCATCTTTCTTCTTGACAAACAGAACAGGAGCTCCCCATGGTGATGTACTTCGTCGAATGAAACCACGCTCTAAAAGTTCCTGTAACTGACTTTGTAATTCTTTCATTTCGCTGGGTGCGAGTCTGTATGGAGCACGAGCTATTGGTGCAGTTCCTGGTACAAGGTCTATTTGAAATTCAACGGATCGATGTGGGGGTAATCTGTGACAATCCGGAAATTTCCAACCAAATTTAAACTTTAATCTTTATATATTTCCGACACGATAAGCAATATTTGTTAAGTTAAATTGCAAGAATTTTAAACTATGTTCATACATTCATTCAACCTCGACCAAGTTCCAACGATTCACGAACCATTAAACGAATATGATTATATATGTATATGTGTATATATATTATAACTTAAAACGTAAATAAAATATTAGATTAAATACTTTATATGATTGTATCTGTTTCAAAATGTTTATCAATGGAATTAGAAGATAAGATCAAATGATTGAATTATCAGATATATTGAATTATGATTACAAGTCTCAGTTGAAAGGCCCACGTTGATTTGAGAAATCTTTCCATTTTAACAATATTCGGAAAATGGTAAAGTGATTTATAAATAAGAACAAATTGTCAATCATTGAGAACTAGACAAAGGATAGTAGAAGATTGAATCTCATAAAGACTCGATTGATCTATTTAGTTTCAAACGTACAAAAACGTTTTCAGTTTAAAAAGAACTTTATTATTAAAATGTATATAACTTTTATAAATATCTAGAACCATTTTTGACAACTCATTACTTAACTAGTATGATAAAGATAACGATATTTATATTTTATTTTATTAAATATATATAACGATTTAAATTAATATTATATATATTTATACGCGTATTATACGTACATAGTTTTATACTTTTACTATATTTAAACTTTACCTTTACTTTATTTTTACTTTACTTTAACTTTAATAATTCACTTTAATAATTCACTTTAATAATTCGTACTTTAATAATTCACTTTAATAATTCATACTTTAATAATTCATACTTTAATAATTCACTTTAATAATTCAAAAATCTATTATAAATAGAATTAATAGGTTTCATTATTTCATAGAAACTTGAAAATATTTTTCTCTAAACTCTCTCAATCGATTTACATATATATATTTACTCCGTATTATTTCAAGATATTATTAGTATACATAAAATATTACGACGGAGTGCTGTCCGAGTGGTTTCGAAATTGTTTTTCGAGTAGGATAGGATTAAGGAAATTATGGGTTATAGCTATGGAGGTGATTGAGTATGGTTCATGGGTATGCTCATGAGGTCAATATAGTGTTTATCATTTCCGTTGCGTCTACATACCTTTCCTGCAATATTGAATCTCAATATTGATACGTTCGTGAATCCGAGGCCAACCTTGCACTTGTTCAATGACGTTATATGTATTTTTACTACGAAATACAGTATGGTGAGTTTCATTTGCCTTTTTATCCTTTATATTTTTGGGACTGAGAATACATGCGCTTTTATAAATGTTTGACGAAATAGACACAAGTAATTGAAACTACATTCTATGGTTGAATTATCGAAATCGAATATGCCCCTTTTTATTAAAGTCTGGTAATCTAAGAATTAGGGAACAGACACCCTAATTGACGCGAATCCTAAAGATAGATCTATTGGGCCTAACAAACCCCATCCAAAGTACCGGATGCTTTAGTACTTCAAAATTTATATCATGTCCGAAGGAGGATCCCGGAATGATAGGGGATATTCTTATATGTATCTAGTTAATGTCGGTTACCAGGTGTTCACCATATGAATGATTATTTTTGTCTCTATGCATGGGACGTATATTTATGAGAACTGGAAATGAAATTCTTGTGGTCTATTAAAATGATGGAAATAAATGATTATGATAAACTAATGAACTCACCAACCTTTTGGTTGACACTTTAAAGCATGTTTATTCTCAGGTGTTAAAGAAATCTTCCGCTGTGCATTTGCTCATTTTAAAGATATTACTTGGAGTCTTTCATAGCATATTTCGAAGAACGTTGCATTCGAGTCATTGAGTTCATTAAAGATTATTATTAAATCAATTTATAGTTGGATAGTGGATATAATGAAATGGTATGCATGCCTGTCAATTTTCAATGTAAAGAAAGTTCGTATTTTAAAAACGAATGCAATGTTTGTAAAATGTATCATATAGAGGTCAAATACCTCGCAATGTAATCAACTATTGTGAATCGTTTATAATGTATATGAACGGGTCCTTTTAGTTGGTATCAGAGCGGTGGTCTTAGCGAACCATGTCTGCATTAGTGTGTCTAACTGATAAGTCGTTAGGATGCATTAGTGAGTCTGGACTTCGACCGTGTCTGCATGTCAAAAGTTTTGCTTATCATTTTTAGTCGGAAATCATCTGCTTATCATTCTTAGGAAATTACCTGCTTATCATTACTAGTCTAGACACGTCTTGCTACATTAATTGCATGAGTAGTGTATAGACACAATTCATATCTTAGCGTATCTGCTAAATCATATCTTATCGTATCTGTTACTTTAAACTTTACCTGGCATATCCCGCAAATTCCTCCGTAATCTACCAAAATCTTTTGTTCTATATCTATGGATATTCTATGTTATTAGAATACCATCCGATAACCGAAAATCATTTCATATCGGAAAAAAAAAATCCTTATTCAATCGTACGAAATGGAATTCATCATTAATTCAAGTTTCTCGGATTCCGAAATGGAATCCCACTTCAGCTCTGAAAGCAGTGTGACTGGAATGGATCAACCAATCAGCCATCATCTATTCTGGATGAATTGGGGATGGGTTCGTAGCCTCCTCAATCATTGGAGACAAGAAGAAGGTGATCCATTCCATCCACCCCATTGCCCTCTTAACGAAGAACCTGAAGCACTTACCGGCGAACCAATCCAAAACACCATTTTCTCTCTCATTTCCAGAGTATCTCGTCACGATTATATACTACATCAAATTCTAGATTATATTTATCCACTCATCCGAACCGACAATCACCCCGGTATAATAGAAGAAGTCAACGAGCTTCGCGCTCGGGTAGTGGCTTTGGAGAATATGGTGCAAAGATTACAAACACCAGCAGCAGCAGCACCAGCAGCATAACCAGTACCACCATCATCAACGCTAACAGTACCATTACCACCTCTAACCACAACCGCGTCGTAAACCTCAACTTCACAATCTGTCCCACGAGCATCAACGCCATACGCACCATAGATACCAAGGAGTACCAACAACAATAACTGACGAAGTATTAATTCATAACTTCATTGGAGAAACATTCCGCGGTGATTATGTAATCTCTAAAGTCTTAGAGATTATCTAATCTCGCCCTAACCATAAATCAGTTAAGCGAACCAAAATGATAGAAGGAAGAGTAGAAACCCTGACAAAAATGGTGTGTGATTAACAAGCTAAACTTACTTTACCAACAGCATCAACAGTACCGTCAGCGTTACCAGCATCGTCAGTACAGTCAACATCCGAATCAACAACACAGATAATATCACAAACTCCGTCAGTTCAAGAATCATTGTGGACATCATTACGAATCAATAACGTGTATATTGTATCAACGAGTTATGAAGAATTAACTCATTCCCTCTGAAGAAATTATATGTATATTATATATATATATATATATATATATATATATATATATATATATATATATATATATATATATATATTGAAATAAATCTTTCCGTGTTAAGCTATTGTGTATGAATCTTAACTACTCGGTTAATTCATATTACAAATATGCAATAATGTACGTCCTTCGGCCGTAACTTAACCAGCGTTAACTACAATCTCTGTCGCAATTCAACAAATTCCAATTCATAATAAATCAAGTATATATTTGATTTTACACTTTCATCATCGATGTACCTGAAACTTTTCAGATAACATCATTCGTACTTTGCAAAATTCACAAGAATTCCACGAACCGAACATCATACATCAACAAATAACGAAGTATTGATTCATAATTTCAATGTCATTAAATAAATACTGCGTAAAAGTTATGTACTTTTTAAAGCCTTTAGGAATTATTCAATTATAGTTTCAACCGTAAATCAAATGAGTTTAATTTAACACTAACTCATTAAATCTATGTTACATCTGAAGAAAATATACATATATATATTTTCATAAAGACTGTAATAAAATTCTTTTGTACAAAATATTAATTGTGAAATTTTTTTTAACGGGTAGGTAATACCCGAGAGATATATAAATTCACAATTAATATGTTACATTCTTCGAATCTGATTCAGCAAATCATCCATTATACTCCCTACTTTCACAACAATATACATTCTTTTATAGAAATCAAAACAACCATACTCATTCAAAATTTAATTACATATTCTGATTTTGAAATCTCAAAATTCAACTTGAGATATGACCAAAATCATCACTCTTAGATCCTTACATCTTTCACAAGCTATATTTTGACTTCAAAACTGTGTTAGAACATCAAATGTATGTTAACGATTACAATCTGTGTTCAAACCCTTCGAAAATTTATGAAGACACTTCGAATGATGAGCAATCGAGATGATGATCCAACCACATGTTACCCACAGTTATGTACCCGAAAAACTCTTGAAACTAAAGTAAAAGTTTAAACAACGTATCCGCGTCAGATTCTTTGGCATTTATTAGCAAAAATAACTTTGCGACTCCTATTCAAAGTAGCCAGTTTTGTCACAGCTCCAGCAAGTCAACTTCGACTTTTCAGTCAGACTAACCTTATTATAACCTTGAGATATACACCATCGTTACCAGGGAACCTTTTACATTCCACCACATTATTAGCAGATGTACCAACAACTTCATTACCCTTTGACTTTAGCCTCTCCAAAAAGTCATTATAATTATTCATTGAAACCCCATCATTTACTCATTCACATCTTGTAATGAGAATTGCCATACGAATCATTGGGAATTAGCAATCAGTATTTTGAAATCTCGCAGCATGTCTACGCCAATAGTTATATGTGTATATATAACGTCTATCTTCTGGACTTAATTTGAATGTGAAGTTTCTGAAAAACACTCCGAACTACGAATTGGTTTTCCGAAGAAAAAAAATGCTGATGAAGCAGCAAAAACTATAAACGACTTTAAATGGTAAAAGCTGGAGCGCAGAAAAAGAGAAGTTTTGGAACTGGAAAACGGATTGAGCAAAGTAGGAAGGAGGCTGTGGACAAATTACAAAGACTGAACCTGACTTCAAAGGATCCAAATGATTCAGTACCTGCTGAAGTCATTAACGAATACCTTGCTCCTGAATCTAAACCCCTGCGAACAATATTCTTCATCATCCTCTGATATTAGAAATTCTAAAATATCATCATATCTTTCATTATAAATATCCTCCATATTTCTGAAGATATTTTCTTAATTTTTCTTATTTGAAATCATTTACCTCTTCGCGCTATCTGTATTACATCATAAAAGAAACTATTTTAATTTCTAAATTCTGAAACATTCAAGTTTAAAATAGGAATATTTTGAAGTAGTGTTGGGAACTGAAGCATGAATTAGTATAATATAATGACACTTGATCAATGTGATTATATTACAGTAAGTCATGCTGATTTTCTAAATGAAATGTGATGATTCACAGATCATAACATCATCATGTGCCATGTTATATGACTCTTGTATTCTATTTAACCTCTAAAATATCAAGAAAATATTTCTTGATGATTCGGCCTTTTCCAAGGTATTCTAGTAATTTGACAAGTTAAGATCGTGCCATCACAATTTTCTTCCTAGAACATTAACAATGTTCATTCCGAAATTCATATCTGTGAATTCTGGACCATTACAAGCGGTGCTTAATTGCAAGAAGAAGAAACAAAAGGACAAAACTCCGAAATAGAAATTGGGGTATAAATTGCAGCAAATAAAAGAGAGCATTAACTGTGAATGATAATGATTATAGAAGACAGAAGCAGAGACTTTGAAATATAAGGGAACATATAAAGCCCAACGACAAACCAGAAATTATAAACCATATATATCGATGCATATAGCAATATAAAGACACGGGAGAACTAGAAACACTATAAACCCAAGAGTATAGTAGAAGTAAATAGATTCTTTCAGTGGTAGATGAAAAAGAAGAATGACCGATATGAAAGTTAGAAGTATATCGAGAATCAGAACTGGATGGAGCATATTGATGAATATTTTAAAATATGAGTTGAGGGGGAAAGAATAGAAGGTGATGAAACATGACTAGGAACTTAGAAATCAACAGATTTAACTCACACAATGGCGGAATAAGTGAATCAAACCCTCTACTGAATAGGTTAAGTTTTTTTTTTGATTAATTTAGTCAAACCACAACTAAATCAAGTATGATTAGATCAACACCTAGAGCTATTATTCACCACCTGGGTGATTTGGACTGAGAGAGAATCGGAGGAGCTCATTAGATCTGAGTGTGTGTAACAAATGAGAGGCTTAACCTAAAATGAAGAACATAAGACTTTATATACCCCTGCTATTGACTCACCCATACGATTCATTCATCACACGTACGAGTTAGCTTCATCAGCCGTACGGGTGATCACTCACTCGTGTCTTCTCATTTAGATTGTAATTGTGACTTAGCTCAGCATCAACCGTGCATATGAGCCTGTCAGCCGTACTAGTGAGGCTTCACTCGTACGTCTGACTAAGTCTAACATAGTCAAACATCTAAATCTCGTTCCTGCAGTTCCTGTAACCACATACAAACACGGATAGGATAATAACGAGCAATCATGGTGGCCTGTAAACTGTTGTACCTGCAATGGACGTGGGTAGATGTCTAGGGAGTTGCATAAAATGCATCAACAGAAGGTGTGAGTTGTAAGGAAACGAAGGAGGTGAATTTATAAGAAAATCTCCGACAGAACAATTAAAATGGACGATCGCATTTAAAGCGGATCCTAATTCCCTTGATTACCGGAGAGTCAAATCTTATTAAGAAGATTTTCTTCAAATCCCTTGAAATCTGGGAATGAATCATATCTACGTCAAATGATAAGATGAATCTACACTTACTCATTTCACTCTTCTATGTTAGCTTCATTCGTACTCTTCATATAAATGAATTATTTATCCAAATTAATCGCTGATGATAAAACTCTAATTTTCAGCCCGTATGCATCATGAAAACATACTTATTATCACTCACGACCTTTCCACTCAAATTTCGGGACGAAATTTCTTTAACGGGTAGGTACTGTGACAATCCGGAAATTTCTAACCAAATTTAAACTTTAATCTTTATATATTTCCGACACGATAAACAATATTTGTTAAGTTAAATTGCAAGAATTTTAAACTATGTTCATACATTCATTCAACCTCGACCAAGTTCCAACGATTCACGAACCATTAAACGAATATGATTATATATGTATATGTGTATATATATTATAACTTGAAACGTAAATAAAATATTAGATTAAATACTTTAAATGATTGTATCTGTTTCAAAATGTTTATCAATGGAATTAGAAGATAAGATCAAATGATTGAATTATCAGATATATTGAATTATGATTACAAGTCTCGATTGAAAGGCCCACGTTGATTTGAGAAATCTTTCCATTTTAACAATATTCGGAAAATGGTAAAGTGATTTATAAATAAGAACAAATTGTCAATCATTGAGAACTAGACAAAGGATAGTAGAAGATTGAATCTCATAAAGACTCGATTGATTTATTTAGTTTCAAACGTACAAAAACGTTTTCAGTTTAAAAAGAACTTTATTATTAAAACGTATATAACTTTTATAAATATCTAGAACCATTTTTGACAACTCATTACTTAACTAGTATGATAAAGATAACGATATTTATATTTTATTTTATTAAATATATATAACGATTTAAATTAATATTATATATATTTATACGCGTATTATACGTACATAGTTTTATACTTTTACTATACTTAAACTTTACCTTTACTTTATTTTTACTTTACTTTAACTTTAATAATTCACTTTAATAATTCATACTTTAATAATTCACTTTATTAATTCATACTTTAATAATTCACTTTAATAATTCATATTTTAATAATTCACTTTAATAATTCATACTTTAATAATTCACTTTAATAATTCAAAAATCTATTATAAATAGAATTAATAGGTTTCATTATTTCATAGAAACTTGAAAATATTTTTCTCTAAACTCTCTCAATCGATTTACATATATATATTTACTCCGTATTATTTCAAGATATTATTAGTATACATAAAATATTACGACGGAGTGCTGTCCGAGTGGTTTCGAAATTGTTTTTCGAGTAGGATAGGATTAAGGAAATTATGGGTTATAGCTATGGAGGTGATTGAGTATGGTTCATGGGTATGCTCATGAGGTCAATATAGTGTTTATCATTTCCGTTGCGTCTACATACCTTTCCTGCAATATTGAATCTCAATATTGATACGTTCATGAATCCGAGGCCAACCTTGCACTTGTTCAATGACGTTATATGTATTTTTACTACGAAATACAGTATGGTGAGTTTCATTTGCCTTTTTATCCTTTATATTTTTGGGACTGAGAAAACATGCGCTTTTATAAATGTTTGACGAAATAGACACAAGTAATTGAAACTACATTTTATGGTTGAATTATCGAAATCGAATATGCCCCTTTTTATTAAAGTCTAGTAATCTAAGAATTAGGGAACAGACACCCTAATTGACACGAATCCTAAAGATAGATCTATTGGGCCTAACAAACCCCATCCAAAGTACCGGATGCTTTAGTACTTCGAAATTTATATCATGTCCGAAGGAGGATCCCGGAATGATAGGGGATATTCTTATATGTATCTAGTTAATGTCGGTTACCAGGTGTTCACCATATGAATGATTATTTTTGTCTCTATGCATGGGACGTATATTTATGAGAACTGGAAATGAAATTCTTGTGGTCTATTAAAATGATGGAAATAAATGATTATGATAAACTAATGAACTCACCAACCTTTTGGTTGACACTTTAAAGCATGTTTATTCTCAGGTGTTAAAGAAATCTTCCGCTGTGCATTTGCTCATTTTAAAGATATTACTTGGAGTCTTTCATAGCATATTTCGAAGAACGTTGCATTCGAGTCATTGAGTTCATCAAAGATTATTATTAAATCAATTTATAGTTGGATAGTGGATATAATGAAATGGTATGCATGCCTGTCAATTTTCAATGTAAAGAAAGTTCGTATTTTAAAAAAGAATGCAATGTTTGTAAAATGTATCATATAGAGGTCAAATACCTCGCAATGTAATCAACTATTGTGAATCGTTTATAATGTATATGAACGGGTCCTTTCATAATCCTGGTAATTCTTTTGGAAATACATCGAAAAATTCTTTTGCGTTGGGAACATCACTGATGTTCTTTTCTTTAGGTTTAACTTCCTCGATGTGTGCTAGAATGACGTAACAACCTTTTTTTATTAGTTTTTGCGCCTTCAAACTACTAATAAGATTTAACTTCGTGTTGTTCTTTTCTTCGTACACCATTAAAGGTTTTCCTTTTTCACGCATAATGCGAATCGCATTTTTGTAACAAACGACCTCTGCTCTTACCTTCTTCAACCAGTCCATGCCAATTATTACATAAAAACTCCCTAACTCGACTGGTATTAAATCAATCTTAAACGTTTCATCACCCAGTTTAATTTCTCTATCCCGACATATATTATCTGCTGAAATTAATTTACCATTTGCTAATTCGAGTAAAATTTATTATACAAAGGCGTCAATGGGCAACTTAATTTAGCACAAAATTCTCTACTCATATAGCTTCTATCCGCACCCGAATCAAATAAAACA
Source organism: Rutidosis leptorrhynchoides (assembly GCF_046630445.1). Lineage (NCBI taxonomy): Eukaryota > Viridiplantae > Streptophyta > Magnoliopsida > Asterales > Asteraceae > Rutidosis > Rutidosis leptorrhynchoides. The sequence goes on along the minus strand of NC_092336.1, from coordinate 577,362,403 downwards.
TAAGCAGATTTATCGACAATAAGAAACGTACCCGTACAAGCTCCGGGTCTTCCTGTGCTTCTGCAGCATTAATATTGAAAACTCTTCCACGACCCTGCCCATTAGTATTCCCCTGATTCGGGAAATTTCTAATAATGTGGCATGGTTTTCCACATTTATAACAAACAGCGTTGGTATTACTTGCTCCGACACTATTCGTTCTGGCATTACTTGTTCTGACATTATTTGTTCCTTTAGTTCTATTAAACTTTGGTCCGTGGACCTCACACTTTGTCGTGCTATGACCATTTCTTTTACACCTGTTGCAAAATGTCGTGCAAAACCCCTGATGATTTTCTTCACACCTATGACATGGCTGTTTTTGGTTTTTGTTGCCGTTGTTGTTATTAAGGTTGTTGTTGGGATTGTTATTGTTGTTGAAACGGTTGTTGTAGTTGTTGTTGTTGTTGTTGGGATATTTGTTGTAGTTATTGTTAGGATTGCGGTTATTGTTGAGATTGTTGTTGCGGTTGTTGGGATAGTTGTTGCGATTGTGGTTGTAATTGTTATTGTTATTGTACTGGTGACACTTGTCACCGTTTTCCTCCCACTTCCTCTTGAGTTGTTTCGTGTTGGCTTCTTCGGCCGCCTGCTCTTTAATTCTTTCCTCAATCTGATTTATGAGTTTATGAGCCATTCGACTTGCCTTTTGTATGGAAGCGGGCTCGTGTGAACTCACATCTTCTTGAATCCTTACTGGTAACCCTTTTACAAACGCTTCGATCTTCTCTTCTTCATCTTCGAACGCTCCCGGACACAGTAGGCACAACTCTGTGAATCATCGTTCATACGTGGTAATGTCGAACCCTTGTGTTCGTAACTCTCTAAGCTCTACCTTAAGCTTATTGACTTCGTTTCTAGGACGGTACTGCTCGTTCATCAATTGCTTGAATGCCGACCACGGTAGTGCGTAAGCAGCATTTTTGTCCTACCTGTTCAAGATAGGTGTTCCACCACGTTAACGCAGTACCTGTGAAGGTATGCGTAGCGTACTTAACTTTGTCCTCTTCAGTACACTTACTTATGGCAAACACCGATTCGACTTTCTCGGTCCACCATTTCAATCCAATTGGTCCTTCGGTTCCATCAAATTCCAAAGATTCGCAGACAGTGAATTCTTTGTAGGAGCATCCTACACGATTTCTTGCACCGTTAGCTGCATTGCTAGATTCAGAGTTATTGTTGATATGTAGCGCAGCCTGTACTGCGGCTATGTTTGCAGAAAGAAAGGTACGAAATTCCTCTTCGCTCATATTCATGGTGTGTCGAGTAGTCAGTGCCATTTCCTTCAAAATAGCCAACTGAATCGAGTTAATCGTACAGAATATTAAGAGTAGTCAATAGTATTTCGTAGCATAATATGAACTCATTTATAAAATCTTTTTCTTCATATTAGCGTTTTATAATTTTAAATTCGGGTACTACCTACCTGTTAAGTTCATACTTAGTAGCTAATATACAATTCAACTACTACAATTTCATATGAAAAACTTATTATAATAATATATCACATATAAATATTCTTCAAACTTACAACATCGCTATATTACATATAACATGAAATATAGTACACTTTGATACAGGACAGTTTTGAAGATAAATCTAGTTAATACGCAAGTTGTTCAGCAAAGGAAATAAAGACACATAATTCATAAGTCCAGAAACAAGTCATGCATTCTCGTTTTACTTAGACGACTTCCCATCCTTGGTCTTGTGGAAAATAACCGTTATGACCATTGGCTAGGCAGCATGTTGTAATGTCGTAAAAAGGACGAGGGTTTCGTAATGTTCAACAGCCCCGTAATAATCTAAAAACCTTGTTTCTCACCCCAACTACTGAATCCGTCACTTGTGGGAAGGTTTTATTTAAACGCTGCAATCCGATGTTCTTTTTCTCACTTTGGTAAGAAGCGAACATCACTAACCCGTAAGCATAACATGCTTCTTTATGTTGCATGTTAGAAACTCTTTCTAATTCACGAAATCCTATGTTTGGATATGTTGAGTCAAAATAGGTTCTTAACCCGTAGCGTAAAATTGCATTTGGGTTCCCAGCATTTAACGCTTTAAAGAAAACACGGTGTAACTTACGGTCTCCCCAATGTGATATACCCCACCTATCAAAGGAAAGCCTTTTATAAACTAAGGCATTTCTGGAAAGTCTTTCAAATGTTTGACAAGTTAATTTTGCCATAATTAATTATGCTGATGAATTCTGACCGACTCTAGACAAGATTTCCTCAATCATATCCTCTGGTAGATTTTCTAAAATATTTGGTTGTCTACCCTTAACGTCCATTTTGTTCTTATACTGTAAAATAGACAAGGATTAGATTCATAAAAGATAATTAACAAACAATAAAAGCAATTTTTACATAGAACATAAAAGTACAAGCACACTACAATACATATAATACACAACATGATTACAACCCTCTAATCTGAATCACTGGTTTCTTCTTCTTCGGACTTGGTTCGTTATCCTAATTTTCTAGGAATATATGGTGTTCCTCTAATACGAGCCGTCGTTTACCACAATGGTTTAGAAAAACCTGGTGGTTTAGAGGTTCCCGGGTCATTGTTACATTTTAGGAAATACGGATGTTGCCGATACATATAAAGTTCATCGGGGTTGGAATCGGGTTTCTCTATTTTTATACCTTTTCCCTTATTATTTTCTTTCGCTTTATTAAATTGGGTCGAGGTAATTTCTATGACATCATCGGAATCCTCATCGGGGTCCGATTCATCGGAAAATTGGTAATCTTCCTAATATTTTGCTTCCTTGGCGGAAACACCATTGACCATTATTAACTTTGGTCTGTTGGTTGAGGATTTTCTTTTATTTAATCGATTTACTATAGGTATCAATATTTCTTCCTCCGAAACCTCTTCTTCTTCCGGTTCCTCCTCTTTCGGTTCCTCCTCTTCCGGTTCCTCTTCTTCCGGTTCCTCCTCTTACGGTTCCTCCTCTTCCAGTTCCTCTTCTTCCGGTTCCTCTTCGGGAATTTGTGAATCTTTCCAAAATATATTCGACTCTTCATTATTATTAGGTGAATCGATGGGATTTGTACTAGTGGTAGACATCTATCACACAATATCAAACACATTAAGAGGTTAATATATCGCATAATATTTACATGTTAATAATATATAGTTTCCAACAAAAGTGTTAAGCAATCGTTTTTAAAGAAAACACGGTCGAAGTCTAGACTCACTAATGTATCCTAACAAACTCGATAAGACACACTAATGCAAATTTCTGGTTCTCTAAGACCAACGCTCGGATACCAACTGAAATGTCCCGTTCATATTGATTATAAACGTTCCATATTAATTGATTTCGTCGCGAGATTTTGACCTCTATATGAGACGTTTTTCAAAGACTGCATTCATTTTTAAAACAACCATAACCTTTATTTTATCTATAAAGATTTAAAAAACATTACGTAGATTATCAAATAATGATAATCTAAAATATACCGTTTACACACGACCATTACATAATGGTTTACAATAAGAATATATTACATCAAAAATAAGTTTCTTGAATGCAGTTTTTACATAATATCATATAAGCATGGACTCCAAATCTTGTCCTTATTTTAGTATGCAACAGCGGAAGCTCTTAATAATCACCTGAGAATAAACATGCTTAAAACGTCAACAAAAATGTTGGTGAGTTATAGGTTTAACCTATATATTATCAAATCATAATAATAGACCACAAGATTTCATATTTCAATATACATCCCATACATAGAGATAAAAATCATTCATATGGTGAATACCTGGTAACCGACATTAACAAGATGCATATAAGAATATCCCCTATCATTCTGGGAAATCCTTCGAAAATGATAAAAACGAATTCGAAGTACTAAAGCATCCGGTACTTTGGATGGGGTTCGTTAGGCCCAATAGATCTATCTTTAGGATTCGCGTCAATTAGTAGATCGGTTTACTAATTCTTAGGCTACCAAGCAAAAGGGGCATATTCGGCTTCGATCATTCACCCATATAATGTAGTTTCATTTACTTGTGTCTATTTCGTAAAACATTTATAAAACTGCATGTATTCTCATCTCAAAATATTAGATTTTAAAAGTGGGACTATAACTCACTTTCACATATTTTTACTTCGTCGGGAGTAAGACTTGGCCACTGGTCGATTCACGAACCTATAACAAATATATACATATATATATCAAAGTATGTTCAAAATATATTTACAACATTTTTAATACATTTTGATGTTTTAAGTTTATTAAGTCTGCTGTCCTCGTTAGTAACCTACACTAGTTGTTCATAGTTAGATGTACAGAAATAAATTGATATATATTATCTTGAATTAATCCACGACCCAGTGTATACACGTCTCAGGCTAGATCACAACTCAAAGTATATATATTTTTGGAATCAACCTCAACCCTGTATAGCTAACTCAAATATTACTGCATATAGAGTGTCTATGGTTGTTCCAAATAATATATATACATGGGTCGATATGATATGTCAAAACATTTGTATACGTGTCTATGGTATTCCAAGATTACATAATATATTAGATTGTATAATACAATATAAGTTAGCTAGGATATGATTTGTATAGAATTGTTACAATATTTCCCGTAGCTACAACAATCAAAAAAATATCCAATCTTGTTTTGAGTGAATCAAATTGCTATGGTTTCATATTGAAATCTATTTTATGAATCTAAACAGAAAAGTATAGGTTTATAGTCGGAAATATAAGTTACAAGTTGTTTTTATAAGAGGTAGTCATTTCAGTCGAAAGAACGACGTCTTGATGACCATTTTGAAAAACATACTTCCACTTTGAGTTTAACCATGAATTTCGGATATAGTTTCATGTTCATAAGAAAAATTATTTTCCCAGAAGAACAACTTTTAAATCAAAGTTTATCATAGTTTTTAATTATCAAACCCAAAACAGCCCGCGGTGTTACTACGACGGCGTATGTCCGGTTTTACGGTGTTTTTCGTGTTTCCAGGTTTTAAATCATTAAGTTAGCATATCAGATAGATATAGAACATGTGTTTAGTTGATTTTAAAAGTCAAGTTAGAAGGATTAACTTTTGTTTGCGAACAAGTTTAGAATTAACTAAACTATGTTCTAGTGATTTCAAGTTTAAACCTTCGAATAAGGTAGTTTTATATATATAAATCGAATGATGTTATGAACATCATTACTACCTCGGGTTTTGTGGATAAACCTACTGGAAATAAAAAAAGTAGATCTAGCTTCAAAGGATCCTTGGATGGCTTGAAAGTTCTTGAAGCAGAATCATGACACGAAAACAAGTTCAAGTAAGATTTCCACTCGAAATAAGATTGTTATAGTTATAGAAATTGAATCAAAGTTTGAATATGAGTATTACCTTATATTAGAAAGATATCTTACTGTAAATAAGAAAGATTTCTTAAGGTTGGATGATCACTTTACAAGATTGGAAGTAAGCTAGCAAACTTGGAAGTATTCTTGATTTTATGAAACTAGAACTTGAGAGAGATCAATTAGATGAAGAAAATTGAAGAGTGAAAGTGTTTTTAGGTGTTTTTGGTCGTTGGTATATGGATTAGATATAAAGGATGTGTAATTTTATTTGCATGTAAATAAGTCATGAATGATTACTAATATTTTTGTAATTTTATGAGATATTTCATGCTAGTTGCCAAATGATGATTCCCACATGTGTTAGGTGACTCACATGGGCTGCTAAGAGCTGATCATTGGAGTGTATATACCAATAGTACATACATCTAAAAGCTGTGTATTGTACGAGTACGAATACGGGTGCATACGAGTAGAATTGTTGATGAAACTGAACGAGGATGTAATTGTAAGCATTTTTTTTTAAGTAGAAGTATTTTGATAAGTGTCTTGAAGTCTTTCAAAAGTGTATGAATACATATTAAAATACTACATGTATATACATTTTAACTGAGTCGTTAAGTCATCGTTAGTCGTTACATGTAAATGTTGTTTTGAAACCTTTAGGTTAACGATCTTGTAAAATGTTGTTAACCCATTGTTTATTATATCTAAAGAGATGTTAAATGATTACATTATCATAATATTATGATATATTAATATATCTTAGTATGATATATATACAGTTAAATGTTGTTACAACGATAATCGTTACATATATGTCTCGTTTCGAAATCATTAAGTTAGTAGTCTTGTTTTTACATATGTAGTTCATTGTTAATACACTTAATGACATGTTTACTTATTATTTATCATGATTAAACATAGTGTATCAATATCTTAATATGATTCATATGTATTTAGTAAGACGTTGTTATAACGATAATCGTTATATATATATCGTTTCGAGTTTCTTAATTCAATAAACTCAATTTTATGTATATAACTCATTGTTAAAATACCTAATGAGATACTTACTTATCATAATATCATGTTAACTATATATATAATCATATATATGTCATCATATAGTTTTTACAAGTTTTAACGTTCGTGAATCACCGGTCAACTTGGGTGGTCAATTGTCTATATGAAACCTATTTCAATTAATCAAGTCTTAACAAGTTTGATTGCTTAACATGTTGGAAACACTTAATCATGTAAATAACAATTTTATTTAATATATATAAACATGAAAAAGTTCGGGTCACTACAGGCCGAGTCGGTGTCGGACAAATTGTCTATCATGCTAAGGCCACTTGGTATCGTTCAGCTCTTTCACTAACATTTTTCCTGCCACATCAGCGCCACATCAGCACAAACCCTTTAAAATTTCTTTCACATTCCTTTCACTAAATACTCACTATCATAAACTTCACCACCCCACTTTACCCAATTTTTATTATTATTTAAAACTTAAATATAAATAACATTTATAAACAAAATAAAATACAAATAAAATTAATAAAAAAGACGATTACATTAAATAATAAAAATACTATTACAATAAAATTAAAATTAAACTACTAGTAAAAAAAAGGCACGAGTACAAAAAAAAAAAAAAAAAAAAAAAAACACGAATACATAAAAAAAAAACACTACTACATAAACAATATACCGATTAATCGGTATAATAACCATCAGCACTACCATCGGTGTCGTGAGGAAGCTCGTCCCATTTATGTTTCGTATACAACTCGACATTTGCGGATTTGATTATTGCGGTTCCGAGTAGCCACGCCCATTTATCGTTATCCTCGAGCCACTCGAAGACATTGTTTTCGCTATTCCAGTATGCAAAATGCGAAATCTCATCGCAATGAGCGTTTCGCCTTAAGTAATCGAACAACTCGCCAACTAGAAGGCCCGTAACCGGCACATCTACATAATCGACACCCCCACCGTCGTAGCGATCCATGTCATCGGAAAACAACCCGCCTCCATGAATCTCGAACGTAACAGTGTTTGTGGAAACCATTTTTGTGTATAAAAATTGAGAGTGAATTTTGAAAGAGTTAAAATTTGAAAGTGATGTATGTTTTTGGTTAAGTAGTGGGGTATTTATATAGAAATTGGGTTGGAAAAAGGAAAAAGAAAAAAAAAAGCCAACGGCCGAATACAAATTTAAAAATTGGACGTGGGCCCCACTCTAACACCCGTTACTCCCGTTGCAGGAGCAACTGGCGGCACCTGTGGCGATTTGCTGGCAGCGGTGGTGAGGGGGTGGCGGATGGTGGGTGGCGTACATAGCGGGTGGCTTAACAAGTCAAAGGAATCAATCACCAAATCAATAATCAATAATCAATAATAACTGATAATCAACCTATTAAACTATGATAAAAGTAGTCAAACAATTTGTTTAATTTCCTTACATTACACCTTACTTATATAGTAATTCGTAATTTCTAATTTGAGATTTGCAATTTACAATCTAAATCATCATTATTTAATATTTAATCTAATCTAATTTAATATTAAGTGATGGATATCATCTAAAGACACAAGTCTTTTTCCAACCCAAACATTATTATTCTATACTCCATGTTTGTGTATTTATATTGGGGGATGATTCTCACACACACGTTTTTGATCCTCACACACCAATTGAGTATTATTAGAAGTTTAAAAGGTTAAAATAAGTGTGTGAGGATCAAAAAAGTGTGTGTAAGAATCATCCCCCATTTATATTTATTCCTTTTAATTATATATTTATTCCTTTTAATATGGACCTCTCATAAATATAATACCAATACCAATACAAAAAGATGTTAGAAGGTTTGACTCTTACTCTCATCCCTACTTTATAAAATGCTGTTTCTTCCTTGCTTCTAACCTTCGTCTCAAAATTAACAAACATTAACACCATCTACAAAACACCATCTACAAATGGAGTTGTACGTTTGTTTTTTTGTCGGGTTGTTAACGTTGTACCAAGTAGCAATTATCGATGGAGGAATTACGAGCTCTTTCATTCGAAAAGAAGCAAAATCCATCGATATGCCTTTCAATAGCGACGTATTCGATCATCCTCCTGGCTACAATGCCCCTCAACAGGTACACACTCTTTCTAAATCACATTCATTAGGATTATGTAACAATATCATATAAAGGGGAAGTGATAATTATACCATATATTATTTTACTTTATACAGTAAGTCGTTCTAAAATATGTATGCATATAATACGACTACTTGTCTGCATGTCTCTAGTAAATTTATTAAAGTAAAAGTGCAAAAGTGAAAAAGTACGATGTATCTTGAGTTTGGTGGTAATTCTGCTGGCAATGATGTCACTCACAAAAGGAATCATTGAAAGAGTGGTGCTTTAATGACTTGTGTAATGTTCATTGAGAGTTGTATGTTTGTTTTGGTTTGGTTTATGGTAGGTGCATATAACGCAAGGAGACCATGTGGGGAAAGCAGTGATAGTGTCTTGGGTGACACAAGATGAACCCGGTTCGAACATCGTTGTTTATTGGACCGAAAAGAATAACCAAAGATACAGAGCCACCGGTTCTATCACTACTTACAAATACTATAATTACACTTCTGGATTCATTCATCACTGCAAGATAAAGAACCTTGAGGTGGGCCTTCTTTTAAATACAAAATAAAATTACAAATACAAATTACAATTTACAATGCTTAATTAATAATACATCAGAAAATTTATCTCATGTTAATACTCCTTACTACTTTTACCATTATATTTGTACTTTTACCATTATAGTTAATTGTGTTGAGTTTTGCGTAGGAAATAGTTGTGGTCATGTTAGTCGTTGGTTTTTCCTTTATGCATTGTATTTTTAGTCTCTTCTAGTTCTTTTATTGATAAAACTTGCCCTTAAAAAAAATTAAATAATCTATATAAAAGCAGCAAGTTTGATACATTAGTATCTACTTTTTAGAAAAGGCACTTCAACAGGAATATTTTTTACGGTTATATTTTATTGCCAGAGAAACACTTTGATAACCCAAGGTCAATGACTCTTTAGTCCTTTTGACTTCAAGCGTATAATGTCCGAATTTTAACTTGATAAGGATTGATGCAGTTTGACACCAAGTATTATTACGAGTTAGGGACCGGTCACACGATAAGGCGATTCTGGTTCATGACTCCTCCACCAGTCGGGCCAGATGTCCCGTATACTTTTGGGATCATGGGTAAGCTTTTAAATTGATATATCGATAAGCTGTCAGTTCGACTAACATTGGTTGTGGACAGGGGATCTTGGTCAAACATTTGACTCAAATCAAACACTTACACATTATGAAATGAACCCGGTGAAAGGACAAGCAGTTTTGTTTGTTGGTGATTTGTCGTATGCCGATCACTATGAGTTCCATGACAATTCAAGATGGGACAGTTGGGGGCGGTTCGCAGAACGCATTACTGCGTATCAACCGTGGATTTGGACCGCGGGTAATCATGAGCTCGATTATGAGCCGAGTATAGTAAGTACTTTTTCTTAATGTTTGGGGTGTGAAATAAGAATATTAGTTGTAGCATAGTAGACAAAAAAGCAGTGAATAAAATACTCTCTACCTTGTAGTTGACTAATATTATGTTTGTGAATGTGAATTATTTTAGGGTGAAACCAAGCCATTTAAGCCATTTCTTCATAGGTATCGTGTCCCCTTTCGAGCATCAGGAAGTACTGAACCACTTTGGTATTCGATCAAGCGAGCTTCAGCCTATGTTATTGTATTATCTTCCTACTCAGCTTATGGTAAGAACTCGGTTCCTTGGGCTATTTTGATAATTTAAAGTTAAGGTTAATAGGCAAGTTAATGAGACATAATAATGTGGTTTGTGTAGGTATGTATACGCCCCAATATCAATGGCTCCTTGAGGAACTACCAAAGGTTAACAGAAGAGAAACACCATGGTTAATTGTTCTAATGCATTCACCATGGTACAATAGTAATAGTTACCATTACATGGAAGGTGAAACCATGAGAGTCATGTTCGAGCCGTGGTTCGTGCAATACAAAGTTGATCTCGTTTTTGCTGGTCATGTTCATGCCTATGAACGCTCGGTAAGCTATATTTTACTAACATAATACTCCATCCGTCTTTAAAAAAAAAAACCTTCCACTTGTAAATCGTTAAATTTTCTCCAATTTACCCTCATTTATTACTCTTAATCATTTATACATGTAAATGCGATCCTACCTTTACGGGTGTGGGGTCCGTTGACCGCACTATTTTGAAATTTTTTTTACAACGTATTCTTCGGATTATACAGGACACCATTGAATTTAATTATAGGACTATTTATTTCGTAATTTATTAGTTTTTTGAAGTAAACAACTACAAAAGTATTCTTCAAATTTAATTAGCTAAAAAAAGTTGGGATTCTATTGAATTTTCATACTGAATTCGGTGACATGTATCGAACTTATGTTAATGTATAATCATTTATTATGTAGGAACGTGTTTCGAATATTGCTTATAACATTGTGAACGGGGAATGTGCTCCGCTGATTGATCAGTCTGCCCCTGTTTATATAACCATTGGTGATGGTGGAAATATTGAAGGCTTAGCGAACAAGTGAGAATCATATATATCTAGCTAGCTTAATTAATTAATAAATAAATTGTTCTTACAATAAGAACTTACGTCTAAAAGTATATAATGTTGAATAGCTGATTATAGACTTTTTTTTTTTTTTGCAGTATGACCCAACCACAACCAAAGTATTCAGCGTATAGAGAAGCGAGTTTTGGTCACGCAACTTTGGAAATCAAGAATCGAACACACGCTTACTATAGTTGGCATCGCAATTCAGATGGATATGCTGTTCGAGGCGACAATGTAATGTTTTTCAACCGATACTGGCATCCCAAGGACGATTCGACCACCAAATACTGATCAAACTTTCGACTAGTTTCCAATGCTATTAGAGGCAACACTTAGAAGAACGAACGGGAATCTAGATTTCGAGTTGAGTTTATGCATTTCTATCATAATAGTTCATTTAAATCGACTCGTAGCAGAAGGTTACTTTTGAAAACACGAATTTGTTTCTTCATCTTTGTAACTTGGTTTAAAACTAAGAATTGCTATTTTTTTTCCGAAGAAACATTATAACATAAAACGGATCCAATAATTAACAAGTACAATTAATACAAAATTGTTAGATCATATAAAAGAGTTTGACTTCATATAATTTATTAAAAAGTTAGAAAGGAAGTTGAAAGTTGGAATAATAATATTGATATGATGATAAAAAAGGTTAAAAGTGACACCTCTAGTAGCCGTAATGGACTAATGGGTTCGTGTTTGTGGCCCAAAGCGCACACGATTCTAGTCCACCGTGGGTGCACGTCTTTCACTTCTTTCCCGATAGAGGAACCAACACTACACAGCCCTACATTGCTATAAAGTTTACTGTACTATATTTTTTTTGATTCTATTCTATATCGTGTTCATTTATAGAAAAATATAAATCCTCAGTCCCAAAAGAATATTATTAGACAAATTCAAATAATTATAATTATTCATTTATAAATAACACTACTAAATATCAGTAAAATCCTCAATTTACCCTTTGTTTATTACTCTTAATCTATTTATTTTCTAAATAAATTGAACAAGTTTTGGGTTTAACCACGCTTCGCAGCGGTCTAAGTGTAGTTAACCATGTAAAAGCTTGTGATGGATATTTTTACTATTTGTCTACGTTTATTTTTTTCGTACAACACTATATGTTTTATGTTAAAATAATTTAATGTTAATGAGTCTAACATAACCCAGAAAAAATAGTTATAGCCGCGCGTTGCAGCGTGTATATTTGTAAAAAGAAGTAAATTTTAAAAACTAAAATTTAAAAAATGATCAAGATAAAATAAAAGTAGCTTAAATATTGTTAGAAAGGTTAGATTAAAAAAAGAAGTTAAAAATAAAATAATGGAAGTGAGATGATTGAACTGAAAATAAAAAACTTAAAGGGGTGAATTAAGAAAAATTAATAAAAATAAAGGAACTAATGGGTAAAATTATTGAAAAAATAATAGCAAATAGAAAAGGAGGCCTTAGAATTGATCTTTTGACCCCTTACTTAAACACACTTTTGCCTAATCATTACTCCATTCTAACAACTCTAAAAACAACACGATATATAATATTTGACATTAAACATAATCGAATTTCAAAATTGCAAATCAATTGAATTTTACTATTCATTACTTTTCCAAATGAATATATATATATATATATATATATATATATATATATATATATATATTGGTAGGATCAAGAGGGAAGTAATCAATCGGAGGGAAGCGGGGGAAAGCAAAAAATCTTTTTTTTCGTTTTTTGAAAAAACTTTGTTCACGAACATTATAGATTGGATGAAAATATGAACATTTAGTAAAGACACTTTGTGATAAATGTTTTTATTTAGGCGGAAAAACGCTCGAAAAACTAATATATAACAATTATCTTGTTTTTCGAGCGTAAGTTGAGGTTTTAGATATTAGGGTTTATAGGGTTTAGATATTAGGGTTTAGAAATTTAGGGTTTAGGGTTTAGATTTAGGATATAGATTGAGTTTTTAAAACGAATGGTTTAGAGTTTAGGGTTTAGGGTTTAGGGTTTGGTGTTTTGGGTTTATTCCATAAACCCAAAACACCAAACCCTAAACCCTAAACTCTAAATCGGGCTAAATTTTACTTCACAAAACATGAAGAAAAAAAACGTTAACATTCTTCACGAACAATATTATCTTGAATGTTATTTTTGTCGATCGTTTTCCCGCCTAAATAATAACATTCATCACGAAGTGTCTTTTCTAAATGTTCATATTTTCGTGTGATCTTGATACCTGGAAAAAAAAATTCCAAAAAAAATGAAAAAAAAAAGAAATTTGCTTCCCCCGCTTCCCCCGATTGGTTACTTCCCCATTGATCATATATATATATATATATATATATATATATATATATATATATATATATATATATATATATATATATATAGGACAAAACTAAAATTTATCAAATATATTTTGAAATCCAAAAATAAAATAAAAAACCAGGAGATCATTTTTATCAAACAAATGGTGATTAGAAGACCTATTAAAAAAGTAGCTTTACCATGCGTTCTTTCCCGTAAAAGTATAAGTTTTTGGTGATAACATTGATGAATGTTGATTAGATTTGTGAACCATCCAAAGTTAAGAAACATGTATTTGGACCTAATTACGCTATTTTAAAGTAAACTCACATATTTTGAATTTATTCACGAGTATTATAAATGTCCATCTCTGAATCGAATGTAATACCGGCTATTTTTTTTAAACACAACGGAAGACTTTTATATTAAAATCACAACATTAAATACATTACAGCAGAAATCTACATAATTAAGTTTAAGTTTACACGACGGTGTTACTTATTACAAAATACATGTTACAAAAATCCACATCAGATTTCACACGTCAAACATGTCTTAAACACTAGCACCCGTCCAAACTAGCAGTACTTAAACCTGCAAAGGTGGAAATGTGGGGGATTAGCATAACGCTAAGTGAATGAAATCTATCTAACAGATATCGACAAAGCACCACACATGCGAACAACATCACTAACATGCTAACAACCAACAAGCATACAACATAAAGACAATATGAGGATCGACGGCTTGTATGGGCACACAACACTTAGCTGATCGGGCTAGTGTCTACCGATAGTCATTTCTTGTTGAATCAATACACAATCAACAGAAATGAACCCAACCTCCTCGGGCCTGGTTGACCTCATACGGACTCTAACCTCCTCGGGCCTGGTTATGAGTCCCCAGCCTGCTCTGGCCTGGCTGGTGCCAAACACAGTGCGCACATAATATCACATAATCACAGTAAGCATGCAATCATCTAACTAGCATGGCAATCCTAAACATGGCAATACCACTAATTAAAAGCATGGTAAAAGAATAAATCACAATAGCATGGCATGCTACTTAAATGCTATCCGAAGATAGACCCACTCACCGATTACCAGCTATAGCTCAGTTATCTTACTTCTGAGCTTCTTCCTTGTTCTTATCACCTGAGAACAACACAAACGAAGTCAATATACATATCTAAATCAATAGCATAATCAAATCATACTTTAAACTAGGTCATAACATCATTTCATAAGTCCACAACATAACTCCATTCAATATCATCAAACAAGTACATGGAAAACGGGACACACACGCCAAAACCTATTTTCCTGTCCCAAAAACAGTTTGATTCAGCTTCTTAAAAGTTCATCATTGAAAAGTACTCTTCAATACGATTCCAATGATATTTGATTCATCAAAAATGGAGTAACGGTTTGAAAGTTATGACCAAAATAAATTTCTCAAAATGCTGAAAAGACACACTACCCAACTCGGTAGTGTGTGTCATAGATACTCGGTCGAGTGTGTAGACACATGGCCGAATGAGTAGAGACACTCGACCGAATGACTTTTCAAAAGACACACTACCGAGTGTGTAGACACACTGCCCAATTCAAAAGACACACGGCCGAGTGTGTAGACACACGACCCACTTTCAAAAGACACACTACCGAGTGTGTTGTTGAGCTGCTGAAATTGAAAAAGTGACGGGTTTGAGCCAAAAATCACTAAATCTCGACCATATACTCGTTTTCGACCTCAAAACTTATCACATATTGTTTATAAAACCTTTTGGGACAGAAACCCACAAGTATTACATCAAAACAACAACAAATTGCACCAATTTGACATCAAACACCACTGTGACAAAAACCTAACTTCAAACTCAATTTGACACAAATTTAGGTAATGAAAATGGGTAATTCTTACCTTGTTTGAATCAGTAAAACACAAAGAATCGATTTCTAACACAAATTAGACTTCAAATTGAGATTTAGAGATTTAGGGTTCAAGAGGGAAGAAGAAATTGGGAACGGGAGTGATTTTGGAAAAGTCTAGAAATGTGGAAATGAAGCAAGTAATACACACTTATTTGGGTTAAAACCCATACCCCACAAACACGGGTATTTATCAGTTATCTAAAATCTTTCGTACTTCGTTAGGCGGCCCTAACGGAGTCTAAATTAAATAAACAAACATGTTCTGTGAACCTTGTCACAAACTGGTCTTAACCAAATAATAAAATAACATAATTCAAATAATTAAAATTAAAGCATATAAAACACATAATAAAACCCTAAGGGCAAAATAGTCCACTTACAACTAGCCGGGATTTCAGTCTGTTACATCGAACCTGTAGATGTAGATTGGATCTTAGAACAAACGTAAAACACAAGATTATAGGTGGAATTCAATAATCTAGAGCGAGACGAATATGATTACACTTTGGGATCAAACAAACCAACTAAAAGTTGATTAGATCGACGCCTTAGGGTTTGTATTCGGTTGGGGTATTTCTAGGGACAACAACAGACTCGAATACGACGGCTAAGAGGTGTAGGGTTCGTAAACTAACAATGAAACTCGACACCTCTATTTATAATAGTCTGCAGCAACCCTCAATCGATGGTCCTTGACCATCGACCGATGGTCCATGTCCCTCGACCGATGGTGGCTTCCATCGGTCGATGGTCCGACTTGCTGTGACGATCGCTCCAAATCCATATGGACAAACACGTCATTCATCGATTTCATTGCGAGGTATTTGACCTCTATATGATACGTTTTGTAAACATTGCATTCTTTTGAAAAGCCACACCATAAATGAATATTTAAATCAAAGGTTTTCGACATCTGATGATTTCTACATATAGACAATCACCGTAATATAATAATTTACAATAATACTTCCGTTGATAATGCAGTCAAAATAAGATACATGATGATGATTTGGTGAATGCAACGTTTCCTTGAAAAATATGCCATGTATGACTCCATGCACATAGCTTGTCTAACATATAAGCAAACAGCGGAAGACTTCTAGGGAACCTGAGAATAAACATGCTAACAAGTGTCAACACAAAGGTCGGTGAGTTCATAGTTTTAATGTTGCGCATAATCTGTATATAAAGGTGGATCACAAGATTTCAGTTGTTCAATCCAGAAACGTTTATCAAAATATTCTACGAAATTGAGCACCCTGGTAACTAAACTTAACGTATATATAATTTATACCCTTTGTATAATCATCTTAATAATACACGCAAACCAACGTGTATGCTTCTCAAATAGCATACGTCCGTTAAAAGGCTAGTGCTCTAGCTCGGATGGGGATATCAAGCCCTATGGATCCATATACTACTACTCGCGCCCACCAGTTCTTATAACCGGCAGTTACTAGTTACCAAATCTAAGGGATTTTCGGTTCAAACTCAGTATAGAATTTAGTATGTACTTGTGTCCATTGTTTAAAATAAAGTGCATGTATTCTCAGCCTAAAAATATATATTGTAAAAGCATTTAAAAAGGGAGCAAATGAAACTCACCTTAGCAGCATATAAAGTCGTTCACCAAAATGTGACTGAAACTCGGATTATCAAATAACCGTAGATCTCAACCTAGAGAACATATGTTGGTCAATAAATGTCTATCAAGCTAGGTCTGGTCATAGTGTATCACAATCCTAATGCTCGAGATCGACATACAAAAGTTATCCAAAGTCGTTTCAAAAAGTCAATTTTGACAATAGTTCAACAAAACGAGACGTACCTTATATAAGGATTCATTTACTCGGTTGATAATATTCAAAAATCCAATTTATCAATCTTACAAACAAGTTGTTTAAATATTAATTGCAGATTCAAAAGCAATTCCAATTAACGTCAATTATAATTCAGTTAATCATATCTTTTAATCCGTTCATCGAAACTATTCGATATCTAAATGAAAAGTTATTGATTTTTCGCCAGTTTTCCAAAAACATGTATATCATATACCTTTTACCAGTAATATATGTATTTAATTTGTGATCTATTATAAACTGTTTAACGACGAAATTTAGCATACACGTATGTATAAATATATATACTCGAGCACTAGACATGGATACACGATTAATATATAAAAGATAAAATATGAGTGCTTACGTATCAATATTGAGATTCAAATATTGTAGGAAAGTAAATAGACGTAACGGAGATGATAAATGAAATGTCTCGTTCTTATTGATTAAAAACGTTCCATATTAATTGATTTCGTTGCGAGGTTTTGACCTCTATATGAGACGTTTTTCAAAGACTGCATTCATTTTTAAACAAACCATAACCTTTATTTCATCAATAAAGGTTTAAAAAGCTTTACGTAGATTATCAAATAATGATAATCTAAAATATCCTGTTTACACACGACCATTACATAATGGTTTACAATACAAATATGTTACAACAAAATAAGTTTCTTGAATGCAGTTTTTACACAATATCATACAAGCATGGACTCCAAATCTTGTCCTTATTTAAGTATGCGACAGCGGAAGCTCTTAATAATCACCTGAGAATAAACATGCTTAAAACGTCAACAAAAATGTTGGTGAGTTATAGGTTTAACCTATATATATCAAATCGTAACAATAGACCACAAGATTTCATATTTCAATACACATCCCATACATAGAGATAAAAATCATTCATATGGTGAACACCTGGTAACCGACAATAACAAGATGCATATATAAGAATATCCCCATCATTCCGGGACACCCTTCGGATATGATATAAATTTCGAAGTACTAAAGCATCCGGTACTTTGGATGGGGTTTGTTAGGCCCAATAGATCTATCTTTAGGATTCGCGTCAATTAGGGTGTCTGTTCCCTAATTCTTAGATTACCAGACTTAATAAAAAGGGGCATATTCGATTTCGATAATTCAACCATAGAATGTAGTTTCACGTACTTGTGTCTATTTTGTAAATCATTTATAAAACCTGCATGTATTCTCATCCCAAAAATATTAGATTTTAAAAGTGGGACTATAACTCACTTTCACAGATATTTACTTCGTCGGGAAGTAAGACTTGGTCACTGGTTGATTCACGAACCTATAACAATATATACATATATATCAAAGTATGTTCAAAATATATTTACAACACTTTTAATATATTTTGATGTTTTAAGTTTATTAAGTCAGCTGTCCTCGTTAGTAACCTACAACTAGTTGTCCACAGTTAGATGTACAGAAATAAATCGATAAATATTATCTTGAATCAATCCACGACCCAGTGTATACGTATCTCAGTATTGATCACAACTCAAACTATATATATTTTGGAATCAACCTCAACCCTGTATAGCTAACTCCAACATTCACATATAGAGTGTCTATGGTTGTTCCGAAATATATATAGATGTGTCGACATGATAGGTCGAAACATTGTATACGTGTCTATGGTATCTCAAGATTACATAATATATAATACAAGTTGATTAAGTTATGGTTGGAATAGATTTGTTACCAATTTTCACGTAGCTAAAATGAGAAAAATTATCCAATCTTGTTTTACCCATAACTTCTTCATTTTAAATCCGTTTTGAGTGAATCAAATTGCTATGGTTTCATATTGAACTCTATTTTATGAATCTAAACAAAAAAAGTATAGGTTTCTAGTCGGAAAAATAAGTTACAAGTCGTTTTTGTAAAGGTAGTCATTTCAGTCGAAAGAACGACGTCTAGATGACCATTTTAGAAAACATACTTCCACTTTGAGTTTAACCATAATTTTTGGATATAGTTTCATGTTCATAATAAAAATCATTTTCTCAGAATAACAACTTTTAAATCAAAGTTTATCATAGTTTTTAATTAACTAACCCAAAACAGCCCGCGGTGTTACTACGACGGCGTAAATCCGGTTTTACGGTGTTTTTCGTGTTTCCAGGTTTTAAATCATTAAGTTAGCATATCATATAGATATAGAACATGTGTTTAGTTGATTTTAAAAGTCAAGTTAGAAGGATTAACTTTTGTTTGCGAACAAGTTTAGAATTAACTAAACTATGTTCTAGTGATTACAAGTTTAAACCTTCGAATAAGATAGCTTTATATGTATGAATCGAATGATGTTATGAACATCATTACTACCTTAAGTTCCTTGGATGAACCTACTGGAAAAGAGAAAAATGGATCTAGCTTCAATGGATCCTTGGATGGCTCAAAGTTCTTGAAGCAAAATCATGACACGAAAACAAGTTCAAGTAAGATCATCACTTGAAATAAGATTGTTATAGTTATAGAAATTGAACCAAAGTTTGAATATGATTATTACCTTGTATTAGAATGATAACCTACTGTAAGAAACAAAGATTTCTTGAGGTTGGATGATCACCTTACAAGATTGGAAGTGAGCTAGCAAACTTGAAAGTATTCTTGATTTTATGAAACTAGAACTTTTGGAATTTATGAAGAACACTTAGAACTTGAAGATAGAACTTGAGAGAGTTCAATTAGATGAAGAAAATTGAAGAATGAAAGTGTTTGTAGGTGTTTTTGGTCGTTGGTGTATGGATTAGATATAAAGGATATGTAATTTTGTTTTCATGTAAATAAGTCATGAATGATTACTCATATTTTTGTAATCTTATGAGATATTTCATGCTAGTTGCCAAATGATGGTTCCCACATGTGTTAGGTGACTCACATGGGCTGCTAAGAGCTGATCATTGGAGTGTATATACCAATAGTACATACATCTAAAAGCTGTGTATTGTACGAGTACGAATACGGGTGCATACGAGTAGAATTGTTGATGAAACTGAACGAGAATGTAATTGTAAGCATTTTTGTTAAGTAGAAGTATTTTGATAAGTGTATTGAAGTCTTTCAAAAGTGTATAAATACATATTAAAACACTACATGTATATACATTTTAACTGAGTCGTTAAGTCATCGTTAGTCGTTACATGTAAGTGTTGTTTTGAAACCTTTAGGTTAACGATCTTGTTAAATGTTGTTAACCCAATGTTTATAATAACAAAAGAGATTTTAAATTATTATATTATCATGATATTATGATGTACGAATATCTCTTAATATGATATATATACATTAAATGTCGTTACAACGATAAACGTTACATATATGTCTCGTTTCAAAATCATTAAGTTAGTAGTCTTGTTTTTACATATGTAGTTCATTGTTAATATAATTAATGATATGTTTACTTATCATAATATCATGTTAACTATATATATAACCATATATATGTCATCATATAGTTTTTTTACAAGTTTTAACGTTCGTGAATCACCGGTCAACTTGGGTGGTCAATTGTCTATATGAAACCTATTTCAATTAATCAAGTCTTAACAAGTTTGATTGCTTAACATGTTGGAAACATTTAATCATGTAAACATCAATCTCAATTAATATATATAAACATGGAAAAGTTCGGGTCACTACAGTACCTACCCGTTAAATAAATTTCGTCCCGAAATTTTAAGCTGTTGAAGGTGTTGACGAATCTTCTGGAAATAGATGCGGGTATTTCTTCTTCATCTGATCTTCACGCTCCCAGGTGAACTCGGGTCCTCTACGAGCATTCCATCGAACCTTAACAATTGGTATCTTGTTTTGCTTAAGTCTTTTAACCTCACGATCCATTATTTCGACGGGTTCTTCGATGAATTGGAGTTTTTCGTTGATTTGGATTTCATCTAACGGAATAGTGAGATCTTCTTTAGCAAAACATTTCTTCAAATTCGAGACGTGGAAAGTGTTATGTACAGCCGCGAGTTGTTGAGGTAACTCAAGTCGGTAAGCTACTGGTCCGACACGATCAATAATCTTGAATGGTCCAATATACCTTGGATTTAATTTCCCTCGTTTACCAAATCGAACAACGCCTTTCCAAGGTGAAACTTTAAGCATGACCATCTCTCCAATTTCAAATTCTATATCTTTTCTTTTAATGTCAGCGTAGCTCTTTTGTCGACTTTGGGCGGTTTTCAACCGTTGTTGAATTTGGATGATCTTCTCGGTAGTTTCTTGTATAATCTCCGGACCCGTAATCTGTCTATCCCCCACCTCACTCCAACAAATCGGAGACCTGCACTTTCTACCATAAAGTGCTTCAAACGGCGCCATCTCAATGCTTGAATGGTAGCTGTTGTTGTAGGAAAATTCTGCTAACGGTAGATGTCGATCCCAACTGTTTCCGAAATCAATAACACATGCTCGTAGCATGTCTTCAAGCGTTTGTATCGTCCTTTCGCTCTGCCCATCAGTTTGTGGATGATAGGCAGTACTCATGTCTAGACGAGTTCCTAATGCTTGCTGTAATGTCTGCCAGAATCTTGAAATAAATCTGCCATCCCTATCAGAGATAATAGAGATTGGTATTCCATGTCTGGAGACGACTTCCTTCAAATACAGTCGTGCTAACTTCTCCATCTTGTCATCTTCTCTTATTGGTAGGAAGTGTGCTGATTTGGTGAGACGATCAACTATTACCCAAATAGTATCAAAACCACTTGCAGTCCTTGGCAATTTAGTGATGAAATCCATGGTAATGTTTTCCCATTTCCATTCCGGGATTTCGGGTTGTTGAAGTAGACCTGATGGTTTCTGATGCTCAGCTTTGACCTTAGAACACGTCAAACATTCTCCTACGTATTTAGCAACATCGGCTTTCATACCCGGCCACCAAAAATGTTTCTTGAGATCCTTGTACATCTTCCCCGTTCCAGGATGTATTGAGTATCTGGTTTTATGAGCTTCTCTAAGTACCATTTCTCTCATATCTCCAAATTTTGGTACCCAAATCCTTTCAGCCCTATACCGGGTTCCGTCTTCCCGAATATTAAGATGCTTCTCCGATCCTTTGGGTATTTCATCCTTTAAATTTCCCTCTTTTAAAACTCCTTGTTGCGCCTCCTTTATTTGAGTAGTAATGTTATTATGAATCATTATATTCATAGATTTTACTCGAATGGGTTCTCTATCCTTCCTGCTCAAGGCATCGGCTACCACATTTGCCTTCCCCGGGTGGTAACGAATCTCAAAATCGTAATCATTCAATAATTCAATCCACCTACGCTGCCTCATATTCAGTTGTTTCTGATTAAATATGTGTTGAAGACTTTTGTGGTCGGTATATATAATACTTTTGACCCCATATAAGTAGTGCCTCCAAGTCTTTAATGCAAAAACAACCGCGCCTAATTCCAAATCATGCGTCGTATAATTTTGTTCGTGAATCTTCAATTGTCTAGACGCATAAGCAATCACCTTCGTTCGTTGCATTAATACACAACCGAGACCTTGCTTTGATGCGTCACAATAAATCACAAAATCATCATTCCCTTCAGGCAATGACAATATAGGTGCCGTAGTTAGCTTTTTCTTCAATAACTGAAACGCTTTCTCTTGTTCATCATTCCATTCAAATTTCTTCCCTTTATGCGTTAATGCAGTCAAGGGTTTTGCTATTCTGGAAAAGTCTTGGATGAACCTTCTGTAGTAACCAGCTAGTCCTAAAAACTGGCGTATGTGTTTCGGAGTTTTCGGGGTTTCCCACTTTTCAACAGTTTCTATCTTTGCCGGATCCACCTTAATACCTTCTTTGTTCACTATGTGACCGAGGAATTGAACTTCTTCCAACCAAAATGCACACTTTGAAAACTTAGCGTACAATTCTTCCTTCCTCAATACTTCTAACACCTTTCTCAAATGTTCACCGTGTTCTTGGTCATTCTTTGAGTAAATAAGTATGTCATCAATGAAAACAATGAAAAACTTGTCAAGGTATGGTCCACACACTCGGTTCATAAGGTCCATGAACACAGCTGGTGCATTAGTTAAACCAAACGGCATGACCATAAACTCGTAATGACCGTAACGTGTTCTGAAAGCAGTCTTTGGAATATCATCTTCTTTCACCCGCATTTGATGATACCCGGAACGTAAGTCAATCTTTGAATAAACAGACGAGCCTTGTAGTTGATCAAATAAGTCGTCGATTCTCGGTAGTGGGTAGCGGTTCTTGATGGTAAGTTTGTTCAACTCTCGGTAGTCGATACACAACCTGAATGTACCATCTTTCTTCTTGACAAACAAAACAGGAGCTCCCCACGGTGATGTGCTTGGTCGAATGAAACCACGCTCTAAAAGTTCTTGTAATTGGCTTTGCAGTTCTTTCATCTCGCTGGGTGCGAGTCTGTAAGGAGCACGAGCTATTGGTGCAGCTCCTGGTACAAGATCTATTTGAAATTCAACGGATCGATGTGGGGGTAATCCCGGTAGTTCTTTCGGAAATACATCGGGAAATTCTTTTGCAATGGGAACATCATTGATGCTCTTTTCTTCAGTTTGTACTTTCTCAACGTGTGCTAGAACAGCATAGCAACCTTTTCTTATTAGTTTTTGTGCCTTCAAATTACTAATAAGATGTGGCTTCGTGTTGCCCTTTTCTCCGTACACCATTAAGGGTTTTCCTTTTTCTCGTATAATGCGAATTGCATTTTTGTAACAAACGATTTCCGCTTTCACTTCTTTCAACCAGTCCATACCGATTATCACATCAAAACTCCCTAACTCTACTGGTATCAAATCAATCTTAAATGTTTCGCTAACCAGTTTAATTTCTCGATTCCGACATATATTATCTGCTGAAATTAATTTACCATTTGCTAATTCGAGTAAAAATTTACTATCCAAAGGCGTCAATGGACAACTTAATTTAGCACAAAAATCTCTACTCATATAGCTTCTATCCGCACCCGAATCAAATAAAACGTAAGCAGATTTATTATCAATAAGAAACGTACCCGTAACAAGCTCCGGGTCTTCCTGTGCCTCTACCGCATTAATATTGAAAACTCTTCCACGGCCTTGTCCATTCGTGTTCTCCTGGTTCGGGCAATTTCTAATAATGTGGCCTGGTTTTCCACATTTATAACAAACTACATTGGCATAACTTGCTCCGACACTACTTGCTCCGCCATTACTCGTTCCGACACTATTTGTTCCTTTCGTTCTATTAACCCCTGGTCCGTAGACCTCACACTTCGCCGCGCTATGACCATTTCTTTTACACTTGTTGCAAAATTTGGTGCAGAACCCCGAGTGATTCTTTTCACACCTTTGGCATAGTTGCTTCTGATTGTTGTTGTTGTTGCGGTTATTATTGTTGTTGGGATGATTGTTGTAGTTGCTGTTGTTGTTGTTGTTGTTGTTGTTGGGCCGTTTGTTGTAGTTGCGATTGATGTTGCGATTGTTGGGATAATTGTTGCGATTATTGTTGTAATTGCTGTTGTTGTTGTTGTATTGGTGATTCTTATCACCGTTTTCCTCCCACTTTCTTTTGACTTGCTTCCCATTGGCCTCCTCAGCAGTCTGTTCTTTAATTCTTTCTTCAATCTGGTTCACTAGTTTGTGAGCCATTCTACATGCCTGTTGTATGGAGGCGGGCTCGTGTGAACTTATATCTTCTTGGATTCTTTCCGGTAATCCTTTCACAAACGCGTCGATCTTCTCTTCCTCATCTTCGAATGCTCCCGGACACAATAGGCACAATTCTGTGAATCGTCTTTCGTACGTGGTAATATCAAATCCTTGGGTTCGTAACCCTCTAAGTTCTGTCTTGAGCTTATTGACCTCGGTTCTGGGACGGTACTTCTCGTTCATCAAGTGCTTGAATGCTGACCACGGTAGTGCGTACGCATCATCTTGTCCCACTTGCTCTAGATAGGTATTCCACCATGTTAACGCAGAACCTGTGAAGGTATGCGTAGCGTACTTCACTTTGTCCTCTTCAGTACACTTACTTATGGCAAACACCGATTCAACCTTCTCGGTCCACCGTTTCAATCCGATCGGTCCTTCGGTTCCATCAAATTCCAAAGGTTTGCAGGCAGTGAATTCTTTGTAGGTGCATCCTACACGATTTCCTGTACTGCTAGATCCAAGGTTATTGTTGGTATGTAGCGCAGCCTGTACTGCGGCTATGTTTGAAGCTAGAAAAGTACGGAATTCCTCTTCATTCATATTCACGGTGTGTCGAGTAGTCGGTGCCATTTCCTTCAAAATAGTTAAATGGAACAAGTTAATCATACAGAATATTAAGAGTAGTTAATAGTATTTCGTAGCATAATATGAACTCGTTTATAAAAGCTTTTTCTTCATATTAGCGTTTTATAAGTTTAAATTCGGGTAGTACCTACCCGTTAAGTTCATACTTAGTAGCTAATATACAATTCAACTACTACAATTCTATATGAAAAACTGATTATAATAATATTTCGCGTTCAAACTTTTATACAATATTTTACAAACTTACAATACCGCTTATTTTACATAAAGCATGAAATATAGCACACAATAACTTTGATACAAGATAGTTGTGAAGACAATTCTAGGTAGTACACAAGTCGTTCAGCAAAGGCAATAAAGACACGTAATTCATACGTCCAGAAACAAGTCATGCATTCTGGTTTTACTAGGACTACTTCCCATCCTTGGTCTTGTGCAACATAACCGTTATGGCCGTTGATAAGACAGCGTGTCGTAACGTCATCAAAGGGACGAGGGTTACGTAATGTCCAACAGTCCCGTAATAATCTAAAAACCTCATTTCTTACCCCAATTACCGACTCCGTCACTTGTGGAAACGTTTTGTTTAATAGTTGTAGCCCGATGTTCTTGTTCTCACTTTGGTGAGAAGCGAACATTACTAATCCGTAAGCATAACATGCTTCTTTATGTTGCATGTTAGCCGCTTTTTCTAAATCACGAAGTCCAATATTCGGATATATTGAGTCAAAATAATTTCTTAACCCGTTGCGTAAAATAGCATTTGGGTTCCCCGCAATATATGCGTCAAAGTAAACACATCGTAACTTATGGGTTTCCCAATGTGATATCCCCCATCTTTCAAACGAAAGTCTCTTATAAACCAAGACATTCTTGGAACGTTCTTCGAATGTCTTACAAACTGATCTCGCCTTAAATAGTTGTGCCGAAGAATTCTGGCCGACTCTAGACAAGATTTCATCAATCATGTCTCCGGGTAGGTCTCTTAAAATATTGGGTTGTCTATCCATTTTGCGTTTTTATACTGTAAAATAGACAAGAGTTAGATTCATAAAAAATAATACTTATTAATACAAGCAATTTTTACATATATCATAAAACATAAGCACACTATATTACATATATTACACCACATGAATACAACTATCTTATTCCGACTCGCTTGTTTCTTCTTCTTCGGTTTTGGTTCGTTTTGCCAAGTTTCTAGGGATATATGATTTTCCCCTAATACGAGCCGTCGTTATCCACATTGGTTTAGAAAAACCTGGTGGTTTAGAGGTTCCCGGGTCATTGTTACAACTTAAGGACTTCGGGGGTTGACGATACATATAAAGTTCATCGGGGTTGGAATTAGATTTCTCTATTTTTATGCCCTTTCCCTTATTATTTTCTTTTGCCTTTTTAAATTCAGTTGGGGTAATTTCTATAACATCATCGAAATTCTCGTCGGAATCCGATTCATCGGAGAATTGGTAATCCTCCCAATATTTTGCTTCCTTGGCGGAAACACCATTGACCATAATTAACCTTGGTCGGTTGGTTGAGGATTTTCTTTTACTTAACCGTTTTATTATTTCCCCCACCGGTTCTATTTCTTCATCCGGTTCCGATTCTTCTTCCGGTTCCGATTCTTCTTCCGGTTCCGACTCTTCTTCCGGTTCCTCTTCGGGAACTTGTGAATCAGTCCACAAATCATTCCAATTTACATTTGACTCTTCATTATTATTAGGTGAGTCAATGGGACTTGTTCTAGAGGTAGACATCTATCACATAATATCAAACACGTTAAGAGATTAATATATCACATAATATTCATATGTTAAAAATATATAGTTTCCAACAAAAATGTTAAGCAATCATTTTTAAAGAAAACACGGTCGAAGTCCAGACTCACTAATGCATCCTAACAAACTCGATAAGATACACTAATGCAAATTTTCTGGTTCTCTAAGACCAACGCTCGGATACCAACTGAAATGTCCCGTTCTTATTGATTAAAAACGTTCCATATTAATTGATTTCGTTGCGAGGTTTTGACCTCTATATGAGACGTTTTTCAAAGACTGCATTCATTTTTAAACAAACCATAACCTTTATTTCATCAAT
Source organism: Rutidosis leptorrhynchoides (assembly GCF_046630445.1). Taxonomy (NCBI): domain Eukaryota; kingdom Viridiplantae; phylum Streptophyta; class Magnoliopsida; order Asterales; family Asteraceae; genus Rutidosis; species Rutidosis leptorrhynchoides. The sequence goes on along the minus strand of NC_092336.1, from coordinate 577,334,823 downwards.
AAAGGTTTAAAAAGCTTTACGTAGATTATCAAATAATGATAATCTAAAATATCCTGTTTACACACGACCATTACATAATGGTTTACAATACAAATATGTTACAACAAAATAAGTTTCTTGAATGCAGTTTTTACACAATATCATACAAGCATGGACTCCAAATCTTGTCCTTATTTAAGTATGCGACAGCGGAAGCTCTTAATAATCACCTGAGAATAAACATGCTTAAAACGTCAACAAAAATGTTGGTGAGTTATAGGTTTAACCTATATATATCAAATCCTAACAATAGACCACAAGATTTCATATTTCAATACACATCCCATACATAGAGATAAAAATCATTCATATGGTGAACACCTGGTAACCGACAATAACAAGATGCATATATAAGAATATCCCCATCATTCCGGGACACCCTTCGGATATGATATAAATTTCGAAGTACTAAAGCATCCGGTACTTTGGATGGGGTTTGTTGGGCCCAATAGATCTATCTTTAGGATTCGCGTCAATTAGGGTGTCTGTTCCCTAATTCTTAGATTACCAGACTTAATAAAAAGGGGCATATTCGATTTCGATAATTCAACCATAGAATGTAGTTTCACGTACTTGTGTCTATTTTGTAAATCATTTATAAAACCTGCATGTATTCTCATCCCAAAAATATTAGATTTTAAAAGTGGGACTATAACTCACTTTCACAGATATTTACTTCGTCGGGAAGTAAGACTTAGTCACTGGTTGATTCACGAACCTATAACAATATATACATATATATCAAAGTATGTTCAAAATATATTTACAACACTTTTAATATATTTTGATGTTTTAAGTTTATTAAGTCAGCTGTCCTCGTTAGTAACCTACAACTAGTTGTCCACAGTTAGATGTACAGAAATAAATCGATAAATATTATCTTGAATCAATCCACGACCCAGTGTATACGTATCTCAGTATTGATCACAACTCAAACTATATATATTTTGGAATCAACCTCAACCCTGTATAGCTAACTCCAACATTCACATATAGAGTGTCTATGGTTGTTCCGAAATATATATAGATGTGTCGACATGATAGGTCGAAACATTGTATACGTGTCTATGGTATCTCAAGATTACATAATATATAATACAAGTTGATTAAGTTATGGTTGGAATAGATTTGTTACCAATTTTCACGTAGCTAAAATGAGAAAAATTATCCAATCTTGTTTTACCCATAACTTCTTCATTTTAAATCCGTTTTGAGTGAATCAAATTGCTATGGTTTCATATTGAACTCTATTTTATGAATCTAAACAAAAAAAGTATAGGTTTCTAGTCGGAAAAATAAGTTACAAGTCGTTTTTGTAAAGGTAGTCATTTCAGTCGAAAGAACGACGTCTAGATGACCATTTTAGAAAACATACTTCCACTTTGAGTTTAACCATAATTTTTGGATATAGTTTCATGTTCATAATAAAAATCATTTTCTCAGAATAACAACTTTTAAATCAAAGTTTATCATAGTTTTTAATTAACTAACCCAAAACAGCCCGCGGTGTTACTACGACGGCGTAAATCCGGTTTTACGGTGTTTTTCGTGTTTCCAGGTTTTAAATCATTAAGTTAGCATATCATATAGATATAGAACATGTGTTTAGTTGATTTTAAAAGTCAAGTTAGAAGGATTAACTTTTGTTTGCGAACAAGTTTAGAATTAACTAAACTATGTTCTAGTGATTACAAGTTTAAACCTTCGAATAAGATAGCTTTATATGTATGAATCGAATGATGTTATGAACATCATTACTACCTTAAGTTCCTTGGATGAACCTACTGGAAAAGAGAAAAATGGATCTAGCTTCAATGGATCCTTGGATGGCTCAAAGTTCTTGAAGCAAAATCATGACACGAAAACAAGTTCAAGTAAGATCATCACTTGAAATAAGATTGTTATAGTTATAGAAATTGAACCAAAGTTTGAATATGATTATTACATTGTATTAGAATGATAACCTACTGTAAGAAACAAAGATTTCTTGAGGTTGGATGATCACCTTACAAGATTGGAAGTGAGCTAGCAAACTTGAAAGTATTCTTGATTTTATGAAACTAGAACTTTTGGAATTTATGAAGAACACTTAGAACTTGAAGATAGAACTTGAGAGAGTTCAATTAGATGAAGAAAATTGAAGAATGAAAGTGTTTGTAGGTGTTTTTGGTCGTTGGTGTATGGATTAGATATAAAGGATATGTAATTTTGTTTTCATGTAAATAAGTCATGAATGATTACTCATATTTTTGTAATCTTATGAGATATTTCATGCTAGTTGCCAAATGATGGTTCCCACATGTGTTAGGTGACTCACATGGGCTGCTAAGAGCTGATCATTGGAGTGTATATACCAATAGTACATACATCTAAAAGCTGTGTATTGTACGAGTACGAATACGGGTGCATACGAGTAGAATTGTTGATGAAACTGAACGAGAATGTAATTGTAAGCATTTTTGTTAAGTAGAAGTATTTTGATAAGTGTATTGAAGTCTTTCAAAAGTGTATAAATACATATTAAAACACTACATGTATATACATTTTAACTGAGTCGTTAAGTCATCGTTAGTCGTTACATGTAAGTGTTGTTTTGAAACCTTTAGGTTAACGATCTTGTTAAATGTTGTTAACCCAATGTTTATAATAACAAAAGAGATTTTAAATTATTATATTATCATGATATTATGATGTACGAATATCTCTTAATATGATATATATACATTAAATGTCGTTACAACGATAAACGTTACATATATGTCTCGTTTCAAAATCATTAAGTTAGTAGTCTTGTTTTTACATATGTAGTTCATTGTTAATATAATTAATGATATGTTTACTTATCATAATATCATGTTAACTATATATATAACCATATATATGTCATCATATAGTTTTTTTACAAGTTTTAACGTTCGTGAATCACCGGTCAACTTGGGTGGTCAATTGTCTATATGAAACCTATTTCAATTAATCAAGTCTTAACAAGTTTGATTGCTTAACATGTTGGAAACATTTAATCATGTAAACATCAATCTCAATTAATATATATAAACATGGAAAAGTTCGGGTCACTACAATAAATACTAGGTTTGATTCACAAATATACCCCCGAACATTACCCATAACCTCCTTGGCAATAACCCATAATTTCCTTAGCTCTATCCCGCTTGAAAACCATTTTGAAAGTGACACGCTCATAACCTCGTCGTAGTATTTTATGTATAATACTAATTAATAATATTAATAATAATAAGATTAATAATAATATTAATCTTAATAATAATAATAATAATAATAATAATAATAATAATAATAATAAATAAAATAAATACGGAGTAATATATGATTAGAGAAGTGTGTGAAAACTGAGCAATTTATAGAACCTTTTCTGAAAAAATACCCCATGCGATCGCATGAGATTTGTGCTTCAAAGCCATGCGATCGCATGGCCCTCTGATCCAGCTCACAAACTTTTAACTTTTTGTTTGTCGACATAATTTTATATAATATATATAATATATTTAATTTATATAATTAATTATATATTATATTAAATTCACATGCATAGTTGACTTGTAATTTTTGTTCCGTTAAGTCGTACGTCATCACTCGACTTATGTCCCGGTTTTGGTTTTTCAAATGTGCTTTCGTACGCTGAGAAAAGTTGTATTTTACATTTCGTGTCATGTATCTTTGTCAAAATATAGCCTTAAATTATCCCTAAACTATACCACTCAAAGTATATCTTAAACTTTCGAGTATTTTGGTCATTTACTTCTATAAATCATCGTCTCGCTATTTGTTAATATATATATAATAACAATTCGTTTTTATGACCAAGTTAATATTATATTTTATCGTATTGTTAAATATATATTTTCAATATTAATAAACACGGTTTAAAATACATATCACAAGTTATTCATATATCTAATTCCAACAGTTAATATTCCTTATTATTGTATGTGTCCAAATTACGTTATTTAAACAAACACTTTACCATTTATTCCGAATACCGTTAAGAATGGATGATTCCCCAAATCAACGTGAACCTCACAACAGAGACCCGTAATAATATCATAATCCTTAAGAGACTCATTAAATATCTTTTAATTCAATCATTTGGCATAATCTTTTAATTCCGTAGTTGAATATATATCAATCAGATAATTAAACCAAAAAGTTTAATGCACAGTATCATTTACTTAACACTTTGTTACGTTTTCAAGTTATAGTATATGTATCTATTTACATATAATTGTTCGCGAATCATTGAGAACAATCGAAGGGTAATTGAATAATTCAAAATTTTGAGATTCAACTTCATAGACTTTGTTTATCGTGTCAGAAACGTTAAATCATTTAAAGATAAAGTTTAAATTTGGTCAAAAATTTCCGGTTGTCACAGTACCTACCCGTTAAAGAAATTTCGTCCCGAAATTTGAGTGAGGTCGTCATGGCTACCAATAAAAATGTTTTCATGACGAATATGTGTTGATAAATAGAATTTTTATCACCGTTGAATAATATGGATAAAACAATCCAATTACTCGAAGCGTATGAGAGAAGTTATCGTAAAAGAGTGAAATGAGGAAATAGAGATTCGTTTTTAACTCTTGACGTAGTAACGATTGATTTCCGGAATTTAAGGAATAGAAAATCTTCATAATCTATATAAGATTTGATTCTTCGGAATTTGCGGAAATTAGGATTTTCTTTGATTAAATGCGTAATCTGCCTCGATTGCTATGTCTGATATTTCGCTATAAATTGACCTCTTCCGTTTCATTTATTTTCACAAATCCTATAATCTTCTTTCTTATTTCATACATCCCAATAGATTGTGAAAATGCTTAATCCAGTTCTGATTCTTGATATTTTCCTGGCTATCGTGTCCTTCATTCTTCTTTTTCATCTGCCACCAGAGGAAGTTATTTTCTTCTACTATTACCTTAGGGTTATAGTGTTTTTCATTCTCCCGTGTCTTTATATTGCTATACGCATTAATATACACGGTTTGTAATTTCAGGGTTGTTATAGGGCTTTATATTTTCCATTATATTTCAGAGCTTCATGCTTTCGTTTTCTCTTCCCGACTTTAAGTCAAGCGAATAATGGTCCAGAATTCGTAGGTATGAATTTCGGAATGAACATAGTTAATGTTCTAAGAAAGAAATTGAAATGACACGATCTTGATTTGTCAAATTACCAGAATATCCGGAAAAGACCGAATCATCAAGAAATATATTTTCTTGATATATTTAGAGATTATATAGAATGAAAGAGTTATGTAACATGGTTTATGATGAGGGTGTGATCTGTGAACCTTTGTCACGTTCCATTTAGAAACTCAACATGACTTACTGTAATATAATCACGTTGATCAAGTGTCATTATATTATACTAACTCATGCTTCAGTTCCCAACATTACTTCAAAACATCCATTTTTTCGAATTTTTCAGATTTTAGAAGCTAAAATAGTTTCTTTTATGATGTAACACAGATAGTGCGAAGAGGTAATGATTTCAGATAAGAATGGTTTCGAAAAATATCTTCAGAAATATGGAGGATATTTATAATGGGAGATACGATGATATCTTAGAATATTTAAGATAAGATGATGATGAATAATATTGTCCGCAAAGGTTTTAGAGTAAGGAGCAAGGTATTCGCTAATGATTTTAGCAGACACTGAATCATTTGGATTCTTTGAAGGTAGATTTAGTCTTTGTGATTTGTCCACAGCCTCCTTCATGGTCTGCTCAATCCGTTTTTCAATTCCAAACCTTCTCTTTTTCTCAGCTTTACCACCATACTATTCTTTATCATCAAACTTTTGACTGTTAAAGTCGTTTACCATTTTTGCTGCTTCATCAGCATTGTTCCAATTTCAGAGAACTAGTTCATAGTTTTGGATGTTTTTCAGAAACTTCACATTCGGAGTAAATAAGTCTAAGAGATAGACATTATATGTTTATATATAACTGTTGTCATAGAAAATGCTGCGAGATTCAATATACTGATTGCTAATTCCCAGTAGTTGGTATGGCAATTACCGTTATTAGATGTGGATGAGTACATGATAGGGTTTTAATGAGTATAAGGATTTTTCGGAAGGTCAAGGATTAATGAGGTTGTTGGTAAATTTACTGCTAATGTGGTGGAACATAAACGGTTCCCCAGTAACAAAAACGTATATATCAAGGTTATAATAAGACTAATCTGAAAAGTCGAAATTGACTGGTTGGAAGTGGGGTAAAACTGGATACTTTGAAAAAGAAATTGCAAGGTTATTTTCGGTAAAAACAACGCTAAAGGATCTTGCACAGTTTTGAAGTCAAAGTATAGATTTGAAAGATGTAGAGATCTAAGAATGATGTCACCGGTTCAGAGTTATGACTTGGATTCTGATCCGTCAATATCAGAATATGTAATTGAATTTGTATGAAATGATTGTGTATCATTGTGAAGATAGTGAGTATAGTTAAATATTTTTTAATCAAAATTGAAGAATGTATAGTGTAACATATTAATTGTGAACTTAAATATTTCTCGAGTAGTACCTACCCGTTAAAGATTTCACAATTAATACTTTGTACAAAAGAATTTTTATTACCGTCTTTATAAAAATATATGTATGTATATTTTTTTTTAAATCTAATACAGATTTAATGAGTTAATATCATATTAAGCTCATTTGATTTTCGACTTGACTTAGAAATGATTAATCTCTAAAACATTAAAGATTACATAATCTTTGCGGAGTATTTCGCTAATGTAATCGATACTTCATTATTTATTCTTATTTCTCGGTGAAGGATGTTGATGCTTGTGGAATCTTTGTGAACCTTACAAGGCACAGATGATGTTTTCTGGAAAGTTTCGAGTACATCGAAAATGAAAATGTAAAATCAATTATGTAATTGAATAATACACTTGGTTTATTATGAAATGGAATTCATTAAGTTGAAACAGAGATTGTAGTTAACAATGGTTAAGTTGTTAAGGAAGGATGTACATCATTGCATATTAGTAATATGAACTAACCGAGTAGTACCTACCAGTTAAGATTCACATGAAATAGCTTAGTACGAAAAGATTTATTTTGATTTCAAAATTCATATATATTAAATATACATAAAATTTCTTCAGGGGAAATAAGTTAATACTTCATCGGTTATTGTTGCTGGTATTTCTTGGTAACTACGATGCGTATGACGTTAATGTTCAAGGTACATATTGTGATGTTGAGGCTTGCGGTGCGGATGTTGTTGGTGGTGGTAATGGTACTGTTGGTGTTGTTGTCGGTGGTACTGTTGATGCCGGAGATTCTGCTGGTACTTGTAACCTTTGCACCATATTCTCCAAAGCCACTACCCGAGCGCGAAGCTCGTTGACTTCTTCGACTACACCGGGTTGATTGGTGGTTTGGACGAGTGGATGAATAAGATCCAGAATTTGAGAGAGTATATGATCATGACGAGATATTCTGGAGATGAGAGAGAAAATGGTATTACGAACAGGTTCGCCGGTAAGTGCTTCAGGTTCTTCGCCAAGAGGGCAATGTGGTGGGTGGAAGGGATCGCCTTCTTCTTGTCTCCAATAATTAAGTAGGCTACGAACCCATCCCCAATTCATCCAGAATAGATGATGGCTAATTGGGTGATCCATTCCGGTTACACTGTCTTCAGAATTCAGGTGAATATCCATATCGGAATAGCTGCCAGAGTTTAAGGAATTTGAACTAGATACGGGATCCATCTTTTATAATTAGGGAGATGATTTTTTTATATGAATTAGATTATAGAATTTAGTTTGGTATTCTTCAATACATAATTTACATATGTATATATAATATCAAATTCCATAAATCACGGAGAAATTTTCAGAAGATGTCAGGAAAAGTTTACAGTAACAGATACGCTAAGATATGAATTTTGTCTATACACTATTCATGCAATCAATGCAGTAAAACGTGTCTAGACTAGGAATGATAAGCATGTAATTTCCGACAAAAAATGATAAGCAAAACTTTTGACATGCAGACACGGTCGAAGTCCAGACTTACTAATGCATCCTAACAACTATCAGTTAGACACACTCATGCAAGACCTGGTTCGCTAGGACCAATGCTCTGATACCAACTGTGACGATCGCTCCAAATCCATATGGACGAACATGTCATTCATCGATTTCATTGCGAGGTATTTGACCTCTATATGATACGTTTTGTAAACATTGCATTCTTTTGAAAAGGCACACCATAAATGAATATTTAAATCAAAGGTATTTGACATCTGATGATTTCTACATATAGACAATCACCGTAATATAATAATTTACAATAATACTTCCATTGATAATGCAGTCAAAATAAGATACATGGTGATGATTTGGTGAATGCAACGTTTCCTTGAAAAATATGCCATGTATGACTCCATGCACATAGCTTGTCTAACATATAAGCAAACAGCGGAAGACTTCTAGGGAACCTGAGAATAAACATGCTAACAAGTGTCAACACAAAGGTTGGTGAGTTCATAGTTTTAATGTTGCGCATAATCTGTATATAAAGGTGGATCACAAGATTTCAGTTGTTCAATCCAGAAACGTTTATCAAAATATTCTACAAAATTGAGCACCCTGGTAACTAAACTTAACGTATATATAATTTATACCCTTTGTATAATCATCTTAATAATACACGCAAACCAACGTGTACGCTTCTCAAATAGCATACGTCCGTTAAAAGGCTAGTGCTCTAGCTCGGACGGGGATATCAAGCCCTATGGATCCATATACTACTACTCGCGCCCACCAGTTCTTATAACCGGCAGTTACTAGTTACCAAAGCTAAGGGATTTTCGGTTCAAACTCAGTATAGAATTTAGTATGTACTTGTGTCCATTGTTTAAAATAAAGTGCATGTATTCTCAGCTCAAAAATATATATTGCAAAAGCATTTAAAAAGGGAGCAAATGAAACTCACCTTAGCAGCATATAAAGTCGTTCACCAAAATGTGACTGAAACTCGGATTACCAAATAACCGTAGATCTCAACCTAGAGAACATATGTTGGTCAATAAATGTCTATCAAGCTAGGTCTGGTCATAGTGTATCACAATCCTAATGCTCGAGATCGACATACAAAAGTTATCCAAAGTCGTTTCAAAAAGTCAATTTTGACAATAGTTCAACAAAACGAGACGTACCTTATATAAGAATTCATTTACTCGGTTGATAATATTCAAAAATTCAATTTATCAATCTTATAAACAAGTTGTTTAAATATTAATTGCAGATTCAAAAGCAATTCCAATTAACGTCAATTATAATTCAGTTGATCATATCTTTTAATCCGTTCATCGAAACTATTCGATATCTAAATGAAAAGTTATTGATTTTTCGCCAGTTTTCCAAAAACATGTATATCATATACCTTTTACCAGTAATATATGTATTTAATTCGTGATCTATTATAAACTGTTTAACGAAGAAATTTAGCATACACGTATGTATAAATATATATACTCGAGCACTAGACATGGATACACAATTAATATATAAAAGATAAAATATGAGTGCTTACGTATCAATATTGAGATTCAATATTGTAGGAAAGTAAATAGATGTAACGGAGATGATAAACACTAGGTTTGATTCACAAATATACCCCCGAACATTACCCATAACCTCCTTGGCAATAACCCATAATTTCCTTAGCTCTATCCCGCTTGAAAACCATTTTGAAAGTGACACGCTCATAACCTCGTCGTAGTATTTTATGTATAATACTAATTAATAATATTAATAATAATAAGATTAATAATAATAATAATAATAATAATAATAATAATAATAATAATAATAATAATAATAATAATAATAATAATAATAAATAAAATAAATACGGAGTAATATATGATTAGAGAAGTGTGTGAAAACTGAGCAATTTATAGAACCTTTTCTGAAAAAATACCCCATGCGATCGCATGAGATTTGTGCTTCAAGGCCATGCGATCGCATGGCCCTCTGATCCAGCTCACAAACTTTTAACTTTTTGTTTGTCGACATAATTTTATATAATATATATAATATATTTAATTTATATAATTAATTATATATTATATTAAATTCACATGCATAGTTGACTTGTAATTTTTGTTCCGATAAGTCGTACGTCATCACTCGACTTATGTCCCGGTTTTGGTTTTTCAAATGTCCTTTCGTACGCTGAGAAAACTTGTATTTTACATTTTGTGTCACGTATCTTTGTCAAAATATAGCCTTAAATTATCCCTAAACTATACCACTCAAAGTGTATCTTAAACTTTCGAGTATTTTGGTCATTTACTTCTATAAATCATCGTCTCGCTATTTGTTAATATATATATAATAACAATTCGTTTTTATGACCAAGTTAATATTATATTTTATCGTATTGTTAAATATATATTTTCAATATTAATAGACACGTTTTAAAATACATATCGCAAGTTATTCATATATCTAATTCCAACAGTTAATATTCCTTATTATTGTATGTGTCCAAATTACGTTATTTAAACAAACACTTTACCATTTATTCCGAATACCGTTAAGAATGGATGATTCCCCAAATCAACGTGAACCTCACAACAGAGACCCCGTAATAATATCATAATCCTTAAGAGACTCATTAAATATCTTTTAATTCAATCGTTTGGCATAATCTTTTAATTCCGTAGTTGAATATATATCAATCAGATAATTAAACCAAAAAGTTTAATGCACATTATCATTTACTTAACACTTTGTTACGTTTTCAAGTTATAGTATATGTATCTATTTACATATAATTGTTCGCGAATCATTGAGAACAATTGAAGGGTAATTGAATAATTCAAAATTTTGAGATTCAACTTCATAGACTTTGCTTATCGTGTCGGAAACGTTAAATCATTTAAAGATAAAGTTTAAATTTGGTCAAAAATTTCCGAGTTGTCACACTTGCCAACCAAACAACTCGAAACCATCCTACGACATTGGTTAAACACATTGAACGATAATAAACGATATCCAATATTCATACACACAAGTATTCATGACTGAAATATAACAAGTATAAACGATAGAATGATTACAATATGATAGAACTGGGGATTACATGCACCAACATAACTTCACATTTATACATATAATTATAATTATTAGCGTTATTGGTTCTCGATATTATTATTTTAACACTTTTTAAAAACTTTGAGTTCGTATGAAATTGAAATGAGGATTTATGGTCAAGGAAGTGTTAATGTGACTTTAAGCTAAATTTTAAAACAAACCAACATAAAAAACGGCAAGCAAAAAGAGGAAAAACTGAGTTGCGGTTGCTGGACTTTAGCGGTCGCGAGCTGCTAAATCCAGGGGCGATATCTTGGCTACGGGATTAGAAAGAAGCAAAAAGTCTTCGAATACAGTAGTTTCGTGGTCGCGAAATAACCATCCCGGTCGCGAGGTTCAAAATTTTCAGTTTCGTGGTCTCGAAATATTTGGTTCCGGTCGCAGATTTTGACGTACAGGACAAGTTTTAGTTTTCTATAAATACCCCACTTAATCCCCTAATTAGGTATTAGTTTTAGTTACGAATTTCCGGAGCCTAAGAACGAATTTTTAAGGTTTTCTCATTATTGTACTTGGGGTTTAACACTTGGATTGCAATTTTGATCACGTGTAATCATTGGTAATTTTATTCTTACTCTTTTATTAATACAATGGCTAATTATTGTTTATCTTTGTGTTTGTTTATCTCTTCCATGAATACGAGTAGCTAAATTATTCGTATCCACTTAATTTATTAAACCTTGATGATGGATTGTTATTCTTATGATTTTATATAATTGATTAACTGCTCATCATTATATTTGATTGAAGAACCACCGTTATTTATGCATATTAATTATTTTTTATCGCGAGATTGCTGGTTAGTTAACGACAGTTAATTTGATTAATGAACCTTGCTAGATTATTGTTGGATGAGTTAGGATTTGTTGAATTATATCCATGATACCTGTATAATTAGACGTGTAACGATATTAACTATTGATTTGCTAAAGTAATTGTGAGTTTGAGTAGGGACACTGAATTAACCTAAAAGCATATTGTAATCTTGAGTAGCTTAAAGTTACTCCGCATTTGATCGTGTGATTTTAATTTAGACACCGGTGTAACTTAGGTTTTATGAAATAAAAACTAAATTAAGTTACATAATTATTTAGTTAGTGATGAGTTAACTTGTATCTAGGATAATGACAAATTCTAGATTAAATACTTGTTAAAAGATCGTCAGAATCGATGAATAATTGGAATGTCACAACAACATCAATTATTATAAATGAGTTTAACAAATAATCGTAGTCAATGGAATTGATTTTAAGTAGATACATTTGTTTTCATTGATTATTTTTTTTAGAAAGGCAAAATAGATTTATTATTACTAAACAAACTTTACATTGTCTCCATTGATTATTATTTATTTACTTTTAGTGTTAATAATTATTTTCAACTTAAAACTCTTCAATTTACTTATGATAATTATTAGTTAAGAATTTTAAATTTAATGCTTCTTGTGAAACAAACAAACACTTGCTATTAGTTTGCACTGCACGATTATGTTAATTGTTAATAGTATTTTCTAGTTTAATTTTATAGGTTAAATTTAAATTTAAAACCCCCTAATTTACTTAAGATAATTATTAGTTTAGAATTTTAAATTTAATGTTCTAGTGAAACAAAGACTTGCTATTAGTTGTACTGCATAATTATATTAATCGTTAATAGTATTTTCTAGTTTAATTTTATAGATTAAATTTAATACACGAGGATTCTTCAATAGCACTAGATCAATGGCAGGACCTAACTACATTAGAAATCACATCGATAATAATTAGCTTATGTGACATGTCTAGTTAGGTTTTTGGAATGCACCATCATTCATTGGTTGTTCAACTATATTTATATTTTATATCGCAAGATAAATAGTTTTATAATCTTTCAAACAATATAAAAAAATAAAAATGTTGGTATTTGTTATCTTTTGTATCAATGTCTTCTGAAAAAGAAATAATACAATAAGATATTAGTGCCCGATTCAACACTGTCGCTATCTCGGCATGAGAAACCAATTATTATCTCAAGTGGACTTCTATGATTCACTTTATAGCCTACTTAAAAAATCAACAATTCCCATTGTGTTTATCTTATGGCTATCTTGTATTTTTCTTACCATATTCAGGAAGTCACAGAAATTCCATTACAAAATTTTCGAACGAGACTTGAACTCGAGACCTTTCACACACCTAGAACTCTATAAAGGAGTCATTTAAATGGAGATTATTTTATGCTATCTACTACGGAGTACAAAACAAATATCCCAAATAATTAAAGGTTGCTTTGCTACGCGCATCATTCAAAGAGTATCCACGATCCGATCAGTCTCAATTGCTATTTGTGGACGTAAGAGGTATAGGGTTGCTTTTTTTTTAAAAAAGCTTGACACTTTTAAGTTTTAAGAGATGATCCATACATTACTAGTTTACTACGGAGTATTTTTTTAGCCATACGTATATATTACTAATTGTGATTTAAAACAAATTTGATGTTGTACAGTCAAGAAATTGTGATGAATCATCTTTCTTACAATCGTTTTTAGCTTACAACTATTAAAGTCCACAAAAACATTTTGATAATTTTATTTTTAAGTATAATAGTTTAGTTGGTTTGGCATTTATGGAGGTTTAGAAACAGTGTGATTTTTCAATATCAGACCATGAAGAAGAACCTTTTGTTTGATTCAATTTGTTTTATGTCTTTCGTATGGTATAATAGTAGATGGAAAATTGATGTAAACAAGAATGGTGGGGATCGCGCACTGCTGCTTGAAAAGTGCTAGCAATTTAGAAAACGACAAACATAATTTACATATTAGATTGTTCATAGTTTGGAACCGATGTTCGCGTTCACGACACACATAATTTACATATTCTAAGTCGATATTGTCTAGCTATGCAGGCCAAAAGAGTGCTTACAAATTACAGTGTTCTAAAGCGACACAAGCGACACACATAATTTACATATTTTAAAGCGACACACATAATTTACATATTTTAAGGTGATGATGCCTAGCTATGCAAGCCAAAAGAGTGTTCTAAACGGACCGGGGTGGTCTACGTGCTGCTTTCACTGCGCATACGCTTTGCCTCCGTGTCCTCGCTGTCCGAAGTGAATATAGCGCGCCTTGCTGTGCCTCTGGATGGTCCCTCTTTTGGTTGTTCGCAGGTTTCTAAACGATTGTTTATCGCAGGTGGCGTGGTCAACGCTGAAGCAGCAATCAAAGTTTCAAAATCATTTGTCGACACACATTTTGTCCCAATAAATGCACCATTACAAACAGGGTTCAAATCTTTTTCCAAATTTTTAAAAGCACCTTCATAATCAATCCTCCTATCTTTATTAAAATCGTCAAAACATATACTAATAATTTTATCTTTTATCTTGAAATCATTAACAAAATCCATAACTAACTCATGGAACAGGATCAATATAATGACATGATAAACATAAATACTTACTGTTGTTGTATTCAGTATCCCAAACATTAACAGTTAAACTAACTTTCCCTTTGAAAGATTGTAAATAGTTAACTAAGTCATGAACACAAGTGTGTATATTTTTGGATCACATTTGACTATTTGAGTTCACATTGTGATAAAATGAGATAAAGAGAGGATAGTTATCACCATGGCAGACTGAGAATTGCATATAATCAACTGCACCATAAGCATAAATGTACAGGGGATACTTTTGTAATTGACTCAAACACACACAACACAGATGACATGACTCAGGTTGGCTCATAAACCTAATATTCAGTTTAGGAGTTTGAAAATTGGTAAAATAAAATTAGAATAGAAAATATGACTCTGTATCTAATAATTGAACACCAGGACCACTTATGTTCACATATTAATATGAAGCAGAAGGTTAATTTAGAAACATAACCTGTATCCAAGGGTTGGGTATTTGTGGGGTCGGCCGAAGGACCTCCGGTTTCAGTTTGAGTGGGGATTGCGTGTCACAACCCGAATTTTTTCATTAATATATATAAGATTAATATTTACATAATTAAATGTTTCCAACATGTTAAGCAATCAAACTTGTTAAGACTTGATTAATTGAAACGGAATTTTTGTAAACGTTTGACCACCCAGTTTGACCGATGATTCACGAACGTTATAACTTGTAAATGACATGATAATATATATATTTTTTTAACATGATGAAATGATAACTAAGTATCTCATTCAATATATTAACAATAAGTTATATACATAAAATGAGACTACTAACTTAAGAATTTCGAAACGATATATATGTAACGATTATCGTTGCATTAACGTCTTAATATATATATATATCATATTAAGATATATTAATACACTATGTTATTATGATAATATAACAATTTAACATCTCATTAGATATAATAACAATAGGTTAATTACATTAAACGAGATTGTTAACTTATAGGCTTCGAAACAACTCATACATATAACGACTAACGATGAGTTAACGACTTAATTAAAATGTATATATAAGAAGTGTATTAAGATGTATTAATACACTTTTAAAAGGCTTAAGTACATATATCAAAATACTTGTACTTAATAAAAATAATCACAATTGTATTCCCATTTGTTTTCATCAAGAATTCTACTCGTATTCGCTCGGTATTCGCACTCGTATTATACCCAGCTTCTAGATGTATTTACTATTGGTATATACCAGTAAAAATATGCTCCTTAGCAGCCTTAAATGATTAAGGAACATGTGGAACCAACCATTTGTCAAGTAGCATGAATTATTTAGCAAGATTACAAAAATATTACTAATCATTCATGAATTATTTACAAGAAAACAAACTTACACATCCTTTATATCTAACCCATTATCCACGAACAAAAACACCTACAAACACTTTAATTCTTCAATTTTCTTTATCTAATTGATCTCTCTCAAGTTCTATCTTCAAGTTCTAAGTGTTCTTCATAAATTCTATAAGTTCTAGTTTCATAAAATCAAGAACACTTTCAAGTTCGTTAACTTACTTCCAATCTTGCAAATCCAATTCAAGTGATCATCCAACCTCACTAAATCTTTGTTATTTACAGTAGGTTTTTATCCTAAATCAAGGTAATATTCATATTCAAGCTTTTATTCGATTTCTATAACTATAACAATCTTAATTCGAGTAGAAATCTTACTTGAACTTGTTTTCATGTCATGATTCTACTTCAAGAACTTTCAAGCCATCCAAGAATCCTTTGAAGCTAGATCATTTCTTGTTACTTCCAGTAGGTTTACCTACTATACTTGAGGTAGTAATGATGTTCATAACATCATTCGATTCATATATATATATATATATATATATATATATATATATATATATATATATATATATATATATATATATATATATATATATATATATAACTATCTTATTCGAAGATTTAAACTTGTAATCACTAGAACATAGTTTAGTTAATTCTAAACTTATTCGCAAATAAAGTTAATCCTTCTAACTTAACTTTTAAAATCAACTAAACACATATTCTATATCTATATGATATGCTAACTTAATGATTTAAAACCTGGAAACACGAAGAACACCGTAAAACTAGACATACGCCGTCGTAGTAAAACCGAGGGCTGTTTTGGGTTGGATAATTAAAAACTATGATAATCTTTGATTTGAAAGTTGTTCTTCTGGGAAAATGATATTTCTTATGAACATGAAATAATATCCAAAAATCATGGTTAAACTCAAAGTGAAAGTATGTTTTTCAAAATGGTCATCAAGACATCGTTCTTTCGACTAAAATGACTACCTCTTACAAAAATGACTTGTAACCTGTAACTCCGACTATAAACCATCACTTTTTCTGTTTAGTTTCATAAAGTTAAGTTCGATACGAAACCATAGCAACCTGATTCACTCAAAACGGATTTAAAACGAAGAAATGATGGGTAAAACAAAATTGGTAAAAATTACTAGTTTTAGCTACGTAAATTTTATAACAAATCTATACTAACCATAACTCAACTAACTTATATTGTATTATACATGTATTATGTAATCTTTATAGACCATAAACACGTATACAATGTTTTGACATATCATATCGACGTCATCTCTATATATTATTTGGAATAACCATGGACACTCTATATGTTGTAATGCTCGAGTTAGCTATACAGGTTTGAGGCTGATTCTAAAATAATATATATACTTTGAGTTGTGATCGAGTCTGAGACTTGTATACACTGGTTCGTGGATTGATTTGAGATAATATATTGATTTATTCATGTACTACTAACTGTGGACTACTAATTGTGGACAACTAATGTTGGACTGCTAACTTAACAACTTAAAACGTCAACACGTAATAAAAATGTTGTGAATATATTTCGATCATACTTTGAAATATATATATGTATATATTTGTTATAGGTTCGTGAATCGACCCGTGGCCAAGTCTTATTTTCCGACGAAGTAAAAATACGTGAAAGTGAGTATATAGTCCCATTTTTAAACTCTAAAAATATTTTGGGATGAGAATACATGCATTTTATGTTTTACGCCATGGATACAAGTACTTAAAATATATTCTACGTTGAGTTGTACCATATTGCATATCTTCCCTAATAGCTTGGTAACTAATATTTACATGTTGTAAGAACATGTAAGCGCGAATCCTATTGATAGATCTATCGGGTTTGACAACCCCAACCGGGCTAGTCGCTCTAGTATCGTAAACGGTTGCATATTACTTCCTTTTTACTACACTTGGTACAGTGTAGGGAGATTTCATAATAAAGGGAATATGCTAGATTTATGGTTAAGTATGGTTACCGAAGCGCTCAACAACTTATAGAATATCTTTATTGAAATATTTATAACTATGAAATCTTGTGGTCTATATTTATATCGATGCTAGATTTAAACCTATATATCTCACCAACCTTTGTGTTGACTGTTTAAGCACGTTTATTCTCAGGTCCTTAAGAAAGTCTTCCGTTGTTGCATTATCTGAGCAAGCTGTGCATGGAGTCTCATGCTTTTGTTTAAATGAAGTGTTGCATTCAATAAAACCCTTGTCATGTATTATATTCGACTGTTATGTCACGTGTGTAGTATTTGGAAACCGATGTATTATGGGAATTATTTCTTAAATAATCGCCCACTTGTTTAAAACATGCATTATGTATAATAATAGTGTCCTTTTTATGAAACGAATGCAATATTTTCTAAAACGTATCATATAGAGGTCAAATACCTCGCTATGGGACAAATGAATAACGTACCACGTTTATAGTAATATGGACGAGTCGTTTCAGTTGGTATCAGAGCTGGTTTATGCTTTCTCGTCGGCTTAATCGTAGAGGGGGTTCCCACAGTGTTACTTGTGATGAAGCATTGGCTCTTACTCCTCGCGGTTCGATTATGTTGGCTTTACCGAGAGGCAGGGCTGTAAAATCAGTGTCTGAGGTACGCTCAGTGGTCACTAGGCGGTTAGCTGGGAAGGCACTGAGTGGGATGCGTCCCTAACGCTTCAGTTGGCATCAGAGCAGAGGTCTTAGCGAACCATAAATTGCATTAGTGTGTCTGACCGGTATTTGTTAGGATGCATTAGTGAGTCTGGACTTTGACCGAACTTGTTTTTGAAAACCATCGCTTATCATTTTTGGTCAAAAATTGAATATTATAACATATAAATATTATGTGATATATTTCTAATGTGGTAGTTAATGTGTGATAGATGTCTACTTCTAGCACCAATCTCATTATCATAATCAGCGACTCCGAAGAGGAATCTTCAGCAAAAGTGCTGATCATCAATTTGTCTGATGATGATGAAGACCCGAAAGAGGACCCATTCTAGGGAGATTCACAATTTTTGGAAGAACATGAAGTGAAAGAACCTGAAAACAATCCTGAGGAGGAGGAGTAAGTCAAAGAAATTTCTAAACAAAAATGGATTAAACCAACAAAAAGACCTGGTGTTAAACTTCCTATTGTAGTAGGGCTTGAAAACCGACACCTTTTATGAAACGACCCGTCCATATTACTATAAATGCAGTACGTTACTCATTGGTCCCATAGCGAGGTATTTGACCTCTATATGATACATTTTAGAAAATATTGCATTCGTTTCATAAAAAGCACACCATTATTATACATAATGCATGTTTTAAAGAAGTGGGCGATTATTTAAGAAATAATCCCTAAAATACATCGGTTTCCAAATACTACACACGTGACGTAACAGTCAAATATAATACATGACAAAGGTTTCATTGAATGCAACACTTTATTTAAATAAAAGTATGAGACTCCATGCACAGCTTGCTCAGATAATGCAACAGCGGAAGACTTTCTTAAAGACCTGAGAATAAACATACTTAAACAGTCAACACAAAGGTTGGTGAGATATATAGGTTTAGCATTGATATAAATATAGACCACAAGATTTTATAGTTATAAATATATGTACACTCGCAAGTGTATAAAAGTATTCTATAAGTTGTTGAGCGTTTCGGTAACCATACTTAACCATTAATGTGGCATATTCCCTTTATTATGAAATCTCCCTACACTGTACCAAGTGTAGTAAAAATGAAGTACTATGCAACCGTTTACGATACTAGAGCGACTAGCCTGGTTGGGGTTGTCAAACCCGATAGATCTATCAATAGAATTCGCGCTTACATGTTCTTACAATATGTAAATATTAGTTACCAATCTATTAGGGAAGATATGCAATGTGGTACAACTCAACGTAGAATATATTTTAAGTACTTGTGTCCATAGCGTAAAATATAAAATGCATGTATTCTCATCCCAAAATATTTTTAGAGTTTAAAAATGGGACTATATACTCACGGTAGTAAAAGTATATTAATAATAAGTTTTCAACTTATTAAAAATATGGCCGTCGTCCTTGGATTCATGAACCTGTAACAAATATATATATATATATATATATATATATATATATATATATATATATATATATATATATATATATATATATATATATATATATATATATATATATATCAAAATGTAATACAACTATTATTCATATCATATCTTCAATCACATCTGATTGTTTAAGTTTATATTTTCAATCACGTGTGATTGTTTAAGTTGTCAAGTTAGCAGTCCAACGTTAGTAGTCTACAATTAATAGTCCACAGTTAGTAGTCCATAGTTAGTAGTCCACAATTAGTAGTACATAGTATACACGTGTTGTATAAGACTCAATCATGACCCACAATACCGCCATTGTAGTTACACGTATTGTGTATGTGGTGTCTTTTAATTTATCTGAGGTATTGTGTAACCATGACATGTTAGAATACATGTATAATTCAAGAAAAGTTAGCTAGGATATGGTTAGTATAGATTTTAATGAATTAATCCCGTAATCAAATTATCCATTTCTAACCAATATTGTTTTGCCCATAATTTCTTCGTTATAAATCCGTTTTGAGTGAATCAAATTGCTATGGTTTCATAACGAACTTTAATTTGTAAAACTAAACTGAAAAAGTGGTGGTTTATAGTCAGAGTTACAAGTTATAATCCATATATGAAAGAGGTAGTCATTTCCGTCGAAAGAACGACATTTTGATGACCATTTTGAAAAACATACTTCAATTTTGAGTTTAACCATGATTTTTGGATATAGTATCATGTTCATATGAAATATCACTTTTCCAGAAGAACAACTTTTAAATCAAAGATTATGATAGTTTTTAATTATCCAACCCAAAACAGCCCCCGATTTTACTACGACGGAGTATGTCCGGTTTTACGGTGTTCTTCGTGTTTCCAAGTTTTAACTCATTAAGTTAGTATATCATATAGATATAAAACATGTGTTAAGTTGTTTTTAAAGTCAAGTTAGAAGGATTAACTTTCTTTGCGAACAAGTTTAGAATTAACTAAACTATGTTCTAGTTTATAAACTCTTATATAGATAGCTATAGACATATGAATTGAACAAGAGTTGAAGTAGAGTTTTTACCTCAAGTTTAAAATGTAAAGTTGCTGGAAAGAAGTAGTAGAATAAAACTTAAGAGAGTTCTTGCAAGTGTGTGTGAAAATTTGAAATAAAATTTGGAAAAAGAATGTGTAAAAATGAGTTAGAAATGGTGCTTATTTATAGGCTTGAAAATTTGGTTTTTAGTGAAAATATCTAAGATAAGTTAAAATGTATTAAGTCATGGATGACATATTAAATTGATTAGGTCATGGATGACATATTACACAAATAATTGCAGATTTCTATTGGTATATACTAATAGTAAATACTTCTAGAAGCTGTGTATAATACGGGTAAAAATAACGTATGAATATGAGTAGAATTCTCGAGGAAATTGAACGGAAATACGAGTATAGCTATCCTTTATATGTATTTGTAAATTATAAAGTGTATTCAATAATTGTAAGAATGTATTTACACTCGTAATACATTCTATGTAAATATATTTTAACATAAGTTAATTACGTCGTTTAAATAGTAACATATACATTGTTCGAAAACTCTTTAAATTAGTGTATATATATATATATATATTTATATATATATATATATATATATATATATATATATATATATATATATATATAATACTTTGTTAATATACTTAATGAGATACTTACTTATCATTATATCATTTTAAATATATATATATATATATATATATATATATATATATATATATATATATATATATATATATATATATATCATCATGGCTGACAATAAGTATGTTTTCATGACTCACCTGAGTTGAAAATTAAGGTTTTATCATCAGTGAATAATATGGATAAAACAATTTGATTCTTGTGAAAAGTACGAGTGAAGTTATCACAAAAGAGTGAAATGAGTAAAGTAAAGTTTCGTCACATCTTTTGACGTAGATAGGGTTGATTTCCGGAGTTCAAGGGATTTAGGGAAGATCTTCGTAATAAGATTTGATTATTCGGTAATTAAGGAAACTAGAATCCTCTTTGGTTAGATGCGATGATCTATTTTGATTATTCTGTCGAATATTTCACTATAAATCCACCCTCTTCATTTCCTTGTTTCCACACTCCGATCTTCTTTACTTTCTTTCCCAATGCATATTTCTAAAATATTCGTCAATATGCTCCAACTGGTTCTAATTCTGGATATATTCCTGACCTTTGTATATGTCCTTCTTCTTTTTCATCTTCCACCGGAGGAATTTATTTTCTTCTATTATTACCTTGGGGTTATAGTGTTTTTAATTCTCCCGTGTCTTTACGTTTCAATACGTATTGATATACACGGTTTGTAATTGTTGTCAGGCTTTATATTTTCCTTTATATTTTGAAATTCCATACTTTTGTTTTCTCTTCCCGACTTTAAGTCAAGCGAATAATGGTCCAGAATTCGTAGGTATGAAGTTTTGAATGAACATGACTAATGTTCTAAGAGAGAGATTGTAATAGCACGATCTTGATTGGTTAAATTACCAGAATTCAAGAGAAAAAGATAGAACTATCAGGAAGATATGTTCTCGATATGTTTGGAGATTAGGTAGAATGTAAGAGTCGTGTAACATGGCACATGATGACGTTATGGTCTGTGAATTATCACGTTCCATTAGAAACTCAGCATGACTTACTGTAATATAATCACGTTGATCAAGTGTCATTATAGTATACTAACTCATGCTTCAGTTCCCAACATTACTTCAAAAACATTCAAATTTTAAATTTGAATTTTTCATAATTTAGAAACTAAAATAGTTTCCTTTCTGATGTAACACTGATATTGCGAAGAGATAAATGATTTCAGATAAGAATAGTTATGAAAATATCTTCAGAAATATCGAGGATATTTATAATGAAAGATACGATGATATATTAGAATTTCTAATATCGATGGATGATGATGAAGATTTGTCCGTAAAAGTGTAGAGTCAGGAGTAAGGTATTCGTTAATGACTTCAGCAGATACTGAATTATTTGGATTTTTTGAAGGCAGGTTTAGTCTTTGTGATTTATCCACAGCCTCCTTCATGGTTTGCTCAATCCGTTTTCCAGTTCCAAACTTTTCCTTTGAGCTTTTTCAACATACTATTCTTTATCATCGAACTTTTGACCGTTATGGTTGGCTACAGTTTCTGCTGCTTCATTCAGCTTTTTCAAAGTTCAGTGGATTGATTTGTAGACTGAGTGCTTTTCAGGATTTCAGAATTTAAGATCAAAATTCTAGGAGGTAAATGTTGTATGTATGCATATAACTGTTGATGTAGATACGCTGCGAGATTTGAAATAATGTTTGATGATTCTTGGTAGTTGGTAGGGCAATTATTGTTACAAAATGTGGAAAAGCACATGATAGGGTTTCGATAAATATAGTGATTTTTCGGAGAGATTTAAGTCAAAGATTAATGAAGTTGCTGGTAAGTTTGCTGCTACTGTGGAGGAATATAAAAGGTTCCCCGGTAACGATGACAAAAGGGCAAACGTATATATCAAAGTTATAATAAGACTTATTCGAATGAGAAGTTGAAGTTGATTTGTTGGAGGTGTGACAAAATTGGCTACTTTGGAAAGGGATTGCAAAGTTATTTTCGGTAATAACAATGCCAAAGGATTTAGCACGGATACGTTTTAGCTTCCAAAATTTTTCTATGTGCATAACTATATGCATAAATCTTTCTTTCTGTAGATAACGTGTGGTTGGATCATTCTCTGGATTGTTTCTTAATTGAGGGGTTTTCAAAAATCATGAAGGGTTTGAACGCGGACTGTAATCGTCAATATACATATGATGTTCTAGAATTTTGAACGACATGAATATTTTTCCAGGGTTTTATGAATAGAAGTGATGTTCTAGCACAGTTTTGAAGTCAACGTATATCTTTGAAAGATGTAGGGATCTAAGAGTGATATCACTTGTTAAATCTTTGACTTGGATTCTGTTCTGTCAAAATCAGAATATGTAATTGAATTTGTATGAAATGATTGTGTATTGCTGTGAAGATAGTGAGTATAGTTAATGATCTTTGAATCAAATTGAAGAGTGTTATATATCAATTGTGAACTTATATATTTCTCGGGTATTACCTACCCGTTAAAATTTCACAAGTAATATTTTGTACAAGAGAATTTTATTACAATCTTTACGAAAATATATGTATGTATATTTTCTTCAGATGTAATACAGATTTAATGAGTTAATATAATATTAAACTCATTTGATTTTCGGCTGGATCTAGAAATGAATAATCTCTAAAACTTTAGAGATTACATAATCACCGCAGAATATTTCTCCAACATAAATGAAATAATGAATTAATACTTCATCACTCATTATTGTTGGTATCTCTTGGTGCCCGCGGTGCGTATGACGTTGATGCACGTAATGCGGCTTGCGATGTTGAGGCTTGTGATGTTGTTGGTACTGCTGGTATTGGTGTTGGTGCTAGTTGTGGTTTGATGTGAGATGATGAGAATTTGTTTTGTTTTGTATTGTGAAAGAAGAGGTTTAAAGTTACTTGAATAAAAAAGAGAGGTCAAGATCTTTATAAAGGGAATGAAATGATGTAGGATGCACTTGCTAATGAAATTTTGCTTTCCATAAAAGTAAAAACTTTTTTTTTACTAAATAATTCACCATGCAAGATACGGAGTAAAGGTTGGATAACCTCAATAATATTAGTAATATTATACTCGTTGCGGCATATCCTGAAAAGGAAAGAGAAAATGGTGTTACGAACGGGTTCGCCGGTAAGTGCCTCATGTTCTCCACCGAGAGGCGAATTAGATTCGTGAAACAGATCGCCTTCTTATTGTCTAAATTGATTGATTCATCCACGAACCCACCCCCAATTCATCCAGAAAATGTAGTGACCCGAACTTTTCCATGTTTATATATATATATTAAATGAAATTTTTATTTACATGATTAAGTGTTTCCAACATGTTAAGCAATCAAACTTGTTAAGACTTGATTAATTGAAATAGGTTTCATATAGACAATTGACCACCCAAGTTGACCGGTGATTCACGAACGTTAAAACTTGTAAAAACTATACGATGACATATATATGGTTATATATATAGTTAACATGATTTTATTATAAGTATGTATCTCATTAGGTATTTTAACAATGAGTTATATACATAAAAATGAGACTATTAATTTAAGAAACTCGAAAACGATATATATAACGATTATCGTTATAACAACGTCTTACTAGGTACATATGAATCATATTAAGATATTGATACACTTGGTTAATTATGTTAAATGATAAGTAAATATATTATTAAGTGTATTAACAATGAAATACATATGTAAAAATAAGACTACTAACTTAATGATTTCGAAACGAGACATATATGTAACGATTATCGTTGTAACGACATTTAACTGTATATATATCATACTAAGATATATTATATATCATAATATCATGATAATATAACAATTTAACATCTCATTTGTTATAATAAACAATGGGTTAACAACATTCAATAAGATCGTTAACCTAAAGGTTTCAAAACAACATTTACATGTAACGACTAACGATGACTTAATGACTCAGTTAAAATGTATATACATGTAGTGTTTTAATATGTATTCATACACTTTTGAAAGACTTCAAGACACTTATCAAAATACTTCTACTTAACAAAAATGCTTACAATTACATCCTCGTTCAGTTTCATCAACAATTCTACTCGTATGCACCCGTATTCGTACTCGTACAATACACAGCTTTTAGATGTATGTACTATTGGTATATACACTCCAATTATCAGCTCTTAGCAGACCATGTGAGTCACCTAACACATGTGGGAACCATCATTTGGCAACTAGCATGAAATATCTCATAAAATTACAAAAATATGAGTAATCATTCATGACTTATTTACGTGAAAACAAAATTACATATCCTTTATATCTAATCCATACACCAATGACCAAAAACACCTACAAACACTTTAATTCTCCAATTTTCTTCATCTAATTGATCTCTCTCAAGTTCTATCTTCAAGTTCTAAGTGTTCTTCATAAATTCCAAAAGTTCTAGTTTCATAAAATCAAGAATACTTCCAAGATTGCAAGTTTACTTTCAAGTTTTCTAAATCCATTCCAAGTGATCATCCAACCTCAAGAAATCTTTCTTATTTACAGTAAGATATCTTTCTAATACAAGGTAATACTCATATTCAAACTTTAATTCAATTTCTATAACTATAACAATCTTATTTCGAGTGGAAATCTTACTTGAAATTGTTTTCGTGTCATGATTCTGCTTCAAGAACTTTCAAGCCATCCAAGGATCCTTTGAAGCTAGATCAATTTTTCTAATTTCCAGTAGGTTTATCCAAGGAACTTGAGGTAGTAATGATGTTCATAACATCATTCGATTCATACATATAAAGCTATCTTATTCGAAGGTTTAAACTTGTAATCACTAGAACATAGTTTAGTTAATTCTAAACTTGTTCGCAATTAAAAGTTAATCCTTCTAACTTGACTTTTAAAATCAACTAAACATGTGTTCTATATCTATATGATATGCTAACTTAATGATTTAAAACCTGGAAACACGAAAAACACCGTAAAACCGGATTTACGCCGTCGTAGTAACACCGCGGGCTGTTTTGGGTTAGTTAATTAAAAAACTATGATAAACTTTGATTTAAAAGTTGTTATTCTGGGAAAATGATTTTTATTATGAACATGAAACTATATCCAAAAATTATGGTTAAACTCAAAGTGGAAGTATGTTTTCTAAAATGGTCATCTAGACGTCGTTCTTTCGACTGAAATGACTACCTTTACAAAAATGACTTGTAACTTATTTTTCCGACTATAAACCTATACTTTTTTTGTTTAGAATCATAAATTAGAGTTCAATATGAAACCATAGCAATTTTATTCACTCAAAACGGATTTAAAATGAAGAAGTTATGGGTAAAACAAGATTGGATAATTTTTCTCATTTTAGCTACGTGAAAATTGGTAACAAATCTATTCCAACCATAACTTAATCAACTTGTATTGTATATTATGTAATCTTGAGATACCATAGACACGTATACAATGTTTCGACCTATCATGTCGACACATCTATATATATTTCGGAACAACCATAGACACTCTATATGTGAATGTTGGAGTTAGCTATACATGGTTGAGGTTGATTCCAAAATATATATAGTTTGAGTTGTGATCAATACTGAGATACGTATACACTGGGTCGTGGATTGATTCAAGATAATATTTATCGATTTATTTCTGTACATCTCAGTGTGGACAACTAGTTGTAGGTTACTAACGAGGACAGCTGACTTAATAAACTTAAAACATCAAAATATATTAAAAGTGTTGTAAATATATTTTGAACATACTTTGATATATATGTATATATTGTTATAGGTTCGTGAATCAACCAGTGGCCAAGTCTTACTTCCCGACGAAGTAAAAATCTGTGAAAGTGAGTTATAGTCCCACTTTTAAAATCTAATATTTTTGGGATGAGAATACATGCAGGTTTTATAAATGATTTACAAAATAGACACAAGTACGTGAAACTACATTCTATGGTTGAATTATCGAAATCGAATATGCCCCTTTTTATTAAGTCTGGTAATCTAAGAATTAGGGAACAGACATCCTAATTGACGCGAATCCTAAAGATAGATCTATTGGCCCTAACAAACCCCATCCAAAGTACCGGATGCTTTAGTACTTCGAAATTTATATCATATCCGAAGGGTGTCCCGGAATGATGGGGATATTCTTATATATGCATCTTGTTAATGTCGGTTACCAGGTATTCACCATATGAATGATTTTTATCTCTATGTATGGGATGTGTATTGAAATATGAAATCTTGTGGTCTATTGTTACGATTTGATATATATAGGTTAAACCTATAACTCACCAACATTTTTGTTGACGTTTAAAGCATGTTTATTCTCAGGTAAATACTAAGGGCTTCCGCTGTTGCATACTAAAATAAGGACAAAATTTGGAGTCCATTTTTGTATGATATTGTGTAAAAACTGCATTCAAGAAACTGATTTCGATGTAACATATTTGTATTGTAAACCATTATGTAATGGTCGTGTGTAAACAGGATATTTTAGATTATCATTATTTGATAATCTACGTAAAGCTTTTTAAACCTTTATTTATGAAATAAAGGTTATGGTTTGTTTTAAAAATGAATGCAGTCTTTGAAAAACGTCTCATATAGAGGTCAAAACCTCGCAACGAAATCAATTAGTATGGAACGTTTTTAATCAATAAGAACGGGACATTTCAGTTGGTATCCGAGCGTTGGTCTTAGAGAACCATAAATTTGCATTAGTGTATCTTATCGAGTTTGTTAGGATGCATTAGTGAGTCTGTACTTCGACCGTGTTTTCTTTAAAAATGATTGCTTAACATTTTTGTTGGAAACTATATATTATTAACATGTATATATTATGTGATATATTTATCTCTTAACATGTTTGATATTGTGTGATAGATGTCTACCTCTAGCACAAATCCCATTGACTCACCTAATAATAACAAAGAGTCGAATATATATTGGACTGATTCACAAGTTCCCGAAGAAGAACCGGAAGAAGAATCAGAACCGGAAGAAGAATCAGAACCGGAAGAGGAGGAACCGGAAGAGGAAATAGAACCGGTGGGGGAAATAATAAAACGGTTAAGTAAAAGAAAATCCTCAACCAACTGACCAAGGTTAATTATGGTCAATGGTGTTTCCGCCAAGGAAGCAAAATATTGGGAGGATTACCAATTCTCCGATGAATCGGATTCCGACGAGAATTCCGATGATGTTATAGAAATTACCCCAACTGAATTTAAAAAGGCAAAAGAAGATAATAAGGGAAAGGGCATAAAAAAAGAGAAATCTAATTCCAACCTCGATGAACTTTATATGTATCGTCCACCCCAGAAGCCCTTAAGTTGTAACAATGACCCGGGAACCTCTAAACCACCAGGTTTTTCTAAACCGTTGTGGAAAACGACAGCTCGTATTAGGGGAACATCATATATCCCTAGAAACTTGGCAAAACGAACCAAAACCGAAGAATAAGAAACGAGCGAGTCGGAATAAGATAGTTGTATTCATGTGGTGTAATATATGTAATATAGTGTGCTTATGCTTTATGATATATGTAAAAATTGCTTGTATTAATAAGTATTTTTTTTATGAATCTAACTCTTGTCTATTTTACAGTATAAAAACACAAAATGGATAGACAACTCAATATTTTAAGAGACCTACCCGGAGACATGATTGATGAAATCTTGTCTAGAGTCGGTCAGAATTCTTCGGCACAACTATTTACGGCGAAATCAGTTTGTAAGACATTCGAAGAACGTTCCAAGAATGTCTTGGTTTATAAGAGACTTTCGTTTGAAAGATGGGGGATATCACATTGGGAAACCCATAAGTTACGATGTGTTTACTTTGACGCATATATTGCGGGGAACCCAAATACTATTTTACGCAACGGGTTAAGAAATTATTTTGACTCAATGTATCCGAATATAGGACTTCATGATTTAGAAAAAGCGGCTAACATGCAACATAAAGAAGCATGCTATGCTTACGGGTTAGTAATGTTCGCTTCTCACCAAAGTGATAAAAAGAACATCGGGCTACAACTATTAAACAAAACGTTCCCACAAGTGACGGAGTCGGTAATTGGGGTAAGAAATGAGGTTTTTAGGTTATTACGAGACTGTTGGTCATTACGTAACCCTCGTCTCTTTGACGACGTTACAACACGCTATCTTATCAACGGCCATAACGGTTATGTTCCACAAGACCAAGGATGGGAAGTAGTCCTAGTAAAACCAGAATGCATGACTTGTTTCTGGACGTATGAATTACGTGTCTTTATTGCCTTTGCTGAACGACTTGTGTACTAGCTAGAATTATCTTCACAACTATCTTGTATCAAAGTTATTGTGTGCTATATTTCATGCTTTATGTAAAATAAGCGGTATTGTAAGTTTGTAAAATATTGTATAAAAGTTTGTACGCGAAATATTATTATAATCAGTTTTTCATATAGAATTGTAGTAGTTGAATTGTATATTAGCTACTAAGTATGAACTTAACGGGTAGGTACTACCCGAATTTAAACTTATAAAATGCTAATATGAAGAAAAAGCTTTTATAAATGAGTTCAAATTATGCTACGAAATACTATTAACTACTCTTAATATTCTGTATGATTAACTTGTTCCATTTGACTATTTTGAAGGAAATGGCACCGACTACTCGACACACCGTGAATATGAATGAAGAGGAATTCCGTACTTTTCTAGCTTCAAACATAGCCGCAGTACAGGCTGCGCTACATACCAACAATAACCTTGGATCTAGCAGTACAGGAAATCGTGTAGGATGCACCTACAAAGAATTCACTGCCTGCAAACCTTTGGAATTTGATGGAACTGAAGGACCGATCGGATTGAAACGGTGGACCGAGAAGGTCGAATCGGTGTTTGCCATAAGTAAGTGTACTGAAGAGGACAAAGTGAAGTACGCTATGCATACCTTCACAGGTTCTGCGTTAACATGGTGGAATACCTATCTAGAGCAAGTGGGACAAGATGATGCGTACGCACTACCGTGGTCAGCATTCAAGCACTTGATGAACGAGAAGTACCGTCCCAGAACCGAGGTCAATAAGCTCAAGACAGAACTTAGAGGGTTACGAACCCAAGGATTTGATATTACCACGTACGAAATACGATTCACAGAATTGTGCCTATTGTGTCCGGGAGCGTTCGAAGATGAGGAAGAGAAGATCTACGCGTTTGTGAAAGGATTACCGGAAAGAATCCAAGAAGATATAAGTTCACACGAGCCCGCCTCCATACAACAGGCATGTAGAATGGCTCACAAACTAGTGAACCAGATTGAGGAAAGAATTAAAGAACAGACGGCTGAAGAGGCCAATGTGAAGCAAGTTAAAAGAAAGTGGGAGGAAAACGGTGATAAGAATCACCAATACAACAACAACAGCAATTACAATAATAATCGCAACAATTATCCCAACAATCGCAACATCAATCGTAACTACAACAAACGGCCCAACAACAACAACAACAACAACAGCAACTACAACAATCATCCCAACAACAATAACAACCGCAACAACAACAACAATCAGAAGCAGCTATGCCAAAGGTGTGAAAAGTATCACTCGGGGTTCTGCACCAAATTTTGTAACAAGTGTAAAAGAAATGGTCATAGCGCGGCGAAGTGTGAGGTCTACGGACAAGGAGTTAACAGAACGAAAGGAACAAATGGTGTCGGAATGAGTAATGGTGGAGCAAGTAGTGTCGGAGCAAGTTATGCCAATGTAGTTTGTTATAAATGTGGAAAACCGGGCCACATTATTAGAAATTGCCCGAACCAGGAGAACACGAATGGACAAGGCCGCAGAAGAGTTTTCAATATTAATGCGGCAGAGGCACAGGAAGACCCGGAGCTTGTTACGGGTACATTTCTTATTGACAATAAATCTGCTTACGTTTTATTTGATTCGGGTGCGGATAGAAGCTATATGAGTAGAGATTTTTGTGCTAAATTAAGTTGTCCATTGACGCCGTTGGATAGTAAATTTTTACTCGAATTAGCAAACGGTAAATTAATTTCAGCAGATAATATATGCCGGAATCGAGAAATTAAACTGGGTAGCAAAATATTTAAGATTGATTTGATACCAGTAGAGTTAGGGAGTTTTGATGTAATAGTTGGCATGGACTGGCTGAAGAAGGTGAAAGCAGAGATCGTATGTTATAAAAATGCAATTCGTATTGTACGAGAAGAAGGAGAACCCTTAATGGTGTACGGAGAAAAGGGCAACATGAAGCTACATCTTATTAGTAATTTGAAGGCACAAAAACTAATAAGAAAAGTTTGCTATGCTGTTCTAGCACACGTCAAGAAAGTACAAACTGAAGAAAAGAGCATCAATGATGTTTCCGTCGCAAAAGAATTTCCCGATGTATTTCCGAAAGAATTACCGGGACTACCTCCACATCGATCTGTTGAATTTCAAATAGAACTTGTACCAGGAGCTGCACCAATAGCTCGTGCTCCTTATAGACTCACACCCAGCGAGATGAAAGAACTGCAAAGCCAACTGCAAGAACTATTAGAACGTGGTTTCATTCGACCAAGCACATCACCATGGGGAGCTCCTGTTTTGTTTGTCAAGAAGAAGGATGGTACATTTAGGTTGTGTATTGACTACAGAGAGTTGAACAAACTTACCATCAAAAACCGTTATCCACTGCCGAGAATTGACGACTTATTTGATCAACTACAAGGCTCGTCGGTTTATTCGAAGATCAATTTACGTTCTGGATATCATCAAATGTGATTAAAGGAGGATGATATTCCAAAAACTGCATTTAGGACGCGTTATGGTCATTATGTGTAGAGACCCCGACAAATCGTCAAGTGACGGCGTCGTCTACGTATGGTCCCATTACATGGTCATAAGCATTTATAACAAAGTTTGACCGAAAATATGTCGCATTCATTTCATAAAAGGATGTTTCAACGTTTACAAAAGTAATTCCCAAGACAAGTACATATCAAAAGTTATAGTTCATATGAAACACGTGCGACATAGTTTAAAGTAGCCAAAAAGACGCTCCACGTATGCAAGTATACACGACATCCAATGCAAGTATCAAAGGTATGTGCGGAAGCATGTATCACCTAAGTTCAAGGACCTGAGAAAAACATAGAGAATCTGTCAATGAAAACGTTGGTGAAATCATAGGTTTAGTAAGTAAGTAAGTGAGTAAGTAAGTTGAACCACAAGTGTTGTCACGTTGAAATAATAATAAACCATTCTAAAAGTTGATATCACGAGCACCCAATTATCAAGGCTTAACTATCACGAAACCCCATTAATATAGTGTCTGAACATACACTTATCCCCGAAAATATATTTCATCCAATTAACGGTAGCGAACCGTCCGAATGAGGGTTTGTCAAACCCGTATGGCCACACAACATAAGTTCTCGCTTACACCCTGCAAGTGTAACTAATGATAATTGAATTGAGGCTTTTTGTTCTAACTTGTATGTAGAATGTTTGTTTTCGTACTTGTGTTCACTTTGTAAAATGAAACGTTTATGTTTTCTCATCCCAAATATAAGTATAAAAGTGTAAAAGTGGGACTATGATCTCACCTTTTATTGCAAGAGTAAATAAGTACTTCAACAAGTAATGTGCGCAAAGGACAACGCTAGCCTCGACCTAAACAAATAGGTTGTATCAATAACGATAGTCACGAAGGGTCAAAGTTGCTCAATTAGTCCTATGGCTCAACACGACTCGGTTATGAAGCATGTGAAGCAAATAGTCAAGTTTCATGCAAGATACATGTATAGAAACAAGTTAGAAAGATTGCATAATCAATTGGTTAAGTTTGACAAAAAGTCAAACTTTGGTCGGTCAAAGTCAACGAAAAAGTCAACATGTTCGGGTCGGGTCCCGAACAAATTTTCTATGCTAATTATTCATATATAAGTATATTAAAACAAGTTTCATGTGAATCGGAGGTCGGTAGCTAGTCAAACATTTCACGTGAAATGGGACACGGAGGTCAGAATCTGTCCAGGTTGTTCTGCGCGCCGCGCGGGGTGAGGTGCGCGCCGCGCCACCTGCTGTTCAGCTATTTTCCTGTTTTTCAAAGATATGCACGAACCAAAACCAATTCTAACACAACACTTGACCCGCAAATACATATAACGCTTATCATACATCGTTGGAAAGGTGTTTTGACGAGGAATGCAACTAAACACATATCATCAATCAAACTTCCACTTATAACAACCAAAAACCGCAATTAATGTTCCTCATTCAATGCATACAAGTCATAAATGCCATTTAATGATTCGGTAACCAAATTACATGAACAATATGCCGTTTCGAAGGTAATTAAGCATACAACACAACCTAACACTTACAATTAGCATTTCGTGTCATTTAAAGCATCAAAAGTCCATTTCTAGTTCATGAAACCCTAACTCAAATTCACCAAATTTCATAATCAAGTTTAGAAGGTTTCTTTAACCAAACCATACATCATAACGAAGCTAGTAACACTAGAAATAAGATTAAAACATGAACTCTTAGCATCAAACAACATATGAACACTCAAAACTCAAGATTAAGCATGTGAACTTTCAATATGAACTAGTTACATTAAAATAGCAAGAACAAACATACAAATCACATAACCATACTAGACTTGAGCCATAGACACTAATTAACAACCTTTTAACTCAAAAATCTCAAGAACACATAAAATTAGTGATTTTAGAAAGTTACCCAAATGCAATGAGATTGGTATGGAATCGAAGAGGAGATCACGAGGAGTTCAAATATGTAATTTGTTTGGCCTGAAGCTTGATCGATTGAATATGGATGAAGATTTGCTTTTTGATGAATTTAAAGAAAATATGAAAGTAGAGAATAAAAAGAGAAAAGAAAATGAAAAAAAATGGAGGTGGAAGATGGTTGACTAGTCAAGTGCTAGTCACCATTTTGGGGTTTTGGCAAAACAAGTCCCTCAAGTCGTAGTCGGGTGCGTTAAATTACCTAAACGAGATAATTTGAAACGCGTATTAACGGGAGATGTTATAAACATATAACGGAGTTTAAAATAGTTAAACGGAAAAGTAAACGGAAAAAGGCGGGATGTTACGTTATGAGTTTATGGTTATGCCGTTTGGATTGACTAACGCACCAGCTGTGTTCATGGACCTTATGAACCGAGTGTGTGGGCCATATCTTGACAAGTTTGTCATTGTTTTCATCGATGACATACTTATTTACTCAAAGAATGATCAAGAGCACGAAGAACATTTGAGAAAAGTGCTAGAAGTATTGAGGAAAGAAAAACTGTACGCTAAGTTTTCAAAGTGTGCATTTTGGTTGGAAGAAGTTCAATTCCTCGGTCACATAGTGAACAAAGAATGTATCCAGGTGGACCCGGCAAAGATCGAAACCGTTGAAAAGTGGGAAACCCCAAAAACTCCGAAACATATACGTCACTTTTTAGGATTGGCTGGTTACTACAGAAGATTCATCCAAGATTTCTCCAAAATAGCAAAACCCTTGACTGCATTAACGCATAAAGGGAAGAAATTTGAATGGAAGGATGAACAAGAGAAGGCGTTTCAATTATTGAAGAAAAAGCTAACTACGGCACCTATATTGTCATTTCCTGAAGGGAATGATGATTTTGTGATTTATTGTGACGCATCAAAGTAAGGTCTCGGTTGTGTATTAATGCAACGGACGAAGGTGATTGCTTATGCGTCTAGACAATTGAAGATTCACGAGCAAAATTATACGACGCATGATTTGGAATTAGGCGCGGTTGTTTTTGCATTAAAGACTTGGAGGCACTACTTATATGGGGTTAAAAGTATTATATATACCGACCACAAAAGTCTTCAACACATATTTAATCAGAAACAACTGAATATGAGGCAGCGTAGGTGGATTGAATTGTTGAATGATTATGACTTTGAGATTCGTTACCACCCGGGGAAGGCAAATGTGGTAGCCGACGCCTTGAGCAGAAAGGACAGAGAACCCATTCGAGTAAAATCTATGAATATAATGATTCACACTAACCTTACTACTCAAATAAAGGAGGCGCAACAAGGAGTTTTAAAAGAGAAAAATTTAAAGGATGAAATACCCAAAGGATCGGAGAAGCATCTTAATATTCAGGAAGACGGAACCCGGTATAGGGCTGAAAGAATTTGGGTACCAAAATTCGGAGATATGAGAGAAATGGTACTTAGAGAAGCTCATAAAACCAGATACTTAATACATCCTGGAACGGGGAAGATGTACAAGGATCTTAAGAAACATTTTTGGTGGCCAGGTATGAAAGCCGATATTACTAAATATGTAGGAGAATGTTTGACGTGTTTTAAGGTCAAAGCTGAACATCAGAAACCATCAGGTCTACTACAATAACCTGAAATCCCGGAATGGAAATGGGAAAACATTACCATGGATTTCATTACTAAATTGCCAAGGACTGCAAGTGGTTATGATACTATTTAGGTAATAGTTGATCGTCTCACCAAGTCAGCACACTTCCTACCAATAAGAGAAGATGACAAGATGGAGAAGTTAGCACGACTGTATTTGAAGGAAGTCCTCCCCAGACATGGAATACCAATCTCTATTATCTCTGATAGGGATGGCAGATTTATTTCAAGATTCTGGCAGACATTACAGCAAGCATTGGAACTCGTCTAGACATGAGTACTGCCTATCATCCACAAACTGATGGGCAGAGCGAAAGGATGATACAAACGCTTGAAGACATGCTACGAGCTTGTGTTATTGATTTCGGAAACAGTTGGGATCGACATCTACCGTTAGCAGAATTTTCCTACAACAACAGCTACCATTCAAGCATTGAGATGGCGCCGTTTGAAGCACTTTATAGTAGAAAGTGCAGGTCTCCAATTTGTTGGAGTGAAGTGGGGGATAGACAGATTACGGGTCCGGAGATAATACAAGAAACTACCGAGAAAATCATCCAAATTCAACAAAGATTGAAAACCGCCCAGAGTCGACAAAAGAGCTACGCGGATAGTAAAAGAAAAGATATAGAGTTTGAAATTGGAGAAATGGTCATGCTTAAGGTTTCACCTTGGAAAGGCATTGTTCTATTTGGTAAACGGGGGAAACTAAATCCAAGGTACATTGGACCATTCAAGATTATAGATCGTGTCGGACCAGTAGCTTACCAACTGGAGCTACCTCAACAACTCGCGGTAAGTGCCTCATGTTCTCCACCGAGAGGCGAATTAGATTCATGAAACAGATCACCTTCTTATTGTCTAAATTGATTGATTCATCCACGAACCCACCCCCAATTCATCCAGAAAATGTAGTGACCCGAACTTTTTCATGTTTATATATATATTAAATGAAATTGTTAAATTGTTATTTACATGATTAAGTGTTTCCAACATGTTAAGCAATCAAACTTGTTAAGACTTGATTAATTGAAATAGGTTTCATATAGACAATTGACCACCCAAGTTGACCGGTGATTCACGAACGTTTAAACTTGTAAAAACTATACGATGACATATGTATGGTTATATATATAGTTAACATGATTTTATTATAAGTATGTATCTCATTAGGTATTTTAACAATGAGTTATATACATAAAAATGAGACTATTAATTTAAGAAACTCGAAAACGATATATATAACGATTATCGTTATAACAACGTCTTACTAGGTACATATGAATCATATTAAGATATTGATACACTTGGTTAATTATGTTAAATGATAAGTAAATATATTATTAAGTGTATTAACAATGAAATACATATGTAAAAATAAGATTACTAACTTAATGATTTCGAAACAAGACATATATGTAACGATTATCGTTGTAACGACATTTAACTGTATATATATATCATACTAAGATATATTATATATCATAATATCATGATAATATAACAATTTAACATCTCATTTGTTATAATAAACAACGGGTTAACAACATTCAACAAGATCGTTAACCTAAAGGTTTCAAAACAACATTTACATGTAATGACTAACGATGACTTAACGACTTAGTTAAAATGTATATACATGTAGTGCTTTAATATGTATTCATACACTTTTGAAAGACTTCAAGGCACTTATCAAAATACTTCTACTTAACAAAAATGCTTACAATTACATCCTCGTTCAGTTTCATCAACAATTCTACTCGTATGCACCCGTATTCGTACTCGTACAATACACAGCTTTTAGACGTATGTACTATTGGTATATACACTCCAATGATCAGCTCTTAGCAGCCCATGTGAGTCACCTAACACATGTGGGAACCATCATTTGGCAACTAGCATGAAATTTCTCATAAAATTACAAAAATATGAGTAATCATTCATGACTTATTTACATAAAAACAAAATTACATATCCTTTATATCTAATCCATACACCAACGACCAAAAACACCTACAAACACTTTCATTCTTCAATTTTATTCATCTAATTGATCTCTCTCAAGTTCTATCTTCAAGTTCTAAGTGTTCTTCATAAATTCCAAAAGTTCTAGTTTCATAAAATCAAGAATACTTCCAAGATTGCAAGTTTACTTCCAAGTTCCATTCCAAGTAATCATCCAAGATCAAGAAACCTTTGTTACTTACAGTAGGTTATCTTTCTAATACAAGGTAATAATCATATTCAAACTTTAATTCAATTTCTATAACTATAACAATCTTATTTCGAGTGGAAATCTTACTTGAAATTGTTTTCGTGTCATGATTCTGCTTCAAGAACTTTCAAGCCATCCAAGGATCCTTTGAAGCTAGATCTATTTTTTTCATTTCCAGTAGGTTTATCCAAGGAACTTGAGGTAGTAATGATGTTCATAATATCATTCGATTCATACATATAAAGCTATCTTATTCGAAGATTTAAACTTGTAATCACTAGAACATAGTTTAGTTAATTCTAAACCTGTTCGCAATTAAAAGTTAATCCTTCTAACTTGACTTTTAAAATCAACTAAACACATGTTCTATATCTATATGATATGCTAACTTAATGATTTAAAACCTGAAAACACGAAAAACACCGTAAAACCGGATTTACGCCGTCGTAGTAACACCGCGGGCTGTTTTGGGTTAGTTAATTCAAAAACTATGATAAACTTTGATTTAAAAGTTGTTATTCTAGGAAAATGATTTTTATTATGAACATGAAACTATATCCAAAAATTATGGTTAAACTCAAAGTGAAAGTATGTTTTCTAAAATGATCATCTAGACGTCGTTCTTTCGACTGAAATGACTACCTTTACAAAAACGACTTGTAACTTATTTTTCCGACTATAAACCTATACTTTTTCTGTTTAGATTCATAAAATAGAGTTCAATATGAAACCATAGCAATTTGATTCACTCAAAACGGATTTAAAATGAAGAAGTTATGGGTAAAACAAGATTGGATAATTTTTCTCATTTTAGCTACGTGAAAATTGGTAACAAATCTATTCCAACCATAACTTAATCAACTTGTATTGTATATTATGTAATCTTGAGATACCATAGACACGTATACAATATTTCGACCTATCATGTCGACACATCTATATATATTTCGGAACAACCATAGACACTCTATATGTGAATGTTGGAGTTAGCTATACAGGGTTGAGGTTGATTCCAAAATATATATAGTTTGAGTTGTGATCAATACTGAGATACGTATACACTGGGTCGTGGATTGATTCAAGATAATATTTATCGATTTATTTCTGTACTTCTAACTGTGGACAACTAGTTGTAGGTTACTAACGAGGACAGCTGACTTAATAAACTTAAAACATCAAAATATATTAAAAGTGTTGTAAATATATTTTGAACATACTTTGATATATATGTATATATTGTTATAGGTTCGTGAATCAACCAGTGGCCAAGTCTTACTTCCCGACGAAGTAAAAATCTGTGAAAGTGAGTTATAGTCCCACTTTTAAAATCTAATATTTTTTGGATGAGAATACATGCAGGTTTTATAAATGATTTACAAAATAGACACAAGTACGTGAAACTACATTCTATGGTTGAATTATCGAAATCGAATATGCCCCTTTTTATTAAGTCTGGTAATCTAAGAATTAGGGAACAGACACCATAATTGACGCGAATCCTAAAGATAGATCTATTGGGCCTAACAAACCCCATCCAAAGTACCGGATGCTTTAGTACTTCGAAATTTATATCATATCCGAAGGGTGTCCCGGAATGATGGGGATATTCTTATATATGCATCTTGTTAATGTCGGTTACCAGGTGTTCACCATATGAATGATTTTTATCTCTATGTATGGGATGTGTATTGAAATATGAAATCTTGTGTTCTATTGTTACGATTTGATATATATAGGTTAAACCTATAACTCACCAACATTTTTGTTGACGTTTAAAGCATGTTTATTCTCAGGTGAATACTAAGAGCTTCCGCTGTTGCATACTAAAATAAGGACAAGATTTGGAGTCCATGTTTGTATGATATTGTGTAAAAACTGCATTCAAGAAACTGATTTCGATGTAACATATTTGTATTGTAAACCATTATGTAATGGTCGTGTGTAAACAGGATATTTTAGATTATCATTATTTGATAATCTACGTAAAGCTTTTTAAACCTTTATTTATGAAATAAAGGCTATGGTTTGTTTTAAAAATGAATGCAGTCTTTGAAAAACGTCTCATATAGAGGTCAAAACCTCGCAACGAAATCAATTAATATGGAATGTTTTTAATCAATAAGAACGGGACATTTCAGAAAAGGTGATGACTAATTGGTTGGTTCATTAAAGTTAGACTGCTCTCGGAGCTTAAATGAAATTCCATATCAGAATAGCTTTTAGAATCCGATGAACTCGAGCTTTGTGAAGGATCTGCCTTACACGTTTAGAGGAATGATTGTTGATATGAAAAAGATTTAGGACTTAGATTGATATTCTTAATAAATAATTTACATATGTATATTTAATACCAAAATCCCATAAGTTACAAAGGAATTTATGGAAGATGTCAGGCAAAGTCTACCGTGATAGATATGATAAGATATGAATATTTGTCTATATACTATCTATGCAATAATTGCAGTAAGACGCGTCTAGACTTAAGATGATAAATAAGTAATTTCCGACAAGAATGATAAGCAAAACTTTTAATATGCAGATAAGGTCGAAGTACAGACTCACTAATGCATCCTAACAACTATCAATTAGACACACTAATGCAAGACCTGGTTCGCTAAGACCACTGCTCTGATACCAACTGAAACGACCCATCCATATTACTATAAACGCAGTACGTTACTCATTGGTCCCATAGCGAGGTATTTGACCTCTATATGATACGTTTTAGTAAATATTGCATTCGTTTCATAAAAAGCACACCATTATTATACATAATTCATGTTTTAAAGAAGTGGGCGATTATTTAAGAAATAATCCCTAAAATACATCGGTTTCTAAATACTACACACGTGACATAACAGTCAAATATAATACATGACAACGGTTTTATTGAATGCAACACTTTATTTAAATAAAAGTATGAGACTCCATGCACAGCTTGCTCAGATAATGCAACAGCGGAAGACTTTCTTAATGACCTGAGAATAAACATGCTTAAACAGTCAACACAAAGGTTGGTGAGATATATAGGTTTAGCATTGATATAAATATAGACCACAAGATTTTATAGTTATAAATATAGGTACAATCGCAAGTGTATAAAAGTATTCTATAAGTTGTTGAGCGCTTCGGTAACCATACTTAACCATTAATGTGGCATATTCCCTTTATAATGAAATCTCCCTACAATGTACTAAGTGTAGTAAAAACGAAGTACTATGCAACCGTTTACGATACTAGAGCGACTAGCCCGGTTAGGGTTGTCACACCCGATAGATCTATCAATAGGATTCGTGCTTACATATTCTTTCAACATGTAAATATTGGTTGCCAAGCTATTAGGGAAGATATGCAATGTGGTACAACTCAACATAGAATATATTTTAAGTACTTGTGTCCATAGCGTAAAATATAAAGTGAATGTATTCTCATCCCAAAATATTTTTAGAGTTTAGAAATGGGACTATATACTCACGGTAGTAAAAGTATATTAATAATAATTTTTCAACTTATTAAAAATATGGCCGTCGTCCTTGGATTCACGAACCTGTAACAAATATATATATATATATATATATATATCAAAATGTAATACAACTATTATTCATATCATATCTTCAATCACATGTGATTGTTTAAGTTTATATTTTCAATCACGTGTGATTGTTTAAATTTATATTTTCAATCACGTGTGATTGTTTAAGTTGTCAAGTTTGCAGTGTAACATTAGTAGTCCACAATTAATAGTCCACAGTTAGTAGTCCACAGTTAGTAGTCCACAATTAGTAGTACATAGTATACACGTGTTGTATAAGACTCAATCATGACTCACAATACCGCCATTGTAGTTACACGTATTGTGTATGTGGTGTCTTTTGATTTATCCGACGTATTGTGTAACCATGACATGTTAGAATACAAGTATAATACAAGAAAAGTTAGCTAGGATATGGTTAGTATAGATTTTAATGAATTAATCCCGTAATCAAATTATCCATTTCTAACCAATATTGTTTTGCCCATAATTTCTTCGTTATAAATCCGTTTTGAGTGAATCAAATTGCTATAGTTTCATAAAGAACTTTAATTTGTGAAACTAAACTGAAAACATGGTGGTTTATAGTCGGAGTTATAAGTTATAATCCATATTTGAAAGAGGTAGTCATTTTCGTCGAAAGAACGACATCTTGATGACCATTTTGAAAAACATACTTCAATTTCGAGTTTAACCATGATTTTTGGATATAGTATCATGTTCATATGAAATATCATTTTCCAAGAAGAACAACTTTTAAATCAAAGATTATGATAGTTTTTAATTATCCAACCCAAAACAGCCTCCGGTTTTACTACTACGGCGTATGTCCGGTTTTACGGTGTTCTTCGTGTTTCCAAGTTTTAACTCATTAAGTTAGTATATCATATAGATATAAAACATGTGATAAGTTGTTTTTAAAGTCAAGTTAGAAGGATTAACTTTGTTTGCGAACAAGTTTAGAATTAACTATGTTCTAGTTTATAAACTCTTATATAGATAGCTATAGACATATGAATTGAACAAGAGTTGAAGTAGAGTTTTTACCTCAAGTTTAGAATGTAAAGTTGCTGGAAAGAAGTAGTAGAACAAAACTTGAGAGAGTTCTTGCAAGTGTGTGTGAAAATTTGAAATAAAATTTAGAAAATGAATGTGTAAAAATGAGTTAGAAATTGTGCTTATTTATAGGCTTGAAAATTTGGTTTTTAGTGAAAATATCTAAGATAAGTTAAAATGTATTAAGTCATGGATGACATATTAAATTGATTAGGTCATGGATGACATATTACACAAATAATTGCAGATTTCTATTGGTATACACTAATAGTAAATACTTCTAAAAGCTGTGTATAATACGGGTAAAAATAACGTATGAATATGAGTAGAATTCTCGAGGAAATTGAACAGAAATACGAGTATAGCTATCCTTTATATGTATTTGTAAATTAT
This sequence comes from Rutidosis leptorrhynchoides, assembly GCF_046630445.1. NCBI lineage: Eukaryota > Viridiplantae > Streptophyta > Magnoliopsida > Asterales > Asteraceae > Rutidosis > Rutidosis leptorrhynchoides. The sequence continues at coordinate 577,291,403 of NC_092336.1, read as the reverse complement.
AAAGTGTATTCAATACTTGTAAGAATGTATTTACACTCGTAATACATTGTATGTAAATATATTTTAACATAAGTTAATTACGTCGTTTAAATAGTAACATATACATTGTTCGAAAACTCTTTAAATTAGTAGTATGAATATATATATATATATATATATATATATATATATATATATATATATATATATATATATATATATATATATATATATATATATATATATATATATATATATATATATATATGTATATATATATATAATACTTTGTTAATATACTTAATGAGATACTTACTTATCATTATATCATTATATATATATATATATATATATATATATATATATATATATATATATATATATATATATATATATATATATATATATATATATATCATCATGTCGTTTTTACAAGTTTTAACGTTCGTGAATCATCGAACAAACTGGGTGGTCAAACGTTTACATAAAATCCGTTTCAATTAATCAAGTCTTATCAAGTTTGATTGCTTATCATGTTGGAAGCATTTAATCATGTAAATATTAATCTCATATAATATATAATCATGAAAAAGTCCGGGTTATTACAATATTGAATATATAAAAGTAGTTGAAAAAAAAAAATGGGATTCAGCTTTATAGACTTCGCTTATCGTGTCAGAAACATTAATTATACAAAGATTAAGTTTAAATTTGGTCGGAAATTTCTGGGTCGTCACATTTTACCACCAAACCACCCTTACTGTATAAATCTCCCTGATAATCCCACCGAGATATCAAGTACCTCCAACCCCCGACCAACAACAAAATACATTGTGCGTCTAACCGTCATTCCTCCTAAACAAATTGATTCACCAACAACTAAAAGGCCCCGCCATTTTTGAATCACCTCCCGCTATGATAACATTTCACGCCATGTATAATATTATGTAGTGTGCTTTATTTTATCCTACATATGTATTATGTAAAATATACCTATGTGAAATACTGGTCTTGTATTGCTATATCATGAATAGGCGTGAAATGATTATATGATTTTACCATAAATTTTTCATAATAGAATATTATCTAGATTGTAGTAGTTAATTTTTGTACTAAGCTATTAAGTATGAACTTTAACGGGTAGGTACTACCCTGGATATAATTATAAAGTGCTAATAAGAAGAAAAGGCTTTTATAATAATTGGTTCGTATTATTAATATGCCACGATGTACCATTAATTACTCGCTACATCTATAATATTCTATGTGATTAATTATCTTATATGTTTTATTGAAGAAACATGGCTCGATTAAATCGAATGATGGAACAAGAAATTGAGGAGTTTATCAACCAACACATAAACGACCGAATGCTTTGGGTCGAAGCAGCAAGGGCAGCAGTAAACAACATAAACCCTCGTGTTGGATGCTCATATAAAGCATTTCAAGATTGCAAACCTTCATCATTTAGCGGAACAGAGTGACCAGTCGGTTTAACCCGATGGTTCAAAAAGCTGGAGTCCGTATTTAAAATTAGTGGTTGTGCGGAAGGGGATAGGACGAAGTATGCTTCATGCACATTACAGGATGGTGCACCTACATGGTGGAAAAACTATGTAAAAGCTGTAAGGGGCGATGAAGCATATGATACTCCTTGGGAAGAGTTAAAAAAATATGCTAATCAATGAATACTGTCCAAGGAACGAGGTTAGAAAAATGGAAGCCGAGTTACGAAATCTGAAAATTTTCAGAACGGAACTTACCAACTATAATAGGCGATTCATGGAATTAGCCTTGTTATGTCCTGAATTGGTACCAACGGAAGAGCGAAAGATTGAATTGTACAAAGATGGTCTGCCAAAGAACATCAAGGCCAATGTTACAGCATCCAAACCCAAGACAATCCATGAAGCTATCACCATGGTAAACGAGCTAATGGATCAGATCATCCTGGATAAGAACGCATCAAATACCGATGTCAAGGTATCGGATAACAAAAGAAAGTGGGATGGAAACCGTGATCGAGGTCACCAACAACAATCTCTCAAGAAACAGGAAACCACGCAAGGTGCGGGTAGTGGCTCAAGTTCAGGTTACAAAGGACGAAATTCCTTATGTAACAGATGCCACCAACATCACACTGGTTAATCGAACGGGTCATCTTGCTGAAGATTGTTGGGTTCCCGTTACAAATACAAATGGCACCAATACTTCTGCCACCAATGCAAATAGAACTGCCTTGGCTACTGTTACTTGTTACGGGTGTAGGAAACAGGGTCACATTAAGAGCCAGTGCCCGAATCCAGAGAAGAACAACGGACCTGCACATGGAAGAACGTTTAATATTAATACTAGAGAGGCGTGTGAAGACCCGGAGCTTGTTACGGGTACGTTTACCATTAATGACTTATCAGCATCTATTATCTTTGATACTGGTGCCGATAGAAGTTACATGTGTAGAGACTTTTACACTAAATTGAATTGTTCATCATTACCTCTAGATGCTAAGTACATAATTAATTTAGCTAATGGCAAACTAATTAAAGCCGAAAAAATTTGCCGTGATTGTAAAATAAAGTTAGCCGGAGAAACATTTAAAATTGATTTGATACCCGTAGAATTAGGAAGTTTTGATGTAATAGTCGGCATGGACTGGATGTCCAAAATAGGAGCTAAAGTTGTGTGTGCCAAGAAGGCAATTCGCATTCCTCGTAAGGATAAAATGCCAGTAATGATATATTGAAAGAAGGGTAACTCAAAGCTAAAACTCATTAGCTGCTTGAAAGTCCAAAAGTGCTTGAAGAAAGGGTGGTATGCTATCTTAGCACATGTTAATAAAGTTGAAATGAAGGAAAAAGAGAAGAGTATCAATGACGTGCCTGTGGCAAGAGATTTTCCTGAAGTCTTTCCGGAAGAGTTGCTGGGATTACCTCCATTTATATCTGTAGAATTTCAAATAGATCTAGTACCAGGAGCTGCACCAATGGCTTGTGCTCCATACAGACTTGCACCATCTGAGATAAAAGAGTTACAAAGCCAGTTACAAGAATTACTGGACCGTGGATTCATTCGACCGAGCACTTCATCGTGGGGAGCTCCAATTTTATTCGTCAAGAAGAAAGATGGATCCTTCCGAATGTGTATAAATTATCTCGAATTAAACAAGTTAACTATCAAGAATCGGTACCCATTACCGAGAATTGATGACTTGTTTGATCAGCTGCAAGGATCACGTGTTTACTCCAAAATCGATCTAAGATGGGGATATCATCAGTTGCGTGTCAAAGAAGAAGATATTCCGAAAACCGCATTTCGGACACGCTACGGTCATTATGAATTTTTACTCATGCCATTCGGGCTGACAAACGCACCAGCTGTATTCATGGACCTCGTGAATCGGGTATGTAGTCCGTATTTGGATAAGTTTGTTTTCGTCTTTATTGATGATATTCTTATTTATTCCAAAAATGAACAAGAACATGAGCAACATTTAAGGTTGGTGCTGGAACTGTTGAAGAAAGAACAGTTATACGCAAAGTTTTCTAATTGCGCCTTTTGGTTAAAGGAAGTACAATTCCTTGGTCACATCGTTAGCAGTCAAGGAATTCAGGTCGATCCCGCGAAGATCGAAGCCATTGAAAAATGGGAAACCCCAAAGACTCCAATGCAAATACGCCAATTTTTGGGTCTTGCTGGCTATTACAAAAGGTTTATTCCAGATTTTTCACGGATAGCCAAACCATTGACAGCATTAACACATAAAGGGAAGAAGTACGAATGGATTTCTGAGCAGGAAGACGCATTTCAATTATTGAAGAAGAAGTTGACTACATCGCCTATTCTATCATTACCTGAAGGAAACGATGATTTTGTAATTTATTGTGACGCTTCGCGACAAGGTTTTGGTTGTGTCCTCATGCAATGAAAGAAGGTTATTGCATATGCATCCCGGCAACTGAAGATTCATGAACAAAATTATACGACTCATGATCTAGAATTGGGAGCAGTGGTGTTTGCATTAAATATTTGGAGACACTACTTATACGAGGTTAAATGTACTGTGTATACCAATCATAAAAGCCTTCAACATATCTTCAACCAAAAATAACTGAACATGAGGCAACATAGGTGGGTCGAGCTGATAAACGATTATGATTGTGAAATTCGCTATCATCCCGGGAAAGCAAATGTAGTAGCAGATGCTTTAAGCAGGAAGGAAAGAGAGCCGATTTGAGTACGAGCAATGAATATGAAGATTCGTACGAACCTCACTACCCAAATTAAGGAGGCTCAACAAGGAGCTCTTTCTGAAGAAAACTTTGGAAATGAGATGCTTAAAGGGTTAGATAAACAGCTTGTTACATGAGAAGACGGAACCCGATACTTCACTGGATGCATTTGGGTACCGAAGTTTAAAGGGTTAAGAAAATTGGTTTTGGATGAGGCACATAAGATGAGATACTCGATACATCCAGGAGCTGGAAAGATGTATCAAGATCTAAAAGCACATTTTTGGTGGCCGAATTTGAAGGCTGACATTGCAACATACATTGGAGAATGTTTGACTTGCTCCAAAGTAAAGGCAGAACATCGGAAACCATCAGGTTTACTTCAACAATCAGAAATCATGGAATGGAAATGGGAATGTATTACTATGAATTTCATCACGAAGCTACCAAAGACAGCATGGGGTTATGACACCATCTGGGTAATTGTCGATCGTCTCACCAAATCTGCACATTTTCTACCTATGAAGGAAATGGATTAGATGGAGAAATTGGTACGATTATACATGAAGGAAGTTGTTTCAAGACATGGAGTACCTGTCTCCATTATATCCGATCGCAACAGTCAATTTACGTCAAGGTTTTGGCAATCACTACATGAAGCTCTAGGGACTCGTCTGGATATGAGCACTACATATCATCCTCAGACCGATGGGCAAAGTGAAAGGACCATTCAGACTCTTGAAGACATGCTTAAAGCATGTGTGATCGATATCGGAAACGGATGGGATAAATATTTACCATTGGCAGAATTCTCGTATAACAACAGTTATCATACGAGTATTAATGCTGCACCATACGAAGCACTTTATGGAAGAAAGTGTAGATCCCCTATCTGTTGGAATGAAGTAGGTGACAGACAACTGACTGGTCCCGAGATCATACAGGAGACTACTGAAAAGATTGTGTAAATCAAGGAGAGATTGAAGACCGCCCAAAGTCGTCAAAAGAGCTATGCTGATATTCGAAGGAAGCCGTTAGAATTTCAGGTTGATGACATGGTTATGTTAAAGGTGTCACCATGGAAAGGTGTGATACGCTTTGGTAAGAGGCGTAAATTGAACCCAAGATACGTAGGACCATTCAAGATCATCGAACGTATTGGACCGGTGGCTTATCGACTTAAGCTACCAGAACAACTTGCTGGAGTACACAACACGTCTCGAACTTAAGGAAATGCCTTGCAAAAGAAGACCTCACTGTTCCTCTTGAAGAAATCCAAATCGACGAGAAACTGCATTTTATAGAAGAGCATGTCGAAATCATAGATCATGAAGTCAAACGGCTCAAGCAAAGCAACATACCTATAGTTAGGGTTCGTTGGAATGCTCGAAGAGGTCCTGAGTTCACTTAGGAAAGAGAGGACCAGATGAAACAGAAGTATCCACATCTGTTTACAAACACCGCCCATTGACTATTCCAAATTTCGGGACGAAATTTAATTTAACGGGTGTGTAATGTAACGACCCAGATTTTTCCGTTAATATATATAAGATTAATATTTACATAATTAAATTGTTCCAACATGATAAGCAATCAAACTTGTTAAGACTTGATTGATTGAAACGGAATTTATGTAAACGTTTGACCACCCAATTTGACCGATGATTCACGAACGTTATAACTTGTAAATGACATGATATATATATATATATATATATATATATATATATATATATATATATATATATATATATATATATATATATATATATATGAACATATATATATGTTTAACATGATGAAATTATAACTAAGTATCTCATTCAATATATTAACAATAAGTTATATACATAAAATGAGACTAATAACTTAAGAATTTTGAAACGATATACATGTAACGATTATCGTTGCATTAACGTCTTAATATATATATATCGTATTAAGATATATTAATACACTATGTTATTATGATAATATAACAATTTAACATCTCATTATATATAATAACAATAGGTTAGTTACATTAAATGAGATCGTTAACTTATAGGCTTCGAAACAACTCATACATATAACGACTAACGATGAGTTAACGACTTAATTAAAATGTATATATATGAAGTGTATTAAGATGTATTAATACACTTTTGAAAGGCTTAAGTACATATATCAAAATACTTGTACTTAACAAAAATAATCACAATTGTATTCCCATTTGTTTTCATCAAGAATTCTACTCGTATTCGCTCGGTATTTGCACTCGTATTATACCTAGCTTCTAGATGTATTTACTATTGATATATACCAATAAAAATCTGCTCCTTAGTAGCCTTAAATGATTAAGGAATATTTGGAACCAACCATTTGTCAAGTAGCATGAATTATTTAGCAAGATTACAAAAATATTACTAATCATTCATAATTATTTACAAGAAAACAAACTTACACATCCTTTATATCTAACCCATTATCCACGACCAAAAACACCTACAAACACTTTCATTCTTCAATTTTCTTCATCTAATTGATCTCTCTCAAGTTCTATCTTCAAGTTCTAAGTGTTCTTCATAAATTCTATAAGTTCTAGTTTCATAAAATCAAGAACACTTCCAAGTTCGTTAACTTACTTCCAATCTTGCAAATTCATTTCAAGTGATCATCCAACCTCGCTAAATCTTTGTTATTTACAGTAGGTTATCACCCTAAATCAAGTTAATATTCATATTCAAGCTTTGATTCGATTTGTATAACTATAACAATCTTAATTCGAGTAGAAATCTTACTTGAACTTGTTTTCGTGTCATGATTCTACTTCAAGAACTTTCAAGCCATCCAAGAATCCTTTGAAGCTAGATCATTTTTTGTCACTTCTAGTAGGTTTACCTACTATACTTGAGGTATTAATGATGTTCATAACATCATTCGATTCATATATATATATATATATATATATATATATATATATATATATATATATATATATATATATATATATATATATATATATATATATAACTATCTTATTCGAAGATTTAAACTTGTAATCACTAGAACATAGTTTAGTTAATTCTAAACTTATTCGCAAACAAAGTTAATCCTTCTAACTTAACTTTTAAAATCAACTAAACACATGTTCTATATCTATATGATATGCTAACTTGATGATTTAAAACCTGGAAACACGAAGAACAACGTAAAACCGGACATACGCCGTTGTAGTAAAACCGGACATACGCCGTCGTAGTAAAACCTAGGACTGTTTTGGGTTGGATAATTAAAAACTATGATAATCTTTGATTTGAAAGTTGTTCTTCTGGGAAAATGATATTTCTTATGAACATGAAACTATATCCAAAAATCATGGTTAAACTCAAAGTGAAAGTATGTTTTTCAAAATGGTCATCAAGACGTCGTTCTTTCGACTGAAATGACTACCTCTTACAAAAACTACTTGTAACCTATAACTCTGACTATAAACCATCGCTTTTTCTATTTAGTTTCATGAATTTAAGTTCGATACGAAACCATAGCAACTTGATTCACTCAAAACGGATTTAAAACGAAGAAATGATGGGTAAAACAAAATTGGTAAAAATTACTAGTTTTAGCTACGTAAATTTTATAACAAATCTATACTAACCATAACTCAACTAACTTATATTGTATTATACATGTATTATGTAATCTTGATAGACCATAGACACGTATACAATGTTTTGACATATCATATCGACGTCATATATATATATTATTTGGAATAACCATAGACACTCTATATGCAGTAATGCTCGAGTTAGCTATACAGGGTTGAGGTTGATTATAAAATAATATATATACTTTGAGTTGTGATCGAGTCTGAGACTTGTATACACTGGGTCGTGGATTGATTCGAGATAATATATTGATTTATTTATGTACTACTAACTGTGGACTACTAATTGTGGACTACTAATGTTGGACTGCTAACTTAACAACTTAAAACGTCAATACGTAATAAAAATGTTGTGAATATATTTCGATCATACTTTGATATATATATGTATATATTTGTTATAGGTTCGTGAATCGACCCGTGGCCAAATCTTATTTTCCGACGAAGTGAAAATCATGAAAGTGAGTATATAGTCCCATTTTTAAACTCTAAAAATGTTTTGGGATGAGAATACATGCATTTTATGTTTTACGTCATGGACACAAGTACTTAAAATATATTCTACGTTGAGTTGTACCACATTGCATATCTTCCCTAATAGCTTGGTAACTAATATTTACATGTTGTAAGAACATGTAAGCGCGAATCCTATTGATAGATCTATCGGGTTTGACAACCCCAACCGGGCTAGTCGCTCTAGTATCGTAAACAGTTGCATAGTACTTCGTTTTTACTACACTTGGTACAGTGTAGGAAGATTTCATAATAAAGGGAATATGCTACATTTATGGTTAAGTATGGTTACCGAAGCGCTCAACAAATTATAGAATATCTTTATTGAAATATTTATAACTATGAAATCTTGTGGTCTATATTTATATCGATGCTAGCTTTAAATCTATATACCTCACCAACCTTTGTGTTAACTGTTTAAGCACGTTTATTCTCAGGTCCTTAAGAAATTCTTCCGCTGTTGCATTATCGGAGCAAGCTGTGCATGGAGTCTCATGCTTTTGTTTAAATGAAGTGTTGCATTCAATAAAACCTTTGTCATGTATTATATTCGACTGTTATGTCACGTATGTAGTATTTGGAAACCGATGTATTATGGGAATTATTTCTTAAATAACCGTCCACTTGTTTAAAACATGCATTATGTATAATAATAGTGTCCTTTTTATGAAAAGAATGCAATATTTTCTAAAACATATCATATAGAGGTCAAATACCTCGCTATGGGACCAATGAATAACGTACCACGTTTATAGTAATATGGACGAGTCGTTTCATTGAGTCTAGTTGCTTCATGCCAGTAAATTCTGGAAATTGTTGCCTTGACAGTGGGTTGTAACAAAACTGAAATGTGTGCGTCTGACCTTGAATTGCTTCAATGAGCGGAGGTAATTTGTGAGCCTGATAGAATCCTCTAACTGTTACCAGCTCTTTGCACGTGTGGCCTAGAATTTCATTCCCGGCTTAGGAGAAAAAAGTAAAAAAGGCTGTTGTTGATGTGTCGTTGACAATTGTCTTGAAACAGTACCTGAGGAAAACAACAGTTTAACATATTTTTCTAACGCAGACCCTAATCCAGCAAAATAAAAGCCAATTTTCAGGTTTGACTAATCATCAATTTCTCATGAATATCTCAATTAACAAACACAATTAAATAACAACTCCAAATCTTAATTATGTATTAGTAGTGGGGCAGTAAAAGCTCGAACCTTTCGACCTCCATAACTATATCTAAGCAGTTTATATTTTTTCTACCAAAGATGGAATTTGTGTTGCAATGTTAAATAATTTGCTAATCATCGTTATGTGAATAATTTTTTTAATGCCTAACGATTCATATATCGAAAAAGATAGAAATGCTTATAACATAGTTCATTGTGCTCACATGGGTCTGTAGGTTGATTGTCTCTTGTGGGTCCTGCATGTGTAGCGTTTTGGCTCGTCTGGGTCCTCGACAATCTTGAATGTACATTCGGTGCAGCTCTTATAGAACCAATCTCTGTTTCTACCAACCTGCTCTATGGTAGCTTCACAAGTAAAATCGACGGACTGCAAAAGTAGATCAATTTTAGTCAGCTGTTCATATGACAGGGTAGATGCAATAAACATGTGTACCTATTGATGGTCGTTTAATGTCTAGGTGGTAATAAGTTTAACGAACTTTTACAGTAAATTTGTAATTCTGGTGTTTGCAGCATGTTGAGTTTCTTATTTTGCAAGTGTAGGATGTATATAAGTAGCATTCAGGATTTAAGTTCTTTTTCCAACATGAAAGTCACCCTACAGATGTTTAAGCCATGTGTTTTTTTTGTTTTTTTTTAATATTAAACTTACCCTGTAGTTGTTTAAGTTATGTGTGAGTAGATCTGCAATCGGGTATCTGTTGCGCACTCGCTCAATCGCCATGTCATTTGATCTTTGTCTATTGATTATCAAAGGTGGGTGTGCAAGAAACCTCTCTGTATGCCTATATAAAGAAAATATGTTAACATTTAAAAGGGCGGGCGCCAAATGTAAAATGCAACTGACCTCTGCCTATTGAATGAATTGAAAGTTTTTTTACTTACTCATTTATCGAATCGAAAAACTCTGGAATTGGTGGATTGAAATAGCAGTGGGTCGCTAGTCGCTTGTGTCCCATTTAGTTGAACTTGCCCTTCATAATGATAATTAACAACTTTTCAATCGAAAGTGAAATTACAGTATCATGTATTTGAAAAATAAAATAAATAAGTGGGGGGGTCTACCGCGATAGATTTTGGGCCGGCACGAGGTAACCGCAAGGACCACCGATTTGTCCATGGCATCGTAAGCGTCCGTGTTGAAGGAAGTCGCAATCTCGTTCCAGAGGGTTACCTGTACCGCATCACCACTAGTAACAAAGAAGTTAACAATACATATATTTAGTGGCATTCAAATGCAGCTACTATGTGTAGTGACCCGAACTTTTCCATGTTTATATATATTAATTGAGATTGATATTTACATGATTAAATGTTTCCAATATGTTAAGCAATCAAACTTGTTAAGACTTGATTAATTGAAATATGTTTCATATAGACAATTGACCACCCAAGTTGACCGGTGATTCACGAACGTTAAAACTTGTAAAAACTATATGATGACATATATATGGATATATATATAGTTAACATGATACTATGATAAGTAAACATATCATTAAGTATATTAACAATGAACTACATATGTAAAAACAAGACTACTAACTTAATGATTTTTAAACGAGACATATATGTAACGATTATCGTTGTAAAGACATTTAATGTATATATATATCATATTAAGAGATATTCATACATGATAATATCATGATAATATAATATTTTAAAATCTCATTTGATATTATAAACATTGGGTTAACAACATTTAACAAGATCGTTAACCTAAAGGTTTCAAAACAACACTTACATGTAACGACTAACGATGACTTAACGACTCAGTTAAAATGTATATACATGTAGTGTTTTAATATGTATTTATACACTTTTGAAAGACTTCAATACACTTATCAAAATACTTCTACTTAACAAAAATGCTTACAATTACATCCTCGTTCAGTTTCATCAACAATTCTACTCGTATGCACCCGTATTCGTACTCGTACAATACACAGCTTTTAGATGTATGTACTATTGGTATATACACTCCAATGATCAGCTCTTAGCAGCCCATGTGAGTCACCTAACACATGTGGGAACCATCATTTGGCAACTAGCATGAAATATCTCATAAAATTACAAAAATATGAGTAATCATTCATGACTTATTTACATGAAAACAAAATTACATATCCTTTATATCTAATCCATACACCAATGACCAAAAACACCTACAAACACTTTCATTCTTCAATTTTCTTCATCTAATTGATCTCTCTCAAGTTCTATCTTCAAGTTCTAAGTGTTCTTCATAAATTCTACAAGTTCTAGTTACATAAAATCAAGAATACTTTCAAGTTTGCTAGCTCACTTCCAATCTTGTAAGGTGATCATCCAACCTCAAGAAATCTTTGTTTCTTATAGTAGGTTATCATTCTAATACAAGGTAATAATCATATTCAAACTTTGGTTCAATTTCTATAACTATAACAATCTTATTTCAAGTGATGATCTTACTTGAACTTGTTTTCGTGTCATGATTCTGCTTCAAGAACTTCGAGCCATCCAAGGATCCGTTGAAGCTAGATCCATATTTCTCTTTTCCAGTAGGTTTATCCAAGGAACTTAAGGTAGTAATGATGTTCATAACATCATTCGATTCATACATATAAAGCTATCTTATTCGAAGGTTTAAACTTGTAATCACTAGAACATAGTTTAGTTAATTCTAAACTTGTTCGCAAACAAAAGTTAATCCTTCTAACTTGACTTTTAAAATCAACTAAACACATGTTCTATATCTATATGATATGCTAACTTAATGATTTAAAACCTGGAAACACGAAAAATACCGTAAAACTGGATTTACGCCGTCGTAGTAACACCGCGGGCTGTTTTGGGTTAGTTAATTAAAAACTATGATAAACTTTGATTTAAAAGTTGTTATTTTGAAAAAATGATTTTTATTATGAACATGAAACTATATCCAAAAATTATGGTTAAACTCAAAGTGGAAGTATGTTTTCTAAAATGGTCATCTAGACGTCGTTCTTTCGACTGAAATGACTACCTTTACAAAAACGACTTGTAACTTATTTTTTCGACTATAAACCTATACTTTTTCTGTTTAGATTCATAAAATAGAGTTCAATATGAAACCATAGCAATTTGATTCACTCAAAACGGATTTAAAATGAAGAAGTTATGGGTAAAACAAGATTGGATAATTTTTCTCATTTTAGCTACGTGAAAATTGGTAACAAATCTATTCCAACCATAACTTAATCAACTTGTATTGTATATTATGTAATCTTGAGATACCATAGACACGTATACAATGTTTCGACCTATCATGTCGACACATCTATATATATTTCGGAACAACCATAGACACTCTATATGTGAATGTTGGAGTTAGCTATACAGGGTTGAGGTTGATTCCAAAATATATATAGATTGAGTTGTGATCAATACTGAGATACGTATACACTGGGTCGTGGATTGATTCAAGATAATATTTATCGATTTATTTCTGTACATCTAACTGTGGACAACTAGTTGTAGGTTACTAACGAGGACAGCTGACTTAATAAACTTAAAACACCAAAATATATTAAAAGTGTTGTAAATATATTTTGAACATACTTTGATATACATGTATATATTGTTATAGGTTTGTGAATCAACCAGTGGCCAAGTCTTACTTCCCGACGAAGTAAAAATCTGTGAAAGTGAGTTATAGTCCCACTTTTAAAATCTAATATTTTTGGGATGAGAATACGTGCAGGTTTTATAAATGATTTACAAAATAGACACAAGTACGTGAAACTACATTCTATGGTTGAATTATCGAAATCGAATATGCCCCTTTTTATTAAGTCTGGTAATCTAAGAATTAGGGAACAGACACCCTAATTGACGCGAATCCTAAAGATAGATCTATCGGGCCCAACAAGCCCCATCCAAAGTACCGGATGCTTTAGTACTTCGAAATTTATATCATATCCGAAGGGTGTCCCGGAATGATGGGGATATTCTTATATATGCATCTTGTTAATGTCGGTTACCAGGTGTTCACCATATGAATGATTTTTATCTCTATGTATGGGATGTGTATTGAAATATGAAATCTTGTGGTCTATTATTATGATTTGATATATATAGGTTAAACCTATAACTCACCAACATTTTTGTTGACGTTTTAAGCATGTTTATTCTCAGGTGATTATTAAGAGCTTCCGCTGTCGCATACTTAAATAAGGACGAGATTTGGAGTCCATGCTTGTATGATATTGTGTAAAAACTGCATTCAAGAAACTTATTTTGTTATAACATATTTGTATTGTAAACCATTATGTAATGGTCGTGTGTAAACAGGATATTTTAGATTATCATTATTTGATAATCTACGTAAAGTTTTTTAAAACCTTTATCTATGAAATAAAGGTTATGGTTTGTTTTAAAAATGAATGCAGTCTTTGAAAAACGTCTCATATAGAGGTCAAAACCTCGCAACGAAATCAATTAATATGGAACGTTTTTAATCAATAAGAATGAGACATTTCAGTTGGTATCCGAGCGTTGGTCTTAGAGAACCAGAATTTTGCATTAGTGTGTCTTATCGAGTTTGTTAGGATGCATTAGTGAGTCTGGACTTCGACCGTGTTTACTTGAAAAATGATTGCTTAACAAATTTTGTTGGAAACTATATATTTTTAACATGTGAATATTATGTGATATATTAATCTCTTAACGCGTTTGATATTATGTGATAGATGTCTACCTCTAGAACAAGTCCCATTGACTTACCTAATAATAATGAAGAGTCAAATGTAAATTGGAATGATTCGTGGACTGATTCACAAGTTCCCGAAGAGGAACCGGAAGAAGAGTCAGAACCGGAAGAAGAATCGGAACCGGAAGAAGAATCGGAACCGGATGAAGAAATAGAACCGGTGGGGGAAATAATAAAACGATTAAGTAAAAGAAAATCCTCAACCAACCGACCAAGGTTAATTATGGTCAATGGTGTTTCCGCCAAGGAAGCAAAATATTGGGAGGATTACCAATTCTCCGATGAATCGGATTCCGACGAAAATTCCGATGATGTTATAGAAATTACCCCAACTGAATTTAAAAAGGCAAAAGAAAATAATAAGGGAAAGGGCATAAAAATAGAGAAATCTAATTCCAACCCCGATGAACTTTATATGTATCGTCAACCCCCGAAGTCCTTAAGTTGTAACAATGACCCGGGAACCTCTAAACCACCAGGTTTTTCTAAACCAATGTGGATAACGACGGCGCGTATTAGGGGAACATCATATATCCCTAGAAATTTGGCAAAACGAACCAAAACCGAAGAAGAAGAAACAAGCGAGTCGGAATTAGATAGTTGTATTCGTGTGGTGTAATATATGTAATATAGTGTGCTTATGCTTTATGATATATGTAAAAATTGCTTGTATTAATAAGTATTTTTTTTATGAATCTAACTCTTGTCTACTTTACAGTATAAAACACAAAATGGATAGACAACCCAATATTTTAAGAGACCTACCCGGAGACATGATTGATGAAATCTTTTCTAGAGTCGGTCAGAATTCTTCGGCTCAACTATTTAAGGCGAGATCAGTTTGTAAGACATTCGAAGAACGTTCCAAGAATGCCTTGGTTTATAAAAGGCTTTCGTTCGAAAGATGGGGGATATCACATTGGGAAATCCATAAGTTACGATGTGTTTACTTTGACGCATATATTGAGGGGAACCCAAATGCTATTTTACGCAATGGGTTAAGAAATTATTTTGACTCAATATATCCGAATATTGGACTTCGTGATTTAGAAAAAGCGGCTAACATGCAACATAAAGAAGCATGTTATGCTTACGGATTAGTAATGTTCGCTTCTCACCAAAGTGAGAACAAGAACATCGGGCTACAACTATTAAACAAAACGTTTCCACAAGTGACGGAGTCGGTAATTGGGGTAAGAAATGAGGTTTTTAGATTGTTACGGGACTGTTGGACATTACGTAACCCTCGTCCCTTTGACGACGTTACAACACGTTGTCTTATCAACGGCCATAACGGTTATGTTCCACAAGACCAAGGATGGGAAGTAATCCTAGTAAAACCAGAATGCATGACTTGTTTCTGGACGTATGAATTACGTGTCTTTATTGCCTTTGCTGAACGACTTGTGTACTAGCTAGAATTATCTTCACAACCATCTTGTATCAAATTTATTGTGTGCTATATTTCATGCTATATGTAAAATAAGCGGTATTGTAAGTTTGTAAAATATTGTGTAAAAGTTTGAACGCGAAATATTATTATAATCAGTTTTTCATATAGAATTGTAGTAGTTGAATTGTATATTAGCTACTAAGTATGAACTTAACGGGTAGGTACTACCCGAATTTAAACTTATAAAACGCTAATATGAAGAAAAAGCTTTTATAAATGAGTTCATATTATGCTACGAAATACTATTAACTACTCTTAATATTCTGTATGATTAACTTGTTCCATTTGACTATTTTGAAGGAAATGGCACCGACTACTCGACACACTGTGAATATGAATGAAGAGGAATTCCGTACTTTTCTAGCTTCAAACATAGCCGCAGTACAGGCTGCGCTACATACCAACAATAACCTTGGATCTAGCAGTACAGGAAATTGTGTAGGATGCACCTACAAAGAATTCACTGCCTGCAAACCTTTGGAATTTGATGGAACCGAAGGACCGATCGGATTGAAACGGTGGACCGAGAAGGTCGAATCGGTGTTTGCCATAAGTAAGTGTACTGAAGAGGACAAAGTGAAGTACGCTACGCATACCTTCACAGGTTCTGCGTTAACATGGTGGAATACCTATCTAGAGCAAGTGGGACAAGACGATGCGTACGCATTACCGTGGTCAGCATTCAAGCACTTGATGAACGAGAAGTACCGTCCCAGAACCGAGGTCAATAAGCTCAAGACAGAACTTAGAGGGTTACGAACCCAAGGATTTGATATTACCACGTACGAAAGACGATTCACAGAATTGTGCCTATTATGTCCGGGAGCATTCGAAGATGAGGAAGAGAAGATCGACGCGTTTGTGAAAGGATTACCGGAAAGAATCCAAGAAGATATAAGTTCACACGAGCCCGCCTCCATACAACAGGCATGTAGAATGGCTCACAAACTAGTGAACCAGATTGAGGAAAGAATTAAAGAACAGACTGCTGAAGAGGCCAATGTGAAGCAAGTCAAAAGAAAGTGGGAGGAAAACAGTGATAAGAATCACCAATACAACAACAACAGCAATTACAACAATAATTGTAACAATTATCCCAACAATCGCAACATCAATCGCAACTACAACAAACGGCCCAACAACAACAACAACAACAACAACAACAACAACAACAACTACAACAATCATCCCAACAACAATAACAACCGCAACAACAACAACAATCAGAAGCAGCTATGCCAAAGGTGTGAAAAGTATCACTCGGGGTTCTGCACCAAATTTTGCAACAAGTGTAAAAGAAATGGTCATAGCGCGGCGAAGTGTGAGGTCTATGGACCAGGGGTTAACAGAATGAAAAGAACAAATGGTGTCGGAACGAGTAATGGCGGAGCAAGTAGTGTCGGAGCAAGTTATGCCAATGTAGTTTGTTATAAATGTGGAAAACCGGGCCACATTATTAGAAATTGCCCGAACCAGGAGAACACGAATGGACAAGGCCGCGGAAGAGTTTTCAATATTAATGCGGCAGAGGCACAAGAAGACCCGGAGCTTGTTACGGGTACGTTTCTTATTGACAATAAATCTGCTTACGTTTTATTTGATTCGGGTGCGGATAGAAGCTATATGAGTAGAGATTTTTGTGCTAAATTAAGTTGTCCATTGACACCTTTGGATAGTAAATTTTTACTCGAATTAGCAAATGGTAAATTAATTTCAGCAGATAATATATGTCGGAATAGGGAAATTAAACTGGTTAGCGAAACATTTAAGATTGATTTGATACCAGTAGAGTTAGGGAGTTTTGATGTGATAATCGGTATGGACTGGTTGAAAGAAGTGAAAGCAGAGATCGTTTGTTACAAAAATGCAATTCGCATTATACGAGAAAAAGGAAAACCCTTAATGGTGTACGGAGAAAAGGGCAACACGAAGCTACATCTTATTAGTAATTTGAAGGCACAAAAACTAATAATAAAAGGTTGCTATGCTGTTCTAGCACACGTCGAGAAAGTACAAACTGAAGAAAAGAGCATCAATGATGTTCCCATTGCAAAAGAATTTCCCGATGTATTTCCGAAAGAATTACCGGGATTACCCCCACATCGATCCGTTGAATTTCAAATAGATCTTGTACCAGGAGCTGCACCAATAGCTCGTGCTCCTTACAGACTCGCACCCAGTGAGATGAAAGAACTGCAAAGCCAATTACAAGAACTTTTAGAGCGTGGTTTCATTCGACCAAGCACATCACCGTGGGGAGCTCCTGTTTTGTTTGTCAAGAAGAAAGATGGTACATTCAGGTTGTGTATCGACTACCGAGAGTTGAACAAACTTACCATCAAGAACCGCTACCCACTACCACGAATCGATGACTTATTTGATCAACTACAAGGCTCGTCTGTTTATTCAAAGATTGACTTACGTTCCGGGTATCATCAAATGCGGGTGAAAGAAGATGATATTCCAAAGACTGCTTTCAGAACACGTTACGGTCATTACGAGTTTATGGTCATGCCGTTTGGTTTAACTAATACACCAGCTGTGTTCATGGACCTTATGAACCGAGTGTGTGGACCATACCTTGACAAGTTTGTCATTGTTTTCATTGATGACATACTTATTTACTCAAAGAATGACCAAGAACACGGTGAACATTTGAGAAAGGTGTTAGAAGTATTGAGGAAGGAAGAATTGTACGCTAAGTTTTCAAAGTGTGCATTTTGGTTGGAAGAAGTTCAATTCCTCGGTCACATAGTGAACAAAGAAGGTTTCCAACATGTTAAGCAATCAAACTTGTTAAGACTTGATTAATTGAAATATGTTTCATATAGACAATTGACCACCCAAGTTGACCGGTGATTCACGAACGTTAAAACTTGTAAAAACTATATGATGACATATATATGGATATATATATAGTTAACATGATACTATGATAAGTAAACATATCATTAAGTATATTAACAATGAACTACATATGTAAAAACAAGACTACTAACTTAATGATTTTTAAACGAGACATATATGTAACGATTATCGTTGTAAAGACATTTAATGTATATATATCATATTAAGAGATATTCATACATGATAATATCATGATAATATAATAATTTAAAATCTCATTTGATATTATAAACATTGGGTTAACAACATTTAACAAGATCGTTAACCTAAAGGTTTCAAAACAACACTTACATGTAACGACTAACGATGACTTAACGACTCAGTTAAAATGTATATACATGTAGTGTTTTAATATGTATTTATACACTTTTGAAAGACTTCAATACACTTATCAACATACTTCTACTTAACAAAAATGCTTACAATTACATCCTCGTTCAGTTTCATCAACAATTCTACTCGTATGCACCCGTATTTGTACTCGTACAATACACAGCTTTTAGATGTATGTACTATTGGTATATACACTCCAATGATCAGCTCTTAGCAGCCCATGTGAGTCACCTAACACATGTGGGAACCATCATTTGGCAACTAGCATGAAATATCTCATAAAATTACAAAAATATGAGTAATCATTCATGACTTATTTACATGAAAACAAAATTACATATCCTTTATATCTAATCCATACACCAACGACCAAAAACACCTACAAACACTTTCATTCTTCAATTTTCTTCATCTAATTGATCTCTCTCAAGTTCTATCTTCAAGTTCTAAGTGTTCTTCATAAATTCTACAAGTTCTAGTTACATAAAATCAAGAATACTTTCAAGTTTGCTAGCTCACTTCCAATCTTGTAAGGTGATCATCCAACCTCGAGAAATCTTTGTTTCTTACAGTAGGTTATCAATCTAATACAAGGTAATAATCATATTCAAACTTTGGTTCAATTTCTATAACTATAACAATCTTATTTCAAGTGATGATCTTACTTGAACTTGTTTTCGTGTCATGATTCTGCTTCAAGAACTTCGAGCCATCCAAGGATCCGTTGAAGCTAGATACATATTTCTCTTTTCCAGTAGGTTTATCCAAGGAACTTAAGGTAGTAATGATGTTCATAACATCATTCAATTCATACATATAAAGCTATCTTATTCGAAGGTTTAAACTTGTAATCACTAGAACATAGTTTAGTTAATTCTAAACTTGTTCGCAAACAAAAGTTAATCCTTCTAACTTGACTTTTAAAATCAACTAAACACATGTTCTATATATATATGATATGCTAACTTAATGATTTAAAACCTGGAAACACGAAAAACACCGTAAAACTGGATTTACGCCGTCGTAGTAACACCGCGGGCTGTTTTGGGTTAGTTAATTAAAAACTATGATAAACTTTGATTTAAAAGTTGTTATTTTGAAGAAATGATTTTTATTATGAACATGAAACTATATCCAAAAATTATGGTTAAACTCAAAGTGGAAGTATGTTTTCTAAAATGGTCATCTAGACGTCGTTCTTTCGACTGAAATGACTACCTTTACAAAAACGACTTGTAACTTATTTTTTCGACTATAAACCTATACTTTTTCTGTTTTTATTCATAAAATAGAGTTCAATATGAAACCATAGCAATTTGATTCACTCAAACGGATTTAAAATGAAGAAGTTATGGGTAAAACAAGATTGGATAATTTTTCTCATTTTAGCTACGTGAAAATTGGTAACAAATCTATTCCAACCATAACTTAATCAACTTGTATTGTATATTATGTAATCTTGAGATACCATAGACACGTATACAATGTTTCGACCTATCATGTCGACACATCTATATATATTTCGGAATAACCATAGACACTCTATATGTGAATGTTGGAGTTAGCTATACAGGGTTGAGGTTGATTCCAAAATATATATAGTTTGAGTTGTGATCAATACTGAGATACGTATACACTGGGTCGTGGATTGATTCAAGATAATATTTATCGATTTATTTCTGTACATCTAACTGTGGACAACTAGTTGTAGGTTACTAACGAGGACAGCTGACTTAATAAACTTAAAACACCAAAATATATTAAAAGTGTTGTAAATATATTTTGAACATACTTTGATATATATGTATATATTGTTATAGGTTTGTGAATCAACCAGTGGCCAAGTCTTACTTCCCGACGAAGTAAAAATCTGTGAAAGTGAGTTATAGTCCCACTTTTAAAATCTAATATTTTTGGGATGAGAATACGTGCAGGTTTTATAAATGATTTACAAAATAGACACAAGTACGTGAAACTACATTCTATGGTTGAATTATCGAAATCGAATATGCCCCTTTTTATTAAGTCTGGTAATCTAAGAATTAGGGAACAGACACCCTAATTGACGCGAATCCTAAAGATAGATCTATCGGGCCCAACAAGCCCCATCCAAAGTACCGGATGCTTTAGTACTTCGAAATTTATATCATATCCGAAGGGTGTCCCGGAATGATGGGGATATTCTTATATATGCATCTTGTTAATGTCGGTTACCAGGTGTTCACCATATGAATGATTTTTATCTCTATGTATGGGATGTGTATTGAAATATGAAATCTTGTGGTCTATTATTATGATTTGATATATATAGGTTAAACCTATAACTCACCAACATTTTTGTTGACGTTTTAAACATGTTTATTCTCAGGTGATTATTAAGAGCTTCCGCTGTCGCATACTTAAATAAGGACGAGATTTGGAGTCCATGCTTGTATGATATTGTGTAAAAACTGCATTCAAGAAACTTATTTTGTTGTAACATATTTGTATTGTAAACCATTATGTAATGGTCGTGTGTAAACAGGATATTTTAGATTATCATTATTTGATAATCTACGTAAAGTTTTTTTAAAACCTTTATCTATGAAATAAAGGTTATGGTTTGTTTTAAAAATGAATGCAGTCTTTGAAAAACGTCTCATATAGAGGTCAAAACCTCGCAACGAAATCAATTAATATGGAACGTTTTTAATCAATAAGAACGGGACATTTCACTATGAAGATAAAAAAACCTCATTTTTTAATATTAATTGAAACTCAAGGGTGCAATGGTTAACTTACTTGAGGTTCGTAAGGTCTATTGTTCTCCTTATAACCTGAGCCCGGTTAACATCTCCTACGATGATCGGATCCTCCAGTCGTTCAATGCAACCTATATAATCTGTTTTGGAAAGTAATGTATTAACAACCACCACTAAGCGATATTATAATGGGATGTTGGTAATAGAGATTTACCTACTAGTACAGTGGTGGTCGGAGCGCGAGTGCGTAGCTGATTAAAGGAAACAAACTGAAAGTAATAATGTGGAAAGCCAGCAACAACTACAACAGGGGCGAAAGTCGTGTTCCTATCAAAAGCTAGCGTTGTTGGACCCGATAGGATTTTTTCCCATCTTGTTGTTGCATGACATGAGAAGTTTTGTATCTGATAGATCGAGTTCAACTGCATGAGATTGTCAAGGAATTCCTTGTCAGAGTACCGTATATTGACCAGCATAGGGTAGCGCTGCACAGTTAAATTTTTGGTTATAAGTGCATGATATAAACAATGTTAGAAGCGTAAGGGTTTCAGATTTATAAAGGGTGAAGTACCATTTCGTCGATAAGAATTCAACAATATCTAGTCGGAGCTTGGTTACGGTAGCTATAAGTGACCCATTTGCGGTAAATTCTGGCCACGACGGTTCTGTTTCTGTCACCCGGGATAAGCTGTGCTAACGGTGTTATTTCTGCCATACTGTGAAAAAAATTTATTAGTATTATATATGTACATAGTTATTTACTATCACCCTAACGTATTGTTGACTGTTAATTTCTTTCATGGTTGGTGTGGCCCGCATGCACTGATTGAAAGTCACTAATTGTTGACAGGAAGTCTGTATAGACGATATTCTTTGTCACATTCGGGCCATGGTTTTCATTTTCCTTAATGAGTATTTTGAGACCGGCCGGTGACGTGGCTCTTGATAATGAAACATATAGTTGCCCGTAGCTAAAAATAGGTTTGGGTAGGTAAATTCCTATCTTATTAAGCGACTGCCCTTGACTTTTATTGATAGTCATAGCGTATGCGATTTTGACCGGGAATTACGGCCTTTTTAGGGTAAAAGGCAGTGTTGGTTCATTATGGTTGAGGCTCATTCTTAGAAGGAAAACCTTCTGGCCGACCCTTGTGCCGGTGATTATCTCAACTTCAATTAATTTAGACAGTAGTTGCGCGATTATCATTCTTGTCCCATTACAAAGACCGCCAGTAACGTTAATATTTCGCAACAGAATTGCAGGGACGCCTGCCTTCACACTCAATGAATGTGGTGGCAAACCCGGGTAGTTGAGCGTGTTTAGGTATTCGGCTGGATTTAGCATTTCAGATTCACCACCGCCGTTGCCGTGAGGTGTAGCAGTATCGTAACTACTGTACGTTGTTACTGGACCGCTAACCATCTCGACAATTATGTTGTTAATGGAATCTGCTACATCATTTTTGGGGCAAACAATGGCTTTTTGCTGAAGTTCTGATGCAGTCGGGTTCTGCAATGATTCAACAGGATAGATAAAGGATATAAGCTTTGATAAGCCGTCTTCATCGTCGGGGATAGAAAACTTTTCTGGAATATGTATCCACCGAGCGTCTCGTGGGTCATCACCATCAGGTACACCTGCCTGACCGTTTCCAATACTTAATAGCCACTCGGAAAATTTAGCGTTTTGTTATTTCTGTGCTAGTGTCAAAGAAGACTGTAGTAGCTCCATATTCTCAGTCAATACAAAGACTTTGAAATGTTGCCACACGTATGAGTTTGTAATGCAGGCACCTAGAAAATCAGATTTAGTTCCATTTTTTTACCGGTAGCGTTTGTTTGAAATCACCGCCAATGATGAAAGATTTACCACCGAAGGGTTTATCGTTGTTGTTCAGGATATCTCTGAGGCTCCTATCAAGGGCCTCGAAACACCGTCTGTCATTCATTGGAGCTTCGTCCCACACTATTAAATCGGTATCCTGGAATAATTTTTCTAGCTGAGTGTTCTTCTTCACGTTGCACACTGATTCGTCAGTTAGATCGAATGGTAACTTGAACCGAGAGTGGGCAGTCCTGTCCGACGGTAAAAGTAAAGAAGCGATCCCAGACGAGGTGACTGCTAGGACAATTTTCCCTTCAGCTCTTAATGCGGTGATAATCGCCTTCCATAGAAATGTTTTGCCCGTGCCACCGTGACCATAAACGAAAATAAGTTCCGCCTGTTTGCTATCCGATGCAGCAATGATCAAGTTGCACACTTCTTTCTGTTTTGAATTCAGGTGTTGTTCTAATTCCAGGCGCTGACTTGAAAGGGAGGCTCGATCATAATTTTTTTCCTCCATAATTAAACGGTTACCAAATCATTACTATGGATTTCATTACTAAATTGCCAAGGACTGCA
The DNA here is from genome assembly GCF_046630445.1 of Rutidosis leptorrhynchoides. Classification (NCBI taxonomy): domain Eukaryota; kingdom Viridiplantae; phylum Streptophyta; class Magnoliopsida; order Asterales; family Asteraceae; genus Rutidosis; species Rutidosis leptorrhynchoides. The sequence goes on along the minus strand of NC_092336.1, from coordinate 577,267,282 downwards.
AGTGGTTATGATACTATTTAGGTAATAGTCGATAGTCTTACCATATCAGCACATTTTCTGCCAATTAGAGAAGATGACAAAATGGAGAATTTGGCGCGATTATACTTGAAAGAAGTTGTCTCCAGACATAGAATACCAATCTCTATTATCTCTGTTAGGGATGGCAGATTTGTTTCAAGGTTTTGGCAGACATTACAGCAAGCATTAGGAACTCGTCTAGATATGAGTACTGCCTATCATCCACAAACCGATGGGCAAAGTGAGAGGACTATACAAACTCTCGAAGACATGCTACGAGCATGTGTTATTGACTTTGGAAACAGCTGGGATCGACACCTACCGTTAGAAGAATTTTCCTACAACAACAGTTACCATTCGAGTATTGAGATGGCGTCGTTTAAAGCACTCTATGGTAGAAAGTGCAGGTCTCTAATTTATTGGAGTGAAGTGGGGGATAGACAGATTACGGGTCCGGAGATAATTCAAGAAACTACAGAGAAGATCATTCAAATTCAACAACGGTTGAAAACCGCCCAAAGTCAACAAAAGAGTTACGCAGACATTAAAAGAAAAGACATAGAATTTGAAGTTGAACAGATGGTCATGCTTAAGGTTTCACCTTGGAAAGGCGTACTTCGATTTGGTAAACGGGGGAAACTAAATCCAAGGTACATTGGACCATTCAAGATTATAGATCGTGTCGGACCAGTAGCTTATCGACTTGAGTTACCTCAACAACTCGCGGCTGTACATAACACTTTCCACGTCTCAAATTTGAAGAAATGTTTTGCTAAAGAAGATCTCACTCTTCTGCTAGACGAAATCCAAATCAATGAAAAACTTCAATTCATCGAAGAACCCGTCGAAATAATGGATCGTGAGGTTAAAAGGCTTAAGCAAAACAAGATACCAATTGTTAAGGTTCGATAGAATGCTCGTAGAGGACCCGAGTTTACCTGGGAATGTGAAGATCAGATAAAGAAGGACTACCCGCACTTACTTCCAGAAGATGTGTCAACACCTTCAACTGCTTAAAATTTCGGGACGAAATATATTTAACGGGTGGGTACTGTAGTGACCCGAACTTTTCCATGATTATTTATTAAATGAAAACTATATTTGCATGATTAAATGTTTCCAACATGTTAAGCAATCAAACTTGTTAAGACTTGATTATTTGAAATGAGTTCGTGTAGACAATTGACCACCCAAGTTGACCGGCAATTCACGAACGTTAAAACTTGTAAAAACGACATGATGATATATATATATATGGACATATATATGGTTAACATGAGATTATGATAAGTAAGTATCTCACTAAGTATATTAACAATGTGTGATATACATAAAAAATGAGAATATTGAATTATGAAGCTCGAAACGATATACATAACGATTATCGTTATAGCAACGTCTTACTAAATACATATGTATTGTATTAAGATATTGATATGCTATATTTAACATGATAAAATTATAATTATGTATATCATTAAGTATATTAACAATGAACTATACAAGTAAGATGAGACTACTAACTTAAGGATTTCGAAACAATATATATATATATGTAACGATTATCATTATAATAGTATTTTAACATATATATATATATATGATGTTAAGATATATTCATACACCATGTTATCATGTTAACATAACAATTTAACATCTTATTTAAGTATTATAACAATAGATTAATTACATTTAACAAGATCGTTAACTTAAAGGTTTCAAAACAACACTTACATGTAACGACTAACGGTGACTTAACGACTCAGTTAAGATGTATATACATGTAGTGTATTAATATGTATTAGTACACTTTTGAAAGACTTCAAGACACATATCAAAGTACTTCTACTTAGCAAAAATGCTCACAATTACATTCTCATTCATTTTCATCAACAATTCTACTCGTATGTACCCGTATTCGTACTCGTACAATACACATCTACTAGATGTATTTACTATTGGTATATACACCTTTAATCATTCATTATTAGCAGCCATCTTAGAGTCAAAAACATACGGAACCATTATTTAACAACTTGTATGACTAATGAGCTAAAAACAAACTTAAGGATCTTTTTTTTTTCTTTATAACAAGTAATCCCATTTTTATGATTTCACCCCATTTTTTCATTCCATTTTCTCATACTTACACTCCAAATTCTCTCTCAAAATACTCCTAACATCATACTTGATCATCTCCAAGCATTTTCACCATCTTTTAGCTTCAATTACAAGCTTTAATCATCATAAAAACAACCATTCAAGAACACTTCAAGAAATCTTTCAAACTTGCTAGCTTACTTCCAATCTTGCAAATCCATTTCAAGTGATCATTCAATCTCAAGAAATCTTTCTTATTTACAGTAAGATATCTTTCTAATTAAAGGTAATACTCATACTCAAACTTTGATTCAATTTCTATAACTATAACAATCTTATTTCGAGTGGAAATCTTACTTGAACTTGTTTTCGTGTCATGATTCTACTTCAAGAACTTTCAAGCCATCCAAGGATCATTTGAAGCTAGATCTATTTTTCTCTTTTCCAGTAGGTTTAACCACAAAACTTGAGGTAGTAATGATGTTCATAACATCATTCGATTCATACATATAAAGCTATCTTATTCGAAGATTTAAACTTGTAATCACTAGAACATAGTTTAGTTAATTCTAAACTTGTTCGCAAATAAAGTTAATCCTTCTAACTTGACTTTTAAAATCAACTAAACACATGTTCTATATCTATATGATATGCTAACTTAATGATTTAAAATCTGGAAACACGAAAAATACCGTAAAATCGGACATACGCCGTCGTAGTAACACCACGGCCTGTTTTGGGTTAGTTAATTAAAAACTATGATAAACTTTGATTTAAAAGTTGTTCTTCTGAGAAAATAATAATTCTTATGAACATGAAACTATATCCAAAAATCATGGTTAAACTCAAAGTGGATGTATGTTTTTCAAAATGGTCATCAAGACGTCGTTCTTTCGACTGAAATGACTACCTCTTATAATATTGACTTGTAACCTATATTTCCGACTATAAACTTATAATTTTTCTATTTAGATTCATAAACTTAAGTTCCATATGAAGCCATAGCAACTTTAATCACTCAATACGGATTTAAAACGAAGAAGTTATGGGTAAAACAAAATTGGAAAATTTTACTTGTTGTAGCTACGAAAATTTTATAACAAATCCATATTAATCATATACTAGCTAACTTATATTGTATTATACATGTATTATGTAATCTTGGGATACCATAGACACGTATACAATGTTTTGACATATCATATCGACCCATCTATATATATATATTTCGGAACAACCATAGACACTCTATATGCAGTAATGTTTGAGTTAGCTATACAGGGTTGAGGTTGATTTCCAAATAATATATATACTTTGAGTTGTGATCTAGCCTGAGACTTGTATACACTGGGTCGTGGATTGATTCGAGATAATATATATTGATTTATTTCAGTACATCTAACAGTGGACAACTAGTTGTAGGTTACTAACGAGGACTGCTAACTTAACAACTTAAATCATAAAATCGTAATAAAAAATGTTGTGAATATATTTAAATCATACTTTGATATATATATGTACATATTTGTTATAGATTCGTGAATCGACCAGTGAACGAAGGAAAAATCTGTGAAAGTGAGTTATAGTCCCACTTTTAAAATCTATTATTTTTGGGATGAGAATACATGCAGTTTTATAAATGTTTTACAAAATAGACTCAAGTGATCAAAATTACATTCTATGTTGAATTATAAAACCGAATATGCCCCTTTTTAGCTTGGTAGCCTAAGAATTGGTGTTTATTATAATTGCCATCAATTGACGCGAATCCTAAAGATAGATCTATTTGGCTCAACAAGCCTCATCCGAGTTACGGATGCTTTAGTACTTCAATTTATCATGTCCGATGAGAGTCCCGGAATGATGGGTATATTCTATATGCATCCTGTTAAGGTCGGTTACCAGGTGTTCATCATATGAATGATTTTTATGCAGATTGCATGTTGTTTATGAGAAATGGAAATATGAAATCTTGTGGTCTATTATTACGATTTGATAAATATATAGGTTAAACCTATAACTCACCAACATTTTTGTTGACGTTTAAAGCATGTTTATTCTCAGGTGATTATTAAGAGCTTCCGCTGTTGCATGCTAATTTATGGACAACAGTTGGAGTCAGCATGCTTGTATAATATTGTTTAAAAACTGCATTCGAAGACTTAAATTGATGTGTAATATTATTGTAAACCATTATGTAATAATCGTGTGAAAACGCTATATTTTAGATTATCATTATTTGATAATCGTCGTAATATTTTTAAACCTTTATCGATAAAATAAAGGTTATGGTTTGTTTTAAAATTGAATGCAGTCTTTGAAAAACGTCTCATATAGAGGTCAAAACCTCGCAACGAAATCAATTAATTTGGAACGTTTATAAATCAATATGAACGGGATATTTCAGTTGGTATCCGAGCGTTGGTCTTAGAGAATCAGAAAATTTGCATTAGCGTGTCTTATCGAGTATCTAGGATGCATTAGTGAGTCTGGACTTCGACCGTATATTTTTCTTTAAAAACGATTGCTTAACACGTTTTGTTGAAAACTATATATATTTAACATGTAAATATTATGTGATATATTAATCTCTTAACGTGTTTGATAATGTGTGCTAGAGGTCTACCTCTAGTACAAATCCCATCGACTCACCTAATAATAATGAAGAGTCGGATATATTTTGGGAAGATTTACAAATTTCCGAAGAGGAACCGGAAGAAGAGGAACCGGAAGAAGAGGAACCGGAAGAGGAGGAACCGGAAGAAGAGGAACCGGAAGAAGAGGTTCTGGAGGGGGAAATTTTAGGAACCACTGAAAAACAGACAAATAAAAGAAAACCCTCAACTAATAGATCAAAATTAATAATGGTCATTGGTGTTTCCGCCGAGGAAGCAAAATATTGGGAAGATTACCAATTTTCTGATGAATCGCATCCCGATGAGGATTCCGATGATGTTATAGAAATTACCTCGACCCAATTTGAAAAAGCAAAAGAAAATAATAAGGGAAAGGGCATTAAAATAGAGAAACTTGATTCCAACCCCAATGATCTATATATGTATCGTCAACACCCGTATTTCTTAAGTTGTAACAATAACCCGGGAACCTCTAAGCCACCAGGTTTTTCTAGACCATTTGTGAAAAGAACAGCTCGTATTAGGGGAGCACCATATATCCCTAGAAAGTTAGCAAAACGAAATAAGTCCGAAGAGGAAGAAACAAGTGAGTCGAAATAAAGAGTTCTAATCATGAGGTGTAAAATATGTAATATAAGTGTGCTTGTACTATTATGTTATATGTGAAAATTGCTTGTATTATTTGATAATTATCTTTTACAAATCTAACCCTTGTCTATTTTTACAGTGTAAAAACAAAATGGATGTTAAAGATAGACAACCAAAAATTTTAGAAGACCTACCCGGGGACATGATTGATGAAATCTTGTCTAAAGTCGGTCAGAATTCGTCGGCACAGTTATTTACGGCAAAATTAGTTTGTAGAATATTTGATGAACGTTCCAGGCATGCCTTAGTTTATAAAAGGCTTTCATTTGAAAGATGGGGTATATCACATTGGGGAGACCGTAAGTTACGCCGTGTTTTCTTTAAAGCGTTAAATGCGGGAAACTCAAATGCAATTTTACGCTACGGGTTAAAAACCTATTTTTACTCAACATATCCCAACATAGGACTTCGAACTTTAGAAAGAGCTGCTAACATGCAACATAAAGAAGCATGTTATACTTACGGGTTAGTGATGTTCGCTTCTCACCAAAGTGAGAAAAAGAACATCGGATTTCAACTTTTAAATAAAACCTTCCCACAAGTGACGGATTCTGTAGTTGGGGTAAGAAACAAGGTTTTTAGATTGTTACGGGGCTGTTGGGCATTACGAAACCCTCGTCCCTTTGACGACGTTACAACATGCTGTCTTGTCAACGGCTACAACGGTTATGTTCCACAAGACCAAGGATGGGAAGTAGTCTTAGTAAAACCAGAATGCATGACTTGTTTCTGGACTTATGAATTACGTGTTTTTATTGCCTTTGTTGAACGACTTGCGTATTAACTAGGATTGTTGTCACAACTATTTTGTATTAAAGTTATTGTGTGCTATATTTCATGCTATATGTAAAATAGCGGTATTGTAAATTTGTAAAAATATTGTATAAAATTTTGAACGCGAAATAGTATTGTATTTAGTTTTTTCATATAGAATCATAGTAGTTGAATTGTATAGTAGCTACTAAGTATGAACTTAACTGGTAGGTATTACCCGAATTAAAACTTATAAAATGCTAATATGAAGAAAAAGCTTTTATAAAATAGTTCATATTATGCTACGAAATACTATTGACTACTCTTAAATTCTATATGATTAACTCAATTCTTTTGGCTATTTTTGAAGAAAATGGCACCGATGACTTGTCAGAACTTGAACATGCGTGAGGAAGACTTCATTGTTTTCCTTGCTGCGAACATAGCCGTAGTGCAGGCCGCAATGTAAAATAACGACAATAACTCTGGTTCTAGCAGTGAAACTAATTTCACAAGAAATCAGGTAGGATGCTCCTACAAAGAATCCACTGCATGTAAACCTTTGGAATTCGATGGAACCGGGGGTCCAATCGGATTAAAACGGTGGACCGAAAAGGTTGAATCGGTATTTTCCATAAGTAAATGTACTGAAGAAGACAGTGTAAAGTACGCTACGCATACCTTCACAGGTACAGCGTTAACATGGTGGAACACCTATCTCGAGTAGGTGGGACAAGATGCTGCTTATGCATTACCGTGGTCAGCATTCAAGCACTTGATGAACGAGCAGTATCGTCCCAGAAATGAGGTCAATAAGCTTAAGGTAGAACTTAGAGGATTACGAACGCAAGGTTTTGACATCACCACATACGAACGACGATTCACAGAGTTGAGCCTATTGTGTCCAAGAGCGTTCGAAGATGAAGAGGAGAAGATTGACGCATTTGTAAAAGGGTTACCAGAAAGGATTCAAGAAGATGTGAGTTCAAACGAGCCCGCCTCCATACAAAAGGCAAATCGAATGGCTCACAAACTCATAAATCAAATTGAGAGAAGGATTAAAGAACAGGTGGCCGAAGAGGCCAACACGAAACAAGTCAAGAGAAAGTGGGAGGAAAATAGTGACAAGAGTTACCAATACAACAACAACAACAATCACAACCACAATCGCAACAACTATCCCAACAACCGCAACATCAATCGCAACAACAACAATCGTAATCCCAACAACAACTACAACAAGCGTCCCAACAACAATAACTTCACTAAATGTCCCAACAACAATAACAACCACATCAATCCCAATAGCAATCTCAATAACAATAATGACAACAACAATCAGAAAATTCCATGCTATAGGTGTGAAGGATATCATCCGGGTAAATTTTGTGAAGTAGTATGTACCAAATGTAATAGGAAGGGTCATGCTGCAACGAAGTGTAAAGCATTCGGACCAGTGACTAAAAGAACAAATACTGCCCACATTATTTGTTTCGGATGCGAAAAGAAGGGCCACTACAAAACTACGTACCCAAACCAGGGAAATAATAATGGGCAAAGCCGTGGGAGAGTTTTTAACATTAATGCGGAAGAAGCGCAGGAAGACCCGGAGCTTGTTACGGGTACGTTTCTTATCTATGAAAAACCTGCTTATGTTTTATTTGATTCGGGTGCGGATAGAAGCTATATGAGTAGAGAATTTTGTGCTAAATTAAGTGGTCCATTGACGCCTATGAATAATAAATTTTTACTCGAATAAGCAAACGGTAAATTAATTTCGGCAGATAAAATATGTCGGAATTGAGAAATTAAACTGGTTAGTGAAACGTTTAAGATTGATTTGATACCAGTAGAGTTAGGGAGTTTTGATGTAATAATTGGCATGGACTGGTTGAAAAAGGAGAAAGCAGAGATCGTATGTTACAAAAATGCAATTCGAATTGTACGAAAAAAGGAAAACCCTTAACGGTATACCGAGAAAAGAGCAACGCCAAGCTAAAACTTATTAGTAATTTGAAGTCGCAAAAGCTAATAAGAAAAGGTTGCTATGCTGTGCTAGCACATGTCGAGAAATTACAAACCGAAGAAAAGAACATCAATGATGTTCCCGTTGCAAAAGAATTTCCCGATGTATTTCTGAAAGAATAACCGGGACTACCTCCACACCGATCTGTTGAATTTCAAATAGATCTTGTACCAGGAGCTGCACCAATAGCTCGTGCTCCATACAGACTCGCACCCAGCGAAATGAAGGAACTCCAAAGTCAATTACAAGAACTTTTAGAGCGTGGTTTCATTCGACCAAGCACATCACCGTGGGGAGCTCCTGTTTTGTTTGTCAAGAAGAAAGATGGTACATTCAGGTTGTGTACCGACTATCGAGAGTTGAACAAGCTTAACATCAAGAACCGTTACCCACTACCGAGAATCGACGACTTATTTGATCAACTATAAGGCTCGTCGATATATTCGAAGATCGATTTACGTTCCGGGTATCATCAAATGCGGGTGAAGGAGGATGATATTCCAAAGACTGCTTTTAGGACGCGTTACGGTCATTATGAGTTTATGGTTATGCCGTTTGGATTGACTAACGCACCAGCTGTGTTCATGAACCTCATGAACCGTGTGTGTGGGCCATATCTCGACAAGTTTGTCATTATTTTTATCGATGACATACTTATTTACTCAAAGAATGAGCAAGAGCACGAAGAACATTTGAGAAAAGTCTAGAGTTGTTGAGGAAAGAAAAACTGTACGCTAAGTTTTCAAAGTGTGCATTTTTGTTAGAAGAAGTTCAATTCCTCGATCACATAGTGAATAAAGAAGGTATTCAGGTGGATCCGGCAAAGATTGAAACTGTTGAAAAATTGGAAACCCCGAAAACTCCGAAACATATACGCCAATTTTTAGCACTAGTTGGTTACTACAGAAGATTCATCCAAGATTTTTCCAAAATAGCAAAACCCTTGACTGCATTAACGCATAAAGGGAAGAAATTTGAATGGAAGGATGAGCAGGAGAAAGCGTTTCAATTGTTAAAGAAAAAGTTAACTACGGTACCTATATTGTCATTGCCTGAAGGGAATGATGATTTTGTGATATATTGTGATGCCTCATAGCAAGGTCTCGGTTGTGTATGCAACGAACGAAGGTAATTGCTTATGCGTCTAGACAATTGAAGATTCACGAGCAGAATTATACGACGCATGATTTGGAATTAGGCGCGGTTGTTTTTGCATTAAAGACTTGGAGGCACTATTTATATGGGGTCAAAAGTATTATATATACCGACCACAAAAGTCTTCAACACATATTTAATCAGAAACAACTGAACATGAGGCAGCGTAGATAGATTGAGTTATTGAATGATTACGATTTCGAGATTCGTTACCACCCGGGGAAGGCGAATGTGGTAGCCGACGCTTTAAGTAGAAAGGACAGAGAACTTATACGGGTAAAAGCTATGAATATAATTATTCGTACTAACCTTACTACTAAAATAAAGGAGGCGCAACAGGGAGTTGTAAAAGAAGGGAATTTGAAAAATGAAATACCCAAAGGGTCAGAGAAACACCTTAATATTCGGGAAGACAGAACTCAATATAGAGCTGAAAGAATTTGGGTACCAAGGTTTGGAGATGTGAGAGAAAAGGTACTTAAGGAAGCACATAAAACCATATATTCAATACATCCCGGAGCGGAAAAGATGTACAAAGATCTCAAGAAACACTTTTGGTGGCCGGGTATGAAAGCCGATATTGCTAGATACGTAGGAGAATGTTTGACGTGTTCTAAGGTTATAGCTGAACATCAGAAACTATCAGGTCTACTTCAACAACCCGAAATCCCGAAATGGAAATGGGAAAACATTACCATGGATTTCATTACTAAATTGCCAAGGACTGCAAGTGGTTATGATACTATTTGGGTAATATTCGATAGTCTTACCAAATCAGTACATTTTCTGCCAATGAGAGAAGATGACAAAATGGAGAAGTTGGCGCGATTATACTTGAAAGAAGTTATCTCCAGACATGGAATACCAATATCTATTATCTCTAATAGGGATGGCAGATTTATTTTAAGGTTTTGGCAGACATTACAGCAAGCATTAGAAACTCGTCTAGACATGAGTACTGCCTATCATCCACAAACTGATGGGCAAAGTGAGAGGACTATACAAACTCTTGAAGACATTCTACGAGCATGTGTTATTGACTTTGGAAACAGCTGGGATCGACACATACCGTTAGCAGAATTTTCCTACAACAACAGTTACCATTCGAGTATTGAGATGGCGCCGTTTGAAGCACTCTATGGTAGAAAGTGCAGGTCTTCGATTTGTTAGAGTGAAGTGGGGGATAGACAGATTACGGGTCCGGATATAATTCAAGAAACTACCGAGAAGATCATTCAAATTCAACAACGGTTGAAAACCGCCCAAAGTCGACAAAAGAGTTACACGGACATTAAAAGAAAAGACATAGAATTTGAAGTTGGAGAGATGGTCATGCTTAAGGTTTCACCTTGAAAAGGCGTTGTTCGATTTGGTAAACGGGGGAAACTAAATCCAAGTTACATTGGACCATTCAAGATTATAGATCGTGTCGGACCAGTAGCTTATCGACTTGAGTTACCTCAACAACTCGTGGCTGTACATAACACTTTCCACCTCTCGAATTTGAAGAAATGTTTTGCTAAAGAATATCTCACTATTCTGCTAGACAAAATCCAAATCAATGAAAAACTTCAATTCATCGAAGAACCCGTCGAAATAATGGATCGTGAAGTTAAAAGGCTTAAGCAAAACAAGATACCAATTGTTAAGGTTCGATGGAATGCTCGTAGAGGACCCGAGTTCACCTGGGAACATGAAGACTAGATAAAGAAGGACTACCCGCACTTACTTCCAGAAGATGTGTCAACACCTTCAACCGCTTAAAATTTCGGGACGAAATTTATTTAACGGGTGGGTACTGTAGTGACCCGAACTTTTCCATGATTATTTATTAAATGAAAACTATATTTGCATGATTAAATATTTCCAACATGTTAAGCAATCAAACTTATTAAGACTTGATTATTTGAAATGAGTTCATGTTGACAATTGACCACCTAAGTTGACCGGCGATTCACGAACGTTAAAACTTGTAAAAATGACATGATGATATATATATGGACATATATATGGTTAAAATTAGATTATGATAAGTAAGTATCTCACTGAGTATATTAACAATGTGTGATATACATAAAAAATGAGAATATTGAATTATGAAGCTCGAAACAATATACATAACGATTATCGTTATAGCAACGTCTTACTAAATACATATGTATTGTATTAAGATATTTATATACTATATTTAACATGATAAAATTATAATTAAGTATATCATTAAGTGTATTAACAATGAACTATACAAGTAAGATGAGACTACTAACTTAAGGATTTCGAAACAATATATATATGTAACGATTATCGTTGTAATAGTATTTTAACATATATATATATATATGATGTTAAGATATATTCATACACCATGTTATCATGTTAACATAACAATTTAACATCTTATTTAAGTATTATAACAATGGATTAATTACATTTAACAAGATCGTTAACTTAAAGGTTTCAAAACAACACTTACATGTAACGACTAACGGTGACTTAATGACTCAGTTAAAATGTATATACATGTAGTGTATTAATATGTATTAGTACACTTTTGAAAGACTTCAAGACACATATCAAAGTACTTCTACTTATCAAAAATGCTCACAATTATATTCTCATTCATTTTCATCAACAATTCTATTCGTATGTACCTGTATTCGTACTCGTACAATACATAGCTTCTACATATATTTACTATTGGTATATACACCTTTAATCATTCATTCTTAGCAGCCATCTTAGAGTCAAAAACATGTAGAACCATTATTTAACAACTTGTAGGACTAATGAGCTAAAAACAAACTTAAGGATCTTTTTTTTTATAACAAGTAATCCCGTTTTTATGATTTCACCCCATTTTTCCATTCCATTTTCTCATACTTACACTCCAAATTCTCTCTCAAAATACTCCTAACATCATACTTGATCATCTCCAAGCATTTTCACCATCTTTTAGTTTCAATTACAAGCTTTAATCATCATAAAAACAACCATTCAAGAACACTTCAAGAAATCTTTCAAACTTGCTAGCTTACTTCCAATCTTGCAAATCCATTTCAAGTGATCATTCAATCTCAAGAAATCTTTCTTATTTACAGTAAGATATCTTTCTAATTCAAGGTAATACTCATACTCAAACTTTGATTCAATTTCTATAACTATAACAATCTTATTTCGAGTGGAAATCTTACTTGAACTTGTTTTCATGTCATGATTATACTTCAAGAACTTTCAAGCCATCCAAGGATCCTTTGAAGCTAGATCTATTTTCTCTTTTCCATTAGGTTTATACACAAAACTTAAGGTAGTAATGATGTTCATAACATCATTCGATTCATACATATAAAGCTATCTTATTCGAAGATTTAAACTTGTAATCACTAGAACATAGTTTAGTTAAGTCTAAACTTGTTCGCAAATAAAGTTAATCCTTCTAACTTGACTTTTAAAATCAACTAAACACATGTTATATATCTATATGATATGCTAACTTAATGATTTAAAATCTGGAAACACGAAAAACACCGTAAAATCGGACATACGCCGTCGTAGTAACACCACGGCCTGTTTTGGGTTAGTTAATTAAAAACTATGATAAACTTTGATTTAAAAGTTGTTCTTCTGGGAAAATGATTTTTCTTATGAACATGAAACTATATCCAAAAATCATGGTTAAACTCAAAGTGGAAGTATGTTTTTCAAAATGGTCATCAAGACGTCGTTCTTTCGACTGAAATGACTACCTCTTATAATATTGACTTGTAACCTGTATTTCCGACTATGAACTTATACTTTTTCTGTTTAGTTTCATAAACTTAAGTTCAATATGAAGCCATAGCAACTTGAATCACTCAAAACGGATTTAAAAACGAAGAAGTTATGGGTAAAACAAAATTGGAAAATTTTACTTGTTGTAGCTACAAAAATTTTATATCAAATCCATATTGATCATATCCTAGCTACCTTATATTGTGTTATACATGTATTATATAATCTTGGGATACCATAGATACGTATATAATGTTTTGACATATCATATTGACCCATCTATATATATATTTCGGAACAACCATAGACACTCTATATGCAGTAATGTTTGAGTTAGCTATACAGGGTTGAGGTTGATTCCAAAATAATATATATACTTTGAGTTGTGATCTAGCCTGCGACTTGTATACACTGGGTCGTGGATTGATTCGAGATAATATACTAATTTATTTCAGTACATCTAACTGTGGACAACTAGTTGTAGGTTACTAACGAGGACTGCTAACTTAACAACTTAAATCATAAAAACGTAATAAAAAATGTTGTGAATATATTTAAATCATACTTTGATATATATGTACATATTTGTTATAGGTTCGTGAATCGACCAGCGGCCAAGTCTTATTTCCAACGAAGGAAAAATCTGTGAAAGTGAGTTATAGTCCCACTTTTAAAATCTATTATTTTTGGGATGAGAATACATGCAGTTTTATAAATATTTTACAAAATAGACACAAGTGATCAAAATTACATTCTATGTTGAATTATCGAACCGAATATGCTACTTGGTAGCTTAAGAATTGGTGTTTATTATAATTGCCACCAATTGACGCGAATCCTAAAGATATATCTATTTGGCCCAACAAGCCTCATCCGAGTTACGGATGCTTTAGTACTTCGATTTATCATGTCCGATGAGAGTCCCAGAATGATGGGGATATTCTATATGCATCATGTTAAGGTCGGTTACCAGGTGTTCATCATATGAATGATTTTTATGCAGATTGCATGTTGTTTATGAGAAATGGAAATATGAAATCTTGTGGTCTATTATTACGATTTGATAAATATATAGGTTAAACCTATAACTCACCAACATTTTTGTTGACGTTTAAAGCATGTTTATTCTCAGGTGATTATTAAGAGCTTCCGCTATTGCATGCTAATTTATGGACCAAAGTTGGAGTCATCATGCTTGTATAATATTGTTTAAAAACTGCATTCGAAGACTTAAATTGATGTGTAATATTATTGTAAACCATTATATAATAATCGTGTGAAAATGCTATATTCTAGATTATCATTATTTGATAATCGTCGTAATATTTTTAAACCTTTATCGATAAAATAAAGGTTATGGTTTGTTTTAAAATAGAATGCAGTCTTTGTAAAACGTCTCATATAGAGGTCAAAACCTCGCAATGAAATCAATTAATATGGAACGTTTATAAATCGATATGAACGGGACATTTTAAACCTCCCGACAGAAGGTTAATTGATGTGAGTTCTTCGTTTCCATGTTTTTTTGGACTCATACCAAACGTACTCGGATGGGAAATCGAGGTATGTAAGGTGATGACCGTCAGAGTAGGATGAATTGTAGGCCAGCCATTCGGTGAGAGTGGTTTTTTTATTTTGGCTGTTTTCAATAATAGAATTTAGCGGTTGTTGCTCGTGAAACCTCACTAGCTGCATATTCTCTAGATGCACTGCTAGAATCTGAACTGTGGCTTCGCGATGGTGAATAGGGAATTTCAAAATACGCCAGGCGGCTTCGTGAGGACAGATGAACCGGGCGTCTATGAAGTTTTGAATCTCATCTACCGGCTCCGAATTTTGATTTACGTGGTCGTCTGTGCCTCCAACAGGTCTTCTGGAAATCCGTGCAGCGACACGGTCAGTTCCTTTTGAAATGTACTTAAATAAGTACTTAATTAGCATTGTTGACCCGCACCGTTCAATGTTTATGTGAGCATGAAACGTTAAGCATAAAAGATGGTGGTAAGGGACAACGTATCTGTTATCAAGCTTGACATCCGACCGGGTAGTGTAAACACCCGTGTTGCGCCTGCGACAGTGAGCGCGACCATCAGAATCAAAAAAAGTTTTATTGTTGTATGACTTCGGGAATTTTTTATAGCAACTGAAATTGTCCATACATGGTGCCTTAGGTTTTGAAAGGCCACAAGGACCATGCATCATAGTCGCTACAATAACCGCGTATCCAGTCGGGTCGACCCTAGGATCAGGTAACTCTACAGAAATGTAATCATCCAGGTGTTCATTTATTGGAGACTCCGGTGACGGGTGAACCCACAAAAGCGTATGACAATGCGGCAAACTGCGCTTTGAAACTCGATGGTGTAGAGAACTGTAAAAAGATAACAGAATATCATTGCCTCACTAAGTGTACAGTTTAATACATTATAAGAGAAAAAGAATGCAGGCTGAAATGTACCGTTCATATCGATTTATAAACGTTCCATATTAATTGATTTCGTTGCGAGGTTTTGACCTCTATATGAGACGTTTTTCAAAGACTGCATTCAATTTTAAAACAAACCATAACTTTTATTTTAACGATGAAGGTTTAAAAATATTACGACCATTATCAAATAATGATAATCTAAAATATAGCGTTTTCACACGATTATTACATAATGGTTTACAATAATATTACACATCAATTTAAGTCTTCGAATGCAGTTTTTAAACAATATTATACAAGCATGCTGACTCCAACTCTTGTCCATAAATTAGCATGCAACAGCGGAAGCTCTTAATAATCACCTGAGAATAAACATGCTTTAAACGTTAACAAAAATGTTGGTGAGTTATAGGTTTAACCTATATACTTATCAAATCGTAATAATAGACCACAAGATTTCATATTTCCATTTCTCATAAACAACATGCAATCTGCATAAAAATCATTCATATGATGAACACCTGGTAACCGACCTTAACAGGATACATATAGAATATCCCCATCATTCCGGGACTCTCATCGGACATGATAAATCGAAGTACTAAAGCATCCGTAACTCGGATGAGGCTTGTTGGGCCAAATAGATCTATATTTAAGATTCGCGTTAATTGGTGGCAATTATAATAAACACCAATTCTTAGGCTACCAAGCTAAAAAGGGCCTATTCGGCTCGATAATTCAACATAGAATGTAATTTTGATCACTTGTGTCTATTTTGTAAATCATTTATAAAACTGCATGTATTCTCATCCCAAAAATAATAGATTTTAAAAGTGGGACTATTGAAATGTCCCGTTCATATTGATTATAAACGTTTCATATTAATTGATTTCGTTGCGAGGTTTTGACCTCTATATGAGACGTTTTTCAAAGACTGCATTCATTTTTAAAATAACCATAACCTTTATTTTATCAATAAAGGTTTCAAAAGCATTACGTAGATTATCAAATAATGATAATCTAAAATATACTGTTTACACACGACCATTACATAATGATTTACAATAGAAATATATTACATTGACATATGTTTCTTAAATGCAGTTTTTACACAATATCATACAAACAGGACTCCAAATCTTGTCCTTATTTTAGTATGCAACAGCGGAAGCTCTTAGTATTCACCTGAGAATAAACATGCTTTAAATGTCAACAAAAATGTTGGTGAGTTATAGGTTTAACTTATATATATATCAAATCGTAACAATAGACCACAAGATTTCATATTTCAATACGCATCCCATACATAGAGATAAAAATCATTCATATGGTGAACACCTGGTAACCGACATTAACAAGATGCATATATAAGAATATCCCCATCATTCCGGGACACCCTTCGGATATGATATAAATTTCGAAGTACTAAAGCATCTGGTACTTTGGATGGGGTTTGTTAGGCCCAATAGATCTTTCTTTAGGATTCGCGTCAATTAGGGTGTCTGTTCCCTAATTCTTAGATTACCAGACTTAATAAAAAGGGACATATTCGATTTCGATAATTCAACCATAGAATGTAGTTTCACGTACTTGTGTCTATTTTGTAAATCATTTATAAAACCTGCATGTATTCTCATCCCAAAAATATTAGATTTTAAAAGTGGGACTATAACTCACTTTCACAGATTTTTACTTCGTCGGGAAGTAAGACTTGGCCACTGGTCGATTCACGAACCTATAACAAATATGTACATATATATCAAAGTATATTCAAAATATATTTACAACACTTTTAATACATTTTGATGTTTTAAGTTTATTAAGTCAGCTGTCCTCGTTAGTAACCTACAACTAGTTGTCCAACGTTAGATGTACAGAAAAAAATTGATATATATTATCTTGAATCAATCCACGACCCAGTATATACACGTCTCAGGCTATATCATAACTCAAAGTATATATATTTTTAGAATCAACCTCAACCCTGTATAGCTAACTCCCACATTACTGCATATAGAGTGTCTATGGTTGTTCCAAATAATATATACACATGGGTCGATATGATATGTCAAAACATTTGCATACGTGTCTATGGTATCCCAAGATTACATAATATATTAGAATACATGTATAATACAATATAAGTTAGCTAGGATATGATTAATATAGATTTGTTACCAATTTTCACGTTTCTACAACAAGAAAAGTTATCCAATCTTGTTTTACCCATAACTTCTTCATTTTAAATCCGTTTTGAGTGAATCAAATTACTATGGTTTCATATTGACCTCTACTTTATGAATCTAAACAGAAAAAGTATAGTTTTATAGTTGGAAATATAAGTTACAAGTCATTTTTGTAAAGGTAGTCATTTCAGTCGAAAGAACGACGTCTAGATGACCATTTTAGAAAACATACTTCCACTTTGAGTTTAACCATGATTTTTGGATATAGTTTCATGTTCATAAGAAAAATCATCTTCCCAGAAGAACAACTTTTAAATCAAATTTTATCATAGTTTTTAATTAACTAACCCAAAACAGCCCGCGGTGTTACTACGACGGCGTATGTCCGGTTTTACAGTGTTCTTCGTGTTTCTAGGTTTTAAATCATTAAATTAGCATATCATATAGATATAGAACATGTGTTTAGTTGATTTTAAAAGTCAATTTAGAAGGATTAACTTTTGTTTGCGAACAAGTTTAGAATTAACTAAACTATGTTCTAGTGATTACAAGTTTAAACCTTCGAATAAGATAGCTTTATATGTATGAATCGAATGATGTTATGAACATCATTACTACCTCAAGTTTTCTGGATAAAGCTACTGGAAATTAGAAAAATGGATCTAGCTTCAAAGGATCCTTGGATGGCTTGAAAGTTCTTGAAGCAGAATCATGACACGAAAACAAGTTCAAGTAAGATTTCCACTCGAAATAAGATTGTTATAGTTATAGAAATTGAATCAAAGTTTGAATATGAGTATTACCTTGTATTAGAAAGATATCTTACTGTAAATAAGAAAGATTTCTTGAGGTTGGATGATCACTCTACAAGATTGGAAGTAAGCTAGCAAACTTGGAAGTATTCTTGATTTTATGAAACTAGAACATGTAGAATTTATGAAGAACACTTAGAACTTGAAGATAGAACTTGAGAGAGATCAATTAGATTAAGGAAATTGAAGAATGAAAGTGTTTGTAGGTGTTTTTGGTCGTTGGTGTATGGATTAGATATAAAGGATATGTAATTTTGTTTTCATGTAAATAAGTCATGAATGATTACTCATATTTTTGTAATTTTATGAGATATTTCATGCTAGTTGCCAAATGATGGTTCCCACATGTGTTAGGTGACTCACATAGGCTGCTAAGAGCTGATCATTAGAGTGTATATACCAATAGTACATACATCTAAAAGTTGTGTATTGTACGAGTACGAATACGGGTGCATACGAGTAGAATTGTTGATGAAACTGAACGAGGATGTAATTGTAAGCATTTTTGTTAAGTAGAAGTATTTTGATAAGTGTCTTGAAGTCTTTCAAAAGTGTATGAATACATATTAAAACACTACATGTATATACATTTTAACTGAGTCGTTAAGTCATCGTTAGTCGTTATATGTAAGTGTTGTTTTGAAACCTTTAGGTTAACGATCTTGTTAAATGTTGTTAACCCATTGTTTATTAAATCAAATGAGATGTTAAATTATTACATTATTATGATATCATGATGTATTAATATATCTTAATATGATATATATACATTAAATGTCGTTACAATTATAATCGTTACATATATGTCTCGTTTCAAAATCATTAAGTTAGTAGTCTTGTTTTTACATATGTAGTTCATTGTTAATATACTTAATGATATGTTTAATTATAATAATATCATGTTAACTATATATATATATATATCCATATATATGTCATCATATAGTTTTTACAAGTTTTAACGTTCGTGAATCGCCGGTCAACTTGGGTGGTCAATTGTCTATATGAAACCTATTTCAATTAATCAAGTCTTAACAAGTTTGATTGCTTAACATGTTGGAAACATTTAATCATGTAAATATCAATTTCATTTAATATATAAGAACATGGAAATGTTCGGGTCACTACAGTACCTACCCGTTAAATAAATTTCGTCCCGAAATTTTAAGCTGTTGAAAGAGTTGACGAATCTTCTGGAAATAGATGCGGGTATTTCTTCTTCATCTGATCTTCACGCTGCCAGGTGAACTCGGGTCCTCTACGAGCATTCCATCGAACCTTAACAATCGGTATCATGTTTTGTTTAAGTCTCTTAACATCACGATCCATTATTTCGACGGGTTCTTCAATGAATTGAAGTTTTTCATTGATTTGGATTTCGTCTAACGGAATAGTGAGATCTTCTTTAGCAAAACATTTCTTCAAATTCGAGACGTGGAAAGTGTTATGTACATTCGTAAGTTGTGGAGGTAACGCAAGTTGTGGAGGTAAATATCTACCATTAGCAGAATTCTCGTATAATAACAGTTATCATGCGAGCATTAAAGCTGCACCATTCGAAGCACTGTATGGAAGGAAGTGTAGATCCCCTATCTATTGGAATGAAGTAGGAGATCGACAATTAACTGGTCCCGAGATCATCCACGAAACTACTGAGAAGATAGTGCAAATCAAGGAGAGATTGAAAACAGCCCGTAGTCGCCAAAAGAGCTACGCCGATGTCCGAAGGAAACCATTAGAGTTTCAGATCGGTGACATGGTTATGCTAAAGGTGTCACCTTGGAAAGGTGTAATACGTTTTGGAAAAAGGGGTAAACTGAACCCAAGGTATGTAGGTGATGTCAAAGCAGAGGGGTATAAAATACTATTAAATTTTATCAGAAAACACTATTAAATACGATACAATTTTACACAAGATATTTATTTATTTATAGAATGGATATACTTAAACCTTGCTACAACACTTATAGGCAGTGTACCTAATCGTACAGTAGTGTAGTTTTTAGTAAGTCCGGTTCGTTCCACAGGGAAATCTTTAAACAAAGCTCAACGCTATATTAGTTTACTTTTATAAAAATACAAATATATATATAAGTAATATTATTATTATAAAGGGGAGTTTTTACCGTTTAATGACCGGTTTGTCGATTTTAAGACTTTAGTCGCAGTTAAAACCTAATGTAAAATATAAAATAAATACAAGACTTAAATTAAAGCGTAAAGTAAATAACGATAATGAAATTACGAATAATAAAAGTGCGATAAAATAAACTTGCGATAATTAAAAAGTACGATAATTAAAAATGCGATTAAATAACAATAAATAAAAGTGCGATAATTAGAAGTGCAATTAAATATAAAATAAAGGAAATTAAATATGAAATAAAAGAATTATGCTTATTTAAACTTCCGTAATCATGATGTTTGACGTGTTGATTTTAATTATATACCCATGGGTTAATTGTCCTTTGTCCTGGATTATTCAATATGTCCGTCTGGTTTTTGTCCATAACAGTCCATCAGTCATAAATATAAATTGCAAGTGTCCTTGTCAAATTATTATTATACCCGAAGTTAAATATTCCAACTAATTGGGGATTCGAATTGTAACAAGGTTTTAATACTTTGTTTAATGAATACACCAGGTTATCGACTGCGTGTAAACCAAGGTTTTACTACTTTGTTAACAATTACACCAATTACCCTTGAATGTAATTTCACCCCTGTTTTGATTATTCTAGTGGCTATTAATCCATTCCCGTGTCCGGTTAAATGAACGATTATTCGTACATATAAATACCCCGCCCATCGTATCCGATCGAGTGTATATGGTAATTTATAGGGACGCCCAATTGTAAATCTTTATATTAACATTAACAAAATTTCATTTAGTTAAACAAATATAAAGCCCATTAATAGCCCATAGTCTAATTTCCACAAGTGTCGTTCTTTTGTCCAAACCCCAATTATGGTACAAAGCCCAATTACCCAATTTTAGTAATTAGCCCAACATCATGATTACTTCGTTTTAAATAAGCATAATAATAACTTAGCATGCTGACTCCAACTCTTGTCCATAAATTAGCATGCAACAGCGGAAGCTCTTAATAATCACCTGAGAATAAACATGCTTTAAACGTTAACAAAAATGTTGGTGAGTTATAGGTTTAACCTATATACTTATCAAATCGTAATAATAGACCACAAGATTTCATATTTCCATTTCTCATAAACAACATGCAATCTGCATAAAAATCATTCATATGATGAACACCTGGTAACCGACCTTAACAGGATACATATAGAATATCCCCATCATTCCGGGACTCTCATCGGACATGATAAATCGAAGTACTAAAGCATCCGTAACTCGGATGAGGCTTGTTGGGCCAAATAGATCTATATTTAAGATTCGCGTTAATTGGTGGCAATTATAATAAACACCAATTCTTAGGCTACCAAGCTAAAAAGGGCCTATTCGGCTCGATAATTCAACATAGAATGTAATTTTGATCACTTGTGTCTATTTTGTAAATCATTTATAAAACTGCATGTATTCTCATCCCAAAAATAATAGATTTTAAAAGTGGGACTATTGAAATGTCCCGTTCATATTGATTATAAACGTTTCATATTAATTGATTTCGTTGCGAGGTTTTGACCTCTATATGAGACGTTTTTCAAAGACTGCATTCATTTTTAAAATAACCATAACCTTTATTTTATCAATAAAGGTTTCAAAAGCATTACGTAGATTATCAAATAATGATAATCTAAAATATACTGTTTACACACGACCATTACATAATGATTTACAATAGAAATATATTACATTGACATATGTTTCTTAAATGCAGTTTTTACACAATATCATACAAACAGGACTCCAAATCTTGTCCTTATTTTAGTATGCAACAGCGGAAGCTCTTAGTATTCACCTGAGAATAAACATGCTTTAAATGTCAACAAAAATGTTGGTGAGTTATAGGTTTAACTTATATATATATCAAATCGTAACAATAGACCACAAGATTTCATATTTCAATACGCATCCCATACATAGAGATAAAAATCATTCATATGGTGAACACCTGGTAACCGACATTAACAAGATGCATATATAAGAATATCCCCATCATTCCGGGACACCCTTCGGATATGATATAAATTTCGAAGTACTAAAGCATCTGGTACTTTGGATGGGGTTTGTTAGGCCCAATAGATCTTTCTTTAGGATTCGCGTCAATTAAGGTGTCTGTTCCCTAATTCTTAGATTACCAGACTTAATAAAAAGGGACATATTCGATTTCGATAATTCAACCATAGAATGTAGTTTCACGTACTTGTGTCTATTTTGTAAATCATTTATAAAACCTGCATGTATTCTCATCCCAAAAATATTAGATTTTAAAAGTGGGACTATAACTCACTTTCACAGATTTTTACTTCGTCGGGAAGTAAGACTTGGCCACTGGTCGATTCACGAACCTATAACAAATATGTACATATATATCAAAGTATATTCAAAATATATTTACAACACTTTTAATACATTTTGATGTTTTAAGTTTATTAAGTCAGCTGTCCTCGTTAGTAACCTACAACTAGTTGTCCAACGTTAGATGTACAGAAAAAAATTGATATATATTATCTTGAATCAATCCACGACCCAGTATATACACGTCTCAGGCTATATCATAACTCAAAGTATATATATTTTTAGAATCAACCTCAACCCTGTATAGCTAACTCCCACATTACTGCATATAGAGTGTCTATGGTTGTTCCAAATAATATATACACATGGGTCGATATGATATGTCAAAACATTTGCATACGTGTCTATGGTATCCCAAGATTACATAATATATTAGAATACATGTATAATACAATATAAGTTAGCTAGGATATGATTAATATAGATTTGTTACCAATTTTCACGTTTCTACAACAAGAAAAGTTATCCAATCTTGTTTTACCCATAACTTCTTCATTTTAAATCCGTTTTGAGTGAATCAAATTACTATGGTTTCATATTGACCTCTACTTTATGAATCTAAACAGAAAAAGTATAGTTTTATAGTTGGAAATATAAGTTACAAGTCATTTTTGTAAAGGTAGTCATTTCAGTCGAAAGAACGACGTCTAGATGACCATTTTAGAAAACATACTTCCACTTTGAGTTTAACCATGATTTTTGGATATAGTTTCATGTTCATAAGAAAAATCATCTTCCCAGAAGAACAACTTTTAAATCAAATTTTATCATAGTTTTTAATTAACTAACCCAAAACAGCCCGCGGTGTTACTACGACGGCGTATGTCCGGTTTTACAGTGTTCTTCGTGTTTCTAGGTTTTAAATCATTAAATTAGCATATCATATAGATATAGAACATGTGTTTAGTTGATTTTAAAAGTCAATTTAGAAGGATTAACTTTTGTTTGCGAACAAGTTTAGAATTAACTAAACTATGTTCTAGTGATTACAAGTTTAAACCTTCGAATAAGATAGCTTTATATGTATGAATCGAATGATGTTATGAACATCATTACTACCTCAAGTTTTCTGGATAAAGCTACTGGAAATTAGAAAAATGGATCTAGCTTCAAAGGATCCTTGGATGGCTTGAAAGTTCTTGAAGCAGAATCATGACACGAAAACAAGTTCAAGTAAGATTTCCACTCGAAATAAGATTGTTATAGTTATAGAAATTGAATCAAAGTTTGAATATGAGTATTACCTTGTATTAGAAAGATATCTTACTGTAAATAAGAAAGATTTCTTGAGGTTGGATGATCACTCTACAAGATTGGAAGTAAGCTAGCAAACTTGGAAGTATTCTTGATTTTATGAAACTAGAACATGTAGAATTTATGAAGAACACTTAGAACTTGAAGATAGAACTTGAGAGAGATCAATTAGATTAAGGAAATTGAAGAATGAAAGTGTTTGTAGGTGTTTTTGGTCGTTGGTGTATGGATTAGATATAAAGGATATGTAATTTTGTTTTCATGTAAATAAGTCATGAATGATTACTCATATTTTTGTAATTTTATGAGATATTTCATGCTAGTTGCCAAATGATGGTTCCCACATGTGTTAGGTGACTCACATAGGCTGCTAAGAGCTGATCATTAGAGTGTATATACCAATAGTACATACATCTAAAAGTTGTGTATTGTACGAGTACGAATACGGGTGCATACGAGTAGAATTGTTGATGAAACTGAACGAGGATGTAATTGTAAGCATTTTTGTTAAGTAGAAGTATTTTGATAAGTGTCTTGAAGTCTTTCAAAAGTGTATGAATACATATTAAAACACTACATGTATATACATTTTAACTGAGTCGTTAAGTCATCGTTAGTCGTTATATGTAAGTGTTGTTTTGAAACCTTTAGGTTAACGATCTTGTTAAATGTTGTTAACCCATTGTTTATTAAATCAAATGAGATGTTAAATTATTACATTATTATGATATCATGATGTATTAATATATCTTAATATGATATATATACATTAAATGTCGTTACAATTATAATCGTTACATATATGTCTCGTTTCAAAATCATTAAGTTAGTAGTCTTGTTTTTACATATGTAGTTCATTGTTAATATACTTAATGATATGTTTAATTATAATAATATCATGTTAACTATATATATATATATATCCATATATATGTCATCATATAGTTTTTACAAGTTTTAACGTTCGTGAATCGCCGGTCAACTTGGGTGGTCAATTGTCTATATGAAACCTATTTCAATTAATCAAGTCTTAACAAGTTTGATTGCTTAACATGTTGGAAACATTTAATCATGTAAATATCAATTTCATTTAATATATAAGAACATGGAAATGTTCGGGTCACTACAGTACCTACCCGTTAAATAAATTTCGTCCCGAAATTTTAAGCTGTTGAAAGAGTTGACGAATCTTCTGGAAATAGATGCGGGTATTTCTTCTTCATCTGATCTTCACGCTGCCAGGTGAACTCGGGTCCTCTACGAGCATTCCATCGAACCTTAACAATCGGTATCATGTTTTGTTTAAGTCTCTTAACATCACGATCCATTATTTCGACGGGTTCTTCAATGAATTGAAGTTTTTCATTGATTTGGATTTCGTCTAACGGAATAGTGAGATCTTCTTTAGCAAAACATTTCTTCAAATTCGAGACGTGGAAAGTGTTATGTACATTCGTAAGTTGTGGAGGTAACGCAAGTTGTGGAGGTAAATATCTACCATTAGCAGAATTCTCGTATAATAACAGTTATCATGCGAGCATTAAAGCTGCACCATTCGAAGCACTGTATGGAAGGAAGTGTAGATCCCCTATCTATTGGAATGAAGTAGGAGATCGACAATTAACTGGTCCCGAGATCATCCACGAAACTACTGAGAAGATAGTGCAAATCAAGGAGAGATTGAAAACAGCCCGTAGTCGCCAAAAGAGCTACGCCGATGTCCGAAGGAAACCATTAGAGTTTCAGATCGGTGACATGGTTATGCTAAAGGTGTCACCTTGGAAAGGTGTAATACGTTTTGGAAAAAGGGGTAAACTGAACCCAAGGTATGTAGGTGATGTCAAAGCAGAGGGGTATAAAATACTATTAAATTTTATCAGAAAACACTATTAAATACGATACAATTTTACACAAGATATTTATTTATTTATAGAATGGATATACTTAAACCTTGCTACAACACTTATAGGCAGTGTACCTAATCGTACAGTAGTGTAGTTTTTAGTAAGTCCGGTTCGTTCCACAGGGAAATCTTTAAACAAAGCTCAACGCTATATTAGTTTACTTTTATAAAAATACAAATATATATATAAGTAATATTATTATTATAAAGGGGAGTTTTTACCGTTTAATGACCGGTTTGTCGATTTTAAGACTTTAGTCGCAGTTAAAACCTAATGTAAAATATAAAATAAATACAAGACTTAAATTAAAGCGTAAAGTAAATAACGATAATGAAATTACGAATAATAAAAGTGCGATAAAATAAACTTGCGATAATTAAAAAGTACGATAATTAAAAATGCGATTAAATAACAATAAATAAAAGTGCGATAATTAGAAGTGCAATTAAATATAAAATAAAGGAAATTAAATATGAAATAAAAGAATTATGCTTATTTAAACTTCCGTAATCATGATGTTTGACGTGTTGATTTTAATTATATACCCATGGGTTAATTGTCCTTTGTCCTGGATTATTCAATATGTCCGTCTGGTTTTTGTCCATAACAGTCCATCAGTCATAAATATAAATTGCAAGTGTCCTTGTCAAATTATTATTATACCCGAAGTTAAATATTCCAACTAATTGGGGATTCGAATTGTAACAAGGTTTTAATACTTTGTTTAATGAATACACCAGGTTATCGACTGCGTGTAAACCAAGGTTTTACTACTTTGTTAACAATTACACCAATTACCCTTGAATGTAATTTCACCCCTGTTTTGATTATTCTAGTGGCTATTAATCCATTCCCGTGTCCGGTTAAATGAACGATTATTCGTACATATAAATACCCCGCCCATCGTATCCGATCGAGTGTATATGGTAATTTATAGGGACGCCCAATTGTAAATCTTTATATTAACATTAACAAACTTTCATTTAGTTAAACAAATATAAAGCCCATTAATAGCCCATAGTCTAATTTCCACAAGTGTCGTTCTTTTGTCCAAACCCCAATTATGGTACAAAGCCCAATTACCCAATTTTAGTAATTAGCCCAACATCATGATTACTTCGTTTTAAATAAGCATAATAATAACTTAGCTACGAGACATTAATGTAAAAAGGTTGAACATAACTTACAATGATTAAAAATAGCGTAGCGTTACACGGACAGAATTTCGACTTACACCCTTACAACATTCGCTAACATATCCTTATTATTAGGATTTAAAATTAAAATTAAAATTAAAATATAAATTATATATATATATATTACGTATATATTGAGAGAGAGATGAAATAAGATATGAAATTTGATCAGAATTCGGTTGGCTTTATAGCCAGAGTTGAAAATTGGGGCTCCGCGACTCGCGGCAAAATGCCCTTAAAACTCCGCGAGTCGCGGAGATGTATTTACAGCTCACACCCTTGGAGTTTCTTGCTGCCGACGGTTTTTAATATATATATATAATATATATATAATTAATATAATTAATTATATATTATATTATATTTATATACATAGTTAACTTGTACTTTTTAGTCCGTTGCGTCGAGCGTTAAGAGTTGACTCTGGTCCCGGTTCCGGATTTTCGAACGTCCTCGCGTACAATTTAATATCTTGTACTTTGCGTTTTGAATCTTGTACTCTTGTG
The DNA here is from genome assembly GCF_046630445.1 of Rutidosis leptorrhynchoides. NCBI lineage: Eukaryota > Viridiplantae > Streptophyta > Magnoliopsida > Asterales > Asteraceae > Rutidosis > Rutidosis leptorrhynchoides. The sequence continues at coordinate 577,239,394 of NC_092336.1, read as the reverse complement.
ATTTCGAGACGTTTCTTATCAATAATTGGAACCTTTTCGATTGTCTTTTGTACTTTTGAGCTTTTTGGTCGTTTGCGTCTTCAATTCGTCGAATCTGTCTTTTGTCTTCACCTTTTATTATTTAAACGAATATCACTTGAAAATAGAACAATTGCAACTAAAAGCTTGTCTTTCTTTAGGAATAATGCTATGAAATATATGTTCGTTTTTAGCATTATCAAATATTCCCACACTTGAGCGTTGCTTGTCCTCAAGCAATATCGTCTTGAAATACTAGAATCACTTCTTTATTCTTCACACTTTGTACATCAGTGATTTCTATACGGCGGTATAAACAATGGTAGTAACGATATGGTTTACAGTCCCACATGACTATAAAAATTTAGATCCATTAAGGAAATTGGATCTTTATGAAAACATTTGATCTTTTGAAAATTAAATCTAGTTTTTACCCTAGATAAGTTTTCCAGAATAACCCTTTACCGGTGTTTGCAAAATATTTTTGTGGGTTTGGTGGGTTTCAGATTTGAAAATTTTAGCTCAAAACTTGCGGTTTTGTGTCACCCACTTGCTAACCTTGTATTTGGAAAGCAACACGTCCAGTTTACTTGTTCCGTATATTACCTTTCGGCAAACTACCGTCCGGTTGTAAAGGAAAGCGTTGAACAAGCAACTGTTAAGGCAATGTCCCGTGACATGCTTTTGATTATGGTCTATAACGTGTCGGACGCAATTACTATCCTTGGTAGGAGCAATAGTAAAGCTCACCCTTATAATTTTTCGGTCTGGCACAAGGTCCTGTCTTTGACCATGTTATGCAACCACCGTTCTTACGGTTGACACCCGATTTAGTTCAGGTGACCTAATGAATTCCAGGTGAATTCCTAGGATTTTACGTTCAATGGTAATGAACGCATTGAAAATAGGGTTTTCAGAAAACAAATCGGTTTATAATTTTGATCAAAATATTTTCTCGTTTAAGCTCGAGTTTAGATATCATTGAATTCCATGAGTTTGAATTCTCAATCTTTAAGGTCAATCTCTAGGATTGAGTAATATCAGTCTTAAAAGCTGATTTTTAATCTTTAAGGAGATTATCCTTTCTGGGGATCTGATTCATTAGTCTTATCCAGCTAATTTGCATGGTGCCCCCCCATTGTACGAGATAAATCCTTCTCATGGTTAGGATAAATCTGACCACTTGGCGACCCTGTTTAATGCTGAGGTCCGTGGATTTCCTGCTGATTTTAGTGATGACTTTTCTAGATTTTTCGTCAACCTACAGCTGGTCTGGACGACAACTTCATGACCTAAATCAAGAAGCGCGTGTCTTTTTCGGAAGACTTTACTTCCTTTTAATGATGGAATTGATTCATCGTGTAGATCCATCTCTTCTTTTCTTTCATCGGGTAAAACAGTTTAGTTTAGTTCAAAGCAAAAGTATTTTCAGTTATTGGTTACAGATATATGTGGCATATGTTTAAAATAACTTGGTAAATTTTCCCACACTTGGCTTTTTATTTTTCTTTTTATCGTCCTCTATTCCATTTTAAATGAATTTTAACATTTTAGTTTGTTTCTCAATTTATGTCCTTTCCGAGGTAACAATAATTTCGGTGTTAAAACCTAGTTTTATCGTTCATAAATATGTATAAACATGATTTGAATTCATTTAATTGAAAAATTTTACTAGAATTGGGTAGTCAGTATATAAGACTAGGGCTGTTCTTTTTTATCAGAGAGCACTAGATTCTAATACAACTACTGCTTTACTAGTATTTTTAATGGTAACCAAGTGTATAAAGTAAAAATTTTTAAAATCCGAAAGAATTTAACCCCTTCCCACACTTAAGATCTTGCAATGCCCTCATTTGCAAGAAATCAGTAACAATTTAAATTATTGAGGGTGATTTGTGTGAAAATGATTAAATTTTTACCAAAGTTTCCAAATATATTGGCGTTTGTTTGCTGAATGATAAATGGTGCACATCATTTGTTCATTCCGTCTTGTTGTTATTTCACATATATTTTGCATCTTGTCGTCAAAATTAGTTGCTTTTGCTGAACTTAATGCCAGTCTTTGAAAATGCGTTGTTTTACCCTGTTGTGTACATAAGATAAACTGCAAACATATATACATATTTTTGAAGTTTGGTATATTACCCCACGTTCAAAAATTATTAAAATCTAAGAATAAAAGTTAGATAATTATAAAAATGATTACAATATTAACAAAAATATTAAATGTATCAATAATTACAAATTACAAAATAAAAAAAATAAGTAAACTAAGGATGATATTGGTACCAATAGGGGTTCCACGCATAACCATAAGTGCTATAGAATGCTTCGGCAGGGTCATACGTAGGATATGGTGGCTGCATCTCTATCGACCAAGGAGGGAAGACGGGTTTCGGTGTAGGAATATAGTTTCTACCTATATGTTGGCAATGCGCTATGATCTGGTTCTGATGAACTTGCCAATCTTCAAATGCTCTCTGTCTAGCATTTTCGTATTCCTGAGAAGCTATAAACCTATGCATTTCTTGCATCTCATTCCCCCCTCCTACATTACCTTGTTCCTGGTTTCTCTCTACCTGTGGATGTCTACCATTGTATCGTACTGCGGCGTTATTTCGCCGCTTCAAAACTTTCGCACCATGGTATACATTTAAACCTATAGTGTCGCGGGGTTCCGGCTCTTCTAGTAATAATCCCCCCCGACTTATATCCACACCGAGATATTCACCAATCAAAGTAATAAAAATACCACCTCCTATTATGCTATGTGGTCGCATCCCCCGAACCATAGCTGATAAATAATAACCCACACAATATGGTATACTTACAGCGCTGTGTGGGTCTCGAATACACATATGGTAAAACAAATCCTGTTCATTTACTTTTTCTTTGTTCTTACCCCTTTGTGTAATCGAATTAGCTAAAAACCTATGTATCACTCTTAATTCGGCTCTATCTATATCCAAATAAGAGTAGTTTCCCCCTTTGAAACGGTGATGGCTTGTCATTTGACTCCACACACCGTGTGTATCAAAATTCTCATCTATCTTTCTACCGTTTAGTATCAATCCTCTACAATCGGCAGACGCTAATTCCTCAGGCGTATATATACGTAAAGCCTGAGCCATGTCCAGTAAAGACATGTGGCGCATCGAACCGCCTAACAAAAATCTAATAAAAGAACGATCGGTTAAACTAGCTACCCGATCATTCAACTCTATACTACATAACAACTCTTCACACCATACTTTATATACAGGTCTGCGTATGGTGAATAAACATATCCAGTCATTAAAAGAAGAATTACCATACCTCTGTACCAGTAATTCCCTAATTGGCCCGGCCAATTCTACAGCTTCTAAGGGTCCCCATTCTATGACCCTCGGTACCTCAACAACCTTGGAATGAAGAGTATGCAAACCCCGTTGATATTTTGGATAATCTATCCAAAGTCTGTCAAATCTCAGGTTCGGGTGCAACTGTTCCAAGTGCATATCTGAAAAGGTCATGACTGGATGAGGTACATCCTGCTTGTAGTAGTTATCTACCTCCTGTTGTTCCAAGTTCTCAGCAGGAGCATGGCGGGCTTGGGATGAAGATTCACCCCTTTCATTCTGCAAAACACATCAAACACAAATTTTGTGCATCCAAATATGCATTAGTGTCAGCAAAATCATCAATCAAAATAATTACAATGACATTATCAATTTATATCAAACTTAAGCTTATTTCCACATTTTTATCAAATCTACACTTTTTCAAATAAGCATATACGAAAATTTTCGCCAAGTTCATAAGCATTCAACTCAAATAACATGTCAAAATAATTATTACTAGCAAATAAACAAGTCTCAAATGGCATTATCTTTCAAAAATCAAGTTCATGAATTTTAGACTTGAAAAAGTCCACTTTAATTCTCAAAATCATGTTTAGGCTCAAAGTTTGGATCATTTAACTACCTAGACATGTTACACTACTCAATTTAGCAACAATTCATGACAAAAATCGGCCATAACCTCTTTATATCAAAAAGCCCCAAATTTGCTCAAGAACACAAACCCTAGATTATTCAAAATTTGAAGTTTAAGGCTTCTAATCATGTTAAACAGCATCAATCTAGGTTATACAAGCATAATACATAAACAATTTAAGTCTAATTACACTAAAAAACATCAAAATCAAATTGGGGAAAAATAGCTCAAGAACACCTAATTTCGAATTAATGGTGTTTAGGTGTAGAAATTTACCGTTTTTCTTGAGTAGTTCTTAGATATCATCCTTCTCAACATGATTTTAGCAAAAAATTTGGTGATTAACGGTTAAAAATTGAGATTTTTGGGGGTGATTTTCGGGTTTTTTCGCAGCTATTTCGCTGTGTTTTTGTGTGTTTTTGTGTGTTTTTGTGTGGGTTGAGTGAACTGATCGTGCAGCTCTTTTATTTTTTTTTCTGTAATTTGGTCCCTCCGCGAGTCGCGGAGGTTTTGCACTGCAAACTCCGCGAGTCGCGGAGTTTACTCTTTTTTTTTTTTTTTTTTTTTATTTTATAATCTTTAACTTATAAAACAATTAAGAAATTAATTTTAAAATTTTGTTTCCCTTGTTATTTAGGACGAGGTCGTTTCGGATCGATGTCCTAGTCCGTCCCTTGACAAAATTTTAAAATTTGTCTTTTTGTAGCGATTGTTTTAAAAGCTAAGATTTTTGGGTTTTTTTTTAAATGTTTTTGGCATACTTTAAATTAATAAGATTAAAAATAATGATAATAAAAGTTCTCGTCCCTCCCTTGGGTAAAGCAATTTCGGTTCAAAGACCTAGTCTTCAACTTACGACGAATTTTAAAAATCATATTCTTAACTTAATGAGATAAAGTAAATTTTTGTTTTTAAATTCACACAACTTAAATATAAAATTCAAAATTAATAAAAAAAATAATCACACCAAACTTAAAATTTGAAATGCATAAAATTAAAAATTCATATTATAAATTCATACCAAACTTATATTAATTTTTCAAATATTTACAATTTTAAAAATATTGTTTTTACAAAGTTTACAATATTAATTTAAGATTTAAATATTAATTTTAAAAACATGGTAAAAAAAAAATAAATTAAAAATCTTTTTGTCTTTTTATCCCACTTTAATCAATCAAATATTATCAAAAATATGCGCCCCTCTTTTCGGTAAAGTAATTTCGGTTCCAAGACCTAATTTAACTCATGACGAATTTTTGAAATATTTTGGGTTGATTGATTAAAGATATTTATACCTTAAGAATAAACGTTAAATTTCGCAGTGATGTAATAAATTTTTGAATGATATCAATAATTTCGGTCGCCAAACCTAATTTTATTCAATACCAATTTAATACTTTTTAGCGAACAAATTAGCGTTTATTATCAAAAGGTTAAAAATAAAAATAAAAATAAAAATAAAAATAAAAACTGTACAGACATACCTGTGAAATAGATTTCTTAGTTATATGATCTATTATATTCATAAGATAGTCGGTTTAATTGGTTTTCCATGGCTGCATAGGCGTAACCTCGAGCATTCATTGTCTTTTCTTCTAAACATATGAACGGTCCGTCTCTGCATAAAGTAACAAATTCGGTATTTGAATAGGTTTGATTATTTGAACATTTACCTCCATGTGACCATTTTCCGCATTTGTGACATCGTTCTAGGTGTCGTGCTCTTCTTTTCGCTGCGGATTTTGATTTTCCTTTACCAAATTGTAACTTATTATCTTCGCATCTGGATCCTTTTCTAACTCCGTCCATTCTTTCTCTGATTACTGATACTATTTCACTCGGTAGTATGTCATTATTTCTTTTAGTGATCAAAGCGTGTAGCATTAGACCATGGTTTAATTCACAGGCAGTCTTCATTTTGTAAAAACCTAAAAAAAATAAAAATTCAGAATGGGGGGAGAAGACTAGTTCTTTAGGGTCTGCTAGGGAAAGACCATACGTGTTCCATTTTCGAGAACTACACGAAAACAGACAATCTAACTCTAACAGAAATACATATTATCTTTTAAAGACTTGATTCTCCCCACACTTAGTTAGCTGTGGTGTCGAAATTGTGATTAACTTCGTTGTCGACTTCCATCGGACCCTGTATGTAATGTTTAACTCTGTGACCATTAACTTTAAATTCAATCCCATTTGAATTTATTAATTCTATCGTTCCGTATGGGAAAACTCTTTTGACTATGAATGGTCCAGACCATCTTGATTTCAATTTTCCAGGAAATAGCTTGAATCGTGAATTGAAAAGAAGAACTCTGTCTCCTTCTTTAAATTCTTTTGAACTTCTGATTCTTTTATCATGCCATTTCTTCGTTCTTTCTTTATAGATTAACGAATTTTCGTATGCTTCATGTCTTAATTCTTCTAATTCATTTAGTTGACTTAATCGTAGACGTCCGGCTTCATGTAAATCAAGATTACATGTCTTCAAAGCCCAAAATGCTTTGTGTTCAATTTCTACTGGAAGATGACATGCTTTTCCATAAACAAGTCTAAAAGGTGTGGTTCCAATTGGAGTTTTGTAGGCTGTTCTAAAAGCCCAGAGTGCATCCTCCAATTTAATGGACCATTCCTTCGGATTTGATCCTACGGTTTTCTCTAGAATACGTTTTAAAGCTCGGTTGGTATTTTCAACTTGTCCACTTGTTTGTGGATGATATGCGGTGGAGATTTTATGAGTTACTCCATATCTTTTAAGAATTTTCTCAAGTTGATTATTACAGAAATGAGTACCCCGATCACTTATTAAAGCTTTCGGTGTTCCAAACCTTGCAAAAAGATGTTTTAAAAAGTTGACTACAACTCGTGCATCGTTAGTTGGGAGAGCTTGTGCTTCCGCCCATTTAGATACATAATCAATGGCTACGAGTATATATAGATTATTATGAGATTTTGGAAATGGACCCATAAAGTCAATACCCCAAATGTCAAATACTTCACATACTTGGATGACATTTTGTGGCATTTCATCACGTTGACTTATTCTTCCGGCCCTTTGACATGCATCACAGGATTTGCAAAGAAGGTGTGCGTCTTTGTAAATTGTAGGCCAATAGAATCCAGCTTCATAAATTTTTCTTGCTGTTAGTTGAGGCCCATAATGCCCTCCTGTTGGTCCTGTGTGACAATGGTTTAAAATTTTACTAGCTTCATCTCCAAATACACATCGGCGTATTATTCCATCGGGACAACTTTTAAACAGATGTGGATCTTCCCAGAAATAGTGTTTTATATCACTGAAGAATTTCTTTCGTCTTTGGTACGATAATCCTTTTTCAAGGAATCCACAAACTAAGTAGTTTGCATAGTCTGCAAACCATGGGATTTCTTTATAATCTATCTTCAATAGATATTCATCAGGAAAGTTGTCTTGTATGGCTGATTCATTCAGAACTTCTAATTCGGGATTTTCAAGACGAGAAAGATGATCAGCGGCGAGATTTTCTGCTCCTCTTTTATCTCGGATTTCAATATCAAACTCTTGTAAGAGTAAGATCCAACGGATTAATCTTGGTTTAGCATCTTGTTTTGAAAATAGGTATCTAAGAGCAGAATGGTCGGTATAGACCACCGTTTTTGCTAGAACGAGATATGATCGAAATTTGTCAAAAGCAAAGACAATAGCAAGGAGTTCTTTTTCAGTAGTTGTATAGTTCGTTTGTGCTCCTTGTAATGTCTTACTAGCATAATATATAGGTTGAAATCGTTTTTCAATCCTTTGTCCTAAAACGGCTCCCATTGCAAAATCACTTGCATCGCACATTAGTTCAAATGGTAGATTCCAATTTGGTGTTATCATGATCGGTGCATTAGTGAGTTTTTCTTTAAGAATATTAAAAGATTTGATACATTCATCTGAAAAGATGAATGGCGCATCCTTTTCTAGGAGTTTATTCATAGGAGTGGCAATTTTAGAAAAATCTTTTATGAAACGTCGGTAAAAACCGGCATGCCCTAGAAAACTCCTAACTCCTCTAACATTGGTGGGATGTGGAAGTTTAGCAATTACATCTACTTTAGCTCTATCCACTTCAATTCCTTCTTTTGAAATTTTATGTCCAAGAACGATGCCTTCTTTAACCATGAAATGGCATTTCTCCCAATTAAGTACTAGATTTGATTTTTCGCATCTAATTAGCATTCGTTCCAGATTAACTAGACATGATTTAAATGTATCACCGAAGACTGAAAAGTCATCCATGAATACTTCCATGCATTCTTCTATCATGTCATGAAAAATCGCCATCATACACCTTTGAAAGGTTGCAGGGGCGTTGCAAAGTCCAAATGGCATGCGTTTGTAAGCAAAAGTACCATAAGGGCACGTGAATGTGGTTTTCTCTTGATCTTCGGGTGCTATTGGAATTTGAAAATATCCGGAAAATCCATCTAGAAAACAATAGTAACTATTTCCGGCTAATCTTTCCAACATTTGATCTATGAAAGGTAAGGGAAAGTGATCTTTTCTGGTGGCGTCATTTAATTTTCTATAATCAATACATACACGCCATCCTGTTACAGTCCTAGTAGGAATAAGCTCATTTTTCTCATTTGTAATGACAGTCATGCCACCCTTCTTAGGCACGCATTGAACTGGGCTTACCCATGGACTATCAGAAATTGGATATATCAAACCTGCATCTAGCAGTTTAATAATCTCTTTCTTAACTACATCTTGCATATTAGGATTTAGTCTTCGTTGGCGTTGCACATACGTTTTATGACCTTCTTCCATAAGGATTTTATGTGTGCAATACGAAGGACTTATTCCTTTTATATCATGAATCTTCCATGCAATGGCTGGTTTATGAGCTTTCAACACAGAAATGAGTTGTGATTTCTCATTTTCAGTAAGAGAAGACGATATTATTACAGGTAATTCAGATTCACCATGTAAATAAGCGTATTCCAAATGGTTTGGAAGTGGCTTTAACTCTAATTTCGGAGGTTCTTCTATCGATGATTTATATCGATATCTGTCTTCTTCTTTTAGCATTTGAATTTCTTCTGTTGTTGGTTCATATCCATTAGCTATAAGTGTAGCTAACATTTCAGCTTCATCAATTGGTTCATTACCTTCTCCTAAAGAACATTCTCCTGTTCCTTGTAATTCTGGAAATTCTTCTAATAATTCTGCATGTGCATCTATAGTTTGAATATAATAACATGTATCATCTGCAGATTGCGGTTGTTGCATTGCTCTATCAACTGAAAAGGTAACACTCTCATCCTCTATACTTAGGGTCAGTTTCTTACCGAACACGTCTATCATTGCTTTAGCCGTGTTTAAGAATGGTCTTCCTAATATGAGAGGAACTTGAGAATCTTCTTCCATGTCCAAAACAACAAAATCTACTGGAAATACTAAAGTACCAACTTTAACTAGCATGTTCTCCATTATCCCTCTAGGATATTTTATTGATCTATCGGCTAGTTGTATGCTTATTCTGGTTGGTTTCAATTCTCCAAGGTCTAGTTTAGCGTATAGTGAATACGGCATTAGATTTATACTAGCACCTAAGTCTGCCAATGCTTCTATTGAACTAAGACTACCCAGAAAACATGGAATTGTGAAACTTCCTGGATCAGATAATTTTTCTGGTATCTTATTCAACAGCACTGCTGAACAATTAGCATTCATAGTAACAGCCGAGAGTTCTTCCATTTTCTTTCTATTCGTGATTAGATCTTTCAAGAATTTAGCATATCTTGGCATTCCTGAAATCACATCAATGAAAGGAAGATTTACATTTACCTGTTTAAACATATCCAAGAATTTGGATTGCTCGGCTTCAAGTTTTTCTTTCTTCATTTTACTCGGGTAAGGAAGTGGTGGTTGGTATGGTTTAACATAAGGTTTATCCTTAACTGTGTTATCTTCATTAACCTTTTCAACTACCGGTTCTTTTTCCTTATCTTGATCAGGTTGTGGTTCTTGTGGAGTAGGAATAGTTTCATCAGAAGTTACAGGTATTTCAGGTGGTTTAAGTGTTGTACCACTTCTTGTGGTAATAGCTTTAGCTGTTTCATTCCGGGGGTTAGCATTTGTATCGCTAGGTAGACTTCCCGGTTTTCTTTCACCTATTAATCTTGCTAGGTTACTTACTTCTTGTTCCAGATTTTGAATAGAAGCTTGTTGATTTCTAAATGCTTGAGCATTTTGTTCATTAGTTTGTTTTTGAGATGTGATTAACTGCGTTTGAGTTTCAACTAGCTTCGTCATCATATCTTCTAAATTCGGCTTTTTATCATCGGTTTGTTGTGGTGGTTTGTTTTGAAAATTCGGTCTTTGCTGATTATAAGTATTATTGGATACTTGTTGATTGCTAGGACCTTATTGGTTGTTGTATGGAATATTTCGGTTATAATTCTGGTTTTAATTGTAAATCGGTCTTGGCGGTTGATAATTATTCTGATAATTATTTCCAGGCCTTTGGTTTATGTATGAAATATTCTCTCTTTGTTCCATTGTTAATTCAATACTGAGACAATCTTTTGTCAAATGTGGTCCTCCACACTGCTCACAACTAATTCGTATAGCATGAATATCTTTAGTCATCTTTTCCATTCGTCTCTCGAAAGCATCTATCTTTGCCGAAATGGAATCTAAGTCATGGCTAGAATCGGCTCTAGCTGCTTTAGATGATCTAATGATATCTTTTTCTTGGTGCCACTCATGTGAGTGGGAAGCAGTGTTATCAATAATTTTGTAAGCATCAGTTTCGGTTTTCTTCATAATAGAACCACCAGCTGCTATATCTATGTCTTTTCTTGTAGTGATGTCGCATCCTTGGTAGAATATTTGTACTATTTGACAGGTGTCTAAACCATGTTGCGGACATCCTCTTAACAACTTTCCATATCTTGTCCATGCCTCATATAGAGTTTCATTTGGTTTCTGTGTGAACGTAGCAATTTCTGCTTGAAGTCTTACGGCTTTAGATGCAGGAAAGAATTGTTTAAGAAATTTGTCAATTAAAACATCCCATGTATCGATCGCCCCTTCAGGTAACGATTCCAACCAATCTTTGGCTTCTCCCTTTAAAGTCCAGGGAAATAACATGAGATATATCTGTTCATCCTCCACTTCTCGTATTTTAAATAGTGTGCAGATCCTATTAAAGGTACGTAGATGTTCATTTGGATCTTCCTTCGGCGCACCACTAAATTGGCATTGATTAGTCACCATGTGTAGAATTTGTCCTTTGATTTCATAATCTGGCGCATTAATGTCTGGATGGGTAATTGCGTGACCTTGGCCAGTGCGTTTAGCTCTCATTCGGTCTTCTATACTTAAAGGTTCCAGATTCTCCATAATTGAATTTGTTGAATCGGTATCAATAGATGATTCTGATTTAATAGTTCGTTCCTCAACAATCTCTGTTTGAATGATTGGTGGTTCCGGAGGAAAGTTTAATGGTTCAGGATCTACGAACCGTTCCTGAATATTTTCTGGATTCTCAATTGTGAGGTTTGTTTCAAAAACTGGATTATCGGAAATTTGAACTGAAGTACTTGGTCGACTGGATGTCGATTCTAAAGAAAAATCAACGGAGGTTATATTTGTTAAACGATGTCTTGATCTAGTTACAGGTGGTGAACGTACAAAAGGTGATGAACGTCTTGCTCGGTGCATTCACTGAATATCCTATTAGTTTTTAAAAGGAAAGAAAAATTATAATAAGTTATCCAATCAATAGACTTTTCTGATTTTGCCCACGTTTCGAATAGCCAAAAGATGCAGCAGAGGGGCAGGATTCGTTTGGTCTCAATATAATTGAGGACTGTTTGGCTCCAATAACCCGGTCCACGTACAAATCCAACTATTACTACGAACCAGAAAATTTTGATGTCTATTAATTTAACCGCTTAAAATAAATTTTCGTAATTTTAAGAAATTTAGATGAGAAGTAGAAAAAAAAAATTCTAAGTCCTAAAAACTAGAATAGCGAGAAATAAGAGAGAAAAAGAGTTCGTCGCAAAAGGTCGAAAAAGAAAAATGGTTGAAAAATAAAAGGTGACGGAAAAATAAAAGAAACTTATCAAAACTTAAAAATACTTAACTAATTTAACCTTATTACTACAACTAACTTAAAATTATAATCGCAAATTGAAATTACTAATTGGAATGATAATTGATACATAGTAAAAGGTCTAAAAATATTAAAGCTTACAGGAAAAACTAAATCCCAAATGGAAATAACTTAAAAAGAAACTAAAACTTAAAAAGGCGTCGCAAAATTCTAAAGCACCTAAATCTTAGTCTAAAGAAAAAGCACTTAAGGAATTCTACGGCAAAGCCTAAAAATCTAGGAGTAAAAATAACTATAGCAAAAACTAAGTTTAAAATTAAATATGAGCTAAAAAATACAAATATTACGTTACAACGATTAAAAAGGTACAAAATATAAAAATATACAAAAAGTTGTAAAAAGTACAATTTTTATAAAAATATTATTTTTATATTATTTATTTAATAAAACTACTAATTTTACAAATTAATTAAACTAATTAAAACTAAATACAACAAATTAAATAAAAAGTAAAAATAAAACTAAAACTAATAATAATAATAATAATAATAATTAGGTTTTAATAATAATTAATTAATAATAACCGTAATTAATGCAGGTTTAGGGCTTCCTGTCGCCTGTCAGAAACCCTCCGCGAGTCGCGGCAAATAAAGAAGAAAACCCCGCGAGTCGCGGGGTTCAGAAATTTTGTTGACAGGTTTGAAATTTTTACGCGTTTTCTTTATTTTTTTTTTTTTTTTATTTTTTTTTTTTATGTTTTCTGTTTTTAATTTAAATAAACGATTTTAAAATAAAACTTATATTTTTATAAACTAAAATAGAAATAAAGAAACTTATAAAACTTAAATATTTACAAAATCTTAAAAATACATATATTTTTGTTTTTCTTTTTATATTTTTGAATAATTAAAACGTATTTTTACAAAAACGACTTTTAATAAAAGTAACTAAAATTTTTTTTTTTTTTTTCTATATTAGCGTTGCGCTTCCGGCTTTTAAATGCTAATCCCCGGCAGCGGCGCCAAAAAATACTTGATGTCAAAGCAGAGGGGTATAAAATACTATTAAATTTTATCAGAAAACACTATTAAATACGATACAATTTTACACAAGATATTTATTTATTTATAGAATGGATATACTTAAACCTTGCTACAACACTTATAGGCAGTGTACCTAATCGTACAGTAGTGTAGTTTTTAGTAAGTCCGGTTCGTTCCACAGGGAAATCTTTAAACAAAGCTCAACGCTATATTAGTTTACTTTTATAAAAATACAAATATATATATAAGTAATATTATTATTATAAAGGGGGGTTTTTACCGTTTAATGACCGGTTTGTCGATTTTAAGACTTTAGTCGCAGTTAAAACCTAATGTAAAATATAAAATAAATACAAGACTTAAATTAAAGCGTAAAGTAAATAACGATAATGAAATTACGAATAATAAAAGTGCGATAAAATAAACTTGCGATAATTAAAAAGTACGATAATTAAAAATGCGATTAAATAACAATAAATAAAAGTGCGATAATTAGAAGTGCAATTAAATATAAAATAAAGGAAATTAAATATGAAATAAAAGAATTATGCTTATTTAAACTTCCGTAATCATGATGTTTGACGTGTTGATTTTAATTATATACCCATGGGTTAATTGTCCTTTGTCCTGGATTATTCAATATGTCCGTCTGGTTTTTGTCCATAACAGTCCATCAGTCATAAATATAAATTGCAAGTGTCCTTGTCAAATTATTATTATACCCGAAGTTAAATATTCCAACTAATTGGGGATTCGAATTGTAACAAGGTTTTAATACTTTGTTTAATGAATACACCAGGTTATCGACTGCGTGTAAACCAAGGTTTTACTACTTTGTTAACAATTACACCAATTACCCTTGAATGTAATTTCACCCCTGTTTTGATTATTCTAGTGGCTATTAATCCATTCCCGTGTCCGGTTAAATGAACGATTATTCGTACATATAAATACCCCGCCCATCGTATCCGATCGAGTGTATATGGTAATTTATAGGGACGCCCAATTGTAAATCTTTATATTAACATTAACAAACTTTCATTTAGTTAAACAAATATAAAGCCCATTAATAGCCCATAGTCTAATTTCCACAAGTGTCGTTCTTTTGTCCAAACCCCAATTATGGTACAAAGCCCAATTACCCAATTTTAGTAATTAGCCCAACATCATGATTACTTCGTTTTAAATAAGCATAATAATAACTTAGCTACGAGACATTAATGTAAAAAGGTTGAACATAACTTACAATGATTAAAAATAGCGTAGCGTTACACGGACAGAATTTCGACTTACACCCTTACAACATTCGCTAACATATCCTTATTATTAGGATTTAAAATTAAAATTAAAATTAAAATATAAATTATATATATATATTACGTATATATTGAGAGAGAGATGAAATAAGATATGAAATTTGATCAGAATTCGGTTGGCTTTATAGCCAGAGTTGAAAATTGGGGCTCCGCGACTCGCGGCAAAATGCCCTTAAAACTCCGCGAGTCGCGGAGATGTATTTACAGCTCACACCCTTGGAGTTTCTTGCTGCCGACGGTTTTTAATATATATATATAATATATATATAATTAATATAATTAATTATATATTATATTATATTTATATACATAGTTAACTTGTACTTTTTAGTCCGTTGCGTCGAGCGTTAAGAGTTGACTCTGGTCCCGGTTCCGGATTTTCGAACGTCCTCGCGTACAATTTAATATCTTGTACTTTGCGTTTTGAATCTTGTACTCTTGTGATTTCGAGACGTTTCTTATCAATAATTGGAATCTTTTCGATTGTCTTTTGTACTTTTGAGCTTTTTGGTCGTTTGCGTCTTCAATTCGTCGAATCTGTCTTTTGTCTTCACCTTTTATTATTTAAACGAATATCACTTGTAAATAGAACAATTGCAACTAAAAGCTTGTCTTTCTTTAGGAATAATGCTATGAAATATATGTTCGTTTTTAGCATTATCAGTAGGCCCGTTCAAGATCATCGAACGCATCGGACCGGTAGCTTATCGACTCGAGTTACCACAACAACTCGCCGGGGTACATAATTCATTTCACGTCTCAAACCTCAAGAAATGTCTTGCAAAGGAAGATCTCACCATTCCTCTTGAAGAAATCCAAGTCGATGAGAAACTACAATTCATAGAAGAACCAGTCGAAATCATGGACCGTGAAGTTAAATAACTCAAGCAAAGCAACATACCAATCGTCAAGGTTCGTTGGAATGCTCGAAGGGGTTCCGAGTTTACTTGGGAACGAGAGGATCAAATGAAACAAAAGTATCCACATTTGTTTCCCGACAACGCAAAATAGGTACAACTTTAAAATTTCGGGACGAAATTTATTTAATGGGTAGGTACTGTAACGACCCAGATTTTTCCGATCGTTTTATACTTATGAGATTAATATTTACATAAAATAAACCTTACCAACATGATAAGCAATCCAAACTGTTGAGACTTATGTTTTTGAAAAGAGTTTCACACAACGTTTGACCGTCCAATTTGACCGATGATATCACGAACTATATAACACACGATAATTATACGATTATGTATATGTACATATCTATACATATTTAACATGATTTAAGGATGGTTTAACATTTCATTGTGAACTAACAACAATGAGTTATAAGTATACTTTGAGACCACTAACTTAAGTTTTCAAAACGATAACTATATGTAACGTTCTTTGACATATATACTTACAATCTATAATGTGTTGGTGATCTATGTCACCAATATGATTTAAGTGTAATGGGATTAATTTGTAACCAAAATGATCTTGATAAATATCGAACAAGTTTGGGGAAGTGTGTAGTGCACACTTGTTTGAACTTATCTTGATTATGACGGGGGTTCGGGGGCAGCGGCCCCCGATAAGCGGGGTCCAAGGGGTGGCAACCCCTGGCGGGGTCCAAGGGGTGGCAACCCCTGGCGGGGTCCAAGGGGCAGAGCCCCTGGCTGGGAGATTTTTTTTTGGGCTAACATTGCTTTATTAAAAATGTCTTAAAATTTTATTTTGGCCCGGTTTGACCCAAAAATAAAAGCCCAGTTTTGAGCCTCTTTTACAGTTATAAACCCGTCCATATTTGAATTCTTGTTCCGATTCCTCAAAATTTCTACAAGTATATCTAGGGTATATGTAACCGTATCATACCCAGCTTCTATACGTATTTACTATTGGTATATACCAACAATAAACTTCAATGATCAGCCACTAGACATGATGTTACATGTGGGAACTAGCCATTTAACCTCATGTGTGACTTTTGTGCAAGAAAACAAACTAAATCTCCTATATATCCATCCCATAATCATGCTATTTTGCACACACACACATACAATTTCATTTCCAATTTTCTTTCAAGTTAATTCACTCCCTAATCTCTCTTCATTTACCTACTCAAGAACGTATCAATATAGTCATCCGATTTCAAGGAGATTACTTCCAATCTTTCAATCCCACTCCACCACTCTTTTGATTCCAAGATTTTTCTTACCTTTTCCAGTAGCTTTGTCCAAGTAACTTGAGGTAGTAACCTTATTCGATTCATATTTATATAGCTATCTTATTTTGTGTTGTAAAATTTTAACAACAAGAACATAGTTTGAGTGATTTCAAACTTGTTCGCAAACTAAATAGATCCTTCTAATTTGATTTTTAAAAACACTTCAAGACCTGTAATATATCATATTATGACAAAATCGGATTAATCATATCTTGGCTAATTAACATAATATTTAATATATATTTACTTATGATTTGATTTTATATATTTCAGGACCACCCGTAAACAACACGAGAAGATTAATCATAAGACCTCATGATTGTACGCAACACGTCATTTGACAACACGGTACTTTATGTACGCAACACGTCACTTGACAACATGGTACCATGGGTCGAGATTAATTCTGATCAATACGAATACGATGGGGTCTTTATTTATTTTATTTAAGCAACTAATTGTGGACCACTAACATCGGACTGCTAACTACGGACTAAGAAAATATTAAAAGTATTAAAAGTATATATGTATATATATATATATATATATATATATATATATATATATATATATATGTAACGATTACTTAAAAAGAAAATATGTTGATATATTATATATATGGTTAGGTTCGTGATATCTATCGGAGACCAAGTCGAGTTAAATACCTTCAAGACAAAAGTGAGTATATAGTCCCACTTTTAAACTCTAAATATTTTGGGATGAGAATACATGCATTTTATGATTTACGTTATGGACACAAGTGATTAAAAATATATATTCTACGTTGAGTTGTACCACTGGCATACTTCCCTGTAACTTGTTAACTACTATTTACATGAGGTATTGTAAATACGAATCCGGTTGATAGATCTATCGGGCCTGACAACCCCAACCGGACTGGACGACCAGTATTCAACGGTTGCACAGTACTTCGTTTCGGTGACTACACTTGGTACGGTGTAGTAAGATTTCATAATAAAGGGAATATGCGACGTTGATTAAATGTTAAGTATGGTTATCAAGTGCTCAACAACTTAGAATATTTTTATTAGAACGTTTATATATGAAATCTTGTGGTCTATATTTATAACGCTGCCGGCATTAAACCTATATCTCACCAACTTTATGTTGACGTTTTAAGCATGTTTATTCTCAGGTGATAACTAAAAGCTTCCGCTGCAATATGTTGAATTTAAGCAAGATCTTGAGTATGCATATTTGTGTCAAAAATAAAACTGCATATCGGAGGATTTGTAATGTAAAATATGTTGGAAGTCGTATTGTTATTATCACATGTAAAGTTTGTAAGTCTAAGATTATCGCTAAACGATAATCATTATTAAGTTGATTAAACCTTGTATTTGTAATAAAAGCTATGGTTTGTATTGTAAAAACGAATGCAGTTTTTGAAAAATGTCGCATATAGAGGTCAATACCTCACGATGAAATCATATGTTATTGTATTCGTCCTTATGGTTAAGGTCGGGTTATGACAGTAAGCTACTGGTCCGACACAATCAATAATCTTGAATGGTCCAATATACCTTGGATTTAATTTCCCCCGTTTACCAAATCGAACAACACCTTTCCAAGGTGCAACCTTAAGCATGACCATTTCTCCAATTTCAAATTCTATGTCTTTTCTTTTAATGTCGGCATAGCTCTTTTGTCGACTTTGGGCGGTTTTCAACCGTTGTTGAATTTGGATGATCTTCTCAGTAGTTTCTTGTATTATCTCTGGACCCGTAATCTGTCTATCCCCCACTTCACTCCAACAAATCGGAGACTTGCACTTTCTACCATAAAGTGCTTCAAACGGCGCCATCTCAATGCTTGAATTATAGCTGTTGTTGTAGGAAAATTCTGCTAACGGTAGATGTCGATCCCAACTGTTTCCGAAATCAATAACACATGCTCGTAGCATGTCTTCAAGCATTTGTATCGTCCTTTCGCTCTGCGCATCAGTTTATGGATGATAGGCAGTACTCATGTCTAGACGAGTTCCTAATGCTTGCTGTAATGTCTGCCAGAATCTTGAAATAAATCTACCATCCCTATCAGAGATAATAGAGATTGGTATTCCATGTCTGGAGACGACTTCCTTCAAATACATTCGTGCTAACTTCTCCATCTTGTCATCTTCTCTTATTGGCAGGAAGTGTGCTGACTTGGTGAGACGATCAACTATTACCCAAATAGTATCATAACCACTTGCAGTCCTTGGCAATTTAGTAATGAAATCCATGGTAATGTTTTCCCATTTCCATTCCGGGATTTCAGGTTGTTGTAGTAGACCTGATGGTTTCTGATGTTCAGCTTTGACCTTAGAACACGTCAAACATTCTCCTACATATTTAGCAATATTGGCTTTCATACCTGGCCACCAAAAAATGTTTCTTAAGATCCTTGTACATCTTCTCCGTTCCAGGATGTATTGAGTATCTGGTTTTATGAGCTTCTCTAAGTACCATTTCTCTCATATCTCCAAATTTTGGTACCCAAATTCTTTCAGCCCTATACCGGGTTCCGTCTTCCCGAATATTAAGATGCTTCTCCGATCCTTTGGGTATTTCATCCTTTAAATTTCCCTATTTTAAAACTCCTTGTTGCGCCTCCTTTATTTGAGTAGTAAGGTTAGTGTGAATCATTATATTCATAGATTTTACTCGAATGGGTTCTCTGTCCTTTCTGCTCAAGTCGTCGGCTACCACATTTGCCTTCCCCGGGTGGTAACGAATCTCAAAGTCGTAATCATTCAACAATTCAATCCACCTACGCTGCCTCATATTCAGTTGTTTCTGATTAAATATGTGTTGAAGACTTTTGTGGTCGGTATATATAATACTTTTGACCCCATATAAGTAGTGCCTCCAAGTCTTTAATGCAAAAACAACCGCGCCTAATTCCAAATCATACGTCGTATAATTTTGCTCGTGAATCTTCAATTGTCTAGACGCATAAGCAATCACCTTCGTCCGTTGCATTAATACACAACCGAGACCTTGCTTTGATGCGTCACAATAAATCACAAAATCATCATTCCCTTCAGGCAATGACAATATAGGTGCCGTAGTTAGTTTTTTCTTCAATAATTAAAACGCCTTCTCTTGTTCATCCTTCCATTCAAATTTCTTCCCTTTATGCGTTAATGCAGTCAAGGGTTTTGCTATTTTGGAGAAATCTTGGATGAATCTTCTGTAGTAACCAGCCAATCCTAAAAATTGACATATATGCTTCGGAGTTTTTGGGCTTTCCCACTTTTCAACGGTTTCGATCTTTGCCGGGTCCACCTAGATACCTTCTTTGTTCACTATGTGACCGAGGAATTGAACTTCTTCCAACCAAAATGCACACTTTGAAAACTTAGCGTACAGTTTTTCTTTCCTCAATACTTCTAGCACTTTTCTCAAATGTTCTTCGTGCTCTTAATCATTCTTTGAGTAAATAAGTATGTCATCGATGAAAATAATGACAAACTTGTCAAGATATGGCCCACACACTCGGTTCATAAGGTCCATGAACACAGCTGGTGCGTTAGTCAATCTAAACGGTATAACCATAAACTCGTAATGACCATAACGCTTCCTAAAAGTAGTTTTTGGAATATCATCCTCCTTTACTCGCATTTGATGATATCCAGAACGTAAATAGATCTTCGAATAAACCGATGAGCCTTGTAGTTGATCAAATAAGTCATCAATTCTCGGCAGTGGATAACGGTTTTTGATGGTAAGTTTGTTCAACTCCCTGTAGTCAATACACAACCTAAATGTACCATCCTTCTTCTTGACAAACAAAACAGGAGCTCCCCATGGTGATGTGCTTGGTCGAATGAAACCACGTTGTAATAGTTCTTGTAGTTGGCTTTGCAGTTCTTTCATCTCACTGGGTGCGAGTCTATAAGGAGCACGAGCTATTGGTGCAGCTCCTGGTACAAGATCTATTTGAAATTCAACAGATCAATGTGGAGGTAGTCCCGGTAATTCTTTCGGAAATACATCGGGAAATTCTTTTGCGACGGGAACATCATTGATGCTCTTTTCTTCAGTTTGTACTTTCTCGACGTGTGCTAGAACAGCATAGCAACCTTTTTTTATTAGTTTTTGTGCTTTCAAATTACTAATAAGATGTAGCTTCGTGTTGCCCTTTTCTCCGTACACCATTAAGGGTTCTCCTTCTTCTCGTACAATGCGAATTGCATTTTTATAACATACGATCTCTGCTTTCACCTTCTTCAGCCAGTCCATTCCAACTATTACATCAAAACTCCCTAACTCTACTGGTATCAAATCAATCTTAAATATTTCGCTACCCAGTTTAATTTCTCGATTCCGGCATATATAATCTGCTGAAATTAATTTACCGTTTGCTAATTCGAGTAAAAATTTACTATCCAACGGCGTCAATGGATAACTTAATTTAGCACAAAAATCTCTACTCATATAGCTTCTATCCGCACCCGAATCAAATAAAACGTAAGCAGATTTATTGTCAATAAGAAACGTACCTGTAACAAGCTCCGGGTCTTCCTGTGCCTCTGCCGCATTAATATTGAAAACTCTTCCGCGGCCTTGTCCATTTCATGTTCTCCTGGTTCGGGAAATTTCTAATAATGTGGCCCAATTTTCCACATTTATAACAAACTACATTGGCATAACTTGCTCCGACACTACTTGCTCTGCCATTACTCATTCCGACACCATTTGTTCCTTTTGTTCTGTTAACCCCTGGTCCATAGACCTCACACTTCGCCGCGCTATGACCATTTCTTTTACACTTGTTTCAAAATTTGGTGCAGAACCCCGAGTGATGCTTTTCATACCTTTAGCATCGCTGCTTCTTATTGTTGTTGTTGTTGTTGTGGTTGTTATTGTTGTTGGGATGATTGTTGTAGTTGCTGTTGCTGTTGTTGTTGTCGTTGTTGTTGTTGTTGTTGTTGTTGTTGTTGTTGTTGTTGTTGGGCCGTTTGTTGTAGTTGCGATTGATGTTGCGATTGTTGGGGATAGTTGTTGCGATTATTGTTGTAATTGCTGTTGTTGTTGTATTGGTGATTCTTATCACCGTTTTCCTCCCACTTTCTTTTGACTTGCTTCACATTGGCCTCTTCAGCCGCCTGTTCTTTAATTCTTTCCTCAATCTGGTTCACTAGTTTGTGAGCCATTCTACATGCCTGTTGTATGGAGGCGGGCTCGTGTGAACTTATATCTTCTTGGATTCTTTCCGGTAATCCTTTCACAAACGCGTCGATCTTCTCTTCCTCATCTTCGAACGCTCTCAGACACAATAGGCACAATTCTGTGAATCGTCTTTCGTACGTGGTAATATCAAATCCTTGGGTTCGTAACCCTCTAAGTTCTGTCTTGAGCTTATTGACCTCGGTTCTGGGACGGTACTTCTCATTCATCAAGTGCTTGAATGTTGACCACGGTAGTGCGTAAGCATCATCTTGTCCCACTTGCTCTAGATAGGTATTCCACCATGTTAACGTAGTACCTGTGAAGGTATGCGTAGCGTACTTCACTTTGTCCTCTTCAGTACACTTACTTATGGCAAACACCGATTCGACCTTCTCGGTCCACCATTTCAATCCGATCGGTCCTGCAGTTCCATCAAATTCCAAAGGTTTGCAGGCAGTGAATTCTTTGTAGGTGCATCCTACACGATTTCTTGCGCCGTCAGATGCATTGCTAGATTCGGAGTTATTGTTGGTATGTAGCGCAGCCTGTACTGCGGCTATGTTTGAAGCTAGAAAAGTACGGAATTCCTCTTCATTCATATTCACGGTGTGTCGAGTAGTCGGTGCCATTTTCTTCAAAATAGTCAAATGGAACAAGTTAATCATACAGAATATTAAGAGTAGTTAATAGTATTTCGTAGCATAATATGAACTCATTTATAAAAGCTTTTTCTTCATATTAGCGTTTTATAAGTTTAAATTCGGGTAGTACCTACCCGTTAAGTTCATACTTAGTAGCTAATATACAATTCAACTACTACAATTCTATATGAAAAACTGATTATAATAATATTTCGCGTTCAAACTTTTATACAATATTTTACAAACTTACAATACAGCTTATTTTACATAAAGCATGAAATATAGCACACAATAACTTTGATACAAGATAGTTGTAAAGATAATTCTAGCTAGTACACAAGTCGTTCAGCAAAGGCAATAAAGACACGTAATTCATACGTCCAGAAACAAGTCATGCATTCTGGTTTTACTAGGATTACTTCCCATCCTTGGTCTTGTGGAACATAACCGTTATGGCCGTTGATAAGACAGCGTGTTGTAACGTCGTCAAAGGGACGAGAGTTACGTAATGACCAACAGTCTCGTAATAACCTAAAAACCTCATTTCTTACTCCAATTACCGACTCCGTCACTTGTGGGAACGTTTTGTTTAATAGTTGTAGCCCGATGTTCTTGTTCTCACTTTGGTGAGAAGCGAACATTACTAACCCGTAAGCATAACATGCTTCTTTATGTTGCATGTTAGCCGCTTTTTCTAAATCACGAAGTCCTATATTCGGATATACTGAGTCAAAATAATTTCTTAACTCGTTGCGTAAAATAGCATTTGGGTTCCCCGCAATATATGCGTCAAAGTAAACACATCGTAACTTATGGATTTCCCAATGTGATATCCCCCATCTTTCGAACGAAAGACTTTTATAAACCAAGGCATTCTTGGAACGTTCTTCGAATGTCTTACAAACTGATCTCGCCTTAAATAGTTGTGCCGAGGAATTCTGACCGACTCTAGACAAGATTTCATCAATCATGTCTCCGGGTAGGTCTCTTAAAATATTAGGTTGTCTATCCATTTTGTGTTTTTATACTGTAAAATAGACAAGAGTTAGATTCATAAAAAAAATACTTATTAATACAAGCAATTTTTACATATATCATAAAGCATAAGCACACTATATTACATATATTACACCACACGAATACAACTATCTTATTCCGACTCGCTCGTTTCTTCTTGTTCAGTTTTGGTTCGTTTTGCCAAGTTTCTAGGGATATATGATGTTCCCCTAATATGAGCCGTCGTTTTTCACATTGGTTTAGAAAAACCTGGTGGTTTAGAGGTTCCCGAGTTATTGTCACAACTTAAGAAATACGGGTGTTGACGATACATATAAAGTTCATCGTGTTTGGAATCAAATTTCTCTATTTTATGCCCTTTCCCTTATTGTTCTCTTTTGCCTTATTAAATTGTGTTGGGGTAATTTCTATAACATCATCGGAATCCTTGTCGGGATCCGATTCATCGGAGAATTGGTAATCCTCCCAATACTTTGCTTCCTTGGCGGAAACACCATTGACCATAATTAACTTTGGTCGGTTGGTTGAGGATTTTCTTCTACTTAACCGTTTTATTATTTCCCCCACTGGTTCTATTTCTTCTTCCGGTTCCGATTCTTCTTCTGGTTCCGACTCTTCTTCCGGTTCCTCTTCGGGAACCTGTGAATCAGTCCACGAATCATTCCAATTTACATTTGACTCTTCATTATTATTAGGTGAGTCAATGGGAGTTGTTCTAGAGGTAGACATCTATCACATAATATCAAACACGTTAAGAGATTAATATATCACATAATATTCACATGTTAAAAATATATAGTTTCCAACAAAATTTGTTAAGCAATCATTTTTCAAGTAAACACGGTCGAAGTCCAGAATCACTAATGCATCCTAACAAACTCTATAAGACACACTAATGCAAAATTCTGGTTCTCTAAGACCAACGCTCTGATACCAACTGAAATGTCCCATTCATATTGATTATAAACGTTCCATATTAATTGATTTCGTTGCGAGGTTTTGACCTCTATATGAGACGTTTTTCAAAAACTGCATTCATTTTTAAAACAACCATAATCTTTATTTTATCAATAAAGGTATCAAAAGCATTACGTAGATTATCAAATAATGATAATCTAAAATATACTGTTTACACACGACCATTACATAATGGTTTACAATAGAAATATATTACATCGACATATGTTTCTTAAATGCAGTTTTTACACAATATAATACAAACATGGACTCCAAATCTTGTCCTTATTTTAGTATGCAACATCGGAAACTCTTAGTTTTCACCTGAGAATAAACATGCTTTAAACGTCAACAAAAATGTTGGTGAGTTATAGGTTTAACCTATATATATATATCAAATCGTAACAATAGACCACAAGATTTCATATTTCAATCCGCATCCCATACATAGAGATAAAAATCATTCATATGGTGAACACCTGGTAACCAACATTAACAAGATGCATATATAAGAATATCCCCATCATTCCGGGACACCCTTCGGATATGATATAAATTTCGAAGTACTAAAGCATCCTGTACTTTGGATGGGTTTGTTAGGCCCAATAGATCTATCTTTAGGATTCGCGTCAATTAGGGTGCATGTTCCCTAATTCTTAGATTACCAGACTTAATAAAAAGGGGCATATTCGATTTCGATAATTCAACCATAGAATGTAGTTTCGCGTACTTGTGTCTATTTTGTAAATCATTTATAAAACCTGCATGTATTCTCATCCCAAAAATATTAGATTTTAAAAGTGGGACTATAGCTCACTTTCACATATTTTTACTTCGCCGGGAAGTAAGACTTGGCCACTGGTCGATTCACGAACCTATAACAAATATGTACATATATATCAAAGTATATTCAAAATATATTTACAACACTTTTAATACATTTTGATGTTTTAAGTTTATTAAGTCAGCTGTCCTCGTTAGTAACCTACAACTAGTTGTCCAACGTTAGATGTACAGAAAAAAATTGATATATATTATCTTGAATCAATCCAACCCAGTGTATACACGTCTCAGGCTATATCACAACTCAAAGTATATATATTTTTGGAATCAACCTCAACCCTGTATAGCTAACTCCCACATTACTGCATATAGAGTGTCTATGGTTGTTCCAAATAATATATACACATGGGTCGATATGATATGTCAAAACATTTGCATACGTGTCTATGGTATCCCAAGATTACATAATATATTAGAATACATGTATAATACAATATAAGTTAGCTAGGATACGATTAATATAGATTTGTTACCAATTTTCACGTTGCTATAACAAGAAAAGTTATCCAATCTTGTTTTACCCATAACTTCTTCATTTTAAATCCGTTTTGAGTGAATCAAATTGCTATGGTTTCATATTGAACTCTATTTTATGAATCTAAACAGAAAAATTATAGGTTTATAGTCGGAAATATAAGTTACAAGTCGTTTTTGTAAAGGTAGTCATTTCAGTCGAAAGAACGACGTCTAGATGACCATTTTAGAAAACATACTTCCACTTTGAGTTTAACCATGATTTTTGGATATAGTTTCATGTTCATAAGAAAAATCATTTTCCCAGAAGAACAACTTTTAAATCAAAGTTTATCATAGTTTTTAATTAACTAACCCAAAACAGCTCGCGGTGTTACTACGAAGGCGTATGTTCGGTTTTACAGTGTTCTTCGTGTTTCCAGGTTTTAAATCATTAAGTTAGCATATAATATAGATATAGAACATGTGTTTAGTTGATTTTAAAAGTCAAGTTAGAAGGATTAACTTTTGTTTGCGAACAAGTTTAGAATTAACTAAACTATGTTCTAGTGATTACAAGTTTAAACCTTCGAATAAGATAGCTTTATATGTATGAATTGAATGATGTTATGAACATCATTACTACCTCAAGTTTTCTGGATAAAGCTACTGGAAATATGAAAAATGGATCTAGCATCAAAGGATCCTTGGATGGCTTGAAAGTTCTTGAAGCAGAATCATGACACGAAAACAAGTTCAAGTAAGATTTCCACTCGAAATAAGATTGTTATAGTTATAGAAATTGAATCAAAGTTTGAATATGAGTATTACCTTGTATTAGAAATATATCTTACTATAAATAAGAAAGATTTCTTGAGGTTGAATGATCACTCTACAAGATTGGAAGTAAGCTAGCAAACTTGGAAGTATTCTTGATTTTATGAACTAGAACTTGTAGAATTTATGAAGAACACTTAGAACTTGAAGATAGAACTTGAGAGAGATCAATTAGATGAAGAAAATTGAAGAATGAAAGTGTTTGTAGGTCTTTTTGGTCGTTGGTGTATGGATTAGATATAAAGGATATGTAATTTTGTTTTCATGTAAACAAGTCATGAATGATTACTCATATTTTTGTAATTTTATGAGATATTTCATGCTAGTTGCCAAATGATGGTTCTCACATGTGTTAGGTGACTCACATAGGCTGCTAAGAGCTGATCATTGGAGTGTATATACCAATAGTACATACATCTAAAAGCTGTGTATTGTACGAGTACGAATACGGGTGCATATGAGTAGAATTGTTGATGAAACTGAACGAGGATGTAATTGTAAGAATTTTTGTTAAGTTGAAGTATTTTAATAAGTGTCTTGAAGTCTTTCAAAAGTGTATGAATACATATTAAAACACTACATGTATATACATTTTAACTGAGTCGTTAAGTCATCGTTAGTCGTTACATGTAAGTGTTGTTTTGAAACCTTTAGGTTAACGTTCTTGTTAAATGTTGTTAACCCATTGTTTATTAAATCAAATGAGATGTTAAATTATTACATTATCATGATATCATGATGTATTAATATATATGATATATATACATTAAATGTCGTTACAACGATAATCGTTACATATATGTCTCGTTTCAAAATCATTAAGTTAGTAGTCTTGTTTTTACATATGTAGTTCATTGTTAATATACTTAATGATATGTTTACTTATCATAACATCATGTTAACTATATATATATATATAACCATATATATGTCATCATATAGTTTTTACAAGTTTTAACGTTCGTGAATCGCCGGTCAACTTGGGTGGTCAATTGTCTATATGAAACTTATTTCAATTAATCAAGTCTTAACAAGTTTGATTGCTTAACATGTTGGAAACATTTAATCATGTAAATATCAATTTCATTTAATATATAAGAACATGGAAAAGTTCGGGTCACTACAACTATAACTCACTTTCACAGATTTTTCCGTCGTCGGAAATAAGACTTGGCCACTGGTCGATTCACGAACCTATAATAAATATGTACATATATATCAAAGTATGATTTAAATATATTCACAACATTTTTTATTACGTTTTTATGATTTAAGTTGTTAAGTTAGCAGTCCTCGTTAGCATATCATATAGATATAGAACATGTGTTAGTTGATTTTAAAAGTCAAGTTAGAAAGATTAACTTTATTTGTGAACAAGTTTAGAATTAACAAAACTATGTTCTAGTGATTACAAGTTTAAATCTTCAAATAAGATAGCTTTATATGTATGAATCGAATGATGTTATGAACATCATTACTACCTCAAGTTTTGTGGATAAACCTACTGGAAAAGAGAAAAATAGATCTAGCTTCAAAGGATCCTTGGATGGCTTGAAAGTTCTTGAAGTAGAATCATGACACGAAAACAAGTTCAAGTAAGATTTCCACTCGAAATAAGATTGTTATAGTTATAGAAATTGAATCAAAGTTTGAGTATGAGTATTACCTTGAATTAGAAAGATATATTACTGTAAATAAGAAAGATTTCTTGAGATTGAATGATCACTTGAAATGGATTTGCAAGATTGGAAGTAAGCTAGCAAGTTTGAAAGATTTCTTGAAGTGTTCTTGAATGGTTGTTTTTATGATGATTAAAGCTTGTAATTGAAGCTAAAAGATGGTGAAAATGCTTGAAGATGATCAAGTATGATGTTAGGAGTATTTTGAGAGAGAATTTGGAGTGTAAGTATGAGAAAATGAAATGGAAAAATGGGGTGAATTCATAAAAACGGGATTACTTGTTATAAAGAAAAAAAAAAGATCCTTAAGTTTGTTTTTAGCTCATTAGTCATACAAGTTGTTAAATAATGGTTACACATGTTTTTGAATCTAAGATGACTGCTAAGAATGAATGATTAAAGGTGTATATACCAATAGTAAATACATCTAGAAGCTGTGTATTGTACGAGTACGAATACGGGTACATACGAGTAGAATTGTTGATGAAAATGAATGAGAATGTAATTGTGAGCATTTTTGCTAAGTAGAAGTACTTTGATATGTGTCTTGAAGTCTTTAAAAAGTGTACTAACACATATTAATACACTACATGTATATACATTTTATCTGAGTCGTTAAGTCACCGTTAGTCGTTACATGTAAGTGTTGTTTTGAAACCTTTAAGTTAACGATCTTGTTAAATGTAATTAATCCATTGTTATAATACTTAAATAAGATGTTAAATTGTTATGTTAACTTGATAACATGGTGTATGAATATATCTTAACATCATATATATATGTTAAAATACTATTACAACGATAATCGTTACATATATATATTGTTTCGAAATCCTTAAGTTAGTAGTCTCATCTTACTTGTATAGTTCATTGTTAATACACTTAATGATATACTTAATTATAATTTTATCATGTTAAATATAGTATATCAATATCTTAATACAATACATATGTATTTAGTAAGACGTTGCTATAACGATAATCGTTATGTATATCGTTTCGAGCTTCATAATTCAATATTCTCATTTTTTTTATGTATATCACACATTGTTAATATACTTAGTGGGATACTTACTTATCATAATCTCATGTTAACCATATATATGTCCATATATATATCATCATGTTGTTTTTACAAGTTTTAACGTTCGTGAATCGCCGGTCAACTTGGGTGGTCAATTGTCTACATGAACTCATTTCAAATAATCAACTCTTAACAAGTTTGATTGCTTAACATGTTGGAAACATTTAATCATGAAAATATAGTTTTCATTTAATAAATAATCATGGGAAAGTTCGGGTCACTACAGTACCCACCCGTTAAATAAATTTCGTCCCGAAATTTTAAGCGGTTGAAGGTGTTGATGCATCTTCTGGAAATAAGTGCGGGTAGTCCTTCTTTATCTGGTCTTCACGTTCCCAGGTGAACTCGGGTCCTCTACGAGCATTCCATCGAATCTTAACAATTGGTATCTTGTTTTGCTTAAGCCTTTTAACCTCACGATCTATTATTTCAACGGGTTCTTCGATGAATTGAAGTTTTTCATTGATTTGGATTTCGTCTAGCGGAATAGTGAGATCTTCTTTAGCAAAACATTTCTTCAAATTCGAGACGTGGAAAGTGTTATGTACAGCCGCGAGTTGTTGAGGTAACTCAAGTCGATAAGCTACTGGTCCGACACGATCTATAATCTTGAATGGTCCAATGTACCTTGGATTTAGTTTCCCCCGTTTACCAAATCGAATAACCCCTTTCCAAAGTGAAACCTTAAGCATGACCATCTCTCCAACTTCAAATTCTATGTCTTTTTTTTAATGTCCGCGTAACTCTTTTGTCGACTTTGGGCGATTTTCAACCGTTAATGAATTTGAATGATCTTCACGGTAGTTTCTTGAATTATCTCCGAACCCGTAATCTGTCTATCCCCCACTTCACTCCAACAAATCAGAGACCTGCACTTTCTACCATAGAGTGCTTCAAACGGCGCCATCTCAATACTCTAATGGTAACTGTTGTTGTAGGAAAATTCTGCTAACGGTAGGTGTCGATCCCAGCTGTTTCCAAAGTCAATAACACATGCTCGTAGCATGTCTTTAAGAGTTTGTATAGTCCTCTCACTTTGCCCATCGGTTTATGGATGATAGGCAGTACTCATGTCTAGACGAGTTCCTAATGCTTGCTGTAATGTCTGCCAAAACCTTGAAACAAATCTGCCATCCCTATCAGAGATAATAGAGATTGGTATTCCATGTCTGGAGACAACTTCTTTCAAGTATAATCGCGCCAACTTCTCCATTTTGTCATCTTCTCTCATTGGCAGAAAATGTGCTGATTTGGTAAGACTATCGACTATTACCCAAATAGTATCATAACCACTTGCAGTCCTTGGCAATTTAGTAATGAAATCCATGGTAATGTTTTCCCATTTCCATTCCGGGATTTCGGGTTGTTGAAGTAGACCTGATGGTTTCTGATGTTCAGCTTTAACCTTAGAACACCTTAAACATTCTCCTACTTATCTAGCAATATCGGCTTTCATACCCGGCCACCAAAAGTGTTTCTTGAGATATTTGTACATCTTTTCCGCTCCTGGATGTATTGAATATCTGGTTTTATGTGCTTTATTAAGTACCTTTTATCTCACATCTCCAAACCTTGGTACCCAAATTCTTTCTGCTCTATATCTAGTTCCGTCTTCCCGAATATTAAGGTGTTTCTCCGACCCTTTGGGTATTTCATTTTTCAAATTCCCTTCTTTTACAACTCCCTGTTGCACCTCCTTTATTTGAGTAGTAAGGTTAGTACGAATAATTATATTCATAGCTTTTACATGTATAGGTTCTCTGTCCTTTCTACTCAAAGCGTCGGCTACCACATTCGCCTTCCCCGGGTGGTAACGAATCTCGAAATCGTAATCATTCAATAACTCAATCCATCTATGCTGCCTCATGTTCAGTTGTTTCTGATTAAATATGTGTTGAAGAATTTTGTGGTCGGTATATATAATACTTTTGACCCCATATAAATAGTGCCTCCAAGTCTTTAATGCAAAAACAACCGCGCCTAATTCCAAATCATGCGTCGTATAATTCTGCTCGTGAATCTTCAATTGTCTAGACGCATAAGCAATTACCTTCGTTCGTTGCATACACAACCGAGACCTTGCTTTGAGGCGTCACAATATATCAAAAAATCATCATTCCCTTCAGGCAATGACAATATAGGTGCCGTAGTTAACTTTTTCTTCAACAATTGAAACGCTTTCTCCGGCTCATCCTTCCATTCGAATTTCTTCCCTTTATGCGTTAATGCAGTCAAGGGTTTTGCTATTTTGGAAAAATCTTGGATGAATCTTCTGTAGTAACCAGCTAGTCCTAAAAATTGGCGTATATGTTTCGGAGTTTTTGGGGTTTCCCATTTTTCAACAGTTTTAATCTTTGCCGAATCCACCTGAATACCTTCTTTGTTCACTATGTGACCGAGGAATTGAACTTCTTCTAATCAAAATGCACACTTTGAAAACTTAGCGTACAATTTTTCTTTCCTCAACAACTCTAGCACTTTTCTCAAATGTTCTTCGTACTCTTGCTCATTCTTTGAGTAAATAAGTATGTCATCGATAAAAACAATGACAAACTTGTCGAGATATAGCCCACATACACGGTTCATGAGGTCCATGAACACAGCTGGTGCGTTAGTCAATCCAAACAGCATAACCATAAACTCGTAATGACCGTAACGCGTCCTGAAAGCAGTCTTTGGAATATCATCCTCCTTCACCCGCATTTGATGATACCCGGAACGTAAATCAATCTTCGAATCAACCGACGAGCCTTGTAGTTGATCAAATAAGTCGTCGATTCTCGGTAGTGGGTAACGGTTCTTGATGGTAAGCTTGTTCAACTCTCGGTAGTCGATACACAACCTGAATGTACCATCTTTCTTCTTGACAAACAAAACAGGAGCTCCCCACGGTTTGCTAATTTCTCGATTCCGGCATATTTTATCTGTCAAAATTAATTTACCGTTTGCTAATTCGAGTAAAAATTTATTATTCATAGGCGTCAATGGACCACTTAATTTAGCACAAAAATCTCTACTCATATAGCTTCTATCCGCACCCGAATCAAATAAAACATAAGCAAGTTTTTCATTGATAAGAAACGTACCCGTAACAAGCTCCGGGTCTTCCTGCGCTTCTTCCGCATTAATGTTAAAAACTCTCCCACGGCTTTGCCCATTATTATTTCCCTGGTTTGGGCACGTAGTTTTGTAGTGGCCCTTCTTTCCGCATCCGAAACAAATAATGTGGGCAGTATTTGTTATTTTAGTCACTGGTCAGAATGCTTCACACTTCGTTGCAGCATGACTCTTCCTATTACATTTGGTACATACTACTTCACAAAATTTATCCGGATGATATCCTTCACACCTATAGCATGGATTTTTCTGATTGTTGTTGTCATTGTTGTTATTGAGATTGCTATTGGGATTGATGTGGTTGTTATTGTTGTTGGGACTTTTGGTGAAGTTATTGTTGTTGGGACGCTTGTTGTAGTTATTATTGGGATTGCGATTGTTGTTGTGATTGATGCTGCGGTTGTTGGGATAGTTGTTGCGATTGTGGTTGTGATTGTTGTTGTTGTTGTTGTATTGGTAACTCTTGTCACTGTTTTTCTCCCACTTTCTCTTGACTTGTTTCGTGTTGGCCTCTTCGGCCGCCTGTTCTTTAATCCTTCCCTCAATCTGATTTATGAGTTTATGAGCCATTCGACTTGTCTTTTGTATGGAGGCGGGCTCGTGTGAACTCACATCTTCTTGAATCCTTTCTGGTAACCCTTTTACAAATGCGTCAATCTTCTCCTCTTCATCTTCGAACGCTCTTGGACATAATAGGCTCAACTCTGTGAATTGTCGTTCATACGTGGTGATGTCGAAACCTTACGTTCGTAATCCTCTAAGTTCTACCTTAAGCTTATTGACCTCGTTTCTGGGACGATACTGCCCGTTCATCAAGTGCTTGAATGCTGACCACGGTAGTGCGTAAGAAGCATCTTGTCCCACCTGCTCGAGATACATGTTCCACCTTGTTAACGCAGTACCTGTGAAGGTATGCGTAGCGTACTTTACTTTGTATTCTTCAGTACATTTACTTATGGCAAACACCGATACAACCTTTTCGGTCCACCGTTTTAATCCGATTGGACCCCCGGTTCCATCGAATTCCAAAGGTTTACAGGCAGTGAATTCTTTGTAGAAGCATCCTACCCGTTTTCTTGTGGAATTAGTTTCACTGCTAGAACCAGAGTTATTGTTGTTATTTTGCATTGCGGCCTGCACTGCGGCTAAGTTCGCAGCAAGAAAAACACGGAAGTCTTCCTCACTCATGTTCAAGTTCTGAAGAATCGTCGGTGCCATTTCCTTCAAAAATAGCCAAAAGAATTGAGTTAATCATATAGAATTTAAGAGTAGTCAATAGTATTTCGTAGCATAATATGAACTCTTTTATAAAAGCTTTTTCTTCATATTAGCATTTTATAAGTTTTAATTCGGGTAATACCTACCCGTTAAGTTCATACTTAGTAGCTACTATACAATTCAACTACTACGATTCTATATGAAAAACTAAATACAATAATATTTCGCGTTCAAACTTTTATACAATATTTTTACAAATTTACAATACCGCTATTTTACATATAGCATGAAATATAGCACAAAATAACTTTGATACAAAACAGTTGTGACAACAATCCTAGTTAATACGCAAGTCGTTCAGCAAAGGCAATAAAAAACACGTAATTCATAAGTCCAGAAACAAGTCATGCATTCTGGTTTTACTAAGACTACTTCCTATCCTTGGTCTTGTGGAACATAACCGTTATAGCCGTTGATAAGACAGCATGTTGTAATGTCGTCAAAGGGACGAGGGTTTTGTAATGCCCAACAGCCCCGTAACAATCTAAAAACCTTGTTTCTTACCCCAACTACTGAATCCGTCACTTGTGGGAAGGTTTTATTTAAAAGTTGAAATCCGATGTTCTTTTTCTCACTTTGGTGAGAAGCGAACATCACTAACCCGTAAGCATAACATGCTTCTTTATGTTGCATGTTAGCAGCTCTTTCTAAAGTTCGAAGTCCTATGTTGGGATATGTTGAGTCAAAATAGGTTTTTAACCCGTAGCATAAAATTGCATTTGAGTTCCCCGCATTTAACGCTTTAAAGAAAACACGGCGTAACTTACGGTATCCCCAATGTGATATACCCCATCTTTCAAATGAAAGTCTTTTATAAACTAAGGCATGCCTGGAACGTTCATCAAATATTCTACAAACTAATTTTGCCGTAAATAAATGTGCTGACGAATTCTGACCGACTTTAGACAAGATTTCATCAATCATGTCCCCGGGTAGGTCTTCTAAAATTTTTGGTTGTCTATCCTTAACATCCATTTTGTTTTTATACTGTAAAAATAGACAAGGGTTAGATTTGTAAAAGATAATTATCAAATAATACAAGCAATTTTCACATATAACATAATAGTACAAGCACACTTATATTACATATTTTACACCTCATGATTACAACTCTTTATTCCGACTCACTTGTTTCTTCCTCTTCGGACTTGTTTCGTTTTGCTAACTTTCTAGGGATATATGGTGCTCCCCTAATACGAGCCGTTCTTTTCACAAATGGTCTAGAAAAACCTGGTGGCTTAGAGGTTCCCGGGTTATTGTTACAACTTAAGAAATACGGGTGTTGACGATACATATATAGTTCATCGGGGTTGGAATCAAGTTTCTCTATTTTAATGCCCTTTCCTTTATTATTTTCTTTTGCTTTTTCAAATTGGGTCGAGGTAATTTCTATAACATCATCGGAATCCTCATCGGGATCCGATTCATCAAAAAATTGGTAATCTTCCCAATATTTTGCTTCCTCGGCGGAAACACCATTGACCATTATTAATTTTGGTCCATTAGTTGAGGGTTTTCTTTTATTTGTCTGTTTTTCAGTGGTTCCTAAAATTTCCCCCTCCAGAACCTCTTCTTCCGGTTCCTCTTCTTCCGGTTCCTCCTCTTCCGATTCCTCTTCGGGAATTTTTGAATCTTCCCAAAATATATTCGACTCTTCATTATTATTAGGTGAGTCGATGGGATTTGTACTAGAGGTAGACATCTATCACACATTATCAAACACGTTAAGAGATTAATATATCACATAATATTTAAATGTTAAATATATATAGTTTTCAACAAAAAGCGTTAAGCAATCGTTTTTAAATAAAAATATACGGTCGAAGTCCAGACTCACTAATGCATCCTACATACTCGATAAGACACACTAATGCAAATTTTCTGGTTCTCTAAGACCAACGCTCGGATACCAACTGAAATGTCCCGTTCATATCGATTTATAAACGTTCCATATTAATTGATTTCGCTGCGAGGTTTTGACCTCTATATGAGACGTTTTTCAAAGACTGCATTCGATTTTAAAACAAACCATAACCTTTATTTTATCGATAAATGTTTAAAAATATTACGACGATTATCAAATAATGATAATCTAAAATATAGCATTTTCACATGATTATTACATAATGGTTTACAATAATATTACACATCAATTTAACTCTTCGAATGCAGTTTTTAAACAATATTATACAAGTATGCTGACTCCAACTCTTGTCCATAAATTAGCATGCAATAGCGGAAGCTCTTAATAATCACCTGAGAATAAACATGCTTTAAACGTCAACAAAAATGTTGGTGAGTTATAGGTTTAACCTATATATTTATCAAATCGTAATAATAGACCACAAGAATTCATATTTCCATTTCTCATAAACAACATGCAATCTGCATAAAAATCATTCATATGATGAACACCTGGTAACCGACCTTAACAGGATGCATATAAAATATCCCCATCATTCCGGGACTCTCATCGGACATGATAAATCGAAGTACTAAAGTATCCGTAACTCGGATGAGGCTTGTTGGGCCAAATAGATCTATCTTTAGGATTCGCGTCAATTGGTGGCAATTATAATAAACACCAATTCTTAGGCTACCAAGCTAAAAAGGGGCATATTCGGTTAGATAATTCAACATAGAATGTAATTTTGATCACTTGTGTCTATTTTGTAAAACATTTATAAAACTGCATGTATTCTCATCCCAAAAATAATAGATTTTAAAAGTGGGACTATAACTCACTTTCACAGATTTTTCCTTCGTTCACTGGTCGATTCACGAACCTATAACAAATATGTACATATATATCAAAGTATGATTTAAATATATACACAATATTTTTTATTACGTTTTTATGATTTAAGTTGTTAAGTTAGCAGTCCTCGTTAGTAACCTACAACTAGTTGTCCACAGTTAGATGTACTGAAATAAATCAATATATATTATCTCGAATCAATCCACGACCCAGTGTATACAAGTCTCAGGCTAGATCACAACTCAAAGTATATATATTATTTTGAAATCAACCTCAACCCTGTATAGCTAACTCAAACATTACTGCATATAGAGTGTCTATGGTTGTTCCGAAATATATATATATATAAATATATGGGTCAATATGATATGTCAAAACATTGTATACGTGTCTATGGTATCCCAAGATTACATAATATATGTATAATACAATATAAGTTAGCTAGGATATGATTAATATGGATTTGTTATAAAATTTTCGTAGCTACAACAAGTAAAATTTGCCAATTTTGTTTTACCCATAACTTCTTCGTTTTAAATCCGTTTTGAGTGATTCAAGTTTCTATGGCTTCATATTGAACTTAAGTTTATGAATCTAAACAGAAAAAGTATAAGTTTATAGTCGGAAATACATGTTACAAGTCAATATTATAAGAGGTAGTCATTTCAGTCGAAAGAACGACGTCTTGATGACCATTTTGAAAAACATACTTCCACTTTGAGTTTAACCATGATTTTTGGATATAGTTCCATGTTCATAAGAAAAATCATTTTTCCAGAAGAACAACTTTTAAATCAAAGTTTATCATAGTTTTTAATTAACTAACCCAAAACAGCCCGTGGTGTTACTACGACGGCGTATGTCCGATTTTACGGTGTTTTTCGTGTTTCCAGATTTTAAATAATTAAGTTAGCATATCATATAGATATAGAACATGTGTTTAGTTGATTTTAAAAGTCAAGTTAGAAGGATTAACTTTATTTGCGAACAAGTTTAGAATTAACTAAACTATGTTCTAGTGATTACAAGTTTAAATCTTCGAATAAGATAGCTTTATATGTATGAATCGAATGATGTTATGAACATCATTACTACCTCAAGTTTTGTGGATAAACCTACTGGAAAAGAGAAAAATAGATCTAGCTTCAAAGGATCCTTGGATGGCTTGAAAGTTCTTGAAGTAGAATCATGACACGAAAACAAGTTCAAGTAAGATTTTCACTCGAAATAAGATTGTTATAGTTATAGAAATTGAATCAAAGTTTGAGTATGAGTATTACCTTGAATTAGAAAGATATTTTACTGTAAATAAGAAAGATTTCTTGAGATTGAATGATCACTTGAAATGGATTTGCAAGATTGGAAGTAAGCTAGCAAGTTTGAAAGTTTTCTTGAAGTGTTCTTGAATGGTTGTTTTTATGATGATTAAAGCTTGTAAATGAAGCTAAAAGATGGTAAAAATGCTTGGAGATGATCAAGTATGATGTTAGGAGTATTTTGAGAAAGAATTTGGAGTGTAAATATGAGAAAATGTAATGGAAAAATGGGGTGAAATCATAAAAACGGGATTACTTGTTATAAAGAAAAAAAAATCCTTGAGTTTGTTTTTAGCTCATTAGTCATACAAGTTGTTAAATAATGGTTACACATGTTTTTGACTCTAAGATGACTGCTAAGAATGAATGATTAAAGGTGTATATACCAATAGTAAATACATCTAGAAGCTGTGTATTGCACAAGTACGAATACGGGTACATACGAGTAGAATTGTTGATGAAAATGAATGAGAATGTAATTGTGAGCATTTTTGCTAAGTAGAAGTACTTTGATATGTGTCTTGAAGTCTTTCAAAAGTGTACTAATACATATTAATACACTACATGTATATACATTTTAACTGAGTCGTTAAGTCACTGTTAGTCGTTACATGTAAGTGTTGTTTTGAAACCTTTAAGTTAACGATCTTGTTAAATGTAATTAATCCATTGTTATAATACTTAAATAAGATGTTAAATTTTTATGTTAACATGATAACATGGTGTATGAATATATCTTAACATCATATATATGTTAAAATACTATCACAACGATAATCGTTACATATATATATTGTTTCGAAATCCTTAAATTAGTAGTCTCATCTTACTTGTATAGTTCATTGTTAATACACTTAATGATATACTTAATTATAATTTTATCATGTTAAATATAGTATATTAATATCTTAATACAATACATATGTATTTAGTAAGACGTTGCTATAACGATAATCGTTATGTATATCGTTTCGAGCTTCATAATTCAATATTCTCATTTTTTTATGTATATCACACATTGTTAATATACTTAGTGAGATAATTACTTATCATAATCTCATATTAACCATATATATGTCCATATATATATATCATCATGTCGTTTTTACAAGTTTTAACGTTCGTGAATCGCCGGTCAACTTGGGTGGTCAATTGTCTACATGAACTCATTTCAAATAATCAAGTCTTAACAAGTTTGATTGCTTAACATGTTGGAAATATTTAATCATGCAAATATAGTTTTCATTTAATAAATAATCATGAAAAAGTTTGGGTCACTACACAGGGAACATACAAATGGCAGGAAATGAATTACCTCCTCTAAAAACACCAAGAGGTTTGCTCTCTTTTATGAAAGCAAGAAATTGTGTGACTTTGAAATGGAAAACACGTGCGACAATATCCGCTCGATCTGAAGCAGACATGCGCGGGTAACTTTGCAGATAGCGAGCAATTTCTGGCCACTTAACATTGCAGGTGAATGTGACAAAAAACTGTGGGTTACCGTAAACGCGACAGATTGCAAGCGCGTCCAAGTAATGACTATACATATAACGTGGGCCACCAGTGAAGGAAGCGGGAAGAATGGTGTGGCTGCCAACATCGTAACCGGTTTTTTCGCCTCTGCTAATGGCGTCGTATAAACCCGATAGGTATTCGTTGCGTATATTCTGTTGGTTCTTTCGAAAATAGTCCATCCGATCCAACTCGATGCTACAATAAATTGTTACAATATATTGCTGGAATAGCCGGCCCCATCTAAGCATTAAACTGTACACCCGAAGCCTGTCGTGAATCTGGTAAGAGTAGTACATATTCATCGACATCTTTCTAGAACGACCACCCGATGAACCTGGAACATCTCGCAGCATCAAATCCGGATGAAATCCAGGCTCACCAAAGAAGAAAATTAAAGGGTACTGTAAGGACATGTAAGAGGGGTGAAGCTTGTTAATTCGCCTGGGTCGGTCATACTTTGATTCAATGATAACGTCGTAGTCAGTAATGGAGAGCGGCCCGCTATCTAATACAATTGCGCCTATTGCATCGGATGTTGGCAGTTGATGTTGGCGCGAACCAGCGAGGCTGAATAAACGAACCTTAAATGTGGGAACTTCAAACTCAGAACACTTATCTCTGGCGGTGCGAAACAGCTTAACCAACTCATTGTGCGTATCTAAAAGTTGTATAAGCTGAGAAACAACAATATCATAGAGGTTCCCGGAGGCACGACCACTGAAATGAGACATTATGTTATCAATCTCATGTTCGGTGTCGTAAATGTAAAGTTGTAAAAATAGAGGAGGAGACCCTTCTTGAGGGCACATAGAACCAATCCAATGATAAACCTGGCCAGATATCTTAAAAATGTATGGCGAGCGGCCGTCATTTACGGTGTCGTCAATACGGGCCCCAAAGGACGTCATGCTGAACATTTGATTGTAAGCACGAATGTTGTCAGTAAAACCCGGGGTGTCTAAAAGTTGTTTTAACATCACAGGAGGGTCTTGATAAGGAGGCAGAAATACGCGACCATTTCCACAACACCGATGACAGTGGAGTTGCTTATCCTTGAAGTAAGACTTTAGACGCTCCTCGCGCTAAAATAGTGCACCACAGTGGCCACAAACACAGGTACAATCACCGGCGTCGCAATACAAAGGTGAGATAAATGCACAGAGAAAAGAAAGAACTGTTAATACGCAGTGAGAAGGATAGCATGACGCATACTGGTGTACATAATACACATAATAAAGAAATGATGATGCATATATGCAATGTACATCAGCGGACCACATTTACATGAACTACACTACAATATAGACCGCACCAAATAACAAATTTAGTTCAAAACTACACTACAATATAGACTGCACCAAATAACAAATATAGTTCGAAAAACAAAAGATTAAGTAATATCAAATCTATAAGATGTTAAGCAGACCATAAAAGGTAACAGAAACAATGGTTTCACTAAACAATCGTGTCACTGAGCAATTCAAATGTCATAATAATTGTCATTAATAAATGTGGTTAAAAGAAATAAAACACACAAAGTGCAAAAAAAAAAAAAAAAAAAAAAAAAAAAAAAAAAAAAAAATCCAGCAGCTCTGTAAAAAAAAGAAAAAACGATGATAAAATACTAACACGAACCTGAAGAATCAAACGGCGCCGAAAACATGTATGCCGGGCCTGCGGGCGGATAAAGGGGCGGTAAAGGTGAGGCCATAACAGGTGTACATGCAGCAACAGCTAGAGTAATTACACAATAAGGAGAACATTAATAAAGGCTAAACAGATGAAAAGCAAGGTAATGATCATCAAAGGCTAAACATGAGAACATTAACAGGAGAACATTAATAAAGGCTAAACATGAGAACATTAACAGGTGTACATACCTCTTACATAAGCGAGGTAATGATCATCAAAGACAACCGAGGATGATGTAATATTATCATTATGTAAAGCAACTGCTAACGATGCACTATTATCACGTCTAACGATGCACTATTATCACGTCGACTTAGAGACGCTCTTCTAGCAACTTGTCCCGGAGACATACCAAACCCCTCAACATCAGCAACACCAGACAGATACAGATTACAATTACCTTTTTTTCTTTTTCTTGAACCACTCATTGCCACAATCAGCCAAAATAATTTACGAACACAAAAAAAGACAGCACTATACACAAGTGAAGAAAAATTAAAAAAAGGCCACACCATAGAAGAATACATACGGCAGTCAACAATACATAGAAGAATTAAAAAAGAATAAAAAAGACTGGAATTTTGGGGAGAGATTACAACACCTTTAGATACGGCAAAGAAGCTCACAATTACAACACCTTTAGATTAAAGCCTGTAGGATATTTTGGGGAGAGATTAGGAGCTAATAGATGAAGAAGAGAAGGGTATGGGGATGGGGATGGGAGGGATGGGTTCAAGTCTGAAGAAGATGAGAGGGATGGAGAGGAAGGTGGGAGGTATGGGTGCAAGACGATATATACGTTTGTGAGGACAAAAGGGTACACCGGTTGTTATAATACGGGTTGGTTCAAGGGTTAACGGGTCGGTTTATGGGTGTCGGTTCATGGGTCGTCACTATACATGAATAGTCAAAGGCCAATCAAAATCAAGCAAAAAAAAAAAAATTAACCAATGAGAGCCAAGTGTTTACTTTGATCAATAGGAGACAAGGGAATTGAAATTCTTGGCTATGTAAGCCTTTGTCTTTCTAATGTTTGGTCTTTCCTAGCTCCTTGCTAGGTAGGCTTTTTTATCAATAAATTTGAGTTTAGTTAAGGGTTCGGGGATTTTGCAAGATCCGCAAGGTTGTTTGGATTACGTGTTACTGCATCTAGCAACATCGAAATAATCGAGTTTTTAGCAAGACTAACCTCAGCACATCAAAAATCGTATCAGACATCCAAACAAAAAGCTTTGAGTGGATCAATAGCCGTTGGAAAAATGGTTCTTTAGATTGGCAAAAATGGATCACTAATCCGAGATGGTTTGATGCTTACCATACCAAAGAAGGAATCGGTTAAGTGCAGGTTTTTTATGCCGTACTATCATGTTTTATCTCTGTGTTGGGACTAAGTGGAAGCAGTATGTACCTGCTTTGTCGCTGTAGTTACAGCACTGTAGGCGTATCCTCTTCCGCACAACATAGGACACATGAGAAAAGGGTTTTTTCCTACATCCATACTTTCCTGTGTCCTTCTTTTTATACTTGTATATTTGTAATCGTATCTAGTCGAGTATGTATCTTTAGCTGTCTATGTGTTTCCTCGTGATGATATATGTAATAGGGACCACTTGTATTGGTTTTTTAGTTTAATAAAGTTTTTGTTGGCTTTTTTAAAAAAAATAATAATAAATTTGAGTTGTTCAAAAAAAAAAAATTACTTTAAAGTATAAGTTGAACGTTGATTATTAAAGAAGTAAAAGCAAAAATAAAGCCTATAATTTAGATTATTTAATTATCCTTACCATTTTATAGTGCATCAACTAAAGATTTAGACCTACCGAAATAGTCTTTCTAGTATAAATTATCAAAAAGATAACAAATATGCGGTTGACAGCACAACACCAAAATGTGGAGTAATACAAACCGATCAGTGATTTAAAGTTGTTAAACCAATAAGAGTGATAGCTATCAAAACATTAATACAAATGGATTTATTTTTTTTAAATAGTTACTTTTGAGGAATAAGTTACAAAAATAGAAAAACAACAAATTTTTTTATAAAAATGGTATATCCGAAGTTTCAAACTTCGGATTTGGTGAAACCGAAGTTTGGAACTTCGGTTTTGATCCTTTTTGCAGAATAAACGATGACTGGTCAAGCGAATCTGAAACGTGGCAAAATCGAAGTTTCAAACTTCGGTTTCCACGTGGCACTATTTAATTAAAGTGGAAAAGAAAATGAAAATGAATTAAACAATCAAGTTTTTCATATTTCTCGATACATGTTGACTTCACCAGTTACTTTTATAAAAAGTACATATACCATTCCATTACTTACGTGCACTTTACTTTTTTCTCTCTCTACCTCACACACATATTTTCCTTTTCATCTTCTTCCATTTTCATTTATCATTTTCTCTGCAACTTAACCATTTTATGATTTGAAGACAAATTCAACTATTCAAGCTTACAAATATGATCTCCATGTTCATCCTCATGACCTTTTCTTTTTCTTATCCTCATGCTATGATGGCTTGTATTTAGTGAATTAAAATTTGTACATTGACTCATTTGGCATTTTGCAATGATGTTGTCTCTTTAATCCTTTGTGTCAAAAAAGGTGGCGAGTTAAATAGTGACACGTGGAAACCGGAGTTTGAAACTTCGGTTTTAGCACGTATCAGATTCGTTTGACCAGTCATCGTTTATTCTGCAAAAAGGACCAAAACCGAAGTTCCAAACTTCGGTTTCACCAAATCCAAAGTTTGAAACTTCGGATATACCATTTTTGTAAAAAAAAAAATTGTTGTTTTTCTATTTTTATAACTTATTCCTCAAAAGTTACTATTTTTAAAAAAAAAAAATCAATACAAATGACAATCAGTCCTTAAAAGTTAAACATTAATTGTTAAATGTTACGAGTATTCCGTAATTTTAATTTTCCATATTATAATACACTACGACAAATTTATCAATTGTTTACGCATATTTTTACACACTTGTAAGAAAGTGTGAGATTTTTGTCAAATTCCCTACACTTATAAATATGTATAAATTTGCTACATTTTTTTTCGGCAAAAAAGTGAAATATATTAATTTTGAAGAAACATACAACATGATGGATCTGTCCAGGCCCAGAAAGAGAAAATACAAACAAACAACAATAAGCCCATACAAATATATTAATTTGC
Organism: Rutidosis leptorrhynchoides; assembly: GCF_046630445.1. Classification (NCBI taxonomy): domain Eukaryota; kingdom Viridiplantae; phylum Streptophyta; class Magnoliopsida; order Asterales; family Asteraceae; genus Rutidosis; species Rutidosis leptorrhynchoides. The sequence continues at coordinate 577,195,194 of NC_092336.1, read as the reverse complement.
TACATTTATAAATGTTGAATATTATTCAAATTTTACACTTAAAATTGTAAGAAAAGTTTGTTCACACTTAATAATGTGTACAAACACAAATTTAATCACATTTAAAAATGTGAGTAAATTTGTTACACCTCATTTCTTCACACAAGGGGGATCGTGAACAAATTTAGTGCGACAAAATTAACTTAACACTCTTAACACAAATTAGTGGGAACTTTTTTTCCTACACTTTTATGTGTGAAACTATAACGATATTCTACACTTATAAATGTAATACATTACACACATTTACAAATGTGAGGAATTCAACAAAAAGTACACACTTTTTAAAAGTGTGTAAATTTATGCGTGATTAATTAGCAAATTTGTTGTAGTGATAATGTACTTTCTATACTTAAATTAGAGGGATAATTTATTTATAGAAAAATTAAGTTCGATATTTGAAATATTATTTTGCAATTAATGTTAAATTATTGTCTTATGGATTATTATGGTTATCATTTTCCTAAACTAAATATTTGTCATTTATTAAGCCTGAAAATATAAAAAAATAAAAAATAAAACATTAAGAATTCAATGTGTGAAAATGAACCTTGACATGAAACGCCAAATTTTATGTTATATTGTTATGACAGAGAAGAGAAGATGTTCTAGTGAGATCCCTCTTTAAATTGTCTTATATGTTTCTCCATTGTCTTCTTTATTTAATGAATGAGTGGGTCAAGTTTATTAGGGGTGATCCAATAAGGGTAGCCCACTAACATGTAGTTCATTAGCGATAATTCGCTAAGAGTAATCCACTAACTAGAGACTCATCAAGGCGACCAATTAACATAGCCTGTTAAAAATAATTCATGGGTAATAGTAGCCCACGACAATGTGGATGTCATCAAGTCCCCAAGTTCAACATGAGCAACTAAGACATGTCATATCGAACTTCTTTAACATGTCGGGAAAGGCGGAGGGAAGCCCACTAAGAATGGCCCACCAAATCCAGCCCACAAAGAATAGCCACTAATGGTTATCTCACTAAAGAGACTTGTTAATGGAAGCTTGCTAGAGAGAGTTTATGGGCCAAGTAACATGAAGGCCCAATAAAATAGGAACATCATCATCATCACCAAATGGAACTAAAATCAAATTCTATTATATGTGGTAGATATATCAGCAACTCGTACCTTCCATGACCATGCTTTGAGAAGTTTATAATTTTTAGAGAGGTTTGAGTTTAAATGGTGGGTTTTAGGTCTACCAACTGGCTGTTAAGGATTGAACTCCTTAACCAAATAACACCACCAAGAAACGTATACATTTAGATACAAAAACACAGATATAAAATAAAATAAGAACATAATAAAAAGCTACAATGATTTCACTGAATCAATCATATTTATAAAAAGTTCAGACTTTTTTGGCCTTTTTCCAACTTCTTCATGTACTTCATGAAACCTGCAAGGCATTCATAAACTCTGGTACTTCTTTATATTTATTTATTTTCATTTTCACACAACTTAATGTTACTTGAAATAAAAATTGATCATCATCTACAAAAATGATGATAAATCTTTTATGGCTTGTCTTAAGCTCATTACTTTAGGGAATATTTTTTAAAGGAGAGTGAATTTATTGTTGCTCAGTTTCACCATTTTTACCCTGATTGATAGCAGTAGTAAAAAAACAGGGGAAATTTATGTTACTGAAGATCAAGTACTTGTGACTTTAATTTTCAAGTCCTTGTTCCTGCCAATAAATGCTTCAATTCTTAACTGTTTGTCTGATTCCATCTTAAATGTCTCTTCAATTGAATCAATAATTCATAAAGATACAATCTTTTGCAGACAATTCAATTAAAAGTTACAAGAAAAACATGTCAACTTACATACCAAGTTTCAAAAATCATATGAAAAAACCTCTGCAGAATTTATCCTCTTCGGAATCACTGATTCCAGCTGGAAATATCACAATGTATACGCTTCAACAACCTATCGTCTCAAACGACATTCAAAATATTGGAATCCATGATTCCGGTGTTGTGTCACAACAAGATTTACTAAAAGATTGTAGAAGTTATGAAATGTTGTTAATGGATCAAATGGGTTCGAATATACCCCCTTTGGGAAGCCAATTTCAAACTGATCAGTACTTGAATACTGATGTCAATTTTGTGGGCAAAAGCACCCAAGATTCAGAGTGCTATTCATATGAATTTGGGAATGTGATTTCAAATTCTAAGTATCTAAAAGCAGCTCAACAACTGCTTGATGAAGTTGTAAATGTCAAGAAAATACGGAAACAAGAATATTCTAAAAACGAATCCGTGAATGATTCCCATGAAGTCTTTGGGGAATCGAAACAAGATTCCAGTGTACTCTCAGCTGCTGAAAAACAGGATTTACAGAACAAGAAGACCAAGCTGTCGTCTATGTTGACCGAAGTAAGTTTCTTGATTTCATATGAACACTTGCATAAATTCCATGGTCAAGAATTGGGATCAGGATCAAATCTCTTTAAATTGAAATTGTTCTATGGATTTAATATTATGTTTATGTTTATTATCTCTTAAAAAATGTGTAAAAACCAAAAAAATCCAACTTTATTTTTGTAATGAATCTATTGGGCAATAACTAGAACTGAAAAAAGAAATACTTTGTATGTGGACAGGTTGATAAAAGATACAATCAATATTACAATCAAATGGATATTATTGTATCATCATTTGATGTAATTGTTGGATGTGGGGCTTCAAAGGCGTATACATCACTCGCTCTCAAGACCATTTCAACCCATTTTCGGTGTTTGAGAGATGCAATTAACAGCCAGATAAAAGTGATATCAAGAAGCCTTGGTGAGAAGGATTCGAATGCGAACAAAATTGTGATATCCAGGTTGAAATTTGTGGATCAGAAGCTTAGACAACAGAAACGCGCTCAGCAATTTGGCCATGAACGTATTTGGAGACCTCAGAGAGGGCTTCCTGAAAGCTGTGTGTCGGTTCTACGTGCATGGCTGTTTGAGCATTTTCTTCATCCGTAATCATTCACTCTTTAGCTTCTTGATAATTATTGTTTTTATCATCATACCACTGTTGTAAAAGTCGGCTGAGTCTGCCGACGTGTCGGTTTGCAGACTCAACTTGCCCAAAAACGCCTTAAAAGTCGGTCAACGCTAAAAGTCAGGTCAAAGTCGGGCTAAATTAGCCAAGTCGGGTCAAAGTCAAAGGTAGGTAAATTTTTTAAATTAGATGTTAATCTATGTTTGCAATTATGTTTTCTGTTTGATATATTTATTTGTATAATATATGTATATATGTGTGTGTTTAATTTATTAATTACTAAAAAAGTCAACGTTAGTCAACGCGTGATTCGTCCCATCTTGCCCCTGACTTGACCAACTATTCCCCCTCCAAGGTCCAGACCGAATCGTCTCTGGCTTCCGGCTTTTACAACCTTGGTTCATACCATTGATGACTCAATTTATTTATATCTATTTCATTATTTTGTTTGATCAGATATCCTAAAGATTCTGAAAAGACCATGCTAGCCCGACAAACAGGCTTGACCAAAAGTCAGGTAAGTTTTTTTGTAAAATGATAATGTGGGTAATGTTTTAGATTCAATAAATATAAAATGAAACAGGTTTCAAACTGGTTCATAAACGCACGAGTTCGTCTATGGAAGCCAATGGTGGAAGAAATGTACCAAGAAGAATATGTAGATGCTGAAATGGACTCCAATTCATCATCAGAGATCACACCCAAAAAGACTATATTACTTAATCGAGCACAAGATATAAAAAACCAGAGCGCAACAACAATATCTGATCTAGCTCATCACACGAAAATGTCAAGTTCCATTGTCGAAGACCATGATGATGCTCTGAAAACACATATCATAAATGAAGGGGTGTCACTAACCTTAAGACTACAACACGTCGAGACTAACAGTCTGCACAACTTGCAATGGAAAACCAGAAAATGAGCAAAGAATTATATTGTATTAGTATGTTTCGTAATCCTCCATTCATTTACTAGTGAATAATGAGAAGTGAATACAATCATCTTTCTATTATCAAGTGTCTGACCACATATCAAATTCATGAATGAGTAAAGTGATGGACAAATTAAAAAAATTTAAGCAATACAATTAAAAGCATATTACTAAAACTCGCAGTTACCAAGAAAATAAAGCAAAAAAGTAGCAACTACCATGGTTCATTTCATTAAGATATAATAGTAAGTCAATTAACAGTTTTATGTTGTGTACAACATGATTCCAAAGGTTATCCTGACGATTTACTGACATCCACCAGCAGATAATGACAATGATAATAATTATATCATAATCATAATTATAATTATAATAAAGTTATAGTTAAAGATAATATAATAATAATAAAAGAAAAACTACCGACATTGATCCCTTTCCCCATTGTGATCGTCTACAAACACGTGTATACAATATCAACTACCAAATCAATGCTAATGCTTTTAAAGCAAGTAAAGTACTAACCTTAATAGATGACAGCCACCTTACTCAATCATTGATACTTGCAGCTAGAAACACAAGAATATCACTTCATGATCATATTCTATTAACTAAACCAATATAATTCAGGTACTCGTAATGAATTTAATCGGTGATCTTGATGGTCAAATAACAGCAAGAAGAAAACAAGCCCAACTTGCATACAACAATCTGAATTAGCATAACATCCAATAATATTTAGAACACAAGTCCAACTTACATATAGTACATAGTATATTTACTGACACACTCATTTACCTAACACATGACAAATATAATCACATCAAGTCATCAAATAATGTATCATGTATGTATAAGCATCACTACTATAAATTTGTCATGAATCTAAAGCTTACAAAATAAATTATAAATTAGTAGTGCATGCGTCCCATTACAAGTGTCCACTTACTTTTTGCACACAGTTTTAGAAAATCCCACTAACTTCATTCTCCACCAATCAAAAATCTTCTCTCCTCTCAGAAACTTCTGATTAGTTGAAATACAAAGTGGACATAGTATAAAATAAGAATATCTTGGATCACAAAATGAGGTATAGAAGAACGCATTAGGAAAGTAGACCTTAGAAATCTGGAAGTCAATCATGTATTTAATACTCATTTGATTTATTCCACCGACACGGCAGATATAAACAATATGTTATTCTAAGATAACATAATGATGGCACTCTTCTTCGTCTTTACTCACATGTTCATTAATTGATGGGCCTATATCCTGGCAAATAAACAGAAAATGAAATTCACCAGTTTATATATGCAGTAGTTAATGAAATATATACTGATGCAAAGCCTATTATTTATCTAATATAATGACTACATATTAGTACCTCCCTACATTATATTGGTGCATGAGTTTAATGACTATATATTAGTATCGCCGATTACTCTGCACCAACAAACATGCTGCTACATATCTAGAGTATATATAGTGCATGATATAAGACATAAGGTATAACATCTTTTACCTTTGTTTCTTTTTTTCATAGAGCTAAATCTATATAACATCTGTTATTAAATTTATTTCTCATTTACTGAATCCTTACACTCGTTCTTAATATTGTATGCTACAATCTTCAAACAGCAGACAAGTTTTCTAGAAACATGACATAAGTGGGATCCATATACAGAAAAAAGATACATTTATATGATAATGACTAATTGATAGTGAGTACAATACACATTAAGTAATGCACCAATGGGTCAGAAGAACATAGAAGTCGTCAATCTGATGAGCAGATAATTCGCTAGCTCCATCCTGCCTATTGCAATGGCAGAAACAAGAAAAAACAAATTCTCGTTATGTTCATTTGCAATTTCATATTCCAAAAGTAACTAATTTATTTGCACTCACTTCATCAAATAACACCCCGCAATCACAAAATTGGCATAAAATTTCAACAGATTACAGATGTTACCATTTGCACAGCTTTTATCATTGTAATTTGTTTCATCGTAATAAGGTTGATATCTAGTTTATATAAACATGTAAGCTTTCAATGCATTTTTTGACCAAAAAAAAAAATGCAATCACAAAGGCAGAAAACTTTGCGAAATGTTGATCATTAACGAAATTCAACTATTTATGCGCCTTTACGGCTTTACATTTCCTTTCATGCACATTTGCGAAACAAGCAAATTATGCGAAATTTAGGGTCACCACACACTTGCCATAATATTCACACACAGAAAGTTAGATGTAGGCAAGTGGCAAGTTCTCCCAAGGGTTTAGGCATCACCACCTCCATTGTCACAATTACTTGATAATGGAGATGATAGTTCAAGAAAGCATGTGGAATTAAACAACCTAGTTTGTTTGATTCCTTGCTAGTGATTATCATTGTATTTATCTTTATACGGAGTAGTTCTTGTTCTTATCAATAAAAGCATTTGTTCTACATTGTTATTAGATTGGATCTTGTTTATCAACACTTGAATCATCCATTTGTGACCTAACAGTATTGCTGAATTTGGGTGCAATTTTCTTCCAGATGTTAACAGAGTTAAAGAGGCGGCCAAAAAATGTTAAAAAAACTGTGATATTATGTTACATACTCCACTGATACCTACAATACGAGTATAAATGAACGAAATTAAACTATGATTGGATTTACCGGTACGGAGATTTTCCGGTGTGGAATCAACGGAAATGACGTCATCATGAGAAATTTGTGTATTTCCTTCAACTTATAAATTTCCCTTTTGAAAAAAAAGTAAAAAAGAAGCGGCCGGAGACGAATATTTTGGGGTGAAGGATGATAAATAACAACAGAACTCAACGCGTTCAGTCGGCTACTTAAGTTTTTTTTTTATTGTTCATAACTACTTATCGAATCTGCGCCGGGGTCGGTTTTCAATATATTTTATTGCGTTTAGTAAAGGGTTAAAGCTAAAAATAGGTTACAAACTTACACAAATGTACCGATGTCACCCACAAACTCATTTACGTCCTACTGTCGCCTACAAACTTTAAAAAAATGTGCTAATATCAACATTTTGGCGTTTTGACCTGTTACATACTAATTTTGACCTGATAATTTTTTTTTTTTTTTAGAATTAAGATCCAATCCACGAACGACACGTGTAAATTTTGACCAGTTTAGCCGGTAGCAAGTCATTTTTGTTTACATTGGTACACTTTTTGAAAGTTTTTATTTACATTGGTACACTTTTTGAAAGTTTGTAGGCGACAGTAGGACGAATATGAGTTTGTGGGCGACATCGGTATATTTGTGTAAGTTTGTAGCCTATTTTTAGCTTTAACCCTTTAGTAAAATTATTTTGTGGCTAACGATGCTGTCGTTGAAGCGCAACTCGAGTCGAACTAAAAGGTATAACCCGTGAGAGATTTAAATGTTATTTTAAATTAACAATATATGTGCATCTCCGCGTTTCGCTATGGAATTGTCGACTTTTAAAAATTTAACTCAAAATCAACGTGTATGAAAAGTACCCCAAATATTTAGCGTTTTTTAAAAAGCGTCCATTTTGCGTATAGATAGTGACATTGTGTTCCTAAAATTATTTCGAGTTTAACGATGGTGTCGGAAAAATTTAACTCGTTGCGAGCGAGAAGGTATGACCCGTTGAATATTTGGGTGAAATTTATTTATGATTTTTTATGAAAATGGTTATTTGACACTTTATCCCCTGTTTGGGGGGTTGATTTGAATTTTTCAAAAAAGTGTGGGGGCGTTGTTGGTAAAATGAAATTTAGTTAAAATTAAAAAAAAAAGGTGAAAGTCGAAAATAACCGTGTTTACTGTTCATAACCTTTGACTATTAGTTAATATGTAAATTTAGCTACATTTTTTATATAAAATATTTTAACTTTAATTCTCGTAACGTAAAAGATGATAAGAAGAATTTTGTAAAGAAAGGTGGGGGCAAAATTATAAATGAAAAAGTTGAAGGCTATAAAATAAAAAATAAAATGAGTTATCAAGTGAGGAGTTATAATTCGGAAAAGAAAATGGAAGGGAACAAACTTAAAATTGACGAGCGTTGAAATTTATAAAAAATTGTGGAGGGGGAAACTTGTAAATTGCTTTTTTTTTTTTAAACATAGTTTCAGGTTAATAGTAAAAACGACTCTAACAGACCAATGCGAGCCTCCGAAGGTGGAGGTGAGCCTAGCTCTGTGTCTTACTATATACTTGATAAATTATGACTATATCTGCCTAACAAACAAGTTGGGTTTGTTCATGTTAGGAAGAGGGGATCGCCTGGACGTTGGGAGATATAAATTTGAGAGAAAAACAACCCTATTACTCACAAGAATAGATTTACAGAGTATTACAAAACTCTTACAAAAAAAAACTCTCAAACTCACACACACTCTCAAGGTTGTGATTACACTTCTCTGAGTGATTTGGGATGATTTACAATTGAGGTTTGCACCTCTATTTATAGTAAAAATTCTATGGCGGTGGAAGGGTGTGAACGGAGATGGTGAGCGGCCGTCATCGTGTTCATCTTTGCTTCTTCTACATGGTGTTCAAAGAAGGCTACTTTAAACATCTAAAAGGTGAGCTTCTAGATTGTAGGCTGGAAACTTTCAATTCTCCCCCTCCAGCCGAATCCACGAACATTCCAGTTATGTCTCTGCATAACTCCAACTTCTCTCGAGTCACCACCTTTGTTAACATATCTGCAGGATTCTCCTTTGTATGGATCTTCACTAGTCTCAACAGTTGTCGATTAATTACCTCGCGTATCCAATGATAGCGAATATCAATATGTTTTGTACGGGAATGGTACATGGAGTTCTTGCTCAAATCTAGAGCACTCTGACTGTCACAATGTACCTTGTACTCCTTTTGCTTGATTCCAAATTCTTGGAGATAACGCTTTAACCACAACATTTCTTTTCCAGCTTCTGCGGCAGCAATATACTCTGCTTCAGTTGTGGATAATGCAACACACCTCTGTAGTCTTGACTGCCATGAAACAGCTCCCCCTGCAAAAGTGTAAATGAATCCTGAAGTAGATTTCCTACTATCAGGATCTCCGGCCATATCCGCATCTGTATAGCCTTCCAAGATTGGATCAGCTCCCCCGTAACAAAGACATAGATTCTTTGTACCTTTAAGATATCTGAGAATCCATTTTACTGCATCCCAATGCTCTTTTTCGAGGTTCGAGAGAAAACGACTCACTGTTCCCACTGCGTGAGCAATATCGGGCCTTTTACACACCATTGCATACATCAAACTTCCAACTGCTGAGGAATATGGTACTGACGACATCTCCCCGATCTCTTCCTTGGATGAGGGACAAGAACTCGTGCTTAACTTGAAATGGTTAGCTAATGGAATGCTAACAGGTTTGGCATTGTTCATATTGAAACGTGAAAGCACTCGTTCAATATACTTCTCCTGAGATAGCCATAACCTTTTATTCTTCCTATCTCGGGTTATCTGCATTCCCAAAATCTGTTGAGCCTGTCCTAAGTCTTTCATGTCAAAAGACTTAGAGAGTTCCTTCTTCAGCTGGTTGATCTTCGTTGCGTCTTTCCCTACGATCAAAATATCATCTACATATAGTAGAAGAGCAACGAAATCTCCTTCAGAAAACTTCTGAATGTAGACACACTCATCTGCTGCAGTTTTCTTGTACCCGTGACTCACCATGCACGAGTCAAACTTCTTGTACCACTGCCTAGGTGCCTGCTTCAAACCATACAAACTTTTCTTCAGCTTGCATACGAGGTTATCTCCTGAAACCTCAAAACCTTCCGGCTGCTCCATGTAAATTTCTTCATGTAAATCTCCATGAAGAAAAGCTGTCTTTACATTCATCTGTTCAAGCTCCAAGTTCATACTTGCGAGCAATCCAAGTATGACTCTAATTGAAGTCATCTTGACTACTGGTGAAAATATCTCGTCAAAATCAATTCCTTTCTTCTGTTGGAATCCTTTGACTACAAGTCGTGCTTTGTATTTCACCACTTTTCCACTACCATCCTTTTTCAGCTTGAACACCCATTTATTTTTCAGTGCCTTCTTCCCGCGTGGAAGTTCTACAATCTCATAAGTTTGATTTTTCTGCAGAGAATCCATCTCATCCTGCATTGCGAGCAACCATTTTTCTTTATCCTTATGAGTTACTGCTTCATGAAAACTCTCCGGTTCTCCATCTTCAGTAAGTAGAAGGTACTCGGATTCTGGATATCTACTCGATGGAATTCGACCTCGTTCAGATCTACGAACTTCTGGAACATTCTGAGGAGATCCACCATCATCTTGACCTTGTGATGGTGCTGGAACGTCTGGCAGATGGGGTTGTGGCTCCCCCTGCTCAGCACCGTCATTTTCCTCATTATCTTCTACTTCTGGCATTTCTTCTTGCACTGAAAATTCATTTCTCATGAATGATTCCGTTGTTGCCTCTGGCACCTGAGCAGCAACATTTGACTTCTGAGATATTGTGGGCTTTTCAATATCTTCTATTGTCTGACTTTCATGGAACACCACGTCCCTACTTCTGATCACCTTTTTCTCCTTTGGATCCCATAATCTGTATCCAAATTCTTCATCTCCATAGTCTATGAATATGCATGGAGTGGTCCTTGCATCCAGCTTCTGCCTGAGCTCCTTGGATACATGTGCGTACGCCAAACATCCAAATACTCTTAAGTGAGAGTATGATGGATCCTTTCCAGACCAAAATTTCTCCGGAACTTCAAAATTCAGTGGTACTGATAAGGCTAAAAAGGAACATATATTTCATAGCAAAATCCCCCAAGAAAGACAAGATTTTAGTTGCAATTGTTCCATTTTCAAGTAATATTCGTTTATTTTAAATAAGTGCGAAGACAAAAGGCGAAAACGACGAATTGAAGACACAAAGGTCCAAAAAGCTCAAAAGTACAAGATACAATCAAAAAGGTTCAAATTATTGATTAGGAACGTCTAAAAATGACAAGAGTACAAGTTACAAAACGCAAAGTACAAAATATAAAATTGTACGCAAGGACGTTCTAAAATCCGGAACCGGGACCAGAGTCAACTCTCAACGCTCGACGCAACGGTGTAAAAATTACGAGTCAACTATGCACAAGAATAAAATATAATATTTAAATAATTCATAATAAGAATAATATTAAATAATAAAAAGTTGTTAATTGAGCATAGTTCAGGGGTCATAAGTGAAAATTCAATTTCTAAATTCGCATATAAAAGGCTTTGTAATCGTAATGTAAAAACACACCTTTTTCTATCTTTTTCTTATTTATCAATAAAAAAAAAAAAAAATTGTAAAAAAAAAAACGTTTTTTTTTTAGAAAAAAAAATTCGTTTTAAAAAAAAAAAACGTAAAAAAAAAAAAAAAAAACAAAAACGTAAAAAAAAAAAATTATTAAAAAAAAAATATATATTTTTTAAGATTTTGACTATAAAAAAAAAATTGTTTTTTTTAGTTTTATTACCTTTAGATTTTTAGACTATAGTCGCAACTTTTAGTATTAAGTTTAGTTTTGCCATAGTTATTTTTACTTCTAGAATTTTTAGGCTTTGCCGTAAAATCCCTTAAGTGCTTATTCCTTAGATTAAGTTTTAGGTGCTTTAGAATTTTACGACGCCGTATTTCGCACTACTTTCTTATTTTTATTTTTCGACGCCTATTTTTCGACCTTTTTATTTTTCGACCTTTTTCGACGCGCAATCTTTTTCTTTCTTATTTCTCGCCATTCTAGTTTTTAGGACTTAGATTTTTTTCTACTTCTTCTCTAAATTTCTTAAAATTACGAAAATTTATTTTAAGTGGTTAAATTGATAGACATCAAAATTTTCTGGTTCGTAGTAATAGTTGGATTTGTACGTGGACCGGGTTATTGGAGCCAAACAGTACTCAATTATATTGAGACCAAACGAATCCTGCCCCTCTGCTGCATCTTTTGGCTATTCGAAACGTGGGCAAAATCAGAAAAGTCTATTGATTGGACAACTTATATAAGTTTTTCTTATTTTTATAACTAATAGGATATTCTGTGAATGCACCGAGCAAAACGTTCACCACCTTTCATACGTTCACCACCTGTAACTCGATCAAGACATCTAGCAAATATTGTCGCCGTTGATTTTTCTTTAGAATCGTCATCTAGTCGAACAAGAACTCCAACTCAAATTTCCGATAATCCATCTTTTGAACCCGACTTCACAATCAAGAACCCGGAGCATATTCAAGGACAATTCCAAGATCCTGAACCACTAATTATTCCTCCTGAGCCACAAACCATTAAATCAGAATCCTCTAGTGATTCGTATTCAACAAATTCAATTATGGAAGTAACGGAACCTCTAAGTATGGAAGATCGAATGAGAGCCACACGCACGGGCCAAGGTCACGCCATTATTAAGCCAGAAGTTAATGCGCCAGATTATGAAATCAAAGGACAAATTCTACACATGGTAACTAACCAATGCCAATTCAGTGGTGCACCGAATGAAGATCCTAACGAACACCTTCGTACGTTTAAAAGAATTTGTACACTATTCAAAATCCGAGAAGTGGAAGATGAGCAGATCTATCTCATGTTGTTTCCCTGGACTTTAAAGGGAGAAGCCAAAGATTGGTTAGAATCGTTACCTGAAGGGGCGATTGACACATGGGATGTTTTAGTTGAAAAATTTCTTAAACAATTCTTTCCGGCATCCAAAGCCGTGAGACTTCAAGGAGAAATTGTTACGTTCGCGCAAAAGCCAAATGAAACTCTATATGAGGCGTGGACAAGATTTGGAAAGTTGTTGAGAGGATGTCCTCAACACGGTTTAGACACTTATCAAATAGTACAAATATTCTACCAAGGTGTCAACGTTGCTACACGAAAAGACATCGACATAACAGCTGGTGGTTCCATTATGAAGAAAACCGCAACTGAAGCTTACAAAATTATTGATAACACAGCCTCCCACTCTCATGAGTGGCATCAAGAAAAAGATATTTTTCGTTCATCTAAAGCGGCTAGAGCCGATTCTAGCCATGACTTTGATTCCGTTTCCGCAAAAATAGATGCTTTCGAAAGACGAATGGAAAAGATGAATAAAGATATTCACGCAATACGAATCAGTTGTGAGCAATGCGGTGGACCACACTTAATGAAAGACTGTCACATTGAACAAACGATGGAACAACGTGAGAATGTTGTCTACATGAACCAAAGGCTGGAAAATAGTTATCAGAATAATTATCAACCGCCAAGGCCAAACTTCAATCGAAATCAAAACATTCTTTACAATCCAAAAGGACCCGACAATAACTCGTATAACCAACAAGGTCCGAATAACCAACCAACTCAAAACAACACTTTCAATCAACAAAGACCTGGCTTGTATAAACCACCACAACAAACCGACGAGAAGAAGTCAAATCTGGAAGAAGTGGTATTTAAGCTAGTTGAATCTCAAACACAATTTATTGAAACTCAAACCCAAACGAATGAGAGGTTTGAGCAGTCATTTAGAACTCAACAAGCTTCCATTTTGAATCTAGAAAAACAAGTAGGTACTCTTGTTAGATTGATGAGTGAAAGGGAACAAGGAAAGCTACCGAGTAATAATGAAGTAAATCCTCGGAATGAAAATGTTAACATGATATCAACAAATTCTGAAAAACCAATACCAGAAGATGGGAAAGTTTTAGATGTAAGTAACAATGAAGAAGTTACACCACCACCACCACCCGAGTATGTAAAGCCAGTGGTGGCACCATACAGACCACCCATCCCGTTTCCAAGAAAAGGAGTTGAGTATGAGCAAGTAATAGGTAATAAAGTTTGTGATACCTCTGGAAAGAAGAAGAAGAAGAATAAAAAAGTGCAAGAAACAAAAACAGTAGAAGTAAACCCGGTGAAGACAGTTCCACCAAATCCTCCACCTAGGGTAGGTGATCCGGGTGAATTTATTGTTCCTTGTCTACTTAGTGACTGTGTCATGTATGATGCACTAGCAGATTTAGGTTCAAGTGTGAGTGTTATGCCTCTTTCATTATATAAGAGATTAGGTGTAGGTGAGTTAACTCCAACGGATATGAGTGTTCGACTCCTTGATCAAACCATTAAGCACCCAGTTGGAATTGCTGACAACCTACCCGTTCAAGTAGGTAATTTAACCTTTCTAGTCGAATTCATTGTCATTGACATAGAAGAGGACTCAAACGTTCCTCTAATTTTAGGTCGACCATTCTTAGCGTCCACCGGGGCGTTATTTGATGTAAGAAAGGGTAGAATGACACTTAGTAATGATGAGAAATCGATCACCTTTATGATTCGAAAGTCTAAATATCCACAAACCAAAACCGTTGAACCGACAAAAACGATTGGTAAGAACCATGTTGTTTTACCAACTCCAACGGTAATGCTTAACAATAATAGAACGCCTAAGTGTGGGGAAAATGAAGTAACACCTAATGATGACTTGATAATAAAGAACCTCATAGTTGATACGAAATTAAATAACCCCGTTATTAACAGTTCAATGAAGAAACTTTTTAAACGGGTTATTGATGCTAAAAGTAAGGGAAACTTTAGGTTATATAATCGGTTAATATCCAATCTGTCGCCTAAAGAAAAGGCGAAGCTAGTTGAATTTGTGGATATTACGGAAAAAGCTGGTCACTGGCTTAAAGCAAAAGTCACAGATATGCAAGTTGATTATGGTCCAAGAGAAATTGACGATGAAGTTAATCACAATTTCGACACCACATCTACCTAAGTGTGAGGAGATTCAAATATTCTAAAAAGAAAATGCTGTTTGGAGTTAGTTGTTCTGTTCTCGTGTAGTTCCGAGAATGGAATTCGATTGGTCTTTTCCGCTAGCAGACACTAAAGAACTAGTTTTCTCCCCCCATTCTGAATTTTTTTGTTTTTTTTTAGGTTTTATATGAAATTAATATGTTTTCTTTTTAAGTTTTGTGTGAATTTAAAAACAAAAATTTACTTTATTTCATTAAGTTGAAAAAAAATGATTTCTAAAATTCGTCGTGAGTTGAAGACTAGGTCGTTGAGCCGAAATTACTTTACCCGAGGGCGGGGCGAAAAATTTTGTCATCATTATTTTTAATTTTATTGATTTAAAGTATGCAAAAAAAAAATATATTTGATTTTATAAATTTTTGAACGTGGGGTAATATACTCAACTTTAAAAATATGTATATATGTTTGTATTTTATCATGTAAACAACAGGGTAAAACAATACACTTTCAAAGACTGTCATTAAGTTCAACAAAAAGCTACTAATTTTGATGACAAGGCGCAAAATATCAAATGTGATGTAAAATAATATGCTTACAAACTGGGTATTTTTAATCACTTTTCTACACTAATCACCCTCATGAATTTATAATTATAGTCTGATTTCATGCAAATGAGGGCATTGCATGATCTCAAGTGTGGGGAAGGGTTATAAATTCTCTCGGGTTTACAGTTAGTTTATTTGCCAAATTTTGTGAAAATTTGAAAAATTTTCAATTAAATGAACTCAAAATCATGTTTATACATATTTATGAACGATGAAAACTAGGTGATAATACCAAATTATCGTTACCTCGAAAAGGACATAAATTGAGAAACACCCTAAAACGCTTGAATTCATTTAAAATGGAATAAAGGAGAATAAAAAGGCAAAGAAAGAAACTAAGTGTGGGAAGAATGTACCAAGTTATTCAATTAAAAACTATCTATCACATATTTTTGTACAAGATTATTGCAGGTACTTTTGTTTTGGATAATACTAATCAGTTTTACCCGATTTACTATAATACTTTTGAAAGAAAGATGGATCTACACGATGAATCAATTCCATCATTTGAAGGAAGTAAAGTCTTCCGAAAAAGACACACGCTTCTTGATTTAGGTCAAGAAGTTGTCGTCCAGACCAGCTGTAGGTTGACGAAAAATCTAGAAAAGTCATCACTAAAATCGGCTGGAAATCCACGGACCTCAGCATCAAACAGGGTCGCCATGTGGTCAGATTTATCCTAACCATGAGAAGGATTTATCTCGTACAATGGGGAGGCACCGTGCAAATTAGCTTGATAAGACTAATGAATCAGATCCCCAGAAAGGATAATCTCCTTAAAGATCAAAAATCAGCTTTTAAGCCTGATATTACTCAATCCTTGAGATTGACCTTAAAGATTGAGAATTCAAACTCATGGAATTCGATGATGTCTAAACTCGAGCTTGAACGAGAAAATATTTTGATCAAAAATACAAACCGATTTGTTTTCTGAAAACCCATTTTCAATGCGTTCATTACCATTGAACGTAAAATCCTAGGAATTCACCTGAAATTCATTAGGTCACCTGAACCAAATCGGGTGTCAACCGTAAGAACGGTGGTTGCATAGCATGGTCGGAGACAGGACCTTGTGCCAGACCGAAAAATCATAGGATGATCTTTACTATCGCTCCTACCAAGGATAGTTCTAGCATCCGACACGTTAAAAGACCATAATCATCTGCATGTCACGGGACATTGCCTTAACAGTTTCTTGTTCATCGCTTTCCTTTACAACCGGACGGTAGTTTACCGAAAGATAATATACGGAACAAGTAAACTGGATGTGTACTTTCTGATACCGGGATAGCAGTGGATTACACGAACCTAAAAGTTTTAGCCAAAATATTGATCCACAAATATATTTTGCAACACCGATGATGGATCAAATCAGAAAACTTGTCTAGGGTAAAATCTAGCTTGAATTTTCAAAAGATCAAATGTTTTCATAAAGATCCAATTTCCTTAAAGGATCTAAATTTTTATAGTCATGTGGGACTATAAACCGCCTTTCAAATGTGCACTTTGCTTTGGAAACCGAAAGTAAATCGGCTATTTGATTGCAAGTGTCGTTGTCCTAAACCCAAGGCAACTGTGGATGACACACCCACCTTTAACCATATCGTTACTATCATTGTTTATACCGCTCTATCAAAATCACTGATGTACAAAGTGTGAAGAATAAAGAAGTGATTCGTGTGATGTATTATATTATTTCAAGACTGTATTGCTTGAGGACAAGCAACGCTCAAGTGTGGGGATATTGATAAGGCTAAAAAGGAACATATATTTCATAGCAAAATCCCCCAAGAAAGACAAGATTTTAGTTGCAATTGTTCCATTTTCAAGTAATATTCGTTTATTTTAAATAAGTGCGAAGACAAAAGGCGAAAACGACGAATTGAAGACACAAAGGTCCAAAAAGCTCAAAAGTACAAGATACAATCAAAAAGGTTCAAATTATTGATGAGGAACGTCTAAAAATGACAAGAGTACAAGTTACAAAACGCAAAGTACAAAATATAAAATTGTACGCAAGGACGTTCGAAAATCCGGAACCGGGACCAGAGTCAACTCTCAACGCTCGACGCAACGGTGTAAAAATTACGAGTCAACTATGCACAAGAATAAAATATAATATTTAAATAATTCATAATAAGAATAATATTAAATAATAAAAAGTTGTTAATTGAGCATAGTTCAGGGGTCATAAGTGAAAATTCAATTTCTAAATTCGCCTATAAAAGGCTTTGTAATCGTAATGTAAAAACACACCTTTTTCTATCTTTTTCTTATTTATCAATATCAATTATCAATATCTATATTCTATATCTCTATCATAATGTTAACTTAATAAGATATAACAATAATCTTAATTTTAATTTTAAATTATGATAATAATAAGATTTATGATAGAGATCGTTTGAGTGTGTAAGTCGAAATTCTGTCCGTGTAACGCTACGCTATTTTTAATCATTGTAAGTTATGTTCAACCTTTTTACATTAATGTATCGTAACTAAGTTATTATTATGCTTATTTAAGCCGAAGTAATCGTGATGTTTGACTAAATATTAAGACGGGGTTATTGGATTTTGTACCATAATTAAGGTTTGGGCAAAAGACCGACACTTGTGGAAATTGGACTATTGACTATTAATAGATGGGGGGTATTGTCTAATTGAGTGACAACTCATTGGAGTCTGTCGAACCTATCTTCAAATTAATTATCCTAATAATTAATAATGATTATGGTTGTCCTATTTAGTGACGTTCATATGGAATCTATTATAATCATTTAATTAATTATTCGGGTTGGGTAATTGATTATTCAAACTGATCAAGTGGGTAAATTAATATTCATATCTAATCAAAACAGGGGTAGATTACATACAGTGATAACTGGTGTAATTGTTGACAGAAGTGATAACTGCGTCACAGTTTAAATCCTTAATTAGTTGGAATATTTGACTTCGGGTATAAGGGTAATTTGACGAGGACACTCGCACTTTATATTTATGAGCGATGGACTATTATGGATAAAAACCAGATAGGTATCAAATAAACCATGACAAAGGACAATTAACCCGAGTAACAATTAATTAAAATCAAAACGTTAAACATCATGATTACGGAAGTTTAAATAAGCATAATTCTTTTATTATATTTCTCATCGTATCTTTATTTACTGTCATTTTATTACTCGCAATTTTATTTACTGTCATTTTATTTATTGTCATTATTTTACGCACTTTAATTATCGTCATTTATCTTTACGCTTAAAATATAGAATCGACAAACCGGTCATTAAACGGTAAAACCCCCCTTTTATAATAATATTACTACTTATATAATTATATATATTTTATATAAATATAGTTAAAAATATAGTAAGTATCACTAGCTCCCTGTGGAACGAACCGGACTTACTAAAAACTACACTACTCTACGATTAGGTACACTGCCTATAGTGTTGTAGCAAGGTTTAGGTATATCCATTCTATAAATAAATAAATATCTTGTGTAAAATTGTATCGTATTTAATAGTATTTCCTGCTAAAATTAATAACTATTTTATATACACCTCGCATAACATCATCAGGTACTGATGGAGATCGGTTGATCAAATAACAAGCGGCTCTGACTGCTTCTCCCCAGAATGGCTTTGGCAGCTTAGCCATACTTGTAACGACCCCGACAAATCGTCAAGTGACGGCGTCGTCTACATGGGTCCCATCACCTGGTCATAAGTCTTTATGACAACGTTTGACCAAAATATGTCGCCTTCATTTCAAAATAAAGATTGTTTCCAAAGTTTACAAGAATTGTTCAACCAAAAGTTAAGTTACAAGGTTATAAGTACAAATGAAATCTAGACGACACGGTTTAAAGTAAAGTCAAAAGACGCTCCATGAAATGCATGTATACTCGACATCCAATGCAAGTATCAAATAGTAAGCGGAAGCATGTTTCACATATCGTGCAAGCCCTGAGAAAAACATAGAAATCTGTCAACGAAAACGTTGGTGAAATCATAGGTTTAAGTAAGTAAGTGAGTAAAAGTAAGTAAGTCGAACCACAAGGTTTGAAAAGTTGAAATAATAGTAATACATTCTAAAAGTTAATATTCACGAGCACCCAATTATCAAAGCTTAACATTCCATCCATTGTATACCCCATCCATAGTGCTAGAACAAACACTGATTCTCGAAAATATATTTCATCCGTAGACGGTAGCGAACCGTCAAAGATGAGGGTTGTCAACCCATATGGCCATATAACATAAGTTCTCGCTTACACCCGTCAAGTGTAACTAATGATAATCGAATTGAGGATTTTTGTTCTAAACTCGTATGTAGAATGTTTGTTTTCCCGTTCTTGTGTTCACTTAGTTCAAAAGAATCGTTTATGTTTTCTCATCCCAAATATAAGTTCAAAAAGAGTAAAAGTGGGACTATGATCTCACCTTGCGTGCAAGAGTTAATAAAGTACTTCAACAAGTAAACGCGTGCAAAGACAAAGCTAGTCTTGACCTAAACATATAGGTTATATCAATAACGGTAAACACAAACGGTCAAAGATGTTCAATTAGTCCTATGGCTCGTTACGACTCGATTATGTAGCATGAGAATCAATTAGTCAAGTTTCATGCACGATACAAGTAATTAAGCATGTTAGAACGATCGTATAATTGTTTGGTTAAGTTTGACTAAAAGTCAAACTTGGTCAAAGTCAAGGTCAACGGGGTCGGGTCGGGTATCCGACAATTTTTCCATGATGAGAAATCATTTATGAGCAGAATGGCCAAGTTTCATGTTAATCGGAGTTACGGTTAAGCGGGAAACATTTTGTGAAAGGAAAAATAAAAACAAAAATGAGCTGGGCATATGCGCGGCGCGCTATGGGTTGCGCGGCGCGCACCCTAGTGTAAATCCGGGTCAGAACTCAACTAAAGGGGGCAAATATCTGGAATTTCTGTTTTGCGCGGCGCGCTGAGGTTGCACGGCGCGCATACCTGGAATTTTTGCTGTTTGCAGAAAAATAGACCAAGTCACGAACCAAAACTCAAATTAACATATTTTATGAACCGAAAACATCCAAAATGCATACTATATATCGTTGGAAAGGTAATTTGACAAGGAAAACAACTAAATACGTTTCATCAAACAAAAACATCAATTTTAATAACCGATTTTCCGTCAAGTGATCATTAAGAATCCATTTTCAAAGTTTCAAGTTCATCAAATGCATTTTAAGTTTCGGGAATCCAATTCACACATGTGATATGCCGTTTTGAAGGTAATGAAGTATACATTACTACTAAACACTAACAATTAACATTTCATGGCATTCAAGCATCCAGAAATTCATGTCAAGAACTATCAAACCCTAGTCAAACATCTCAAAATCAATAATCATGTTTTTGAAGTTTTCTTAATCAACCTACACATCAAATTGAAGCTAATGACGCTAGTAACACATTTAATACATGAACTTTAACAATTAAACAACTTTTAATCATCCAAAATCAAAGATTTAGCAAGCAATTTTCATAATGAACTAGTTACACCAAAAACAACAAATCGAGCATACAAATTACATACACGACATCACAATGAGCCATAGACACTAACTAACTACTTTATAAGTCAAGAACACGAATTTAAAGAAATCTAGTGATTTTAGAAAGTTACCCAAATGAGATGAAATTGGTATGGAATCGAAGAGGAAGTTGCAAGGATTCCAAATATGTAATTTGTTTGGATTGAAGCTTGACCGATTTGATTTAGATGATGAATCTTCAAAATGGAGAATTGAGAGAAATTATGGAAGTAGTGAAAGAAAAGGAAAAATGAAAATGAAAAAGATGGGAGGTGGGGTTGACTAGTCAAAAGCTAGTCACCTCTTTGTCTTTTTGGCAAAACTAGTCCCTCTAGTTTGTAGTCGGGTGCGGAAATTAACCGAATGAATATTTAACTTCACGAGAGTACGGGGGACGTTATAATCCAATAACGAAAATATTTAAAGAATGTAGCTAAAAGAGGATACGAATCGAGATGCTGAGGATATTAAATAAAAAAAAAAAAAGACGGCGTTAAAATAATTTAACGGAAAAATGCGGGATGTTACATTATCCACACCTCAAAAGAAATTTCGTCCCGAAATTTAGTTGGAAGTAATAATCGATGCCTCTCACTCGAGACCGGAGATGTCAATGCTATGAATAAGTGAAGGTACGTCCTTGAGTGTTCTCATGAATTTGGATAGTTAGGGTTTCACGTTGTATTAAGGTTTGGTTTTTACGATCCCTGGTTTCAACTGGTTTTCCTATGAAGAGTAGTTTGTCATCGATAGTTGATGTATCTAGCAGGATTGCACGTTCCTGTTCCGCAGGACACGTTTCTAAGTTTGTTACACGAAATGTAGGGTAAACGGAAACTTAATTGAGTCGGAAGTTCTAAACGGTAGGAAGCGGTTCCAATACGCCCCAAGGTTTCAAAAGGTTCAATATTGCGGATATAGCCTTTCTCGATTTCCCAAAATGGATTACACCCTTCCAAGGTGCGGTTTCTCAATATTACGCGGTTACACACTGGGTTTGGTGAGGTTTTCATCTAAGTTTGGTATAACTCTTCTGGCGACAATGGGTTGTCTCGAGCCCTTCTCGGACTTGAACGATCTCAATTGTTGTTTCTTGATGGAGTTCAGATTTCGGTGGTTGATGCTTTGGTTAAATGAACAGGGGTATGACATTAGCGGTCATATAGGGTTTCGGAAAGTGCGTGTGAACACACGAGTGGTATCTACTGTTGTAAGAGTGATCTACTAAAGGTGACAATACGAGTTTGTGACATGTCTTTCCAAGACGTAAATCGTTCGTTTGCTCGGTTCGTCGGTTTGTGGGTGGTACGCGGTACTCATGTCTAAGCGGGTCTCCAAGGTTTCTTGCAAAACTAGAAGTGAAACGAGTATTTCGATACGTGATAATTGACAAAGATGCACCGTGTTGGAATAGAATCTCTTAATATACGTTTGAACAAGTTAGTTAGGGTTCGAAAATGTTCGTTAGAACTATTCACCCTCGTGGCGAATACTATTGTAATATGAAGAGTTTCTCTATCCATGGAGAAATGTTACAAGGAGTTTCCTTAAACGGAAATGCGAGCGATAAAGATAGGAGTGAAATGAGGACTTAGAATAGGATGAGCTTACATCTCGGGGTTGCCATAACGTGCCTCTAGTTGTCAAAAGTTAAAGTCTGAAAGAGAAACGAGGTAGTACACGTAGTTGTATAGTTCGGGGTTGAATAATAGTTGACCGATTATCAGAAACACAAGGGCGTTAAGTCAAAGAAGAGTGAAGTATCGTTGGATTGTGTGTTATCTTAAATTCCAGTAATATTAGACGGTGACGGTGAAATAACAGAGGTAGGTAGTGTGGTACGGGATGACGAGAAAATTGATCGGATCCACAATTTAGTATTCAAATTCTTCGTGCAAAATAACGAATTTTAGTTATGTTGATTTTTGAGACGAGAGAGTATGCCTTTCGGCGTTCAAGTAGAAATATTTCCATGTTTGAGTTCCATCTGTTGCTATACGATTTTAATTAGAATTGTTGGTGTGAAGAATCACGCTCAAGGTTCGAACACGGAGAGGTTTAAAGTTTTCCTTAGTGAGTTAACGAGTTTAAAAGTCGTGTAACACGAGAAAAGTCAGAAATGAATCTTCGGTAAAAATAGACGAGATCTAAGATTTTACGAATACAAGTCTGAGTTGGGAGAGTTTCCTGATTACATGTGGCTTGATTTCGAGATTTATTGTAATGCCTTGACCATTAACATCATGGTCTAGAAAATTGGACTTCGTTCAACAGAAATTCTCACTCGGAGAATTTGGTATAAAGTTGCTCTTTTCTCAAAAGTTCGAGCGTAAGATGGTGATGTTGTTCGTTTTCCTTCTTTACTTAAATAAGTTAAGATGTCATCTATAAATACGATAACAGATTTGTCTAGATAAGTTGCATACGTGGTTTAGGAGGTTCATGAATACGGACGGAGTCCTAAATAAATCAAACGGTACTAAGAGAGATTTACAACTAACGTTGCGAGTTCGGAAATGGCTTAGGAGACATCGTCTCCCTTAAACCCCAATTGATGATAACCGGAACGGAGGTCGTTTTGGAATGCACACGGGATTCATGCAAGTAATCAGGTGGTCATGGATACGAGGAAGAGGGTATCGGTTTTCAACCGAAAATTATTTAGTTCACAATAATCTATACCTAGTTGTAGGGAAACAATTTCTCCTTAACGAATAGGTTCTGAGCTCCCTAGTTCTATAGGTGTCAAGTCAATATTCTTAACGTATATCCTCCGATAGAATTTATAGACACACAATATCTTTCCGTTGGTCGCTTAAATTGCCTAAGTAGTATCTAAGGGAAAAAGGTGGAATGTAATGAGTACAAGTCAAAGTCTTGGTTGTAAAACGTCTAGCGGTAATTGAATCGAATAAGTATGAAACATACGGTTTGTTGTGAAGAAACGTACCCGTGACTAGTCCATCGTCGTCTCGGGCATCCTAGGCGTTGATGTTGAAAGTTCAACGGCGTGCGTTGGGGTTGATTTTCTTATTTGGGCATTCATTCCTAAAATGACCCGTTTGGCCACATGCGTAGCAAGTGACCAACTTTCGTGGGTTGGGTCCCTTTTGAGTGATGGGGGTGGCACTTCCACAATGTTTGGCGATGTGACCACTTCCTTGGCGCCGGTGGCGGAACCTGCCACATCCTTCAAAGTGATGCTTGCGGCATTCGTTACAAAAAGGTAGTGTTCCGGTATAGCCTTTCTTGTTGTTGGAGGCGAAAGGCTTCTTGGAGAGGTTGTTGTGGTTGTGGTTGCTTGATTGAGAGGCTTCCCATGTTCTTTTATTGCCGCTCGATTGGTTCTCGACCATTGGTGCCGGCGTTTCCATTTCATTCGCCGTGTCTAAAGTATGGCGGGCCATTGTTAAAGCCTCTTGTAGGTTAGTGGGTCGAGGTGTCATTACCCTGTGTTGAATGCTCTTAGGGAGGCCATCCATGTAAAGTTCGACTCTTAGGGATTCGGGAGTCATGATATTTGGACACATTGTGACTAGTTCGGTAAACCGTTGATTATAAGCTTCGAGGTCGTTCCCGACCGTTTTTAAATTCCTTAGACCCTGCTCGAGCCTTCGAGTCTCGTCGCGTGGGAAGTATTCGGTGATCATTCTTTCTCTTAATTCGGTCCAAGAGAGTGTGTGGGCTTCATCGCTTCCCACCAATTGTACATACGTGTTCCACCACGAGAGAGCAATGCCGGTGAAAGTGAGGGTGGAAAACTTGACCTCATCTTGGTCTCGACAACCGCTTGTGTTAAAAACGGTCTCCATTTGTTCAAACCATCGGGTGAGAGTAACCGGTCCTCCGGTTCCATCGAAAGTGGAAGGATTGTACTTCATGAAGTTCTTGTAGGAGCAACCTTCGTTTGAATTACCGGTTCCATGATTGTTGTTGTTAGAAAAGTGATCGGCCACGGCCGTACCCACGGCGGTGGTTATCATTCGTTGAAGAGCTTGTTCTAGGGTTTCGAGAGGAGTATTGTGTTGACCTTGGTGAGCCATTGTTCCTTCATGACACAAGAATATCGTTGGTTAGTATTTTCAACAATACTAACCGGAGTATGGAATAAGGATAGAGAGGAAATTTTTCCTTGACTCGCCTTAAATTCTTTACGTCATAATGTCGGAACGTCCATGTGAATCACCGTAATATAATCCCGGAAATTATATTACCCTGATTTACATGTGCATTTAACATTACTTTATAAAGTCAAGGTGGCGCGTCAACAAAATTTATCAACGTAAGATCAAGATCGAATACGAGTTAGATATGATAGAAGAGTTCGAGTATAAATGCACAAATAGTCAAGTAATTCCTACTTCAGTCTATATGTCGGTTGTAGTCTAGATTCACCTATGTACCCTATGACTCGGGGTGGACACAAATGAACTCTAAATCCCTACAACCAAGGCTCTGATACCACTTGTAACCACCCCGACAAATCGTCAAGTGACGGCGTCGTCTACATGGGTCCCATCACCTGGTCATAAGTCTTTATGACAACGTTTGACCAAAATATGTCGCCTTCATTTCAAAATAAAGATTGTTTCCAAAGTTTACAAGAATTGTTCAACCAAAAGTTAAGTTACAAGGTTATAAGTACAAATGAAATCTAGACGACACGGTTTAAAGTAAAGTCAAAAGACGCTCCATGAAATGCATGTATACTCGACATCCAATGCAAGTATCAAATACTAAGCGGAAGCATGTTTCACATATCGTGCAAGCCCTGAGAAAAACATAGAAATCTGTCAACGAAAACGTTGGTGAAATCATAGGTTTAAGTAAGTAAGTGAGTAAAAGTAAGTAAGTCGAACCAAAAGGTTTGAAAAGTTGAAATAATAGTAATACATTCTAAAAGTTAATATTCACGAGCACCCAATTATCAAAGCTTAACATTCCATCCATTGTATACCCCATCCATAGTGCTAGAACAAACACTGATTCTCGAAAATATATTTCATCCGTAGACGGTAGCGAACCGTCAAAGATGAGGGTTGTCAACCCATATGGCCATATAACATAAGTTCTCGCTTACACCCGTCAAGTGTAACTAATGATAATCGAATTGAGGATTTTTGTTCTAAACTCGTATGTAGAATGTTTGTTTTCCCGTTCTTGTGTTCACTTAGTTCAAAAGAATCGTTTATGTTTTCTCATCCCAAATATAAGTTCAAAAAGAGTAAAAGTGGGACTATGATCTCACCTTGCGTGCAAGAGTTAATAAAGTACTTCAACAAGTAAACGCGTGCAAAGACAAAGCTAGTCTTGACCTAAACATATAGGTTATATCAATAACGGTAAACACAAACGGTCAAAGATGTTCAATTAGTCCTATGGCTCGTTACGACTCGATTATGTAGCATGAGAATCAATTAGTCAAGTTTCATGCACGATACAAGTAATTAAGCATGTTAGAACGATCGTATAATTGTTTGGTTAAGTTTGACTAAAAGTCAAACTTGGTCAAAGTCAAGGTCAACGGGGTCGGGTCGGGTATCCGACAATTTTCCCATGATGAGAAATCATTTATGAGCAGAATGGCCAAGTTTCATGTTAATCGGAGTTACGGTTAAGCGGGAAACATTTTGTGAAAGGAAAAATAAAAACAAAAATGAGCTGGGCATATGCGCGGCGCGCTATGGGTTGCGCGGCGCGCACCCTAGTGTAAATCCGGGTCAGAACTCAACTAAAGGGGGCAAATATCTGGGATTTCTGTTTTGCGCGGCGCGCTGAGGTTGCACGGCGCGCATACCTGGAATTTTTGCTGTTTGCAGAAAAATAGACCAAGTCACGAACCAAAACTCAAATTAACATATTTTATGAACCGAAAACATCCAAAATGCATACTATATATCGTTGGAAAGGTAATTTGACAAGGAAAACAACTAAATACGTTTCATCAAACAAAAACATCAATTTTAATAACCGATTTTCCGTCAAGTGATCATTAAGAATCCATTTTCAAAGTTTCAAGTTCATCAAATGCATTTTAAGTTTCGGGAATCCAATTCATACATGTGATATGCCGTTTTGAAGGTAATGAAGCATACATTACTACTAAACACTAACAATTAACATTTCATGGCATTCAAGCATCCAGAAATTCATGTCAAGAACTATCAAACCCTAGTCAAACATCTCAAAATCAATAATCATGTTTTTGAAGTTTTCTTAATCAACCTACACATCAAATTGAAGCTAATGACGCTAGTAACACATTTAATACATGAACTTTAACAATTAAACAACTTTTAATCATCCAAAATCAAAGATTTAGCAAGCAATTTTCATAATGAACTAGTTACACCAAAAACAACAAATCGAGCATACAAATTACATACACGACATCACAATGAGCCATAGACACTAATTAACTACTTTATAAGTCAAGAACACGAATTTAAAGAAATCTAGTGATTTTAGAAAGTTACCCAAATGAGATGAAATTGGTATGGAATCGAAGAGGAAGTTGCAAGGATTCCAAATATGTAATTTGTTTGGATTGAAGCTTGACCTATTTGATTTAGATGATGAATCTTCAAAATGGAGAATTGAGAGAAATTATGGAAGTAGTGAAAGAAAAGGAAAAATGAAAATGAAAAAGATGGGAGGTGGGGTTGACTAGTCAAAAGCTAGTCACCTCTTTGTCTTTTTGGCAAAACTAGTCCCTCTAGTTTGTAGTCGGGTGCGGAAATTAACCGAACGAATATTTAACTTCACGAGAGTACGGGGGACGTTATAATCCAATAACGAAAATATTTAAAGAATGTAGCTAAAAGAGGATACGAATCGAGATGCTGAGGATATTAAATAAATAAAAAAAAAAGACGGCGTTAAAATAATTTAACGAAAAAATGCGGGATGTTACAATACTGAGCATGCTCCGAACACGTTCCATGATTGTTCGATTCATTCTTTCTGCTATACCATTATGTTGAGGGGTACATGGGACCGTCTTCTCATGTCGGATGCCATTTGATCTGCAATAGGCATCGAACTGCCTGGAAGAGTATTCACCGCCGTTGTCGGATCGAAGACACTTTAACTTCTTTCCTGTCTCACGTTCTACCATGACATGGAACTGTTTGAAGTAATCGAACACCTGGTCCTTCGTCCGTAAGAAATATACCCACACCTTTCGAGAAGTATCATCGATAAACGTCAGAAAATATCGATTGCCGCCAATTGATTCAACCTCTAAGGGACCGCAAACATCAGAGTGTACCAGACTGAGTAACTCTGATTTTCTCGTTGAAGAGGAATTAAATGAGACTCTATGCTGCTTACCAAACAGACAATGATTGCAAGGATCTAGTGCAGCATCCTTGTCTACATTGATAAGCTCCTTCTTTATTAGGGTAGACAACCCTTTCTCACTCATGTGACCGAGTCTCTGGTGCCATAAATTTTGTGAAGCCTCCTTTTCTGCAACATTAATACTGTCTATGCAGATCTTCACATGAGTCTTGTACAGTGTGCCACAAATGTGTCCTCGAGCGACTATCATAGCGCCTCTTGACAATTTCCATGTGCCTTTACTGAAATGACTATCATAGCCTTGTTTGTCGAGAGCTATCCCAGAAAGTAAATTCAGCCGAAGATCTGGCACATGGCGGACATCCTTCAGAGTGATTGTGCTCCCAGAACTTGTCTTTATCCTGACATCTCCAATTCTGACAATCTCAGCTGAACTGGAATTTCCCATCTTCACAACTCCAAAGTCATCAGCTTTGTATGTTGTGAAGTATTCCTTGTATGGAGTCACGTGGTAGGAAGCTGCAGTATCTACCACCCATTCTATTTCTTCTCGTGAGACGTGAAGGCATGTCTCATCATGGGTTGAACAATAAGCTACATCACCTGTGATAGCAACTAATGTTTCTCCACCCTTATTCTTCGGCTGTGAACTGCTTTGACCTTGTTTCTCTTTTAATCTATAGCAGTTCTTCTTCATATGTCCCTCTAATCCACAATGATGGCATTTATATGTTGGTTTTCTGCCATCAGCTGACCTGCCCCTGCTCTTGCTTCTGCCTCTCCATTTATTTTTGCTACTCATTCGCTGTCTCCCTCGATTTTCTGTGACAAATGCATGGGTCTGATCTGTGCCCATGTCTTTTCTCCTTGCCTCTTCACTGAATAGGGCATCCTTGACCATTGACATGGTAAGTTTGCCATTCGAGGCTGAGTTGCTGAGTGTTACTACCAGCGTTTCCCAACTATCGGGAAGGGAACTAAGTAGCAGTAGCACCTGAACTTCATCGCCAAGCGGCATCTCTACGGACGATAACTGGTTGACCAAGCTCTGGAACTCACTGGTATGCTCGGCAACTGAAGTTCCACTTTTGAGCTTCATGTTGACTAAACGCCTCATCAGCAGGGCTTTATTCCGAGCAGTCTTGGCCTGGTACATGTCCTCCAACTTTTTTCAGAGGACATATGCGTCTGTCTCTTGTGCAACATGGTGGAAGACACTATGATCAATCCATTGACGGATCTGACCAATAGTTTTTCGGTTTGATTTCTTCCACTCTTTCTCTTTGGCAGAATCAGGGTTTATACCCTTCAATTCAATAGGATCGAACAAATCCTTACAGCTGAGGAGATCTTCCATTCGAGGTTTCCACAGCGTGTAGTTTGTGGCTGTGAGCATAATCATAGCTCCGAAAGATGATGTTGACTCTTCTGTGGACATTATCACCTTACAAATAATTTTTCAACACAAACGGGGTTGAATTATAGAAAACAGAGATCACCGTTACGTCCGGAACGGTTGAAAATGGTGGGATAGATACTTCGCGGCTTAAATTCCACTTACGGGGCAAAATTATAATTTTTATAAACTTCAGGGACAAAGAATGAAATTCTGAAAATTTCAGGGATCAAATTGTAAAATTTCAGAATTGCTACAGTACCGCTACAGTGACTTGCTACAGTGCCGCCAGCTGCTACAGTGAATTGCTACAGTGATCGTCTTCTCCGGCGAAAATTCCGGCACCGGTCGTCTTCTCCGGCGAGATTCCGGCGAGTTGACCAAACTTTGACCGCGTTTTCTGGGCTCGTTATAACTCTGTTTAAGTCGCCGTTTTTTGCGTTGGACTCGGTTCGACGAGACGAATCCAATGGTACACTCAAAATTGAATTTTGAGAAAACTTCCGAAAACCCAAAAACTCAACCAACGTCTCTAACCAAGCTCTGATACCACTTGTTAGGAAGAGGGGATCGCCTGGACGTTGGGAGATATAAATTTGAGAGAAAAACAACTCTATTACTCACAAGAATAGATTTACAGAGTATTACAAAACTCTTACAAAAAAAACTCTCAAACTCACACACACTCTCAAGGTTGTGATTACACTTCTCTGAGTGATTTGAGATGATTTACAATTGAGGTTTGCACCTCTATTTATAGTAAAAATTCTATGGCGGTGGAAGGGTGTGAACGGAGATGGTGAGCGGCCGTCATCGTGTTCATCTTTGCTTCTTCTACATGGTGTTCAAAGAAGGCTACTTTAAACATCTAGAAGGTGAGCTTCTAGATTGTAGGCTGGAAACTTTCAGTTCATTGTCTTAATCAAATGATCTCTCACTCTTTTGGTGAGCTCGATTGTTTTATATAATATACGTTGGAATTCGCTTCTTGAATTGTATAAGTTGTATACATTTATCTTAGCATATGCTTTAATGCTATTGTTTTTAGCCAATGGGGCTTTGCCTCATTGGTCACCATGTTAACATGGTGTTCGAGGAGACCAGGGTTCGAGTCTCGGGGGGGGGGGGATTTTCGTGAATTAACTTCGTGAGCTAACCACTAACATTGCCTTTCAAAAAAAAAAAAAAAAAAAATGCTATTGTTTTTTAGCCGAAAAAAATAAAAGTCTAGTTGTATAGTATTAAGTTACGGGGCAAATCTTGTTCGAGTGGAAGCAGATCACAAGTCAAATGGAGCAGTTTCCGAAATCTGAATTGAGTCAAAAGGGTTTATCTTCAATTTAAATATTATTTCGCAAGTGAAATTAAAATAATAAAATAATTGTGGCCCGCTAGTATAAAAGTTCAAGTTCCATACTGAATCAGATCATTAAGTACAACAGCACGAAGTCACTAACGTCACTACGGTCACAAACTCACAATGTCTTTTTTGTTGTTTTTTAGTACTTGTATAATTATTGATTAAGAGAAGTCTCACTAAAATATAACTAATGTTAACCTTAAAAGAAAGACCAAATGATACCACAATAATTGATAATTGCATTAATACTAATGAAAAAAATATTAATTTGCATCCTTAATTTTGCTTGAAAACTAGGGGATAAATTTCAGCACTTGGATCAATATAATAAATGACTAGAATTAAAAACGCGAGACAAGCACGTGTAATTGGCTAGGATTAAAAACGCAGGACAATCACATGTGATTGTCTCAAGTAAAATTAGGAATTCAAATTAATATTTCACTTAGAGTATTATATTGTACAACGTTATTATATTACAGATTTAGTGGTGTAAAGTAAGAAAGGGAAAATGAAAACTACATGATTAGTGATCTAGACATTTATATATCACTTCGTGTGTTTTGTTTTGTAAGATTTGTATAATCATAGAATTTCTCATAATAAAATATATCAAAGGTTCATACAAATCCAAATGGAAAAAACTTACTGTAGCAGTTGTTTAGACATATATATGAATTTTATAAAATTAAAATTAGAATATAAGTTTTCAGAGATAAACAATCACTAAATTACTTTCTAAATATATTAATTTTGAAAAAAAAAAAAAATTCAGACCCCTTTTCATTTTGATTATAGATTCGCTATTGTGGTATATGCCCTAAACATGAGAGGTGGGTGGGGGAACAAGATGATCGATCGTTCGGGACACAAGGTATCAGGGGCCCAATTTTTTTATATATAGACATAATCAAAGTTATGAGAAACATGAGAACTAGAGAAACATTAATGAAACAACGAAGGCGAAACACAATATGCCCAAAAACAATAATTAAATGACAAAGAAAAAGAAGAAATCAAAGTCCATCAGCATTTTAGAAAGACCCACAAGCCTCTTTTTTTAAATGCTTATATTATTCATTAGAGTTTTAAGGGTCTTTTTTAAATAGCTTATATTATTCGTTACAGTTAAAGAGCTTTTTTCACCTTATTTTAGGTACTCCCTCCGTCCCAAATCTATTGACCTCAGACAAAAAATACACAGTTTAAGAAAAAATACCTGACACATGTACTTTTCTGTTAACTTTCCAGTTTTACCCTTAGTTTTTACCTATCATTTTGTCTTACATGTATAAAGTAGGGGCACAAAAGAATTTTATCACATTATTATTTTCCATTTATAGAAGTGGACAATTAATTTAGAACATTCAAAAAAGAAATATTGGACAATAGATATGGGACGGAGGGAGTATTTAAATTCTTAGACCCGCCTTGACCCTAAATTTAGCAAATTGTAAGACGCATGTGAAATGTATTACATGACACATGATGATGATGATGATGATTACTAATGACGTACGTCACGCCATGACGTCACGTGATTACTCGCGTGACGCATGACGTCCATAACATGAACCTATCGGGAACCTACTGTTGTGTCACATGCAACACGCGATGTCCAGTTAAATGGAGTTGTGCTCAAGTCAACGTCACGTTGTTGGTTGCGTGACGTACTAACGAGGTTGACTTGGTGTTGCTGAATTGGACCATATCCCTACATTTCAGGAACGTGGAAAACGTGGAGTAGGTTGTAGGCATGATTAGAAGGCTTTAGTGGCAGTTACAGATCGTGGGTGCTATTATGATGGTTATCATGTATAACCGTCAATTATCAATCTATAAATAGCACCCCCAGGCCTCATTTGAAGGCTAATCGACCAACTGATCAACTCGCACATAACCTTCTTCTGTAGCTTACCTTGGAGGCTCGGAAAAAGACAAACAACACCACCACGTTCATACCCCATTTAACCGTAGGAACCATTTCCAAAGGTTAAATTATTTCTTTAATTCACTTGCACAGACCGAATAATTTTGGTTTGATCAATTACTAATAAGAATATAATGAAAAAGGGTTGAAACAATGTGTAAACTTACTTATTGACAGATAAAAATCTTATCTTTTTAAACTAAGAAGGTAACAAACAATTGTCTTAGTTTCAAAAGCAAAAAATTACACATTGAAATGCAAGCTTACTTGGTCCAAATATTCGAGAACAATGGTCAGTAAGAGGGTGATTGATTTATACTAATTATGCTTAATAAGAGAGGTACTACCTGAACCACACTAGTATGTTCAGGAGCACTGCACCGGGTATCACTAATCATACCAAGTGGCGAAAACAAAAAAAAAATTCACCGGGGGCCGAATTTTTTTTTAATAACGTAGCAATTGTTTTTGGCCAAAATATGGAGGTTTTTGGGTGAATATGGAGGCTTTTGGGCAAGATACGAAGGTTTTCGGGCAAAATCTAAGAGGCTTTGGTTGCAAAATATGAAGATTATTGGGGAAAAGAATCCACCGGGGCAAAATGGAAAAACCCAAACTTTTTTGCATTAAAAATAAAAATCCACTAGGGGCAGGTGCCCCCTGCCCCCACCTGTTTCCGCCACTGATCATACCAGTATATTCATTAAATGTCCCAAAATTTAAACAATACAGTTTGAAAGTTGAAGCATAACAAACAAATAAGTAAGCATTTACCAAGATAATTCAGCAAAAGATCAGCACCTACTGTGGTTCATACTGATAAATATGATGTCAAACAACCATGTTTTAAACTAGCAGTACCAAAAAGTATATTCAAAAGGGTAACACATACTATGGTTAATACTATTACTTACATGTTTAATACTGTTCTAGTAACCATCATCAAAATGCAACCGAGAAGAAAAAGAGCTACCAACATGGGTTGGGGTTGCCTTCCTTGTTTGTGATTATCTACATAGACAAATTTTGAAAATAAAATGTCAGGTGATTAGATCAATGTTACTGGTAATTAATTTAGAAATATGTAAATTATACTACCTTTTATAGAGGGCTGTTATGTCTTCATTCAAACAGGAGGATTCCAAAAACTGATCACCGCAATCTTTGACATTGACCGTCTCCAATTCAAACTCATGATGACCACAATACTCATTCCACTCGAACCACATTTTCGAAATCGACTCTTTCCTGAAACAAGTGGTGTGGTCTTTCTCTTCAGGAGACCCAGCAGCGATTAACCGGTATGTGTAGACTTTTCTCACTTGTCCTGGTCTAAACGCACGCCCAATAGCTTGTCTGGTAACAGACGGATTCAAATGCACGTCCAAAACTATGATCCGTGAGGCCCCAACTAGTGATATCCCCTCGCCACAAGCTTTTATGGATCCAAAAAACACTCGAGAGTCAGAGGAGTTGTTGAATTGATCCATCGCTATCTCTCGTTCATCATTATCTTTATCTCCTGTTATCAAGAACATCTCTTTTCCAAGGCTCCAGTTTTTGGTCTTCTTCGTTAGTCTGACCAGAAAGTTTAATGGAAGAAGATACTGACTGAAAACTATAAGCTTTTCTCCTGTAGATTCGCATAAACGAAGCATGTTCAGAAAAAACTTAGCCTTTACTCCTTCGTTTTCATCCAGTTCCTTTAGAAGCTCGTCAATTTGGCTAACATTGACACCGTTTTTGTCTTTAGCAACAGTATTCTTGAACAGAGATTTGAGGCCCGGGTGCACGTAAATTGCACTACCATCAGAACTTGCTTTGAACGCTGGTAGTTTTTTCAAATCTGGAATCTGACGTTTTTGTTTCGGGGTGAGATTTAAAAAGACCGAAAAGTCAACAAGTCCAGGTAGTTCATCTAAGAAGTCGCCTTTGTAATAATGCAAAACTTCACGAGTCATTTCGCGCAAATCTTCAATGACAGTTACTTTTCTCTTGAAGTTAACATCTTTAAGCAGCGTATCCTCCACCACATCGAAAAAATCAGCGTTTGTATTGCTTTTACTGAGTTTTTTCTTGTTTTCAATGAGCACCCTACTCAAAATACGCCTTTTTATCAATTTCGGTTTATCCAATTTCAGAAACTTTGGACGAACAAGATTCAGAATATTGAAGACTTCCACCACGTGATTCTGATAGAGGGTTCCGGAAAGAACCACTTTTCTAGGGGTTCGAACCTTCTCGAGAGCAGTTAAAATATTCGTATCCTGGTTTCTTGGTGTATGACCTTCGTCTAATATAAGAATCGAAGGGTATGTTAAAAGTATCTCCTGGCAACTAAGTGTAACAGAACGTATATCGCTGTCACAAACTATCGATGCGAACTGTTGGTAACCGATAAATAATATGCTTCTTTGGTTAGCCCATTGTTTTAGCACTTCAAGCTGTTGAGATCTGCTATCAGCTTTGGTTGAATAAAAGTCGAGCAACAAAAGGTCTTCGATTTGCCATTTGACGAACTCCTTTTTCCATGTGCCTAAAATACCCCTAGGGAGGATTACAAGCGGTTTAGCATCTGAATACTTGGTCATGAAA
The DNA here is from genome assembly GCF_046630445.1 of Rutidosis leptorrhynchoides. NCBI lineage: Eukaryota > Viridiplantae > Streptophyta > Magnoliopsida > Asterales > Asteraceae > Rutidosis > Rutidosis leptorrhynchoides. The sequence continues at coordinate 577,159,699 of NC_092336.1, read as the reverse complement.
GTGTGGATGAAACTAATGAGCATAAACGTCTTTCCTGATCCAGGGGCATGTGCAAGTATACAACCTCCAGGGTTTTTTGATACTAAATTGTTCATTAAAAAATTAAAGCCTTCGACTTGATGTGGTTTCATGTTCTTTTTGTGCCTTGGATGAGCAGATAATTCGCATCTGGAAAAGTCAACTGATCCGGGTGACTTCAGCCCATCAAGAATAGGATTACCATAGTCTCCTGATTTGGATTGGCCTTCATAATGATATGTTCGTATACTCTTCGAGGCCTGAAAAAAGTAATTTATGATTTTAGTGACATTAAACAGCTTCAGTATGCATTCGGATTCACAAAAGAACATATAATGGCTGAAACAGAAAGGTGTGTGAGGTAAACACACCTTGGGACGTTGGAACTCGATTATGGATTCGATACTCCTTTGAATAATTCCACAGACACGGCATACATAACCAATATCATCTTTCAAGATAAATGAATGATCGCAATCTTCTCCAGATTCACTCACATGTTCATCAGTAAGAGGATTGATATCCTGACAGAGATAAACGTAACATGTAGTTCATCAGTCTACATAACATTATGATTAATCTTTAAAAAAAAATTATATCTATGGTCAGTATAGATAAAAAGGTGACATTAACAGCCTGAAGGACTTAACAAAATAGCCAACAATGATAAACAGATGATTAACACTTGTAGCCTAATATAAAACACTGCCAACTCATATAATGGAAGTGTTTAGTTGTTGGAACAGCATATCACAGTACTAGCACAATCAATTCACATATATAATGATTTAATTGATGAAATTCCTCTCTTCAGTTGCCCGAACAGAGATAACCTTATCCGTTTACCTGTTTATTATCTCTTTTCAGTTACCTTTGTGCATTAGCAACATCATGAAATTAAATAACACGTTATATATTACCTTTGTAGACTCTAATCCAAATGTCATTTCATTCCATATATCAGCTAGCCCATCATTATTGACGTCACTTTTCGCCATGTCAGCATCATCCTCCTTGACACCAACATACACACCCTTATGATGCATACTTTCACCTTCCACATCAGCATGATCGTCTACGCTCTTGTCATTGCCACCTTCCACGTCATCAACTGCTATTCCATCTTCATTTTCACATTCCACATCATCACCTTTTACGCTCTTGTCTTTTTCTGTACTAGGCTCAGAAGCAACTGTTGTATCTTCCACTCCAATCACGGATCTGTCTTGAGCAGAATTTTTACCCTTCATGGTAATAAAACCAAGAAATGATTAGATAAAAGGAACACGATTATAAAATAAAATCATGTGCTATTACTTACCATTATAGCTAGCAGAGATATCGCTTATCAATGTGCATACAATAGGCAGAAATCCAATTTATATTTATCGATTTTAAATTATAATTACTCTGTATCAAGTACCAAGTGACTTGATTGCAGAGTATTAGTGAGTGGGATGTTGGTCATTAGTGAAACAATAGATGCTAGGCATAAATCTTCTTAGAACACCATAAAATGTAGTAATAGTTTGCAATTAATTATTCATTAAATGAGGACAACCATCTCAATATTATATAGTAACATCATTATGCAACTGAAATTAAGAAAGATAATTTAGCACCAACAAGTGGAATCTGAGTTAATGTGAAAAATATGTGTCCTTGTCGACTAATTGATGATATTAAATATACTATTTGAAATCCACAATTGACAACATGTTGGCAGCTAGATTCTATGTTTGATTCACTTGCTATGTAATTAAGATCATGATCTGGAGTCTGGACACACAAAATTTCATAGCCAAAGAATTCTACAAACAAGATGAATGCGTCTAAATTATTGTATAGATCATAAAATGACATGATTCTGGTTGAGATATACTGTTTAACAGTGTTTGGTGGCCAACATAGATGATAATGACATTTAGATTAAAAGAAAAAACAAGATGGCTCACATGAGATTTCACGTATATTTCAAGAACTGATAACAGAATCATACATACCAAAACCTTAGCCACAGATACTTGAACATTAATGTCAGCTTGGTTCAGGTCCCTGTAGTACTCTGCCAAGGAAATGCATTTAGTTTTGGCGAACGTCTTCCTTTCTTCATCAGTTTCCTTTATCTAACCATACATCAAACAGAGACAAATCATGGTACGGACATGCACTATATAAGGCTAGATAAAAAAAACGGCTCTACAGAACCACACAAGCCTGTTGCTATACTAATAATGTGAATAAAAGAGAGGAATCGAGAACTTTTTTATATTTAAGTATACACAATATATAATAATTGTAGTGACCCGAAAATTTCCGACCAAATTTAAACTTAATCTCTATATGATCCCAACACGATAAGCAAAGTCTGAAATGTTGAATCTCAAAATTTTTAAAGTGTTTTCATTTATGCATTTGCCCTTTTACCATTCCCGACGATTCACGAACGATTGTTGTAAATAGATATGTATATATAAATGTAAGTATATGTATATTAATTTGAAATTATAAAACATAATTAACATATAGTTAAATATGTAAACTAAAATACAAAATAATTAATTGTAATTTAAAATGAATCTATATATATGATTCCTATAAGTATTATGATATGTATATTATAATAAAATTTATAAATATTAACTATTCAATGAAAGTTATTACATATTATATAACTATTAAACATTACATAATTAATAAATTTTACTGTTAATGTAATAAATATAATTATAAGTTTAATTCTAGTTGATATATTATTACTACATTCATTATTATTATTATTATTATTATTATTATTATTATTATTATTATTATTATTATTACTACTAATATTGGTACTATGAATATATTTAAATATTATATGAAATTGATACATTTGATATATATATATTTTTTTAATATTATTGTTACTATTGTTGTTGTCATCATCATCATCATCATCATCATCATCATCATCATCATCATCATCATCATTATTATTATTATTATTATTATTATTATTATTAGAACTTTACTATTAATATTAATATTATTTGTTAATTATCTAAAACTTATGAATTATATAAAAACAAATGTATAAATAGATATATACAAATCACTATATTTTTTTTATATAAAACACCAACCATGAGCTTTATGATTTTGTTTGCTATCAAAGATTTGTTACATGTCGATTTCTGAACACAGTTACAAACAAAATCCGTTGAACGTCCTAATCTACTTTTGATTTCTTTATTTTCCATTCGTCCTTCTTGATCTTCTGTCGACACCATTTTGATTACAAAACAAACGAGTATTACATGATTTCACACAATCAGTTTACTACAACCTTCACCTTCCATCACCCGTCACTTCTTTCACCACTCTTTTTCTTCCTTATTTTTTTTATGGCAACCGAGGACCATCACTATCTTTTAAGATACATCACCACACTTAAACACGATCACAATAATCACCACCTCAATATACATAAATTCATACAAACATACTAGATATATACATTTACATACCTTCTTACTTTTCTTCTTGATGAATCGACACCACCTTTCACCACCACGGTTTATCACCACCACAATCACCACCTTACGCACCACCACCCATCTTATCTATAAGTATATATATATATACATACACGGTATATAGATACATATGCATAATCACAACTCACCTCTCTTCACCCAACTCTTCTGTTTCAATTCGATAACCCTCGTCACCCTACCACCTCCAAGAACACATCACGACACCACCATCGTTCCCTCTCTCTCTCGTGTTTACTAGTTTAGCTTGATCGCCACTACCATCCTCTATCCTTTCTGTTACTGAACGAAACACAAAATGAATCGAACCAATTTATTGTGCTTTTACATATTTCTGTTAACACTTGAACACTCCACCGTCACAACCTATCATCATCCACCTGCTATATTTTTTTGTTGTTGTTATAATCTAAGCAAACACCCAACGAACCCGACAGCTGCACTTGCTATTATTTTTCATTTGTTTCAATCGAAAACTGCGGAAAAATTTTTGTTTCTGTTTCACTAGCAAGGTGAAAAGATGAGGTTATTGTTTTTTTATAGACTAGTGCATGTTCTTTTTCACTTATGGCAGACAACAATTAAAAGAATAAACCCCACTTGATTAAGTATTGGAGCCACCTCCATAATTCTTTTCTAAACGTGTAACGCAACAGAAGAGTAGAGAAACGATCGCTGGATTTTTTTTATTATTCGGGCCAAGTTCCTAGCTACTTGGACTTGAGTTTTATTGTTGGGCCATCGTGTACCCATGTTTACATTTGGGCCGTAAATGATAATAATAGTATATTAAGAGAATTTAGGATGTTGTCGCTAGAAGTAAGGTACGATCATGATAGTATTTTGATTAATGATGATGCGTACATGATGTTGATGACGTGATGATGGTGATAGAGAATTAAACGATGATGATGATAGTTTAAGAGTAGGATATGGATAATATTGATATAATGGTTGTTTGATTCTGGTTCGTGTACATGAAGGAGGTGAAACAGAAACTTCGGGTTAAGTATAATTGGGGTATAGTTATAAACAGAAAGACAGTCTTGGAGTATTGGTTTAGAGTGTGGTTTGGTGAGCGAGAGGTCTCAGGTTCGAGTCCCTTGAGGGGCAGTTTTCTTTTTTTGACCGAAATTCATTGAAGGTAGCTTCAATTTTATTATTTTTATTATTATTATCATTATTATTAGTTTTATTATTATTATGATTGTAATTATTATTATAACTATTATACAAGTATTAAGTATCACATAATATTATGATTATAGTTACAATTATTATTATTATTATTATTGATATTAAGTATTAGGTATTATTATCAAGACTATTATTTTCATTATCTTAGTTAGTAAACTTTACATTTTTATTAAGAACTACTGTTATTAATATTATTATAAGTATTATTATTTTTATCATTAATCTTATTATTATTAATAATAGAATTAGGATTATTAATAATATTACCATTTTGAAACAATACATTATGTTATTATTTTTCACAAACATTATTATTTTTATTAGTAATAACAAGTATTATCATTTTTACCATTACAAATATTAATTTAAGTATTATTACAATTACTAGTTTTGACAAACAAATGATATATATATATATATATATATATATATATATATACATAAATTAACCATACAAATGCTTTTTATATAAAAAAATAATATACTTAATGAAATAATTAAAATATATATATATAAGTTAATAATATAAAAGTTAAATCACTAATGGTAAGTACATTATTTTTTTGTTCGATTACAAGTATGTATATTAATAAAAATACAAATGATATAGGTTCGTGAATCCGAGGCCAACCCTATATTTGTTCAATGATGTTATATGTATTTTTACTACAAAATACAGTATGGTGAGTTTATTTGATTCCCTTTTACTCTTCACATTTTTGGGACAGAGAATACATGCGCTTTTATAAATGTTTGACGCAATAGACACAAGTACCTTAACTGCATTCTATGATAGAGTTATCTGGGATTGGGGTTGATTATTATGACACGCATTAGCCCCCGGTTTTCGTTAGAGCGTGTGAGCTCCCGAGCCGGGTGGATGGTTTATTATTTACGACATTTTGGCACCGGTTGGCCTATATTTTATAAATATGTGTTCAGCCGTGGGGTGTAAAGACCGGCACAGAGGTTCTATATTTTGAAGGCACATGTATTCAGCCGTGGGTTGAAATACCGGCACAGATGGTTACTAATATATTTTGAATCCTCACCAGGTGTTCTTCATATGAAAGATATTTTTTGTGCAGTTGGAATGGGACTTCTGCACGTTTTATAATATTTAAAATCTTGTGGTCTATTAAAATGATGAAAATGAAATGATTACTATAAACTGATGAACTCACCAACCTTTTGGTTGACACTTGAAAGCATGTTTATTCTCAGGTTTGAAAGAAATCTTCCGCTGTGCATTAGCTCATTTTAAGGATATTACTTGAAGTCATTCATGACATATTTCAAAAGACGTTGCATTCGAGTCATTGAAGTTCATTAGAGATTATTATTAAGTAAATGACAGATTAGGTCATTTATAGTTTGGATATTATGAAATGGTATGCATACCTGTCAACTTTCAATGAAATGAAAGTTTGTCTTATAAAAACGAATGCAATGTTTGTAAAATGTATCATATAGAGGTCAAATACCTATGTAATCATATGTAATGTTCTCGTCCATATGGATTTGGTCGGGGCACTACAGGTGGTATCAGAGTAGTGGTCGTAGCGAACCAGGTCGACATTAGTGTGTCTAACTAGGAGTTGTTAGGATGCATTAGTGAAGTCTGGACTTCGACCTAGTAGTTGTTAGGTTATATTAATGAGTTTGGACTTGAACCTGGTCTGCATGTCAAAAGTTTTGCTTATCATTTCTTGTCGAAAATTACCTGCTTATCATTCTTAGTCTAGACACATCTTACTGCATTGACTGCATGAATAGTGTGTAGACAAAATTCACATCTTAGCGTATATGCTAATCCATATCTTAGCGTATCGGTTACTATAAAGTTTGCCTGATATATTTCGCAAATTCCTCCGTAATCTACGAAATCTTCTGTTCTATATATAGGTATTCTATGTAATTAGAATATCATTCGATATCCGAAAATCATTTCATTTCGAGAAATCCTTTATTCAATCGTACGAAATGGAACTCACCACTAGTTCAAGTCCCTCGGATTCCGATATGGAGTCCCACTCCAGCTCCGAAAGCAGCGTCACCAGAATGGATCAATCCATCAGCCATCCTCAATTCATCTGATGAGTTCGTAAGTCGACTTAATCAACGGAGACGCGAAGAAGGCGATCCCTTCCATCCACCAAATTCACCTCTTAGTGATGAACCTGAATCACTTACCGGCAAACCAGTTCGATATACTATATTCACTCTCATTTCTCAAATATCTCGCCATGATTACATTCTACCTAAAACTCTAAACCTTATTCATTCGCTCGTTTCGACCGACAATCATCCCGGGGTAATAGAAGAAGTTAACGAGCTTCACACCCGAGTTGTAGTCTTGGAAAATATGGTGCAAAATGTACCAGCTTCAGCAACATTACCGGCATCAACAGTACCATCAACAACAACATCCGCATCCCAAGCCTCAACATCACAATCTGTTCCACGAACATCAACATTATACGCACCATGGATACCAAGGAGCACCAACAACAATGAACAATGAAGTATTGATCCATAACTTCATCAATATTCTACGAAGAATATGTGGATCCTAATAGTTTTAGAGATTACTTATTCTAGCTCAAATCGAAAAACAAATGAGTCTAATATTATATTGACTCATTAAATCCATAATTACATCTGAAGAAAATATATATCTATATATATTTTCATAAAGATTGTGATTAAATTTTTTTTTTTTTTCATACAAACTGTTAATAATGAAAATATTTTAACGTGTAGTTAATACCCGAGGAATATTTAAGATTTCACATTAATGAGTTACATTGTACATTCTTCAAATCTGATTCAACAGTCATTTCCTACCCTACTTACATCCACAGATATATGAATCCGTTCACCACAGAATAACCATTTCCATTCAAATTTCATGTTTAGATTTTGACCTATCAGAATCCAACAAGCGGCATAATGAAGAAAACATTTGACGAAATAAAAATTTGTTAGAAACAAACAAATTAACTATGAGAAATTTTGTTAAGAATCCACAATAACAAAAATCCTAGCTAACTGTGGACTAATCAACTGAGGACTACCAACAGTGGACAATTAAAATGAATTAAAATATTAATTATAACATATGAAACTAAACATCTCTTCAAGTTTGCCACTTGATTTCATCTTAAACCTCATTTGTATCTTGATGATTCCAATCCGCGTTCAAACCCTTCATGATCCTTGGAACCCCTCAATTAAAAAAAAAAAAAAAAAACAATCGAGAGGATGATCCAACCACATGTATCTGTGTCAGATCCTTAGCATTGTTATTACTGAAAAATAACTTTGCAATTTCCCTTCCAAATTAGCCAATTTTGTCACAGCTCCAGCAAGTCAACTTCGACATTCATTTAGATTAGTCTTATTATAACCTTGATATACGAATTTGCCTTTCATCATCATTACCGAAGAACTGTTTATATTCCACCACATTAGCATTAAACGTACCAGCAACTTCACTACTCATTGACTTAAGTCTCTCTGAAGAACCATTATGGTTGTTCATTAAAACTATACCATATACTCATCCATATCTTATAACGAGAATTACCATACCAATTACCGGGAATTAGCAATCAGTATTTTGAATCTCGCAACGTTTCTACATCAACAGTTATATGTATACATATAACATTTATCTTTTAGAACTATGATCTTCCATTCTGAAATTCTGAAAAGCACCCAGTCTACGAATCAATACTCCGAAATCTGAGAAAGCTAAATGAAGCAGCAAAAACTGTAAACGACCTTAACAGTCGAAAGTTTGATGATAAAGAATTGAACAAACCATGAAAGAGACTCTTAACAAATCACAAGGACTAAACTTGTACATAAAGAATCCAGATGATTCTGTTTCTGGTGAAATCTTTAACAAATGCCTTGTTCCGTAATTGTTCTAAATCATTGTGAATGAATTTCTTCATCACACGTGAATCTAAAATTTTAAGATATTATCGTATCTTTCATTGTAAATATCCTCAATATTTCTGAAGATATCTTCATAAATATTCTCGTTCGATATTAATTATCTCTCTGCGCTATCCGTATTATATCATAAAAGGAAACTGTTTTAATTTTTATATTCTGCGAACCTTCGAATTTAAATTATGAATGTTTTTGAAGTAGTGTTGGGAACTGATGCATGAGTTAGTATAATATAATGACACTTGATCAACGTGATTATATTACAGTAATTCATGCTGAGTTTCTAATGGAACGTGATGATTCACAGTACCATCATCATGTGCCATTTACACGACTCTTACATTCTATCCAATCTCCAAACATATTAAGAACATAACTTCTTGATAATTCTATCTTTTCTCATAACTTCTGATAATTTGACAAGTCAAATCGAGTTGTGGAAATAAGGAAACAAAGAGGGTGGGTTTATAGTGAAATATCAGACAAAGCAATCAAAACAGATAATCGCATTTAAAGCGGATCCAAATTTCCTTAATTACCGAAGAATCAAATCTTATCACGAAGATTTTCTCCAAATCCCTTGAGCTTCGGAAATCAACCATATCTACGTCAAAGGATGTGACGAAACATTATTTTCTCATTTCACTCTTTTGTGATAGCTTCACTTATACTCTTCGCATAATCAAATTGTTTTATCTATATTACTCAATGATGATAAAACTCTATTTATCAACTTATATTCGTCATGAAAACATTTTTTATGGTTAGCCATGACGACCTCGGTCAAATTTCGGGACGAAATTTCTTTAACGGGTAGGTACTGTAGTGACCCGGAAATTTCCGACCAAATTTAAACTTAATCTCTATATGATCCCAACACGATAAGCAAAGTCTGTAATGTTGAATCTCAAAATTTTTAAAGTGTTTTCATTTATGCATTTGCCCTTTTACCATTCCCGACGATTCACGAACGATTGTTGTAAATAGATATGTATATATAAATGTAAGTATATGTATATTAATTTGAAATTATAAAACATAATTAACATATAGTTAAATATGTAAACTAAAATACAAAATAATTAATTGTAATTTAAAATGAATCTATATATATGATTCCTATAAGTATTATGATATGTATATTATAATAAAATTTATAAATATTAACTATTCAATGAAAGTTATTACATATTATATAACTATTAAACATTACATAATTAATAATTAATAAATTTTACTGTTAATGTAATAAATATAATTATAAGTTTAATTCTAGTTGATATATTATTACTACATTCATTATTATTATTATTATTATTATTATTATTATTATTATTATTATTATTATTATTATTATTATTATTATTATTATTATTATTATTATTATTATTATTACTAATATTGGTACTATGAATATATTTAAATATTATATGAAATTGATACATTTGATATATATATATTTTTTAATATTATTGTTACTATTGTTGTTATCATTATTATTAACATTATTATTATTATTATTATTATTATTATTATTATTATTATTATTATTATTATTAGAACTTTATATTAATATTAATATTATTTGTTAATTATCTAAAACTTATGAATTATATAAAAACAAATGTATAAATAGATATATACAAATCACTATATTTTTTTTATATAAAACACCAACCATGAGCTTTATGATTTTGTTTGCTATCAAAGATTTGTTACATGTCGATTTCTGAACACAGTTACAAACAAAATCCGTTGAACGTCCTAATCTACTTTTGATTTCTTTATTTTCCATTCGTCCTTCTTGATCTTCTGTCGACACCATTTTGATTACAAAACAAACGAGTATTACATGATTTCACACAATCAGTTTACTACAACCTTCACCTTCCATCACCCGTCACTTCTTTCACCACTCTTTTTCTTCCTTATTTTTTTATGGCAACCGAGGACCATCACTATCTTTTAAGATACATCACCACACTTAAACACGATCACAATAATCACCACCTCAATATACATAAATTCATACAAACATACTAGATATATACGTTTACATACCTTCTTACTTTTCTTCTTGATGAATCGACACCACCTTTCACCACCACGGTTTATCACCACCACAATCACCACCTTACGCACCACCACCCATCTTATCTATAAGTATATATATACATACACGGCATATAGATACATATGCATAATCACAACTCACCTCTCTTCACCCAACTCTTCTGTTTCAATTCGATAACCCTCGTCACCCTACCACCTCCAAGAACACATCACGACACCACCATCGTTCCCTCTCTCTCTCGTGTTTACTAGTTTAGCTTGATCGCCACTACCATCCTCTATCCTTTCTGTTACTGAACGAAACACAAAATGAATCGAACCAATTTATTGTGCTTTTACATATTTCTGTTAACACTTGAACACTCCACCGTCACAACCTATCATCATCCACCTGCTATATTTTTTTGTTGTTGTTATAATCTAAGCAAACACCCAACTAACCCGACAGCTGCACTTGCTATTATTTTTCATTTGTTTCAATCGAAAACTGCGGAAAAATTTTTGTTTCTGTTTCACTAGCAAGGTGAAAAGATGAGGTTATTGTTTTTTTATAGACTAGTGCATGTTCTTTTTCACTTATGGCAGACAACAATTAAAAGAATAAACCCCACTTGATTAAGTATTGGAGCCACCTCCATAATTCTTTTCTAAACGTGTAACGCAACAGAAGAGTAGAGAAACGATCGCTGGATTTTTTTTATTATTCGGGCCAAGTTCCTAGCTACTTGGACTTGAGTTTTATTGTTGGGCCATCGTGTACCCATGTTTACATTTGGGCCGTAAATGATAATAATAGTATATTAAGAGGATTTAGGATGTTGTCGCTAGAAGTAAGGTACGATCATGATAGTATTTTGATTAATGATGATGCGTACATGATGTTGATGACGTGATGATGGTGATAGAGAATTAAACGATGATGATGATAGTTTAAGAGTAGGATATGGATAATATTGATATAATGGTTGTTTGATTCTGGTTCGTGTACATGAAGGAGGTGAAACAGAAACTTCGGGTTAAGTATAATTGGGGTATAGTTATAAACAGAAAGACAGTCTTGGAGTATTGGTTTAGAGTGTGGTTTGGTGAGCGAGAGGTCTCAGGTTCGAGTCCCTTGAGGGGCAGTTTTCTTTTTTTGACCGAAATTCATTGAACGTAGCTTCAATTTTATTATTTTTATTATTATTATCATTATTATTAGTTTTATTATTATTATGATTGTAATTATTATTATAACTATTATACAAGTATTAAGTATCACATAATATTGTGATTATAGTTACAATTATTATTATTATTATTATTGATATTAAGTATTAGGTATTATTATCAAGACTATTATTTTCATTATCTTAGTTAGTAAACTTTACATTTTTATTAAGAACTACTGTTATTAATATTATTATAAGTATTATTATTTTTATCATTAATCTTATTATTATTATTATTATTATTAATAGAATTAGGATTATTAATAATATTACCATTTTGAAACAATACATTATGTTATTATTTTTCACAAACATTATTATTTTTATTAGTAATAACAAGTATTATCATTTTTACCATTACAAATATTAATTTAAGTATTATTACAATTACTAGTTTTGACAAACAAATGATATATATATATATATATATATATATATATATATATATATATATATATATATATATATATATATATATATATATATATATATATATATATATATATATACATAAATTAACCATACAAATGCTTTTTATATACAAAAATAATATACTTAATGAAATAATTAAAAAATATATATATAAGTTAATAATATAAAAAGTTAAATCACTAATGGTAAGTACATTATTTTTTTGTTCGATTACAAGTATGTATATTAATAAAAATACAAATGATATAGGTTCGTGAATCCGAGGCCAACCCTATATTTGTTCAATGATGTTATATGTATTTTTACTACAAAATACAGTATGGTGAGTTTATTTGATTCCCTTTTACTCTTCACATTTTTGGGACAGAGAATACATGCGCTTTTATAAATGTTTGACGCAATAGACACAAGTACCTTAACTGCATTCTATGATAGAATTATCTGGGATTGGGGTTGATTATTATGACACGCATTAGCCCCCGGTTTCCGTTAGAGCGTGTGAGCTCCCGAGCCGGGTGGATGGTTTATTATTTACGACATTTTTGCACCGGTTGGCCTATATTTTATAAATATGTGTTCAGCCGTGGGGTGTAAAGACCGGCACAGAGGTTCTATATTTTGAAGGCACATGTATTCAGTCGTGGGTTGAAAGACCGGCACAGATGGTTACTAATATATTTTGAATCCTCACCAGGTGTTCTTCATATGAAAGATATTTTTTGTGCAGTTGGAATGGGACTTCTGCACGTTTTATAATATTTAAAATCTTGTGGTCTATTAAAATGATGAAAATGAAATGATTACTATAAACTGATGAACTCACCAACCTTTTGGTTGACACTTGAAAGCATGTTTATTCTCAGGTTTGAAAGAAATCTTCCGCTGTGCATTAGCTCATTTTAAGGATATTACTTGGAGTCATTCATGACATATTTCAAAAGACGTTGCATTCGAGTCATTGAAGTTCATTAGAGATTATTATTAAGTAAATGACAGATTAGGTCATTTATAGTTTGGATATTATGAAATGGTATGCATACCTGTCAACTTTCAATGAAATGAAAGTTTGTCTTATAAAAACGAACGCAATGTTTGTAAAATGTATCATATAGAGGTCAAATACCTCGCGATATAATCATATGTAATGTTCTCGTCCATATGGATTTGGTCGGGGCACTACAATAATATACAGAGTATAATACACAGAAAGCATGTATGGTATTATAGCTTATAACATTTGACAACAAAAAGTATATAGAAATGTGCATATTAGATCAAATGTTAAAGGAGATGATGAGTTACCAAATCTTGTTTCACCGGAGACTGCTCATTAGGCCTATTTCGTACTACATTCTGTCGTGGTTTTAGAAGCACACTTATCGGCTTATCATCATCGCTATCATAATCATCATCATCAGAGTCACCAATTACTACTAAATCAGGTGTACTTTTATCATGCCTTATCTCATCAACCACACTGGAAAAGCTCTCAGGTTTCAGCTCCACTAAATGAGTTCTTATTGAGGGATATCTGCATATATAATGCATCACCATCTGCTTCCTCATCAACATAATCTCTTCTATGTCTTTTGTGACTGAACCATACTTTGGAGCATCAATTTCTAACAACATGTTTCTAAAAGCAAATGGATCTCTGTAATCAACTTTCTTTTTAATCGAGTATGCAGCAACATACTTAGGGCTTGGAGATATACTTTCTTCACTATCCTCAATGCTTAGTTTACGTTTAACTGTTTCAGAAACAAACATGCATACCCAAACAAAACATAGTGAAAATCCTGCATACAAATCTACAAATATCAAATAATCTGAAAATAATGCAAAATTGTTACTCGCTCATATTTGTTTAGTCAAAAATTTTGCTCCAATAGTTGGAAGGAAATAAAGTAGTACAAATAGTTAATGAACTTAAAATGTAAACAGTCATAATAATGTTGTAGGTTCATGTTGTAGTTACTATAAGAAAAGCTTTCAATTATATAATCAGTATAAAGCAACTGTTTCATACAACTTGATACTTCCAAACAATCCCAAATTTTTGACCAATATGTAAGTAAATCAAAATCAAAATAGCAAAACACATAATCAAAATCAAAATAGCAAAATATGTCAAAACTAGATATCTTCATTCATAATTTTCTATAGATGTACTAAAAACAGTGAAAAATATTCAGCTACAATAACACAATTTAATCATTAATTAATGTCCTGTATCCGTTTTTTGTAGGATTAATCAAAGGTCGCACAAATATCATTTACCTAATATTTTTCACACAAATCAAGGTTCATAACCGTCTACATAGTGTATGTGTGCGTATATCTATCTATAAACACATATGACATAACGTACATATGAACGGATATGATCGTACCGGAACACCTAGAAACTTCACCGGAGAGCGTTTCCGTCCAATGGCCTACCATTGTTGGCGATCCTTTGAGCTACAGCAACAGAGCACAATAAACAAAAAAATAAAATAATATTAATACTGAAAATCAGACCTAAGTCCGTTTCCGATGCGATAATCAGTACCAACTCATGCATTTACAAAAAATTAGAAAAAAGAACACGTAGCGGTAGCATTCAGTCACCGACTGATTCATCAACATCAAGCAAAATCATGTAATAAGAAAATTAACATAAAAATCCGGATATATATAGTTAAATAGATAGATACAGAGCATGAATCGACTTACATTGTTAATTTGAAGGAAGAACGTCCTGTTTGACGGAGCGATTGTTTTAGATACTTTTTATTTTTGTTGGTGGAAGGTGTATATTTTGTAGTGTAGTGAGGTCCATTTTGACAGTAAATGCAGATAGATGATAATGGGGGTAAGTTTAGACTGGGAGCCGTACGGCATTACAGGTGTGCAGCGCTTTTGGACACGTGTAGAGCCCGTACTGGTTTTAACGGTTAGTGATATGAGGGCAGGGAGATTTATGCGTAGCATGTAATGATTATTTCGGGATTCGGAAGACCCCCTTCTTCACCCTTGGGTTTGGGGATTTTGTAATCTAAGACCATGTATATATATATATATATATATATATATATATATATATATATATATATATATATATATATATATATATATATATATTAGGGGTGTTCAAAATATCCGAATCCGAAATCTGAATCCGAATTATCCGAAATTCGAATCCGAAAATATCCGAAAAATCGGATATCTGAAAATTCGGATATCCGAAAATCGGATATCCGATTTTTCGGATTCGGATATCGGATGGAGTTTTTAAAATTTTCGGATATTCGGATATCCGAATATCCGAAAATTTCTAAAAAATCCGAAAAAATCCGAAAAATATCCGAAATATCCGAAAAATATCCGAAATATCCGAAAATTATCCGAATATCCGGAAAATTATCCGAAAATATTCGAAGTTCTTCAAAAATATCGGATATTCGGATAATCTGATATCCGAATCCGAAATTTCGGATATCCGAAAATCGGATATCCGAAATTTCGGATTCGGATTTCAGATGGGGTTTTTCACTATTCGAATTTTCGGATATCCGAAAATTCGGATATCCGAATTTCGGATATCCGAAAATGAACAACCCTAATATATATAACCCTGCCTGTGACGTCACAGGCAGATTATACACTTTTTGGCAAAAAGTACAATCTGCCTCTGACATGGCAGATGTCAGTTTCTGACCTAAAATAACTCTGACGCTCTAGTTCTGTGTCACCTGAATGTAGGTGTGACGACCCCGTCAAAACACTTAACGAATCCGTCAGTTGATCCCACAGCTTGATCGGACTTAATTGAATTAAATAAACAAAGTTGCATTCTTTTATTTCAAAAGTTTCCCAAAAAGAAAACAAACCAAAATATGTAGTTTCAAAACAACCAACCATAATAATGAACCAAAAGTTGACACAAAACCTTGCCAACAAACTCTCAAGTTTAAATTATCCAAAAATAGAATGCAAGCTTAAGTTTCATAAGTTGTTTCATAAAATCTGCCCAAATGCATGCAGACTCTTCTAAACACAGCGGAAGCATCACAAAACTCAAGTACCTGTGAAAACATGCAAGTAAACTGTCAACACAAAGGTTGGGTGAATTATAGGTTTAAATAATAAGTAAACTTTAGACCACAAGATTTAAAAATGTTAGAAAATATTAAACATTATTCCATTATCAATGAGCCACCTGGTAACCACTTAACCCTTTATTTACCCTTGCCAAACACAATAAAAATATACACTTGGACAGTGTATCTACAACAAATTACGAAGTACTAAACATTCCGATTATAAATTGCTAGCGCGACTAGATCTATCCGTAGGATTCGCGTTCACCGGTAGAAACCAATGATTACAGTTACCAGACTAGGGAATATTTTTGTCCAACTCACAATGAATAATTAAATTTAACTGTTACTTGTGTCTAAACGTAAATAAAAATGCATGTAATCACATCCCAAAAATATACTTTGAAAAGTATGTAAAAACGGGACTATAACTCACCTTAAAAGCAACTGAAGAAACCACACAAACAAGAGAACAGCAAATAGAGTAAAGTGATCAGGAACGATCACAACGCCGACCTATAAATAAAGCAGGTCGATATAAATAACTAACTTAGGTCAAGTCTTAGTATGATAGCTATTGTACATGTTGCAAGTAGACATAGAACAATACTCGGCAAGCATCGGTTTGACTGGAACAGCTTACGGACACATACTTTCTATTTATAGAAAGTTTCTATTTTTAGCAGGTTTCCATTTTTGGAAAGTTTCTATTTTTGGAAAGTTTCTATTTTTGGAAAGTTTTTAAGTTAGGAAAGTTTCTTTATTTAGAAAGTCAACAAAAGTCAACTGAAAGTCAAAGTCAACCGAAAGTCAACTCAAAAGTCAACCTTGGTCAAACATAGTCAACATTACTTTGAGAAGTGTAAATTATAATAATAATATAAGTTATAACGTTTATTAAAGTTAAAAGTGTATAATTAAGTCATAACATAAGTTTAATTAAATAAAATGAATTATTAAAGTTAATATAAGTTTAAGTGATATAATTAATATATCATAAGTATTTAATTAATTAATTAAATATTAATCATAATATAAGTATTATTAATTAATAATAAATTTTTAAATCATATCATAAGTATTATTAATTAATAATGAATTATTAACCATATCATAAGTTTCTAATTATAATTATTAAATCATAAGTATTTAATAATTAAATCGTAATTAAATAATAATTAAGTCTTATAATAATTAAATAATTATTTAATCTTTATTATAAGTCTTATAATAATATTCTCATAAAATAAATTTAATACTTATCATAAGTATTTTCCAATAATAATAAAAGTATTATTAATCGTAAGTTAAATTAAAATGTTAATTAAATCATAAATAATAATTAAATGATATAATAAATATTTATATCATGAGTATTAAATAATAATAATTACTTCTTTTATCATAAGTAATTAATTAATGATGAAATTCATTATTTTTATCATAAGTTTTAGAATTAATCATAAGTTTTAATTCAAAAGTTCATCGGGTCGTATCTTGAGCCCCGGGTGTCGATTTCTGGCGAGCCTTATATGCATCTCCGCCTATTCAAACCACCCGACACAATGGTGCACTCAAGAACACACCAAGAACAGTCCACAAATCGTGGTAATCAGCCATGACACCACTTGGACCTTCAATTTACTCAAAACCGTGTTTTAGTCATACCGGGTGAACCGTGGCTCGGATTTAGGTGACCCGAACATGAAAGTTCGTCCCACCATCAGTCCTAACACACTAACATACCCTAAAAACTCCAAGGAAGGTCACAAAGTCGGACCAAACCTGGTTTCATGTCAATCCACATTTCAATTTTAACAAAATACTAATTCGATCATAACAAGGGCTCCGGGAATCGAAACGACATGAATCCGGAGTCTAAAATTAATGTCTTGATGAGAGGAACTCATCTAAATAGTTTATTTTAACATTTATATCAGTCACAAACTCAGAATACACGAATTAGCTGCTGTCCAGAATTTTACAAACCGAAAACATGTGATTTTGAGTACATCTATGCATACAAACATCATTACAATAATCCACAAATATCATACTACTAAATAAACATCAAAATACAGAAAATAATTAAAAAATTGAAAGTTCTAGGGTTAGGGTTTATACCCTAATCGAGAAACGATTAATGTTATCGCGTAGAGAACGAAACGAGGAACGCGTTTATATTAATCAATCCTTGATCCAAGCTTTAAATTTTGTGAAATGGTGGTGATGAAGGTGATGGTTGGAAACGGCACAAGGGGAAGGGAGAAGGGAGAGCACAAAATAAATCTTTAGGTTTTGATAAAATGAAACAAAAATTGTAAATGGAAAAATGGGAAACAAAATGCAAAGTGGAAAGGGGTTTACCCCTTTGGTTCGGCCGAAAATATTAGTGGGGTGGGCCCCACTTGGTCCATCTCACTCAAATGTAATTTCCTGAAGGCCCGAAAGCCCGAACGAGTCCCGAAACGCGAAAACGCACTTACGCGATTAAAAATTCGGAAAGATAACAAACGCGCGACGAAAAATAAATATAAATACACTATATAATAATATGATCTTAAAATATCATATTTAAAATATTTAGGATTTAAATGTCCCAAAAACTCGACCGTTGGTTTGAAAACTAAAAAGATTCACCGGATGGAAATTCGCGAGACGTAGAAACGTATAAATTTAAAATATGAATACAAATATTCACATAACACATAATAATTAATATATATATATATATATATATATATATATATATATATATATTATTATTATTATTACAAAAATAATAATATAGGTCATAGAAATGACGTGGCACACTAACAGTTAACGACCGTTAAATAATTAACTGAAAAAGATAACGGAAAAAGTAGGGTCGTGACAGTACCTTCCCGTTACGGAAATTTCGTCCCGAAATTTAAGCAGTCGCAGGGGTTGACTCGGCATCTGGGAACAAATGCGGGTATTTCTGCTTCATCTGGTCTTCACGCTCCCAAGTGAACTCGAGACCGCGTCTAGCGTTCCATCTGACCCGAACAATAGGAATTCTGCTCTGTTTAAGAGTCTTAACCTCTCGATCCATGATTTCAACAGGCTCCTCAATAAAATGCAATTGCTTATCAACTTGAAGTTCCTCCAAAGGAATAGTCTGATCAAATTCAGCCAAGCACTTCTTTAAATTCGAAATATGGAAAACATCGTGAACAACACTGAGTTCTTGTGGCAATTTCAAACGATAAGCCACCGGTCCAACTCTTTCAATGATCTCAAAAGGTCCCACGAAATGAGGACTTAACTTTCCCCTTTTACCAAAACGGATTACGCCTTTCCAAGGCGAAACCTTTAACATAACACGATCACCAACTTGAAATTCAACATCTTTCCTTCCCTTATCGGCATAACTCTTTTGCCGACTTCTAGCAGTTCTCAACCTTTCTTTAATTTGTACAATCTTCTCAGTAGTCTCGTGAATAATCTCTGGACCTGTAAGTTGAGCATCCCCAACCTCATTCCAACAAATAGGAGACCTACATTTCCTACCGTACAAAGCTTCAAACGGTGCGGCTTTAATACTTGCGTGGTAACTGTTGTTATAAGAAAACTCAGCTAGCGGCAAATATTTATCCAACCCATTTTCAAAATCAATGATGCACGCTCGCAACATATCTTCTAATGTCTGAATGGTCCTTTCACTTTGACCATCCGTTTGAGGATGATAAGCGGTGCTCATATCCAACCTAGTACCCAAGGCTTCCTGTAAAGATCGCCAAAACCTCGACACAAATCGACTGTCTCGGTCGAAAATAATGGACACGGGAACACCATGCCTAGAAACAATCTCTTTCAAATACAAACGGGTGAGTTTCTCAATCGAATCCGTTTCCCTAATCGGCAAAAAGTGAGCCGACTTAGTGAGTCGATCTACAATCACCCAAATCGCATCATAGCCACCCGAAACTCTTGGTAACTTAGTAATAAAATCCATAGTGATACCTTCCCACTTCCACTCGGGAATTTCTGGTTGCACCAAAAGTCCAGACGGTTTTTGATGTTCATCTTTGACCTTAGCACAGGTCAAACACTTAGTCACATACCCTTTCAAATTATGCCACCAATACAGCTCCCTGAGATCCTGATACATCTTTCCTGAACCAGGATGAATAGAGTATCTAGACTTATGAGCCTCATCCAAAACAAGTTGTCGAAGACCTCCAAATTTCGGAACCCATAGACGTCCCGCAAAATACCTAGTACCATCAGCTCGTACTTCAAACTTCTTAGCTACCTTTTCTACATTCTCCTTCACGAAATTCTCCTCCTTTAAGGCTTCTTGTTGTGCCTCAAGAATCTGCCTAACGAGGTTTGATCTAACTGTCATATTCAAGGCCCTAACCCTGCGAGGTTCAGTCCTTTCTTTACGACTCAATGCATCAGCCACAACATTGGCCTTACCCGGGTGATATAAAAGGTCACAATTATAATCATTCAAAGTCTCAATCCATCTTCGTTGTCTCATGTTCAACTGTTTCTGATCGAGGATATGTTGAAGACTCTTGTGATCGGTGTACACAGTACTCTTAACACCATAAAGATAGTGTCTCCAAATTTTAAGCGCAAAAACAACAGCCCCCAACTCTAAATCATGAGTTGTATAGTTCTGTTCGTGAATCTTCAACTGTCGTGACACATACGCAATAACCTTCTTTCGTTGCATCAAAACGCAACCATAGCCTTGTCGCGATGCATCACAATAAACAACAAAATCGTCATTACCCTCCGGTAGTGACAAAATCGGAGCGGTAGTCAACTTCTTCTTCAAAATCTGAAAAGCATTCTCTTGTTCATCCTTCCACTCATACTTCTTCCCCTTATGCGTTAAAGCAGCAGAGGTTTCGCAATACGAGAGAAATCCTGAATGAACCTTCGATAGTAACCTGCCAACCCTAAGAACTGACGAATCTGAGTAGGAGTTTTCGGGGTTTCCCACTTTTCAATCGCCTCAATTTTAGCAGGATCAACTTGTATTCCCTGTTTATTAACAATATGACCAAGGAACTGAACTTCTCTTAACCAAAAAGCACACTTAGAGAACTTAGCGTACAACTCTTCTTTCTTTAACAAATCAAGCACTAACCTCAAGTGTTCTTCATGCTCTTCATCACTCTTAGAATAGATAAGGATGTCGTCGAAGAAAACAATAATGAACTTGTCCAGATAGGGTCTACACACACGGTTCATGAGGTCCATGAACACAGCAGGTGCATTTGTCAATCCGAACGGCATAACAAGAAATTCAAAGTGACCGTAACGGGTGCGAAAAGCAGTTTTTGAAACATCGGATTCTTTAACACGCAACTGATGATAGCCAGAACGAAGATCAATTTTTGAATAAACAGAAGAACCCTGAAGCTGATCGAACAGATCATCAATTCTCGGTAGAGGATAACGATTTTTAACAGTGAGCTTATTCAGTTCACGATAATCAATGCATAAACGAAAAGAACCATCCTTCTTCTTAACAAACAGAACGGGAGCTCCCCAAGGGGACGAACTAGGACGAATAAAACCTTTGTCTAACAACTCACGGAGTTGACTCGACAATTCTTGAAGTTCGGAAGGTGCAAGACGATAAGGAGCACGTACTACAGGAGCAGCGCCGGGAACAAGATCAATTTGAAATTTTACCGTGTGTTGCGGCGGAAGGCCAGGTAAGTCATCGGGAAACACCTCGGGAAAATCCCTAACAATGTGAACGTCATCAACGTTCTTCACTTCCTTACTAGGATTAACAACATGAGCAAGAATAGCATGACAGCCTTTGCGGAGATGTTTATGAACTTTCATACAGCTAATAAGATTTAACTGTGTGCATTTCTTATCTCCAAAGACCATCAGTGGCTCTCCAATCACATCAGTAATACGAATAGCCTTATCATAACACACGATCTCAGCACGGTTCGCAGATAACCAATCCATACCAATAACAATATCAAAACTACCAAGTTCAATCGGTATCAAGTCTATCTCAAAATCCCTACCACCCAGATTAATGTTACATTTACGATGTACAGTCTTAGCAGTAAGTTCTTTACCATTAGCTACTTCAACAACATAAGTATTGTCTAAGGGAGTTAACGGTGTTTTGATTCTCGGACATAATTTACTCGACACGAAACTTAAATCAGCCCCTGAATCAAATAGTACATAAACTGATAAATCGTTAACTGAGAACGTACCAGTAACAAGCTTAGGATCTTCCTCCGCATCCTTAGCATTAATGTTGAACGCTCGGCCGCGTGCAGTTTCAGCAGTCTTCTTGTTAGGACAAGCATATCGGAAATACCCCAGCTTCCCACACTCATAACAAACCCTTTGATTACCTCCATTATTCGATTTCCCATTACCATTACCATTACCACCTCTATTACCAACATTATTATTATTACCACCAGCCGCGGGAGTAGCAGAACCCAGCAAAAGCACTGTACAATCTTTAGCAATGTGCCCTTGCTTGGAGCACCTCTTACAAGTAACTGTGCAGTAACCATCATGAGCTTTATAGCAATGAGGACACACATGCTGATTTCTGTTGTTAGCACCTGAGGTATCCTGTTTCTTCTGCTGATTTTGGTTTTGATTGCAGTTGTTATCCCACTTTCGTTTCCCATTATCAGCCTTCTTGACAACCTCCTCACTAGTTTCAGCAACTGTAGTCTTGCTTCTTCTCAACACCTTGTCATTAAATTTGTGGGCCATAGACATAGCCGCCTCAATAGTCTGGGGTTCACTAGACTCAACCCCGTGTTCAATCTTCTCGAACAAACCATCAATGTAAGCCTCAATTTTGCGATCCTCATCCGCATAAACCCTAGGACACAGCAAAGTTAACTCGAAAAACCTTCGTTCATAGGCATCTAACTCGGTGCCATGCATTTTCAAATTCTTGAGCTCAACCTCTAGCTTCTTAAGCTCACCCCGAGGTCTATAGCGGGTGATGAATCTTTCCTTAAAATCATTCCAGGCCAAACCATAAGCTACATCGCTTCCCAAACTACTAACCAGATTGTTCCACCATGTCAAGGCACTATCCTTGAGAGTGCAACTAGCGAAACTAACTTTGTCCTCTTCACGGACCCGACTGACCCTGAAAATAGATTCGATCTTCTCGAACCAACGAGTAAGCCCTATTGGTCCTTCCGTACCACTGAATTCTTGGGGTCGACCAGCCATAAAAGTCTTGTGGGAGCATCCCACCTGGTTGTTGTTCGCATTAGCGTTAACATTAGCATTTGCTGCCATAGCAGCAACAATTCCTTCATTGATCAAGCGTTGCATACGCGCTTCAGTGGACTCTCTTGGAGGCATGATCTTCAAAATAGAACAACACATCCGTTAGTACCAAGAATAATACTAGTGTCATAAAGGAATAGATCAAAACACGAAAAGATTAACCATCCTAAATAATAGTTAACAAACACTATGAGTAATAACATGACAGTTATGATTGTTATAGAAATAACCATCACATGCATACATATTTTATGATAACATCATACAACATACATAGCACCTAACATACATGAACATATATTACGCATAATATAACATGCCAAGAGCCACAACATCAGAAATAAAACATGATAATGATAATAGATGTCATAAAAATAACCATCCATACATAATGAAAAATATCCCATAACAAAATCTTAATAAAATCCTTGGCAAAACGCCGTACATAACCCAAAATGTATGTATAAAAAGGACATTAAGCCTGATGAAATAGATAATCAATATGAATAATCACATCACATTCGCTTAGAGCGGGGTGATAAGCTGGTCCAGCATGAGTCTCAGCAGGATCCTCATACTTACGCAACTTCCCTTTCACAACATCCAACTCTTCCTTCAACACACGAACAGTGCTCTCGAGAGCCTCGAACTTAGCATTAACTTCTCGATCACGCTTACGGTTCGCATCCTCAACCCTATGCTTGAAAGTGATAAAGTTACCCATGTCGGCACGGATCTCGTCCATAACTTCATTATGTGGCAAAGTGCGCAAACAATCACTAAGGGCGTTAATACGTGTCACCTCATTATAAGCCCGGTTCATATGAGTAATGGTAGAAAAATAGTAATGAACAGGATCATCGATCTCTGGTTGATTAGCACGACGTCTAGCAGGAGACGGTGGAGCAGGAGCAGCAACAGAGTTATCGCTCGAAGTCGACATTTGCAAACAGCAAAACCGCAAATCACATACCAAAAAGATATGAAAGCTAATAATATAACTTATACGAAATGAAATGCATAATAATGCTATAGCAAAAAGTTCGGGCTGTAGACTAGACTCTAATGCACCCTAATAACCACGGGTTGACCACATTATGACCGCCTAGTTCCCTACAACCAACGCTCTGATACCACATGTGACGACCCCGTCAAAACACTTAACGGATCCGTCAGTTGGTCCAACAGCTTGATCGGACTTAAATGAATTAAATAAACAAAGTTGCATTCTTTTATTTCAAAAGTTTCCCAAAAAGGAAACAAACCAAAATATGTAGTTTCAAAACAACCAACCATAATAATGAACCAAAAGTTGACACAAAACCTTGCCAATAAACCTGCAAGTTTAAATTATCCAAAAATAGAATGCAAGCTTAAGTTTCATAAGTTGTTTCATAAAATCTGCCCAAATGCATGCAGACTCTTCTAAATACAGCGGAAGCATCACAAAACTCAAGTACCTGTGAAAACATGCAAGTAAACTGTCAACACAAAGGTTGAGTGAATTATAGGTTTAAATAATAAGTAAACTTTAGACCACAAGATTTAAAAATGTTAGAAAATATTAAACATTATTCCATTATCAATGAGCCACCTGTTAACCACTTAACCCTTTATTTACCCTTGCCAAACTGATGTGTGAAAAGTGGTATATGAATTGTTGTATGAAAAATACCGGTTTTAAAGATTACACACACTAACGGGCAGTGTAATCGTGTAGTAGTATAGATAATGGTAAAATCCGTGTATCTTTCCAAGGACAGTTGTATTAGTCAAACTAGAATTATAAACTATATTATGATTAACTAAGCAAATGAAAAGGTACAAGTTTTATGTTTTGTGGCTTATTTAACGATTAGCCAAATCAGAGAAGAGTAAAAGTAAAAACAATATTTTTGGTCTTTTAAATTTATAAGTGCAAGGAAAGCAATTAAGATAGTTTTGATATCAAAGAGATGAAATATGCTCATCTAGACTTTTTACCCTCGATGTGAATGTTTATTTAGGATTAAGATCGGATTGATTGGTTATGCACGAGAACTAATTGATCGGTTTACCAAGAGTAGTCTTGAATAAACACTCAAACGGGATTACACGACGCAAGTGATGTTCTTGTCATCTAAGACCTCCTATTTGTAATCAACTAATTCAACTAGTCTAAAGACTTGAAGAATGATCAAGTCAATGGTGTGTTGATCATGATCCACTCCTATGTCAACTAATGGTTTAGCTTAGTTCATTCCCTTGGTCTGGTTAAATGTTCAATTCACCCAACCCAAGTAAACAATTAAGTGTGGTAATGAGATCCCTATAAACGTCACTAGATAAGGCAATTTACTAACACCTATTAGTTATATGGAATTGAGTAGTGAAAATATGTATAACAGATTCTAGGGAATTGATCG
The DNA here is from genome assembly GCF_046630445.1 of Rutidosis leptorrhynchoides. Taxonomy (NCBI): domain Eukaryota; kingdom Viridiplantae; phylum Streptophyta; class Magnoliopsida; order Asterales; family Asteraceae; genus Rutidosis; species Rutidosis leptorrhynchoides. Next base: position 577,133,495 of record NC_092336.1, on the reverse strand, counting down.
TTCACCTAGACAACTACACATATCAATTAAGCTATCTGAGAGTATCTACAAGAGTCGTTCTTACATTCCTATATAGATTAACCGTTTGAACGCAACTTACCCCTTTTGGTAAAAGATGGGCAAACACTTGTCACTAGGTGTAAATCAATATACTAAATCAGCAAGATGGTGTTTCTTAGTTGAACAAGTATACTAACTAGTTGAATCGAAAAGATTAAACTTAACAAGAATGGTTCTTGTATTCAAACATCAAACTATCGTACATGGTAACTATTAATCAAAAGTAAACATTCAACATCTCGGTTATTTATCTAGATGAATATAAAAGGAACTAGCCAACAATCATGCTAGAAAACTTAAACATAACAGTAACAAAGATAGAATTCATTGTAAATACAAGATTGACCTTTTTAGAGTAATCTTGGATGAAGCCCTTGAATGATCCTTGAACCTTCAATGATTTTAGTGTTTAGATGCAATTTTATAAGCTCAAGAACTATTTTGAATGAAATGTTTTCGTCTCTGAACAGAAAGAAAACTGGCACACTTGGAATGAAGCTGGAAAGAGGTTTAAAAAGGCTGAAAAGTAGCTGGAAAGCATTGTGCGCGGCACGCACATAAGGGGTGCGCGGAGTGCACTACTCACCTACCACACTTTTACTTTCCAGTTCACGATCGCACTTCAATTAGAACGTTTTTGTGCGTGGCGAAGTGCGCGGCGCGCTCAGTTGTGCGCGGAGCGCTCTGTTGAACTGAGCGCTCTCTGGTTTCCATTTTAATCAAATGTTCTGATCAAAGTCTTGAGTGCGCGGTGGTGTGCGCGGATAGTGCGCGGCGCGCACTGTAGTTTTCATTTTTCTGTTTCTTCGTTTCTTGTTCTGGTTTTGATCTTTGAGTTGTTTCATTCATTATCTTCAACATTTCTTCAAGTATTTAATGATTCTATGCTTAATTACAATACAACGGAATAATAATGGAAATATTACAAATTCGTATGAAATAACCGACGATAGGACTTGATATTGTGACTAATGATATGTCTATTTTGAGTAATATCAAAATCCCCCACACTTAACTCTTGCTTGTCCTCAAGCAAGTCTTGTTCTAATCATGCGTATACAAAACACAAATATATATGAATCAAAAACATTGTTTGAAGTACATTATACACAAATCACACGAATCACGCAAAACACACACAAAGACTCACGCTATATGGTACACAATTTTCACACGATTCACACGAAGTACACAAAACACACGCATTATTTTGTAACATAACTCACGCTATATGAACACATGTTTACACAATTGGAATACATACTCGTGAGGGTACACACACAATTTATGAAACACACGCACACATTTGGATTGCTTGGGAGAGGTGAACTTCAATGAAAGTTCTTTAAAAATTTGGATCCTTAGGGAAAATTGGATCTTTGAGAAAACGTTTTAAGATTTTGAAAATGTCATTGCTAGTTTTTTTTTTTAACTAGACACGTTTTCCGGTTTTAACCTCAAATTCCGGTTGAGGGTAACTGAAAACCGAAGTCTCAGTCGGTGAGTAGCAAGCTATTCGCCCCCATGATTGTAGTATCATGGAACTCTTAACCGGGCGCCCCCTGACGCGATATAAATATCGGTCTTTTATGTCAATTTTGTACAATTAAGATCAAGGGTTAAAACTGCGAAGACTAAGCTATCGCGCGGGACAGATCCTGCTCCAGCTTATACACCGTAATCGGTCTTGCACTGGATAGCGACTTGGATTTACCCTACCAAGTTTATTTTCGGGTTTGAAAGTTCAAGACTTTCCCTTCCCACTGTACTTTATATCGTGAAATGATATTAGTATGAAATGACATAGTTTAGAAAGTTTGCTATATCAAGTAAGGCGAAATTCGGAAGACTTTACTTCCTTCAAGGATGAACTAGATGCATCCTGTGATGACCCGGAAATTTCTGACCAAATTTAAACTTAATCTTTGTATGATTAACATTTCTGACACGATAAGCAAAGTCTGTAAAACTGAATCTCAAAATTTTTGAACTACTTTTATATATTTAAATACCCTTCGGTTGTTTTCGACGATTCGCGAACAATTATATGTAAATAGATACATATATACTATAACTTGAAAAGGTAACAATGTATTAATTGTTTGATACAGTACATTAAACTTATTGGTTTAAATATCTATTTGAATATATATGATAAGTTGAAATATTTATTATTAAAATTTATTTATATATAACTTTCAATGTGTATTTAAAAACTGATTTATATATTAAAAAGATATATACATATATATAATTTCAAGTTATTTAGTAAACGATAGTAACATTCGTTTATTGATTCGATTGATATTTAGATAAGTTAACTAAAGCATTTAAGATAAACCAGTAAAACACTAATTTGCTACAGTATTTTCAAATTGCTACAGTACCCAAAATGCTACAGTGTTTTCGAAAATCACTATTTGCTACAGTGAAATTGACTTTGCTACAGTAAACCATTTTTGATATGAAGTAAATGACCAAAACACTTAAATGTATAAGTTATACCTTGAGTGGTATAGTTTATGGATGATTTAAGACTATATTTTGACAAAGGTACGATTCACGAAACGTAAAGTACAAGTTTTCTCAGTATACGATAGGACGTTTGAAAAACCGGAACCGGGACATAAGTCGAGTGATGACGTACGACTTATCGGAACTAAAATTACAAATCAACTATGCACGTGAATTTAATATAATATATAATTAATTATATAAATTATTATATATTATAAATATTATATTAAAATATGTCGATAAACTAGAGGCCAAAACATTGTGAGCTGTAAACCCATCCCATGCGATCGCATGGGAAATGGGCTGTAAAGCCATGCGATCGCATGGCAGTCATATCCAGGCCACATCTATAAATTCGAGCGATTTCATTTCATTTCAGCACACATATCTACTATCTATCTCTGTATTATTATTATTTATATTATTATTATTATTATTATTATTATTATTAAGATTAATATTATTATTAATATTATTAATTAGTATTATACATAAAATACTACGACGAGGTTATGAGCGTGTCACTTTCAAAATGGTTTTCAAGCGGGATAGAGCTAAGGAAATTATGGGTTATTGCCAAGGAGGTTATGGGTAATGTTCGGAGGTATATTTGTGAGTCAAACCTAGTGTTTATCATCTCTGTTGCGTCTACGTACTTTTCTGAAATATTGAATCACAATATTGATACGTTGAGATCTACGATTATTTGGTAATCCGAGTTTCGGTCACATTACGATGAACAACTTTATATGCTGCTAAGGTGAGTTTCATATGATCCCTTTTACTCTCTACATTTTTGGGCTGAGAATACATGCAAATGCTTTATTAACCGATATAAAATATTTATATGTGTGAGTTTCATATGATCCCTTTTACTCAATATATTTTTGGGCTGAGAATACATGCGACTGTTTATAAATACCGATATACAATATTTATATGCGTGAGTTTCATTTGCTCCCTTTTTAATTGCTTTTGCAATCTATATTTTTGGGCTGAGAATACATGCACTTTATTTTAAACGCAATGGATACAAGTACATACTAAATTCTACACTGAGTTTGAACCGAAAATCCCTTAGCTTTGGTAACTAGTAACTGCCAGTTATAAGAACTGGTGGGCGCGAGTAGTAGTATATGGATCCATAGGGCTTGATATCCCCGTCCGAGCTAGAGCACTAGCCTTTTAACGGACGTATGCTATTTGAGAAGCGTACACGTTGGTTTACGTGTATTATTAAGATGATTATACAAAGGGTACAAATTATATATACGTTAAGTTTAGTTACCAGGGTGCTCAATTTCGTAGAATATTTTGATAAACGTTTCTGGATGAAACAACTGAAATCTTGTTATCCACTTTTATATACAGATTATGCGAAACACTAAAACTATGAACTCACCAACCTTTGTGTTGACACTTGTTAGCATGTTTATTCTCAGGTTCCTAGAAGTCTTCCGCTGTTTGCTTATATGTTAGACAAGCTATGTGCATGGAGTCTTACATGGCATATTTATCAAGAAAACGTTGCATTCACCAAATCATCACCATGTATCTTATTTTGACTGCATCGTCAATGGAAGTACTATTGTAAACTTATTTACGGTGATTGTGTATATGTAAAAATCATCAGATGTCGAAAACCTTTGATTTAAATATTCATTTATAGTGTGCCTTTTTAAAAGAATGCAATGTTTACAAAACGTATCATATAGAGGTCACATACCTCGCAATGAAATCGATGAATGACGTGTTCGTCCATATGGATTTGGAGTGATCGTCACACATCCTTTCGTTTAGTGACTTTTATTCCTTTTTCAAGCCAAACGTACTTTAATCGTTTTAATTTTGCAAAATTTGTGATAGTAATTCGAAAAGATTGGTAAAATCCCCCACACTTGGCTTTTTCGTTAAGGCTTTAGTAATTATTTCCATTAAGAATTCGAAAGTAAGCCAAGATGTACCCGAGAGAATTACCTCAAATCCCCCACACTTGAGATTAAGTAAGGCCCTCATTACTTAAATCTTATTACTTAAATTCACTAGGGCATTTGTGTGAAAAGAGTTCGAAAAAACCTTGATAATAAGCCTGAGATCGTGAAACTTAGGTGAGCGATGGCGCCGAACTTAATGCCAGCATAAGAACATCATTCATTCCTTGATCTCTATCACAAATTCCAAAATGTTTGTACGTTGCTGAACTTAATGCCAGCATCACTAAACCTTAACAATAAGAAATAAACAAGCACACAAAATATAAATAGATAAAAATGGTGTTTTTAACACAACCACCACAAACATTAGTCTACAATACAAATATTCAAATAATTACAAACCAAAGCTTCTGAAAAATACCAAATTGTTACCAATCATCAAATAAGGTACATTTGCCCTCTAATCATCACTAGAGAAATTACCAAAAGGCCATCCGGAGTAGGTTCCCGAACCATCATTTCGAGGTCTCCCGCGCGGGTATTGGTCCTCAAAGCGCGTCTGTGCATCCTGCATAGCCGCTTGCTCATCGTATAAGGGAGGACTCGGAACTCTGTTCGGTGTGTTATAATAGGTCGGGTTTTGGTAGGAAGTGGCATAATAATCCTGTGGGTGTTGCATATACAAACTAACATTATGGCGAAGCCAATCGCCCCTGTAATTCCCCCACCTTTGATCATACCTTGAAGCCCTATTATGTTCCCGTTGTTCTTCCTGAAATTCGTTAAATTGTCGCCTTTGTTCTTCATATTGGTCGTCTCTGTGTTGATAACCAACCTGAAAATCATGAAAACCGGAAATCACTTCCTCCAACTCTTCTTCCCGTGTCCTTTGCGTCTGCCTACGCCTTCTCCTTTGAAACTGAGGTAATTCTTCTTCACTTTCAGGTTCCTCCATGTGAACCTCCTCCTGCACATTTTCTCGTCCGACACCGCTACCACCTGCTTCATGATCGTGGGCACGGGGTGGGTTTTGAGGTGGTTCCATCCTAGGAACAAAGGGAATGAGCCGATTGTGTTGGTTGAGCTGCAAAAATTGGGCATTGATATAGTATATACTTCCCAAAGGTTCCATCATGTCCGGATTTGCTACTATCCGGTCAAAGTTAATTCCAAACGAGCTCGCTATTCGAGTGATATAGTGACCACCTACAATAGGGTTTATATTTCTTGTCCCTGTTTCGTTTAGATATTTTGCCACTGTGGTTGGAATATCAACTGGACTTTTATTGTAGATTTTGTCCATCAGAAAAACGTCTAGCCTCGTTACCTTGTTGTTTCCTTCCCTTCTTGCATTGAATGTGCAAGAAACCAACCTCTGAATTAACTTCGCCTCTTGATGATGTATTTTCGTGAATGTGCTTCGACTAGCAGCGAATTGGTAATTACTTATGTCGCTCCAAAAAATTCTGGGATTGTAGCTGGAATCGTAATACTCTGTCTGTCGGAGATATGCATCCAATTGATCGTCATCTAGCTCGTTATATATGTCCAAAGCACGAGCTAAATCGATTTGGCTCATTGATCGAGCCAAACCTCCCAATCTAAACCTCATAAAATCCTGCCCTCTCGGATTTAAAATGCATTGAAAGTTCAGAGTTGCGATGAATTCCTTACACAACTCGGGGTAAATGGTTTCATTTATCCGCATAACCCGTTCCCATGCCCGAATTGTGATTTCTTGTCCGGATGACAATTGGTGTTTCACCTCTAACATTCGTGCTACTCTATTGTACTCTCTTGCTTGAACCAATGGTTCCGGGTCAAAATACCAAGTGGCCTCACACTTTTTCCTTACCACCCATTCATATTCTTCCGCGTAGTCCTCATGATCCCGGACATAAGCTAACCAAACAGCAGGATCATTTTGATCCGGTACGGGTGCTTGTTGTCTTCCTTGGTTTGAACCTTGTCCTTGTTGGACCGCTTGACTAGATGACCTTGTCTATACATAAGAAACATCACCAAAACAAAAAGGCATATAGAAATAATACCTTGTTAGTGTTAGGTTAAATCAAAATACATGTTCAAAGATACATATAGCAATAGTTATGTTAATCCTTCAAGCAAATAAATCATTTTAAGAGCAAAGATTATCATGACTAGTATAGCATTATAGAAACCAAATTTGAACATAATCCTTAAGCACAATTTAACTCATCATGTTATTGTTACCCAAAAATCTATTAATCATATCACAACAAGCATACTTAAGTGGAACACTAAAGTTTTTCATGCTTACATTATCAAATTTTTTTTTTTCATTCAATTCATGTTAGCATTCCAACTTTGAGACTTTTATTCAAGATAACAAGACTCATAAAACATCCAAAATCATCTTCAATCAACCCACAATTACTAATTACAAACTATCCTTAACACATTATCAAGCTAACAATTCTATTGGCATGTAAACCCTGGATTCATAAAAATACAATGGAATCTCAATTTTAAGGCATACAAGGTGTACATAATAATTATAGCATGTTAATGTTCACAAAAATCACGAATTTAAAGAAAACCCACTTAAATTCTTCAACAAATTCGAATTTAAGAGATTAAAATCGATGTATTAAAAAGAATAAAAAGTAGAAGAACATGAACATACTCTCCTCATCTTGATTTTGCTTGAAAATGGAAGAGATTTGGTGAAGATTGGATGAAAATTGGTTAGGGTTTGGTAGGTTTTTGAGTTTGGAAGAGATAGATGCAGAATTTGGGGATGAAAAATGGCAGAAATCGGGTTGGGGTTTTTGTGGTTGAGAATTAAAAGTGGGCCCCACAATAATTGAACCAATAAGTAGCTGAACGGAGGGGTGCGCAGAGCGTACACAGAAGTGTGCGCGGCGCACACAAGCTTGCACGGTATTTTTCTTTTTGGTTTTGCGCGGAGTGCACCAGAGACTAACTCAGGAAGCTTGCTGATCAAATTTTTTCCCGATATAATGAATTCAGTGGTGTGCGCGGCGCGCACCATGTGTTCTTCACTGTTTTTCGCTTTTGATCAGTTTAGCTTTAGTTGGTAACTTTAAGGTAATCACAAAAGTAAAAATCACACAGAATCACTAAAAATCACGCAATCCTAATTCTACCATTCGTGAAGGTTTAAAATTTGAGTCGCTTCACTCGACTCTTCCTCCAAACTTAGGTAGCTTTGGGATCGAAGATGAGGTTGACCTCATCTTCAATGTTCATGGGTCCATCAACATATAGTTTGACCATGTGCCCGTTTACCTTAAACGTGTCACCTTTTGCGTTTCTTAACTCCACCGTTCCATATGGAAAAACCTTATTAACCACAAATGGTCCCATCCATCGGGACTTGAGTTTTCCAGGGAAAAGATTAAATCGTGAGTTAAATAACAAGACACGATCACCCTCTTTAAAATCTTTTGGATTCCTGAGACGGTTATCGTGCCAAACTTTGGTCTTTTCCTTGTAAATGAGTGAGTTTTCATAGGCATTTTGTCTCAACTCATCCAACTCATTAAGTTGGTTTAGACGGAGGTTTCCCGCTTCCGTAAGATCGAGATTACATGTCTTAAGAGCCCAATGTGATTTGTGCTCTATCTCCAAAGGGAGATGACATGCCTTCCCATAGACTAGGCGGTAAGGTGTGGTTCCAATAGGAGTTTTGTAGGCGGTTCTAAACACCCACAAAGCATCGTCAAGCTTTGTTGACCACACCTTAGGATTTGATCCAACTGTTTTCTCAAGGATCCTTTTCAATGCCCGATTCGTGTTTTCAACTTGCCCACTTGTTTGTGGGTGATATGATGTAGAAATTTTATGGGTTACCCCATATCGTTTCAACACCTTTTCCAATTGGGTGTTGCAAAAATGGGTACCACGGTCACTAATTAATGATTTCGGGGTACCAAATCGGGCAAAAAGCTCTTTAAGAAAAATTATAACAACTCGTGCATCGTTTGTGGGGAGAGCCTTTGCCTCCGCCCATTTTGACACGTAATCAACTGCAACGAGTATGTATTGGTTGGAATTAGATTTTGGGAATGGTCCCATGAAATCAATGCCCCAAATGTCGAAAACCTCACAAACTTGGATTATGTTTTGAGGCATTTCGTCTTTCTGACTAATTTTTCCTGCCCTTTGGCAAGAATCTCATGATTTACATACTTGGTGGGCATCCTTGAAGATGGTAGGCCAATAAAAACCGGCCTCATAGACTTTTCTCCCCGTGACTTGGGGTCCGAAATGTCCACCATTGGGACCAAGATGACATTGGAGAAGAATCTGATTGCATTCTTCCCCGGAGACACATCGACGGATTATCCCATCGGGACACCGTTTGAAGAGATACGGGTTTTCCCAAAAATAGTATTTTGTGTCACTGAAATTTTTTTTTTCGTTTCTGATGTGACATACCGGTTTCTAGGAATCCACCCGCAAGATAGTTGGCTATGTCTACAAACCATGGATCATCAATTTTCTCAATCTTCATGAGATTTTCGTCTGGAAAGTTATCTTGGATAACAGTCTCATGGAGAACCCCAAGATTCGGGTTCTCAAGTCGAGAAAGGTGATCGGCAGCTAGGTTTTCGGCCCCCTTTTTGTCTTTAATATCGATGTCAAATTCTTGCAAAAGCAAGACCCAACGTATTAACCGGGGTTTAGCATCTTGCTTAGCAAGCAAGTACTTCAATGCCGAGTGGTCTGTATAGACAACCGTCTTTGCTAGTACCAAATAGGATCGGAATTTATCAAACGAAAAGACGATTGCCAGGAGTTCCTTCTCGGTGGTAGTGTAATTAAGTTGGGCTCCTTGCAATGTCTTGCTAGCATAATAAATGGGCTTGAAATGTCTTTCAATTCTTTGCCCCAAGACGGCACCAATAGCAAAGTCACTAGCGTCACACATAAGTTCGAATGGTATTGACCAATTCGACGATATGAGAATGGGTGATTGTGTGAGCTTTGCTTTAAGTAGGTTAAAAGCGGTAAGACACTCGTCCGTAAAGACAAATGGAGCATCTTTCTCAAGAAGTTTGTTCATGGGGGTTGCAATTTTGGAAAAATCTTTAATGAACCGCCGGTAAAAACCGGCGTGCCCCAGAAAGCTTCTTACGCCTTTTACATTTGACGGTGGTGGTAATTTGGCTATGACTTCCACTTTAGCTCTATCCACCTCCAGACCTGCACAAGAAATTTTATGACCCAATACAATGCCCTCTTTTACTATAAAATGGCATTTTTCCCAGTTTAGCACAAGATTTGATTCTTCACACCTAATCAACATACGCTCAAGATTATGAAGATATGAGTCAAAAGAATCACCGAAGACTGAAAAGTCATCCATGAATACTTCCATAAAGTCTTCAATCATATCATGAAAAATGGCTACCATACACCTTTGAAAGGTAGCAAGAGCATTGCATAAGCCAAAGGGCATACGTCGATAGGAGAAAGTACCATAAGGGCATGTAAAGGTCGTTTTCTCTTGGTCCTCTGGTGCTATAGGGATTTGGAAATATCCCGAAAAACCGTCAAGAAAACAATAAAAGTTCTTTCCTGCCAACCTTTCCAACATTTGATCAATGTAAGGAAGAGGAAAATGGTCTTTTCGGGTAGCATCATTTAATTTTCTGTAATCAATACATACCCTCCAACCCGTGATAGTCCTGGTAGAAATTAATTGGTCGTCTTCATTTGTGACAACGGTCATGCCACCCTTTTTGGGCACGCATTGGACCGGACTCACCCAAGGGCTATCCGAAATTGGATAAATGAGACCTGCATTTAGGAGTTTGACAATCTCCTTTTTAACAACTTCTTGCATATTAGGGTTGAGTCGCCTTTGTCTTTGTACACATGGCTTATAGTTATCTTCCATTAATATCTTATGCGTACAATAAGAGGGACTTATACCCTTGATGTCATGAATTTTCCATGCTAGAGCCGTTTTATGGGCTTTTAACATGGAAACAAGTTTAGACTTCTCACTTACAGAGAGTTCGGATGAAATGATAACCGGGAGAGTAGAACCTTCTTGTAGGTAAGCATATTCCAAGTGTTTTGGAAGTGGCTTGAGTTCTAAAACGGGAGGTTCTTCAATCGATGTTTTACATCGGTACTCATTTCCTAAATCCAACTTTCTGTATTCTTCATCATTTGGCTCATAACCGTTAGCCATCAAGGTGGTCAACATCTCCACTTCTTCCAACATATTCTCTTCATCACCTTCCGCAAAAATGCATTCTCCCGTACCTTGCAATTCTGGAAATTCCTGCAACAACTCCAAATATGTGTCTATGGTTTGCACATAATAACATTGATCATCAGTAGACTCGGGGTATTGTAGGGCATGGTCAACGGAAAAGGTAACCTTCATATCCTCAATACTAATGGTCAATTTCTGCCCATGAACATCTATCATAGCTCTAGCGGTATTGAGGAAAGGTCGACCTAATATAAGAGGCACACGTGTGTCCTCCTCCATGTCCAAAATTACAAAGTCAGCCGGAAATACTAGGGTACCTACTTTTACCAACATATTCTCTAAAATTCCACGAGGGAATTTAACAGAGCGGTCCGCTAGTTGAATTGCCATTCGGGTTGGTTTTAGTACCCCGGGGTTTAGCTTAACATATAATGAATAAGGCATTAAATTTATGCTAGCCCCTAAATCCGCTAATGCTTTAATGCATTCCAAATCTCCCAGGAGACATGGTATGGTAAAACTTCCAGGATCTGCTAATTTCTTTGGTATTTTGTTCATCAAAATTGCTGAACAATTAGCATTCATGGTGACGGATGAAAGTTCCTCCATTTTCTTCCGATTAGTAAGTAAGTCTTTTAAGAACTTAGCATACTTGGGCATACCTAAGATTACATCAATGAAAGGCATATTTATGTTAATTTGTTTAAACATATCTAGGAATTTTGACCTTTCTGCCTCTAGCCTTTCTTGTTGTTGTTTCTCTTGGGTATGGGAGCGGTGGTTGATATGGTTTCACTACGGGTTTTTCCCGTTCTTCCTTTTCAACCACTTTTTCCGGCTCCTTAACCGGTTCATCATTCCGGTTCAACGGAACACTAAAATCAGAATTTTTGGGCATTTTTGGAGCATCGTATGCTAAACCACTCCGTGTGGTGATAACATTGGCGTGCTCATTTCGAGGGTTCTTATTTGTATCGCCCGGTAAACTACCTGGTTTTCTCTCACTAAGTAAATTAGCTAAACCACTCATTTGTTTCTCCAAATTCTGAATTGAGGCTTGTTGATTTCGAAACTGGTGTTCGTTTTTCTCGTTGGTTTGGTTTATATTTGTGACAAGCTGAGTTTGTGATGAAATCAACTTTTCCAACATACTCTCCAAATTTGACTTTTTTTCTTCCTGTTGGGGTTTTTGATAAAAACCTGGAGTTTGTTGTTGGAACCCACTACTTGACCCTTGTTGGTAATTGGAATTTTGACCTTGAGGGTTGTAGGGGTTGTTAAAGTTCCGGTTAAATTGGGCTCTTCCTTGAAATTGATTGTTATTTCTTTGGCTTACGAAAGCCACTTCTTCTTTTTGAGCCATTGTTAAACCGGCATCACAATCTTTTCCTAAATGAAGACCACCACAGTATTCACAACCTACTTTCATACTATGAATTTCCTTGGTGATTTTATCCATGGTTCGAGCAACACCGTCTATTTTAACACTTAGGGAACTAAGGTCATCATAGGCGCCGGCGCTTTGGACTTGAGCATTACGAGTAATTGGGCATTCTTGATGCCACTCATGAGAATAATCGGCTAGCTTCTCGATTATTTCATAAGCCTCTTGCTCGGTTTTGTCCATAAGAGAACCACCGGCTGCTTGGTCAATTGAAATTCGGGTTGCTACATCACAACCTTTGTAAAAGATTTGGACCTTTTGAAAGGTATCCAAACCATGGTTTGGACAACCTCTTAGCATTTTGGAAAATCGATTCCATGCTTCGTACAGGGTTTCCATCAGCTTTTGACAGAATTGGGTAATTTCGTGTTGGAGTCTCGCGGACTTGGATGCTGGAAAATATTTCTTAAGAAATTTTTCCAACATACCATCCCACGTTTCTATCGTAGCCTCGGCCAATGAATCTAACCAACTTCGTGCTTCCCCTTGGAGTGTCCAAGGGAAAAGTCTTAATAATATGGCCTGGTCAGTTTCTGGTTTAAGTTTAAAAAGAAGACATATCTCTTGAAAGAGACGAATATGTTCGTTTGCATCTTCATTCGGACCACCACCAAATTGACACCTGTTATTAATCATTTGAAGAATAGGTCCTTTTATTTCAAAAGTTACCTCACCAGTAGGTGGAGTAATAGCACTACCTTGTCCGGTCCGGGTTGCTTTCATCTTTGCTGCCATTGATTGTCGTGGTACCAACGGTCTTTCTCCTTCCATTTCAAAATTTGGGGGTTGAACGGGTTTACCAAAGTCTGAATATCGAGGCTTGGTCGTACTTGATTCTGAATCAAAGGTTTCTTGCTTTGATGAAGATTCAAAAATTTCAAGTACTTCTTTTGAAATCCTACTAAGCTTTCTATCAGGTTCTGTAAACGGTGTAAGTAATGGAGATTCTGAACTTCGGGTATGTGGCATATGCGACCTATAAACTGTCAATCACACAACTAACAAAAATTATTAAACATACCGATTCTATAAGTTTAAAAATCAAAGACTATTAAAAATTTAAAATAATTAAGAAACTACTTAATCACAAATCAGTTAATAATTCTATTTTAACACAAAACTGTCCCCGGCAGCGGCGCCAAAAACTTGATGTGTGAAAAGTGGTATATGAATTGTTGTATGGAAAATACCGGTTTTAAAGATTACACACACTAACGGGCAGTGTACCCGATCGTGTAGTAGTATAGATAATGGTAAAATCCGTGTATCATTCCAAGGACAGCTGTATTAGTCAAACTAGAATTATAAACTATATTATGATTAACTAAGCAAATGAAAAGGTACAAGTTTTATGTTTTGTGGCTTATTTAACGATTAGCCAAATCAGAGAAGAGTAAAAGTAAAAACAATATTTTTGGTCTTTTAAATTTATAAGTGCAAGGAAAGCAATTAAGATAGTTTTGATATCAAAGAGATGAAATATGCTCATCTAGACTTTTTACCCTCGATGTGAATGTTTATTTAGGATTAAGATCGGATTGATTGGTTATGCACGAGAACTAATTGATCGGTTTACCAAGAGTAGTCTTGAATAAACACTCAAACGGGATTACACGACGCAAGTGATGTTCTTGTCATCTAAGACCTCCTATTTGTAATCAACTAATTCAACTAGTCTAAAGACTTGAAGAATGATCAAGTCAATGGTGTGTTGATCATGATCCACTCCTATGTCAACTAATGGTTTAGCTTAGTTCATTCCCTTGGTCTGGTTAAATGTTCAATTCACCCAACCCAAGTAAACAATTAAGTGTGGTAATGAGATCCCTATAAACGTCACTAGATAAGGCAATTTACTAACACCTATTAGTTATATGGAATTGAGTAGTGAAAATATGTATAACAGATTCTAGGGAATTGATCGTTCACCTAGACAACTACACATATCAATTAAGCTATCTGAGAGTATCTACAAGAGTCGTTCTTACATTCCTATATAGATTAACCGTTTGAACGCAACTTACCCCTTTTGGTAAAAGATGGGCAAACACTTGTCACTAGGTGTAAATCAATATACTAAATCAGCAAGATGGTGTTTCTTAGTTGAACAAGTATACTAACTAGTTGAATCGAAAAGATTAAACTTAACAAGAATGGTTCTTGTATTCAAACATCAAACTATCGTACATGGTAACTATCAATCAAAAGTAAACATTCAACATCTCGGTTATTTATCTAGATGAACATAAAAGGAACTAGCCAACAATCATGCTAGAAAACTTAAACATAACAGTAACAAAGATAGAATTCATTGTAAATACAAGATTGACCTTTTTAGAGTAATCTTGGATGAAGCCCTTGAATGATCCTTGAACCTTCAATGATTTTAGTGTTTAGATGCAATTTGATAAGCTCAAGAACTGTTTTGAATGAAATGTTTTCGTCTCTGAACAGAAAAAAAACTGGCACACTTGGAATGAAGCTGGAAAGAGGTTTAAAAAGGCTGAAAAGTAGCTGGAAAGCATTGTGCGCGGCGCGCACATAAGGGGTGCGCGGAGCGCACTACTCACCTACCACACTTTTACTTTCCAGTTCACGATCGCACTTCAATTAGAACGTTTTTGTGCGCGGCGAAGTGCGCGGCGCGCTCAGTTGTGCGCGGCACGCTCTGTTGAACTTGCGCGGGGCGCTCTCTGGTTTCCATTTTAATCAAATGTTCTGATCAAAGTCTTGAGTGCGCGGTGGTGTGCGCGGATAGTGCGCGGCGCGCACTGTAGTTTTCATTTTTCTGTTTCTTCGTTTCTTGTTCTGGTTTTGATCTTTGAGTTGTTTCATTCATTATCTTCAACATTTCTTCAAGTATTTAATGATTCTATGCTTAATTACAATACAACGGAATAATAATGGAAATATTACAAATTCGTATGAAATAACCGACGATAGGACTTGATATTGTGACTAATGATATGTCTATTTTGAGTAATATCACAAACACAATAAAAATATACACTTGGACAGTGTATCTACAACAAATTACGAAGTACTAAACATTTCGATTTATAAATTGCTAGCGCGACTAGCTCGAAATGGGGTTGTCAAACCAGATAGATCTATCCGTAGGATTCGCGTTCACCGGTAGAAACCAATGATTACAGTTACCAGACTAGGGAATATTTTTGTCCAACTCACAATGAATAATTAAATTTAACTGTTACTTGTGTCTAAACGTAAATAAAAATGCATGTAATCACATCCCAAAAATATACTTTGAAAAGTATGTAAAAACGGGACTATAACTCACCTTAAAAGCAACTGAAGAAACCACATAAACAAGCGAACAGCAAATAGAGTAAAGTGATCAGGAACGATCACAACGCGGACCTATAAATAAAGCAGGTCGATATAAATAACTAACTTAGGTCAAGTCTTAGTATGATAGCTATTGTACATGTTGCAAGTAGACATAGAACAATACTCGGCAAGCATCGGTTTGACTGGAACAGCGTACGGACACATACTTTCTATTTATAGAAAGTTTCTATTTTTAGCAGGTTTCCATTTTTGGAAAGTTTCTATTTTTGGAAAGTTTCTATTTTTGGAAAGTTTTTAAGTTAGGAAAGTTTCCTTATTTAGAAAGTCAACAAAAGTCAACTGAAAGTCAAAGTCAACCGAAAGTCAACTCAAAAGTCAACCTTGGTCAAACATAGTCAACATTACTTTGAGAAGTGTAAATTATAATAATAACATAAGTTATAACGTTTATTAAAGTTAAAAGTGTATAATTAAGTCATAACATAAGTTTAATTAAATAAAATGAATTATTAAAGTTAATATAAGTTGAAGTGATATAATTAATATATCATAAGTATTTAATTAATTAATTAAATATTAATCATAATATAAGTATTATTAATTAATAATAAATTTTTAAATCATATCATAAGTATTATTAATTAATAATGAATTATTAACCATATCATAAGTTTCTAATTATAATTATTAAATCATAAGTATTTAATAATTAAATCGTAATTAAATAATAATTAAGTCTTATAACAATTAAATAATTATTTAATCTTTATTATAAGTCTTATAATAATAATAATATTCTCATAAAATAAATTTAATACTAATCATAAGTATTTTCCAATAATAATAAAAGTATTATTAATCGTAAGTTAAATTAAAATGTTAATTAAATCATAAATAATAATTAAATGATATAATAAATATTTATATCATAAGTCTTAAATAATAATAATTACTTCTTTTATCATAAGTAATTAATTAATGATGAAATTCATTATTTTTATCATAAGTTTTAGAATTAATCATAAGTTTTAATTCAAAAGTTCATCGGGTCGTATCTTGAGCCCCGGGTGTCGATTTCTGGCGAGCCTTATATGCATCTCCGCCTATTCAAACCACCCAACACAATGGTGCACTCAAGAACACATCAAGAACAGTCCACAAATCGTGGTAATCAGCCATGACACCACTTGGACCTTCAATTTACTCAAAACCGTGTTTTAGTCATACCGGGTGAACCGTCGCTCGGATTTAGGTGACCCAAACATGAAAGTTCGTCCCACCATCAGTCCTAACACACTAACACACCCTAAAGACTCCAAGGAAGGTCACAAAGTCGGACCAAACCTGGTTTCATGTCAATCCACATTTCAATTTTAACAAAATACTAATTCGATCATAACAAGGGCTCCGGGAATCGAAACGACATGAATCCGGAGTCTAAAATTAATGTCTTGATGAGAGGAACTCATCTAAATAGTTTATTTTAACATTTATATCAGTCACAAACTCAGAATACACGAATTAGCTGCTGTCCAGAATTTTACAAACCGAAAACATGTGATTTTGAGTACATCTATGCATACAAACATCATTACAATAATCCACAAATATCATACTACTAAATAAACATCAAAATACCGAAAATAATTGAAAAATTGAAAGTTCTAGGGTTAGGGTTTATACCCTAATCGAGAAACGATTAATGTTATCGCGTAGAGAACGGAACGAGGAACGCGTTTATACTAATCAATCCTTGATCCAAGCTTTAAATTTTGTGAAATGGTGGTGATGAAGGTGATGGTTGGCGACGGCACAAGGGGAAGGGAGAAGGGAGAGCACAAAATAAATCTTTAGGTTTTGATAAAATGAAACAAAAATTGTAAATGGAAAAATGGGAAACAAAATGCAAAGTGGAAAGGGGTTTACCCCTTTGGTTCGGCCGAAAATATTAGTGGGGTGGGCCCCACTTGGTCCATCTCACTCAAATGTAATTTCCTGATGGCCCGAAAGCCCGAACGAGTCCCGAAACGCGAAAACACACTTACGCGATTAAAAATTCGGAAAGATAACAAACGCGCGACGAAAAATAAATATAAATACACTATATAATAATATGATCTTAAAATATCATATTTAAAATATTTAGGATTTAAATGTCCCAAAAATGGACCGTTGGTTTGAAAACCAAAAAGATTCGCCGGATGGAAATCCGCGAGACGTAGGAAACGTATAAATTTAAAATATGAATACAAATATTCACATAACACATAATAATATATATATATATATATATATATATATATATATATATATATATATATATATATATATATATTATTACAAAAATAATAATATAGGTCATAGAAATGACGTGGCACACTAACAGTTAACGGCCGTTAAATAATTAACTGAAAAAGATAACGGAAAAAGTAGGGTCGTGACAGTAGGTCCCACCAGTTTTATTATTTTTTATTTTATATTAAATATGAATACAAAGTATTTTTTATAAAATAAAATGCATATCAAATATAAAAAACATCACAAATTAATATTTCATAAAATTCAACCATTACATAAATTATTGAGTTTGATGTGTTAAAAATGATAGGTTTTGATGGGTTTATATAGAAAAGAATATAAATAATTCAAATAAAAAAAAACAAAACAAAACAAAACAAAACAAAAATCATTTGAATGAAAGTGTTAAAATGAGAGAAAATATTGAGTTTGATGTGTTAAAAATGACAGGTTTTGATGGGTTATATATAAAAGAAAATAAATAATTTGAATAAATAAAAAAAACAAAAACAAAGCAAAAATAATTGAATGAAAGTGTTAAAATGAGAGAAAATATTGAGTTTGATGGGTTAAAAATGATGGGTTTTGATGGGTTTATGTAGAAAAGAATATAAATAATTTAAATAAATAAAAAAAAATATCAAAATACGTGGACCAATCAGATCAACTGACGCGTTTTGATTTTTCCGTGAGAAATGTGACTAACGCCCCGGTTTCGTCACCGGTGACTCCCCACTAGGGGCGTCAGGGGGCGTCACCCGTCGCCAGCATGTCTGACGGGACCCCTCTGACGCCGCGTTAAAATTGGTCTAAGCAAAAAATGCTACACTACAGAAATCAATTTTACCCCAATTTTATTCCCTTAAAAGGAAATCTCAACTCAATTTTTAAAATTCAAATTTGATTAATTAATTAATTATAATTCATTATTTATGTTTTGTCAATAAAATAGTTTATTTTATAATTTATTATTTAAATTTAAATTCTTTTCATTCATATTGTATTGTTTGGTGTCTATTTTTATTCTATCACTTACATTAGCAAATTAACAAAAAAGAATAATTAAGTAAAGTTAAAAATTTAAAAATAATGATAATGTAGAGACGTTAATGATGTTTAATTTCCCACAAATAATTTATTGATCAATGACCATGTATAATTAAAAAACTATTGAATATTGAATATGATAGACACTGTACAATTTTTTTATTTATTTATTATTTAACGATGTTATGTTATGCCCTAAATTCACAGCTTAACCAAACTCTGAAAATCTATACCTCGAAGAGTTTATACGGGTTATAACATGCATTCAATGCTAAGAAGACCCAATAACTACAAGCCCAATAACTACGAGCCCAATCTACAAAACAATGGACTTTTGCAGTACACATATAGTGGATCCGTTTACCCGTTTATAGCGTATCTGGTGTATGGTGTTCAACTAGCTCGGATCCGGCCCGCGCGATGCGGCGGGGCTTTCGGTCTGTGTATTCATATTTAACGTAGCGTTGTGTATTTACAGAGGGAAAAACGGCCCATGTCTTAAGCGTCGTTTTAGATGTCGTTGTCTTAAGCGATTTTTAAAAAGTGTCCGTTTCGAACGTAGTTAGTTTCGTTTTGTTCATAAAAAATTATCGAGTGTAACGGTGCTGTCAAAAAAATTTAACTTGCGGCGAACAGAAAGATATGGGGTGTCGTTGTGTTAAGCGTTTTTTAAAAAGTGTCCCGTTTCGCGTATAGTTAGTCCCATTGTGTTCGTGAGACTTTTTCGAGTTGAACGGTGATCTCGGAAAAATTTAACTCGCACCGAGCGAGAAGATAGGAACCGTTATAAATTTGGGGAGAGTTAGTTTATTTTATTTTAATAAAATTATATGTTTACACTTTCTACTCCTGAAAAAGTGTAAAATTGAGGGGCTGTTGTGTAAATTGTACTAAATTTGAGGGACCGATTGTAATGTGAACGCAAACTCAAAACTACAATTCGAACGTACTGAAACTACACATTTAGTGCTGGCTTTTAGTATACAAAGGCTTTTTAGTATATAAGGGTTAATAATAATTACTTTCTTGATCAACAAGTCGATTTATCTCTTCGCCGATTTAATATTTAAAGCAGCCAGATGAATTCGTAGCAACTCATAGATCCATCGAATTCAATTTTCCGATGACAAGTGAGGAGGAAGATGCCGTTCGCCGCCGTGCCGCTATTACCGACTACCGGAAAAAAATGCTTCAACATAAAGAGCTCGAGTCTCGTGTTCGAGGAGGTCAGTGTCAGTCCTTTAAAATTGTATTTAAAATATTTATAACCTAATTTCGTTCATATCTATAGTTATACTCAATTCAGTTTAGTAGCCTCTAGGTGTGTATGGATTTACAGACTTCCTTGCCTATTTGTATATCATAATTTGCGCGTATATGTATAGATACGGTTTTGAAGTATGCGTAGGTTGATTTAATATCAATTGAATTAATATTGGTAGTTCTTTCATGATCACTTAATAAACTATCTTTTTTTTAGCTATTATTTAATTTTTTTTTTTCTATGCGAGTGTTCTGTGCTAGATTAACAGTAACAGAATATGATATTTTCAGTGCGCGAGTCTCTGCGGACTACAAAGAAAGATTATGCCAAAACAGAGGATGATTTGAAGTCGCTTCAGAGTGTTGGACAGATCATAGGCGAAGTTCTCAGACCTCTGGACAGCGAAAGATGTATCTAATACTCCCATTATTCTCTTGATTTCTGTTAAAACACTATAGCTGTCTCGTATTATGCTACATTCTTTGGTATATGATGGTTTCTGTATGCTAAAAAAGCTGACTTGTGATGTTACAGTGATAGTCAAAGCTAGTAGCGGTCCAAGGTATGTAGTTGGGTGCCGTAGTAAAGTGGACAAGGAAAAACTAACAGCCGGGACTAGAGTGGTTAACGATATGACAACTCTAACCATTATGCGAGCACTGTTGGGTTTTTTATTTAAGTTTCCAAATATGAGGAAAGCTTAGCCCAAGCCCAACAAAATAGGCCCAAGATGCTTGTTGACTTGGTCAAGTGTCTTAGGCATTATTTGAATCAATTGTGCAGCTGTATTCAAGAGTGAGAGATTACAGAGAGTTGAGAGATCAAGAAAAAGAGTCAAAAAACACCATTTCCGTCTACAGTGACAGCAGGACAGAAAAGAGACGATCCCCGGAGATCTAACCGTTGGATCTTCATCAAATTTGGGCTGTGTCTTCCTGACATCAGTGCCAAGGTTTTCAACCATTGAATTCGTCTAAAGAGGTCTGTAGCTCAAGTTACAGCAGGTCGAACAGTAGCAGAATTTTGGGTGATGTTATTACTCTTTTGTCTTTAATTTCTTCATATACTTGTTGATTATTGTTGTTCAAGAGTATGATGATGTTGTATACCTCTAGTTGATCTAGAGAAGGATTATTGTATTGCTCTCCTTGTTGATGATAGTGGAATTTAAGTGGCTTACGAGTCCCGTGGTTTTTACTCTCGATTTTGAGGGGTTTTCCACGTAAAAAGTCTCGTGTGTATTGTTTGTGCTTGATTATTCGTTATTAGTTGATTTGCTACTGATTTGGGGACTGATTTGGGTTGGATTTGGTATAGCTTATTTGTTAGCATCCTCACGGTTTCATACGGGTCGGGAAAGTGTTGGTCAAACGGGTTTGTTTCCGCTTTGTAGAGTATCCGTTGTGATTATTTTCCCATCAAATTGGTATCAAGAGCTAGGTTATTTGATTTGACTTGTGTGAAAGATGGAAGCTAATACAAGTAAAATGATTAGTTTAAATGGTTCAAATTATCATGTTTAGAAAGGCAAGATGGAGGATCTTCTTTATGTGAAAGATTATTATTTGCCTGTTTTTACTGAGGATAAACCTGAGGAAAAATCTGATGCTCAATGGAAAATTTTGCATAGACAAGTATGTGGGTATATTCAGCAGTGGGTTGATGATAATGTTGTGAATCATATTACTGGGGAGACTGATGCTAAAGCCTTATGGAAAAAGCTTGAGCAGTTATATGAGCGAAAAACTGGGAATAACAAGTTGTTCTTAATTAAGTAGATGATGGCTTTGAAGTATCATGATGGGACTCCTATTACAGATCACCTAAATGCATATCAGGGTATTATAAATCAGCTTGCAGGTATGGGTATCAAGTTTGAGGATGAGATTCAGGGTCTCTGGTTACTTGGTACATTACCGGACTCTTGGGAGACTTTTAGGACATCTTTGTCCAACTCTGCACCGAATGGTACTATCACCATGGAATTGGCTAAGGGTAGTATTTTGAATGAAGAGATGAGAAGAAAGTCACAAGGTTCCTCTTCACAGTCAGATATCTTGGTCACAGAAACGCGGGGGAGAAGTCATAGTAGAGGTCAGGGTAAAAGAGGCAATCATCGTAGCAGCTCACGCAAAGGTAAATTTGCTAATGTTGAGTGTTATAATTGTCATGAAAAGGGGCACACAAAGTGGTATTGTCCAAAGTTGAAGAATGAGAAGAAAAAGACATATGACAAGAATAAACAAAAGAAAAGTGATGGTGGTGATGATGATAAGGTTGAAGTTAACGCTATCACAGATGAGTTCTTTGTTTGTATTGATTATGATATGATCAATCTTACTCATGATGACACGAGTTGGATTGTTGATAGTGGTGCTACATGTCATGTTGCAATTTGTAGAGATCACTTCTCATCTTACACTCCAGGTGACTATGGATTTGCTAGGATGGGTAATGCCGGGTTATCAAAGATCGTTGGTATTGGAGATGTTTGTTTGAAATTTGACACGGGAATGGAGTTAGTTTTGCATAATGTAAAACATGTTCCGGATATGAGACTTAATGTTATTTCAATAGGCATTCTTGATGATGATGGTTATTATAACGGTTTTGGTAATGGTATTTGGAAACTAACTCTCGGTTCTATGATAGTGGGAAGAGGCAAGAAAGACTCAAGATTATACATCACACGTCCTAAGATCATCCAGAACATTGTTAACGCAGTGGACAATGTTGATTCTACTGAGTTGTGGTATAAAAGACTTGGCCACATGAGTGAAAAGGGGATGTCTATCTTGTTCAAGAAGAATGTGTTGTCAGGTGTTAGTGGTATTGATTTGAGTAAGTGTTCTCACTGTTTGGCAGGGAAACAGACCAGAGTTGCGTTTAAGAGTCATTCTCCTTTTCGAATGGAGAACATACTTGATCTAGTTCATTCGGATGTTTGTGGGCCTATGAAGACTAGGACACTTGGTGGATGTTCCTACTTTGTTACATTCATCGATGATCATTCCAGGAAGGTGTGGGTTTATACCTTAAAGTCAAAGGATCAAGTATTTGAAAAGTTTAAGGAATTTCATACACTAGTTGAAAGGCAAACGGGGAAGAAACTCAAGTGTATTCGGACTGATAATGGCGGTGAATACATTGGCAGATTTGATGCTTATTGTAAGGAGAATGGTATTCGACATCAAAAGACTCCACCAAAGACACCTCAGTTGAATGGCTTAGCAGAGAGGATGAACAGAACTTTGGTTGAGAGAGTTAGATGTTTGCTTTCACATGCAGGGTTGTCCGATTCCTTTTGAGGTGAGGCTTTAAATACGGCAGTTCATATTATTAATCTAACCCCTTGTGTTCCTTTGCATTTTGATGTTCCTAACAGGGTTTGGAGCGGCAAAGATGTTTCTTACCGTCATTTACGAGTTTTTGGATGTAAAGCTTTTGTTCATGTTCCCAAAGATAAGAGGTCAAAGCTTGATATGAAGACTAAGCCATGTGTTTTCCTCGGCTATGGTGAAGATGATTTTGGGTACAGGTTATATGATCCAGTTCAGAAGAAACTTGTACGAAGTCGAGATGTTGTTTTTACAGAAGATCAGATGTTAAAAGATGTTGAGAAGACAGATTCAGTTCCTCAACCTAGTATTGATCTTGTTGATTTGGATCCAGTTACTCCACAACATGTTGGAGATGATGTTCAGAATGATGAACATGGTACTGATGTTGGTGATGCTCCGGAGCAGGTAGAGATTCCAGTACCAGATGTGCCCCCATTTGTCCCACTTAGGCTGTCTACCCGAGACCGTCATCCTTCTGTTAGATATTCTGCTGATGAGTATGTATTAGTTACTGATGGGGGAGAGCCAGAATGTTATTCAGAAGCAATGAAAGATGAGCATAAGAAAGAGTGGGGTGAAGCTATGCAAGATGAGATGAATTCTTTGTATGAGAACAATACTTATGACCTGGTGAAGTTACCTAAAGGCAAAAGAGCTTTGAGAAACAAATGGGTATTCAAAGTGAAGACAGATGAGCTTACTTCACAACCAAGGTACAAAGCTAGGTTAGTCGTTAAAGGATTCAGCCAGAAAAAGGGTATTGATTTTGATGAGATTTTCTCTCCGGTCGTGAAGATGGGATCTATTCGAGTGGTTCTTGGGTTAGCTGCTAGTCTTGATCTTGAGGTTGAACAGATGGATGTCAAGACTGCTTTTCTTCACGGTGATTTGGATAAGGAAATCTACATGATGCAACCTGAAGGTTTTCGGGTTAAAGGTAAAGAAAATTATGTTTGTAGACTTCAGAAAAGTCTATATGGGTTGAAGCAAGCACCGAGACAGTGGTATAAGAAGTTTGAGTCGGTTATAGGAAAGCAAGGCTACCGAAAGACAACTTCAGATCATTGTGTTTTCTTTCAGAGGTTTGGTGATGATGATTTCATTATATTGTTGTTATACGTTGATGATATGTTGATTGTTGGTAAAAATATGAAAAGAATTGCGCAGTTGAAGCGAGAATTGAGCAAGTCTTTTGCTATGAAAGACTTAGGACCAGCAAAACAGATTCTTGGCATTCGGATTTTTAGAGATAGAGGTGCTAAGACGTTACATATATCACAAGAGCAATACATTGAAAAGGTGCTTAGTAGATTCAACATGGAGAATGCTAAATTGGTTAGTTCTCCTCTTACTAACAACTTTAAGCTAACAGATAGAGATTGCCCTTCTTCAAAGGAGGATGTTGAGGAGATGGATAAAGTTCCATATGCTTCGGCGGTTGGTAGCTTGATGTATGCTATGGTGTGTACTAGGCCTGATATAGCTCATGCGGTAGGTGTTGTTAGTCTGTTTATGTCAAATCCGGGTAAGAAGCATTGAAAAGCAGTTAAATGGATTATGAGATACTTACGAGGTACTTCAAAGTTGGGTATCACATTTGGAAATGGAGAGCCGATGCTTGTTGGTTATACAGACTCAGATATGGCAGGAAACAAAGATAACATGAAATCCACTTCTGGGTATTTGATGACTTTCGCAGGGGGAGCAGTTTCATGGCAATCAAGGTTACAAAAGTGTGTTGCATTGTCTACAACCGAGGCTGAGTATATGGCAGCAACAGAAGCGTGCAAAGAACTATTGTGGATGAAAAGGTTTCTACAAGACCTTGGGTTTAAGCAATCACGATATGTGGTTCTTTGTGATAATGAGAGTGCGATTCATTTGGCTAGAAATTCTATGTATCATAAGCGGACAAAACATATAGATGTGCGGTATCATTGGATTAGAGAACGTCTTGAAGATGGTTCGTTTGAACTTGATAAAGTTCACACCGTTGATAATGGTTCCGATATGTTTACAAAGGCTTTAGCAAGTGAGAAGCTTAAGGTATGTTGCTCGATCGCCGGGATGGCGATTCCTTCCTCATAATTGGAAAGGGGGAGATTTGTTGGGTTTTTTATTTAAGTTTCCAAATATGAGGAAAGCTTAGCCCAAGCCCAACAAAATAGGCCCAAGATGCTTGTTGACTTGGTCAAGTGTCTTAGGCATTATTTGAATCAATTGTGCAGCTGTATTCAAGAGTGAGAGATTACAGAGAGTTGAGAGATCAAGAAAAAGAGTCAAAAAACTCCATTTCCGTCTACAGTGACAGCAGGACAGAAAAGAGACGATCCCCGGAGATCTAACCGTTGGATCTTCATCAAATTTGGGCTGTGTCTTCCTGACATCAGTGCCAAGGTTTTCAACCGTTGAATTCGTCTAAAGAGGTCTGTAGCTCAAGTTACAGCAGGTCGAACAGTAGCAGAATTTTGGGTGATGTTATTACTCTTTTGTCTTTAATTTCTTCATATACTTGTTGATTATTGTTGTTCAAGAGTATGATGATGTTGTATACCTCTAGTTGATCTAGAGAAGGATTATTGTATTGCTCTCCTTGTTGATGATAGTGGAATTTAAGTGGCTTACGAGTCCTGTGGTTTTTACTCTCGATTTTGAGGGGTTTTCCACGTAAAAAGTCTTGCGTGTATTGTGTGTGCTTGATTATTCGTTATTAGTTGATTTGCTACTGATTTGGGGACTGATTTGGGTTGGATTTGGTATAGCTTATTTGTTAGCATCCTCACGGTTTCATACGGGTCGGGAAAGTGTTGGTCAAACGGGTTTGTTTCCGCTTTGTAGATTATCCGTTGTGATTATTTTCCCATCAAGCACTCCCCCGTGAAGTTAGTATACTTGCTAATTATTTTTCCAGCCAGTTCTTAGTTCTCTGTTTACTCATTTGGACTAATGCGTACACAATATCGTTGCAGGTTGATCCAGTTGTTTATAACATGCTTCACGAAGATCCTGGGAATGTTAGTTATTCTGCAGTTGGAGGGCTATCAGATCAGATTCGGGAACTTAGGGAATCTATTGAATTGCCTCTGATGAATCCCGAGCTCTTTCTAAGGGTGGGCATTAAACCTCCCAAGGTACACGATTTTCCAATTTATAGATATAGAAGATTTTAGAATTAGAAATATGTTAATTTAGACCAGAGGTGTAAGAAACTTAATGGAAGTGATGTTTTCGTAGGGTGTTCTTCTCTATGGACCTCCTGGTACTGGAAAGACGTTACTGGCTAGAGCAATTGCTAGCAACATAGATGCTAATTTCTTGAAGGTATCTTTATTACAAATTCATATTTTCATGATATGGCTATTGATGTGTATTTTGTTTATAACGTGTCGGAAAGTGTTTGTAGGTCGTATCAAGTGCCATTATTGATAAGTACATCGGAGAGAGTGCAAGATTGATCAGGGAAATGTTCAATTATGCACGTGATCACCAAGTATTTCTTCTACCCTTATATATCTCTATTATAACTTGACATGTGCAGCCCTACAGTTCTTTCAATTTCTCTTTGCTAGACCCATTTATGCATAAACTGGTCGGTTCAGTTATGCTTTATGTATATCAGGTCTAAAGCTGTACATATAATGGAGTAATATTTTAGCTTAAATGGAAACGATATAATGAGTGAGTGGGTCAAAGTCACCCAGTGTATTATTAATGCATAAACCCATTTGAATCATCATTGTATTATAAACATAGATGATTAGTATGATTTATAATCAGAACTGACCTGCTAATAATCTATAAAAAACTAATCTTTTTGGAGGAAAGGTGTATTCGAACAACTAATCTGTTACAAGCCTTATAAAAACTGACCCGTCTTGATCTGAACATCTTTTGACTCATTTACCCAACTTACCCATACATCCCTCTGTATTTTGATTCAACTGTTACTTGGTGGTTTTTGTAAAAGAAAGTAATGAACTCTTCAAGTTCATCCCAAATAAGTGTTCTTATGCACAGCAAGTAGTAACTCTTTAAACTTTTAAAATGGCAATTTACCTTCTTCTTTCTTCTTCTCTCTTTCACCTTGTTTTGCTTTATAATCTTCCAGCCCTGCATCATATTTATGGACGAAATTGATGCTATTGGTGGCCGACGTTTTAGTGAGGGTACTAGTGCTGATCGTGAAATTCAAAGAACTCTTATGGAATTGCTTAATCAGCTGGATGGATTTGATCAGCTTGGCAAGGTCTGACATTTTTTTATATTTTTTTCCTTTTCATGTTCAGTTTGTCATTAACCTTTATCCTTGTGCATTACTCAAAGTGATGACTTTATTTGGTTCATGCTTTTAGGTTAAAATGATCATGGCAACCAATAGACCAGACGTTCTGGACCCTGCTCTTCTTCGTCCAGGTCGATTGGACAGGAAAATTGAGATCCCACTGCCGAATGAGCAATCAAGAATGGAAATTCTCAAAATTCATGCTGCAGGGATTGCTAAACATGGTGAAATTGATTATGAGGCCGTTGTCAAACTTGCTGAGGTAAGCTATGACATAAGATTGACATATGTGGATATTTGTAGTTGAACAAAAATGTTGATCATTGGCATTATTCTTTAGGGTTTTAACGGAGCTGATCTTCGTAATGTGTGCACTGAAGCTGGTATGTCAGCAATCCGTGCAGAACGTGATTATGTTATCCATGAAGATTTCATGAAGGTAAAATTTTATGTAATTTAGAATATATGTTTATTTATAAGATGTGAAACTGAAGACCTCTTTTTATTTTTATCATTTTTTACTTTCACTTCTGAAGCTCTTTGACGCATGCGAGGTTAATGTTCTTGATTCTTGATATTGTTTTGTGTTTGAAAAACGTTGCAGGCTGTTCGTAAGCTAAATGAAGCAAAGAAGCTTGAATCTAGCGCTCATTACAGTGCAGATTTTGGTAAAGAGTAGGAACTGTTGTGGTGAATTAGCTTGTCAAATGGACAATTGCGATGTGCCCTATATAAAAGATTATCTATTACTTGTCCTGTAAAAGATTCAACTGTCTCTTTTTATCAATTCAGTTGTCTGCTCATGCATTTTTGCTGCTTACGCCAACTTTCTACTTGTCTTTCTAAAATGCACTTTTCAAAGCCCATTTTTCATGCTTCATGTAGATGAGAAATATATATTTGATTATTAGTCTTTAATACGTTTAGTACAATATGTGTTGAATTTTATCTGCTACAAAATTATATGCTCAAACTCGAAAGTATTATGTATCAGTTGAGTTGTATGTTTTTTTAGGTGGCAATTTGGGCAGTGCATAGTACTGACCCATTATTTCACTATACTAATTAAGACATGTTGATGGATCTTTTAAGTTTGTATCAGTTGAACTGTTTGGTAGGTGGCAATTTGGACAGTAAACCCATTGTTATTTCATTGTAATATGTGGCGTCGAATGTTAATATATCAATAGATAAATTTACCAATACATATTGACTCATCAAAGAGATTAAATGTCTACAGTATATATGGACTTATTATTTAAGAGCGTTTATTGACTTATTATTGAAGCGTCTGGAGTATGTACAATACAGATTAAACGTTAGCAGCTTATGTATCCCCTAAGATTTAGTCACTTGCTTAATATACAAGGGCAATGTTTACAATCTATTCATTGATCTAACAGCAACCCCAAGTATATATGAATACATAACAAACAAAAAGATCTACTAATGTCATGGAATAGAGAGAAGTCATAGGTTCGATCCTTAGAGATGACATGATATTCTTTAATTTTGACCCTACAGGGAGGTTTTATCGAATTCGTTCACGGACCTCTAACCAGGAACACTGCCCGAATAGATGTGTTCCCAGGTAATGTCGATCGGGTTCGGATTTCCGCCCGAACGTGTGCGTACAAATGATGAGGGTCGTTGAAATAAATGATCTACTGATGCCAAAAAATCGCCGTTAAAAAAAATAACAAACAAAAAGATGAAAAAAAAAAGAAAAAAAAAAAGTCTGATCGATGTACAGAACAAAGCAAATAAATGTGGAAGCCAACAAAATCAAAATATCACAAGAAGTTGAGTTTAAGTTCAGATTATCTATTCCTTTAAATGCAAGATAAGGAAATAATTAAGAAACACAACTTTAAAATTTACAGAGCACAAACAAAAGAATTTTAACGCAAGTCCATTAAATTCTTTTGATTTATACTACTATTCTTCCCAGCTATATGTACCAAACTGATCATTAAAATGAAGATTTTTGTGTTGTTCAAACCCTGCTTTACAGTGTCTCGATGCTAATAGTAACTGAGATACTAAAGATGGCGACAACTTTCAATATCTGATATCCTGTCATTATCTACTAAATTTCCAGAGTTACCAACCGTTTAATCCGCCTACAGAATGATACAATATCATTATCAACACAGAAGCAATGTTAAAGATATAGGCAGCGAGTGCAGATGGGTTAGGTAAAATGTCAAATTGGCTATTTTATGCGTGTTGGTTATAAAAAAAAAACACTTTATAAACACTTGTAACACACCACCTACCATATGACCACAAGTCCACAACATTGCATGCAGCCACACGACTTTGTTAGTTGTGACATGGCAAAGACTTATCAGGATTAATTAATGCGTAATGTATGATTATAAAAAGATATTACTCAATTATAATTTGAGTTCTGAATAAAATTACTACTAGACTAGATGTTCTAAGCAGTAAAATTACCTTTGAAGTACTTTCGACTAATTTGAACCATCCTTTTAAACAAATTATTTGATTTTACCAATTCAATCTGAATAAAAACAGCCGGATCAACCAATTCATTAAAAAATGGGTCAAAACTTTCACCTGTAACTGTGAATGTTCAATGAGCTCCTATAATCACACCCATTCATTAAAAAGAAATGGGTCAAGAACATTCACCTATAACTTTGAAAGTTCTTTTGGGCTCCTAAAACCACCAACCTCAGCTTAGTAGCAGTTGGGTAAACAATTACTTGGTACGTATTTAAAGAACAGTGAATAACACAAGTTCAAAGAGTACGTATGGCAGTATGGTACCTTTTTACAGCGAAAATGGTCACCCTCTGCTTAATTTTGCCCAGAACCCTTTTTTCCGAGAATAATTATTCTCTGACAACGACCGACTAACCCTGGAACCAAATGAGAAGTGTCTCTTTAAAAAAGGCTTCATGCTGGAACTTGAACTCATCTTTGGGATTATTCCCTCATGTCCGCTAATTTTATAACGATCAGACATATTATCATCCCCATACATATCACCATCCACCACCCGACTTCTCAATTTCTTCTTCATCGTAGCATTCAACTCCGAATCAGCTTTCATTGCTTTTTGTGACAGTTTGAGAAGCTTCTTTTCCCCAAAAGTACAAACAGGACATGCTGGATCATACTTGTTAATTTCAGATGTTACGTTTTCTAGACATTCTGCATGATAAACGTGCCCACATACTAAAATGGCAACAACAGCAACCTCATTAGTAGCTACAAATGACGATCTTTTTGTTAAGAGCTTGGAGCAAACACCACATGTCTGCATATTTACGGAAGGTGAAGAAGAAGAAGACCTGTCACTACATCTGCTTACTTTATCACGATTGAAGTTGAGAGACTCGCTATCAAAAGAGCATCGTTCTTTGTGAGAGGTTGCCACGAGCTCATTGAAGGCCGGTACAGACCAACCATCTGAAGATCCATCGTGGGACCCACGATTTGATCCCTCTTCAGATATTGAGAAGTTTGGAGACTTCATCCCTGGGGAACGGTCAGTACATCTAGATGGGGGTAAGAGTTGACCTTGTGAAAAAGTCAAAGGGGATGCCGAAAGTGAAGAAACTGAGTGTGTGGATGATGACATCATTGTTGGAGACGGTTCTGAAGTAAGTTGGGTTTCTCTAGCCTCTTTTACCTACATGATGCATAAATGAAAGGCATATGTAAACAAAACGAGACATAGAATATATGATTTTCATAAAGCATTCAATTGATCAGCAACCGACCTCTGAAATAACCCGAGAGACTGATTGGTCTGCAAGGACAAGTAGAAGAACATGAGATATGGCACATTACAATATGTATAGTGAACCAAGCGTCAACGTGACGTCAGAATCAATAATATATATTATATAAATAATATCATGATATGATGAAACGCAAGATCGACCATCAGCGATTGGAAACGTAATACATAACAATATTGAATACATACTATCGGAGTAGATGTACATGCTGGGTGGGATGATCAATTTGTTTAACATAGAATATACTATGATACAAATCTCAAGTGTTTCTTATAGTTATGTTTAATGACTATGCAAGTAGATGTGAACTTGTAATGAAACAATTTTATTGCAATAAATTGATATCTAGTACCTTCCATGGGCATAATTTAGATGATGTTTCATTATACCTTGTAGAAGTCCTAATTGCTTTCTTCTAGGACTTGCAAGAATTAACATGAAACTATGAAATGTTAGGGTCTGAATAGGAAAGGATATTCAAATATTCAGTGATATGTTTCGAAGTTGTACAAAGCAATTTAACCATACTACCCCAGGAAAAAAATTTGGTTCAGCGGTAGTACCATGTCATCTAGTCAACGTGATACAACAAAGAAACAGATTTCTTTAGAATGAAGTTGCTCTCTCTCTCTCTCTCTCTCTCTCTCTCTCTCTCTCTCTCTCTCTCTCTCTCTCACACACACACACACACACACACACACACTATCTGAGAGAAGTAGTTACATAGTTCTAGAATTCTGATGATACCAAGCAATATGTCTCAAGCATGGTACAGGGGAGAGAGTGTCAATATGTCATCTAAATCAATATATTGCTCAATGTACCATACACAGTACAATTGTTGTAACCCAAAAGTTGTTCTATTCACAACATTTTCTGATACTTTTCCTTAATGGGGTCTAACGTATTATTTCATATATCAAACAGATTCGGTACATGCACGCACAGCAAGTGGTAGAAAAGCTATTCCAAGTTTCTACCACATGAAACTACATAGTAAAAATAGCCATTTCACTTTATACCCTCGAGAATTCCATCAATATACCTATAAGGAAGAACTTGAACCATTTAACCTCATGTGTGCCAAATGCATTATTGGTACCAGCACTCCAGGATACTTTGACCCACAAAAAAGAAGTAAAACAATGCCCTTTTTAATGTTCTAGGCTCTGTTGCTTTCTCGCACAACAAACTAAAAAGCAGTACCAAAGCTTTTATGATTGAGTATTTCACGTCCAAAATAGGCGATCTAACTAAATAAGCAAATATGTAAAGTCCAACCTAGTCCAAAATCCCTTGACAGATTAAATTATAAACTATACACTGAGTAATGGCACCAAAAATCTAATTCCGTTGAATATATTGTTTACTAAAATAAAATTTACCTGTATGAGGAACCGTATGTCCTTCAGAATGTGAGGACTTTTGCCAAGTGAGATTCCGGAAACTTTCCAATGGACTACCTTCTTCTGATGTATAAGCCGTTCCAACCGTAGCCTGAGATTTATTGTCCAGCCTGTCATTTGTTCCAACACCGTCAGACAACCAACTCACAGACATTTCTTCGCCTGCTACACGCCGCCGATTATCCCACCTAACATTCCATGATGGAGAATATCGGATATTTCTCGGTATAGCATCACTACTCAACTCACTTGTTATGGTTCTATCTCTAGCAGCAACACAACAGGCAGACCCCATCCTTGTTCACAAGCAATATGTGTAAAAAGTACTTGCAGTACCTACTAAAGATCCACTCTGTTTTTGCTCCAAGCCACTATAGCATCTGCAACCAGATTATTCATGAAAAAAGGTTAATTTTTTAAGTAAATAAATCAAACAATGAAAGACTAAAACCAACAATACATAAATCTAACATTTCAGATAACTGCTGATGCAAATGCTTATATACCTGTAACTAGAACGCCACGTCACTAGTTTGGGTATAATAGAGAAATCAAGTGGTATTGCAAAATCAACCGGACACATGGTAGAAGGTATGAGCAGAAGATATAATGGTGAATATAGGTTCAGTGATATTCAAGATACTAGAGTAGCTTTTATCTGAAACCTCTAAAGGCTAACTAAAACATTAATACCTTTAGATGAAAACCATATGTATATTCTGCTCAAATATTGAAGTCCTGGTACAAATTCAGTCAATAATACAAACTTAATAAAACACATGTCAGGGCGTCAGGCTGGACCCAAATGGCCAAATACAGACAAGCTTTGCAGACAATAAATCCTTTTAGGTTCTCATATACACATCGTATACTACTACTAGTTATTATGATAAATTAAAATTAAATCAAATCATCAAATGGGGATAAATGAATGAACACAATCATATAGCTAATTCGAATTTTCCCGTAACAAATAAAGACATTAGTAGATACACCGGCCATATTTTTATTCCTGAAGTGGTTAAGAAGCCCAAAAACCAGCTACCAAACCCCTCCAACAGATTTACACTTATTTATCAATAAATTATAAATAATAATATTTTCATATTAATATATTAATAATAATAAAAATGCACTTAGTAATAAAAACAGTTCTACCTAAAAAACTTCACTTAGTTTTTTCATAACTATAATCGATGAGACTTCAATTAACAGAAACAGACAAATTAAAGTTCCTAAATTAATACCTCGAGTTAATTACATCAGCTAATTTGCAGTATGAAGGAGCTTTAGCGGTTCCATCAGTCTCAGTTAACCCTAATAATAACACTAACTAAAAACTAAAATAGTAATTCCAGATTTGGAGATCCGAATTAAGGGCCGATTAACCGATACTACACTCAATTGGTCAAATTAAAAATACATATATAAAAACCTAATTATTATTTATACTGTAATTACATTAATAATATATATACTATCCGACTAATCATAGCGCTTATACGGAGTATTAAGTTCCAATAGTTACAGACACAAAATGAATAAGTATGCTGACATCTATACCTATACCTATATATACATACCTCACCAGTGAAACCAGCAGAGAGTGACGTCACAGACGTACGTACTTCACCGGTCGCCGGAGAAACCAGAAGCAAAGAAGCGTGTGCGTTCTAGGTGAAAGGTGATATGTATGTATATAAGTATATATTAAATTATACTGTATAATATATGTTATATAGTGTGTGAGATACAGAATCCGATTCTTCTGGTTTAAAGTATGAAATGGAAATGGAAATGGAAATGGAAATGGTGGGGAGAACTGAGAAGGGCGTCAAATATGGGTTTCAGTAAAGTCGTTAACCATCTGTCGTTTGATAACCGGTCATATTTACAAAATTATCCCCTTAAGTTGTCCTATTTTACTTTAATGCGCAACTATAATATGAAAAATCCTTTTAGTCCTTGCTTTACTACAAGGAAAATATTTTCTAATACATTACCATATATACTAACCAACACTCGAATTCTGGTCGTTTTATCCCAACCCCCACCCAATTTCCCCCAAAAACGACAACAAGGAAAACAGGGGAAAAAAAATACAAAACACCCCCTAAAAAATGTAAAAAATTACATCCCAAACCTCAAACCAGGGGTATCAAGTGTAAAATCAATATTTTAATAAAAAAACTTAATTAAACTTCAACCATATTTTCAACGGGACATACCTTTCCGCTCGACTCGCGTTAAAATTTTTCGAACCAACCGTTCAACTCAAAAAAATCTAACGAACACAACGGGACTAACTATACGCGAAACGGACACTTCTAAAAAAACGTTAAATACCTCGGATTCTATTCAATACTCAACGGGACATATCTTCCCGCTCGGCTCGCGTTAATTTTTTTCGAACCCACCGTTCAACTCAAAAAAATCTAACGAACACAACGAGACTAACTATACGCGACACGGACACTTCCAAAAAAAAAAAAACGCTAATTACGTG
This sequence comes from Rutidosis leptorrhynchoides, assembly GCF_046630445.1. NCBI lineage: Eukaryota > Viridiplantae > Streptophyta > Magnoliopsida > Asterales > Asteraceae > Rutidosis > Rutidosis leptorrhynchoides. The sequence continues at coordinate 577,098,073 of NC_092336.1, read as the reverse complement.
TATTTAGATCAGTGTTCCATAACCTATAATAAACTCCCCAAACTAACTACATCATATCGATAATTCTGTTTCCCTTTTTTTTTTTACACGATCTTCATGCCGTTAAAAAGGCCATTAGGTACATTAGATACTAACTACATGTATTTAAAAACACCCGTAGTAAAACGTTTTTACTTCTGTAAATACATAACGCTCCATTAACTATGAATATACAACCCGAAAGGTCCCGCGGCATCGCGCGGGCCCATTTTACTAGTTCTTTTAAAAATTGTAAGAAACTTTTGAGAATTGGCATTAGGTTATGATAACATGAGATTAGTAACTTCTTAAGTCCTAACTACATGTAAAAAATTTGATGTCTTAATTAGGACTCTGCATTTTATGATAATATAAAATTATTATACAAGTGAATCAATCGTAAAATAAAGTAACACATGTATAAACATTGAGTTATAGTTTAATTGATAGTGGTCTGCCTCTTTTAGCGAGAGATCAGGAGTTCGACTCCGCTGAGCTGCAACATTGCACTCAATGTTATCCATGACCTGAAGTATCCATCCAAATCGCCTTTCGCCGAGTGCGGGGACATCGGGGAGGGGAGTTTTACCGTCCATGCCCTCAGATTGGTCTGGATTTCCTCGAGGACAGTAGTTGGAGGCAAGTTATACAACTACATGAAATGAACGCGTGAGTGGTTTAGTCCCCCATGTAATCCCAAACTGATGTCCAAAAAAATAACTAATGTATACAAATTACCAAAATAAATACACATATTCAAATTTTAAAAAAACTAATTAAAATAATAGATCAAATCAAAAGAGAACCGTGATCAAAATAAAAAATCATAATATATATTTCTTGACAAAAATAACGAGTACTTTTATAAAATACGGAAAGTGTTTTCGAAAAGAAAACACCTTCAATTAAAGAAACAAGATACAAAGAAAGAAATCGAAATCGATGAGGCTCGTACCTATAAAGCGTCTAACAAACAAAAACTATATGTACCGAGCATCATCTATGCTAACAAACAAACTAACTAAACAAGCAAGGACTGATGAATCGAGCTAAAGCACAAAACTCTAAATCAAATACTCACTACCAACTGCAACAAAGCAAACTATACTAAGGGTCAACTTTAACCATTGATGATCTCATGACGTATATTCTTGCCGGATATGATTTCAATCTTGAAGATATAACATTAGATATTGAACTAACAAATAAAGATATGTCATATAAGGAAGGACCGTTCTGTCACTTTATGCATTGACTCTGTGCAATAGATAAAAGTGGGTCTTTTATATACAAAAGTTTTTTCATATATGACGATAATAATTTCAATAATACTAAAAAAAAAATGTCATAAGTATGAGCATCAATCAAAACAACAATTGTAAAAAACAAAATATCAAATCAAATAGACCTATATATGAAATGTTAGGCTATAAATTTTGGGCCATTTTGGTTATTGATCCATGTACAATTACACACCTTCACGCTCCAATATCAGGTCCTGATTAAAGGTTACACTTCACAGAATAACTTGTATGTGTGTATTACATATTCTTTTCTTGCTCTTGTTATCTACTCGTACTATAATACATTAATACCACAATAATCTTCTTTCCCTTTATATGTCTCTATCACTTTCATAAAAATAGGTCGACAATATTTTTTTTAAAAACAAATTGATAAATTATCGAATTTGTTCATTCAAAATTTATAATGTACAATTAAAGAAGCAAATTTGAGATGGAATTATCAAAATGTGGATGAATTTATCATCCTAAAAAAATTAAATGATTTTTATTTCCTTTACCACTAGTTGAGAGGCTAGATGATAACTAGTAACAATTACATTAAAGGAGATGATTTTGTGTCACAATTTTTAGTCATACACTATTAAATATTCATTAAAGTATTAAAAGTATAACTAAAATATGATGGTACATGGATTATGGCGCTTACATGATCAAACAACCAAAGTGTTAGGATATACTAGTACTATATTAGAAATAAAATAGGTCAATACTGCAATCCTTAGATTTGTAATGTCATCACAAATTCACAAGTGGGGTTGAAAACTACTGTATATGGATTTTATGCCACGTACCGCAGATAAGTATATTGTATTGTAACGCGGAGTAATGCATTGATGATTGTACGTTGACGAAAAAGGCAAATGCTAAGATGTCATATGTTCTTTATGGAAATATAAGTGGGTTGTGCTTTCGATTTGCCGAATGAAAAGCAAGTTAAAAAGATCATAAGACTTGTAGCTACGCAGATCGAGTGCATAGTACATATGCTACTTGCAGGCAGTGGCGACTCCAGGATGAAAATCCAATGAGGTCCTAATTTTTTTTCTTCCAAAGTTAATAATATTTAAAGGGAACTCTAGTAGTTATTTACCTCTAAAAAACCTTAAATTTTAAAAATATATGGGGTCCTATACTTAAATTTAGTAGTGTCCTATACAATTTGAAGAATACATCGTATAAAAAATTTCTAAAGTAGTGGGGTCCTTTGACCCCACACCAATGCATGTAGAATCGCCTCTGCTTGCAGGTATAGTTTACACCAACGCATGTCGACTACAAGGGATTCAATTTGTAGAATTACCAATATTACAATATTGCTCTTCAAATACTTTGGGTACGTGGGTATTACGTCTCCAATCACTCATCAAAGTAGGTCGACTAAAAGGGATTCAAATTGAGAATTACCAGATTAGCCCTTCATATAATTTGGGCACGTGTGACGTGTCTATGATAATGAACTTTTTTCTTCCCATTTTAGATGTTCAATGTTTATGTTTGTTTATTACCGAGTACATTATACCTTTGTTTGTTTGAAACAAACGTACGTAATTTGTAATTTATATAAGAACACTATCCTCGCCTCGTACTCACCTCGTGTTTGTTAAAATAAGTAACGCAAAATCAAGTATAAAGTGACTGGACTCCATCCCAATCTGGACGAGGCCTATTGCGGTTGAGATGGCCTCTTGAAAATCAAGCAATAGCAATCCAAAAATTGAAGATGTCCATCTGGTTGAGATGAAACTCTTCGCATTTGCTATGGCACCCATCGTAGTAGTTGAGATACAAATGCGACCAGTTCAGAATTTGTGCAGATTATATGTTCCTGTTTTTTAGGGGTTAGTGAGTAATGATCTTTGTTAATTGCCATGTTTTATTTCTGCATTATATCTCCATGTTTACCAGTGGTTAATGGATAAGTGGTTAAGATAATGATAGGTTTACTTTTCAAGTATTTATAAAGTCCTTTGTAACCATTGTTTTGTACCTTGATTTGATTATGCAATGCACATTACATTTTATGGTTCCATCTTGTTCATTTCATTTTCTACACTTCTTATTTATCGGATGTTATTTTTGTTTTATGTTATCTAAAGCCATGTTAGACGATTGCTTCTTGGTTTAAAAGCATTTTTCTTTATGTTCTTATACTCAAAGAAGGTTGAAGAAGAGCTTTGTTCTTGCCAACTACAACGGAGGTCACAAATGAAAATAGTGAAAACATGCAATATGGAATGGAGAAACTTGTAAGGAGCAACTACAAATATTGGAGGATGTGTATAGACGCTTATCTTCAAGGTTAATATTTATGGGAACTTGTTGCGCGGGAGCAACTACAAATATTGGAGGATGTGTATAGACGCTTATCTTCAAGGTTAATATTTATGGGAACTTGTTGCGCGGATGAATGCAATAATTCCCATAGATGTCCTAGAGCAAGCTGGTTTATAAAGAAAGTGGAAGATCAAATGTGGAAAAGCTCTCTTTGTGTTGAGGACTTCAATTAGCAAAGAGCGCATTGATCATGTTCGTGATGTAAGCTCGCCAAAGGTGGTTTGGAAAATTCTCGAGAAACTCTTTACAAAGAAGAATACCGCAAGGTTGCAATAAATGGAGAATGAGTTAGCAATCTCAAGACAAGATTGTATGATAATTTCTGAACACTTTTTGAAGGTTACAAGTATTTGTCTGAAATTTCAGAAATTGATGATAACGAGAAGGTAAGTGAATCTCGGTTGCGTCGATACTTGATCCGTGGGTTGAAGAAAGAGTATGTGCCTTTCAATACTTCTATTCAAGGGTGGCCTACTCAACCTTTAGTTGAAGGATTAGAGAATGTTCTTTCTAATCAAGAGGCTTTGGCTAAGTAAATGGCCAAGAATTTGGACTCTGGTGCTGTGTTGTTCTCGAAAGGAAGAACTATAAAAAAAAGTTTTCATCCAACAAAGACAACGAGGAAGCTTCATTCAGCAATAAGAATGAAGAGGATGAGTCAAGTGAGGATGAAAGTGAAAATAAAATAAGGAAAAATTTTACATGTTTCAAGTGTGGAATGGTTGTGCACATCAAGAAAGTTTGTCCATCTAAGGTTACTAAGGTAAATGTGGCTTGCAAAAGGGATATGAATATTGATACAGAATTTGGGAGCATTGTCTTTCTATTAAAGTGGAGGATTCGTTTTGAAATTCTGACGGTAATGGCTCTTCACACATTTCAGAATCAAGCAATGATGATGCTGAAAAAGGAGTTGGAAATGGAGAAGTGGGTGTAAAACTGTGACAACCCGGAAATTTCTGACCAAATTTAAACTTGATCTTTATATGTTTCCGACACGATAAGCAAAGTCTGTAATGTTGAAATCTCAAAAACTTTGAACTGTGTTCATGTATTCATTTACCCATCGACTGCTCTTGACGATTCACGAACAATTATGTGTAAAACGACCCGGATTTTTCCGTTAATATATATGAGATTAATATTTACACAATTAAATGTTTCCAACATGTTAAGCAATCAAATTTGTTAAGACTTGATTAATTGAAATGGAATTTATGTAAACGTTTGACCACCCTTTTATTCTTACGATTCACGAACGTCATAACTTGTATTAATTATATATATATGTGTGTGTGTGTGTGTGTGTATATATATATATATATATATATAGAGATTTAACTTGAAAATATGATAATTAAATATCTCATTAAGTATATTAACAAAGTATTATATATATATTTTCATACTACTAATTTAAAGAGTTTTTGAACAATATATATGTTACTATTTAAACGATGTAATTAACTTATGTTAAAATGTATTTACATATAAAGTATTACGAGTGTAAATACATCCTTACAAGTATTAAATACACTTTATAATATACCAATACATATAAGGGATAGCTATACTCGTATTTTCGTTCAATTTCCTCAAGAATTCTACTCGCATTCATACGGTATTTTTACCCGTATTATACACAGCTTCTAGAAGTATTTACTATTGATATATACTAATAGAAATCTGCAATTATTTGTGTAATATGTCATCCATGACCTAATCAATTTAATATGTCATACATGACTTAATACATTTTAACTTATACTAGATATTTTTACTAAAAAACAAATTTTCAAGCCTATAAATAAGTACCATTTCTAACTCATTTTTACACATTCATTTTCCAAATTTTACTTCCAATTTTCACACACACTTGCAAGAACTCTCTCAAGTTTTGTTCTACTACTTCTTTTTTATAGAAACTTTACATTCTAAACTTGAGGTAAAAACTCTACTTCAACTCTTGTTCAATTCATATGTTTATAGCTATCTATATAAGAGTTTATAAACTAGAACATAGTTTAGTTGATTCTAAACTTGATTGAAGAACTAATCTAATCTTTCTAACTCAACTCTAATAACACTTATTTATATGTATTATGATGTTATATTAAGTTAATATAAGAACTTATAACTTGTACATATGAAGAACACCTTGAAACTTAACATATATCGTTTAATCTTCATTCGGTAAAAAGCGGGCTGTTTTGGGTTGGGAATTAAAAACCTATCTTAGACTTTAAGTTCGAGGCTAAGACTTTGGAAATATGTTAATATATGTAAATAAGACTTCTAGTATTTTTTTTCATGATCTTAGACAAAGTGAAAGTATTTTATCAAAAATCATATATTTCGAATTGTTTTTGAAAAATTAACTTCTTAAGGAATCCATAGCAATTTGATTCACTTTAAACGGAGTTGTAATGAATATTTAGCGAGCAAAACAAAATCTGCTAAAATTAACGTTGTATGGACGAAATTTATATTGTAAAAACTATATTAACCATATCCTTGCTAACTTTTCCTATATCCTATATATATTTGGACATGTTATCATTAGTATAACAAAATATTATAATCTTAGTTAATTCCGAGATTGTATATATATATATAATAATCTTGGTACATTCCATGACAATAAGTATACAATACATTTTGATAAATCCTAAGACAATAAGTATACAATACGTTTTGATAAATTCTAAGACAATACGTATACAATACATCTCTGGGTTGATGCAAAGACAATACGTATACAATACGTCATGGGGTAATTCTAAGATTATATATATACCGATTATTGGACTGTTGGACATTTCGGACTATTTTGGACTACTAACAAAGGACTACTAACATAAAAATGTTAAAAATTAATATATAAATATTCTATGAACTTGTTTTATTTTATTCAATGTCGTATTATTATCTGAATCATTATTATTGTTATAGGTTCGTGAATCCAAAGACGACGGCCATATTTTTAATAAGCTGAAAACTTATTATTAATATATTTTTACTACCGTGAGTATATAGTCTCATTTTTAAACTCTACAAATATTTTGGAATGAGAATACATACATTTTATGTTTTACGCCATAGACACAAGTACTTAAAATATATTCTACGTTGAGTTGTATCACCTTGCATATCTTCCCTAATAGCTTGGTAACTAATATTTACATGTTGTAAGAACATGTAAGCGCGAATCCTATTGATAGATCTATCGGGTTTGACAACCCCAACCGGGCTAGTCGCTCTAGGATCGTAAACGGTTGCATAGTACTTCATTTTTACTACACTTGGTACAGTGTAGGGAGATTTCATAATAAAGGGAATATGCTACATTAATGGTTAAGTATGATTACCGAAGCGCTCAACAACTTATAGAATACTTTTATACACTTGCGAGTGTACATATATTTATAACTATGAAATCTTGTGGTCTGTATTTATATCGATGTTAAACCTATATATCTCACTAACCTTTGTGTTGACTGTTTAAGCATGTTTATTCTCAGGTCCTTAAGAAAGTCTTCCGCTGTTGCATAATCTGAGCAAGTTATGCATGGAGTCTCATACTTTTAATTAAATAAAGTGTTGCATTCAATAAAACCTTTGTCATGTATTATATTTCATTGTTATGTCAAGTGTGTAGTATTTGAAAACCGATGTATTATGGAGATTATTCATTAAATAATTGCCCAATTGTTTAAAACATGCATTATGTATTATAATGGTGTGCTTTTTATGAAACGAATGCAATATTTTCTAAAACGTATCATATAGAGGTCAAATACCTCGCTACGGGACCAATGAATAACGTACTGTGTTTATAGTAATATGGACGGGTCGTTTCAAAAACTGAAGGTATGAAAATCAACAAAGAAGAATAGACAACGTATGCAGCTCAAAGATTTTAAGGTGGAAATGATCAACAATGTAGAACCATCAAGTTGTCAATATGCATTGGAAATTGTTGATCGGAATTTTGCATTAAAGGGGAGTGTTAAGATAAGTAATGAAAAATCAAGAACAGAGTGACTGGGCTTCCTCCCGGTTGGGATGAGGCCTATTGCGGTTGGGATGGCCCCTTAAAAATCAGTCACTAACAATCAAAAAGTTGAAGTTGTCCATCCCGGTTGAGATGAAACCCATCAAAGTTGCTATGGTGTAGTGACCCGAACTTTCCCATGTTTATATATATTAAATAAAATTGTTATTTACATGATTAAGTGTTTCCAACATGTTAAGCAATCAAACTTGTTAAGACTTGATTAATTGAAATAGGTTTCATATAGACAATTGACCACCCAAGTTGACCGGTGATTCACGAACGTTAAAACTTGTAAAAACTATATGATGACATATATATAATTATATATATAATTAACATGATATTATGATAAGTAAGTATCTCATTAGGTATTTTAACAATGAGTTATATACATAAAATTGAGTTTATTGAATTAAGAAACTCGAAACGATATATATAACGATTATCGTTATAACAACGTCTTACTAAATACACATGAATCATATTAAGATATTGATACACTATGTTTAATCATAATAAATGATAATTAAACATGTCATTAAGTGTATTAACAATGAACTATATATGTAAAAACAAGACTACTAACTTAATGATTTCGAAACGAGACATATATGTAACGATTATCGTTGTAACAACATTTAACTGTATATATATCATACTAAGATATATTAATATATCATAATATCATGATAATGTAATAATTTAACATCTCTTTAGATATAATAAATAATGGGTTAACAACATTTAACAAGATCGTTAACCGAAAGGTTTCAAAACAAAATTTACATGTAACGACTAACGATGACTTAACGACTCAGTTAAAATGTATATACATGTAGTGTTTTAATATGTATTTATACAATTTTTAAAGATTTCAAGACACTTATCAAAATACTTCTACTTAACAAAAATGCTTACAATTACATCCTCGTTCATTTTCATCAACAATTCTACTCGTATGCACCAGTATTCTTTACTCGTACAATACACAGCTTTTAGATGTATGTACTATTGGTATATACACTCCAATGATCAGCTCTTAGCAGTCCATGTGAGTCACCTAACACATGTGGGAACCATCATTTGGCAACTAGCATGAAATATCTCATAAAATTACAAAAATATTAGTAATCATTCATGACTTATTTACATGTAAACAAAATTACGCATCCTTTATATCTAATCCATATACCAACGACCAAAAACACCTAAAAACACTTTCATTCTTCAATTTTCTTCATCTAATTGATCTCTCTCAAGTTCTATCTTCAAGTTCTAAGTGTTCTTCATAAATTCTATAAGTTCTAGTTTCATAAAATCAAGAATACTTCCAAGTTTGCTAGCTTACTTCCAATCTTGTAAAGTGATCATCCAACCTCAAGAAATCTTTCTTATTTATAGTAAGATATCTTTCTAATACAAGGTAATACTCATATTCAAACTTTGATTCAATTTCTATAACTATAACAATCTTATTTCGAGTGGAAATCTTACTTGAACTTGTTTTCGTGTCATGATTCTGCTTCAAGAACTTTCAAGACATTCAAGGATCCTTTGAAGCTAGATCTATTTTTCTCATTTCCAGTAGGTTTATCCACAAAACCTGAGGTAGTAATGATGTTCATAACATCATTCGATTCATATATATAAAACTACCTTATTCGAAGGTTTAAACTTGAAATTACTAGAACATAGTTTAGTTAATTATAAACTTGTTCGCAAACAAAAGTTAATCCTTCTAACTTGACTTTTAAAATCAACTAAACACATGTTCTATATCTATATGATATGCTAACTTAATGATTTAAAACCTGGAAACACGAAAAATACCGTAAAACCGGACATACGTCGTCGTAGTAACACCGCGGGCTGTTTAGGGTTTGATAATTAAAAACTATGATAAACTTTGATTTAAAAGTTGTTCTTATGGGAAAATGATTTTTCTTATGAACATGAAACTATATCCAAAAATCATGGTTAAACTCAAAGTGAAAGTATGTTTTTCAAAATGGTCATCAAGACGTCATTCTTTCGACTGAAATGACTACCTCTTACAAAAATGACTTGTAACTTATATTTCTGACTATAAACCTATACTTTTTCTGTTTAGATTCATAAAATAGAGTTCAATTTTAAACCATAGCAATTTGATTCACTCAAAACGGATTTAAAACGAAGAAGTTATGGGTAAAACAAGATTGGATATTTTTTGATTGTTGTAGCTACGGGAAATATTGTAACAATTCTATACAAATCATATCCTAGCTAACTTATATTGTATTATACATGTATTCTAATATATTATGTAATCTTGAGATATCATAGACACGTATGCAAATGTTTTGACATATCATATCGACCCATGTATATATATTATTTGGAACAACCATAGACACTCTATATACAGTAATGTTTAAGTTAGCTATACAGGGTTGAGGTTGATTCCAAAAATATATATACTTTGAGTTGTGATCTAGCCTGAGACGTGTATACACTGGGTCGTAGATTGATTCAAGATAATATATATCAATTTATTTCTGTACATCTAACTATGGACAACTAGTTGTAGGTTACTAACGAGGACAGCTGACTTAATAAACTTAAAACATCAAAATGTATTAAAAATGTTGTAAATATATTTTGAACATACTTTGATATATATATGTATATATTTGTTATAGGTTCGTGAATCGACCAGTGGCCAAGTCTTACTCTCGACGAAGTAAAAATCTGTGAAAGTGAGTTATAGTCCCACTTTTAAAATCTAATATTTTGGAATGAGAATACATGCAGTTTTATAAATGTTTTATGAAATAGACACAAGTAAATGAAACTACATTATATGGGTGAATGATCGAAGCCGAATATGCCCCTTTTTGCTTGGTAACTTAAGAATTAGTAAACCGATCTACTAATTGACGCGAATCCTAAAGATAGATATATTGGGCCTAACGAACCCCATCCAAAGTACCGGATGCTTTGGTACTTCGAATTCATTTTTATCATGTCCGAAGGATTTCCCGAAATGATAGGGGATATTCTTATATGCATCTTGTTAATGACTGTGACGACCCGAAAATTTCCAACCAAATTTAAACTTAACCTTTATATGTTTCCGACACGATAAGCAGAATTTGTAATGTTGAATCTCAAAAAGTTTGGAACTACATTCATGTAATCAATTACCCTTTGACCGTGTTCGACGATTCACGAACAATTATGTGTATATAGATATGTATATATAATATATAATATTAACTGAAAACATTAACAAAGTATTAGATATATGATACTTTACATGAACGTATTTGTTTCGATATATTTATTGACAGAATTAAGAGATAATATCAAATGATTGAATTATCAGATACATTATGATATGATTACGGGCCTATGTTATGAGGTCCACTGTGATTTAAGAAATCTATTCTTTTTGACCACTCATTACTTAACCAGTATGATAAAAATAAAGATATTTATATTTTATTTTATCAAATATATATAATAATTTAAATTAATATTATATATATTTATATGCGTATTATACGTATATAGTTTTATACTTTTACTATACTTTAACTTTACCTTTACTTTACTTTTACTTTACTTTAACTTTAATAATTCGTACTTTAATAATTCACTTTAATAATTTATACTTTAATAATTCACTTTAATAATTCACTTTAATAATTCATACTTTAATAATTCACTTTAATAATTCATACTTTAATAATTCACTTTAATAATTCATACTTTAATAATTTACTTTAATAATTCAAAAATCTATTATAAATAGAATTCAATAGGTTTCATTATTTCATAGAAACTTGAAAATATATTTCTCTAAACTCTCTCAATCGAATTATATATATATATATATATATATATATATATATATTTACTTAGTATTATTTCAAGATATTATTAGTATACATAAAATACTACGACGGAGTTATATTTAGACGATTTCAAAATAAATTTTCAAACGGGATAGAGCTAAGGAAATTATGGATTATAGCTATGGAGGTTATGTGTATTGATCGAGGGTATTGCTCGTGAGGTCAACCTAACGTTTATCATTTTCGTTGCGTCTACGTACTTTCCTACAATATTGAATCACAATATTGATACGTGAGCATTCATATCTTATCTTTTATATATTGATAGTGTATCCCTGACTAGTGCTCGAGTATATATGATTATGCATGTTTGTATGCTTAGTTTCATCGTTAAATAGTTTATGATAAATCACGAATTTGATACATATGCTACTGAGATAAGGTATATGATATGCATGTCGTTGAAAAGATGAAGAAAAATTAATAACTTTTCATTTAGAAATCGTGTGGTTTCGATGAACGGATTAAAAGATATGGTCAACTGAATTATCATTAATTTTAATATTATTATTAAAACGATTATTATAATTGTTATTAGTTGATGTTATTACTAAAATTATCTTTATTACTAAAAATTAATATTTTTATTGAAACTATCATTTTATTATTTTTATCATTATTATTATTATCAATATTATTTTATCAAATAAATATGCGTACAAAGATATTTTTACCACACGTAATATAATTACATTAATAATACATACCACTATATTTTTATGATATCAAGTGAATTTTATAAATTTTATTACTTGAGATATATAAAAGTATATTTTTATCATATATGAATTTTAATATAAATTTTTATTTATTAATAAATGACTTGTATTATTTAGTATAATAAGATCTGATAAATATATTTAAATATATAAAACGACTATATATAAGTTATATAATAAACATGTATAGATTTTGGAAGTCATTTTGGGTCCAGTTGACTTTTGTTGACTTTTGCATGTCGGTCTCGAGCATTAGGATTGTGATACACTACGACTTGACCTAAATTGTTAGACAGATATTGACCAACATATAAATATATATACTTAATATAGGTTCGTGAATCCGAGACAAACCCTGCACTTGTTCAGTGCCGTCATATACATAATTGCTACGAAATACAGTATTGTGAGTTTCATTACTCCCTTTTTATATATATTTTTGGGCTGAGAATACATGCACTGTTTTATAACTGTTTTACGAAATGGACACAAGTACTAAAAACATATTCTACGTTGAGTTGTACCACTTTGCATATTTTTCCCTAGTAGCTTGGTAACTAATATTTACATGTTGTAAGAGCTTGCAAGCGCGAATCCTATTGATAGATCTATCGGGTTTGACAACCCCAACCGGGCTAGTCACTCTAGTATCGTAAACGGTTGCATAGTACTTCGTTTTTACTACACTTGGTACAGCGTAGGGAGATTTCATAATAAAGGGAATATGCCACATTAATTGTTAAGTATGGTTACTGAAGCGCTCAACAACTTATAGAATACTTTTATACACTTGCGAGTGTACGGATATTTATAGAAACTGAAATCTTGTGGTCTATTACTATTACAGAAATGATTGATTATGATAAACTAATGAACTCACCAACCTTTTGGTTGACACTTTAAAACATGTTTATTCTCAGGTATTAAAGAAATCTTTTGCTGTGCATTAGCTCATTTTAAGGATATTACTTGGAGTCATTCATGACATACTTTGAAAGACGTTGCATTCGAGTCGTTGAGTTCATCAAGATTAATATTAAGTCAATTATAGTTGGATGTAATATGAAATGGTATGCATGCCGTCAATTTTTGATGTAAAGAAAGTTTGTCTTTTAAAAATGAATGCAATGTTTGTAAAACGTATCATATAGAGGTCAAATACCTCGTGATGTAATCAACTATTGTGAATCGTTTATAATGTATATAAACGGATCCTTTCAATGTCGGTTACCAGGTGTTCACCATATGAATGATTTTTATCTCTATGTATGGGATGTATATTGAAATATGAAATCTTGTGGTCTATTATTATGATTTGATAATATATAGGTTAAACCTATAACTCACCAACATTTTTGTTGACGTTTTAAGCATGTTTATTCTCAGGTGATTATTAAGAGCTTCCGCTGTTGCATACTAAAATAAGGACAAGATTTGGAGTCCATGCTTGTATGATATTATGTAAAAACTGCATTCAAGAAACTTATTTTTGATGTAATATATTCTTATTGTAAACCATTATGTAATGGTCGTGTGTAAACGGTATATTTTAGATTATCATTATTTGATAATCTACGTAATGCTTTTTAAACCTTTATATATAAAATAAAGGTTATGGTTGTTTTAAAAATGAATGTAGTCTTTGAAAAACGTCTCATATAGAGGTCAAAACCTCGCGACGAAATCAATTAATATGGAACGTTTATAATCATTATGAACGGGACATTTCAGTTGGTATCCGAGCGTTGGTCTTAGAGAACCAGAAATTTGTATTAGTGTGTCTTATCGAGTTTGTTAGGATACATTAGTGAGTCTGGACTTCGACCGCGTTTTCTTTAAAAACGATTGCTTAACACTTTTGTTGGAAACTATATATTATTAACATGTAAATATTATGTGATATATTAACCTCTTAATGTGTTTGATATTGTGTGATAGATGTCTACCACTAGTACAAATCCCATCGATTCACCTAATAATAATTAAGAGTCGAATATATTTTGGGAAGATTCACAAATTCCTGAAGAGGAACCAGAAGAGGAGGAACCGGAAGAGGAGGAACCGGGAGAGGAGGAACCGAAAGAGGTGGAAACAGAAGAAGAAGAGGTTCCGGAGGAAGAAATATTGATACCTATAGTAAATCAATTAAATAAAAGAAAATCCTCAATCAACGGACCAAAGTTAATAATGGTCAATGGTGTTTCCGCGGAGGAAGCAAAATATTGGGAAGATTACCAATTTTTCGATGAATCGGATCCCGATGAGGATTCCGATGATGTTATAGAAATTACCTCGACCCAATTTAATAAAGCGAAAGAAAATAATAAGGGAAAAGGTATAAAAATAGAGAAACCCGATTCCAACCCCGATGAACTTTATATGTATCGGCAACATCCGTATTTCCTAAAATGTAACAATGACCCGGGAACCTCTAAACCACCAGGTTTTTCTAAACCATTGTGGAAAACGACGGCTCATATTAGAGGAACACCATATATTCCTAGAAAATTAGAAAAACGAACCAAGTCCGAAGAAGAAGAAACCAGTGATTCAGATTAGAGGGTTGTAATCATGTTGTGTATTATATGTATTGTAGTGTACTTGTACTTTTATGTTCTATGTAAATATTACTTGTATTGTTTGTTAATTATCTTTTACGAATCTAATCCTTGTCTATTTTACAGTATAAAAACAAAATGGACGTTAAGGGTAGACAGCAGAATATTTTAGAAGATCTACCAGAGGATATGATTGAGGAAATCTTGTCTAGAGTCGGTCAGATTTCATCAGCACAATTAATTATGGCAAAATTAACTTGTCAAACATTTGAAAGACTTTCCAGAAATGCCTTAGTTTATAAAAGGCTTTCCTTTGATAGGTGGGGTATATCACATTGGGGAGACCGTAAGTTACGCCGTGTTTTCTTTAAAGCGTTAAATGCGGGGAACC
Source organism: Rutidosis leptorrhynchoides (assembly GCF_046630445.1). Taxonomy (NCBI): domain Eukaryota; kingdom Viridiplantae; phylum Streptophyta; class Magnoliopsida; order Asterales; family Asteraceae; genus Rutidosis; species Rutidosis leptorrhynchoides. Next base: position 577,082,790 of record NC_092336.1, on the reverse strand, counting down.
CAAATGCAATTTTATGCTACGGGTTAAGAACCTATTTTGACTCAACATATCCTAACATAGGATTTCGTGAATTAGAAAGAGCTTCTAACATGCAACATAAAGAAGCATGTTATGCTTACGGGTTAGTGATGTTCGCTTCTTACCAAAGTGAGAAAAAGAACATCGGATTGCAACTTTTAAATAAAATCTTCCCACAAGTGACGGATTCAGTAGTTGGGGTGAGTAACAAGGTTTTTAGATTATTACGGGGCTGTTGGACATTACGAAACCCTCGTCCTTTTGACGACATTACAACATGCTGCCTCGCCAATGGTCATAACGGTTATTTTTCACAAGACTAAGGATGGGAAGTCATCTTAGTAAAACCAGAATGCATGACTTGTTTCTGGACTTGTGAATTACGTGTCTTTATTTCCTTTGCTGAACAACTTGCGTATTAACTAGATTTATCTTCAAAACTGTCCCGTATCAAAGAGTACTATATTTCATGTTATATGTAATATAGCGATGTTGTAAGTTTGAAGAATATTTGTATGTGATATATTATTATAATCAGTTTTTCATATGGAATTGTAGTAGTTGAATTGTATATTAGCTACTAAGTATGAACTTAACGGGTAGGTAATACCCGAATTTAAACTTATAAAACGCTAATATGAAGAAAAAGCTTTTATAAATGAGTTCATATTATGCTACGAAATACTATTGACTACTCTTAATATTCTGTATGATTAACTCGATTCAGTTGGCTATTTTGAAGGAAATGGCACCGACTACTCGACACACCATGAATATGAGCGAAGAGGAATTTCGTACCTTTCTTGCTGCAAACATAGCCGCAGTACAGGCTGTGCTACATACCAACAATATCTCTGAATCTAGCAATGCAACTAACGGTGCAAGAAATCGTGTAGGATACTCCTACAAAGAATTCACTGCCTGCAAACCTTTGGAATTTGATGGAACCGAAGGACCAATTGGATTGAAACGGTGGACTGAGAAAGTCGAATTAGTGTTTGCCATAAGTAAGTGTACTGAAGAGGACAAAGTTAAGTACGCTACGCATACCTTCACAGGTACTGCGTTAACGTGTTGGAACACCTATCTTGAACAGGTAGGACAAAATGCTTCTTACGCACTACCGTGGTCGGCATTCAAGCAATTGATGAACGAGCAGTACCGTCCTAGAAACGAAGTCAATAAGCTCAAGGTAGAGCTTAGAGAGTTATGAACACAAGGGTTCGACATTACCACGTATGAACTACGATTCACAGAGTTGTGCCTATTGTGTCCGGGAGCGTTCGAAGATGAAGAAGAGAAGATCGACGCGTTTGTAAAAGGGTTACCAGTAAGGATTCAAGAAGATGTGAGTTCACATGAGCCCGCTTCCATACAAAAGGCAAGTCGAATGGCTCATAAACTCATAAATCATATTGAGGGAAGAATTAAAGAGCAGGCGGCCGAAGAAGCCAACACGAAACAACTCAAAAGGAAGTGGGAGGAAAACGGTGACAAGAGTCACCAGTACAACAACAATAACAATTACAACCACAATCGCAACAACTATCCCAACAACCGCAACAACAATCGCAACAATAATTGCAATCCTAACAATAACTACAACAAACATCCCAACAACAACAACAACTACAACAACTGTTTCAACAATAATAACAATCCCAACAACAACCTCAATAACAACAACGGCAACAAAAATCAAAAATAGCTATGTCATAGGTGTGAAGAAAATCATCAGGGATTTTGCACGACATTTTGTAAAAGAAATGGTCATAGCTCGACAAAGTGTTAGGTCTATGGACCAAAGTTTAACAGAACTAAAGGAACAAATAGTGTCGGAACAAGTAATGCCTGAACGAATAGTGTCGGAGCAAGTAATACCAACGCTGTTTGTTATAAATGTGGAAAACCAGGCCACATTATTAGAAATTGCCCGAATCAGGGGAATACTAATGGGCAGGGCCGTGGAAGAGTTTTCAATATTAATGCGGCAGAAGCACAGGAAGACCCGGAGCTTGCTACGGGTACGTTTCTTATTGACGATAAATCTGCTTATGTTTTATTTGATTCGGGTGTGGATAGAAGCTATATGAGTAGAGAATTTTGTGCTAAATTAAGTTGCCCATTGACGCCTTTGGATAATAAATTTTTACTCGAATTAGCAAATGGTAAATTAATTTCAGCAGATAATATATGTCGGGATAGAGAAATTAAACTGGGTGATGAAACGTTTAAGATTGATTTGATACCAGTCGAGTTAGGGAGTTTTGATGTAATAATTGGCATGGACTGGTTGAAGAATGTAAGAGCAGAGGTCGTTTGTTACAAAAATGCGATTCGCATTATGCGTGAAAAAGGAAAACCTTTAATGGTGTACGGAGAAAAGAACAACGCGAAGTTAAATCTTATTAGTAGTTTGAAGGCGCAAAAACTAATAAGAAAAGGTTGTTACATCATTCTAGCACACATCGAGGAAGTTAAACCTGAAGAAAAGAACATCAGTGATGTTCCCGTCGCAAAAGAATTTTCCGATGTATTTTCGAAAGAATTACCGGGATTACCCCCACATCGATCCGTTGAATTTCAAATAGACCTTGTACCAGGAGCTGCACCAATAGCTCATGCTCCATACAGACTTGCACCCAGCGAAATGAAAGAATTACAAAGTCAGTTACAGGAACTTTTAGAGCGTGGTTTCATTCGACCAAGTACATCACCATGGGGAGCTCCTGTTCTGTTTGTCAAGAAGAAATATGGTATATTCAGGTTGTGTATCGACTACCGAGAGTTGAACAAACTTACCATCAAGAACTGTTACCCATTACTGAGAATCGACGACTTATTTGATCAACTACAAGGCTCGTCGGTTTATTCGAAGATCGATTTACGTTCTGGATATCACCAAATGCGGGTGAAAGAGGATGACATTTCGAAGACTGCTTTTAGGACACGTTACGATCATTACGAGTTTATGGTTATGCCATTTGGATTGACTAAAGCACCAGCTGTGTTCATGGACCTCATGAACCGAGTGTGTGGGCCATATCTTGACAAGTTTGTCATTGTTTTCATCGATGGCATACTTATTTACTCGAAGAATGATCACGAGCACGAAGAACATTTGAGAAAAGTGCTAGAGTTGCTGAGAAAAGGAAAACTGTACGCTAAGTTTTCAAAGTGTGCATTTTGGTTGGAAGAAGTTCAATTCCTCGGTCATATAGTGAACAAAGAAGGTATTCAGGTGGATCCAGCAAAGATTGAAACCGTTGAAAAGTGGGAAACCCCGAAAACTCCGAAACACATACGTCAATTTTTAGGGCTAGCTGGTTATTACAGGAGATTCATCCAAGATTTTTCTAAAATAGCAAAACCCTTGACTGCATTAACGCATAAAGGGAGGAAATTTGAATGGAATGATGAACAAGAAAAAGCGTTTCAATTGTTGAAGAAAAAGTTAACAACGACACCTATATTGTCATTACCTGAAGGGAATGATGATTTTGTGATATATTGTGACACCTCAAAGGAAGGTCTCGGTTGTGTATTAATGCAACGAACGAAAGTAATTGCTTATGCGTCTAGACAATTGAAGATTCACGAGCAGAATTATACGACGCATGATTTGGAATTAGGCGCGGTTGTTTTTGCATTAAAGACTTGGAGGCACTACTTATATGGGGTCAAAAGTATTATATATACCGACCACAAAAGTCTTCAACACATATTTAATCAGAAATAACTGAACATGAGGCAGCGCAGATGGATTGAATTGTTGAATGATTACGACTTTGAGATTCGTTATCACCCAGGGAAGGCAAATGTGGTAGCCGACGCCTTGAGCAGAAAGGATAGAGAACCCATTCGAGTAAAAGCTATGAATATAATGATTCACACTAACCTTACTACTCAAATAAAAGAGGCGCAACAAGGAGTTTTAAAAGAGAGAAATTTAAAGGATGAAATACCCAAAGGATCGGAGAAGCATCTTAATATTCGGGAAGACGGAACCCGGTATAGGGCTGAAAGGATTTGGGTACCAAAATTTGGAGATATGAGAGAAATGGTACTTAGAGAAGCTCATAAAACCAGATACTCAATACATCCTGGAACGGGGAAGATGTACAAGTATCTCAAGAAACATTTTTAGTGGTCAGGTATGAAATCCGATGTTGCTAAATACGTAGGGGAATGTTTGACGTGTTCTAAGGTCAAAGCGGAGCATCAGAAACCATCAGGTCTACTTTAACAACCCAAAATCTCGGAATGGAAATGGGAAAACATTAACATAGATTTCATCACTAAATTGCCAAGGACTGCAAGTGGTTTTGATACTATTTGGGTAATAGTTGATCGTCTCACCAAATCAGCACACTTCCTGCCAATAAGAGAAGATGACAAGATGGAGAAGTTAGCACGACTGTATTTGAAGGAAGTCGTCTCCAGACATGGAATACCAATCTCTATTATCTCTGATAGGGATGGCAGATTTATTTCAAGATTCTGGCAGACATTACAGCAAGCATTAGGAACTCGTCTAGACATGAGTACTGCCTATCATCCACAAACTGATGGGCAGAGCGAAAGGACGATACAAACACTTGAAGACATGATACGAGCATGTGTTATTGATTTCAGAAACAGTTGGTATCGACATCTACCGTTAGCAGAATTTTCCTACAACAATGGCGCCGTTTGAAGCACTTTATGGTAGAAAGTGCAGGTCTCCGATTTATTAGAGTGAAGTGGGGGATAGACAGATTACGGGTCCGGAGATAATATAAGAAACTACCGAGAAGATCATCCAAATTCAACAACGGTTGAAAACCGCCCAAAGTCGACAAAAGAGCAACGCCGACATTAAAAGAAAAGATATAGAATTTGAAATTGGGGAGATGGTCATGCTTAAGGTTGCACCTTGGAAAGGCATTGTTCGATTTGGTAAACGAGGGAAATTAAATCCAAGGTATATAGGACCATTCAAGATTATTGATCGTGTCGGACCAGTAGCTTACCGACTTGAATTACCACAACAACTCGCGGCTGTGCATAACACTTTCCACGTCTCAAATTTGAAGAAATGTTTTGCTAAAGAAGATCTCACTATTCCGTTAGACGAAATCTAAATCAACGAAAAACTCCAATTCGTTGAAGAACCCGTCGAAATAATGGATCGTGAGATTAAAAGACTTAAGCAAAACAAGATACCAATTGTTAAGTTCGACGGAATGCTCATAGAGGACCCGAGTTCACCTGGGAACGAGAAAATCAGATGAAAAAGAAATACCCGCACTTATTTCCAGAAGATACGTCAACACCTCCAACCGCTTAAAATTTCGGGACGAAATTTATTTAACGGGTAGGTACTGTAGTGATCCGAACTTTTCCATGCTTATATATATTAAATGAAATTGTTATTTACATGATTAAGTGTTTCCAACATGTTAATCAATCAAACTTGTTAAGACTTGATTAATTGAAATAGGTTTCATATAGACAATTGACCATCCAAGTTGATCGGTGATTCACGAACGTTAAAACTTGTAAAAACTATATGATGACATATATATGATTATATATATGGTTAACATGATATTATGATAAGTAAGTATCTCATTAGGTATTTTAACAATGAGTTATATACATAAAATTGAGTTTATTGAATTAAGAAACTCGAAACGATATATATAACGATTATCGTTATAACAACGTCTTACTAAATACATATGAATCATATTAAGATATTGATACACTATGTTTAATCATGATAAATGATAAGTAAACATGTCATTAAGTGTATTAACAATGAACTATATATGTAAAAACAAGACTACTAACTTAATGATTTCGAAACGAGACATATATGTAACGATTATCGTTGTAACAACATTTAACTGTATATATATCATACTAAGATATATTAATATATCATAATATCATGATAATGTAATAATTTAACATCTCTTTAGATATAATAAACAATGGGTTAACAACATTTAACAAGATCGTTAACCGAAAGGTTTCAAAATAACATTTACATGTAACGACTAACGATGACTTAACGACTCAGTTAAAATGTATATACATGTAGTGTTTTAATATGTATTTATACACTTTTGAAAGATTTCAAGACACTTATCAAAATACTTCTACTTAACAAAAATGCTTACAATTACATCCTCGTTCAGTTTCATCAACAATTCTACTCGTATGCACCCGTATTTGTACTCGTACAATACACAGCTTTTAGATGTATGTACTATTGGTATATACACTCCAATGATCAGCTCTTAGCAGCCCATATGAGTCACCTAACACATGTGAAAACCTTCATTTGGCAACTAGCATGAAATATCTCATAAAATTACAAAAATATTAGTGATCATTCATGACTTATTTACATGTAAACAAAATTACACATCCTTTATATCTAATCCATATACCAATGACCAAAAACACCTACAAACACTTTCATTCTTCAATTTTATTCATCTAATTGATCTCTCTCAAGTTCTATCTTCAAGTTCTAAGTGTTCTTCATAAATTCTATAAGTTCTAGTTTCATAAAATCAAGAATACTTCCAAGTTTGCTAGCTTACTTCCAATCTTGTAAAGTGATCATCCAACCTCAAGAAATCTTTCTTATTTATAGTAATATATCTTTCTAATACAAGGTAATACTCATATTCAAACTTTGATTCAATTTCTATAACTATAACAATCTTATTTCGAGTGAAAATCTTACTTGAACTTGTTTTCATGTCATGATTCTGCTTCAAGAACTTTCAAGCCATCCAAGGATCCTTTGAAGCTAGATCTATTTTTCTCATTTCCAGTAGGTTTATCCACAAAACCTGAGGTAGTAATAATGTTCATAACATCATTCAATTCATATATATAAAACTACCTTATTCGAAGGTTTAAACTTGAAATCACTAGAACATAGTTTAGTTAATTATAAACTTGTTCGCAAACAAAAGTTAATCCTTCTAACTTGACTTTTAAAATCAACTAAACACATGTTCTATATCTATATGATATGCTAACTTAATGATTTAAAACCTGGAAACACGAAAAACACCGTAAAATCGGACATACGCCGTCGTAGTAACACCGCGGGCTGTTTTGGGTTTGATAATTAAAAACTATGATAAACTTTGATTTAAAAGTTGTTCTTCTGAGAAAATGATTTTTCTTATGAACATGAAACTATATCCAAAAATCATGGTTAAACTCAAAGTGAAAGTATGTTTTTCAAAATGATCATCAAGACGTCGTTCTTTCGACTGAAATGACTACCTCTTACAAAAATGACTTGTAACTTATATTTTCGACTATAAACTTATACTTTTTCTATTTATATTCATAAAATAGAGTTCAATATGAAATCATATCAATTTGATTCACTTAAAACGGATTAAAAACGAAGAAGTTATGGGTAAAACAAGATTGGATATTTTTTGATTATTGTAGCTACGGGAAATATTGTAACAATTCTATACAAATCATATCCTAGCTAACTTATATTGTATTATACATGTATTCTAATATATTATGTAATCTTGGATACCATAGACACGTATGTAAATATTTTGACATATCATATCGACCCATGTATATATATTATTTGGAACAACCATAGACACTCTATATGCAGTAATGTTTGAGTTAGCTATACAGAATTGAGGTTGATTCTAAAAATATATATACTTTGATTTGTGATCTAGCCTGAGACGTGTATACACTGGGTCGTGGATTGATTCAAGATAATATATATATCAATTTATTTCTTTACATCTAACTATGGACAACTAGTTGTAGGTTACTAACGAGGACAGCTGACTTAATAAACTTAAAACATCAAAATGTATTAAAAATATTGTAAATATATTTTGAACATACTTTGATATATATATGTATATATTTGTTATAGGTTCGTGAATCGACCAGTGGCCAAGTCTTACTCCCGACGAAGTAACAATATGTGAAAGTGAGTTATAGTCCCACTTTTAAAATCTAATATTTTGGGATGAGAATACATGCAGTTTTATAAATGTTTTACGAAATAGACACAAGTAAATGAAACTACATTATATGGGTGAATGATCGAAGCCAAATATGCCCTTTTTGCTTGGTAACTTAAGAATTAGTAAACCGATCTACTAATTGACGTGAATCCTAAAGATAGATCTATTGGGCCTAACGAACCCCATCCAAAGTACTGGATGCTTTAGTACTTCGAATTCGTTTTTATCATGTTCGAAGGATTTCCCGGAATGATAGGAGATATTCTTATATGCATCTTGTTAATGTCGGTTACCAGGTGTTCACCATATGAATGATTTTTATCTCTATGTATGGGATGTATATTGAAATATGAAATCTTGTGGTCTATTATTATGATTTGATAATATATAGGTTAAACCTATAACTCACCAACATTTTTGTTGACGTTTTAAGCATGTTTATTCTCAGGTGATTATTAAGAGCTTCCGCTGTTGCATACTAAAATAAGGACAAGATTTGGAGTCCATGCTTGTATGATATTATGTAAAAACTGCATTCAAGAAACTTATTTTTGATGTAATATATTCTTATTGTAAACCATTATGTAATGGTCGTGTGTAAACGGTATATTTTAGATTATCATTATGATAATCTACGTAATGCTTTTTAAACCTTTATAGATAAAATAAAGGTTATGGTTGTTTTAAAAATGAATGCAGTCTTTGAAAAACGTCTCATATAGAGGTCAAAACCTCACGACGAAATCAATTAATATGGAACGTTTATAATCAATATGAACGGGACATTTCATATGGCACCCATCGCAATTGAGATGCATCTCATCCCAATTGCGATGGAGCATGCGACCAGTTCAGAATTTGTACTGTTTATTTGTTCCTATTTTTTAGGGGTTAATGGGTAATGGTCTTTGTTAATGGCCTTGTTTTATTTCTATTTTATTTCTCCAGGTTAATAGTGGTTTGTGGATTAGTGGTTAAGGTAATAGTAGGTTTAATTTCCTAGTATTTATGGAGTCCTTTGTAACCATTGTTTTGTACCTTAATTTAATTATTCAATACACATTACATTTTAAGGTTTCATCTTATTCATGTCATTATCTACAATTCTCATTTATAACATATAGCTTTTGTTTTAGTGCTCGGCTTTGCCCATCAGGGAGTCATTGGCGCGTCTCCGCCATTCGGTTATCTTGGGGTTCTCCTGATGTTGTTCGTGGTGGGATGGCACATGCGAAGGCGAAACTTAGAGATAAAATGTGGTACCTTTTTAGTTTATTATTACTAAGACTATTATTATCTTTTTCATCATCATCATCATCATCATCATCATCATCATCATCATCATCATCATCATCATCATCATTATTATTATTATTATTATTATTATTATTATTATTATTATTATTATTATTATTATTATTATTATTATTATTATTATTTGTTTCTTAAAAATTGTTTGTTCCCTATTTTACCAAATTTCTTTTTAATGAAATGTTACCATTTATTGTTACAAAACAGTTACTATCGCAATACCGAAATAGAGTTTCATGTATATAGGTAACAACTAATTTAGAGCTATAAACTATACAATTATTCGATGTAGGATGATGTTTCGACCATTGCATTAGAGAGAAAGATGTCAGATCATTGACCAATAGTGCTACGTGATAGGAATCTAGATTATGGTCCAAAACAGACAAAGATCTTTGATGAATGGTTGGAAGACGGAGAATCTAGAAAAATAGTGGAAGAAGCTTGGAATCAAAATGTAGACGGATATAGGCTTGATTGTGTGTTTCGAGATAAACTCAAAAATGTTAAATTTGCGTTAAAAGAATGGAGTAAGGTCACATATGGTAGTATTGACGTGGAAATTGAAGATCTTAAGAAGAAGTCAATTGATTGGGAATTGAAAGCTGAAAACCGGGCTTTAACAAATGATGAAATAGATATGTGGCTCGATTGTAGAAAAAAATGGATTGACAAAGAGAAAATAATAACCAACATGGCTAAACAAAAATCAAGGGCCAAGTGGATTCATGACGGGGACGAGAACTCCAAATATTTTCATTCTATGATTAAAAGAAGACATTCAAAACGAAATATTAGGGGTCTTAATATAAATGGAAGTTGGTGCGAGGATCCTTGCGAAGTTAAAAACGCAGCTTTCTGTCATTTCAAAGCGTTATTCGAGAAAAGAAGCATAAACAAAATGAAGTTCGGTTCTCTTGTTAATTCAGTTACAAACAGAACAGCTGCAGTCAATTCTTTCAGCAATAATTCGGTCAGAATCAGCCCCATTTCAGCCACATCCATCTGCTCCAATGCTGCTGATCAGAACCGAACCAGCCCTGTTACATCAGAACTAGCCTTGTTACATCAGAACCAGCCCTGTCACATCTGCTGCTGATCAGAACCGAACGATATCAGATCAGGGAGTCAGTAGCACTCCAATTCCCGATCAGAGCTTCGAAGCTATTAATGACTGCGGCTGCTCGAAAGCCCCTGGCCCCGACGGTCTCAAATTCAAATTATTCAAGATTCATTGGGATTTCATAAAAAAGGATCTCATGAACGCTCTACTTTGGTTTTGCGAAAGATGTGATATTTCAAGAGGTTGTAACGCGTCATCATTACATTGATTCCAAAAAAGATTGATCCTTTAGGCCTTAATGAATTTAGACCTATTAGTTTAATCGGGTGTTATTACAAGATTCTTGCAAAAATTCTCTCGAATCACATCCTTCGAGTCTTATCAGGTATTATTGGCAATGAACAAAGTGCGTATTTAAAGGGGAGGTTTATTCTAGATGGGGCCCTTATTTCGAACGAATCAATTGAGTATCTCAAGAAAAACAAAAGAAAGAGTCTCATTTTCAAAGTCGATTTCGAAAAGGCCTTCGATAGTTTGAGTTGGGAATTTTTTTTGGATATGATGGAGACGATGGGGTTTGGGGTTAGATGGAGGAAATGGATTCACGCACGTCTCAAATCGGCTTCAATCTCTGTTCTTGTTAATGGATCCCCTACTAACAAGTTTCTCATCAAGAGAGGAGTTAGACAAGGAGATCCGCTTTCACCCTTTCTTTTTCTTATAGCGGCGGAAGGTTTAAATCACCTTATTAAAAAGGCGTGCGTAGAAAACCTTTTCAAGGGGGTTGAAATTGGTAAAGACAACATTCCGCTCTCTCATTTACAATTTGCGGACGACACGATTTTTCTTGGTGAATGGCATAGACAAAACTTTTGCAACCTTATGAAAGTGTTAAAATGTTTCGAAAATGTCTCGGGTCTCAAAATCAACTTCCATAAAAGTATCCTATACGGATTGGGGGTAACAAATTATGAGGAGGAAACTATGGCTCGTCGTTTCGGGTGTAAAGTAGGTGAACTTCCATTTACCTACCTAGGACTTCCCGTGGGTATGAATATGAGTAGTGTGCAAAATTGGAACCCCGACATAGAAAAAATCAACTCGAAGCTCGCGAATTGGAAGGCAAGACGATCTCATATGGTGGAAGGTTAATGCTTGTAAAATCGGTTCTTAGTAGTTTACCAATTTATTATTTCTTCCTATTTCGTGCCCCCTTGAGTGTTATAAAAAAACTTGAGAGTATTAGGAGAGATTTCTTTTAGGGCGGGACGGGTGAGAGCGCAAAGTTAGTTTGGGTCAAATAGGATGAATCCCTCTTACCTTACGATGAGGGGGGTTTAAATATTGGGTCCCTTCGGGGTAAAAACTTAGCTCTTTTAGGGAAATGGTTTTGGAGGGCTAAAACCGAACCAAATTCGTTTTGGGTCATTATTTTAAAAAGAATTTATGGCACTAACGGGCTACTCCCTCCTTTGGTTCTTAACGAGACACAAGGGGCGAGTAGCGTTTGGGGCAATATCTTACGGGCAGGTTACATGATCGAGAAGTTGGACATCAAGTTTGGTACTTCATTTTCGAGACGTATAGGCAATGGTGTGGATACCGAATTTTGGAACACCCCATGGCTTTGTGATCTTCCTTTAAAAGACAAGTTGAAGCAGTTATTTCACCTTGATAATGAGCAAGATTGTAGCGTTCGAGATAGAGTTCGTTGGATAGAGCAAAGGGTAGCAACAACATGGAATTGGCGACATCCTCTTAATGGTAGAGCATCTTCCGAATACGAGTTCTTACTACATATATTAAATACTTATGTTAAACATGACATAGCTTTGGATTTGTGGACATGGAATATGTATTTGAGTGGGTATTTCACAACAAAAAAGTTAGCGAGTATCATCGATGAAAAGCTTCTTAGTAGTAGGTTTAATCTTGAAGAAACACTTAAAAACAATTTAGTGTCGATTAAAGTTTCCATCTTCGTATGGCGGGTTCTAAAAAGACGAATCCCGGTTCATGCCGAATTTGACAAAAGAGGTATTGACATTGATTCTGTTAGGTGCCCGTTGTGTGATGATGATGTGGAAACCATTGAACATACTCTTATTTTTTGTCGGCATGCGATGGATGTATGGGATCGAGTTTACAAATGGTAGGGTTTAGGTCCGGTCTCAAATCTAAGTATAGGCGAATCAATTAAAGGCAAATGCAATCGATTTTTAAACCCTCTTTGGTCGAAAATGTGGCAAGCAATTGAATGGACTTGCGTTTACTTAATTTGGAGTAATCGAAACAAGAAAGTATTCTCTAATTTTAGTTGGTGTGGTTCTACAGGTTGGATGGAAATTCAACTTAAATCATTCGAATGGATTTCGGGTCGCGTGCGGAATCGAAAGATGGATTGGCTTCTATGGATCTCGGATCCTTGGTCGTGTTTTGTATAATATTTGTATTTAGCTAAGTTGCTTCCTCCGCAACTTGTATTCGTGCTCTCTTGTATCGTTTGTTTTCATGTTCTCTCGTGTCGTGTCTTTGTTGCTTTCGTTTTATTCTTCTCGTTGAACGCTTGTAATTTGTATTGCCTCCTTTTTTGAGGATTCGTGGTTAATATATCTTGTTTTTCGAAGAAAAAAACTATACAATTATTTTAAACGTGTTAACGACAATCCTTAAGAATTTCGTTATCTAATCTATTACATTAGACATTAATTAATTAATCATTCTTATCTATAATAAGAAAACTATTATGATGTTATATTTGGTGACATGGCAAAATTTCAACCTTTAGATGAGTTTTAATCTTTTAATCTCAGCCTTTTAAAATCACTATGGCGTCATTACGGATTTGAAGGGACAGCCAGCGTTATTAATTACCCAAATAACCTTGATGCGATAACCATTTATCCCTTCTAAACCTTTTCTCTTATAAACTGCACTCCAAAACTGTCGATGGTTTTTATAATCCAGAAGTGATCTGTTTTGTATTCCAAACATTATTCAGCGCGCAGTTGATCTGTTTGTATTCCACATATCGATTGAATCTTTTACATTTCAATGTTCAACCTATATCGATTCAATTATGTAATTTTACCTATCAGCGGCGGTACAATATCTCAAACACTAGATTGACGGCTGAATTGGTTTTCTCCTTCAAGAATCATTATTATAAGTAACTATTAAATTAGGGTTTCTGATATTGAATTACTTTTTTAGGGTTTCGGATATTGACGGCTGGTTGTTGTAGACCAACATCTCAGTAAGTTTCCGTTTTTATTAATATGTAAATACCAGGCTTAGCATTACTTTTAATTATACTAATTTTAAATAAGTTTTTATGGTTATTTGCTACACATCTTTATTTAAGGATATATATATAGTTATAATTATTTGGAATCCGCATGAACCACAAACTGGTAAAGTAATTTTATTTTGTTAAGTCATTTGAAGGATTAAATAATCGAAGAATTTGGCATCCGAGTAATCTGGTTGCAAGAGTTGGGAGATTAGGGAAGTGTATGGTTTGTTGGCTTGCTTTTCAATCATTACAAATTAAATGACAAAAAGTTATGAAAAGTATTTATTTTTTTTTTTTTTTTTTTTGCAGATCAAGCTTGCATATGTACAATTCGAAAATAATTACATGCAACTGGTTGCACCAGACATGATGCATTGGAAGGGATGCAATGTATGTTTTTGCTTCTTTATCCCCTAATTATCGATTATCAGGTGTGATTTTGTTAACTTAAAGATATTAGTAACTACGTATATTTAATGATGTAAGAATCAAATCTCACGATTCTTAATTTTACAGGTCATAATGGCTATGTAATAAATAAGGTTCGTTGTTCAACACTTATGTAATAAAGTTCATGTTCATCGTTCAACGCTTACTTATGCATTCAACACTTTTGGTTGCTATTTGAAATGGGCCAAAAAGAAGGACATTAGTGTCGGCCAGCCATTCCATGTGATTCGGGTACACATTTTGTGTTTTTTGTATTGATGTATGTAAATAATAATGAATATTGATGTATGCTTTAGTAAAAAAATATCATACATTTGCAAAACCGATGATATTGTTACCCTACGCGCTTAGTCTTTGTATCTTTGTACTCAAGTGAAGCATGTTCCGGTGTATAAAATATATGATCAGATGTGTTAGTAGATAAAGATGATTATATGAAATTTCCATTATTGAAAAGAAAAATATTCGTTTATTTCCGGGAAGTGATTTTGGTTGGTAGTCTTTATAATGTGACTGTTAGCATCATATGTGTCTGTTAGCTAAATATACACTGTTTGGTTTTAAGAAGACATATATTTAGCGTGATGTTTGATACAAACATTTGTATCATGTATAGGCTTCATTTATCAAAACTATTGGTTAATCCGTTTAATTATAAATGTTGTAATCACTGTTAATGATCACTGACAATACTTTTGGCCAGAATTCATAATTGGTTAATTTAATTAGTCAAATCAGGCGGTCTTTTCTACTTACTGCATAGCCTATACAGTAGTTTTGTTTTCATTTTGCTGGAATGTAAAGACATCTTAGGATTTGGCTATATATATTATTTGGTGCCCTACAAACGTGTACACTATACACACATATATTGGTTGGATGAATTTTTAGGAAGTACATGGGAATTTGATGTGTTCTAAAAAAGGGCATGGAAGGTATATATATGGAGGTTATGACACCAGTGTCACGAAACTTGTATGAAGAATCATAGGATTTGAGTATTATAAGACATATATCGATGACGAAGTTACAAAATAAGCTACCAAAGGGCTTATAGCCTAGCGTTATGTGAGGAGCCTTCTCAACCAAGAGGTTGGGGGTTCAAGCCTTGTAATAGGCATATATATATTCGTGGTATAAATTCGTGTTTAGTGTGTAAGTTTGCATATAAAAAATATTACGCTCATTAAGGGATGCATGCATTCGTTTCTTGGCAATGAGTTGATGCTGATAAAAATTCTATCTACTATTGTACTTAGCGTTTTTTTTTTTTTTTTTTTTTTTTTTTTTTTTTATTTGCAAGCTTAGAGAATGTGAAAAAAAACTTGCATTGGCATTTTTATCACTTGATGCCCAACATTAAGTAGTGTTTGACTAACTTGGCCAAATCCAATCCCTTTTATACTTTTAGATAAAATTCATATTATTTCGTTATTTGCAAACTAATTATAATGTTGTTTATTAGTATTTCGTTTGATTCTTTACGGACATTATTTTACGTCTTTTTTAATGTGACGTGTTGTTTTGTGTATGCAGGAGGACTAGATGTCGGTTACTTGATGTTACACATGTATAAAATCTACCTCATTCGATGATTGCAATATGCATGTTCAGTTTCTAATTTTATTGGTTTTATAATTACTGTTTAATTTTATTTTATTGTATAAAAAGTTGTAAATTTTTATTTTATATTTTTTATCATTACTAGTGAAATGACCCGTAGAACCACGAGTTAAATAATTAATTAAAATAATTCAAAATTATTTAATTTTAATAATTAAAATAATTATTAATAAGATTTAATAATAATAATCAATTAATTAATAAAATTTAATAATAATAATTAATTAATAAGATTTAATTTTAATTTAAAATTATATAGATTAATGACATCACCCACCATGTTTAGATTTTTTTTCTTTTTATTTTTGATTTTTTCTTAACAAAGGAAATAACCTAATAATGAAATCATCATTTTAGAATTTTAATAGAAACTATAGATAGATAGATTTGTATGATATAATTGTTTATGTAATGTAATTGAATGCGTTATGGAGGAATTTGAAAAATCTTCAAGGTTTTTTTTTTTTTTTTATCTTTTATATGTAAGTATATTTACTGTTATCTGATACGTCATGAGTTTGAATTTTAATTGTTATGTCGATTTATTATTCACATATATTGCATTAATTTTAGTTATGTCATTAACATAAATAACTTATTATTATGAATATAGTTTTAGAATCATGTATGATAAAATACCCGCGAATGCGCGTGCTATAAACTAGTTTAAGTATAATATAAAGAGAAAAAGATTATAATATGAGTTTAGTATATAAAGTTATTCCATATAAGGTTATGATTACGTATCCTTTTTTTATTATCATTTTTGAATTATAGTAAGGTTGGTGATGAAAGCTAAAAAACGGTTGATGGAAGTGGGTTAGGTCAATTCTGCACGTCAAAGGTGTTTACGTATACTTCTAAATTAGTCAACTTGGTGACACGATTTGATACACGTACCTACGTATTCTAGGATCAAAATCGAAAGAGATTATAGATAACTTGTGTTCTACTTTGTAATTTTTTCCTTAAAAAAATACGAGTGGTTGTTCATTTCTAAAAATCACTAATGTCAATACCATATAGCGTTCTATTTTTAAATATATTAATGTCTTGCACAATTTATTTGATATTTAATACAAAAAGTTACGAATACAGACCCCACCACCTAATGACGACATATATTTTCCAATCACATAACATAACTACTCAATATATCAAAAATTTGATTTTATTTTAACTTGTTTTTTTAACGATTTTCGACATTGAACGTTCTCATTTGTCACACGTACACACGTTAGGAGGAAACTCCTCACACACCTTCGCGTAAAGCGTACCCATTGTGCTTTAGGTTAACTGCATCCCACCCACCAGATGAAATGTCCCGTTCATATTGATTATAAACGTTCCATATTAATTGATTTCGTCGCGAGATTTTGACCTCTATATGAGACGTTTTTCAAATACTACATTCATTTTTTTAAAACAAGCATAACCTTTATTTTATCGATAAAGGTTTAAAAAGCATTACGTAGATTATCAAATAATGATAATCTAAAATATACTGTTTACACACGACCATTATATAATGGTTTACAATAAGAATATATTACATCAAAAATAAGTTTCTTGAATGCAGTTTTTACACAATATCATATAAGCATGGACTCCAAATCTTGTCCTTATTTTAGTATGCAACAGCGGAAGCTCTTAATAATCACCTGAGAATAAACATGCTTAAAACGTCAACAAAAATGTTGGTGAGTTATAGGTTTAACCTATATATTAACAAATCATAATAATAGACCACAAGATTTCATATTTCAATACATCCCATACATAGAGATGAAAATCATTCATATGGTGAACACCTGGTAACCGACATTAACAAGATGCATATAGAATATCCTCATCATTCCGGGACACCCATCGGACATGATAATTTCGAAGTACTAAAGCATTCCAAATTTCAGAATGGGGCTTGTTGGGCCCGATAGATCTATCTTTAGGATTCGCGTTAATTTGGGGGTCTGTTCCCAAATTCTTAGGCTACCAAGCTAAAAGGGGCATATTCGGCTTCGATCATTCACCCATAATGTAGTTTCATTTACTTGTGTCTATTTCGTAAAACATTTATAAAGTAGCATGTATTCTTATCCCAAAATATTAGATTTTAAAAGTGGGACTATAACTCACTTTCACAGATTTTTACTTCGTCGGGAAGTAAGACTTGGCCACTGGTCGATTCACGAACCTATAACAAATATGTAAATATATATCAAAGTATGTTAAAAATATATTTACAACACTTTTTAATACGTTTTAATGTTTTAAGCTTATTAAGTCAGCTGTCCTCGTTAATAACCTACAACTAGTTGTCCATAGTTAGATGTACAGAAATAAATCAATATATATTATCTTGGATCAATCCACGACCCAGTGTATACACGCCTCAGGCTAGATCACAACTCAAAGCATATATATTTTTGGAATCAACCTCAACCCTGTATAGCTAACTCCAACATTACTGCATATAGAGTGTCTATGGTTGTTCCAAATAATATATATACATGGGTCGATATGATATGTCAAAACATTTGCATACGTGTCTATGGTATCCCAAGATTACATAATATATTAGAATACATGTATAATACAATATAAGTTAGCTAGGATATGATTTGTATAGAATTGTTACAATATTTCCCGTAGCTACAACAATCAAAAAATATCCAATCTTGTTTTACCCATAACTTCTTCGTTTTAAATCCGTTTTGAGTGAATCAAATTGCTATGGTTTCATATTAAACTCTATTTTATGAATCTAAACAGAAAAAGTTTACATTTATAGTCGGAAATATAAGTTACAAGTCGTTTTTGTAAGAGGTAGTGATTTCAGTCGAAAGAACGACGTCTTGATGACCATTTTGAAAAACATACTTCCACTTTGAGTTTAACCATGATTTTTGGATATAGTTTCATGTTCATAAGAAAAATAATTTTCCCAGAAGAACAAATTTTAAATCAAAGTTTATCATAGTTTTTAATTATCAAACCCAAAACAGCACGCGGTGTTACTACGACGGCGTATGTCCGGTTTTACGGTGTTTTTCTTATTTTCCGATTTTAAATCATTAAGTTAGCATATAATATAGATATAGAA
Source organism: Rutidosis leptorrhynchoides (assembly GCF_046630445.1). Classification (NCBI taxonomy): domain Eukaryota; kingdom Viridiplantae; phylum Streptophyta; class Magnoliopsida; order Asterales; family Asteraceae; genus Rutidosis; species Rutidosis leptorrhynchoides. Next base: position 577,063,903 of record NC_092336.1, on the reverse strand, counting down.
CATGTGTTTAGTTAATTTTAAAAGTCAAGTTAGAAGGATTAACTTTGTTTGCGAACAAGTTTAGAATTAACTAAACTATGTTCTAGTGATTACGTTTTCAAATCTTCGAATAAGATAGTTATTTATATATGAATCGAATGATGTTACGAACATCATTACTACCTCAAGTATAGTAGGTAAACCTACTGGAAATGACAAAAATAATCTTGAGCTTGAATGGATCTTTGATGGCATGGAAGTTCTTGAAGCAGAATCATGACACGAAAATAATTTCAAGTAAGATTATTACTCGAATCAAGATAGTTTATAGTTATAGAAATCGAATCAAAGTTTGGATATGAGTATTACCTTGAATAAGAAAGATAACCTACTGTAATTAACAAAGGTTTCTTGATCTTAGATGATTACTTGGAATGGATTTGCAAGATTAAAAGTAAACTAGCAAACTTGAAAGGATTTTCGAAGTGTTCTTCCTATGATGATTATAGCTTGATTCTTGAAGTAATTTTTGATGAAGATGATGATTAGTTTACTGGAAATTTCGTTCCTAAGTGTGTGTGTGTGTGTGTGTGTGTGTGTTTAGAGAGAATTGGAAGTGAAATGGATTGATTGGTGAGTGGTGAATGATGAGTGGTGAGTGGGGTTAAAAGGAGCTCTAGTTAGTTGACTAGTTCATGGTAGAAGTTAAATTTGATTAGTCATGCATGACATAATCAAGAGTGGAATCCCATGCTAGTTCCTATTGGTATATACTCATAGTAAGTACGTCTAGCAGCTGTGTATAATACGGGTACGAATACTGAATGACTACGAGTAGAATTGTTGATGAAAAATGAATGGAAATGTGATTGTAAGCATTTTTGCTAAGTAGAAGTACTTTGATATGTGTCTTAGTTAACGATCTTATTTAATGTTGTTGAAATCTTAAAATCAAAATTTTTAACACATTTTTAATAAAGCGATATCGACCCCAGCCAGGGGCTCTGCCCCTTGGACCCCGCCAGGGGTTGCCACCCCTTGGACCCCGCTATTGGGGGCGCTGCCCCCGAAACCCCGTCATAATCAAGATAAGTTCAAACAATTGTGCACTCCACACTTTCCCCAAACTTGTTCGATATTTAACAAGGTTATTTTGGTTAACAATTTAATCCCATTACAATTAAATCATATTGGTGACACAAATCACCAACAATGAATATATCTTGATATGATATATATACTTTAAAATGTCGTTACAACGATAATCGTTACATATATGTCCATATATATATCAACATATAGTTTTTATAAGTTTTAACGTTCGTGAATCGCCGGTCAACTTGGGTGGTCAATTGTCTACATGAAACTCATTTCAAATAATCAAGTCTTAACAAGTTTGATTACTTAACATGTTGAAAACATTTAATCATGCAAATATAGTTTTCATTTAATATATAATCATGGAATAATAATGGAAAAGTTCGGGTCACTACACCAGAAGTGAAGTCTGAATGCACAACCTTGGAGAAAAATCCCCTCCCGAGATTCGAACCCCCACCTATTTTTCAAGGAAATGGACCTAGAATCAACATAGAACTTATATCACTCACGCAGAACCTCGGTGATATTTTAACTTGTTAGTGATATATCATCTCATAAATATATTTTTGCTATATACATTGATTAGTAATTAGTAAAATAGTACTCTCATGGTCCCATTATACGTGTTAACATTTGACTTTCAAAGTTTTTACTTTGTCAACTTTGACTATAAATATTTTTATTTGTGTTATATATTATTTGATTAATATTATATAAATAAAAATCGAATTATAAATCCAATCCTTTCATATAAATTTTATCAAATATATAACACAAATAAAAATATTTATGATCAAACTTAATATAGAAATACACTCAGGATCAAATGTTATAGTGATACAGGTAGGGTAATATTATGTTGAGGTTGATTAAAAAACAACACACAATACACATATTAAATACTGTAATTAATTAAACTCTTAATTAAGAGAAGATGAAAACTTAGATAAAATAACCTCTGTGACTAAACTATCGCAACAAAAAGTTGTAAGTTCTTTGGTGACGAATTTAATTTATAGTAAAATGAAATATTGATTTTGTTATCGTTTTGTCCACCAAATCTTTATACCCGTAGAGAAGATTTGATGTCGACAAAAACACTCGACCTCAATTGCGATATTTCTTTACAAGAAACTTCTTTAAAAGACAAAATCAAAAATAAATATGGAAGTAAACATGAACAGAAAAGTAAAATCGACACTAAAAAGACGAAATTATGCGAGAAGTCCTTGTAGTTTGCTCAAAATTCATGTAGAGTCCCTGAACTATTTTATTTGCATGCACAGTCCTTGTGGTTTGCACTTTTTACTTGTTCAATCCCTGAGAGTAACGGACGCTATTTTTTTCAGTTAAACTCATTCACACGATACACATGTGAGCGTATATTAGTCTTTTTCACCCACCTACTTTCACTTTCATCTACCATTCTACATCACATTTAAATTTAAAAATTAAAAATCTCAAACAAATCAAATCATTAATTACACAATATAAATAAATTACTATATTAATATTAATTTCAAAATGTCCTTTCACAATGAAATTAAGAACTCGAAAATGACGCAAACATACACTACCTTCCATCGTCGTAATGTGGGCAACGTGATAATCACAACTAGCCATCGATTGAATGCCTTTAATTCAAACTTGTACATGACTCAAATCAGTTCAAACGCAAGTCTACTCAGGAGCATCAAGCGGCATCGATTGGAATCCAATGACTAAAACATGTTTAAGGTCTTCGACATTTCCTTCGCAATCTGGGTTTAAAGGGTTCGATTTACCAACGACACTTTGGTTTAAAGGATCTGGGTTTAAATGTCCCCGGAGGTGAAGAAATAGATTTGTATAATTGCCTTTAAAGGAGCAAAGAAAGTGATAATAAATGCTGATATTCGTAGTTAGGTTTTCGTAGTGGTTGATTTGGTTATATGTGAAGCATGTAGCAATCATATGTAATGATTGATAATATGTAATGATTGATAATGTAACTCCAATTTATTTATTTTATATTTTTAATGTCGATTTTCGTGTGTACTCTTTATAATCTATTTTCCGTGAATTTCATATATGATCAAAATCTAAAATGAGATATATGATTGTGATTTTAAAAATCACACTACATGTTCATATATAAATATAGTTGTTTGAAATAGATTAATAGGTAAAGAAATTAGATTTTTGAAATAGATTAAAGGGTGAAGAAATTAGGGTTTTTTTATTGTTAGTAGTGATGAGAAAGAATAAAAAAGATGAAAATACCCTCACATGTCTGGCACGTGAGGACACTTGACGATTTGTATAACAGATGTGAGAGTTAGGGACTACATGCGCGAAACGTGCAAACCATAAGGACTGCCAAAAAAAGGATTAGGGACCGTATGTGAAATCTGAAAAAACCACAGGGACTGTCCGCGTAATTTTGTCTAAAAAAAATGATAAATGAAAATAAACGAACGTAAGTGTCATATAGACCGGAAGCTCTAACGATTAACATCAACAGCAATGGGGTTTACGTGTAGGATGCAGCTGTCAAATATAACCACGTATTTGATTTCTTTATTATTGTTATTATTTTTTTCATCCAAACTTTATTTATTATATATATTATATATTATATATGGTTGTTACAACATCGGAAGAAATCGGAAGAAATAATACTAATAAGGTCTTCCACTCATCCTTCAATCATTCAAATCAACACGTACATGTTATTTGCTTACATTCCAGGCAGAGATGATTTATACGTTTATTTTAATTTAATGCTACTACTACTACTATAAGTATTGTTTTCATAAAATAGAAATAAATAAATAAAAATGATATTACCTTCTGTATGTATTGATTTGGAAACACAACTTTCTCATTATACCTCAGTGATAGAATTATTTTATGTTTAATAATCTTATTCTTGTTATCTTTTCTTTTTACTTGTTTATTTTATATTTTTTTTAGTTAACTTTTATATTGGATGATCTTGGATGGCTGGTGAAAAGTTTAAAGAAACTTAAGGGCTGGAATGGCACATTTGAAATTACTTGGAGCACAAGGATTGTAGCTGACCATTCAAGAGGGACTAAATTTGCCATTATTAATTTATATATAAAGCAATGAAATTAGGGTTGCTGTAGATCACTTGATTCATTCGATTATTTTATGTGATTTTTGCTCTCTCATCTTTCTGTGTGATCATCGATTATGATCATGTAATTTTGGTCTCTAATTAGTTTGAATCATAACAATCTTCTCCTTATTAAGAAGATTGTAATCTCTGTATTGATTTCTGGAGTTTTTTGATTGGTGAACAAATCACTGCTATTGTGATTTGATTATTTTGGTGTTTGATTCGTATTACTTTTCATGGTATCAGAGCGGATCGATCTCTGATTGATATTGGTGTTTCAATCAACTGGTTGTTGATTGATTTGTGGCGTTCTTCTGAAAAACCCTAAATTTTAAAATTAGGGTTAGGGTTTGTTCTTCTTGTTCAATCTTGAAGGTTTGGATATTGTTTGTCTTCCGCTGCTTCTTATTTTTCTTCTTTGCATCTCTGCGTTTCTTCATCAGATTATAGTTTTCACTCTAATAGGGGAGTTTCGTGTTTAATCGTGTTTTATTTTACCCTAACCAAGATCTCTACGCCCAACTCTTGATCTAGATCCTAGAGATCTATGAATACCTGATCAAGCGTAGATTGATCTAGACCAATTTATCTGTTAATCATCTCTACAGGTTGCCTGGCTAGTAGCCAGTCGATTGGGGGTTTGTTTCTTTTCCTTACAGGTTTCTGAACCGTGGATTTGTTGCGGTTTTCTATGTTATTTGTTATTTTGTGATTTCTTGTGTGTTTTCTTGCTTTCTGCTTTCTTGCTTACTGTTTTGTTCTGTTATTTCTGTGTTTTTTAACATGGCTGGTGATGATGATGTTAGCAGTTCTGTTACTTTATTTAATAAGCTTGATTTTGGTGATCATTTATATTTGCATGCTAGTGATACTACAGGAACTGTTCTTGTGTCAATTAAATTGAAAGGAACTGAAAATTATAGTGTTTGGAGCAGAGCTATGCTTCTTGCTTTAAACACTAAAAACAAAAAGGGTTTTATTGATGGATCTTGTAAAAGATCAGATTATGAAAATTGAAAAAGATGATGTTTTAGCTAATCAATGGGATAGATGTAATTCTGTTGTTTAACTTGGATTTTGACTTCTATATCAGATGAATTATATCTTGGACAAATTTTTTCTAATAGTTCTGTTACTGTGTGGCAAGAACTTAAGGAAACTTATTATAAAATTGATGGTTTAATCACTTTTAATTTACATAAACAGATTAATTCTTTGACACAAGGAGGTTCCAGTGTATCTGAGTATTACCATAAGTTGAATACTTTGTGGAAACAATATGATGCTCTTATTAAATTACCTGCTTATGTTTGTGCTGCTAATACTGATTTTGTGAATCATACTAATGTCATGAAGCTTATGCAATTTCTTATGGGACTTGATGAGGTATATCAGCCTATAAGAAGTAATCTTCTCATGACTGATCCTCTTCCCAGTGTTAAAACAGCTTTTGCTGTTATATCAAGGGAAGAGTCCCACAGAAATTTTGCTTCACATCCTACTAGAACTAAAGTTCAAAATTCTGTTTTTGTTGCTAAAACTCAACCTAATACATTTAACAGGTTTAACAATAATAATAACACTAATACTAATAAAAAAACCTGGTATGGGTAGGGGTTTAAATGCTAATTATAAATGTACTAAATGTGGCATGATTGGACATACTGTGGATAGGTGTTTTGAAGTTATAGGATATCCTCCTGGATACATTAGAAAACCTTTTAATCAAGGAGCACCTATGTGACGATCGCTCCAAATCCATATGGACGAACACGTCAGTCATCGATTTCATTGCGAGGTATTTGACCTCTATATGATACGTTTTGTAATCATTGCATTCTTTTGAAAAGGCACACCATAAATGAATATTTAAATCAAAAATTTTCGACATCTGATGATTTCTACATATAGACAATCACCATAAATAATAGTTTACAATAGTACTTCTGTTGACAATGCAGTCAAAATAAGATACATGGTGATGATTTGGTGAATGCAATGTTTCCTTGAAAAATATGTCATGTAAGAATCCATGCACATAGCTTGTCTAACATCTAAGCAAACAGCGGAAGACTTCTAGGAAACCTGAGAATAAACATGCTAACAAGTGTCAACACAAAGGTTGGTGAGTTCATAGTTTTAATGTTTCGTATAATCTGTATATAAAGGTGGATCACAAGATTTCAGTTGTTTCATCCAGAAACGTTTATCAAAATATTCTACGAAATTGAGCACCCTGGTAACTAAACTTAACGTATATATAATTTGTACCCTTTGTATAATCATCTTAATAATACACGCAAACCAACGTGTACGCTTCTCAAATAGCATACGTCCGTTAAAAGGCTAGCGCTCTAGCTCGGACGGGGATATCAAGCCCTATGGATCCATATATAACTACTCGCGCCCACCAGTTCTTATAACCGGCAGTTACTAGTTACCAAAGCTAAGGGATTTTCGGTTCAAACTCGGTGTAGAATTTAGTATGTACTTGTATCCATTGCGTTTAAAATAAAGTGCATGTATTCTCAGCCCAAAAATATATATTACAAAAGCAATTAAAAAGGGAGCAAATGAAACTCACCTTAGCAGCACATAAAGTTGTTCATCGTAATGTGACCGAAACTCGGAATATCAAATAATCGTAGATCTTAACGTATCAATATTGAGATTCAATATTGTAGGAAAGTACATAGACACAACGGAGATGATAAACACTAGGTTTGATTCACAAATATACCCCCAAACATTACCCATAATCTCCTTGGCAATAACCCATAATTTCCTTAGCTCTATCCCGCTTGAAAACCATTTTGAAAGTGACATGCTCATGACCTCGTCGTAGTATTTTATGTATAATACTAATTAATAATAATATTACTAATAATATTAAGATTAATAATAATATTAATCATAATAATAATAATAATAATAATAATAATAATAATAATAATAATATAAATAATTAAATGTTTACGGAGTATATGAAATAATTGAGATCAAAGTGCAGAAATCGATCAATTTATAGATGTAATCTGGAATCCATTGTCATGCGATCGCATGAGTTTCATTTGATATGGCCATGCGATCGCATGGCCAGCTGTACCTGGTCACAATGTTTTAACTTTTTGTTTGTCGACATAATTTAATAATAATATATATAATATATATAATTTAAATTAATTAATTATATATTATATTTTATTCCCGTGCTTAGTGGACTTGTAACTTTTGCTCCGATAAGTCATACGTCATCACTCAACTTATGTCTCGGTTTCGGTTTTTCGAATGTCCTTTCGTACGCTGAGAAAACTTATACATTACATTTTGGGACACGTACCTTAGTCAAAATATAGCCTTAAATTATCCCTAAATTATATCACTCGAAATATAACTTATACATTTGAGTGTTTTGGTCATTTACTTCTATAAATCATCGTCTCGATATTTGTTAAAATACATTTTAAAATAGTGTTTTACTGTAGCAAAGTATTGTAGCAATTCACTGTAGCAAATAGTGATTTTCAAAAACACTGTAGCATTTTGAGTACTGTAGCAATTTGAAAATACTGTAGCAAATTAGTGTTTTAGTGGTTCATCTTAAACGCTTTAGTTAACTTATCTAAATATCAATCGAATCAACAAACGAATGTTACTATCGTTTACTAAATAACTTGAAATTATATATATGTATATATCTTTTTAATATACATAAATCAGTTTTTAAATACACATTGGAAGTTATTTATAAATAAATTTTAATAATAAATATTTCAACTTATCATATATATTCAAATAGATATTTAAACCAATAAGTTTAATGTACGGTAGCAAACAATTAATACATTGTTACCTTTTCAAGTTATAGTATATATGTATCTATTTACATATAATTGTTCGCGAAACGTCGAAAACAACCGAAGGGTATTTAAATATATAAAAGTAGTTCAAAAATTTTGAGATTCAACTTCATAGACTTTGCTTATCGTATCGGAAATGTTAAAGATTAAGTTTAAATTTGATCAGAAATTTCCGAGTCATCACAGTACCTACCCGTTAAAGAAATTTCGTCCCGAAATTTGAGTGAGGTCGTCATGGCTAACAATAAAAATGTTTTCATGACGAATATGAGTTGATAAATAGAGTTTTATCATCGTTGAATAATATGAATAAAATAATCCAATTACTCGAAGCGTATGAGAGAAGTTATCGTAATAGAGTGAAATGAAGAATAGAGATTCGTCTTAACTCTTGACGTAGTATCGATTGATTTCCGGAATTTAAGGAATAGAAAATATTCATAATCTAAATAAGATTTGATTCTTTGAAATTGCGGAAATTAGGATTTTCTTTGATTAAATGCGTAATCTACCTCTATTGCTGTGTCCGATATTTCGCTATAAATTGACCACTTTCGTTTTATTATTTTCATCACTCCTACATCTTCTTCCTCATTTCATACTTCCAAAGATTGTGAAATGCTTCATCCAGTTCTGATTCTTGATATACTCCTAACTTTCATATCTGTCATTCTTCTTTTTCATCTACCACCAGAGGAAGTTATTTTCTTCTACCACTACCTTGGGGTTATAGTATTTTTCATTCTCCCGTGTCTTTATATTGCTATACGCATTGATATACACGGTTTGTAATATATGTGTTGTTATCAGGCTTTATATTTTCCCTTATATTTAGGAGCTCCATGCTTTCGTTTTTCCTTCCCGACTTCAAGTCAAACGAATAATGGTCCAGAATTCGTAGGTATGGAGTTTCAAATGATCATAATATACAAAGTAAAAAGAAAAGGTAATAGCACGATTTGATTTGTCAAATTACCAAAATATCTAGAAAAGACCGAATCATCAAGAAATATATTTTCTTGATATATTTAGAGATTATATAAAATGAAAGAGTTATGTAACATGGTTTATGATGAGGGTGTGATCTGTGAACCTTTGTCATGTTCCATTAGAAACTCAACATGACTTACTGTAATATAATCACGTTGATCAAGTGTCATTATATTATACTAACTCATGCTTCAGTTCCCAACATTACTTCAAAACATCCATTTTTTCGAATTTTTCAGATTTTAGAAACTAAAATAGTTTCTTTTATGATGTAACACAGATAGTGCGAAGAGGTAATGATTTCAGATAATAATGGTTTTGAAAAATATCTTCAGAAATATGGAGGATATTTATAATGGGAGATACGATGATATCTTAGAATATTTAAGATAAGATGATGATGAAGAATATTGTCCACAAAGGTTTTAGAGTAAGGAGCAAGGTATTCGCTAATGATTTTAGCAGACTCTGAATCATTTGGATTCTTTGAAGGTAGATTTAGTCTTTGTGATTTGTCCACAGCCTCCTTCATGGTCTGCTCAATCCGTTTTTCAATTCTAAACCTTCTCTTTTTCTCAGCTTTACCACCATACTATTCTTTATCATCAAACTTTTGACTGTTAAGGTCGTTTATAGTTTTTGCTGCTTCATCAAAATTTTTCCAAAATTCGGAGAACTAGTTTCGTAGTTTGGGGTGTTTTTCGAAAACTTCACATTCGAAGTATGTAAGTCCAGGAGGTAGACGTTATATGTACACATATAACTGTTGGCGTAGACGTGCTACAAGATTTCAAAATACTGATCGCTAATTCTCGATAGTTGGTATGGCAATTGCCGTTACAAGATGTGGATGAGTACATGATACGGTTTTAATGAGTATAAGGATTTTTCGGAAGGTCAAAGATCAAATGAAGTTGTTGGTAAATTTACTGCTAATGTGGTGGAACATGAAAGATTCCCCGATAACAAAAACGTATATGCCAAAGTTACAAGTCTGAAAGGTCGTCGTTGACTGGTTGAACGGTTGATAATACTGGATACTTTAAAAAGAAATTGCAAGGTTATTTTCAGTAATAACAATGCTAAAGGATCTTTCACATTTTTGAAGTCAAAGTATAGTTTTGAAAAATGTAGAGATCTAAGAATGATGTCACCCGTTAAATCTTGACTTGGATTCTGATCCGTCAATATCAGAATATGTAATTGAATTTATATGGAAACGATTGTATATCAGAATATGGTTAAGTCATTAACGAAGGATGTACATCATAGCATATTAGTAATATGAATTAACCGAGTAGTACCTACTAGTTAATATTTACACGTAATAACTTGGTACGAAAAGATTTATTTTGATTTCAAAATTCATATATATTAAATATACATAAAATTTCTTCAGGGGAAATGAGTTAATACTTCATCGATTATTGTTGCTGGTATTTCTTGGTAACTACGGGGCATATGACGTTGATGCTCGTGGAACAGATTGTGAAGTTGAGGTTTGCGATGCAGATGTTGTTGGTGGTGGTAATGGTACTGTTGGTGTTGTTGTCGGTGGTACTGTTGATGCCGGTGATGCTGCTGGTGCTTGTAACCTTTGCACCATATTCTCCAAAGCCACTACCCGAGCGCGAAGCTCGTTGACTTCTTCTACTACACCGGGATGATTGGCGGTTCGGACGAGCGGATGAATAAGATCCAGAATTTGAGAGAGTATATGATCATGACGAGATATTCTGGAGATGAGAGAGAAAATGGTATTACGAACAGGTTCGCCGGTAAGTGCTTCAGGTTCTTCGCCAAGAGGGCAATGTGGTGGATGGAAGGGATCGCCTTCTTCTTGTCTCCAATAATTAAGTAGGCTACGAACCCATCCCCAATTCATCCAGAATAGGTGATGGCTGATTGGTTGATCCATTCCGGTTACACTGTCTTCGGAATTCAGGTGAATATCCATATAGGAATAGCTGTCGGAGTTTAAGGAATTTGAACTAGATACGGGATCCATCTTGTATAATTATAGATGATTTTTGATATGAAATAGATTATAGAATTTAGATTGGTACTCTTCAATACATAATTTACATATGTATATATAATACCAAAATTCCATAAATCACGGAGGAATTTTCGGAAGATGTCAGGAAAAGTTTACAGTAACAGATACGCTAAGATATGAATTTTATCTATACACTATCTATGCAATCAATGCAATAAGACGCGTTTAGACTTAAGATGATAAACATGTAATTTCCGACAAGAAATGATAAGCAAAACTTTTAACATGTAGACACGGTCGAAGTCAAGACTTACTAATGTGTGACGATCGCTCCAAATCCATATGGACAAACACGTCATTCATCGATTTCATTGCGAGGTATTTGACCTCTATATGATACGTTTTGTAAACATTGCATTCTTTTGAAAAGGCACACCATCAATGAATATTTAAATCAAAGGTTCTCGACATCTGATGATTTCTATATATGGACAATCACCGTAAATAATAGTTTACAATAGTAATTCCGTTGACAATGCAGTTAAAATAAGATACATGGTGATGATTTTGTGAATGCAACGTTTTCTTGAATAAAGCATGCAAGACTCCATGCACATAGCTTGTATAACATGTAAGCAAACAGCGGAAGACTTCTAGGGAACCTGAGAATAAACATGCTAACAAGTGTCAACACAAAGGTTGGTGAGTTCATAGTTTTAGTGTTTCACATAATCTGTATATAAAAGTGGATCACAAGATTTCAGTTGTTTCATCCAGAAACGTTTATCAATAGATTCTACATAACAGAGCACCCTGGTAACTAAGCTTTAACGTTATAATGATAAATACCCCATACGTTTTAATACACGCAAACCAACGTGTCCTAAACTCAAATAACACACGTCCGTTAAAAGGCTAGCGCTCTAGCCCGGACGGGGATGTCAAGCCCTATGGATCCATATACTGTTATTCGCGCCCACCAGTCCATATCCTATGTACTGGCAGCTACTAGTTACCAAAGCTAAGGGATTTTCGGTTCAAACTCAGTGTAGAATTTAGTATGTACTTGTATCCATTGCGTTTTAAAATAAATTGCATGTATTCTCAGCCCAAAAATATAGATTGCAAAAGCAATTAAAAAGAGAGCAATGAAACTCACCTTAGCAGCATATAAAGTCGTTCACCAAAATGTGACCGAAACTCGGATTACCAAATAACCGTAGATCTCAACCTAGAGAACATACGTTGGTCAATAAATGTCTATCTAGGTCAGGTCATAGTGTATCACAATCCTAATGCTCGATATCGACATACAAAAGTTATCCAAAGTCGTTTCAAAAAGTCAATTTTGACAGTTGTTTAACAAAACAAGACGTACCTTATATAAGGATTCATTTACTCGGTTGGTAATGTTCAAAAATCCAATTTATCAATCTCGTAAACAAGTTGTTTAAATCTTAATTGTAAATTCAAAAGCAATTTCAATTAACGTTAATCATAATTCAGTTGATCATATCTTTTAATCCGTTCATCGAAATTATTCGATATCTAAATGAAAAGTTATTGATTTTTCGCCAGCTTTCCAAAAACATGTATATCATATACCTTTTACCAGTAATATATGTAATTAATTCGTGATTCATTATAAACTGTTTAACGACGAAATTTAGCATACTCGTATGTATAAATATATATACTCGAGCACTAGACATGGATACGCAATTAATATATAAAAGATAAAATATGAGTGCTTATGTATCAATATTGAGATTCAATATTGTAGGAAAGTACGTAGACGTAACGGAGATGATAAAAACTAGGTTTGATTCATAAATATACCCCCGAACATTACCCATAATTTTCTTAGCTCTATCCCGCTTGAAAACCATTTTGAAAGTGACACGCTCAAGACCTCGTCGTAGTATTTTATGTATAATACTAATTAATAATATTAATAATAATAAGATTAATAATAATATTAATCTTAATAATAATAATAATAATAATAATAATAATAATAATAATAATAATAATAATAATAATAATAATAATAATAATAATAATAATAATATAAATAATAATAATAAATACTTACGGAGTAATATTAATAGTGTGAGAAAACATAACTGAAATCGTGCAATTTATAGAACCTTTTCTGAAAAAGTACCACATGCGATCGCATGGGATTTGTGCTTCAAGGCCATGCGATCGCATGGCCCTCTGATCCAGCTCACAAACTTTTAACTTTTTGTTTGTTGACATAATTTTATATAATATATATAATATATTTAATTTATATAATTAATTATATATTATATTAAATTCACATGCATAGTTGATTTGTAATTTTTGTTCCGATAAGTCGTACGTCATCACTCGACTTATGTCCCGGTTTCGGTTTTTCAAATGTCCTTTCGTACACTGAGAAAACTTGTATTTTACATTTCGTGTCACGTACCTTTGTCAAAATATAGCCTTAAATTATCCCTAAACTATACCACTCAAAGTATATCTTAAACTTTCGAGTATTTTGATCATTTACTTCTATAAATCATCGTCTCGCTATTTGTTAATATATATATAATAACAATTCGTTTTTATGACCAAGTTAATATTATATTTTATCGTATTGTTAAATATATATTTTTAATATTAATAAACACGTTTTAAAATACATATCGCAAGTTATTCATATATCTAATTCCAACAGTTGATATTCCTTATTATTCTATGTGTCCAAATTACGTTATTTAAACAAACACTTTACCATTTATTCCGAATACCATTAATAATGAATGATTTCCCAAATCAACGTGGACCTTACAACAGAGACCCGTAATAATATCATAATCCTTAAGGGACTCAATAATTATCTTTTAATTCAATCGTTTGGCATAATCTTTTAACTCTGTATCTAAATATATCAATCAGATAATCAAACCAATAAGTTTAATGCACAGTATCATATACTCAACACTTTGTTATGTTTTCAAGTTATGGTATATATATGTATATATTTACATAAAATTGTTCGCGAATCGTTGAGAACAATCGAAAGGTAATTGAATAGTTCAAAAATTTTGAGATTCAACTTTACAGACTTTGCTTATCGTGTCAGAAACGTTAAAGATTAAGTTTAAATTTGGTCAGAAATTTCCGGGTCATCACAGTACCTACCCGTTAAAGAAATTTCGTCCCGAAATTTGAGTGAGGTCGTCATGGCTGACAATAAAAAATGTTTTCATGACGAATATGAGTTGGTAAATAGAATTTTATCACCATTGAATAATACGGATAAAACAATCCGATTACTCGAAGCGTATGAGAGAAGTTATCATAATAGAGTGAAATGGAGAATAGAGATTCGTCTTATCTCTTGATGTTGTAACGATTGATTTCCGGAATTTAAGGAATAGGAAATCTTCATAATTTAAATAAGATTTGATTCTTCGGAATTTAAGGAAATCAGGATTTCCTTTGATTAAATGCGTAATCTGCCTCGATTGCTATGTCTGATATTTTGCTATAAATTAACCTTTTCCGTTTCATTTATTTTTACCACTCTTATAATCTTCTTTCTTATTTCATACTTACAAAAGATTTGTGAAAATGCTTCATCCAGTTCTGATTCTTCATATTTTCTTGGTTATCATATCATTCATTCTTCTTTTTCATCTGCCACCAGAGGAGGTTATTTTCTTCTACTATTACCTTGGAGTTATATTATTTTTCATTCTCCCGTGTCTTTATATTGATATACGCATTGATATACACGGTTTGTAATTTCGGGGTTGTTTTCGGGCTTTATATTTTCCATTATATTTCGAAGCTTCATGCTTTCGTTTTCTCTTCCCGACTTTAAGTCAAGCGAATAATGGTTCAAAATTCGTAGGTATGGATTTTGAAATGAACATAATTAATGTTCTAAGAAAGAAACGGTAATGGCACAATCTGACTTGTCAAATTACCAGAATACCTCGAAAAAGACCGAATCATCAAGAAAAATATTTTCTTGATATGTTTAGAGGTTAAATAGAATGAAAGAGTTATGTAACATGGTACATGATGAGGGTATGATCTGTGAACCTTTATCACGTTCCATTAGAAACTCAGCATGACTTACTGTAATATAATCACGCTGATCAAGTGTCATTATATTATACTAACTCATGCTTCAATTCCCAACACTACTTCAAAAACATCCATTTTTTGAAATTTTCAGAAATTAGAAACTAAAATAGTTTCTTTTATGATGTAACACAGATAGCGTGAAGAGATAAATGATTTCAGATAAGAATAGTTATGAAAATATCTTCAGAAATATGGAGGATATTTATAATGGAAGATACGATGATATCTTAGAATTTCTAATATCAGAGGATGATGCGGAAAATCTGTCTGTGAAGGTTTAGAATAAGAAGTAAGGTTCTTACTAATGGTTTCAGCAGACACTGAATCATTTGGATTCTTTGAAGGTAGATTTCGTCCTTGTGATTTGTCTACAGCTTCCTTCATACTTTGCTCAACCCGTTTTTCAGTTCCAAACCTTCTCTTTTTCTGTGCTTTTCCAACACACTACTCTTTATCATCAAACTTTCGACTGTTAAAGTTGTTTACAGTTTTTGCTGCTTCATCAGCATTTTTCCAAAATTCGAAGAACTAGTTTCGTAGTTTGGGGTGTTTTTCAGAAACTTCATATTCGAAATATGTAAGTCTAGAAGATAGATGTTATATATATATAACTGTTGTCGTAGAAAATGCTGCGAGATTTAAAATACTGATTGCTAATTCCCGGTGGTTGGTATGGAAATTATTGTTACAAGATGTGGATGAGTACATGATAGGGTTTCAATGAGTATAAGGATTTTTCGAAAGGTCAAGGATTAATAAAGTTGTTTGGTAAATTTACTGCTAATGTGGTGGAACATGAAAGGTTCCCCAGTAACAAAATGTATATATCAAGGTTACAATAAGGCTTAATCTGAAAAGTTGAAGTTGTCTGGTTGGAAGTGTGATAAAACTGGATACTTTGAAAAGAAATTGCAAGATTATTTTCGGTAATAACAATGCTAAAGGATCTTTCACCGTTTTGAAGTCAAAGTATAGCTTTGAAAGATGTAGAGATCTAAGAATGATGTCACTTGTTAAATCTTGACTTGGATTCTGCTCTGTCAATATCAGACTATGTAATTGAATTTGTATAGAAACGATTGTATATCGATGTGAGCATAGTTAATAATTTTTGAATCAAAGTTGAAGAATGTACAGTGTAACATATTAATTGCGAACTTATATATTTCCCAGGTATTACCTACCCGTTAAAGATTTCACAATTAATACTTTGTACAAAAGAATTTTTATTACCGTCTTTATTAAAATATATGTATGTATATTTTCTTCAGATGTAACACAGATTTAATGACTTAATATCATATTAAGCTCATTTAATTTTCGGCTTGACTTAGAAGTGATTAATCTCTAAAACATTAAAGATTACATAATCTTTGCGGAGTATTTCGCTAATGTAATCGATACTTCATTATTTATTCTTATTGATATTCCTCGGTGAAGGATGTTGGTGCTCGTGGAATTTTTGTGAACCTTACAAGTCACAGATGATGTTTTCTGAAAAGTTTCGAGTATATCGAAATTGAAAATGTAAAATCAATTATGTAATTGATTAATACACTTGGTTTATTATGAAATGGAATTCATTGGGTTGAAACAGAGATTGTAGTTAACAATGGTTAAGTTGTTAAGGAAGGATGTACATCATTGCATATTAGTAATATGAACTAACCGAGTAGTACCTACCAGTTAAGATTCACACGTAATAGCTTAGTACGAAAAGATTTATTTTGATTTCAAAATTCATATATATTAAATATACATAAAATTTCTTCAGGGAAAAAAATGAGTTAATACTTCGTCGGTTATTGTTGCTGGTATTTCTTGGTAACTATGGTGCGTATGACGTTGATGCTCGTGGAACAGATTGTGAAGTTGAGGTTTGCGATGCGGATGTTGTTGTTGGTGGTAATGGTACTGTTGGTGTTGTCGGTGGTACTGTTGATGCCGGTGATGCTGCTGGTGCTTGTAATCTTTGCACCATATTCTCCAAAGCCACTACCCGAGCGCGAAGCTCGTTGACTTCTTCTACTACACCGGGATGATTGGCGGTTCGGACGAGCAGATTAATAAGATCCAGAATTTGAGATAGTATATTATCGTGACGAGATACTCTGGAAATGAGAGAGAAAATGGTGTCTCGAACAGGTTCGCCGGTAAGTGCTTCAGGTTCTTCGCCAAGAGGGCAATGTGGTGGATGGAAGGGATCACCTTCTTCTTGTCTCCAATAATTAAGTAAGCTACGAACCCATCCCCAATTCATCCAGAATAGATGATGGCTAATTGGTTGATCCATTCCAGTTATACTGTCTTCGGAATTCAGGTGAATATCCATATCGGAATAGCTGTCAGAGTTTAAGGAATTTGAACTAGATACGGGATCCATCTTGTATAATTAAGGAGATGATTTTTGATATGAATTAGCTTATAGAATTTATTTTAGTATTCTTCAATACATAATTTACATATGTATATATAATACCAAATTTCATAAATTACGGAGAAATTTTCGGAAGATGTCAGGAAAAGTTTACAATAACAGATACGCTAAGATTTGAATTTTGTCTATACACTATTCATGCAATCAATGCAGTAAAACGTGTCTAGACTAGGAATGATAAGCAGGTAATTTCCGACAAGAAATGATAAGCAAAACTTTTAACATGCAGACACGGTCAAAGTCCAGACTTACTAATGCATCCTAACAACTATCAGTTAGACACACTCATGCAAGACCTGGTTCACTAGGACCAACGCTCTGATACCAACTGTGACGATCGCTCCAAATCCATATGGACAAACACGTCATTCATCGATTTCATTGCGAGGTATTTGACCTCTATATGATACGTTTTGTAAACATTGCATTCTTTTAAAAAGGCACACCATCAATGAATATTTAAATCAAAGGTTCTCGACATCTGATGATTTCTATATATGGACAATCACCGTAAATAATAGTTTACAATAGTAATTCCGTTGACAATGCAGTCAAAATAAGATACATGGTGATGATTTTGTGAATGCAACGTTTTCTTGAATAAAGCATGCAAGACTCCATGCACATAGCTTGTATAACATGTAAGTAAACAGCGGAAGACTTCTAGAGAACCTGAGAATAAACATGCTAACAAGTGTCAACACAAAGGTTGGTGAGTTCATAGTTTTAGTGTTTCACATAATCTGTATATAAAAGTGGATCACAAGATTTCAGTTGTTTCATCCAGAAACGTTTATCAATAGATTCTACATAACAGAGTACCCTGGTAACTAAGCTTTAACGTTATAATGATAAATACCCCATACGTTTTAATACACGCAAACCAACGTGTCCTAAACTCAAATAACACACGTCCGTTAAAAGGCTAGCGCTCTAGCCCGGACGGGGATGTCAAGCCCTATGGATCCATATACTGTTATTCGCGCCCACCAGTCCATATCCTATGTACTGGCAGCTACTAGTTACCAAAGCTAAGGGATTTTCGGTTCAAACTCAGTGTAGAATTTAGTATGTACTTGTATCCATTGCGTTTTAAAATAAATTGCATGTATTCTCAGCCCAAAAATATAGATTGCAAAAGCAATTAAAAAGAGAGCAATGAAACTCACCTTAGCAGTATATAAAGTCGTTCACCAAAATGTGACCGAAACTCGGATTACCAAATAACCGTAGATCTCAACCTAGAGAACATACGTTGGTCAATAAATGTCTATCTAGGTCAGGTCATAGTGTATCACAATCCTAATGCTCGATATCGATATACAAAAGTTATCCAAAGTCGTTTCAAAAAGTCAATTTTGACAGTTGTTTAACAAAACAAGACGTACCTTATATAAGGATTCATTTACTCGGTTGGTAATGTTCAAAAATCCAATTTATCAATCTCGTAAACAAGTTGTTTAAATCTTAATTGTAAATTCAAAAGCAATTTCAATTAACGTTAATCATAATTCAGTTGATCATATCTTTTAATCCGTTCATCGAAATTATTCGATATCTAAATGAAAAGTTATTGATTTTTCGCCAGCTTTCCAAAAACATGTATATCATATACCTTTTACCAGTAATATATGTAATTAATTCGTGATTCATTATAAACTGTTTAACGACGAAGTTTAGCATACTCGTATGTATAAATATATATACTCGAGCACTAGACATGGATACGCAATTAATATATAAAAGATAAAATATGAGTGCTTACGTATCAATATTGAGATTCAATATTGTAGGAAAGTACGTAGACGTAACGGAGATGATAAACACTAGGTTTGATTCATAAATATACCCCCGAACATTACCCATAATTTTCTTAGCTCTATCCCGCTTGAAAACCATTTTGAAAGTGACACGCTCAAGACCTCGTCGTAGTATTTTATGTATAATACTAATTAATAATATTAATAATAATAAGATTAATAATAATATTAATCTTAATAATAATAATAATAATAATAATAATAATAATAATAATAATATAAATAATAATAATAAACTTACGGAGTAATATTAATAGTGTGAGAAAACATAACTGAAATCGTGCAATTTATAGAACCTTTTCTGAAAAAGTACCCCATGCGATCGCATGGGATTTGTGCTTCAAGGCCATGCGATCGCATGGCCCTCTGATCCAGCTCACAAACTTTTAACTTTTTGTTTGTCGACATAATTTTATATAATATATATAATAAATTTAATTTATATAATTAATTATATATTATATTAAATTCACATGCATAGTTGATTTGTAATTTTTGTTCCGATAAGTCGTACGTCATCACTCGACTTATGTCCCGGTTTCGGTTTTTCAAATGTCCTTTCGTACACTGAGAAAACTTGTATTTTACATTTCGTGTCACGTACCTTTGTCAAAATATAGCCTTAAATTATCCCTAAACTATACCACTCAAAGTATATCTTAAACTTTCGAGTATTTTGATCATTTACTTCTATAAATCATCGTCTCGCTATTTGTTAATATATATATAATAACAATTCGTTTTTATGACCAAGTTAATATTATATTTTATCGTATTGTTAAATATATATTTTCAATATTAATAAACACGTTTTAAAATACATATCGCAAGTTATTCATATATCTAATTCCAACAGTTGATATTCCTTATTATTCTATGTGTCCAAATTACGTTATTTAAACAAACACTTTACCATTTATTCCGAATACCGTTAATAATGAATGATTTCCCAAATCAACGTGGACCTTACAACAGAGACCCGTAATAATATCATAATCCTTAAGGGACTCAATAATTATCTTTTAATTCAATTGTTTGGCATAATCTTTTAACTCTGTATCTATATATATCAATCAGATAATCAAACCAATAAGTTTAATGCACAGTATCATATACTCAACACTTTGTTATGTTTTCAAGTTATGGTATATATATGTATCTATTTACATAAAATTGTTCGCGAATCGTTGAGAACAATCGAAAGGTAATTGAATAGTTCAAAAATTTTGAGATTCAACTTTACAGACTTTGATTATCGTGTCGGAAACGTTAAAGATTAAGTTTAAATTTGGTCAGAAATTTCCGGGTCATCACATAATGCATCCTAACCACTATCAGTTAGACACACTCATGCAAGACCTGGTTCGCTAGGACCAACGCTCTGATACCAACTGTGACGATCGCTCCAAATCCATATGGACGAACACGTCAGTCATCGATTTCATTGCGAGGTATTTGACCTCTATATGATACGTTTTGTAATCATTGCATTCTTTTGAAAAGGCACACCATAAATGAATATTTAAATCAAAAGTTTTCGACATCTGCTGATTTCTACATATAGACAATCACCATAAATAATAGTTTACAACAGTACTTCCGTTGACAATGCAGTCAAAATAAGATACATGGTGATGATTTGGTGAATGCAACGTTTCCTTGAAAAATATGTCATGTAAGACTCCATGCACATAGCTTGTCTAACATCTAAGTAAACAGCTGAAGACTTCTAGGAAACCTGAGAATAAACATGCTAACAAGTGTCAACACAAAGGTTGGTGAGTTCATAGTTTTAATGTTTCGTATAATCTGTATATAAAGGTGGATCACAAGATTTCAGTTGTTTCATCCAGAAACGTTTATCAAAATATTCTACGAAATTGAGCACCATGGTAACTAAACTTAACGTATATATAATTTGTACCCTTTGTATAATCATCTTAATAATACACGCAAACCAACGTGTACGCTTCTCAAATAGCATACGTCCGTTAAAAGGCTAGCGCTCTAGCTCGGACGGGGATATCAAGCCCTGTGGATCCATATATAACTACTCGCGCCCACCAGTTCTTATAACCGGCAGTTACTAGTTACCAAAGCTAAGGAATTTTCGGTTCAAACTCGGTGTAGAATTTAGTATGTACTTGTATCCATTGCGTTTAAAATAAAGTGCATGTATTCTCAGCCCAAAAATATATATTGCAAAAGCAATTAAAAAGGGAGCAAATGAAACTCACCTTAGCAGCACATAAAGTTGTTCATCGTAATGTGACCGAAACTCGGAATATCAAATAATCGTAGATCTTAACGTATCAATATTGAGATTCAATATTGTAGGAAAGTACATAGACGCAACGGAGATGATAAACACTAGGTTTGATTCACAAATATACCTCCAAACATTACCCATAATCTCCTTGGCAATAACCCATAATTTCCTTAGCTCTATCCCGCTTGAAAACCATTTTGAAAGTGACATGCTCATGACATCGTCTTAGTATTTTATGTATAATACTAATTATTAATAATATTACTAATAATATTAAGATTAATAATAATATTAATCATAATAATAATAATAATAATAATAATAATAATAATAATAATAATAATAATAATAATAATAATAATAATAATAATAATAATATAAATAATTAAATGTTTACGGAGTATATGAAATAATTGAGATCAAAGTGCAGAAATCGATCAATTTATAGATGTAATCTGGAATCCATTGTCATGCGATCGCATGAGTTTCATTTGATATGGCCATGCGATCGCATGGCCAGCTGTACCTGGTCACAATGTTTTAACTTTTTGTTTGTCGACATAATTTAATAATAATATATATAATATATATAATTTAAATTAATTAATTATATATTATATTTTATTCCCGTGCTTAGGGGACTTGTAACTTTTGCTCCGATAAGTCGTACGTCATCACTCAACTTGTGTCTCTGTTCCGGTTTTTCGAATGTCCTTTCGTACGCTGAGAAAACTTGTACATTACATTTTGGGACACGTACCTTAGTCAAAATATAGCCTTAAATTATCCCTAAATTATATCATTCGAAATATAACTTATACATTTGAGTGTTTTGGTCATTTACTTCTATAAATCATCGTCTCGATATTTGCTAAAATACATTTTAAAATAGTGTTTTACTGTAGCAAAGTCACTGTAGCAATTCACTGTAGCAAATAGTGATTTTCGAAAACACTGTAGCATTTTGGGTACTGTAGCAATTTGAAAATACTGTAGCAAATTAGTGTTTTAGTGGTTCATCTTAAACGCTTTAGTTAACTTATCTAAATATCAATCGAATCAATAAACGAATGTTACTATCATTTACTAAATAACTTGAAATTATATATATGTATATATCTTTTTAATATACATAAATCAGTTTTTAAATACACATTGGAAGTTATTTATAAATAAATTTTAATAATAAATATTTCAACTTATCATATATATTCAAATAGATATTTAAACCAATAAGTTTAATGTACGGTATCAAACAATTAATACATTGTTACCTTTTCAAGTTATAGTATATATGTATCTATTTACATATAATTATTCGCGAAACGTCGAAAACAACCGAAGGGTATTTAAATATATAAAAGTAGTTCAAAAATTTTGAGATTCAACTTCATAGACTTTGCTTATCGTGTCGGAAACGTTAAAGATTAAGTTTAAATTTGGTCAGAAATTTCCGGGTCATCACAACCTAAGTTTACTGCAAATAATAATAACTGTGTTTCTGAAAAACTAATGAGTCTGCTAGTAGTTCTCATTTTACAGTTGAACAAATTTCAAAGTTGATGAGTCTCATTAATGATAAAGATAATGGTGCTACTACTTCTATGAATTCCAATATGTCAGGTACATTTTGGAATAATAGCAGTAAATTTAATTCAAACTTTGAAAAAAAAATTGTAACAATATGTTTTTGAAAAATGAAAATCATAAAAATAACTGAATTATTGATTCTGGTGCAAACCAACATATGGTATGCAATGATGATGATCTTTTTGCTAGTGTTGATGTGTCCAATATGAATATTAGTGTTAGTCATCCTAATGGAACTCATGCTAAAATTGTTAAAGTTGGAAATATTAAAAATCAATGATTTTATAACTCTTTTTAATGTTTTATACATTCCTGAATATTGTGTTAATCTTTTATCTGTCAATAAATTAACCAAGAGTGATAAATTCTTTGTTGGTTTTAATGGGACAAATTGTTTTATTCAGGATTTGGTGATAAACAAAGTTGTGGGGATTGGTGATGAACATGATGGTTTATACATGTTTAAGAAATTTGTGTTAGGTATTAGTAATAATTCTACTTCATGCACTATGAAACTTTGGCATTCTAGATTAGGTCATCCTGCAAGTCAATTTTTGAACATTTTAAGTGATAGTTTGAAATTTACAAATCATAATAATACTGAACCTTGTGATATTTGTCATCAAGCAAAACAAACAAGAGAACCTTTTCCTTTAAGTGAACATAAAAGTTTAAAACTTGGAGATTTGTTACATCTTGACTTGTGGAGACCTTATAAAGTTGCAAGTAAAGAGGGGTACAAATATTTTCTGACTATAGTTGATGATTATACTAGAGGTGTGTGGATTTTCTTAATTAAAACCAAAGATGAAGTGTTTGAGAATTTTGTGACTTTACATTCTATTTTTAAGAATCAGTTTAATGCAAATGTTAAAATTATTAGAAGTGACAATGGAACTGAATTTGTTAACACTAGGATGAATGTTTTTTGTAACTCTAATGGTATAACTCATCAAACTACTATTGCATATACCCCTCAACAGAATGGTGTGGCTGAAAGGAAACATAGACATCTGCTAAATGTAGCTAGAAGTCTTATGTTTCAAGGGGGGATACCTCTTTATATGTGGACTGAATGTGTGCTTACTGCTTGCTATTTGATTAACAGATTACCATCTTCTGTTCTTTTTGGGAGGTCTCCTTATGAGTTAGTGTATCAACATAAACCTAATCTCTCTCACTTAAGGGTTTTTGGTTGTCTCTGTTTTTCTACTATTTTAAATAATCATGATAAGTTTAGCTCTAGGGCTGAAAAATGTGTTTTTATTGGTTATTCTTCTGAAAAAAAGGGTTATAAACTTTGAGTCTTGAGTCAAAAAGTGTTTTTTACTCTAGAGATGTTAAGTTTTATGAAACTATTTTTCCTTTTAAATAAAAAGATTATGCTATTGTGTCTATTAATGATATTAATCATTTAAATTTCTTTGATCAAGTGTTTGTGGAGAGTCAAAATACCAATACCCAAAGTCCCAATGATGAAGGGAGAGAATATGAAACTAGTGATGGCACAGAGTGTGATTCTTCTAGTGACACTGTATGTGAAACAGAGGATAATACTCTTGATGCAACACTTGATGATATTGCTAGTGATGACACTAGCTCTCATGAGGGCAATGTTCAAAATCAAACCAATATAAATGTTGATAATCAAACTAATTTAGGGGAGACTTCTGGGTTAAGAAGATCTAGTAGGCCTACTAGGATTCCTACTAAATTTAATGATTATGTGTTAAATGCTAATGCTAAATATGCTATTAATAAGGTTATGTGTTATGCTAATCTTAGCAGTGAAAATCTGAATTTTGTTTCTAATTTAAATAAAAGTGTTGAACCAACTTGTTATTCTGAAGCATGTCTTGATAAAAATTGAGTTGATGCTATGAATTCTTAAATTGATGCTTTAATGAGAAATAATACATGGGTTATGGTTGATCTTCCTGAAGGAAGAAAGGCTATTGGGTCAAAATGAGTTTATAAAATTAAACATAAAGCTAGTGGTGAAATTGATAGATATAAGGCTAGATTAATAGTCAAGGGTTTTAGTCAAAGAGAGGGTCTTGATTATGATGAGACATTCTCTCCTGTTGTTAAAATGATTACTGTGAGATTTCTTATTACTCTTGCTGTTAATAATGATTGGCCTATCTTTCAACTTGATGTTAATAATGCTTTTTTATATGGTGAAATTGTTGAAGATGTTTATATGAAACCATCTGAAGGATATTTTTCTAATTGTGGAAATAAAGTTTGCAAACTTGTTAAATCTTTATATGGTCTTAAATAAGCTCCTAGAAAATGGAATGAAAAATTAACTAAAGTTTTATTAGATAATGGTTTTGTGCAAAGTGTCAATGACTACTCGCTTTATACTAAGTCTGATGGTGATGTTTTTCTCGCATTGCTTGTTTATGTAGATGATATTCTTGTTACTGGTAATAATATAAGTGAAATTAAAAATTTTAAAACTTATCGGAGTAATAACTTTATGGTTAAAGATTTAAGTAAGTTGAAGTATTTTTTAGGAATTGAAGTTTTAGATATTGATAATGGTTTGTGTTTAAGTCAAATAAAATATTGTGTTGAATTATTAAATGAATTTGGACTTTTGAGAAGTAAACCAGTTCTGTTCCAATTGAGCAAAAATTTTCTTGTAATAATGAGGCTAAAGACAGTGATAGAGCAATTGAAAATATTACTCAGTATCAAAAACTTGTTGGTAAACTAATATACTTGACCTTGACTAGACCTGATATATCTTTTGATGTGTATTGCTTAAGTCAGTTTATGCATAAACCTTTACAATCTCATTTCAAACTTGTTATTCATGTTTTGAGATATTTGAAACTTTCTCCAGGAAAGGGAGTTACTTTTATCAAATCAAAAATTTTTGATTTAAAGGTATTTGCAGATGCAGACTGGGCAAAATCTATGTTTCAGTCTAAGTCTGTTAATGGTTATTGTATTTTTATGGGTGATTCTTTAATTGCTTGGAAAAGTAAAAAACAAAATGTTGTAGTAAGGTCTTCTGCTGAATCTGAATATAGGTCTATGAGTAATGCTACAACTGAGGTTATGTGGGTTATGAAAGTTCTTAAAGATCTCAAAGTTAAGTTTTCTACTCCTATTCCTTTATTCTGTGATAATAATTCAGCTATTCAAATGGCTAATAACCTTGTGTTTCATGAGAGAACCAAGCATCTAGAGGTTGATGTTCACTTTATCAGAGAAAAAATAAGTTTTGGAATTGTTAAAACTTATAAAATTGATTCTGAAAAATCAGCTTGCTGATATTTTTACAAAAGGCTTGTGTCAAAAAGCATAGATATTTCTGTCATCTATTTGGGCTAACTGATTTGTTCCAAAATAAGATTGAAGGGGGGTGATGAATTACTTTATGTTTAACAATCTTATTCTTGTTATCTTTTCTTTTTACTTGCTTATTTTATATTTTTTTGTAGTTAACTTTTATATTGGATGATCTTGGATGGCTGGTGAAAAGTCTAAAGAAACTTAAGGACTGGAATGGCATATTTGGAATTACTTGGAGCACAAGGATTGTAGCTGATCATTCAAGAGGGACTAAATTTGTCATTGTTAATTTATATATAAAGCAATGAAATTAGGGTTGCTGTAGATCACTTGATTCATTCGATTATTTTATGTGATTTTTGCTCTCTCATCTTTCTGTGTGATCATCGATTATGATCTTGTAATTTTGGTCTCTAATTAGTTTGAATCATAACAATCTTCTCCTTATTAAGAAGATTGTAATCTCTGTATTGATTTCTGGAATTTTTTGATTAGTGAACAAATCACTGCTATTGTGATTTGATTATTCTGGTGTTTGATTCGTATTACTTTTCACTCGGCCCATTTTCTATGTAGTGTGGAATGTTACTATGTTAGTAGAGTAATTGTGAGACGTGATAATGTAGTAAGAAATAGGATTGTTATAGTAAAGTTGTAAAAGAGGGTTGCGGAATGTTGTAAGGGATGTAAAATATGATTGATAGTTGAATAAAAAAAATACGAGTAATTAATTTAAATTAACAAGCAATAACCAATTAGAATCCATCATAACCAATGTTAACTCCGTTTGTTCCGCCCCACGCCTCCTACCATGGACCTTTTTGACGCCCCGAACACAAGTTTTGGGCGTTGAAGGCAACAATGAAACAAAACGACGGGGTGTGGGAACTCATCTTATATTTACAAATTACTCCCTATTATCTAGGGTATTATATTAAGCTAGTTACCAATAATGCTACCCATTTCACACATCCTGGTATAGGTTTTCTATCACTTAGGTTTGTAGCTTATGTAGTTTAATCACGTCGATTTACTCAATTTTTTTAGTTTTTTAATGCTCGAGAGCAAAATCAAAATCTAAGTAATATCGAATTCCATTTAGGTTAAAACCAAAAAAATTAAAATTTAATCAATAACATCATTCCCTTCAACATACAAATGTACATTAATAAATATTTTATTAACCTAATTTGAGTTCACAAATACAAAACTACTATCAATGCATTTGAAACTAAACTTATATTTCTCACAATCACATAATAGCTAAGCTTAAGCATTAAACTTTTCAATTGTCTTCAACTGAATTCAAAAACCCATACATATATATATACATATATATATTAATACGTTAATAAGAATAGATTTATTAAATTGAATTCGATTTTCAGTTAACTGAATTCAAAATATTTCAAAACTGAATATCAAACTGCAAACTGAATTCGTTTTCTGTTTTGATCGATTGGAAAACTATTTTTCCAATTCAATTTGATGTTAACTAGTTTGTATTTGATTTGGTACACAGATCAAACAGTTTGAAACAAAATCCCCCAACATCTAGACACCTAATCCAAGTGTTTAAGCAATTACACTGAGAAACATTCACCACTCAAACCTTTATATGTTCATTTCAAGTTCATACATACACGAGTCAAAGATTTCGAAAAACACGACCAAAGTGGCATTGATCTACCAACAACCTATTAGCCCAAAAAGGTTTAGAAACAGTCTTAAACAGAGAAGCAAAAGGTAGAGACAGAGTAAAACCGACTAGTGAACTTCATCAAGAACCCAAACGGCGTCCTTCATTCTCGGTTGTTACATATTCCCATCAGGTATCTACACTTGTGTTCAAACTCAATGGTAGACCCATTCCATAAACGCGCCCCATAGGACTCTTTTACCGAATTCATCCATAGATCTGCATCAAAATAAAAAAAACATTAAATTGATGAAATGACATGAAATTGTGTTATGAAACAGAAGCCAACATGGTAGAGTGTTTTTTTACCATTGTTGATTCTTCCTAAATTCGGTCAAAACTGGATATATGTTCTCGAACGCAGTGTAAGTTTCGTCCCTAACCTGAAATTTCGACAAATATAAAGATCGCGAAAGTGTAGTCAATATGAAACACGAATAAAAATAAAAATAAAAAGCGAAAGAAAAGAAAGATCAATAGCAGGTTCGGTAATCACACCTTAGCTCCGGTAAGTACAATTTTCCCAGAAACAAAGATGAGCAAAACAATTTTCGGTTGTTTCATTCGATAAATCAGTCCCGGGAACAGTTCTGGTTCATACTGTAATGAAAACTCATTCATGAGTAACACAGTAATAATAACATTAATTATTTAATGAGTAAATGGAAAAAGGAAGGCAAAATATTAGTAACCCACACTTGAAAAGGCACCATGAGAGTACGCGAGACCCTCAAGTCTAATGGGAAATTTAACATCACATGAACCGACAATATTTTGAATCTTGAAATCCTACAAGTCACCATAGAAACAATACGTTACACATTAATTTAATACATTAAAGCATAGAAAAAAAAAAGTATACTTGTGATAGGATGATGAATTAAATACCTTAAATTTGGCTGGAAACCCCAGTTTTTGAATTATCCGAGCGTACTAAAGCACCGACATTATGCCAAGGTTAGAAAAGAAAAAGAAAGAATATGGCTACAAAGATTATTTTTGGGTATAATGAACAAAGAATATGGTCACAAAGATTATATCGGTCTACAACTTAATACGTACCTTTCGTGCAGCAAGTTTTGATTGCTGTTCACTCTTGGCTCCTGTACAGACCTAAAGCAGCAAATTTTTAAACGGGGAATCTTATTCTAGCTATATAGGTTCCTTTTTTTGTGATTATAAAGGGAAAAAAAAACTAATAACTGCAAAATATAACTTTTAGCGAAGATAAACATATTTATATAAAAGCTTACCATCTTTCCAGATGCAAAGATTAAAGCTGTCGTTTTCGGTTCTCTTATTCTCATGATAACGGCAGCAAAACGCTGAAATATGTTGAAACAATAAGCTTATTACCAACATAAACTTTTGTAAATTACACGTACTACCAAGGATTCTAGTACGCTACAAAGAGACTAAAAACAATTCAAGATTTCCAACCAAAAGGTAATCAGTATCACATAAATTCCCCTCGATTAAAAGAAAATATTGTATCATCATTTTACTAATGTTAGTTATATTTACAAGTGTCCTTGATTTGCGACATATTTTGACATATCAATTATCATAAAAACACTATATGACCGTTGACCGATTAACCTATTTTAAGATGGTACCTAATTTGACAGAGCCGCATGCCATATGTAGAGCGTTAATACATGAAATGTTAATTTATGTTCTGTACATATAATATCACAAAAGGAGGCTGAATCTTTTGTTATCAGATATCATAACATCATCAAGCATTAAGCAAGATTTCAAGAATGACTTATTCGCTTTCTACTAGTGACTATCACAAGACATGCACTGATGCACCCTTTACATGTATATATGCATAAAAAGCTTAGTCAAAACAGAACATACCTTTGGATTATATTCTGCATTTCGAGCTTGCAGCGCAATTGCCTTCAAGTCTAACTTACAATCCAAATTGACTGTAGACACAATGTTCCTAATTTTACAATACACAAACGCTGCAACTTTTAGTCAAATGATTAAAAACTTTACTTTCTTTCTGTACATTTTATCACCATCACATAACATTTTCATATAAATGTCGTAAGAAGATCCGCTGTTCATTACAGTCAAAAGTCAAAACCACTTTTTTAATTTATTAAAAGGTAGTAAAATTGTTGCAGAAATAGATACTCTGTATCAACATTGGAATATATAATCAGTCTCTTGTCACTAAATACAGCAAATTTTAGTCGTTCGATTGACATTTTGACATTTTAATTGTTCAATTACACAGCATTCACAAAACTTACATTTACTCACCACTTATAAATAAAACACAGCTTGCACATCACCAAATGAACCCTAATAATATCACAAGTTATATGGGACTAAAGAATCTAATCAGCTTGATCATAATTAACTGAACAATATACTGTAATAGTTACAATCTAAATAGGTTTACCCTAAACCGATTCTACAACAATTTACTTGTATAAATACATTCGCCAATACACCTATAAATACAAGTAGAAACACAAACATAAAACACAAACACAAATAAACTATAACCGGAATAAATACATACTGAAGAGTAGGAACAATTCCAGAAGGATGCTTAGATAAATCAACTGGTTGACTACCCTCCAATATCACTTGATCAGCCATTAAATCCTAACTTTTTTTTAATCTTTTCAAAATTTCTTCGATAACCCTTCAATCAAAATCAAAACTTGAAAATACCCATCAATAAAAAAATCAAAAATTGTAAAAATTGTAAAATGCGAAATCTCACTTTTAGGGTTTCTTGAGATTGTCAACCGATAGCTAAAACAAGACTAAAGCTAGAAACAAATTCGGTGAAATTGAAAAAACGGGTTTGGAGAAATAGCGGTTAAAATTTGAAAAAAGGGATCCTTTTATATGTAGAGATGATAATTTATAGGTTTTTGATTTGTAAGAAGGAAAAATGAGCGTGTTGTTGATGTTGTTTGGGGGGTTGGATCTTGAAGTGGGTGGTATTTGAGCTGGGTAGGTCTTGATACTTATTATGTACCGAAACTACCCTTGTAGATATTTTTGTGTTAGCTGTGTGACGTGGGTATCATTGTAATTTTACAGAATTTAGGAAAGGAAGGATAAGGTCACACTACTGTAAGCTAATGTTAATGAAGTACCAATAATCGTCTTACACTTTGAGTTACCATAGCCTCTAAGTAATTGATGGGCTTGAAGTCTGAAACTGAAGGGCCCAATAGATTGGAGAAATAAGGTTGTACACATACTGGGCCAGTTTGAACCCTAAACATGATAAGGGGTAAATGGACTCACTTTCGGAATTAATAAAAAAATTTAGGACCATTTCTGTATGACTGTATCACAAGTATACGGTATACAACGTAACTCACATATTTTGTACAACCACATACTCCGTATATGTATGTATACACTGCCCCAAGTGAGGCTAAGACCACTAATAATGGTGATGTTGAGGTGGAGTGAAAGAGGGTACTTTTTGAATATTGTCGCTGACATGGCCATGACATGGGAATGAGGGAGTTGTAATGGGAGCTTTTGTAAGGAGTTTGTAGGTGATATGGTAAAATTTGATTGATTTTTGAGGGGTAAATAATTAAAAGTTGCATAGCGAAAAAAATAAAAAAAATAAAAATAAAAGAAAGAAAATACCTGCGTTTTTTGTTGACCAACGTCTGGCAACAAACGCCCCATTACAGACATTTATGGGGCGTTTCTCGTGACATGTAGGCGGCAAAGAGGAGACAAACGCCGCGTAATCTGTGGTCTAAGCAGCTAAACCAGCAACCTCTTGATTTATATACTCTTTTAATATCGTTAGATCATATGGCCTTTCGATAATCTGAATATGAATATATATATATATATATATATATATATATATATATATATATATATATATATATATATATATATATATATATATATATATATATATAGGGGAGAGATCAAGGGATAATGAGTAAATTGGGGATAAAGGGATAAGCAAATCTTGACTGCAGATCTGTCCAGCATAATAAAAAAACTCTGAGGGGTAATTTGGGAAATCCGTAATTCTCATTAAAAAGCGTAAAAGAAAAAGGAAAGGAAATAAAATACAGCAGTTAGGTTCAGACATTCTTCAATGTTCATTAAGCATTCTCTTCCAAAATCACGAACAAATTACTTCGGAATCTCCCAATAACTGATAAACAATGACACAAACCGTTCGAATGAATGCATAGAGTAAATTGAGATATGAAATCTAACGATTAGATATCCATCAACAATGACGCAACTTCATTTGTATTGTTGGTGTTGTTGTTCGATGGTGAACCTGTGTATAGTCCAGACGTATTTCAAGTAATTGTGAATGTTCGTCAAGCAATTTTCACTTGCAAATTCAGTTTCAAAAATTACACAGAACATAATTTTAGATCAAAGTAAGTCTCTTTTTGTCAATTCTTATGTTTCTTTCAATGCACTGATCATGTTCGATGAAATGCCTGAAAGAATTTTCACTCAAACTAATCGTTTTTATCTAGAATAGAAATAAAATGTGTTGAATTAGTATAGATAAATCTTCATCTTATTTCGTTTTACAACTTGTTTCAAATATTTATGTTTGCTTTAATAAAGTTTGATTACAGACATGTAAGTTGATTATATTGGATAAAATACATGAAGATGCTTCAATATCTTAGAGGAAAATGAATTTTTTTTATATATTTTGAATCACTCCGGAGAGCTAATTATTCAAGGTATAGTATACTTATGGGATGTTATCATCATTTTTTCGGTTATATGAATCTTTAAAAGATATATACTTATTTGCCAAACTGAGAACTTTATAGTTGTATCATATTTCCATTTTAGTATCACATAAGTATCACTTCAAGTAGGTTTACTTGCAGTGTATTTGAACACAATAAATGTTCATGTCTTATGCTCAAGCCCGTTAATGTTTTTTTAAGTTGCTGTGTTTCTAGTTAGACATGATAGTAGTCTATAATTAATTTATGATTTAAATTTATTTATAACCTCAATCGTTTAATAACACACGAGCAATGAATGTGAAGTCATTCATTTAATTGTTCACTAGCTAATTTATTTGTGTTTAATTCAGTATTAAACGCCTTAATCAATTATATCATTTCGTAATGAATCTATAACAAAAGTCAACCCTTTTACACATCGAATGTGACGATCCGGAAATTTCCGACTAAATTTAAACTTAATTCTTATATGGTTTAGACACGATAAGCAAAGCCTACTTAATTGAATCTCAAATTTTTTGAACTATTTCATGAAATCATTTGACCTTGACTATTCCCGACAATTCACGAACAACTATATATATATATATATATATATATATATATATATATATATATATATATATATATATATATATATATATATATATATATATATATATATATATATATATATTTGATATATTATTCGAATTAATATATGATTAATTGTTGAAAATAAATATGTTATTATATAATATAAGTATTACATAATTAATAATATGAAGGGTTAATATATTAAATTTTATTACAAGTTAAAATATAGTTAATATATGAATATTGTTATTATTCCATTCTTTATAAAAATAAATAATAATATTAATATCAGTAATATGAATATTATTATGTTAAAATATTTGATACACTTAAATTGTTACATCATTATACTAATATTATTGATATCATTATTAATATCATCATTATTAGAAAAATTATAATTTTAGTTATTATTATGATTATTACTAAAAATTATCAATTTTATTATCATTATCCTTATTATTATCATATTATTAATATCTTTATCAATATTATTATTGTTAATAATGATATTAATATTTGTATTGTTAATATTATTATAAAATATACATATATATATATATATATATATATATATATATATATATATATATATATATATATATATATATATATATATATATATATATATATATATATATATATATAAAATTGGATATGAAAAAGCTATTATATTATTATTGATATTATTATTATCATTAATAATATTAATATAACTAATAAGAATATTATTATCATTTTTATTATTATAGTTATCATTAGTATTTATTATCACTATTAATATAATTATTATTATTGTATCATTAATATTATATTTATTTCTATTATTATTATTATTATTATTATCACTATTAATATAATTATTATTATTGTATCATTAATATTATTCTTAATAATATTAAAAGTATTATTACTATTAATATATTGTTTAATTATTAATACTAATTATAAAAACATATAAATGGTACGAAATCTGTTTAATATCTCTATCACTTTATTTTTTTTGTTTGTTATTACTTGGCTCAAAGATGCTGTCGACATAGCTGCAATACAAACAAAATCAATCGTCCTTTGATTTCTATTACAATTATTCACTTGCACGCTATAAAGATTACCCACTGCAATTCGTAAAGGGAAAAACAGATATTTAAAAAAAAATCAAAAGCTCGTACCTCTGTTATTCAACTTTTTAACCATATTGCGAATTCGAATGAAATTTAAAAATCTAATAATGCAGTTTTGTTGGAAATCTTTCAATCAAACTATCTAAAAAGTTTCAAGTTCCAAATTTCTATATCGAATTCGAATTGCGAAGTCAAAGTTTTATTTTCAAAAGTCAAAAGAGTTGTTCATCGCGAAAATTAGAATTCCTTTTGATGTTTCTGATTCAATTGAGGATTTAGAAAGTTTATAAGAATGATTCTAAACCTAATTCATGTTGAAACTTTTGTCTGAAACCGATTAAAAATCAAAAATCAATATTAGAGTTGTCTTGCTCTTCGCAAACAGCAAACTGATTTAAACTTTTATTTTTTTCTGTTAAATTAATTTCACAATTAGAACTCGTTTTCTGGTTCGTTTATAAGTACTAAAACAAACATTTTATAGCTTGTTACAATTTATGATATCCTAGTCGACATGAAAATTAGAAGAAGAAGAAGAAGAAGGGATACGGATACAGTGTATAAAGGTTTTACTGTAGGATATAAAACAGAAAAAACCAGAATTAGATCGATGGTTGGGGTGGTTTGTGTGTTACCGAGAGGCCTCGGGTTTGATCCCGGGCTGGGGCAATATTTTTTTAAAGCTCTTTTTATGAGGTAGTCCTCTTTATTATTATTATTATTATTATTATTATTATTATTATTATTATTATTATTATTATTATTATTATTATTATTATTATTATTATTATTATTATTATTGTTGTTGTTGTTGTTGTTGTTGTTGTTGTTGTTGTTGTTGTTGTTGTTGTTGTTGTTGTTGTTATTGTTATTGTTATTGTTATTGTTATTATTATTATTGTTGTTGTTGTTGTTGTTGTTGTTGTTGTTGTTGTTGTTATTGTTATTGTTATTATTATTATTATTATTATTATTATTATTATTATTATTATTATTATTATTGTTATTTTTATTATTGTTATTGTTATTATTGTTATTGTTATTGTTATTGTTATTGTTATGTTATTATTAGTATTATAATTATTATTATCATATTTACATTTATAAGTATTATAATTATTGTTATCATGGGTATTTATATATGTATCATGAATATTATTACCATTTTAGTATTATCCTTAAGTATTATTGTTAATATTATTATTAGTAATAAAATTGTTAAAAATTATTATTATTATTAAGTATTAAGTGTTATTATCAAAATGATTATTTTCATTACCATAAATATTAAATTTTTCATTTTATTAAAAACTACTATTATTATCATTATTATAAAATTTAGTATTAAAACTATCATTTACAGTAAATCTAATATTTTTATAGTTATTATTATTAACATCATTATATTTATCACTAATAAGATTATTAATATTATTATTTTATTAGTAATATTAAGTATTATCAATATTATTATTTTTACCATTACAAATATTATTTCAGTATTATTACAATTACTAGTTTCAACAAAAGAATGATATATATAAAAATATATTTAACATACATAACTTAACAATATTAATACTTTTATATATACAAAATGAATACATTTAATAATGGAAAAACATATAAGTTAATAATATAAAAATTATCACTAATAATAATATAAATATTTGTTCGATTACGATTATATGTATTAATGAATATACAAATGATATAGGTTCGTGAATCCGAGGTCAACCCTGCATTGTTCAGTTCCATCGTATGCATATTTTTAATACAAAAATATCGTATTGTGAGTTCATTTGATTCCCTTTTACTCTTTACATTTTTGGGACTGAGAATACATGTGCTGCTTTATAACTGATTTACAACTGTTTTATTAAATGCCTTTGAAATCTATATTTTTGGACTGGGATGCTTTTAAAATGTTTGACGAGATAGACACAAGCAAAACATTCCTCGAATGAATTATTATGCAGACAGAAGTTCTGTGGATTATTATTGAATTAGTTGGACGTTATAATTGCTACTAATTATTGTGAATATTTCCCCTGATTATTATTGCTTGGTAACCTAAGAATTAGAAACGGGTATGGCCCTAATTCACGCGAATCCTAAAGGTAGCTACCGGGTTTAACACCCCCACCCAGAATGTTCACTAGACGGAAGAGCTAGTGGGCGTGGTGTTTAGTACTTCGAGGTTTATATATTTATTACAGACTGAAAGTTCTGTTTATTTTGGGGATATTATTGATGCGCATTATATGTTAAGGTCGGTTACCAAGCCAAGCAATGAAAGCAAAGTGAATGTTATGTATCGAGAGAATGATTTTTATACACAGGTTATGTGTATGATATTTTGTACACGAGATATGTGTACGGTTACTAAGATTTATGAAAAATGGTTTCGTACACGAGAAATGTATACTGTATTTAAAAGATATCGCATGTACATTACAGGTGGGTATAGGATTCGGGCCCATTTGTACCATGCACATTTAAATCTTGTGGTCTATCAAAATTACTGAATTTTATGGTTTTACGATAAACTTATGAACTCACCAACCTTTTGGTTGACATTTTTAAACATGTTTATTCTCGGGTATTAAAGAAATCTTCCGCTGTGCATTTGCTCATTATAAAGATATTACATGGAGTCGTTCATGGCATATAGAGGTCAGAACCTCGCAATGGGACCATCTGTTAAAGACTTCGTCCAGGTGGATTAGGACGGGTCGTTATATCGAAAATCCTTTTCTAGTCCTAATTGTCTTTTAATCAGTAGATTTATTTTTTATTATTCACTGAGTTTCAATGATCAAAAATCTCTGCAGTAAATAAATATGGGGAATGGCCTGTTAGGAGACGCAGGCTTCATGTTCGAATGGAACTAGATAAACGGGGCATTGACATGGATTCCGTGAGTTCCCCGTGTGTGATAATGATCTCGAAACAATTGACCATGTGTTAATATATTGAAAATCCGCGATGTAAGTTTGGGATCAAGTTTCCAAATGGTGCGGTATGGGTGATATGACAAACTTCAACATCAATGACCTCTTCAGTGGCACATGAAGGAACTTAAAAATGAGTACGAGTCATAAGCTTTAGCTATCTATGGAATGGATCATGTGTTGCACAATATGAAGAAGATGACCAGCCAACAATGTTAAACAGAATACAAATTAAAAGCTTCGAATGGATTACAAACCGCTAGAAAAATGGGTCTCTAGATTGGCAGTCGTGGTTAATAGCCCCAAGAACTTATGATATCTGCTTCACACAACTGGAATTGGTTAAATTAAATTTTTCCCTAAATTCAATCAGCTTTCATGTTTAGCTTGTATATACGTAGTCTTACTGATGTAATACAGATAGTTAGTTGACTAGTAGAACTGGATTGGCACATATTGATCCGATTTATATACTGTAAATATTTACACATGAATTGAAATCTTATTTGCCTCTAAAAAAACATTTACTAGATGTATAATAACATATTAAGTGATAAATATAAAAGAAATCACAAGATGTATGTTAACATTCAACATATGTACAATAAATATTAACATGCATAAGATGTACAATAATAACATTAATCACTTATACAATAATAATTTCTCAGCACGTCAACATTCATCAAATGTATGATAATCTATTAGATAACAAATATAAAAAATTCATCAAAGATGTATCTTAACATTCACCAGATATACAATAAATATTAACATTCATCAAATGTACAATAATAATTTCTAAGCACATTAACATTCATCATATGTATGATAACATATTAAACAATATATATAAAAACTTCACTAGATGTATGTTAACATTTACTAGATGTACAATAATTATTAACGTTCATCAGATGTATGTTAACATTTACCAGATATATGTTAACATTCACTGGATGTAGAATAATTTTAACATTAATCATATGTATGTTAACATTCACCATATGTACAATAAAAAAATTCAGAACGTTAACATTCATCATATGTATGATAACATACTAAGCAATCAATGTAAAAACTTCATCAGATGTATATTAACGTTCACCATATGTATGTTAATGTTCACCATATGTATGTTAACATTCACTAAATGTACAATAATAATTAACATTCATTATATGTATGTTAACATTCACCTGATGTACAATAAAAATTTTCAGAAATGTATGATAACATATTAAGTTAAAAATTTAAAAAATTCATGAAATATTAATATAATATTTATCATCATGAACAAGTTTAATGACCCCGTGAATTCACGGGATTAAAAAAGAAATAGACATTATGATATTACATCATTTTAGTGTTTAATTGTCTTTCAAGTAATACATAGAAATTTCATACCGTAGCAACTGATTATTTCTTGGTTTTGTTTACATGAAGACAAAAAATAACTAAAAGATGTATCAATTTTGTCCCCAAGTTGGTAGCTTTCTATGCCCATTTTGTCAGCCTCACATTGTTACTTATATGCCTTACACCTTCCATTCTGACCCATTTTTACACCAGTGTATTTTGGGGTAGTTATTCCGCCTTCACTTTATTTTGCAATCACACATCGGCAACCAAAAGTCACTATTTGGTAGTTAGTCCATTAATCCCACCTTAAATCCTTTCCGTTCTACTTTTTAACTTCAAACAACAATATCGTGGAACCGTCCAGCCCTGGAAAGTATATATATAACATTAGATAACCCATTAGTATATTGAATAAAACCACCATAACTTACAAAAAGAGGATTAAAACATGGATCATGCATATGTTATTCATCACCGTTATCTAAAGTGGAACGGTTCTATCACCATCAAGTGCATTATCAAATTGCAGAAAACCGTGACTATGAAAGAGGAAATCTAACGAAGAGTATGAGTGAAGGACATCTAACGAAAAATAAATAAAATAACAATATGATTAGTAAAATACTAACACAAGTCATTACCCTTTGACTGAATGTGAAGATGAATATCTAGCTTAGAAGTATTATTAAGTCTTATCCTTTTCAGCACAAACATCGGTTTAATTGCTAAAACATGTTGTCTCCAACGCATCAGTTCGACTATGTGGCATTGATGTTAGTGTTACCACTCATTGGGCTCGTAGTACAATCATCGCTTTAAGTCTTTCAACATACTAAGCATATAAGAAGACTTTCTTACAATCAATACAACTATCCGACTTCAGATATAATCATTGAAGATCTTAGCTTTACTGAAAGTTAAACTACACAACTTTGATCTTTAAAAACTTCAATGATCAAAAAATGGTTGGTTAGCAGCTCAAACAATGAAAAATACTAGTAATCAGCACAATGATCAAAACATGATACGACAATTTAAACACATTCTCATGAACCTCTTCAAACTTATAAGCAATCCCGGTAATCGATCTTACGTAATCATAAACAAACATCTTAGAGATGAGAACTTTAGTTTCAAAATCTTCATTACTCTGTAAGCGATCTTATATTTAAAAATACAACTATAGATTTCCAATTAATCATTTATGAATATGTTTCTATTGTTTCTTCCAACATATAAAGGTCTGGTGTAAAATCGAGATAAATCTCTATGAGACTATGACATGAGTTTCTGAGATAACATCATAACGTACGCAAAGATACAATCTGGCCGCATTTATAACAAAATCAACTAATTTTTTTATTTTTGACATAAAAAAACATAAGAGGTTCCATCTTTCTTCATGAACAAAGCTACGCGAAACATGAGAATCTTTTATAAGTAGTTGAGTTATCACTAAAAATAAAATCCTAACAAGCTAAGGTAATAACTACATAATTCAGCATCTAGAAAAACAATAACTCAGTAACTCGACTAATATAATATGACAATTCATATAATTCAATTCATTGTGCTCCTACTTGTTTTTAAGAGCGCATAGCTTTTAGTGTGCATTGGTGGCTGAGGCAAAAACCATTTGATGAAGGTAGTACTAATAATCTGTGGAGCAACATCTGAGAGTACATCCATAATACATATTAGCAACTGAAAGGTAACACAGCCATTTTTCAACATAAATATCAGAAAAAACATTACAGATCAACGTAACCACATCGATGAATCACAGCTCATTAGTAATCAGAACAAGCAACTATTGAAATAAAACTCGAAATTAGAAAAATTGTGTAAAAAACTAGAAACAATTAGCAAATTAGGTGTTCTTAATTTACCTTTCGGGGTAGCAAAAACCATTACATAAAACAAAATTGGTGTTTCTTCATGTTGAATCTCTCGTCGATTATTATAGGGCATGTAATTAGAATGTGATTTAGGTGATAAATTGATGAGAGCAAAACAAGGATGATGAATACTAAGGTAATTGACGATGATGAACTAATGGAAGCTAAACAAAGAATTCGAAAGATTGGCAGAGGTAATTGACATTGAAGAATTGACCTGGATGCCCTAACAATTTAGGTAATGAATCGGTATGTAACACGGAGGGATGTTAATTACCAAATTAACCTTCACACTATAATCCGAATAAAACGCAGGAGTAGAGGAATTAGGGTACACCTGCAACTTCAAGGAACAAGGAAGGATGATCGACGGTAGGATCTCACTTATTCCCTTATCCCTGACTAACCTACTTAGCGCGCTTGATCTTTACCCTATATATATATATATATATATATATATATATATATATATATATATATATATATATATTGTTAGAAATAGGAGGTTATGTGTATATTATTTATGGAAGAGAGGATTGATAATTTAGAAGTTTGATTGATCTTGAAAACTCTTCTTTTATTGCTTATTGAATTGCTTTGTTGCTTACAAATGAGGGGTGAAGCCCTCTATTTATACTACTCAATGGAGTAGTCTAGATCACTCCATCATCTACTACTATCTAGATATTTCCTTGTATTTCTAGACCTAGATATTTTACAAGATTATTCTACACACATTCTACACACTTTCACTACTACATATTACAAGAAGCTTCTACATAATGGGCTATAATCTTGATCCAAAATATTTGTATACTTGCAAGCCCAAATCCAAAACAAA
Source organism: Rutidosis leptorrhynchoides (assembly GCF_046630445.1). Lineage (NCBI taxonomy): Eukaryota > Viridiplantae > Streptophyta > Magnoliopsida > Asterales > Asteraceae > Rutidosis > Rutidosis leptorrhynchoides. The sequence continues at coordinate 577,022,095 of NC_092336.1, read as the reverse complement.
TAGCCCAAAATCAAGTTTATTTTCCAACAGCCCCCCTTAAACTTGATTTCGTTACTCCGAGCATATTCCGTAATCTCTGAAACGTCTCGTGTTTTAGAGGCTTTGTGAAAATATCTGCAACTTGGTCAAGTGACTTCGCGTACTTTATCTGCACCTCTTTATTTGTAACACACTCCCTGATGTAATGGTATTTCGTATCAATGTGCTTGCTTCTATCATGGAAGACTGGATTCTTCGCTAGAGTAATCGCAGACTTGTTATCCACATATATCTCTGTAGATTCCTTTTGAAAAAACTTAAGCTCATTTAGTAACTTCCTGAGCCATATTGCATGACAGGTGCACGATGTTGCTGCTACAAACTCGGCTTCACACGTTGACAGAGTCACAATGGGTTGCTTCTTCGAGCTCCATGTGAACGCCGTATCTCCCATATAGAACACGAAACCACTCGTACTCTTACGATCATCTATGTCTCCAGCCCAATCACTATCACTGTATCCAACTAGCTTGAAGTGCTCAGAAGGCGAATAAAACAGGCCATAGTCAATCGTACCTTTGATGTAGCGAAGTATCCTCTTGGCCGCCTTCAAGTGATTTATTGTAGGTGCTTCCATGTATCGACTTACTAGTCCAACTCCGTAGAGAATATCTGGCCTCGTGCAGGTTAGGTACCTCAGACTTCCAACCAAACTCTTGTATTGTGTTGGATCCACCAAGTATCCTTCATCATCTTTTGACAATTTGAGATTGCAATCCACCGGTGTGTTCATTGACTTGCAGTCATTCATCTTAAACTTCTTGAGCACCTCATTCGCATAACCTTCTTGGGATATGAATATTCCTTCTTTCTTTTGTTTTACCTCGATCCCAAGATAGTAAGCCATAAGTCCAATATCGGTCATCTCGAACTCCCGAACCATTGCTTTCTTGAACTCATCAAACATTTTGGGATTACTACCAGTGAATATCAAGTCATCCACATATAGGCACACAATCATAACATCTCCTTCCTTGCTTACTTTGGTATATAGAGCATGCTCATGTGGGCATTTTGTAAAGCCATTCTGTTGGAAATACTTGTCTATCCTGCTATTCCATGCTCGAGGCGCTTGCTTCAACCCATATAAGGCCCTTTTCAATTTCAGCACCTTATTCTCTTGGCCTTTCACGACGTATCCCAAAGGTTGTTCTATATAGACTTCTTCTTCTAAGTGGCCATTAAGGAACGCGGATTTGACATCCATTTGATAAATCTTCCAATTATGCTGAGCCGCAAGTGAGATTATTAATCTTATAGTTTCTAGACGAGCGACGGGAGCAAATACTTCTTCATAGTCTATGCCAGCTCGTTGACTATATCCTTTCGCCACCAACCTTGCCTTGTATCTTTCAACTTCACCTTTGGAATTCTTCTTGGCCTTGTACACCCACTTTACACCAATAGCCTTATGCCCTTTTGGTAGTGTAGCAAGATCCCACGTATCATTCTTCTCGATTGCTTGAATCTCCTCGTCCATGGCACGTTTCCACTTTTGGCTTTTCGCTGCGTCTTCGTAACTTATTGGCTCACAATCGGCAAGAAGGCAGAACAATGATAGATCCTCCATAGGCTGGGTTACCTCGTACAACTCCCTAATGCTCCTTGTGTGATGTTGTAGCCTACTTGATTCTCCTCCTGATGTTGGTGTCACTTCATTAGGTGTAGTGGTTGGAGTACGTGGAGAGTGCGGAGATGGTGTACTAGAAGGTTCTTGAACTTCTAGATATTCTTCGTTCCTTGTGGTACTTTCGAATGGATAAGGGAGAAAGTCGTAGTTCTCCTCTTCGGGAACATTCCAATCCCATGTTTCTTCTTCATCGAACACCACATCTCGACTTGAGATTACTTTACCGGTCTTGGGATTGTATAACTTGTAACCCTTCGAACTTGAGTCATAGCCCACGAATATGAGTTTCTCGCTTTTATCATCGAGCTTCGTCCTCTTCTGATCTGGCACATGAGCATATGCCACACTTCCGAACACTCGAAGGTGTAAGATGCCGGGCTTCCTTCCACTCCAAGCTTCAATGGGCGTTTTGTTCTTGACGCTTCTAGTGGGCGAGCGATTTGCTAGATAGATCGCACAGTCCACTGCCTCAGCCCAAAACTCCTTAGGCATCCTTTTGCTCTTTAACATACTCCGGGCCATATCAAGAATGGTCCTATTTTTTCTTTCCGCAACACCATTTTGCTGAGGTGAATACGGAAGGGTTAGAGGACGTCGTAAGCCATTGTTGTCGCAAAATTCCTTGAATTCCTTGGATGTGAACTCTCCTCCACGATCGGATCTCAACGCCTTTATGGTGAGACCACTTTGATTCTCCACAAATGCTTTAAACTTCTTGAACATTCCAAAAGCTTCCGACTTCTCTTTTAGAAAATAGACCCATGTTTTTCGACTAAAATCATCAATGAATAGAAGAAAATATCTATTTTTACCAAAAGACGGTGGGATGATGGGTCCACACACATCCGTGTGAATAAGTTCTAGAGGTTTCTTCGCTCTACTAGAAGCTTCTGTTGGAAAACTGTTTCGAAAGTGCTTTCCTAGAAGGCATCCCTCACATATTTGATCCGGATGATTAATTGGAGGCAAACCCTTCACCATTCCTTTACTTGATAATAATTTTAAGCCTCCAAAATTTAAGTGCCCGTATCTCATGTGCCAAAGCCAAGAATTATCTTTGAAACATGCTTTTAAACATCTTGGAATGTCATGTTGAATATTTAGCATGAACATCCTATTCGTTGACATTGGCACCTTAGCAATCAAACCTCCTTTTTGGTCTCTTAAAGAAAGGGTACGATTTATCATGTGAATATCATAGCCTTTCTCCAAGAGTTGTCCAATACTCAGTATATTCGTCTTCATATTGGGCACATAATACACGTTAGAGATAAATTGATGCTTTCCATTTTTCAAGCGGATGAGAATCTTACCTTTGCCTTTAACCGGGACTTTAGAGGAATCTCCGAAGGTGATATTTCCACTAATTACCTCGTCTAACTCCACAAACATGTTTTTGTCACCGCACATATGGTTGCTTGCACCCGTGTCGAGATACCACAAATTTGATTCTCCGTTATCTTCACCTTTGCATGCTAGTAACAAAGTGTTTTTCACGGCTTCGGTATCTTCTTGCACTAAATTTGCTCTTGGCTTTCTACTTGTGTAGCCTCTCCCGCGACCTCTTGTCGGGTGAAAATCTTGACTTCTTTCTTCATTTTTGTAAGAACTATAACCTCCACGTTTGATATATCCTTGCCCTCGTCCTCGGCCACGTACTTGACCACGGCCTCGTTGACTCGTTTGATGAGTCTTTTCACTGTTCTCTTCCTTGAAAGAGAGTTTTGCTTGTAAAGCTTGCTCCAAAGGCTCCTTATTTTTCTTATTGAACCTCTCTTCATGGGCTTGTAGTGAACCCATGAGTTCATCGATAGTCATTGATTCTAGATCTTTAGATTCTTCAATTGCTACGACTATATAGTCGAATTTTGAATCTAATGATCTAAGAATTTTCTCAATGACCCTCACATCACTTAAAGTTTCGCCATTCCTCTTTAATTGATTGACAACCGCCAAGACTCTTGTAAAATAATCAGAAATTGATTCTGAGTCTTTCTTATTTAAGGATTCGAACTCACCTCGTAGTGTTTGTAGTCGAACCTTTTTCACCTTATCAACTCCCTTATAAGAATTCTCCAAGATCTCCCATGCTTTCTTGGCGGTGGTTGCACTTGCAATTTTCTCAAAAGCTCCATCATCTACACTTTGTTGGATGATGGAAAGAGCCTTTTGATCGTTCGTCTTCATTAATTTTTTCTCCTTGCCGAGAGGACCTTTTTCTGCAGGTTCCTCATAGCCTTCCTCCACAATCTCCCATAAGTCTTGTCCACCTAGGAAGGTCTTCATTTGGATGCTCCATCGATCATAATTATCCTTTGTGAGGCGAGGAAATGTGATGACATTGTTGGCCATCATCTTGTCGAACCAAGCTCTTGATACCAATTTGTTAGAAATAGGAGGTTATGTGTATATTATTTATGGAAGAGAGGATTGATAATTTAGAAGTTTGATTGATCTTGAAAACTCTTCTTTTATTGCTTATTGAATTGCTTTGTTGCTTACAAATGAGGGGTGAAGCCCTCTATTTATACTACTCAATGGAGTAGTCTAGATCACTCCATCATCTACTACTATCTAGATATTTCCTTGTATTTCTAGACCTAGATATTTTACAAGATTATTCTACACACATTCTACACACTTTCACTACTACATATTACAAGAAGCTTCTACATAATGGGCTATAATCTTGATCCAAAATATTTGTATACTTGCAAGTCCAAATCCAAAACAAATAGCCCAAAATCAAGTTTATTTTCCAACATATATATATATATATATATATATATATATATATAGACTCGCTTAGGTGGGTCATCAAATTCTCATTTTAGATAATTACATGTGCTTATACATGATCAGCTTGTTACTTGTGTGAGACACAGTTTGGTTCAAGTGTACGTTTAACCGAGTCTGAACTCTGAAGTATTCATTCTACCTTTCTAAGAAAAAAGCCGTTACTAGATGGTTATTGCAAAACCACGATAGTATTATCTAAAAACATGTTTTTCGCTTCATTAAAAAAAAAAAACACATTTTTCGCTATGCAACCGTACTTGCGTTTCCTGGGATAACATAACATGTGATTACTTGCTTTATTGTTTTCTTTATGGACAATGGATAGTGATCTCTCGAATAGTCTGTTAAATTGGTTGTTGAAAGCTTATAGGCAACAGAGGTTTCATCTCATACGGAAAGATTTATAATCTTCTAGCTTTTCAATCACTTCGTTTCTTTTTACTTTTGCTTTTCGTATAACACGTCTATTCACTTTGGTCGCAGTTGATTTTCATTTACAATAAAATATCTGTATTCTTTGTACATCATTTTGGAACTCGACTAACCGTAACTTCATCTGCACCTTAAACTTCAAACATCACGTGCAAATCAAAGGCAAGTACGCCAAACTGATGGAGAGGTTAACTATAAACGATATAATGCTATAATGTCGATAAATAAAGAAAGACCTTTCTATCTTCTTAGTCGTAGTAAAGCAAGTTTTTTCCTTTATTAAGGTTGCTAATCCTATCTTCATGATGTACCTAATTGGTGGGCCTAACTGTTAGATTTATTGACAAAAAAATAAAGGTATACCTACTACCATTGTGTTAATGTTCAGCTTTGTATGTAATCAATAAAAATGCTTTGTGTTTTTGAGTTCAGTAAACAATTGCATAATACTTGACTTACTCATCCTTCATGATTACTATAAAAAAAATTGCATTAGTGACATATGGGTAAGAAATTAGCAACAACATCTATAATCTTCTATCTATAATAAATATGAAATGACTTTCTTTCGCATGACTATACCTGGTAAACGGGTCGAGTCTAGTTTGTCAACGATCAAATGGGTTTGGGTGGAAATGAGTCATGGATTCAAACGGGTCGGATTTAAATGGGTCAAACGGGGTGTGTCGAGGCCTAGGTCGGGTTGGGTCGAGATCCGTTTTTTCAAATAAAAAAAATTTCCCTCAATGTTTCGCGTTTCAGATTTTAGTTTCGTGTTTCAGTTTACACTTTTGTGAAATTACAGTGTAATTATTGGTAAAAAAGAGTTGTCATGGGCCATGAGGCTTCTTTATTACGGAGTAATAATCATAAACACAGTCTCTGAGTCTTTAGAGAAGCATATGCTGAGTTTATTCGACTAAACAATGTAATTAGCCGACATCATAAAGTAGTCCTTACATCCAGTATTTATGGAACTGGTAACTTTGACATGTACGTCACAGATAAAAAGTGCTCCACTTATGAAAGTGAGATAAATACGTCTATCAAATGTGACAGATGGCAATACTTAATCTTTTCTTTTCCATTGTTATTGTTATCTTACTACTAAAATTAGGTGATCAATACATCAAGTGTAAGGTAAAGAGATCCCTTTTCTCATTGCCATTCGAAAATTCTGGTAATTAGGCAGTGCCCTGCTAACCGGTTAGTGGGATAACAAGACTATTTTGCCCCCCAAAAACCTTGTTCACTAATGATCGTGAGGTTAATATCTCAAGTTCAAAATTTACAAAGAAAAGAACAAATGGATTATTGTTAAGCTCATAAGTTTCTGGACATGCATGCAGAACAATATTGAATCACAGGCTGCATTGAAATGAAGTACAGGGGTAGATGTGAAATTTAAGTAGATCTCAGGGGTGTCACTGCAATTTAACATTCTTAAACGGACCTTTTAGCTCCAATGAAATAGAAAAGACAAGTCCTTGTCTTTCTCTTCTAGTCTTTCATAAAAAATAATTGTACCTATTTACTTATTTAAAGCTTTCATCATGTACCATGAATTTCAACTAGTGAGACAATTCTTTGGGCCATGATTAATATAGTGCAAAAGGATCTAATTGTTGTATTATACAAATATACAATAACACTCTAACATAATTGTTGTATTAATATAGTGCAAAAGGATCTAATTGTTGTATATTTTGTATTATACAAATATACAATAACACCTTAACATAACTAAAACGATAGATGTATAGAATAATAATAAAACCCCGTAAGTTAATTATTATGTATTGTTCAACTAGTGATGTGTGTTGCCGTTTTTTGTGTATTTTTCAACAAAGGCTAAATGTTTTATTTATAATGGAGACTAAGTCTTAAGTTTGTTCTCACTTTTGATGTGAGACAAATTCCACTTTTTCAATCATTTCAATTTTGTACCAAACTAGTAACTTTGAGACTCGATAATTCATTCACTATAAATATGTTTTGGACACTCTTTAGTTCGCTGTAAAGCTCTCGTTAGAGGCTATAATCCCACTAAATGGTTATCAATAGACGTCACTCGACTATATAATTATTTTTGTACAAAATTATCAACTATATACAGATACAAGGAAACCCAAAGTAAACCTAATTAACCCTAATGAATAGAGACATACATACAATTGGGCTGGACCATATTTACATGCTACTATGTCCTTGCAGTTTGAGCGGGAGAAAATTACAGACGCTCAAACTGAAACGTAAATACATAAATACATGAGATTAACATAAATATTATGAGCAATGAATCTTCATGCTAAAGCTTGTAGTCTTGATTTCTTGATCAACTTGTGAAAAGATTTTTCAATGGAGAGAATAATAAAGGAAATAAATATGGAGGAGATATCAAGAAGAACTGTTCGGTTCGTTTTTAGTTTGCTTTTCTTGTTTTCATATCGATGCAGGTGTTGTTTTTGTTCTTGTGTTTAGGTTGTGTCTCAGGATCACGTATGTGATCCAGTTTGCTCTTGGCTTAGGTTTAGTTAGTTTTTGCCCCGTTTCATTGTTTTAGGGTTCGTTTACTATTTCCGATCCTAACAACTAACAACGCTTTTGATTATGGTTGTACGGAGTATATTTGTTCGTCTTTTTCGTCTTCTAATGAATTAATCACTTTGTTTTAATGTTATCGTTTTTAGCTAAAAAAAAAGGAGATTTGAGTGAGGTAAATAAGAAAAGAAATTGGTGGAAAGTTTTAGGAAGATTTAGAAAAGAATGAAATAATTAATGAAGGATTTTTGTTTTTAATAAAATAAATTTATAAAACAATCAAACCAAAATAGGAAGGTAAGATGTGAAAGGACATTAACAAAATAAATGATGACTAAAAAGAACGATGGATAGAAAATTAAAGTTACGTATTTTTGTTTTCTATATAGAAAAGGAAAATATATGATATCAAAAGAAGAAAAAGATAGAAGATTTGATTTTTTTTACGAGATGAGAATATAGTGAAGTAGGAAGATAGGATGAAAGAAAAGTCGACGCTGTAATTTGCGAAAGGATAGAAGAGATGGAAGAATAAAATAAACCCATTACAGTATAAAGTAGAACTCAACACACACTTTTGTATTAAGTAAACGTGTATGTTAATAAAAATTACTCCGTAGTTATAATTCTTTCAAACACATGGGCAGCTATATGTGGAAGCATTAGAAAGCCACATATGAGAGTATGTGTATTGCAGCAGATTCGTGGGGATGTAATTAATGGTAAGCAAATACTTCGTACTCAATTAACGCTTCCACAAAAGAACAAATAGGGCGCCATTTTTTTAGAGAGTTTTGAATGTAGGTTATGTTTCGAGAGAAAACCTAGATATGAGAAGATATGCAAGAACGATAGATTCGTGGATGGGGACGCTAGAAAGTGAAGGAAAGAGTAAAGAGACAGCTGCATAAGGCGACTGATTCAGTCTCGGATCCGACCCTCTAATTAGTTATTATGTATCATTCATCAAATATATATATATACAAGGAAACCCTAAGTGAACTTAATTAACCTTAATGGATAGAGACATATACATACAATTAGGCGGGACTATATTTTTTACATTTTAATACATGAGTAACATGTTACATATAATTGAAACATATATAGTAAAAACATTACACAAGTTAATAGAACTCAGTAATTAATTATTATTGCAATTGTATCTTAGCACTAATTAGTAATGACTTTAATATAATACTCGCTTTAACTACAAATGAAATGGAAACAACACATACATAAACTTTTAGCTAGACTCCTCAATCCTTCCAAAATTAAGGAGTCTAATTGAATCAAGATCAACCTTTTTAAAGTTGTTATTGATCTCAGCAAGGAAATAAAGCTCTGAAGTGCATACTTTGAGCATAACATATATGAAGATAAGTTTAATTAGTTCAGGATTACTTAAAGAAATATACTTGTAATCACCCACTAAACCAAATTAAGAAAAGGATGTTATAATTCAGTAGGCTTATAACTACCTTTAGTGGTTCTTGACTGTAGAAGGTATATAGAGATAGAGATACTGTAAAACGGAGAAAACAAAGGTTGAACAAAAGGTATGAGTAATTGGTTTTTTATTTATAGAAAAATGTACAATGAGAGTTTGGTGGCATTTGGAATCTAAAGAGAGAGAATGTTTTTGTTAACCAAAAAAATACATACCATAAACTCTAACTCAACACACCTATTTATACTCAAAAAGAAATATACTATGCAATATCTATAATAATAATAAAATTATCATCCAATTATTACTTTTATAACACTCCCCCTTGGATGATAATTTTATTAGTGAATAACTAGTACTGCCTCGTTAAAAACCTTGCTAAAGAAAACCCTTTGGGATAAAACTTTAGCTAAGGGAAAAAGAGTGCAGCATAGAGTTGACTCCCCCTCAAGTAGGCAACGCCTGAGTTGTTACATCTTCTGAACATGCCTCATGCCAATATTATGAACGTGTGTTCTGAAAATAGCAGTTGGAAGTGCTTTGGTGAAAAGGTCAGCAGAGTTTTTGCTGGACTGAACATATCTCATTTCAATCTGGTTGTCCTTAATGAGATTTTGAGTGTATGAGAAGAATCTAGGGGGTATGTGTTTTGTTCGGTCACTTTTGATATACCCTTCTTTCATCTGTGTTATGCAAGCTACATTATCTTCATAGATAGTTGTTGAACTTTTATTGCGTTCTAGTCCACAAGAATCAGTAATGAGTTATGTCATTGATCTCAACCAAAAACATTCCCGACTGGCTTCATGTAATGCAATTACTTTGGCATGATTTGATGATGTTGCAACAAGTGTTTGTTTTTGAGAACGCCATGATATTGCGGTACCTCCATTTAGGAATACATATCCATTTTGAGATTTAGCTTTATGTGGATCAGATAAATAACCTGCATCTGCATAACCAACCAAATCTTGTTTTGATTCGTTAGAATAAAATAATCCTAAATCAGTAGTTCCTCGAAGGTATCGAAATATGTGTTTGATCCCATTCCAGTGTCTTTTGGTAGGAGCTGAGCTGAACCTTGCCAACAAATTAACTGCAAAAGAAATGTCAGGTCTTGTACAATTTGTAAGATACATAAGAGCTCCAATTGCACTAAGATATGGTACTTCTGGTCCCAGGATATCTTCATGATCTTCACAGGGACGAAATGGATCAGTGTCAATATTAAGTGATCTAACAACCATAGGAGTACTTAATGGTTTTGCCTTGTCCATATTAAAACGTTTTAAAATCTTTTCAGTATATGTTGTTTGATGTACAAGTAAACCATTAGGCATATGTTCAATTTGTAAACCAAGGCAATACTTGGTTTTTCCGAGATCTTTCATTTCAAATTCTTTCTTTAGAAGTTGAATGGCTTCATGGATCTCTTTATTTGTACCTATGATATTAAGATCATCAACATAAACAGCTATGATCACATATCCGGATGTTGTTTTCTTAATGAAAACACATGGGCAAATAAGATTATTGGTATACCCTTTGCTTATCAAGTAATCACTTAATCGTTTATACCACATGCGACCCGATTGTTTCAACCCATATAAAGACCTTTGTAACTTGATTGAGTACATTTCTTTGGGTTTTGCATTGGTTGCTTCTGATACCTTAAATCCTTCAGGTATCTTCATATATATATCACTATCAAGTGATCCATAAAGATAAGCAGTCACAACATCCATGAGATGCATTTCTAAATTTTCAGAAACTGCCAGGCTGATTAAGTATCTAAAAGTAATTGCATCCATAACAGGAGAATAAGTTTCCTCATAATCAATTCCCGGTCTTTGAGAAAAACCTTGAGCTACAAGTCTAGCTTTATACCTTGTAACTTCATTTTTCTCATTTCTTTTTCGCACAAAAACCCATCTATATCCCACAGGTTTCACATCTTTAGGTGTGAGAATGATAGATCCGAAAACTTTTCTTTTATTGAGTGATTCAAATTCAGCTCATATTGCTCCTTTCCAATGATCCCAATCATGTCTATTTTGACATTCCATGACAGATTTTGGTTCTGGATCATCATCATCATTCATGATGTCATATGCAACATTATATGAAAATATCTCATCAAGATTTTTCATTTCATTTCGGTTCCATAATATTTTTGAATGTGCGTAATTGATTGAAAATTCCGTATTGACATCATCAATCTCCTCTGCAGAAGGAGTATTAATTTGTAGTTCTTCTTGAACACTTTCTTTTACCTCATTATCAGCTGATTTTCTTTTCCGAGGATTTTTATCTTTGGAACCAATTGGTCTCCCACGTTTCTGGCGTGGCAAAGACTCAAGAATAACATTATTGCCAGTTTTTGGAATTTCAATTCGAGCTGGAGCATTTGCTGCTGGTATATATGATTTAGTCACTCTTTTTGTATCTGTAAATGCATCAGGCAATTTATTTGCAAGTTCTTGCATATGCATTATTTTTTGAACTTCGATCTCGCATTCTTTTGTGCGAGGATCAAGATACATTAATTGAGGTTCACACCATGAAACATCATTTTCTTTATTTTTTATTTCTCCCCCTAATCTAGGGAATAATGTTTCATTAAAGTGACAATCAGCAAAACGTGCTGTAAAAACATCACCCGTCATGGGTTCAATATATCTTATTATTGAAGATGTTTCATATCCAACATATATTCCCATCCTTCTTTGAGGACCCATTTTAGTGCGTTGTGGTGGTGCGATAGGGACATAAACCGCACAACCAAATGTTCTAAGGTGGGAAATATTTGGCTGATGACCAAAAGCAAGTTGCAAAGGAGAATATGTATGACTTGCGCTTGGTCTAATGCGAATCAATGATGCAGCATGCAAAATTGCATGGCCCCATACAGATACTGGGAGTTTTGTTCGCATTATCAATGGTCTAGCTATTAGCTGCAATCGTTTAATTAATGATTCAGCTAAACCATTTTGTGTATGCACATGGGCAACGGGATGTTCAACAATAATCCCAATAGACATGCAAAAGTTATTAAATGCTTGAGACGTAAACTCACCGGCATTATCTAGTCTCACCCTTTTAATAGTATAATCAGGGAAATGTGCTCTCAATTTAATAATTTGAGCAAGAAATTTTGCAAATGCCATATTTCGACTTGATAATAGACAAACATGAGACCATCTACTAGATGCGTCTATTAGAACCATAAAATATCTAAATGGTCCACATGGTGGATGAATTGGTCCACATATATCACCTTGAATTCTTTCAAGAAACATTGGTGATTCTTTTTCAACCTTAAGAGGTGATGGTCTTATTATCAACTTTCCAAGTGAGCATGATGTACATGGGATAAGTGCATCATGAGGGATCCTTTGATCCGCCAATGGATGTCCATGTGTATTTTGTATTATTCTTTTCATCATTGTTGATCCTGGGTGACCTAATCTCTCATGCCACAAACTGATCATTACAGGATCACATAATTTTTCTTTAACTACCACATTTACTTCAGGTACATTTATATGTGTATAATGTAAACCAGAATGAAGTCTTGGTAGTTTTTCAATTACACGATTCTTATCAGTGATACTTAAATATTTTTCATTTTCTGTTGTCACTGACTGATAATCATATCCATTTTGGTATATGTCAGAGAAACTTAACAAATTTCTCTTTGACATGGGAGAAAATAAGGCATTATTTATCAGAAAATTCGTACCATTTGGTAACATGAATTTTGCCTTTCCCATTCCTTTTATTAAGTCCACAGGACCTGATATAGTATGTATAGTTCCTTCCGTTGCTTTCAAGTCTGTGAAATATTTTTTAGATTTGAGTATGGTGTGAGTGGCACCACTGTCTGCAATACAAATGTCTCCACCATTTGACTGATTTTTTACTCCAGCAGTATACATCATGAACTTCAAAAAAAATATGAGAAACAAATAATGAGTATATAATTCATCAATATATTACATTCAAAACATGTTACAAACGATAGCACATAATAAGGAAATATGTAGTAAACTAGATATGGTGTAGATTGAAAATCTACAACCATTTATTTAACGAGAACATATAATAGGATATCTATATATATATATATATATATATATATATATATAGATATTAGAAATTTATTCATTAAAGTAGTCACAAGTTGGCTCAGTGATTTTTGTATCAAGGTCATCCACAAGATTTGCTTCTTTTCCTTTTCCCTTTAGGGATTCTTGATACCGATTAACAGAATGCTGATTTGTTCGGCAGTTTTTAGACCAGTGGCCAATTTTACCACATCGGTAACAAGAATCTTCAACATTCTTTGAAGAGCCTTCTTCAACATTGTGATTTGTGGGATTGTATGGTGTTTGGATTTTATAATTTTGTGGATTATTATTTCTTTGTCCACGACCACGACCACCACGACCACCACGACCACGACCACCACCACGACCATTACCATAAGGGTGATTTCGAACATAGTTATGATTTTTATTATTGTTATGGTAATTTCCATGATGATGGTTTTGGCCAATATGGCTACGACCTCTTCCACGCCCTCGTCCATGTGCATTTCTTCTTTTATTATTATTATTATTATTATTATTGTTAATAGCATTAGCTTCAGGAAATGCTAGCGCTCCGGTAGGACGAGATTCTTGATTTTTCATCAGTAATTCTTTATTAACTTCTGCAACTAAGAGATAAGTTTGAAGTTTGGAAAAAGTTTTATAATTCTGCAATCTTAAATTTTCTTGCACAGTTATATTTGCAGAATGCATTGTGGAGAAAGCTTTCTCCATCATATCAGCATCACTTATTTCTTGACCACAGAATTGAAGCTTTGAACGGATCTTGAACATGGCCGAGCTGTATTCACTTACCTTTTTGAAATCTTGGAACCTTAGATTTCTCCATTCTTCCCTCGCAGCTGGAAGTAATATTTCCTTTTGATTATCGAATCTACTCTTGATACTTTCCCATAAAACATGTGGATCTTTGATAGTGAGAAACATATGTTTTAAGGTGGTATCAATATGTTTGCGAATAAAAGCAATTGATTTTAATTTATCTTGATCGGAACAAGTATTATTTTGTTTTAAAGTTTCTAGAATACCCAATGATCCAAGATTTATTTCTACGTCCATAACCCATGATGTGTAGTTTGTTCCCGATACGTCTAAGGCATCAAACTCAAGCTTTGATAAGTTTGACATTTTCTATTTTCAGAAAGATGAACAACATAAATCATAATCATAATCATAATCATAATATTTTTTTTTTCCGTAGATAAATAACAACATGCAATTAGAATTAGTTTAGATTCATAAGTAGTAAACAAAGGAATAATGGTATGATTACAAATAATAAAATCATAAGGGAATATAGGTTCATATTATATTATATTATTAATGATATTATTATAATATATATTAAGTTATAATATATATTATTATAATATATTTTTCTTATTTTAACCTTTAAGATTTACTTTTAATAAAAATACAAACTACTTTTCTTATTTTAACTTTTAAGATTTACTTTTAATAAAAATACAAACTACTTTTTTTATTTTAACTTTTAAGATTTACTTTTAATAAAAATACAAACTATTTTTTCTATTTTAACTTTTAAGATTTACTTTTAATAAAAATACAAACTACTTTTTTTATTTTAACTTTTAAGATTTACTTTTAATAAAAATACAAACTACTTTTTTATTTTAACTTTTAAGATTTACTTTTAATAAAAATACAAACTACTTTTTTTATTTTAACTTTTAATATTATAAATTTAAGAATAAACATTAGTATGCATGAAATAAATAATGATTAATTGCATAAGTAATCATAAATGTTAGATAACATATAAAGACCCCATCGTATTCGTATTGATCGGAATTAATCTCGACCCATGGTACCGTGTTGTCAAATGACGTGTTGCGTACATAAAGTACCGTGTTGTCAAATGACGTGTTGCGTACAATCATGAGGTCTTATTAACATAAATATAAATGTTAGTGAAGTTAATAAGAGTTAGATTACAGAAAATATAATTCAGGTGGTATAACCGACCATATATAACTTAAATAACATAAATATAAATGTTAGTGAAGTTAATAAGAGTTAGATTACAGAAAATATAATTCAGGTGGTATAACCGACCATATATAACTTAAATAACATAAATATAAATGTTAGTGAACATAACTGTAAATGTTAGTATACATAAATAAATGTTAGATAACATAAATGTAAATGTTAGTATACATAAATAAATGTTAGATAACATAAATGTAAATTAGGCGACAGTGTCGACCATATATCATTTAGGTGGTATAACCGACCATATATTAGTTAGGTGGCAGAGCCAACCATATTTAGTATAAATGTTGAGATAATCGTGCTGATAACGTGTTATAATTCAGTAGGCTTATAACTACCTTTAGTGGTTCTTGACTGTAGAAGGTATATAGAGATAGAGATACTGTAAAACGGAGAAAACAAAGGTTGAACAAAAGGTATGAGTAATTGGTTTTTTATTTATAGAAAAATGTACAATGAGAGTTTGGTGGCATTTGGAATCTAGAGAGAGAGAATGTTTTTGTTAACCAAAAAAATACATACCATAAACTCTAACTCAACACACCTATTTATACTAAAAAAGAAATATACTATACAATATCTATAATAATAATAAAATTATCATCCAATTATTACTTTTATAACAAAGGACACTTTTTTTCAGAGCTCATGTGAACCATTCAAAATTATCATGTCTGGCCACATGCACCACAACAACATAAAGTATGCCCTTCATTACAGTCTCCCTTCTTTATTCAATCAAACATCTCAAAACAGAAAAAGCAAACCATGACATGAGAGTTCATCATTTTTGTCCTCTGTTATTATAGTCCGGTTATAGTTTTAGATTAGAACCTTTACTTATAAAATGAAATGCTGATATAGATTCATTTACACCGGTAAAAATAGCGGGTCAGTGAAATTGGATGACATTGCAAAACATATATGGGCCAACTGAATTATGTTAAACCACTGAAATTTGTTAATTGTTATACAAAAACTATGTTGTTACAACAATGGTCTATTAATCATATAAAAGAAGATCATTGTATGTAACTGGACATTAAGAACTTGCGGGCATATCCCAACGGTTCTCCCATGTACTTTGTGTCATGGGATAGGGAGAGGTCATGAGTTCAATCCTTAGGGATGACATGATTTTCTTTAAAACAATTGAACACCAATAATGGTAGTATATATTGACTCTATAGGGAGGTTTTACCGGATTCGTTCACAGACCTCTACCCAGGAACACTGCCCGAATGGATGTGTTCCCGGGTACTGTCGATCGGGTTCGGGTTTCCGCCCGAACGTGTGTGTTTCGTGCAAATGATGAGGGTCGTTGAAATAAATGATCTACCGATGCTAAAAAAATCGCAGTAAAAAAAAAAAAACTGGACATTAATAACTCATTTTGGTGGATACTAGCCCATTTGACATGTTTTATATAGTATCTGTTTACGTGTTTTTTATATGACCCGTTTGAGATAATACATACACAACCTTAATCAACTTAAGTGAATGTGTCGATAGTGCCATATCAATACAATGCCATTTTTATTGTTTCAAAACATGTGTATCGGCGGAGACATGTTAGCCCTGTGTTGACTTTGTCAACCCATCCAGCGGTCCCCGGTAGCCCACTGGAGCCTGGCGAAACACCATCACTCATTTTCTCACAGCATGCCAGACCCGATAATCGAACCTGCATTGTCATTGTTTCAATCTTCGCATGCGTGGGACTAAGGGATCATTTGGGCCCGGTAAGAATGGTTTTTAATCCAATTATTTGAAAAATCCTCACCTAGTGGGAATCGAACCCTCACCTCCCCTAAGGGAGAGTGAGTCATTCGCCACTAGGCTATTGGCCATTTTTATTTTTCAAACAACCAAAAAAAATTATTAAAAAACCACCTAACCTCTCTAGCGAGCAGCTAGGACGGTCTAGGACGGCAAGAAAAATTATAAGAAGCTTCAAGAGTCAATGTAGTTCGGATAGATTCTTGACTTGAAAACTAGTCTTATATGTTTCAATTGATAAAATATATAAGCTGTACAGAATAGCTTTTGTATACAAGAATTCACTTGTGCATATAATGCCACCTACTTACTTTTTCTTTTCTTTAAATATTAGCTCTTCCCCTTTCTCTCATTGTGTTTGCTTTAACAATTTCTTTGCATATATATTAGTGATTAGTGATTTGTGATGATTCGTGATTAGTGATTATCTAATATGACACTAGGCAGCAAGTATCATACTATTTTTGGTTCGTCTGTTATGTTATACTCCGTAGTATAATAGACATCCTGTTAATATAGTTTGTTGATGTGCGCATTCATATAGACTTCATTAAAAAAATGTCGTTCATTTTTTTATATTTTGTGAACGTGAAGAAATAAACATAAACGGAAAGGGGGAAAAGATAAATAGTTTAAAGAATAGAATCTTAAATCCCTAACCACACAACATTGATATTAGTTCACAGTATTTGATCTATGAATATCAGACTCCCAATTGAATAATAAATATGAATTATAAGAACAATAATTGAGAGAACACGATATGAAGAAATATGAAAGATAATATTAATCGTGCAAAAGATATATTACAAGGCTAAACCGTAGCCTCTATTTATACAGTTTTAACACCAAATCTGAAGATTTGGTTTCCTAAACAACTTCACTAATAATAAGGAAAAGATAAACTCTAAACTTAACAAATATTCAAATCACTTCAAAAGTTTATCTTCTGGAGATAAGGCAGAATCAAAACGTATCTTCTAAATATTTAAACATATCTCCAAAATCCTCCTTATCTTAGCCACCAAGAAAACCAAAACGTTGACTTTACCAAACATCAGAGTCTGCAACTTCAGACTCTACAACTTCAGACTCTAAAAACCTGCAAAATATTTTTGACTCATCAGATTATTTTTCCAACAATCTCCCCATATCTGATGATGTCAAAACCACCTGTTTCATCTACTTGTTCAACTCTGCAAACTCTCTTTCAATCAACCTGCACTTGCTCTTCATAAACTTAATTTTCTTCAACATGGGAAGTTTACTATACAAGTGATTCACCAATTTAACTCTGAAAGGATAAGTCTTCTATGTCACACATTTAGTCAACAAACCAATCAACAACTCAATACCAGCTCCTTCAAACTGATCAACTCTCATCATCATCCTTTGATTTCCATTTGTTTTGAACATTAAGGCATCTAAATAGTCAATATACCTTTCATCAACAAATTCTAAATGCTCTGGAACAGCATACCTTTCTACATGACCCTTAACTCTCCTCTTCTTCATCTCTTGATCAAACATCCCACAAAATATCTCATAATCCTTGAAACTTATAAACCCTTCTTCAAATACTAAGTGTACCAAACTAGATACCCTCTTCAACACTTCTTGCACTATAGCTTGATCATCTGCACACTCCTGAATACACACAGCTAACCCTTTCCATTCACAGAACCCTAAACGAACAATTTGGTTCAACTTAACTCTTAACCTCCTATCAGATAAATGTGTCATAGTTAACAACAAAGTTACACCTTCAAGCTCTGATTTATCAATCTCAACCTTGACCACATCACCTTCATACCTTCTGAATTTAAATCTTTTGTTCATCTGGGCCCTTAATTTATCTTGCATAGCAGCAACAACAATAGCATTCTCCTGATCATTACCAACACCACCTGTTTGAACACCACCTGTTTGAGTATCACTAGCAACCACCTGAGTATCAACCATTTGAGTATCATCACCAATAATCACTTGAGTTTCAACTCTATCAGCATCCTCCCCCTGAATCTGTTGCTCCCCCTCAACCCGAGCTCTCTTTGATGACTCCCCCTCAAAGCCTTCACCATCTAACCTTTTCCTTTTCTCCCCCTTTTTGACATCATCCACAGGGAGAGTAGACAAAAACTTCCAAATCTCAGCTTGTTGTTCTTGGAGTGACTTAACATCAGAAGCAAAACCTGTAAAACATTGCTTGATTTCATCAACACCTTCCAACTTCTTTTCTAAAGCATTCAATCTATCACTAATATCTGTTACACCCACTGCATCACTAGAACCACCCAAACCCTGCATATCCCCTACCATCCTCCTGAGCTCCATCAACTCATGCTTAGAAACAAAATTATTATTCAAGTGGAGATTAATTTTATCAAATTGAGACTGCACACCCAAAAGCTTGTCATCAAACTTCTTAGCCAAAGTAGTCAAAGCCTGGTTCAGACCAACCACATTGACTGGTGCCTCAGTCTGGGAAGAGTTACCAATTGTTAGGGGTAAGGTTTGCATGTCCTCACAACCTTCCTGTTGATAAGTAGGGCGATCCCTGGACATAGAAGGGTTTGAGACCTGTATTTCATCCTGTGACATGGATGAAACATTGGTAGCCTGTGCAAGTAAGTGTAAGGATGGAACATCTGGAGGGAGAAGTGGCAGACTTGTGTCTGGGGTAATTGTAGGCTTGGCCATTGTAACTGGGTTCTGAATTTGGTTGCTTGAGTCCAGGATTGGGACTTCTGTAGTTAAGTTAACTGAGGGAGTTTTCTCAGCAACTGTAATATGGGAATCCAAGCTCACTAACCTAACAGGTTTAGGTTGGGTCAAAGTACTCCCCTCACCAACCTCTAGCAGAGGTGATGGAGTTGTACTAGTAGCACCTTGCCTAATGGATTGTTGATGTGAATCCATGAGTGCTAAATCATCTAGGTTTTCAAGTATGGATACATCCTCAATATGAGCTGGTGAGCTCATAAGGTTGGTTGTTTGGAGATTTTGTTCATTAGCAGTGGGAGAAGGTGGGTTAGAAATAAGTTGGTGTTCCTCATTCATACCTTCATCCTGCTCAATTTGTTGAACAACATGGGGTGGAGTGACTGGGGGTAAATCTGATTGCTCAGACTCTATGATTGGTTGATCATTGTTGTGATCTCCTACAGACCCTGATTGCTCAGATCCTGAAGGAGATGCCCCTGCAGATCCTGATTGCTCAGGAGCTATAGGTTGATCAGCTTGGCCAATGTTGACCCATTGCATCATTGCTGGAGTGAGAGCAACTTCATTATCATTGTTGATATGGCTATGAAACATTCTTGAACTGCATTCAGGAAAAGCTGTATACTCATACACTCTTAACACCTTTAGACCATCATACAAATCTGGATGCATAGCTTGTTCAATCATTAGACTCAAAATCCTTATAAAAGGAACATTATGATCCCTAGGTGTTTTCTCAGTAAGAACCAACAACTCATTAAAATACAAGCGAGCAAAATCAATGTTTCTTCCTGTCACTATGGCATGAAACAAATAAGCTTCAAAATCATTGATCTTTGTCAAGCTCCCACACTTAAAACTCAAGCTTCTAATAATATTTGATAACACAAACATCCACCTAGGTGTAAACATACTAGTCTTAACAGATGAGTCAGTCAAAGGTTGACCAACTAAATTAAAACACAACCTTGCAGCAGACTTGGAAACTGTTCTAACAAAATCATCACGCATAGGTAGATTCAAAGCTAATCGTAAATGATTCTCAGTAAGAACTAAAGTATTGTTACCATTGCGATATGTGCCAGTGATTGTTCGTGCCTCCCTGTTTCCAACACAAGTATACCAAAATTCTACAAGCAACTCTGGAAACATAGTTGTCGTTTTAAAGAAAGTATCCTTTAGAGGATGATTGTGCATAAACTGAATCAACTCTTCATAGCCTTCGTTAGCAAAATTCTCTGGAATCGAATCACATGCAACTCTGTTATTAGCTGAAACCATAACATCCTTGTTCCCTTTGATCTCTGTAGCACGAACCATGTTAGCAGTAGGAACTAGAACGAATGGAATGTACTTTGATCTTGCCATTTAGCTTCGTGAATAAGAAAACTCTGAAAAAAACTGAGGGAATTTTGAAGATGATGATCGAAAGAGGGATTAGGGTTTGAATAAAAATCAATTTGAAGAGGAGAAGGGATATTTATATCCTGACAAAATTTCAAAAAGTTACTTTTAACCCTTAAAAGAAATTACCGTTTACCCCCTTGTAAAATAACCCTTTTTACTAAAGAAAAGAAACATTTTAAGAATTAAATAAGGAAACAAATATACACCAAAAATACACCAGGAGAGTAAATCTTTACAGACTCTGAATAATTTGATGTCACCCAGACTCTGAAAATGACGTAATCCAGACTCTATACACATTTTTTTTTTAATTTTTTTTTCAATTTTTTTTTCAATTTTTTTTTTTTTTTTTTTTTTTTTTTTACAACAACAATTTAGAGAGTATCTTCACTTGACAACATTTCAACAGATAGATTTAACATCCCAAGTTGTTCAAGAAGATAAAAATGCCTTTCTTCAGGAAGTGCTTTAGTAAAAATATCTGCTAGTTGATCTTTAGTACCAATATGCTTCAAGACCACTTTGCCCTTCTCAACACAATCTCTTATAAAATGATGTCTGATCTCTATATGCTTGGTTCTGGAGTAAAACACTGGATTCTCAGTAATAGCAATAGCACTCTCATTATCACACATTATTGGAGTTTTGGTCAATGTTAACCCAAAATCCAAAAGTTGATGTTGCATCCACAGTAATTGAGCACAACAACTTTCTGCAGCAACATATTCAGCTTCTGCTGTGGAAGTGGCCACATAATTCTGCTTTTTACTAGACCAGCTGACCAATTTTCCACCTAGTAATTGATATCCACCAGAAGTGCTTTTTCTGTCTAATTTGCAACCTGCATAGTCTGCATCTGTGTAACCAATTAGATCAAACCCTGAGTCTTTGGAGTACCAAAGACCCAGGTTAAGGGTACCTTTTAAGTACCTAAAAATTCTTTTCACAGCTTTAAAATGAGACTCCATAGGATCTGATTGGTAATGTGCACAAAGATATGTAGCAAACATTATATCAGGTCTACTAGCAGTTAAGTATATCAAAGATCCAATCATACCTCTATAGGTTGATTGACAACTGAGTTTCCCAGATTCATCTTTATCAAGCTTTTCAGAAACACTCATTGGAGTTCTTAAAGTAGAACAATTTTTAAAACCAAATTTAGTTAACATGTCAGAAATATAGTTACTTTGGTTAATAAATATGCCTTCAGAACTCTGTTTAATTTGCAACCCAAGAAAATAGTTTAAAGTACATAAATTGCTCATTCTATACTCTTCAGACATAATGTCAGAAAACCATTTTCTTAAGTGTGGATTAGTAGACCCAAAAATAATGTCATCAACATAAATTTAAACAAGTAACACATCACCTTTGTCCTTTCTGATAAATAAAGTCTTGTCAATGGCTCCTCTGGAAAAATTCTTTTCTAGAAGAAATGTTGACAAGGTATCATATCAGGCTCTAGGAGCTTGCTTCAGACCATACAATGCTTTCTTCAATCTGTAAACATGCTTAGAAAATTTCTTACTTACAAAACCAGGAGGTTATTTCACATAAACCTCTTCTTGCAATTTACCATTCAGGAAAGCACTCTTCACATCCATTTGAAACACCTTGAAATTTTTGTGTGCAGCATATGCCAGAAACAGTCTAATAGCTTCAATTCTAGCAACAGGAGCAAAAGTCTCATCATAATCTATTCCTTCTTCTTGTCTATACCCTTGAGCCACTCACCTTGCTTTATTTCTAATCACAATACCATCTTTATCAACCTTGTTTCTAAAAACCCATTTGGTGCCTATAGCAGTTTTATCATCAGGCTTTGGAACCAATTCCCAAACATCATTCCTTTCAAATTCTGTTAATTCTTCAGGCATAGCCTCAACCCAATCATTGTCAGCCAATACTTCATATACTTCTTTGGGCTCAATTAGTGAAAGAAAACAAGAAAAGAAGCAAAAATTTGCTGTAGCAAAGTTAGACACAGGTGTCTGAGAAGAAGAACTAGACTTAGGCCAACCTGTAGGATCCACAACATAGTCCTTAAGATGCTTTGGAGGAACTATATTTCTAGATGATTTCCTAGTAGGAACAGTGAGATCCAAAGTGGTATTTGATGACTGATCACTTTCTTGATTGACTACAGGTTCATCTTCATGTGGAGGTTCTTCTTTTCTAATAGGAATAATGAGATCCAAAGTGGTATTTTATGGCTGTTCAATTTCTTGATTGACAACAGATTCATATTCCTGAGGAGGTTCTTCTGTGAGAGTATTATCTGCAACTTCATTTCTCAAACCAGAAAAATTTGGTTCATCTGAATCAGACTCTGAATCCAGAGTCTGAACACTATTCCCTGAAATCAAATTTGACAATTCACCAAGTGCAGATAGTTCAATCCTGAATGACTGATCCATTTCTAAAGAACTTTCATCAAAAGAAACATTAATGGATTCTTCAATCTTCATTCTCCTCTGATTGAATACTCTGTAAGCTTTAGATACAGAAGAGTATCCCATAAAAATACCTTCATCAGACTTTGGCCTCATTTTATCAAGCTGATCCCTTTGATTCAAGATATAGCACTTACACCCAAATACATGAAAATAATGAATAGTAGGCACCTTTTTGTGACATAACTCATAAGGAGTTTTGCCATGTTTCTTCACAATCAAGGATCTATTTTGAGTATAACAAGCTGTATTAACCGCCTCTGCCCAGAACCTTAGAGCAAAATTTGATTGATATAACATGGTTCTGGCTGCTTCAATAAGGGTTCTATTTCTTCTTTCAGCAACTCCATTTTGTTGTGGAGTTCTAACAGCAGAGAAATTTTGACCAATTCCAGACTCTTCACAAAAGTCAATTAATGTAACATTTTTGAACTCAGTACCATGATTACTTCTCAACTGTTTAACAAGAACACCTTTTTGAACCTACTCTCTCTTGATCAAATTGATGATTTCTTCAGGAGCATCACTTTTTGCAGTTAAGAAAATAACCCATGTAAATCTAGAACACTCATCAACAATCACTAGAGTATATCTTTTCCCACCCAAACTACTAGTGTTCATTGGACCAAATAGATCCATGTGAAGCATGTGAAGTGGATCACTGATAGTAGCCAGGGTTTTTGAGGAAAACTTTGTTTTGGTCTGTTTACCCATAATACAGGCAGAATGTCACGACCCGGAAAATTTCGACTAATTTTGAATCAAACTCTCGATACGATTTAATACTTTTAAAACGATAAGCAAAGTCTGTTAGGTTGGATCTCAAAATTTTTGAACTGTTTCATTATTCAATTGACCTTTGACTGTGTCCGACGATTTACGAACAGCTAATTGTAAATAGATGCATATATATACTAATTTAGAATTGTATTTTAAAATAAAATAAAATATAATAAAAGTTATCAGGAATATATATATTAAATAATAGTAATACTCGTTTGTTGATTCGTTGGTATTTAAATATGTGATTCAAACTTATGTGATTTTAAAATAAACGAAAGTTTATTAATATACTACGTAAGCTTCAGACTAGTTGAAAATACATTTACTATCTTGTTTTGAATTTTAATTAAATTGTATATTTTATTCGGGATTGAGCTCAAATGACAGGACAACTTTTATGATCGATATTAAACAAGTTTAAACTCGAATTTATGAGAAGTTGAACTTAAACGTTGGTCTATAATTAAGTCTTATCAATTCTAAGTCTGCTAAAAATATATTTAAATACCTCGAGCTAAGTTTTAGTACTCCGTACATAATAATTGTAACAGAAAATAAATAATTAGTGAATATTTTTGATCAGGTTTCAAACAGTTAATGAGTGAAATAATTAAATATACTTAGAGCTAAAAATTTGGAATTTTTAGGAACACTTTTATACATTAACTGTTTAGAATTGGACACGATAGTACTCCGTGTGGAAAAACCGTCGGCAGATGAATGCCAAAATTACTTTTAAGTTTACTATTCGTCACTATGCGTTTTATGACTTTTAATTCACCCGTTCCAATTGTGTAAGATGTTATAATATATTATTATAATTATATTATTATATTTAATTATTAGACTTGTTAATTATATATACTCACAGGTTATATATAGCCATAGATATATATGATACACTTAGCCAATTCATCATCCCTCTCAAACAATTAACACTACCATTGGCTTATCACCATGAAGCTTTTCCAATCACCTCCCTAGACCACCGGAGAAACCACCACGGACCACCATCACCATCATCCTCAAGCCATCACCACCGTAACCACACCATCCTCACCACCACTTTCACCATTTTTCTCCCTCTCAACTTCTCTCTCTCTCTTCGGTTTACACTAAGAACTCCATCACCACCCTCCATCTCTCTTCTATCCATAACCGATCACCATCTTCCTCTATCTCTTACTTGTTTTCGATATTTCCTTGTTTGAAACCATTCAACCAAACCCAAACAAACAGCCCACTACTACTATAAACTGCTAACTGCTACTGCCGTATTTCTTTCTATTTCCATAAACCAAAAACCATCGCTAACAATTACTACCATAACATCATTTTTTTTTGGTTATAATTCGATCACTACTGCTGCAATGATCGTTGTTTAATTACTACCATCCTACTGCTGCCATGTCACTGCTGCTACAGCTATTTATCGAATAAAGATGGTGAAGTAATAAAGAAGATGATGAATAGTTGAAGAAGATGATCGATGGGATGATGATGATACGTTTTGATAACGATGAGATAGTTGATAGATGATGATAGGTCTGTCTTCGGTTTAACCAATAGAGAAAAAAAAATGATTAACGATGATGATGAGGATAAATATGATTCTGTAAAATAAGCGAAGATGATGGAGTCGATTATGAGTATGATGATACGTGTATGGTGATAATAACTGAATAAGGATGATGGTTATTTAATATGATAAGGATTTTGATTTTTTTGAAAAAGGAGAAAGAGATAGAAACAGAAAATATGATATATATATATATATATATATATATATATATATATATATATATATATATATATATATATATATAGTTTAAAGTAGCGATATAAATCAGATAAGTAAGTAACAGAGCCATGGTTTGGGTGTGAATCATTGAACGAGGGATCCTGGGTTCGATTCTCGCCTGATGCATTTTTGTTTTAATTAAACAGTCAGCTTAAATGGAATGGACTGCTGGGCTAATTATCATTTGAAATGGATTAATTAAATTGGGTTTAGTTAAGTGGTCTCTTGGACCAAATAACCTTTTGTTGGGCTTTTACATTTACTTGGGCTTCTTCTTCTTAATGGACTACAATATAGGTATAAATTTTATTGTTATTAAGTATTAGTATTATTATTAATTGTTATTAGTATTATTATTAATATTATGGTTATGATTATATGATAAAAATAAAATAAAAAAAATAAAAAATAATAATTAAAACACTAAATAAGTTGATATAGTTAAAAAGATAATGGTAATTATGATAAAAATAAATATAAGTATAAGATAATATATAATTATGATTATTATGATATCATTATCATTATTATGATTATTATTTTTAACATTATTATTAATATTATTATTATTATTATTTTTCTTACTACTATTATCATTATTATTATTATTACAACTATATTATTATTAAAAGAATCATTAATAGTAAAACTTTCATTCTATCATTTTTCTTCTTCTAATTATTAGTATTATTGTCTTCACTTTAATAGTATTATAAATATTAATTTTACAAACAAAGGAGATTTATATATCAAAAGTATATTACATACTATATTTTTATGTGAAATATTATTAACTATAATAATAAATAAATTACACATAGTGTATAAAAATTTTCTAAGGTATCATAAGTAATAATATAAACACATATATAAATATTAATTTTAATATATTATATATACATAACAATAAGTTACCATTTAATAATATATTATAATAAATACATATACAACTTTGTTCGATTACAATTATATGTGTTAATATATAAACAAATGATATAGGTTAGTAAACCCAGGGCCAAACCTACACTTGTTCAATGACGTCATATGTATTTTTACTACAAAATACAGTATGGTGAGTTTCATTTGCTCCATTTTTAATTACTTTTGCAATATATATTTTTGGGCTGAGAATATATGCGCTGCTTTTATAAATGTTTACTAAATAGACACAAGTACTTAAAAATATATTCTACGTTGAGTTGTACCACTGGCATACTTCCCTGTAGCTTGGTAACTACTATTTACATGCGGTATTGTAAACGCGAATCCTGTTGATAGATCTATCGGGCCTGACAACCCCAACCGGACTGGACGACCAGTATTCAACGGTTGCACAGTACTTCGTTTTGGTGACTACACTTGGTACGGTGTAGTGAGATTTCATAATAAAGGGAATATGCGACGTTGATTAAATGTTAAGTATGGTTACCAAGTGCTCAACCACTTAGAATATGATTATTAAAAACGTTTATAAATATATTAAATCTTGTGGTCTATTAATATATTGAAATGATTGTTATGATAAACCTATGAACTCACCAACCTTTTGTTTGACACTTTTAAGCATGTTTATTCTCAGATACGAATTAAGTCTTCCGCGTGCATTTGCTCATTTTAAGGACATTACTTGGAGTCGATCATCGCAATGGGACCAAATGTTAATGACTTCGTCTAGGAGGATAAGGACGGGTTGTTTCAGTTGGTATCAGAGCGTTGGTCCTAGCGAACCAGGTCTTGCATTAAGTGTGTCTAACTGATAGTTGTTAGGATGCATTAGCGAGTCTGGACTTCGACCTTAGCTGCATATTATAAGTATTGTTTATTATTTCTAGTGGAAAATTACCTGCTTATCATCCCTAAGTCTAGACACGCTTTACTGCATTGACTGCATGAATAGTGTATAGACAAAATTCATATCTTAGCGTATCTGTTATTGTTACCTTTGCCTGACAGCTTCCGTAGATTCCTCCGTAACTTATGGGATTTTAGTATTATATATGCATATGTAAATGATGTATTACAGGGTACTAATCTATATCCTATAATCTATTTCCTATCGAAAATCCTTCATCTGATCGTACGAGATGAATCTCTCAACCAGTTCGAGTCCCTCAGATTCCGATAGCTATTACGATAGTTATTCTGACAGCTATTCCGACATGGATATTCACCTAAGATCCGGAGGTAGCGTAACCAGAATGAATCAACTAATCAGCCATCCCCAATTTATCTGATGGGTTCGTAGTCTAATTAATCATTGGAGACAAGAAGAAACGATCCCTTTCATCCACCATATTGTCCTCTGGGCGAAGAACCTGAAGCACCTACCGGCGAAGCTATCCGAAACACCATTTTCAGCCACATTTCCAGAGTATCTCGTCACGACTATATACTATCTCAAATCCTAGATCTTATTCATTCGCTTGTTCCGACTGACAATCATTCCGGAGTAATACAAAAAGTCAACGAACTTCGCGCTCGAGTAATCAATTTGGAGAATATGGAGCAAAATGTACCAGTTTCAGCAACATCACCGACATCAACAGTACAACTAATAACATAAGTTTCAACATCACATGCCCAATATCTCATTCCGTATCTCGAGTATAATCATCGTTCTACGAATCATTCTACATTATTTATCTTCGTTCGACATGGCGATTATATAATCTTTAATGTTTTAGAGATTAAATATTCTTATTCTAACGGTAAATCAAATGAGTCTAATATCATATTAACTCATTAAATCCATGATTACATCTGAGAAAATATATATGCAAGTATATTTTCATAAAGATTGTAATTAAAAATTCTTTTGTACAAACTGTTAATGATGAAAATATTTTAACGAGTAGGTAATACCCGAGGAATATTTGGGTTTCACATTAATAAGTTACACTGTACATTCTTCGAATCTGATTCAATAATCATTCACTATCCTATTTACATCCACCGATATACGTATCTGTTCACCGCATAATAACCCTTTTCATTCAATTTCATATTTGAATTTTGACTTATCAAAATCAAACAAGTGGCATAATGAAGAAAACATTGGACAAAATAAAATTTGTTAGAAACAAACGAATTAACTAATTGAAATTTTGTTAAGAATCCACGCTAACTGTTCCTAGCTAATTGTTCCTAGCTAACTGATTACATTTTATTTATCACAATTTAATTATCGCAATTTTATTTATCGTCATTTAATTTATGTTATTTACTTTACGCATTTTATTTATCGTCATTTAATTTTTGTATTTATTTTACGCACTTTAAATATCGGGACACGTATACAAGGTTTTGACATATCATATCGACGCATCTATATATATTATTTGGAATCACCATAGACACTCTATATGCAGTAATGATCGAGTTCTCTATACAGGGTTGAGGTTGATTCTATAATAATATATATACTTTGAGTTGTGATCGAGTCTGAGACGTATACGGGTCACGACACGTATTAATTAATTCGAATATAATATAATAAAATATATATATGAATTACTGGACTGTTAACTGTGGACTATCGACTGTGGACTAATAACATTGGACAATTAAAATGAATTAAAATATTGATTATAACATATGAAACTAAATAATTCTTCAAGTTTGCCACTTGAATTCATCTTAAACCTCATTTGTATCTCGACAATTACAACTTGCGTTCAAATCTTTCATGATTCTTGAAAACATCTCAATCGAGAGGATGAACCAACCGCACCTCATCTACGGAAGGAGAGATTGATGCATAAAGTTATGCACCTGAAAAACTCTCGAAAACTGAGTGAACGTTTAAATACGTAGCTTTGCTAATTCCTTTAGTGATATTATTACCCAAAATAACTTGGTAATCCCTTTCAAGGTAGCCAATTTTGTCACAGCTCCATCAAGTAAATTTCGACTTTTCGTTCGAAACAACCTTATTATAACCTTGAAATATATGCGTGCTCTTTTATTGATACCAGGGAACCTTTTATATTCCACCATATTACCATTAGCGTTTAACCATCTAAAAACACAATTCTCTTGAACCCACCTCGAATTGATAACCGATGATTCAGATATGGTAGCATTAAATGCTGACGAAGCAGCATATTGTAGATGGTCTAATTGGCCAAAAGTTTGATGATAACGAATAGGGTGTTGGAAACACTCAATGGAAAATTGATACTGGAAAGCGGATTATGCGAAACTATGAAGGAGGCAGAGGACAAATCACAAGGACCAAACCCTGTATTCAAAGAATCCAGGAAATTCTGGATCCGCCGAAATCTTTAGAGAATATCCTGCTCCGAAGTCATGTTAAAATCTTGCGGAAAATTTTTCTTCATCAACCTTCGAACTTAGAAATTCCAAAATATCATCATAAATATCTCCGATATTTCTGAAGATATTTTCCTAAATATTCTCGTCCGAAATTATATACCTCTTCGTGCTATCTGTATTCCATTATATTGGAAACTTCTATAAAAATCTAAGTATAAATTATGAATGAATTGTGGAAAAGTGTTGGGAACTGATGCATGAGTTAGTATAATATAATGACGCCCGGCCAACGTGATTATATTACAGTAAGTCATGCTGAGTTTCTAATAAAACGTGATGATGGTTCACAATAGATCATACCACCATCATGTGCCATGTTACATAATTCTTTCATTCTACTTAACTTCTGAACATATCAAGAAAATGTATTCTTGATAGTTCTATCTTCAGTAATTTTGATAAATTTAAAAATCAAATCGTGCTATCATGTTCCTCCCTGCTTAGAACATTATAATCATTCGAAATCCTATATCTACGAATTCTGGACCATTATTTGCTTGACTTGAAGTCGGGAAGAGAAAACAAAAGCATAGAGCTTCGAAATATAAGGGAGAATATAAAGCCCGATAACAACGCATAAATTACAAACCGTGTATGTCAATGTTTATCGCAACATAAAGACACGGGAGAATTAAAAACACTATAACCCCAAAGGCGAAGTAGAAGAAAGTAGACTCCTCTGGTGAAAGTTAGAAAAGGAGAATGAATGTTGCGATAGTAAGGATTAGGACAAGGATCAGAACTGGATTAAGCATTTTCACAATCATTTGAAAGTATGGATCGAGAAAGAAAGAATTAGAGTGGTGAAAATAATGGAACGAAAGAAGTTCATTTATAGAGAAGATACCAGACAAAGCAATCGATACAGATAATCACATTAAATTAAATAGGATCCTAATTTTCCATAAATCCCGAAGAATCAAATCCTATAGATTTTCAAGATTTTCTTTTAAATTCCTTGAATTTCGGAAATCCACCGTGACAATGTCAAAGGTTAAATCTCTATCTCGATCTTTTGTGATAGCTTCACTCGTACTCTTCGAGTAATCGAATTGTCTTATTCATATCACTCTATGGTAATAAAACTCTATTTATCAACTCATATTCGTCATAAAAACAATTTTATTGTTAGCCATGACGACCTCACTCAAATTTTGGGACGAAATTTCTTTAACGGGTAGGTACTGTCACGACCCGGAAAATTTCGACTAATTTTGAATCAAACTCTCGATACGATTTAATACTTTTAAAACGATAAGCAAATTCTGTTAGGTTGGATCTCAAAAATTTTGAACTGTTTCATTATTCAATTGACCTTTGACTGTGTCTGACGATTTACGAACAGCTAATTGTAAATAGATGCATATATATACTAATTTAGAATTGTATTTTAAAATAAAATAAAATATAATAAAAGTTATCAGGAATATATATATTAAATAATAGTAATACTAGTTTGTTGATTCGTTGGTATTTAAATATGTGATTCAAACTTATGTGATTTTAAAATAAACGAAAGTTTATTAATAGACTACGTAAGCTTCAGACTAGTTGAAAATACATTTACTATCTTGTTTTGAATTTTAATTAAATTATATATTTTATTCGGGATTGAGCTCAAATGACAGGACAACTTTTATGATCGATATTAAACAAGTTTAAACTCGAATTTATGAGAAGTTGAACTTAAACGTTGGTCTATAATTAAGTCTTATCAATTCTAAGTTTGCTAAAAATATATTTAAATACCTCGAGCTAAGTTTTAGTACTCCGTACATAATAATTGTAACAGAAAATAAATAATTAGTGAATCTTTTTGATCAGGTTTCAAACAGTTAATGAGTGAAATAATTAAATATACTTAGAGCTAAAAATTTGGGATTTTTAGGAACACTTTTATACATTAACTGTTTAGCATTGGACACGATAGTACTCCGTGTGGAAAAACCGTCGGCAGATGAATGCCAAAATTACTTTTAAGTTTACTATTCATCACTATGCGTTTTATGACTTTTAATTCACCCGTTCCAATTGTGTAAGATGTTATAATATATTATTATAATTATATTATTATATTTAATTATTAGACTTGTTAATTATATATACTCACAGGTTATATATAGCCATAGATATATATGATACACTTAGCCAATTCATCATCCCTCTCAAACAATTAACACAACCATTGGCTTATCACCATGAAGCTTTTCCAATCACCTCCCTAGACCACCGGAGCAACCACCACGGACCACCATCACCATCATCCTCAAGCCATCACCACCGTAACCACACCATCCTCACCACCACTTTCACCATTTTTCTCTCTCTCAACTTCTCTCTCTCTCTTCGGTTTACACTGAGAACTCTATCACCACCCTCCATCTCTCTTCTATCCATAACCGATCACCATCTTCCTCTATCTCTTACTTGTTTTCGATATTTCCTTGTTTGAAACCATTCAACCAAACCCAAACAAACAGTCCACTACTACTATAAACTGCTAACTGCTACTGCCGTATTTCTTTCTATTTCCATAAACCAAAAACCATCGCTAACAATTACTACCATAACATCATTTTTTTTGGTTATAATTCGATCACTACTGCTGCAATGATCGTTGTTTAATTACTACCATCCTACTGCTGCCATGTCACTGCTGCTACAGCTATTTATCGAATAAAGATGGTGAAGTAATAAAGAAGATGATGAATAGTTGAAGAAGATGATCGATGGGATGATGATGATACGTTTTGATAACGATGAGATAGTTGATAGATGACGATAGGTCTGTCTTCGGTTTAACCAATAGAGAAAAAAAATGATTAACGATGATGATGAGGATAAATATGATTCTGTAAAATAAGCGAAGATGATGGAGTCGATTATGAGTATGATGATACGTGTATGGTGATAATAACTGAATAAGGATGATGGTTATTTAATATGATAAGGATTTTGATTTTTTTGAAAAAGGAGAAAGAGATAGAAACAGAAAATATGATATATATATATATATATATATATATATATATATATATATATATATATATATATATATATATATATATATATATATATATATAGTTTAAAGTAGCGATATAAATCAGATAAGTAAGTAACAGAGCCATGATTTGGGTGTGAATCATTGAACGAGGGATCCTGGGTTCGATTCTCGCCTGATGCATTTTTGTTTTAATTAAACAGTCAGCTTAAATGGAATGGACTGCTGGGCTAATTATCATTTGAAATGGATTAATTAAATTGGGTTTAGTTAAGTGGTCTCTTGGACCAAATAACCTTTTGTTGGGCTTTTACATTTACTTGGGCTTCTTCTTCCTAATGGACTACAATATAGGTATAAATTTTATTGTTATTAAGTATTAGTATTATTATTAATTGTTATTAGTATTATTATTAATATTATGGTTATGATTATATGATAAAAATAAAATAAAAAAATAAAAAATAATAATTAAAACACTAAATAAGTTGATATAGTTTAAAAGATAATGGTAATTATGATAAAAATAAATATAAGTATAAGATAATATATAATTATGATTATTATGATATCATTATGATTATTATGATTATTATTTTTAACATTATTATTAATATTATTATTATTAATATTATTTTTCTTACTACTATTATCATTATTATTATTATTACAACTATATTATTATTAAAAGAATCATTAATAGTAAAACTTTCATTCTATCATTTTTTTTCTTCTAATTATTAGTATTATTGTCTTCACTTTAATAGTATTATAAATATTAATTTTACAAACAAAGGAGATTTATATATCAAAAGTATATTACATACTATATTTTATGTGAAATATTATTAACTATAATAATAAATAAATTACACATAGTGTATAAAAATATTCTAAGGTATCATAAGTAATAATATAAACACATATATAAATATTAATTTTAATATATCATATATACATAACAATAAGTTACCATTTAATAATATATTATAATAAATACATATACAACTTTGTTCGATTACAATTATATGTGTTAATATATAAACAAATGATATAGGTTCGTAAACCCAGGGCCAAACCTACACTTGTTCAATGACGTCATATGTATTTTTACTACAAAATACAGTATGGTGAGTTTCATTTGCTCCCTTTTTAATTACTTTTGCAATATATATTTTTGGGCTGAGAATACATGCGCTGCTTTTATAAATGTTTACGAAATAGACACAAGTACTTAAAAATAAATTCTACGTTGAGTTGTACCACTGGCATACTTCCCTGTAGCTTGGTAACTACTATTTACATGCGGTATTGTAAACGCGAATCCTGTTGATAGATCTATCGGGCCTGACAACCCCAACCGGACTGGACGACCAGTATTCAACGGTTGCACAGTACTTCGTTTTGGTGACTACACTTGGTACGGTGTAGTGAGATTTCATAATAAAGGGAATATGCGACGTTGATTAAATGTTAAGTATGGTTACCAAGTGCTCAACCACTTAGAATATGATTATTAAAAACGTTTATAAATATATTAAATCTTGTGGTCTATTAATATATTGAAATGATTGTTATGATAAACTTATGAACTCACCAACCTTTTGGTTGACACTTCTAAGCATATTTATTCTTGTACTTTGCGTTTTGAATCTTGTACTCTTGTAATTTTGAGACATTTTTTTATCAATAATTGGAACCTCATTGATTGTATTTTGTACTTTTGAGCTTTTTGGTCGTTTGCGTCTTCAATTCGTCGAATAAGTCTTTTGTCTTCACCTTTTATTATTTAAACGAATATCACTTGTAAATAGAACAGTTGCAACTAAAAGCTTGTCTTTCTTGAGGAATAATGCTATGAAATATATGTTCGTTTTTAGCATTATAAAATATTACCACACTTGAGCGTTGCTTGTCCTCAAGCAATATAGTCTTGAAATACAAGAATCACTTCTTTATTCTTCACACTTTGTACATCAGTGATTTCTTTACGGCGGTATAAACAATGGTAGTAACGATGTGATTTACAGTCCCACATGACTATAAAATTTAGATCCATTAAGGAAATTGGATCTTTATGAAAACATTTGATCTTTTAAAAATTAAATCTAGTTTTTACCCTAGATAAGTTTTTCGGAATAACCCTTCACCGGTGTTTGCAAAATATTTTTGTGGGCTTGGTGGGTTTCAGATTTGAAAATTTTAGCTCAAAACTTGCGGTTTTGTGTCACCCACTTGCTAACCTTGTATTAGGAAAGCAACACATCCAGTTTACTTGTCCCGTATATTACCTTTCGGTAAACTACCGTCCGGTTGTAAAGGAAAGCGTTGAACAAACAACTGTTAAGGCAATGTCCCCTGACATGCTTTTAATTATGGTCTATAACGTGTCGGACGCAATTACTATCCTTTGTAGGAGCAATAGTAAAGCTCACCCTTATAATTTGTCGGTCTGGCACAAGGTACTGTCTTTAACCATGCTATGCAACCACCGTTCTTACGGTTGACACCCGATTTGGTTCAGATGACCTAATGAATTCCAGGTGAATTCCTAGGATTTTACGTTCAATGGTAATGAACGCATTGAAAATGGGTTTTCAGAAAACAAATCGGTTTATAATTTGCTCAAAATATTTTCTCGTTCAAGCTCGAGTTTAGATATCATTGAATTCCATGAGTTTGAATTCTCAATCTTTAAGGTCAATCTCTAGGATTGAGTAATATCAGGCTTAAAAGCTGATTTTTAATCTTTAAGGAGATTATCCTTTCTGGGGATCTGATTCATTAGTCTTATCCAGCTAATTTGCACGGTGCCCCCCATTTTACGAGATAAATCCTTCTCATGGTTAGGATAAATCTGACCACTTGGCGACCCTATTTAATGCTGAGGTCCGTGGATTTCCTGCTGATTTTAGTGATGACTTTTCTAGGTTTTTCGTCAACCTACAGCTGGTCTGGACGACAACTTCATGACCTAAATCAAGAAGCGCGTTTCTTTTTCGGAAGACTTTACTTCCTTTTAATGATGTAATTGATTCATCGTGTAGATCCATCTCTTCTTTTCTTTCATCGGGTAAAATAGTTTAGTTTAGTCCAAAGCAAAAGTATTTTCAGTTATTTGTTACAGAAATATGTGACATATGTTTAAGATAACTTGGTAATTTTTCCCACACTTGGCTTTTATTTTCCTTTTTATTGTCCTCTATTCCATTTTAAATGAATTTTAACATTTTGGTTTGTTTCTCAATTTATGTCCTTTCTGAGGTAACAATAATTTCGGTGTTAACACCTAGTTTTATCGTTCATAAATATGTATAAACATGATTTTGAGTTCATTTAATTGAAAATTTTGAAATTTTTTACTAGAATTGGGCAGTCAGTATATAAGACTAGGGCTGTTCTTTATCATCAGAGAGCACTAGATTCTAATACAACTACTACGTTACTAGTATTTTTAATGGTAACCAAGTGTTTAATATAAAAATTTTAAAAATCCGAAAGAATTTAACCCCAATATTCCCACACTTAAGATCTTGCAATGCCCTCATTTGCAAGAAATCAGTAACAATTTAAATTATTGAGGGTGATTAGCGTAAAAATGATTAAATTTTACCAAAGTTTCCAAACATATTGGCGTTTGGTTGCTGAATGATAAATGGTGCATATCATTTGTTTATTTCGTCTGTTGTTACATCACATTTATTTGTCATCTTGTCGTCAAAATTAGTAGCTTTTGCTGAACTTAATGCCAGTCTTTGAAAATGCGCTGTTTTACCCTGTTTTGTACAATTTACAATATACATACATACAAATATAAACATGCATGACAATTTGAAATGGGACTTAATATCCCACTTTCAAATCTTAAATGTGAAATATTAGTACACAATAATAATAAAAATGATAAAGATTACATAAGTATATTCAATAACATAAGTTTAAACATGAATAAGTAAAAAGATAAAAACATAAAAATCAAATAAATAACCAAATGGAACTAAATCAGTCTGGATATGGGTTCCAGTTCATCTCGTCAGGTGGGTTCCATTGTTGGTTATAGGTGTTTTGATAGGCTTGGTTATAGTCATACCGGTTAAAGGGTGGTCGGATATCGGGGCTATGTAGCGGAAAATGAGCAGGTCGAGTAGGTACGTAATTATTTGGTACCTGATATGATAGCTGGCTTATGATTTGGTGCTGATGAACTAACCAGCTATCGTGTTGGCGTCGCCTATAATCCTCGTATACTCGCTCGGAGTTCCACTGCTCATACATACTATGTCTGGCCGCGTTCGTCATTGCTTCCTCATCTATACGAACGTGGACGTCAAGAATAGCATCTCGAAAGACATCCCTAATGTCTTCCGCCTCCTCCATTTCCTCGTCTGAGCCTCTCTCTACCTGAGGATGAGATCCCTCATAGGGTACTGCCTGGTTACGTCTACTTTTCAATACCTTAGCACCCACATAAACTTTCAATCCTAAGGGCTCAACCTGTTCTCTATAAAGCTGTAATGGACCCCCTTGGTTCCTATCAACACCTAAATACTCTCCAATGAGAGTAACAAAAATACCTCCTCCTATTATACTCCCGTCCTGCATTCCCTCTGCCATTTTAGTTAAATAAAAAGCAACACAGTAAGGGATATTGACAAAGCTTCTAGGATCCCGAATACACTTTAGGTAGAATAAATCATGTAAGGTAATTTTTTCTTTATTATGACATCTCTGTGTAATCGAGTTAGCCAAAAATCTATGAATAATACGAAGCTCGGCTCTGTCAATATGTGTATAGGAGTGTCCTCCTGCTCGTGTAAAAACATCAAAATGTGACATACGCCTCCAAATGGCGTCAGCGTCAAAGTTACTATCTACCCTTTCACCATAATGAATCAAATTTGTACAATCGGGTAATAGCAACTCACCAGGAGTATATATCTGTAAGGCCCTGGCCATGTCCAGCATGGACATTCTGTACATCCTACCGCCAAGGATAAACCTAAGAAATCTTCTATCATCTATTCTAACTATATTTGTATCAAGTGATACAGTACTCATCAACTCAATACACCATTCCTTATATACAGGTCTACGAATGGTGAAAAGACGTTCCCAATCTGTAAAAGAAGAACTGCCATACCTTTGAACTAAAAGCTGTCTAACACGGTCAGCTAGATGGACCGTTTCCAAAGGGGCCCAATCGATTACCCTTGGCACCTCTACATTTTTTGTTACCAATTTGAATTTGTTCCTTTGATATGTCTCGTAATCTCTCCATCTCCTATCAAATCTCAGATTAGGATGCAGAGTGTGCTCAGGAATCGTTGGGAATTCTACTGGCGGCCTCATTGGGAATACTATGAATTCATCAACAAACTGTACCGGATCATAATAAGGTATGTGCTGATCAGGCTGTTGTTGTGGTTCTTGTTCGTGTTACATTTCTGGTTCTGGTTCTGGTGCTGGTGCTGGTCGTCTAGATGATGATGCTCCTGAACCTCCAGTATCGGCTTTCTGCAAAACACATTAAACACAAAATTTGTGCATCCAAATATTCATTAGTGTTAGCAAAATAACAACTTAAAACAATCACTATAACATGTTAAATCAAAATTAAAATTATACACATTTTCACAATTTTTCACAATTCTACACTTTTCAAATAAGCACATATGAAAATGTATACAAAGTTCATAAGCATTTAACTCAAATAACATGTCAAAATAGTCATTACTAATAATTAAACAAGTCTCAAATGGCAATTATATCAAATTAATCAAGTTCATGAATTTTGGACTTAAAAAGTCCACTTTAATCTCCAAAAACCATGTTTAGGATCAATGTTTGGATCATTTAACTATCTAAACATGTTACACTACTCAATTTAGCAATAATTCATGACAAAAATCGGCCATAACCTGTTTATATCAAAAAGCCCCAAATTGCTCAAGAACACAAACCCTAGATTTCTAAAAATTTTGAAGTTTTTGGCTTCAAATCATGTTAAATAGCATCAATCTAGGTTATACATGC
Organism: Rutidosis leptorrhynchoides; assembly: GCF_046630445.1. Lineage (NCBI taxonomy): Eukaryota > Viridiplantae > Streptophyta > Magnoliopsida > Asterales > Asteraceae > Rutidosis > Rutidosis leptorrhynchoides. Next base: position 576,982,757 of record NC_092336.1, on the reverse strand, counting down.
ATAAAATACTAACAATTTAACACTAATTACACTAGAAATTAACAAAATTGCATTAGGTAAAAAATTGGTAATTATCACAAAAACTAGGAATTTATAGAGTTTAGGGGTGTAATTTTTACCATTTTGCTGAAGAATGAGAATCTAGGCATGATTAGAGCAAGAAAAATGACGAATTACGGTGGAAAAATGATGAAATTTGGTGAAGATTTGAGGTATTTTTCGTGTATGTGTGTGTGAAGTGGTAAAGAACACAGCTCGCTGGCTGTTTTGAGTCTGGCCAGATTTTTGCCTCCATGCGATCGCATGGAGGTATAGGGAGAATCCCATGCGATCGCATGGGTGCCCGGCTACAGTGATTTCAGCTTTTTTTTTTTCTTTTTCTTATACTAATTAAAACAATTAAGTAATTAATTTTAAAATTTTGTTTCCCTTGTTATTTAGGACGAGGTCGTTTCGGATCGATGTCCTAGTCCGTCCTTTGACAAAATTTTAAAATTTGTCTTTTTGTAGCGATTGTTTTAAAAGCTAAGATTTTTAGGGTTTTTTTTTTAATGTTTTTGGCATACTTTAATTCAATAAGATTAAAAATAATGATAATAAAAGTTCTCGTCCCTCCCTCGGGTAAAGCAATTTCGGTTCAATGACCTAGTCTTCAACTTACGACGAATTTTAAAAATCATATTTTTAACTTAATGAAATAAAGTAAATTTATTTATTTTTTTTTTAAATTCACGCCAATCTTAAAATTTGAAATGCATAAAATTAAAAATTCTTATTTTAAAAATTAAAAATTCACACCAAACTTAATTTAAAAATTCATATTATAAAATCACACCAAACTTATATTATATTTTTCAAATATTTATAATTTTAAATATATTGTTTTTACAAAGTTTACAATATTAATTTAAGATTTATATATTAATTTTAAAAACATGGTAAAAATAAAATTAAAAATCTTTTTGGCTTTTTATCCCACTTTAATCAATCAAATATTATCAAAAATATACGCCCCTCTTTTCGGTAAAGTAATTTCGGTTCCATGACCTAATTTAACTCATGACGAATTTTTGAAATATTTTGTGTTGATTGATTAAAGATATTTATACCTTAAGAATAAACGTTAAATTTCGCAGTGATGTAATAAATTTTTGAATGATATCAATAATTTCAGTCGCCAAACCTAATTTTATTTAATACCAATTTAATACTTTATAGCGAACAAATTAGCGTTTATTATCAAAAGGTTAAAAAAAAAAAAAAAAAAACTGTACAGGCTTACCTGTGAGATAGTATTCTTAGTTATATGATCTATACCATTCATAAGATAGTCGGTTTAATTGGTTTTCCATGGCTACATAGGCGTAACCTCGAGCATTCAGTGTTTTTTCTTCTAAACATATGAACGGTCCGTCTCTGCATAAAGTAACAAATTCGGTATTTGAATAGGTTTGATTATTTGAACATTTACCTCCATGTGACCATTTTCCGCATTTGTGACATCTTTCTAGGTGTCGTGCTCTTCTTTTCGCTGCGAATTTTGATTTTTCTTTACCAAATTGTAACTTATTATCTTCGCATCTGGATTCTTTTCTTACTCCGTCCAATCTTTCTCTGATTACTGATACTATTTCACTCGGAAGTGTGTCATTATTACGTTTAGTGATCAAAGCGTGTAGCATTAGACCATGGTTTAGTTCACAGGCAGTCTTCATTTCGTAAAAACCTAAAAAAAAATAAAAATTCAGAATGGGGGGAGAAGACTAGTTCTTTAGGGTCTGCTAGGGAAAGACCGTTCGGGTTCCATTTTCGAGAACTACACGAAAACAGACAATCTAACTCTAACAGAAATACATATTATCCTTTAAAGACTTGATTCTCCCCACACTTAGTTAGCTGTGGTATCGAAATTGTGATTAACTTCATTGTCGAATTCCATCGGACTATCTATGTAGTGTTTAACTCTGTGACCATTAACTTTAAATTCAATCCCATTTGAATTTATTAATTCTATCGTTCCGTATGGGAAAACTCTTTTGACTATGAATGGTCCAGACCATCTTGATTTCAATTTTCCAGGAAATAGCTTGAATCGTGAATTGAAAAGAAGAACTCTGTCTTCTTCTTTAAATTCTTTTAAACTTCTGATTCTTTTATCATGCCATTTCTTCGTTCTTTCCTTATAGATTAACGAATTTTCGTATGCTTCATGTCTTAATTCTTCCAATTCGTTTAGTTGACTTAATCGTAGACGTCCGGCTTCATGTAAATCAAGATTACATGTCTTCAAAGCCCAAAATGCTTTGTGTTCAATTTCTACTGGAAGATGACATGCTTTTCCATAAACAAGTCTAAAAGGTGTGGTTCCAATTGGAGTTTTGTAGGCTGTTCTAAAAGCCCAGAGTGCATCCTCCAATTTAATGGACCATTCCTTCAGATTTGATCCTACGGTTTTCTCTAGAATACGTTTTAAAGCTCGGTTGGTATTTTCAACTTGTCCACTTGTTTGTGGATGATATGCGGTGGAGATTTTATGAGTTACTCCATATCTTTTAAGAACTTTCTCAAGTTGATTATTACAGAAATGAGTACCCCGATCACTTATTAAAGCTTTCGGTGTTCCAAACCTTGCAAAAAGACGTTTTAAAAAGTTGACTACAACTCGTGCATCGTTAGTTGGGAGAGCTTGTGCTTCCGCCCATTTAGATACATAATCAATGGCAACGAGAATATAGAGATTATTATGAGATTTTGAAAATGGTCCCATAAAGTCAATACCCCAAACGTCAAATACTTCACATACTTGTATGACATTTTGTGGCATTTCATCACGTTGACTTATTTTTCCGGCCCTTTGACATGCATCACAGGATTTGCAAAGAAGGTGTGCGTCTTTGTAAATTGTGGGCCAATAGAATCCAGCTTCATAAACTTTTCTTGCTGTTAGTTGAGGCCCATAATGCCTTCCTGTTGGTCCTGTGTGACAATGGTTTAAAATTTTACTAGCTTCATCTCCGAATACACATCGGCGTATTATTCCATCTGGACAACTTTTAAACAGATGTGGATCTTTTCAAAAATAGTGTTTTATATCACTGAAGAATTTCTTTCGTTTTTGGTACGATAATCCTTTTTCAAGGAATCCACATACTAAATAATTTGCATAGTCTGCAAACTATGGAATTTCATTATAATCTATCTTCAATAGATATTCATCAGGAAAGTTGTCTTGTATGGCCGATTCATTTAGAACTTCTAATTCGGGATTTTCAAGACGAGAAAGATGATCAGCGGCGAGATTTTCTGCTCCTCTTTTATCTCGGATTTCAATATCAAACTCTTGTAAGAGTAAGATCCAACGGATTAATCTTGGTTTAGCATCTTGTTTCGAAAATAGGTATCTAAGAGCAGAATGGTCGGTATAGACCACCGTTTTTGCTAGAACGAGATATGAACGAAATTTGTCAAAAGCAAAGACAATAGCAAGGAGTTCTTTTTCAGTAGTTGTGTAATTTGTTTGTGCTCCTTGTAACGTCTTACTAGCATAATATATAGGTTGATATCGTTTTTCAATCCTTTATCCTAAAACGGCTCCCATTGCAAAATGACTTGCATCGCACATTAGTTCAAATGGTAGATTCCAATTTGGTGTTATCATGATCGGTGCATTAGTGAGTTTCTCTTTAAGAATATTAAAAGATTTGATACATTCATCTGAAAAGATGAATAGAGCATCCTTTTCTAGGAGTTTATTCATAGGAGTGGCAATTTTAGAAAAATCTTTTATGAAACGTCGGTAAAAACCGGCATGCCCTAGAAAACTCCTAACTCCTCTAACATTGGTGGGATGTGGAAGTTTAGCAATTACATCTACTTTAGCTCTATCCACTTCAATTCCTTCCTTCGAAATTTTATGACCAAGAACGATGCCTTCTTTAATCATGAAATGGCATTTCTCCCAATTAAGTACTAGATTTGATTGTTCGCATCTAATAAGCATTCGTTCCAGATTAACTAGACATGATTCAAATGTATCACCGAAGACTGAAAAGTCATGCATGAAAACTTCCATGCATTCTTCTATCATGTCATGAAAAATCGCCATCATACACCTTTGAAAGGTTGCAGGGGCGTTGCAAAGTCCAAATGGCATGCGTTTGTAAGCAAAAGTACCATAAGGGCACGTGAATGTGGTTTTCTCTTGATCTTCGGGTGCTATTGGAATTTGAAAATATCCGGAAAATCCATCTAATAGTAACTATTTTCCGGCTAGCCTTTCCAACATTTGATCAATGAAAGGTAAGGGAAAGTGATCTTTTCTGGTGGTGTCATTTAATTTTCTATAATCAATACATACACGCCATCCTGTTACAGTCCTAGTAGGAATAAGCTCATTTTTTTCATTTGTAATGACAGTCATGCCACCCTTCTTAGGTACGCATTGAACTGGGCTTACCCATGGACTATCAAAAATTGAATAAATTAGACCTGCGTCTAGCAGTTTAATAATCTCTTTCTTAACTACATCTTGTATATTAGGATTTAGTCTTCGTTGGCGTTGCATATACGTTTTATGACCTTCTTCCATAAGGATTTTATGTGTGCAATACGAAGGACTTATTCCTTTAATATCATGAATCTTCCATGCAATGGCTGGTTTATGAGCTTTCAACACAGAAATGAGTTGTGATTTCTCATTTTCAGTAAGAGAAGACGATATTATTACAGGTAATTCAGATTCACCATGTAAATAAGCGTATTCCAAATGGTTTGGAAGTGGCTTTAACTCTAATTTCAGAGGTTATTCTATAGATGATTTATATCGATATCTGCCTTCTTCTTTTAGCATTTGAATTTCTTCTGTTGTTGGTTCATATCCATTAGCTATAAGTGTAGCTAATATTTCAGCTTCATTAATTGGTTCATTACCTTCTCCTAAAGAACATTCTCCTGTTCCTTGTAATTCTGGAAATTCTTCTAATAATTCTGCATGTGAATCTATAGTTTGAATATAATAACATGTATCATCTGCAGATTGAGGTTGTTGCATTGCTTTATCAACTGAAAAGGTAACACTCTCGTCCTCTATACTTAGGGTCAGTTTCTTACCGAACACGTCTATCATTGCTTTAGCCGTGTTTAAGAATGGTCTTCCTAATATGAGAGGAACTTGAGAATCTTCTTCCATGTCCAGAACAACAAAATCTACTGGAAATACTAAAGTACCAACTTTAACTAGCATGTTCTCCATTATTCCTCTAGGATATTTTATTGATCGATCGGCTAGTTGTATGCTTATTCTTGTTGGTTTCAATTCTCCAAGGTCTAGTTTAGTGTATAGTGAAAACGGCATTAAATTTATACTAGCACCTAAGTCTGCCAATGCTTCTATTGAACTAAGACTACCCAGAAAACATGGAATTGTGAAACTTCCTGGATCAGATAGTTTTTCTGGTATCTTATTCAACAGCACTGCTGAACAATTAGCGTTCATAGTAACAGCCGAGAGTTCTTCCATTTTCTTTCTATTCGTGATCAGATCTTTCAAGAATTTAGCATATCTAGGCATTCCTGAAATCACATCAATGAAAGGAAGATTTACATTTATTTGTTTAAACATATCCAAGAATTTGGATTTCTCGGCTTCAAGTTTCTCTTTCTTCATTTTACTCGGGTAAGGAAGTGGTGGTTGGTATGGTTTAACATAAGGTTTAGCCTTAACTGTGTTATCTTCATTAACCTTTTCAACTACCAGTTCTTTTTCCTTATCTTGATCAGGTTGTGGTTCTTGTGGAGTAAGAATAGCTTCATCAGAAGTTACAGGTATTTCAGGTGGTTTAAGTGTTGTACCACTTCTTGTGGTAATGGCTTTAGCTGTTTCATTCCGGGGGTTAGCATTTGTATCACTAGGTAGACTTCCCGGTTTTCTTTCACCTATTAATCTTGCTAGGTTACTTACTTCTTGTTCCAGATTTTGAATAGAAGCTTGTTGATTTCTAAATGCTTGAGCATTTTGTTCATTGGTTTGTTTTTGAGATGTGAAAAACTGCGTTTGAGTTTCAACTAGCTTCGTCATCATATCTTCTAAATTTGGCTTTTTATCATCGGTTTGTTGTGGTGGTTTGTTTTGAAAATTAGGTCTTTGCTGGTTGTAAGTATTATTGGATACTTGTTGATTGCTAGGACCTTGTTGTTTGTTGTATGGAATATTTTGGTTATAGTTCTGATTTTGATTGTAAATCGGTCTTGGCGGTTGATAATTATTCTGATAATTATTTCCAGGTCTTTGGTTTAGATATGAAACATTCTCTCTTTGTTCCATTGTTAGTTCAATACTGAGACAATCTTTTGTCAAATGTGGTCCTCCACACTGCTCACAACTAATTCGTATTGAGTGTATATCTTTAGTCATCTTTTCCATTCGTCTCTCGACAGCATCTATCTTTGCGGAAATGGAATCTAAGTCATGGCTAGAACCGGCTCTAGCTGCTTTAGATGATCTAACGATATCATTTTCTTGGTGCCACTCATGTGAGTGGGAAGCAGTGTTATCAATAATTTTATAAGCATCAGTTTCGGTTTTCTTCATAATGGAACCACCAGCTGCTATATCTATGTCTTTCCTTGTAGTGATGTCGCATCCTTGGTAGAATATTTGTACTATTTGACAGGTATCTAAACCATGTTGCGAACATCCTCTTAATAACTTTCCAAATTTTGTCCACGCCTCATATAGAGTTTCATTCGGTTTCTGTGTAAACGTAACAATTTCTCCTTGAAGTCTTACGGCTTTAGATGCAGGAAAGAATTGTTTAAGAAATTTTTCAACTAAAACGTCCCATGTATCAATCGCCCCTTCAGGTAACGATTCCAACCAATCTTTGGCTTCTCCCTTTAAAGTTCAGGGAAATAACATGAGATATATCTGTCCATCCTCCACTTCTCGGATTTTAAATAGTGTGCAAATCCTATTAAAGGTACGAAGATGTTCATTTGGATCTTCCTTCGGCGCACCACTAAATTGGCATTGATTAGTCACCATATGTAGAATTTGTCCTTTGATTTCATAATCTGGCGCATTAATGTCTGGATGAGTAATTGCGTGACCTTGGCCAGTGCGTTTAGCTCTCATTCGGTCTTCCATACTTAAAGGTTCCAGATTCTCCATAATTGAATTTGTTGAATCGGAATCACTAGAGGATTCTGATTTAATGGTCCGTTCCTCAACAATCTCTGTTTGAATGATTGGTGGTTCCGGAGAAAAATTTAATGGTTCAGGATCTATGAATCATCCTTGAATATTCTCCGGATTCTCAATTGTGAGGTCGGGTTCAAAAAATGGATTATCGGAAATTTGAATTGGAGTACTTGGTCGACTGGATGAAGATTCTAAAGAAAAATCAACGGCGGTAATATTTGCTAAATGTCTTGATCTAGTTACAGGTGGTGAACGTACAAAAGGTGGTGAATGTCTTGCTCGGTGCATTCACTGAATATCCTATTAGTTTTTAAAAAGGAAAGAAAAATTATATAAGTTATCCAATCAATAGACTTTTCTAATTTTGCCCACGTTTCGAATAGCTAAAAGATGCAGCAGAGGGGCAGGATTCGTTTGGTCTCAATATAATTGAGGACTGTTTGGCTCCAATAACCCGGTCCACGTACAAATCCAACTATTACTACGAACCAGAAAATTTTGATGTCTATCAATTTAACCACTTAAAATAAATTTTTGTAATTTTAAGAAATTTAGATAAGAAGTAGAATAAAAATCTATGTCCTAAAAACTAGAATAGCGAGAAATAAGAAAGAAAAAGAGTGCGTCGGAAAAAATCGAAAAATAAGAAAGAAAAAGAGTGACTTATAGAACTTAAAAACACTCGACTAACCCAACCTTATTACTATCACTAACTTAAAATTATAATCGCAAATTGAGATTACTAATTGGAATGATAATTGATACATAGGTAAAAGGCGTCGAGAAATAAGAAAATAGCGCGTCTAAACTTAAAAAGGAACTAAAAATTTAAAACTAAAAGTTGCGTCTTAAAGCTTACAAGTAAAATTATATCCCAAATGGAAATAACTTAAAAAGGTACTAAAACTTAAAAAGGCGTAAAGCACCTAAATCTTAGTCTAAAGAAAAAGCACCTAAGGGATTTTACGGCAAGGCCTAAAAATCTAGAAATAAAAATAACTATGGCAAAAACTATGAATTAAAAATAAATACGAGCGAAAAATATAAAAATTACGCTAAAACTATTAAAAAGGGACAAAATATAAAAATATATAAAAAGTTGTAAAAATTACAATTTTTATAAAAATATTATTTTTATATTATTTATTTTATAAAACTATTAATTTTATAAATTATTAAAACTAATTTAGACTTAAAATACAAATTATATATAAACTAAACTAAATAATAAAATAATTATAACCTAATTAGGGTTATTAATTAATAATAATTATTATTATAAACCCTAATTTCGTACAACTTATGTTTCAGACGAGTCAAATCACTCCATGCGATCGCATGAAGTGTATGCTATATATTAATGCGATCGCATGAAGTAGAAAATCGGGCCAGATGAGTTGGGCTGCTACAGTGTAGCCCGTAAACTTTTATATTTTTTTTTTCTTTCTGTTTTGCCGTTTTGATGTTTTATAAAAAAACACAATATTTAAATAAAATTTATATTTTTAAATACTAAAAATAAAAATAAAGAAACTTTATAAAACTTATATATTTAACAAACTCTTAAAAATATATAAATTTTTGTTTTTCTTTTTATATTTTTGAATTTTTAAAACGTATTTTTACAAAAACGTATTTTTATAAAAGTAAACTAAAAATAACAATCTTTTTTTTATATAGCGTTGCGCTTCCGGATTTTAAGCTAAATTTTTAAGTTCCCTGGCAGCGGCGCCAAAAATACTTGATGTTAAAGCTAAGGGGTATAAAATACTATTAAATTTTACAAGGAAATACTATTAAATACGATACAATTTTACACAAGATATTTATTTATTTATTGAATGGATATACTTAAACCTTGCTACAACACTTATAGGCAGTGTACCTAATCGTACAGTAGTGTAGTTTTTAGTAAGTCCGGTTCGTTCCACAGGGAATCTTTTTCACAAAGCTTAACGCTATATTAGTTTAAATTTATAAAAATACAAATATATATAATATTATTATTATAAAGGGGTTTTTTACCGTTTAATGACCGGTTTGTCGATTTTAAAAACTTTAGTTGCAGTTAAAACAAAATGTAAAATATTAAATAAATAAAAGACTTAATTTAAAGCGTAAAGTAAATAACGATAATGAAATTGCGAATAATAAAAGTGCGATAAAATAAACTTGAGATAATTAAAAAGTACGATAATTAAAAGTGCAATTAAATACAATAACAATAAATAAAAATGCGATAATTAGAAGTGCAATTAAATATAAAATAAAGGAAATTAAATATGAAATAAAAGAATTATGCTTATTTAAACTTCCGTAATCATGATGTTTGACGTGTTGATTTTAGTTTTATGCCCATGGATTAATTGTCCTTTGTCCTGGATTATTTAATATGTCCGTCTGGTTTTTATCCATAACAGTCCATCGGTCATAAATATAAAGTGCGAGTGTCCTCGTCAAATTATCCTTATACCCGAAGTTTAAATATTCCAACTAATTGGGGACTTAAACTGTAACAAGATTTTAATACTTTGTTTAATAATTACACCAGGATGTCGACTGAGTGTAACCCAAGGTTTTAATACTTTGTTATCAATTATGCCAAGTGTCCTTGTACATAATTTCACCCCTGTTTTAATAATTCTAGTGGCTATTAATCCATTCCCGTGTCCGGTTAAATGAACGATTATTCGTACATATAAATACCCCCCCCATCGTGTCCGATCGAGTGTATATGGTTATTTATAGGTACGTCTAATTGTAAATCTTTATATTAAAATTAACAAACTATCATTTAGTTAAACAAATATAAAACCCATTAATAGCCCATAGTCTAATTTCCACAAGTGTCGTTCTTTTGTCCAAACCCCAATTATGGTACAAAGCCCAATTACCCAATTTTAATATTTTTAGCCCAACATCATGATTACTTCGGATTAAATAAGCATAATAATAACTTAGCTACGAGACATTAAATTAAAAAGGTTGAACATAACTTACAATGATTAAAAATAGCGTAGCGTTACACTGACAGAATTTCGACTTACACCCTTACAACATTCGCTAACATACCCTTATTATTAGGATTTAAAATTAAAATTAAAATTAAAATATAAATATAAATATATACGTTTACATATAGATAGAGAGATTGATGGATTGATTTTACGTTCACCAAACTGCGAATTTATAGGCCTGTGAACTGAAAAAGGAGCTCATGCGATCGCATGAGCTTTGCTCTTCAAGGCCATGCGATCGCATGGCCAGCTGGGGATGCTCACATTTGGTTGTTTTCTTCTGCCGACGGTTTTATAATATAATATAATATATATATTAATTTTAAGAATTAATTATATATTATATTATATTTATGTGCATAGTTGACTTGTAATTTTTAGTCCGTTGCGTCGAGCGTTGAGAGTTGACTCTGGTCCCGGTTCCGGATTTTCGAACGTCCTTGCGTAGAATTTAATATCTTGTACTTTGCATTTTGAATCTTGTACTCTTGTAATTTTGAGACGTTTCTTATCAATAATTGGAACCTCATTGATTGTATTTTGTACTTTTGAGCTTTTTGGTCGTTTGCGTCTTCAATTTATCGAATAAGTCTTTTGTCTTCACCTTTTATTATTTAAACTAATATCACTTGTAAATAGAACAGTTGCAACTAAAAGCTTGTCTTTCTTGAGGAATAATGCTATGAAATATATGTTCGTTTTTAGCATTATCAGTGAATCATTGAACGAGGGATCCTGGGTTCGATTCTCGCCTGATGCATTTTTGTTTTAATTAAACAGTCAGCTTAAATGGAATGGACTGCTGGGCTAATTATCATTTGAAATGGATTAATTAAATTGGGTTTAGTTAAGTGGTCTCTTGGACCAAATAACCTTTTGTTGGGCTTTTACATTTACTTGGGCTTCTTCTTCCTAATGGACTACAATATAGGTATAAATTTTATTGTTATTAAGTATTAGTATTATTATTAATTGTTATTAGTATTATTATTAATATTATGGTTATGATTATATGATAAAAAAATAAAAAAATAAAAAATATAATTAAAACACTAAATAAGTTGATATAGTTTAAAAGATAATGGTAATTATGATAAAAATAAATATAAGTATAAGATAATATATAATTATGATTATTATGATATCATTATCATTATTATGATTATTATTTTTAACATTATTATTAATATTATTATTATTATTTTTCTTACTACTATTATCATTATTATTATTACAACTATATTATTATTAAAAGAATCATTAATAGTAAAACTTTCATTCTATCATTTTTTTCCTTCTAATTATTAGTATTATTGTCTTCACTTTAATAGTATTATAAATATTAATTTTACAAACAAAGGAGATTTATATATCAAAAGTATATTACATACTATATTTTTATGTGAAATATTATTAACTATAATAATAAATAAATTACACATAGTGTATAAAAATATTATAAGGTATCATAAGTAATAATATAAACACATATATAAATATTAATTTTAATATATTATATATACATAACAATAAGTTACCATTTAATAATATATTATAATAAATACATATACAACTTTGTTCGATTACAATTATTTGTGTTAATATATAAACAAATGATATAGGTTCGTAAACCCAGGGCCAAACCTACACTTGTTCAATGACGTCATATGTATTTTTACTACAAAATACAGTATGGTGAGTTTCATTTGCTCCCTTTTTAATTACTTTTGCAATATATATTTTTGGGCTGAGAATACATGCGCTGCTTTTATAAATGTTTACGAAATAGACACAAGTACTTAAAAATATATTCTACGTTGAGTTGTACCACTGGCATACTTCCCTGTAGCTTGGTAACTACTATTTACATGCGGTATTGTAAACGCGAATCCTGTTGATAGATCTATCGGGCCTGACAACCCCAACCGGACTGGACGACCAGTATTCAACGGTTGCACAGTACTTCATTTTGGTGACTACACTTGGTACGGTGTAGTGAGATTTCATAATAAAGGGAATATGCGATGTTGATTAAATGTTAAGTATGGTTACCAAGTGCTCAACCACTTAGAATATGATTATTAAAAACGTTTATAAATATATTAAATCTTGTGGTCTATTAATATATTGAAATGATTGTTATGATAAACCTATGAACTCACCAACCTTTTGGTTGACACTTTTAAGCATGTTTATTCTCAGATACGAATTAAGTCTTCCGCTGTGCATTTGCTCATTTTAAGGACATTACTTGGAGTCGATCATCGCAATGGGACCAAATGTTAATGACTTCATCCAGGAGGATAAGGACGGGTTGTTTCACAGAACAAGGTTTATCTTTCTTAAAAGGCTGTTGAGGCAGACCTCTTACAAGCTTCTTTTTGGAAAGCTCATTAATGTTTTTGAAATTGAGATGAGAAAGCCTTTTGGGCCAAAGCCAATTAAATTCAGGGACAGTCTGAGAGTACAGACATGTTTCAATTCCAGCATCAACAGAATCTAGATCCAGCATATACACATTTTGAAATCTCCAGGCTACAAGTGTTGGCCTTCCTTTAGGATCATAAATAATACCAGCTTTCTTTCTTATTCTGATCTCACAATCTTCATCAGCAATTTGACTCACACTTAGCAGATTATGCTTCAACCCTTCAACTAAAGCAACTTTCTTAAATGAAACATTTCCAGCTATAACAGTACCATAACCAATAGTCTTTGCAAACGAATTATCACCATATCTTACAGAAGGACCTTTTTCTTCAACAAACCCTACAAGATGCTCTTTGCATCCAATCATGTGTCTTGAGCAACCACTATCCAAATACCACATGTTACCCTATTACACAAGACACAAGACAAAAGAAAATGGTTAGTTTTTAAGGGGAACCCACTTTTCAGTGGGTTCAGTTGGAGTGCTCTTCACTCTCCAGACAAAAGCTTTGTTTCCAATCCAGATCAACTTTTCCTTTACTGTTTTCAAAACACCTTTATTTTCACAAGCTTTAGGTTTCCATATCTTCTTAATTTCCTTAGGAAAACAAGATGTTCTTTTAACTGAAGGTTTTTCTTGGCTCTTGATTTTTTCATTGAGCTTAGAAATTTTCTTTTTGAGTTTTTGAATTGTCTTAGCTTGTTTTGACTTTGACCTTCTTTTAGTTAACACTTTTGGATCTGGACAAGTGTCAGTTTCAGAGGATGATTCAGAGTTGTTATTGCAACTTGACTCATGGGTGTCAGACTCTAGGTCAGAACATACACTATTATCTTGAGAGACTAAAATGCTAGAGTCTGAAGGTTTCAAAAGTTCAGACTCTAATGGATTTTTACTTTCAAGTGTTATAGTCTCAGAAGGTTCAACTGGATCTAATGACCTTACAAAAGCATTGGTTAAAATCTTTTTGTCACCATCAAATTTTACGAATGTGTTTGGTAGAATGTCAGGTTTGAATACACTTGGATCAACTTCTACATTATTATCTAATATGTAGTTTTCACCTAGTATAGCTTTGACATCATTTGGAATTTGTTTGGCAATAGCATCAGAATTCTTTTTGGAAGATAGACACCAAGATTTACAAATTGATTCATAGTGTTTTGACCTTTTCATCGATCTTCCTAATTCAGTATTTAATCTTTTAGTTTCTTCTGTGTATGCCATTTTATATGTGTCAAGTTCTACCTCACATTTTTTCAAGTCTTTAATTTTAGCATCTTTGTCTTTGATGACATTTTTAAGATCAAAAATTTGTGTTCTTAACCTATCAATATCTTCTAAACACCACTTAAAGTCAAGCAACAAGTACTGAAACATTCTCACTTTTTCATTATCAAGATAATTCACAAAGTTTTGTACCTTATAGGCAGAAGATTTATTGCAAGTAGAGTCCTTATCCATCTTCTCAACAGCTTTCAGATCTTCCTGAAACTTGCTAGAACCACCATCCTTTTCAATTATAGCCATAACTGAGGTAGTAATAGTACTGATAAGGAAAATATGGATCGTTTTAAAGATCACCGAGATAGGATTTACACCTTTCCCGCTCTGATACCAGTTATTAGTTCACAGTATTTGATCTATGAACACCAGACTCTCAATTGAATAATAAATATGAATTATAAGAACAAAAATTGAGAGAACACGATATGAAGAAATATGAAAGATAATATTAATCGTGCAAAAGATATATCACAAGGCTAAACCGTAGCCTTTATTTATACAGTTTTAACACCAAATCTGAAGATTTGGTTTCCTAAACAACTTCACTAATAATAAGGAAAAGATAAACTCTAATCTTAACAAATATTCAAATCACTTCAAAAGTTTATCTTCTGGAGATAAGGCAGAATCAAAACGTATCTTCTAAATATGTAAACATATCTCCAAAATCCTCCTTATCTTAGCCACCAAGAAAACCAAAACGTTTACTTCACCAAACATCAGAGTCTGCAACTTCAGACTCTACAACTTCAGACTCTAAAAACCTGCAAAATATTTTTGACTCATCAGATTATTTTTCCAACAATTGAGAATCATAGGGTTGGGGAGGAGATGACACGCAAAAGTTATACTCCGTATCTTGTTATGCTAAGAACATTTGATTAATTGTCTTTTATTTAATTTGATAAAATAAGATAAGAATATAATATATATCTCAAAATTTCACATATTTTCCAATATTTTGTAGGTTAATTTTCTCAAGAGTCTACTGCTTACATTTTTGAAATTAATATTAATATTAATATTAATATTGATACTATACACAAATGAGCTTTTGAATTATACTAATCCCCACCATTTGGTCAATCCCTTTTGTTGAAAAGTATATGCTTTGTTAATCATTTTTGCCTTTTTATCATTGATTTGTTGAATAAAAAGATAGTAAAACACTGCTAATCAACATGCTTAAGTAATGGAAGTGTATTATTACTAGTCAAATGTAAACAAGGCATTGATTTTGAATATCAATAATAATACTACGGATAATGGTGACGCCTACGTGAAGTGAAAGAGGGGTACTTTTTGGGTATGACGCTGACATGACCATGACGGGGGAATGAAGGAGTTGTAATGGGGGGCTTTTGTAAAGGCGTTTGTGGGTGATGTGTCAAAATATAATTGGATGTTGGGTTAAAAAGTGGTGAAAAAGGTAGGAAAAGAATTAAAATAAAAAAAAAAATCACAAACGCACATGAAAATGCCCGTGCTTTCTTGACAAACGCCCCAACACAAACGCCCCAACACAAACGCCCCATTCCAGGCCTTTGTGGGGCGTTTCTCTTGACATGTTGGCGGCATCAAGGTGAGAAACGCTGCGTTATCCATGGTCTAACAACCTTCTTTTGAATTCGAGATTCTTGTTACAATCAATCAAATCAACGGATTATCTTTTCGCACAAGTCCAATTTTGCCCGTCTCCATTGAAAATGCCCGAATAAATCGGCTCTAGAGTAGTTATTCAATGTGCGACTAAAAAAATGTTACTTCACTGACAAGAAGAAAAAATTATTCACTCTGTTCATGTTCATCGTATTCTATGCAAACTACTCATGTTTAGTAGTACCATTCAATGTTGTTATCACCTTGTTGGTACTTAATCTTATGTTAGTAGGCCAGTGGTCAATTGACATTCAACATAAAATGAATGTCATGGTTCAATCTCAGCCTTGTACGTATCTCTTTTGTTAGAATAAAGGATGGACTACATACATGTATGGAATCACATCAGTTACTCAAAGAAGAAACAACTACTTGCCATAATTACACTACAAACGGCTTCTTACATTAAATAGAATAATAGGCTTCTCTTCGTGAAGATTAATTTTTATGACTATAGATTGTAGCCATTTGTAAGTTCATTGAATCAATTCAGTCTAATCAAATAACCAATCGACATGTTCAATGTGTTAATGGTGACACATTTAATCATGAGTTGTACGATCTTTCTCTCTCATGTTAGCTTTGGAACCGGTTGGTGAGGACCGTTCGGATCAATTTTACCCTTCCCTTTTTAAACTTCATTCTTAAACCTCTTATAACTTAGCCATATATTGAGTTTAGTGATTTTTTTTAAAGGCAACATGTATTATTATTATTTCAGATTTACAGAGTTTACAAGGGAAAGAGACTCCGATACGCGAGGACACAACAATTAGGAGCATTCAATTGGGTGCAGAGGTTGCATCCAAACAATTGCCACCTAATTGAAGATACACAATAATACGCACTAGATATCGATTACAAGGTTACACAATATACTTTTGTGAATTATGCAACCAATCAAGCCATTCGATTTACATTGACGGACAACGTTTCGCGATCCACTAATAACTTTTAACTCGAATCTCGTTTAATGCGACTGGTGGACTCCAACATACATTTTTTAAAACCTTTTGGTTTTGGTTTTTCCAAATGAGATATCCGGTATGTCATTCAAACGTTTGCCAAATTTTCACGCCAACCGTGGTAGAAGGAACCGAAGATTTACCACAAAAGCATTACCAATAGCTAATGGTGGACTTCCGCTAAAATTTCACCATTTATAAACCTTTTCCCAAATTTCAAACACATATTTGCAAAGTAGTATCGAATGCTCGACCGATTCAATATCATCATCACAAATCGGGCAACGAACGGAGTGGAGATCAATACCCTTTTGTTAAGTTCCGACAAAACATGCTGTGACGATCGCTCCAAATCCATATGGACGAACACGTCATTCATCGATTTCATTGCGAGGTATTTGACCTCTATATGATACGTTTTATAAACATTGCATTCGTTTTGAAAAGGTATATCATAAATGAATATTTAAATTCAAAGTTTTCAACATCTGATAATTTCTACATATAGACAATCACCGTAAATAATGGTTTACAATAATACTTTCGTTGACAATGCAGTCAAAATAAGATACATGGTGATGATTTGGTGAACGCAACATTTCCTTGAATAAAGTATGTCATGTAAGACTCCATGCACATAGCTTGTCTAACATATAAGCAAACAGCGGAAGGCTTCTAGGAACCTGAGAATAAACATGCTAACAAGTGTCAACACAAAGGTTGGTGAGTTCATAGTTTTAGTGTTTCGTATAATCTGTATATAAAAGTGGATCACAAGATTTCAGTTGTTTCATCCAGAAACGTTTATCAAAATATTCTACAATATTGAACACCCTGGTAACTAAACTTAACGTATATATAATTTGTACCCTTTGTATAATCATCTTAATAATACACGCAAACCAACGTGTATGCTTCTCAAATAGCATACGTCCATTAAAAGGCTAGCGCTCTAGCTCGGACGGGGATATCAAGCCCTATGGATCCATATATAACTACTCGCACCCACCAGTTCTTATAACCGGCAGTTACTAGTTACCAAAGCTAAGGGATTTTCGGTTCAAACTCGGTGTAGAATTTAGTATGTACTTGCGTCCATTGTTTAAAATAAAGTGCATGTATTCTCAGCCCAAAAATATATATTGCAAAAGCATTTAAAAAGGGAGCAAATGAAACTCACCTTAGCAGCATATAAAGTCGTTCACCAAAATGTGAC
The DNA here is from genome assembly GCF_046630445.1 of Rutidosis leptorrhynchoides. Taxonomy (NCBI): domain Eukaryota; kingdom Viridiplantae; phylum Streptophyta; class Magnoliopsida; order Asterales; family Asteraceae; genus Rutidosis; species Rutidosis leptorrhynchoides. The sequence goes on along the minus strand of NC_092336.1, from coordinate 576,964,984 downwards.
TGAAACTCGGATTACCAAATAATCATAGATCTCAACCTAGAGAACATATGTTGGTCAATAAATGTCTATCAAGCTAGGTCAGGTCATAGTGTATAACAATCCTAATGCTCGAGATCGACATACAAAAGTTATCCAAAGTCGTTTCAAAAAGTCAATTTTGACAATAATTCAACAAAACGAGACGTGCCTTATATATGGATTCATTTACTTGGCTGGTAATATTCAAAAATCCAATTTATCAATCTTACAAACAAGTTTCAAAAGCAATTTCAATCAATGTCAATCATAATTCAGTTGATCATATCTTTTAATTCGTTCACCGAAATTACGCGATTTCTAAATGAAAAGTTATTGATTTTTCGCCAGTTTTCCAAAAACATGCATATCATATACCTTTTATCAGTAATATATATATATTTTCTTTGTGATTCATCATAACTGTTTAACGACAAAATTTAGCATACAAGCATGCATAAATATATATACTCGAGCACTAGACATGGATACACAATTAATATATAAAAGATAAGATATGAATGCTCAAGTATCAATATTGTGATCAAATATTGCAGGAAAGTACGTAGACGCAACATAGATGATAAACACTAGGTTTGTCTTGCGAATAATACCCATGAATATTACCCATAACTTCCATATTTATAACCCATAATTTCTTAGCTCTATCCCGTTTGAAAACCCATTTTGAAAGTGACACGCTAATGACCTCGGCGCAGTATTTTATGTATAAATAATAATAATACTAATACTACTAATAATGATAAGATTAATAATAATATTAATCTTAATAATAATAATAATAATAATAATAATAATAATAATAATAATAATAATAATAATAATAATAATAATAATAATAATAATAATAATAATAATAATAATAATATAATTTAAATATATACGAAGTAAAATGATTGAGGAAACAAACTGAACGAAGTCGAGTTTTTATAGTATGTGGCCTGCTACAGTACCCCATGCGATCGCATGAGTTTTCAGTGTTTTTGCCATGCGATCGCATGGCCGCCTTATTCGTTTTTGTTTGCTAGTTCGTCGACATCAAATAGTGTTTACTGTAGCAAATAGTGTTCTAATGTAGAAAAGTCGTTTTCACTGTAGCACTGTAGCAAAGTCGTTTTCACTGTAGCAAATAGTGTTTTACTGTAGTAAAGTGATTTTTACTGTAGCAAATAATGTTTACTTGTACGTCTTTGATATATATATATATAATTGTTCGTGAATCGTTGAGAACAATCGAAGGGTAATTGAATAGCTCAAAATTTTGAGATTCAACTTTATAGACTTTGTTATCTTGTCGGAAATGTTAAAGATTAAGTTTAAATTTGATCAGAAATTTCCGGGTCATCACAGTACCTACCCGTTAAAGAAATTTCGTCCCAAAATTTGAGTGAGGTCGTCATGGCTAACAATAAAAATGTTTTCATGAAGTATATGAGTCGATAAATAGAGTTTTATCACCGTTGAATAATATGGATAAAGCAATCCAATTACTCGAAGCATATGAGAGAAGTTATCGTAATCGAGTGAAATGGAGAATAGAGATGCGTCTTATCTCTTGACGTAGTAACGATTGATTTCCGGAATTTAAGAAAAAGAAAATCTTCATAATCTAAATAAGATTTGATTCTTCGGATTTTAAGGAAATTAAGATTTCCTTTGATTAAATGCGTAATCTGCCTCGATTGCTATGTCTGATATTTTGCTATAAATTAACCACTTCCGTTTCATTATTTTCATCACTCCTACATCTTCTTCCTTAATTCATACTTTCAAAAGATTGTGAAAATACTTCATCAAGTTCTGATTCTTGATATACTCCTAACTTTCATATCTGTCATTCTTCTTTTTCATCTACCACCGGAGGAAGTTATTTTCTTCTACCATTACCTTGGGGTTATAGTGTTTTTCATTCTCCCGTGTCTTTATATTGCTATACGCATTGATATACACGATTTGTAAATTTCGGGGTTGTTATCGGGCTTATATTCTCCTTTATATTTCGGAGCTTCATGCTTTCGTTTTCTCTTCCCGACTTTAAGTCAAGCGAATAATGGTTCAGAATTCGTAGGTATGAAATTTTGGATAAACAATACTAACGTTCTAAGAAAGAAATTGTAATGGCACGATCTTGATTTGTCAAATTACCAGAATATCTGGAAAAGACCGAATCATCAAGAAAAATATTTTCTTGATATGTTTAGAGATTAGAATGTAAGAGTTGTGTAACGTGGCACATGATGAGGGTCAAATCTGTGAACCCTTATCACGTTCCATTAGAAACTAAGCATGACTTACTGTAATATAATCACGTTGATCAAGTGTCATTATATTATACTAATTCATGCTTCAGTTCCCAACACTACTTCAAAACATTAAATTTTTTTCGAATTTTTCAGATGTTAGAAACTAAAATAGTTTCTTTTATGTTATAACACAGATAGCGCGAAGAGATGAATGATTTCAAATAAGAATGGTTATGAAAATATCTTCAGAAATATCGAGGATATTTATAATGAAAGATATGATGATATCTTAGAATATTTAAGATAATGATGATGACGAAGAATATTGTCCGCAAAGGTTTTAGAGTAAAGAGCAAGGTATTTACTAAGGATTTCAGCAGACACTAAATCATTTGGATTCTTTGAAGGCAGGTTCAGTCTTTGTGATTTATCCACAGCCTCCTTCATACTTTGCTCAATTCGTTTTCCAGTTCCAAACCTTCTCTTTTTCTCAGCTTTACCACCATACTATTCTTTATCATTAAACTTTTGACTGTTAAGGTCGTTTTACAGTTTTTGCTGCTTCATCAGCATTGTTCCAATTTCAGAGAACTAGTTCATAGTTTGGGATGTTTTTCAGAAACTTCACATTCGAAGTATGTAAGTCTAGAAGATAGACATTATATGTATATATAACTGTTGACGTAGAATTGCTGCGATATTCGAAATACTGATTGCTAATTCCCGGTAGTTGATATGACAATTATTGTTACAAGATGTGGATGAGTACATGATAGGGTTTCAACGAATATTATGATTTTTCAGAAGGTCAAAGATCAATGGAGTTGTTGGTAAATTTACTGCTAATGTGGTGGAATATGAAAGGTTTCCCAGTAACAAGAACGTATATATCAAAGTCACAATAAGGCTAATATGAAAAGTCGAAGTTGGTTGGAAGTGTGATAAAACTGGATACTTTGAAAAGGATTGCAAGATTATTTTCGGTAAAAACAACGCTAAAGGATCTTGCACAGTTTTGAAGTCAAAATATAGCTTTGAAAGATGTCGAGATCTAAGAATGATGTCATCGGTTCAGAGTTATGACTTGGATTCTGATCCGTCAATATGTAATCGAATTTGTATGAAAACGATTGTATATCATTGTGAGCATTGTTAATAATTTTTGAATCAAAGTTGAAGAATGTACAGTATAACATATTAATTGTGAACTTATATATTTCCCGAGTATTACCTACCCGTTAAAGATTTCACAATTAATACTTTGTACAAAAGAATTTTTATTACCCTTTTTATGAAAATATATGTATGTATATTTTCTTCAGATGTAATAAAGATTTAATGAGTTAATATCATATTAAGCTCATTTGATTTTCGGCTTGAATTAGAAATGAATAATCTCTAAAATATTAAAGATTACATAATCTTTGCGGAGTATTTCACTAATGAAATCAATACTTCATTATTTATTCTTATTGATATTTCTTGGTGAAGGGTGTTGATATTCGTGGAATTCTTGCAAACTTCGCAAGGTGCAAATGATGTTTTCTAGAAAGTTTCGAGTGCATCGAAGATGAAAGTGTAAAATCAACCATATTATTGAATAATACACTTGGTTTATTATGAAACGGAATTCTTTGGATTGAAACAGAGATTGTAGTTAATGAAGGTTAAGTTGTTAACGAAGGATGTACATCATAGCATATTAGTAATATGAATTTAACCGAGTAGTATTTACCCTTTTTTAATTCATACTTAATAGCTTAGTACGAAAAGATTTATGATGGTTTTAAAAAATATATAAGATATACATATAAATTCTTCAGAGAGAATGAGTTAATATTTCATAACTCGTTGATACAAATATACGCGTTGTTGACTTGTAATAAAATACACGGTGCTTTCTTGAACTGGCGGAGCTTGTGATGTTAGAGGTACTGATGATTCTAATGATGTTGACAACACTAACTGTGCTGGTGAGGCTAAGGGTACTATTGATGCTGTTGGTAAAACAAGTCTAGCTTGTACCTTACGCATCATTCTTGTCAGGGTTTCTATTCTTCCTTCCATTTATCTGATTTACGGTTAGAACTGGGATAAATAATCTCTAAGATTTTAGAGATTACATAATCACCGTAGAATATTTCTTCGATGAAGTTATGAATCAGTACATCATCATTTATTGTTGTTGACACTCCTTGGTATCTACGATGCGTATGATGTTGATATCCGAAGTACAGTTTTTAGATGTGATATTGAGGTGTGGGATGCGGATGTGGTTGTTGGTGGTGGTAATGGTACTGTTGTTGTTGATGATGGTGGTACTGGTTATGCTGCTGGTGCTGCTGCTGGTGTTTATAACCTTCGCACCATATTCTCCAAAGCCACTACCCGAGCGCGAAGCTCGTTGACTTCTTCTATTATACCGGGATGATCGGTGGTTCGGACGAGCGGACGAATAAGATTTAGAATGTGAGATAGTATATAATCATGACTAGATACTCTGGAAATGAGAGAGAAAATGGTATTACGAACAAGTTCGCCGGTAAGTGCTTCAGGTTCTTCGCCAAGAGGGCAATGTGGTGGATGGAAGGGATCGCCTTCTTCTTGTCTCCAAAAATTAAGTAGGCTACGAACCCATCCGCAATTCATCCAGAATAGATGATGGCTAATTGGTTGATCCATTCCGGTTACACTGTCTTCGGAATTCAGGTGAATATCCATATCGGAATAGCTGTCAGAGTTTAAGGAATTTGAACTAGATACGGGATCCATCTTGTATAATTAGGGAGATGATTTTTGATATGAATTAGATTATAGAATTTAGTTTGGTATTCTTCAATACATAATTTACATATGTATATATAATACCAAATTCCATAAATCACGGAGAAATTTTCGGAAGATGTCAGGAAAAGTTTACAGTACAGATACGCTAGGATATGAATTTTGTCTATACACTATTCATGCAATCAATGTAGTAAAACGTGTCTAGACTAGGAATGATAAGCAGGTAATTTCCGACAAGAAATGATAAGCAAAACTTTTGACATGCAGAGACGGTCGAAGTCCAGACTTACTAATGCATCCTAACAACTATCAGTTAGACACACTCATGCAAGACCTGGTTCGCTAGGACCAACGCTCTGATACCAACTGTGACAATCGCTCCAAATCCATATGAACGAACACGTCATTCATCGATTTCATTGCGAGGTATTTGACCTCTATATGATACGTTTTATAAACATTGCATTCGTTTTGAAAAGGTATATCATAAATGAATATTTAAATTCAAAGTTTTCAACATCTGATGATTTCTACATATAGACAATCACCGTAAATAATGGTTTACAATAATACTTTCGTTGACAATGCAGTCAAAATAAGATACATGGTGATGATTTGGTGAATGCAACGTTTCCTTGAATAAAGTATGTCATGTAAGACTCTATGCACATAACTTGTCTAACATATAAGCAAATAGCGGAAGGCTTCTAGGAACCTGAGAATAAACATGCTAACAAGTGTCAACACAAAGGTTGGTGAGTTCATAGTTTTAGTGTTTCGTATAATCTGTATATAAAAGTGGATCACAAGATTTCAGTTGTTTCATCCAGAAACGTTTATCAAAATATTCTACAAGATTGAACACCCTGGTAACTAAACTTAACGTATATATAATTTGTACCATTTGTATAATCATCTTAATAATACATGCAAACCAACGTGTACGCTTCTCAAATAGCATACGTCCGTTAAAAGGCTAGCGCTCTAGCTCGGACGGGGATATCAAGCCCTATGGATCCATATATAACTACTCGCGCCCACCAGTTCTTATAACCGGCAGTTACTAGTTACCAAAGCTAAGGGATTTTCGGTTCAAACTCGGTGTAGAATTTAGTATGTACTTGTGTCCATTGTTTAAAATAAAGTGCATGTATTCTCAGCCCAAAAATATATATTGCAAAAGCATTTAAAAAGGGAGCAAATGAAACTCACCTCAGCAGCATATAAAGTCGTTCACCAAAATGTGACTGAAACTCGGATTACCAAATAATCGTAGATCTCAACCTAGAGAACATATGTTGGTCAATAAATGTCTATCAAGCTAGGTCAGGTCATAGTGTATAACAATCCTAATGCTCGAGATCGACATACAAAAGTTATCCAAAGTCGTTTCAAAAAGTCAATTTTGACAATAATTCAACAAAACGAGACGTGCCTTATATATGGTTTCATTTACTTGGCTGGTAATATTCAAAAATCCAATTTATCAATCTTACAAACAAGTTTCAAAAGCAATTTCTATCAATGTCAATAATAATTCAGTTGATCATATCTTTTAATTCGTTCACCGAAATTACGCGATTTCTAAATGAAAAGTTATTGATTTTTCGTCAGCTTTCCAAAAACATGCATATCATATACCTTTTATCAGTAATATATGTATTTACTTCGTGATTCATCATAACTGTTTAACGACAAAATTTAGCATACAAGCATGCATAAATATATATACTCGAGCACTAGACATGGATACACAATTAATATATAAAAGATAAGATATGAATGCTCACGTATCAATATTGTGATCCAATATTGCAGGAAAGTACGTAGACGCAACAGAGATGATAAACACTAGGTTTGTCTTGCGAATAATACCCATGAATATTACCCATAACTTCCATAGTTATAACCCATAATTTCTTAGCTCTATCCCGTTTGAAAACCCATTTTGAAAGTGACACGCTCATGACCTCGTCGTAGTATTTTATGTATAAATAATAATAATACTAATACTACTAATAATGATAATGATAAGATTAATAATAATATTAATCTTAATAATAATAATAATAATAATAATAATAATAATAATAATAATAATAATATTATATAATAATAATAATATATAATTTAAATATATACGAAGTAAAATGATTGAGGAAACAAACTGAACGAAGTCGAGTTTTTATAGTATGTGGCCTGCTACAGTACCCAATGCGATCGCATGAGTTTTCAGTGTTTTTGCCATGCGATCGCATGGCCGCCTTATCCGTTTTTGTTTGCTAGTTCGTCGACATCAAATAGTATTTTACTGTAGTAAATAGTGTTTTACTGTAGCAAAGTCGTTTTCACTGTAGCACTGTAGCAAAGTCGTTTTCACTGTAGCAAATAGTGTTTTACTGTAGCAAAGTGATTTTTACTGTAGCAAATAGTGTTTACTTGTACGTCTTTGATATATATATATATATATATATATATATATATATATATATATATATATATATATATATATATATATATATATATATATATATATAATTGTTCGTGAATCGTTGAGAACAATCGAAGGGTAATTGAATAGCTCAAAATTTTGAGATTCAACTTTATAGACTTTGTTATCGTGTCGGAAACGTTAAAGATTAAGTTTAAATTTGATCAGAAATTTTCGGGTCATCACACATGCAATCTCCTCCGGCTAGCCCGCCACACACATACTTCCATTTTTTGGGTACCAAATTACTTCTCGTAGTTTCGACTGATATATTACCTGTATGGCTGCACCCACCTATTTTGTTGTGGTAAACTCCCAGAGAATTTTTAAGTTTAGTGATTGACATATATAGCAAGATCATCCTTAGATAAGTTATGTAAATTGAAATCATATTCAACAATAATTTCTTTGTTATGATTGAGACTTAAATATAGCAGATCATGTCCTTTTGCCAAGTTTATTTTCATTATCAGATAAATTAAAAAATTAAAGGCAACAGAGAAAGGAAAACCAAATAGGTTTTTGATTACAAAAGTGCACGAATTAATCTTTTTGAAAAATATTGGAGTATGTTGTTTGTTTCTTGATTTGAAATTATGCAGAAAAAGTACACGGAATCTAAAGAAATCAGTCACTTGTATTTCTTGAATTAAGTTGCAGCTCCATTTGCAATTGTCCTTTTGTTACTTTCTTCACATGTAAGTGTATAGTGACTACCAAAATAATTTATCCTTTTTTCTTCTGTTTGGGAATTTCTGAAAATGTGCAATATTGGTGGTGAATGAGCCATTAATAACCGATAACATTACACCTTTAATTTAAAATAGAATAGAATAGAATAAAAAAAGTCAATATAGAAAATGTCACTTTGTAAAAACTACTAGAAAAAGACACTTTATAAAGATCGTAAATGGTAAAAATCGACAACGAATTCTACGAAATTGTTTCCTTATGCAACTAAATGACCATTTTATTGTCTAAATAAGCATAAAACCTAACTATATAATTCACATATTTCGTATAATTCACAACTGGATCTTAGCATAATTAACATATATTAATTATCTCCTCTACTATTAATTCATTTTCAAAATTCAGTTATCCAATAGTTATTTTTTTTATATAATAAAAATAACGAAAACGTACTATTGTAAAAACTGAAAGCGTTTTCAAAAAGAAAACGTCTCTAACAAAAGATACAAAGAGAAAAACCCGATAAGACTCGTACCTAAGTGCGACATATGGATCCAACTTAATTCCCTCACACATAAACCATTAATCACCACCTTTAACGAAGAATTCCTCCAAAAATAAGCAAGTACACCATATATAATTATGTTTTGTTGGTGTACATGTCCTATATCATAAAAAAGAAAAAAAGAAAAAAAGAAAAAAAAACATGAGAATGACTATTTATATTAACAGATATATACATACATATAAACATATTCATATGCATATACATATATTTATGAAATAATTTGAGAAAGATTCCAGCAAGTTGCAATTACGTACGTGCAAATTGAATCACGAAAAGATGGATAATTGGACAGCCTCTACTAATAGTTATTCCTTTGAGATCAAGAAGTTGCTAAAGATGCCTCTTTGCAAAATTGTTTAGAATTATTTACATACAAAGATTTGTATAATATTATTAGATAGAGCCGATATATTGTATAGATTTGTGTAGATAGCTGATAGCCGATATATCTTGTGTACAATAGGTTGGAGGCTAGTAAGCAAGTATATACCGCTCGATCGTTAAACCCCCACCATTCTTTTAGTGCTCTTTATTGCTTTATATAAGGCGTGACATTTTGATCAACTCGATGTCAAAAAAGCGCTTCTTCACGGACCGTTGAATGAAACAGTATACATGCATCAACCTTATGGTTTCCGTGACTCCTCATGACCGGATCGTGCATGTCTTCTTCAATGGTCTTTTATACGGGTTGAAACAAGCGCCATGTGCATGGTACCAAGGCTTTGCCACTTTTGCTTCGTCAATTAAATTCGAGCATAGTAGGTCCGATAAATCCCTGTTCGTACAACCATGGATAAAACAGTGACTATCTTCTTCTATATGTAGAAAATATCATTCTGGTCACGTCATCTGTCTCTCTTCGTACCTCGCTCATGTCTTTTTTCCTGTTGAGTTCGCAGTGAAAGAACTAGGCTCTCTTAGCTATTTTTGGGTTTCGTTGTTACACCAAATGAGCATTGTTTATTCCCGAGTCAACAAACTTATGCACAAGGCATTCTCGGTAAAGGCGATATGAAACATTGCAATACTGTGAAGTGTTAAGTGTTAAGACCCCGGTGGACATGAATGTTAAAATCAATACCTCTTACTCAATTCCCACAGAATTTCGAAGTCTCAATGGTACCCTACATAGTTGACATTTACCAGACCCGACATATCATATGTAGTCCAACAAATTTGTTTACATATGCACGACCAAATGGATTGTCACATGCAGGATTTGCAACATATTTTGAGGATCTTCGCGACAAATTAAGTCATGGTTTATAGCTTATGAAAGCATCACTTGGCTCTTTGTTATCTTATACAGATGCGAACTGGAGCGGATGTCCCGATACACGAGGCTCAACCGCCGGTTATTGTGTATTTTTGGGTTATAATTTGATCTCATGGTCCGCAAAACGTCAACCCACGGTCTCTCTATCAAGTGCCGAAGCAGAATACATGGGAGTGGAAAATGTTATGTCTGAATCTTGCTGGCTTCGCAAACTGTTACTCGAGCTACGCTGTCCGATTTCCATGTATTTTGCTATAATGTAAGTGTTATTTTTTTCAGGTGTTAAAGAACTTAACATATTGAAATGGACATACATTTTGATCGAGAAAAAGCAGCACATGGTCAAGTTCGGGTGTTACATGTCCTATACGATTTCAAATCAGTGACATATTCACAAAAGGATTACCTGATCAACCCTAGGATACAAGGTAAGTAGTTATGTGTGCTTAACGTCACAATAGGGATATAGTACCTACGCACGAATAATCATTTATTCATCAAAGAAGAGCTGCCCATTTAGGTTGTGATTAGAGCAGGCAATATAGAGTTCAGTGAACACTGGCTTGCTCAGAAGTATGATTCGCATTAGAAGCAACGTTTTTGAGATGTTGTAAGATGATCCGGGGTTGAGTAAGTGATCGCAAAGGAGAGACTTCTAATCCAATTAGCAGTACCTTAGAATATCTAAGATTACACATCTGTTAATGTTAAGGCATAGCATAGTATTAAGTGGTAGAATATTGCTTTAGTTAGACTAACTAGGATTAAGAAAAGCTGAGACTTTCCTTTAGGGATATATCACTTTGTTCATGTATCTAGGATTCTATCCATAAGGTTGTTTAAACCTCTAAGGTTAACGTTGGGAGTAGGGATATCCGTCTTAGCCAGAATCTTCAAAGCCTAAATTCTTAGTGACAAATAAGTTAGGTTCATAGCCCAGTTGAGTGAGGTTTAGTGTTTATTCTAGGAAGTTAAACTCTAGTAATAGTTCCCCATCAGAATTCTATTCTCCATACCTATCTATCTTTATCTTTACAGTTAAATTATAACTAGTTAATCTTAATCTATCACCTCTGGTCACTAAGGTTAACTATATAGGCACTTTTGTCCCACATTACTGAGCAAACATATAAAAATACGAACCTGAGTTATATTTACCACTTACTCGTTAAAAGGAAGACATGTAGATGAGTTATAGCTAGGAATCCCCAGCTAAATATAAATAATAAAACCATTACTCTCTTTTGGTAGCTAATTCTGACGTGTTGCGACCTAACGACACCGCACAAATAAACCTTCCGTTTTGGCCATATCATAAGTACAAGTAAAGTTTTTGGCGCCGCTGCCGGGGACTTATTTTCTGTCTGATAAGGTAATCGTAGATTCTGTCAAAATATCTGAGATTCTTGAGTGGTGTCTAAGAAAGACAATTATACACGGACTTGGTTGTTGGATTTTCTGAACAATCTCCAATTATATTGGAACCAAAAGGATCCTGCCTCTCCGTTGTCGGCCTGGCTACTTGTTTCAAAGATAAATTGATAAGAACAACACATGCTTAACAAACAGGGGGTTTGTCGGTATAGGATTTAAAAGTCGCCATTATATTAAACCTTTTAAAACTATAAAAACAAAATATTAATTATGGTATTAATTTCTGTAGATTCCAGTTCAAACTTAACCGACTACGAAGAAAGTGCGAAAGGCAGTTGCTCTCCCACGACTTCGAAAATCGGAGAAGTTTTCCTTTATAAAACCAAAACGAATCTAAACACTGATGAATCTCATCAAGAATTAGTTCTTGATCCTTGTTATCCACAGTCATGCACCTGGAAAACTCCCGGAACCTGAGTAGAAGTTTAACACAAATCCGTGATCCATTGGCGTTGTTATTACCGAAAATAACTTTTCAATTCCTTTCCAAAATAGCCAATTTTGTCACACCTTCAGCAAAATCAATTTCGACTTTTCATTCGGATTAGCCTTATTATAACCTTGATATATACGTTGCCCTTTATGTCATTGTTACCAACCTTTTATATTCCACCACATTATCAGCAGATGTATCAGCAACTTCGTTACTCTTTGGCGTAAGCCTCTCCGAAAAATCATTATATGTACTCATTGAAACCCCATCATCTACTCATTTGCATCTTGTAACGATAATTGCCATACCAATTACCAAGAAGCAGCAATCAGTATTTCGAATCACGCAACGTTTTTACATCAACAGTTATATGTATACATATAACATTTATCTCTTAGAATTATGATCTTCCATTCTTAAATTCTGAAAAGCACCCAGTCTACGAATCAATACTCTGAATGATGAAAAAGTTGAATGAAGCAGCAAAAACTGTAAACAACCTTAACAGTTGAAGGTTTGATGATAAAGAATAGTGTGTTGGCAAAGCTCAGAAGAGTTGGAACTGAAAAAATGAATTGAGCAAACCATAAAGGAGGCTGTGGACAAATCACAAAGACTAAACCTGCCTTCAAAGAATCCAAATGATTCAGTATCTGCTGAAGTCATTAATGAATATCTTGCTCCTGACTCTAAACCTTTGCGGACAAATCTTCTTCATCATCCTTTGATATTAGAAATTCTAAGATATCATCGTATCTTTCATTATAAATATCCTCGATATTTCTGAAGATATTTTCATAACCATTCTTATCTAAAATCATTTATCTCCTCGTGTTATCTGTATTACATCATAAAGGAAACTGTTTAGTTTCTATATTCTGTAAACCTTCGAGTTTAAATTTGAATGTTTTTGAAGTAGTGTTGGGAATTGAAGCATGAGTTAGTATAATATAATGACACTTGATCAACGTGATTATATTACAGTAAGTCATGCTGAGTTTCTAATGGAATGTGATAAAGGTTCACAGATCATACCCTCATCATGAACCATGTTACATAACTCTTTCATTATATTTAACCTCTAAACTATCAAGAAAATATTTTTCTTGATGATTCGGTCTTTTCCGGATATTCTGGTAATTTGACAATCAAATCGTGCTATTACCTTTCCTTTATACTTTGTATATTATGATCATTCAAAACTCCATATCTACGAATTTTGGACAATTATTAGCTTAACTTGAAGTCGGGAAGAAGAAACAAAAGCATGGAACTCCGAAATAGAAGGAAAAAAAAATATAAAACCCAATAACAACACAGAAATTACAAACCGTGTATATCTATGCGAATAGTAAGATAAAGACACGGGAGAACTAAAAACACTATAAAACCAAGAGTATAGTAGAAATGAATAGATTCTTCTGGCGGCATATGAAAAAGAAGAATGACAGATATGAAAGTTAGGAGTATATCAAGAATCAGAACTGGATGGAGCATATTGACGAATGCTTTAAAGTATGAATTAAGGAAGAAAGTATTGGAGTGATGAAAATAATGAAACGGAAAAGGTTAATTTATAGTGGAAATATCAGACATAGTAATCGAGGCAGATTACGTATTTAATTAAAGAAAATCCTAATATTCTTAATTACCGAAGAATCAAATCTTGTAAAGATCACGAAGATTTCTTTAAATTCCTTGAATTCCAAAAATCAACTGTGACTACGTCAAAAGTTAAGGCGAACATTTAATATCCTCATTTCAATCTTTTGTGATACCTTCACTCATACTCTTCACGTAATCGAATTATTACTCAATAAGTGATAAAACTCTTTTTTTTTTCAACTCATATTCGTTATGAAAACATTTTTATTGTTAGCCATGATAACCACAATCAAATTTCGGGACGAAATTTCTTTAACGGAGAGGTACTATAACAACCCTCACATTTCCATACTTGAATTGACTAATTTGCCTATAGGGTTGTTATCCATACGTAATATATAATTAAATTCGACGTTGATCAAATATTTATTTTTAGTCAACACGTTTTGTTAACTAAAGTTTACACTAATTATATAAAATAACTTTAGTTAATATTAATATTAATGTGTGTTATATTTAAAACTATATGTAACATAATTATTAGTTAAATGATAAGTTATTTTAATCATTATATATATTTTTAGCTTATAAAAAAAAGTTTTTTTTATAAATTTAATAATGAGCCCATGAATTTTGACTAAATATTTTCAAAGATAAAACTTATTAAAAACATTTTTAACATGTTTTCTTTTTTTGTCAAAATTAGCACCTTTATTTTATTTTATTTTTTTTCTTTTCACCAACTATTTTTACCTATAAATACATGACTTCTTATTCATTTTTTCTTGCCAAAAACAAAAACTTAAGTTATTCTCTCAAAACCTTGAAGAAAATTTGAGGTACTTTCTATTTTTTTTTTAATATTGCCGATTATATTTATATTTATTGTATATTCTTTGTAAAATTCGAAATTAATTATATTTATTTGTTATAATTAGTATTATAAGTATTATGATGTATAAAAATAATTTTGATAATTTATGAAATATTATTTATAATTAAATACGAATTATGTAGTATTTAAACGTAAAAACAATGTAAAATTCGTAATAAATATTTTTAACCAATAATAAAATATATATACTTTTTTTTGAGTTTATAAAACTTATATAGATCTGAAAAAATTATAAAAATAATTACTTGGGTCGAATTGGTAATTATTATATAACTAAACTCTATTATTATGTAATACGAAGGTAAATTAAGAATAAATATAAAATAATAAAAAATATTTTTTAAATATTTTTTTTACAGGTTATTAGACTGATAGAAACTTATAAAAATTATAAAAATAATTTTTTGGGTTTATTTAGTAATTATGTAAAATTAAACTTGTTTTGTGAATAAATTAAGGGTAAAAACAAAAATAAATACAAAAATATAATAAAAATGTTTTCTTAAATTTTTATACTAATCTATATATTTAACTAAGACTATAAAAATTATATATATATAATTTGTAGATATTTAATTAATTATTTAGACATTTTTGGATAATGTTCGATTAATAAAACACTATTATTTTTGAAGTAATTTAAGTATTTATTTAAAGGTAATTATATTTAATATATAGAAGACATACTAAGGTATAATAACTATATATTAAATAATACTTAGGTTATATTATCATATATATAATTATTAAGTACATTAATAATTCGTTGCGTGTATACACCTATAACGTGAAGGTTATAATTAAAAGATAACGTGCACTTTATACGAACCTCACCGCTACTTGTGGCCTAGGGTCGTCCTTGTTGCCTTATGGGAACCGCTTGTGAAATGTTCCGTTCTTATTGATTAAAAACTTCCATATTAATTGATTTCGTTGCGAGGTTTTGACCTCTATATGAGACGTTTTTCAAAGACTGCATTCATTTTAAAACAAACCATAACCTTTATTTCATCAATAAAGGTTTAAAAAGCTTTACGTAGATTATCAAATAATGATAATCTAAAATATCCTGTTTACACACGACTATTACATAATGGTTTACAATACAAATATGTTACAACGAAATAAGTTTCTTGAATGCAGTTTTTACACAATATCATACAAGCATGGACTCCAAATCTTGTCCTTATTTAAGTATGCGACAGCGGAAGCTCTTAATAATCACCTGAGAATAAACATGCTTAAAACGTCAACAAAAAATGTTGGTGAGTTATAGGTTTAACCTATATATATCAAATCGTAACAATAGACCACAAGATTTCATATTTCAATATACATCCCATACATAGAGATAAAAATCATTCATATGGTGAACACCTGGTAACCGACATTAACAAGATGCATATATAAGAATATCCCCATCATTCCGGGATCCTCCTTCGGACATGATATAAATTTCGAAGTACTAAAGCATCCGGTACTTTGGATGGGCCTTGTTGGGCCCGATAGATATATCTTTAGGATTCGCGTCAATTAGGGTGTCTGTTCCCTAATTCTTAGATTACCAGACTTAATAAAAAGGGGCATATTCGATTTCAATAATTCAACCATAGAATGTAGTTTTACGTACTTGTGTCTATTTTGTAAATCATTTATAAAACCTGCATGTATTCTCATCCAAAAAATATTAGATTTTAAAAGTGGGACTATAACTCACTTTCACAGATTTTTACTTCGTCGGGAAGTAAGACTTGGCCACTGGTCGATTCACGAACCTATAACAAATATGTACATATATATCAAAGTATGTTCAAAATATATTTACAACACTTTTAATACATTTTGATGTTTTAAGTTCATTAAGTCAGCTGTCCTCGTTAGTAACCTACAACTAGTTGTCCAAAGTTAAATGTACAGAAAAAAATTGATATATATTATCTTGAATCAATCCACGACCCAGTATATACACGTCTCAGGCTAGATCACAACTCAAAGTATATATATTTTTGGAATCAACCTCAACCCTGTATAGCTAACTCCCACATTACTGCATATAGAGTGTCTATGGTTGTTCCAAATAATATATACACATGGTTCGATATGATATGTCAAAACATTTGCATACGTGTCTATGGTATCCCAAGATTACATAATATATTAGAATACATGTATAATACAATATAAGTTAGCTAGGATATGATTAATATAGATTTGTTACCAATTTTCACGTAGCTACAACAAGAAAAATTATCCAATCTTGTTTTACCCATAACTTCTTCGTTTTAAATCCGTTTTGAGTGAATCAAATTGCTATGGTTTCATATTGAACTCTATTTTATGAATCTAAATAGAAAAAGTATAGGTTTATAGTCAGAAATATAAGTTACAAGTCGTTTTTGTAAGAGGTAGTCATTTCAGTCGAAAAAATGACGTCTTGATGACCATTTTGAAAAACATACTTCCACTTTGAGTTTAACTATGATTTTTGGATATAGTTTCATGTTCATAAGAAAAATCATTTTTCCAGAAGAACAACTTTTAAATCAAAGTTTATCATAGTTTTTAATTAACTAACCCAAAACAGCCCGCAGTGTTACTACGACGGCGTAAATCCGGTTTTACGGTGTTTTTCGTGTTTCCAGGTTTTAAATCATTAAGTTAGCATATCATATAGATATAGAACATGTGTTTAGTTGTTTTTAAAAGTCAAGTTAGAAGGATTAACTTTTGTTTGCGAACAAGTTTAGAATTAACTAAACTATGTTCTAGTGATTACAAGTTTAAACCTTCGAATAAGATAGCTTTATATGTATGAATCGAATGATGTTATGAAAATCATTACTACCTCAAGTTTTCTGGATAAAGCTACTAGAAATGAGAAAAATGGATCTAGCTTCAAAGGATCCTTGGATGGCTTGAAAGTTCTTGAAGCAGAATCATGACACGAAAACAGTTCAAGTAAGATTTTCACTTGAAATAAGATTGTTATAGTTATAGAAATTGAATCAAAGTTTGAATATGAGTATTACCTTGTATTAGAAAGATATCTTACTACAAATAAGAAAGATTTCTTGAGATTGGATGATCACTCTACAAGATTGGAAGTAAGCTAGCAAACTTAGAAGTATTCTTGATTTTATGAAACTAGAACTTGTAGAATTTATGAAGAACACTTAGAACTTGAAGATAGAACTTGAGAGAGATCAATTAGATGAATAAAATTGAAGAATGAAAGTGTTTGTAGGTGTTTTTGGTCGTTGGTGTATGGATTAGATATAAAGGATATGTAATTTTGTTTTTATGTAAATAAGTCATGAATGATTACTCATATTTTTGTAGTTTTATGAGATATTTCATGCTAGTTGCCAAATGATAATTCCCACATGTGTTAGGTGACTCACATGGGCTGCTAAGTGTTGATCATTGGAGTGTATATACCAATAGTACATACATCTAAAAGCTGTGTATTGTACGAGTACGAATACGGGTGCATACGAGTAGAATTGTTGATGAAACTGAACGAGGATGTAATTGTAAGCATTTTTGTTAAGTAGAAGTATTTTGATAAGTGTCTTGAAGTCTTTCAAAAGTGTATGAATACATATTAAAACACTACATGTATATACATTTTAACTGAGTTGTTAAGTCATCGTTAGTCGTTACATGTAAGTGCTGTTTTGAAACCTTTAGGTTAACGATCTTGTTAAATGTTGTTAACCCAATGTTTATAATATAAAATGAGATTTTAAATTATTATATTATCATGATAATATGATGTATGAATATCTCTTAATATGATATATATACATTAAATGTCGTTACAACGATAATCGTTACATATATGTCTCGTTTCAAAATCATTAAGTTAGTAGTCTTGCTTTTACATATGTAGTTCATTGTTAATATACTTAATGATATGTTTACTTATCATAATATCATGTTAACTATATATATATCCATATATATGTCATCATATACTTTTTACAAGTTTTAACGTTCGTGAATCACCGGTCAACTTGGGTGGTCAATTGTCTATATGAAACCTATTTCAATTAATCAAGTCTTAACAAGTTTGATTGCTTAACATGTTGGAAACACTTAATCATATAAATAAAAATTTCATTTAATATATATATAAACATGGAAAAGTTCGGGTCACTACAGTACCTACCCGTTAAATAAATTTCGTCCCGAAATTTTAAGCAGTTGGAGGTGTTGACGTATCTTCTGGAAATAAATGCGGGTATTTCTTCTCCATCTGATCTTCTCGTTCCCAGGTGAACTTGGGTCGTCTACGAGCATTCCATCGAACCTTAACAATTGGTATCTTGTTTTGCTTAAGTCTCTTAACCTCACGATCCATTATTTTGACGGGTTCTTCAATGAATTGAAGTTTTTCATTGATTTGGATTTCGCCCAATGGAATAGTGAGATCTTCTTTAGCAAAACATTTCTTCAAATTCGAGACGTGAAAAGTGTTATGTACATTCACAAGTTGTTGAGGTAACTCAAGTCGGTAAGCTACTGGTCCGACACGATCAATAATCTTGAATGGTCCAATATACCTTGGATTTAATTTCCCTCGTTTACCAAATCGAACAACACCTTTCCTAGGTGCAACCTTAAGCATGACCATCTCTCCAATTTCAAATTCTATGTCTTTTCTTTTAATGTCGGCGTAGCTCTTTTGTCGACTTTGGGCGGTTTTCAACCGTTGTTGAATTTGGATGATCTTCTCGGTAGTTTCTTGTATTATCTACGAACCCGTAATCTGTCTATCCCCCACTTCACTCCAACAAATCGGAGACCTGCACTTTCTACCATAAAGTGCTTCAAACGGTGCCATCTCAATGCTTGAATGGTATCTGTTGTTGTAGAAAAATTCTGCTAACGTTAGATGTCGATCCCAACTGTTTCCGAAATCAATAACACATGCTCGTAGCATGTCTTCAAGCATTTGTATCGTCCTTTTGCTCTGCCCATCAGTTTGTGGATGATAGGCAATACTCATGTCTAGACGAGTTCCTAGTACTTGCTGTAATGTTTGCCAGAATCTTGAAATAAATCTGCCATCCCTATCAGAGATAATAGAGATTGGTATTCCATGTCTGGAGACGACTTCCTTCAAATACAGTCGTGCTAACTTCTCCATCTTGTCATCTTCTCTTATTGGCAGGAAGTGTGCTGATTTGGTGAGACGATCAACTATTACCCAAATAGTATCAAAACCACTTGCAGTCCTTGGCAATTTAGTGATGAAATCCATGGTAATGTTTTCCCATTTCTATTCCGGGATTTCGGGTTGTTGGAGTAGACCTGATGGTTTCTGATGCTCAGCTTTGACCTTAGAACACGTCAAATATTCTCCTACGTATTTAGCAACATCGGATTTCATACCCGGTCACCAAAAATGTTTCTTGAGATCCTTGTACATCTTCCCCGTTCCAGGATGTATTGAGTATCTAGTTTTATGAGCTTCTCTAAGTACCATTTCTCTCATATCTCCAAATTTTGGTACCCAAATCCTTTCAGCCCTATACCGGGTTCCGTCTTCCCGAATATTAAGATGCTTCTCCGATCCTTTGTGCATTTCATCCTTTAAATTTTCCTCTTTTAAAACTCCTTGTTGCGCCTCCTTTATTTGAGTAGTAAGGTTATTGTAAATCATTATATTCATAGATTTTACTCGAATGGGTTCTCTGTCCTTCCTGCTCAAGGCGTCGGCTACCACATTTGCCTTCCCCGGGTGGTAACGAATCTCAAAGTCGTAATCATTCAACAATTCAATCCACCTACGCTGCCTCATATTCAGTTGTTTCTGATTAAATATGTGTTGAAGACTTTTGTGGTCGGTATATATAATACTTTTGACCCCATATAAGTAGTGCCTCCAAGTCTTTAATGCAAAAACAACCGCGCCTAATTCCAAATCATGCGTCGTATAATTTTGTTCGTGAATCTTCAATTGTCTGGACGCATAAGCAATCACCTTCGTTCATTGCATTAATACACAAACGAGACCTTGCTTTGATGCATCACAATAAATCACAAAATCATCATTCCCTTCAGGCAATGACAATATAGGTGCCGTAGTTAGCTTTTTCTTCAATAACTGAAACGCTTTATCTTGTTCATCCTTCCATTCAAATTTCATCCCTTTATGCGCTAATGCAGTCAAGGGTTTTGCTATTCTGGAAAAGTCTTGGATGAACCTTCTGTAGTAACCAGGTAGTCCTAAAAACTGGCGTATGTGTTTCGGAGTTTTCGGGGTTTCCCACTTTTCAACAGTTTCTATCTTTGCCAGATCCACCTTTATACCTTCTTTGTTCACTATGTGACTGAGGAATTGAACTTCTTCCAACCAAAATGCACACTTTGAAAACTTAGCGTACAATTCTTCCTTCCTCAATACTTCTAACACCTTTCTCAAATGTTCACCGTGTTCTTGGTCATTCTTTGAGTAAATAAGTATGTCATCAATGAAAACAATGACAAACTTGTCAAGGTATGGTCCACACACTCGGTTCATAAGGTCCATGAACACAGCTGGTGCATTAGTTAAACCAAACGGTATGACCATAAACTCGTAATGACCGTAACGTGTTCTGAAAGCAGTCTTTGGAATATCATCTTCTTTCACCAGCATTTGATGATACCCGGAACGTAAGTCAATCTTTGAATAAACAGACGAGCCTTGTAGTTGATCAAATAAGTTGTCGATTCTCGGTAGTGGGTAGCGGTTCTTGATGGTAAGTTTGTTCAACTCTCGGTAGTCGTTACACAACCTGAATGTACCATCTTTCTTCTTGACAAACAAAACAGGAGCTCCCCACGGTGATGTGCTTGGTCGAATGAAACCACACTCTAAAAGTTCTTGTAATTGGCTTTACAGTTCTTTCATCTCGCTGGGTGCGAGTCTGTAAGGAGCACGAGCTATTGGTGCAGCTCCTGGTACAAGATCTATTTAAAATTCAACAGATCGATGTGGGGGTAATCCCGGTAATTCTTTCGGAAATACATCGGGAAATTCTTTTGCGACGGGAACATCATTGATGCTCTTTTCTTCAGTTTGTACTTTCTCGACGTGTGCTAGAACAGCATAGCAACCTTTTCTTATTAGTTTTTGTGCCTTCAAATTACTAATAAGATGTAGCTTTGTGTTGCCCTTTTCTCCGTACACCATTAAGGGTTTTCCTTTTTCTCGTATAATGCGAATTGCATTTTTGTAACAAACGATCTCTGCTTTCACTTCTTTCAACCAGTCCATACCGATTATCACATCAAAACTCCCTAACTCTGTTGGTATCAAGTCAATCTTAAATGTTTCGCTAACCAGTTTAATTTCTCGATTCCGACATATATTATCTGCTGAAATTAATTTACCATTTGCTAATTCGAGTAAAAATTTACTATCCAAAGGCGTCAATGGACAACTTAATTTAGCACAAAAATCTCTACTCATATAGCTTCTATCCGCACCCGAATCAAATAAAACGTAAGCAGATTTATTGTCAATAAGAAACGTACCCGTAACAAGCTCCAGGTCTTCCTGTGCCTCTGCCGCATTAATATTGAAAACTCTTCCGCGGCCTTGTCCATTCGTGTTCTCCTGGTTCGGGCAATTTCTAATAATGTGGCTCGGTTTTTCACATTTATAACAAACTACATTGGCATAATTTGCTTCGACACTACTTGCTCCGCCATTACTCGTTCCGACACCATTTGTTCCTTTCGTTCTGTTAACCCCTGGTCCGTAGACATCACACTTCGCCGCGCTATGACCATTTCTTTTACACTTGTTGCAAAATTTAGTGCAGAACCCCGAGTGATACTTTTCACACCTTTGGCATAGCTGCTTCTGATTGTTGTTGTTGTTGCGGTTATTATTGTTGTTGGGATGATTGTTGTAGTTGCTGTTGTTGTTGTTGTTGTTGTTGTTGTTGTTGTTGTTGTTGTTGTTGTTGTTGTTGTTGTTGTTGTTGTTGTTGTTGTTGTTGTTGTTGTTGTTGTTGTTGTTGTTGTTGTTGTTGGGCCGTTTGTTGTAGTTGCGATTGATGTTGCGATTGTTGGGATAGTTGTTGCGATTATTGTTGTAATTGCTGTTGTTGTATTGGTGATTCTTATCACCGTTTTCCTCCCACTTTCTTTTGACTTGCTTCACATTGGCCTCTTCAGCAGTCTGTTCTTTAATTCTTTCTTCAATCTGGTTCACTAGTTTGTGAGCCATTCTACATGCCTGTTGTATGGAGGCGGGCTCGTGTGAACTTATATCTTCTTGGATTCTTTCCGGTAATCCTTTCACAAACGAGTCGATCTTCTCTTCCTCATCTTCGAACGCTCCAGGACACAATAGGCATAATTCTGTGAATCGTCTTTCGTACGTGGTAATATCAAATCCTTGGGTTCGTAACCCTCTAAGTTCTGTCTTGAGCTTATTGTCCTCGGTTCTGGGACGGTACTTCTCGTTCATCAAGTGCTTGAATGCTGACCATGGTAGTGCGTAAGCATCATCTTGTCCCACTTGCTCTAGATAGGTATTCCACCATGTTAACGCAGAACCTGTGAAGGTATGCGTAGCGTACTTCACTTTGTCCTCTTCAATACACTTACTTATGGCAAACACCGATTCGACCTTCTCGGTCCACCGTTTCAATCCGATCAGTCCTTCGGTTCCATCAAATTCCAAAGGTTTGCAGGCAGCGAATTCTTTGTAGGTGCATCCTACACGATTTCCTGTACTGCTAGATCCAAGGTTATTGTTGGTATGTAGCGCAGCCTGTACTGCGGCTATGTTTGAAGCAAGAAAGGCACGAAATTCCTCTTCGCTCATATTCAAGGTGTGTCGAGTATTCGGTGCCATTTCCTTGAAAATAGTCAAATGAAACGAGTTAATCATATAGAATATCAAGAGTAGTCAATAGTATTTCGTAGCGTAATATGAACTTATTTATAAAAGATCTTTCTTCATATTAGCATTTTATACTCTTTAATTCGGGTAGTACCTACTCGTTAAGTTCATACTTAGTAGCTAACATACCATTTCAACTACTACAATTCTATATGAAAAACTAATCACAAAAAAAATAATAATATCATATTCAAACCTTTATACAATAACTTGCAAACTTACAATACCGTTTTTTTTTACATATAGCATGAAATATAGCACATAAAACTTTAATACAAAGTAGTTGCGAAGATAATTCTAGTTAATAAATAAGGCGTTCAACAAAGGCAATAAAGACACGTAATTCATACGTCCAGAAACAAGTCATGCATTTTGGTTTTACTAATACCACTTCCCATCCTTGGTTTTGTGGAACATAACCGTTGTGACCGATAGTAAGACAATGTGTTGTAACGTCGTCAAAAGGATGAAGGTTACGTAATGACCAACAGTCTCGTAATAACCTAAAAACCTCATTTCTTACCCCAATTACCGACTCCGTCACTTGTGGGAACGTTTTGTTTAATAGTTGTAGCCCGATGTTCTTATTCTCACTTTGGTGAGAAGCGAACATTACTAACCCGTAAGCATAACATGCTTCTTTATGTTGCATTTTAGCTGCTTTTTCTAAATCACGAAGTCCTATATTCGGATATTTTGAGTCAAAATAATTTCTTAACCCGTTGCGTAAAATAGCATTTGGGTTCCCCGCAATATATGCGTCAAAGTAAACACATCGAAACTTATGGATTTTCCAATGTGATATCCCCCATCTTTCGAACGAAAGCCTTTTATAAATCAAGGCATTCTTGGAATGCTTATCGAATGTCTTACAAACTGATCTCGCCTTAAATAGTTGTGCCGAGGAATTCTGACCGACTCTAGACAAGATTTCATCAATCATGTCTCCGGGTAGGTCTCTTAAAATTTTGGGTTATCTATCCATTTTGTGTTTTTATACTGTAAAATAGACAAGAGTTAGATTCATAAAAAAATACTTTTTAATACAAGCAATTTTTACATATATCATAAAGCATAAGCACACTATATTACATATATTACACCATACGAATACAACTATCTTATTCCGACTCGCTCGTTTCTTCTTCTTCAGTTTTGGTTCGTTTTGCCAAGTTTCTAGGGATATATGATGTTCCCCTAATACGAACCGTCGTTTTCCACATTGGTTTAGAAAAACCTAGTGGTTTAGAGGTTCCCGGGTTATTGTCACAACTTAAGAAATACGGGTGTTGACGATACATATAAAGTTCATTGTGTTTGGAATCAAATTTCTCTATTTTTATGTCCTTTCCCTTATTGTTCTCTTTTGCCTTATTAAATTGTGTTGGGGTAATTTCTATAACATCATCGGAATCCTTGTCAGGATCCGATTCATCGGAGAATTCGTAATCCTCCCAATACTTTGCTTCCTTGGCGGAAACACCATTGACCATAATTAACTTTGGTCGGTTGGTTGAGGATTTTCTTCTACTTAACCGTTTTATTATTTCCCCCACTGGTTCTATTTCTTCTTCCGGTTCCGATTCTTCTTCCGGTTCCGACTCTTCTTTTGGTTCCTCTTCGGGAACTTGTGAATCAGTCCACGAATCATTCCAATTTACATTTGACTCTTCATTATCATTAGGTGAGTCAATGGGAATTGTTCTAGAGGTAGACATCTATCACATAATATCAAACACGTTAAGAGATTAATATATCACATAATATTCACATGTTAAAAATATATAGTTTCCAACAAAATTTGTTAAGCAATCATTTTTCAAGTAAACACGATCGAAGTCCAGACTCACTAATGCATCCTAACAAACTCGATAAGACACACTAATGCATCCTAACAAACTCGATAAGACACACTAATGCAAAATTCTGGTTCTCTAAGACCAACGCTCGGATACCAACTGAAATGTCCCGTTCTTATTGATTAAAAACGTTCCATATTAATTGATTTCGTTGCAAGGTTTTGACCTCTATATGAGACGTTTTTCAAAGACTGCATTCATTTTAAAACAAACCATAACCTTTATTTCATCAATAAAGGTTTAAAAAGCTTTACGTAGATTATCAAATAATGATAATCTAAAATATCCTGTTTACACACGACTATTACATAATGGTTTACAATACAAATATGTTACAACGAAATAAGTTTCTTGAAAGTAGTTTTTACACAATATCATACAAGCATGGACTCCAAATCTTGTCCTTATTTAAGTATGCTACAGCGGAAGCTCTTAATAATCACCTGAGAATAAACATGCTTAAAACGTCAACAAAAAATGTTGGTGAGTTATAGGTTTAACCTATATATATCAAATCGTAACAATAGACCACAAGATTTCATATTTCAATATACATCCCATACATAGAGATAAAAATCATTCATATGGTGAACACCTGGTAACCGACATTAACAAGATGCATATATAAGAATATCCCCATCATTCCGGGATCCTCCTTCGGACATGATATAAATTTCGAAGTACTAAAGCATTCGGTACTTTGGATGGGACTTGTTGGGCCCAATAGATCTATCTTTAGGATTCGCGTCAATTAGGGTGTCTGTTCCCTAATTCTTAGATTACCAGACTTAATAAAAAGGGGCATATTCGATTTCGATAATTCAACCATAGAATGTAGTTTCACGTAATGTCTATTTTGTAAATCATTTATAAAACCTGCATGTATTCTTATCCCAAAAATATTAGATTTTAAAAGTGGGACTATAACTCACTTTCACAGATTTTTACTTCATCGGGAAGTAAGACTTGGCCACTGGTCGATTCACAAACCTATAACAAATATGTACATATATATCAAAGTATGTTCAAAATATATTTACAACACTTTTAATATATTTTGATGTTTTAAGTTCATTAAGTCAGCTGTCCTCGTTAGTAACCTACAACTAGTTGTCCAAAGTTAGATGTACAGAAAAAAATTGATATATATTATCTTGAATCAATCCACGACCCAGTGTATACATGTCTCAGGCTAGATCACAATTCAAAGTATATATATTTTTGGAATCAACCTCAACCCTGTATAGCTAACTCCCACATTACTGCATATAGAGTGTCTATGGTTGTTCAAAATAATATATACACATGGGTCGATATGATATGTCAAAACATTTGTATACGTGTCTATGGTATCCCAAGATTACATAATATATTAGAATACATGTATAATACAATATAAGTTAGCTAGGATATGATTAATATAGATTTGTTACCAATTTTCACGTAGCTACAACAAGAAAAATTATCCAATCTTGTTTTACCCATAACTTCTTCGTTTTAAATCCGTTTTGAGTGAATCAAATTGCTATGGTTTCATATTAAACTCTATTTTATGAATCTAAACATAAAAAGTATAGGTTTATAGTCGGAAATATAATTTACAAGTCATTTTTGTAAGAGGTAGTCATTTCAGTCGAAAGAACGACGTCTTGATGACCATTTTGAAAAACATACTTCCACTTTGAGTTTAACCATGATTTTTGGATATAGTTTCATGTTCATAAGAAAAATCATTTTCCCAGAAGAAAAACTTTTAAATCAAAGTTTATCATAGTTTTTAATTAACTAACCCAAAACAGCCCGCGGTGTTACTACGACGGCGTAAATCCGGTTTTACGGTGTTTTTCGTGTTTCCAGGTTTTAAATCATTAAGTTAGCATATCATATAGATATAGAACATGTGTTTAGTTGTTTTTAAAAGTCAAGTTAGAAGGATTAACTTTTGTTTGCTAACAAGTTTAGAATTAACTAAACTATGTTCTAGTGATTACAAGTTTAAACCTTCGAATAAGATAGCTTTATATGTATGAATCGAATGATGTTATGAACATCATTACTACCTCAAGTTTTCTGGATAAAGCTACTGGAAATGAGAAAAATGGATCTAGCTTCAAAGGATCCTTGGATGGCTTGAAAGTTCTTGAAGCAGAATCATGACACGAAAACAGTTCAAGTAAGATTTTCACTTGAAATAAGATTGTTATAGTTATAGAAATTGAATCAAAGTTTGAATATGAGTATTACCTTGTATTAGAAAGATATCTTACTGTAAATAAGAAAGATTTCTTGAGGTTGGCTGATCACTCTACAAGATTGGAAGTAAGCTAGCAAACTTGGAAGTATTCTTGATTTTATGAAACTAGAACTTGTAGAATTTATGAAGAACACTTAGAACTTGAAGATAGAACTTGAGAGAGATTAATTAGATGAAGAAAATTGAAGAATGAAAGTATTTGTAGGTGTTTTTGGTCGTTGGTGTATGGATTAGATATAAAGGATATGTAATTTTGTTTTCATGTAAATAAGTCATGAATGATTACTCATATTTTTGTAATTTTATGAGATATTTCATGCTAGTTGCCAAATGATGGTTCCCACATGTGTTAGGTGACTCACATGGGCTGCTAATAGCTGATCATTGGAGTGTATATACCAATAGTACATACATCTAAAAGCTGTGTATTGTACGAGTACGAATACGGGTGCATACGAGTAGAATTGTTGATGAAACTGAACGAGGATGTAATTGTAAGCATTTTTGTTAAATAGAAGTATTTTGATAAGTGTCTTAAAGTGTTTCAAAAGTGTATGAATACATATTAAACCACTACATGTATATACATTTTAACTGAGTCGTTAAGTCATCGTTAGTCGTTACATGTAAGTGTTGTTTTGAAACCTTTAGGTTAACGATCTTGTTAAATGTTGTTAACCCAATGTTTATAATATCAAATGATATTTTAAATTATTATATTATCATGATAATATGATGTATGAATATCTCTTAATATGATATATATACATTAAATGTCGTTACAACGATAATCGTTACATATATGTCTCGTTTCAAAATCATTAAGTTAGTAGTCTTGCTTTTACATATGTAGTTCATTGTTAATATACTTAATGATATGTTTACTTATCACAATATCATGTTAACTATATATATATATATCCATATATATGTCATCATATACTTTTTACAAGTTTTAACGTTCGTGAATCACCGGTCAACTTGGGTGGTCAATTGTCTATATGAAACCTATTTCAATTAATCAAGTCTTAATAAGTTTAATTGCTTAACATGTTGGAAACAATTAATCATGTAAATAACAATTTCATTTAATATATATATAAACATGGAAAATTTCGGGTCACTACAGCTTGTGGATTTCGAATGCCATGACTTAGATTCTGGTCAAGAATCCTGGGCGCCCGGTAACAACAGATTATTCGAGTGACTTGAATGATATCAACGAAGTTTGGGAAAGATTGTACAACATCTTTGTGAAGAATTATAACCCGAACTTCTTTAAACTAGGAGCTTAATATAAGTGGAAGATTTCCATAAATAGTAGGTTTCGAAAAATAGAAACTTTTGAGAAATAGGAACTTTTCTCGAAAACCGTTACTGTTAATATAGTTGCTATAATAATAAACAAACTTTATGTCTGTTAGATATTAACTAATCATAGATTATATCTCTAGGTTAAGATCTCCGATCACTTACTCCGTTCATTCTTCTTTGCGTGGAATAACTTACTTGCTACTAAGGTGAACTTCATAGCCCCACTTTTTACTGTTTCATAACTATTTTTTATAACTTTTGGGGTGAGACACATGCTTGCTTTATAACTGTTTTACGCTTAGACACAAGTACTAAATTGTTAACTATGCTGTCATGCTTTGATTCATGTTAAATCCCTACCGCAATATCGTTAATTGCTACGTTTAAATGCAAACTTAATTATTGTGAGTATGCCTATTGAGAGTAACATCTCTAACCATTTGATAGCTGGTCTTTGGTTACATAATAATGATTCCACGACACTGACAGTACAAGGTGTCACAGGGTAAATTTTGTTTACTAGCGATATTACAAACTGCATCAACACTTTTAGATTGATATTTCTATATCAATCAACTTTAAACTAAATCTTGTGATCTATCATTATTATCAAAATCATTGTTTATGATAAACCTATGAACTCACCAACCTTTTGGTTGACACTTTTAAGCATGTTTTGTCTCATGTACTTATATATTATGCTTCCGCTGTAGAACTTTGATGTACTTAGAAGTCAAGCCATGCACTGGGACCAGAGTTAACATCTGCGTCAATGTCGATTTTGACGGGGTGTTACATCATTTCTCATCAAAAGATTAATTGACGTTTTTCCGGATTCAACCAAGGAAAGAATACATCAGAATTTCTTCACAGAGAGAAAGGAAATATATTCTGAACTCGTACAAATCCTCACTATGTCAAAATTTCCATTTACAACTCCGCAAAGAAAGATCATTCGGGAAATATCTGAAAACTTTAAATTCACTATCGGTGATCCTGACTGCGCGGAAGATCTTTTATTTCAAGACACAGTGTCAAAACTTCTTTTCGAGCTCAATTATCGAGATACTGGACCTAGGGATGGAATTTCAAACATAAAAAAAGTTAGAAGGGCTTTGGTTAAACTTATGGACGACATCGGAGATTTACAAAAGCGCGAGCGTAAAATGCTAAGTGACTTTGAAATATTTTCAGTACACTCCGCTGACTTACTCTGGATGGTCAAAGAAGCTTTAAACTTACCTTTCTTTCCGCGTCATTTTTGAAACTTAGTTGTGGAACCTGTGTAACTTGTGTTTTTAATAAAATATTTTACTCCGTCCATTTGTCTTTTTCTTTTAAATTTTAGTTTAATTAATAAAAATAACCGGATTAAGATCCGAGATAAAATTTTATTTATCTTTTATTAATCTAGTGAAAATTTTAAATTTTAAAAATATATAAAAATTCGCGAGTCGGGTCGGGGAAATAAGCCCGTAAGCCACACGGGCCCATTTTCTTTCTCCTTTTGTTTCCTCTTCTCCTTCTTTCTTCTCCTTTTTCTTTTCTTCTTCTTATTCTCTTGAACCCTTCGGTCGATGACAACCTCCACCGCCACAACCTCAAATCTTGACCAAATTTAACGATTCAAAGCTCAAATCCGAATCTCTCGTGCCTCCTAAACGCGTTTCCATCATCAATTTTGCGTAAAAGGTACTCTTTCACGGTTAAAATTCGAGTTTTTACTCGGAGTAAAATGTTTGACTTTTGAGAAAAATTGTGTTTTATGCCCAATTTTGAATTCCTTTATGCTTAGTTAGATAATGTGATTTATATGTGTTAGTTTTTAGGTTCGATTGAAGCATTTTGGCTAGTTTTTAGCATTTGATTCGTTAGTTTAGGTTTTAGGCTAGAAATTGGTGAGTTTGTTTGGAAACTTAATGTTTTGCTCATTTAGGCTTAGTGATTCATTTAGAGTGCTTAGAAACTAGATTTGGAACAATTTAGACTTGTTTGCTTGAAAATGGATGTTTTGGTAAAACTACACTTAGTTAGGATTAGGGTTAGTTCTATAGTTAAGACGTTTTTAAAACTTATGATTGCCTTAAAACTAGCCTAAATGAAGATATCGTCGACTTGCAAAAGAAAATTTAGCTTAGTATTTGACTTCTCTTATTTCGTACGTTTTAAGCAAAATGAATATTTTTTGGTAAAAACGATCTCAAACCTTGACTTAAGAATGTATAGCTAAAGTTTGATGATTAAAAATAATTAAGGTAATTAAAAATGTTCATTTGAATCATTGTATGCTTAAAAATCATCATATTTTAATCAAAGTTTCTTATTACGACCTAACTCGCTATAATTATTTTTTTTTTATCATTATTTGTTGCAATCACGGGTAAGCTTTGAATTTTGCTTAAAAATAAGTTTGTAGTGAGATTAGATATTGTTTGCGGTAATTTTGGCTATAATTGACTATAACATGGAATTGAAAAATACCATTTTAAAGCCCTCATTTCGAATTTTTTCGAAAAATATAAGCATTTTTCAATTCTAAGTGTTATTTTAAGTCTTATTATTTTGGAACATAACCTACCTTACTTGACCTTTGCAGATGACTAATTATTTACCGGAAGAGTATGAGTTGCCCCACTACCTCCTCGGGCAAGACAACCCAGCGAATAATGAACCGTTCATGAGGAATTGGATTAATCGACAAAAAGGCGTCAACAAATACATAAACTGGGAAATAATGGAGCAATGTGGTTGGGCCGATGAGCTAAGACGAATCTTGAACTTTACAGCACACGGGAAAGTCAACAGCGCATGACAAAAGCTGTTTAAAATTCATGAACGGGTGTATCAGGAGC